>NC_090924.1:895375874-896625874 GCF_040938575.1 Ambystoma mexicanum
CACTAGGGCACGCCCCAATGACAGTCCAAGTGCCTTCTTCGCACAAAGTCACCAGGGGCTGGCAGGGGGGAGAGGCCCCAACTGGGACACTGGCCACCATGAGTGGACATGCTAGGGAGTTGGTGGTGGGAGGAGGGAGAGGGGATAGTGTTCTTGGGAGTTGGTGGTGGGAGGGTGGATGGGGGATAGTGGGCGGGGGGATTGGTGGTGGTAGGGGGAGGGGAGATAGTGTGCTCGGAGTTGGTGGTGGGAGGGGGAGAGGGGACATTGTGCTGGGGAGTTGGTGGTGGGAAGGGGCAGGCAGTAGAGTTGGGGCACTTCTTTACACAAACACCATTAAACTTCATCATTGCGAGGACATTCATGATTGTGCAACATCACCCAAACAATAAAACGACTATGACACAGACGTGTAACGCTCACCTGATTCTCGCAGAGGCGCCGGTCTTGACTGGGCGACTACCGTATCTTCAAAGGTGATGTGTAGCACCCGGTTGGCTCTTTGGGCTGGACCTCTGTGCACTGTATGCCTGACGTGTAGAGTAAGATGTCTGCAGATAGAAAATATGGGGTTAATGAACTGGGGTTATTGGGGTGTCCCTATCTCTTTCCTCTTCTCCTCTCCTGTAGACCCCCAAAGGTTAACGCTCTCACCTTAGGTAAGTGAATGCCGAGCTCTCCATCTGCCTCGGGGCAGGGTGCTGTAACCATTTTCTTCACTGGATAGGTAGCGCAGGCCTCTTGACTTCAGAGGACTGCTGTCCGTCGTTTACTGCACGAACGGTAAGTTTCGAGTCATTCAAATGTCTTTAAAGTCTTTAGTAATGATGTCTCTTGTTTTGCAGGGTTCCGGCGATGGCGGATGACGGGCTGAAGTGAGTTGAAGATGGAGCCCGTGTGATGAATAGAAGCGCCTGGAAGCACGTAAGTAAGCGCTTGTTGCCTGCTTCACTATGCGCTCTAACTGTCTTTTTATTTTGCAGGTACGAGTTCGGAGCGGCTGCAGGGTGCCGGAATACCCACTGGATTAGATGTGGAAAGGAGTAATGGCACGTGAGTATTAAAGTTCCCCAATGTCTTTAAACGCACCTTGTTTTGTCTTTCAGATGCCTCCGGAGCGTGCGAAGAGTTGGTAAACTTTTGTCTTTCAGATGCCGGAATGCAGTGTGAAGACCTCCGGAGCGCACGAAGAGTAGGTAAGCCTTTGCCTTTCAGATGCCGGAATGCTAACCTGTTCTTTCTTGTCTTTATAGGTGTTGCTGAAGACTGGATTCAGGATGGTAAGCCTTTGCCTTTCAGATGCCGGAATGCTAACCTGTTCTTTCTTGTCTTTATAGGTGTTGCTGAAGACTGGATTCAGGATGGTAAGCCTTTTTCCTTAGGCCCAGGACCGGATGCAGAAGACACGATGAGCGTTCTGCTGCAGAGGTTGCAGAATAACGCAAAGCAAGATTCATCCACCGGGTGTGGTTTAAATAGCCTCCTGTAGTGCTTAGGTGTCTCCTTCCACAGCCACGCCTAAGTAAGAAAAGAGTTCCTGGTAAGAAAAGAGTTCCTGCCTTCCAGAAGAGTTCCAGTGTTCTGAATCTAGGGAGTGGCTCCAGCCCCACCCAACAGGAAAAGTAGTTCCAAACAGAAGAGGATCAGAGGCTCAACTGGCAGGCAAGTAAGCAGCATGGTCTGCTGAAGGTAAGTCCACCCAAGCATTATGAGCCCGGCGCTTCCAGCGCTGGGACTGGGCATATTTATGAGCCTGGTGCCACTGGCACCAGGACTGGGTCCAAAAGGTCCCAATTGGGACTGGTTGGCACTCGGAACCTGGGTTATGGATCTGCTTCCAAGGGAGTTGGGAAAACCCTGACCTTTTGGAAGCAGAGATCATGACAGTACCCCCCCTCAAGGCCCCTCCCAAACCGGGCTTCTCCGGGGGTTTTGGCTTGTCAGGAAATGTTCGGTGAAATCTTTTGATTAGGCGAGGAGCGTGGACATATTCAGCAGGTTCCCAGGATCTCTCTTGGGGGCCGTAGCCTTTCCAGTCAATTAGGTAGAATAGTTTAGATTTGGAGATCTTGGAGTCCAGAATGCTTTTGACTTCAAACTCGAGTTCTCCATCCACTAGGATAGGTTTTGGAGATTTGGTTAGTCGGGTTTGAGGTTGCACGGGTTTTAATAGAGAGACGTGGAAGACCGGATGTATCTTCATGTGCGGGGGCAAGTCCAACTTGACCGCTACTGGGTTTACTATGGTAGTGATGGAATAGGGACCAAGGTATCTTGGGTTGAATGTGCGTGGCCCTTTTAGAGATAGATATTTGGTGGATAACCAGACTTGATCCCCTACTTGATAGTGAGGGGCTTCCTTCCGATGTTGATCTGCTCCTTTCTTGTATTGTTCTTTAGCCCTTTGAAGGTGAGAAACAGCTTCCTTAAAGGCTTGGGTGATTGTAGAATGCAGGTAGTCTACTGCTGGTGTTTCAAGATCTTGGAGGGGATCCAACTCCGAGGTTCGAGGGTGACTGCCGTACAAAAGAAAAAATGGGGTTTTCCCAGTTCCCGAATGGACAGAGTTATTGTAGGCATACTCGGCTATCCAAAGGATATCTTTCCAAGTTTTTTCAGTTTGTTGCAGCATGCAGCGTAAATACTGTTCCAGAGTTTGATTGGTCCTCTCGGTTTGTCCGTCGGTCTGAGGGTGGTGACTGGTCGATAGTCTCACATCAATTTGAGCCGACCGACAGCAACTTCGCCAAAAATGAGAAATAAATTGACTACCTCGATCCGAAATTAGAACCGAAGGAAAACCGTGCAGTCGGACGATGTTTTCGAGAAATTCTCGGGCCAGAGTTGCTGCTGTTGGCAAGCCTTTGAGCGGAATGAAATGCGCCATCTTGGAGAATAAGTCCACGATTACTAGAATCGTATTGTATCCGGAGCATGGAGGTAGATCGGTGATGAAGTCCATAGAAAGCGTATGCCAAGGGCGAGGTGGGATGTCAATAGGGCGTAAGAGGCCTGCTGGTCTTTCCTTTTGACTCTTGTTTTGGGCGCATACTCCACAGGACATTATAAAGTCTCTGATATCTTTTTTCCAAGACGGCCACCAGAAGTAGCGCTTGATCTTTTCTGAGGTCTTGGCTATACCGGGATGACCTTCCATTAAAGAGTCGTGATAACAAGAGATTACTTTTTTCTGTAAATCTGTGCTGGGTAGGTATAATCGTTCTTGGAAATACAATAAGTTGTCCTTTACTGCAAAGTCCTTTCCCTGCAGATGCCAATTCTGTATGTCTGCTGGAGTTACAAGTTGCCTGGCTTTATCCTTAACTTCCTCTATGGATTCTGTGGCGATTACACCCAGAATTCTTTGTTCGGGAATGATTGGTACAGGTTTAGGGTTGACCAAGTGTTCTTCCACTCCCATCCGAGAAAGGGCATCGGCTTTACCGTTCTTTGTACCAGGTCGATAGGTAATTATGAAGTCAAACTCAGCAAAGAATAATGCCCAACGGAGTTGTCTAGAGGATTGGGCTTTTGCGGTCTTCAAATATTGCAGGTTTCGGTGATCCGTAATCACAGTAACGGTGTGTCGGGCCCCCAGCAGATAATGCCGCCAAGCCTTAAAGGCAGACTTGATAGCCAGAAGTTCCTTGTCAGTAATCGTGTAATTGATTTCAGGAGGCGAGAATTTGCGGGACCAAAATGCCACGGGATGCAACTGATTGGTTACCGGGTCCTTTTGTGATAGAACTGCCCCCATGGCAAGGCTTGAAGCATCAGTTTCCACGATGTAGGGGAGTTCGGGGCGAGGGTGTTTTAAGATTGGTGCAGAGATAAATTTAGTCTTCAAATCCTGGAAAGCTTGTTCCGCCTCGGTAGACCATTCAAAACGTTTGTTTTTCTTTAACAAGGCAGTGATGGGCTGGACTATTCGAGAGAATTCGGGGATAAACCTGCGGTAAAAGTTAGCGAAGCCTAACATGCTTTGCACACCTTTTACGGAGGATGGTGATGGCCATTTGAGAACTGCATCGACCTTCTTTGAATCCATACGCACTCCGCCAGGTGATAATATGAATCCCAAGAATTCAACTTCAGTCACGTTGAAAACACATTTTTCCAACTTAGCGAAAAGTTTGTGTTGACGCAATCTTTCGAGGACCATTTTCACGTGTTTTCGATGTTCAGATTCCGATGAAGAATAAACGAGGATGTCGTCAATGTAAACAACAACACATACATCTATGAGCTCTCTGAGGACATCGTTCATAAAATATTGAAAGGCGGCCGGGGCATTGCAAAGTCCGAAGGGCATGACCTGATATTCAAATAGCCCATACTTGGTGCGGAAGGCCGTCTTCCATTCATCGCCCTCTTTTACTCGTACCAAGTGGTAAGCTCCTCTAAGATCCAGCTTTGTATATATGCATGCTTTTCTGACTTGGTCCAGGAGTTCAGGGATCAAAGGTAACGGATATCTATTCTTAACGGTGATCTGGTTCAGGGAGCGATAATCGATACAAGTTCTAAGGTCTCCTTCCTTTTTTGGAACGAAGAACAAAGCTGAAGAAGCAGGGGACTTGGAAGGACGAATAAACCCATTTGCCAGGTATTGATCCAGGTATTTTCGAAGGTGAAGGTTCTCAGGCTCGGTGAGGGCATAAATTCTACTACAAGGAGGAGTAGATCCAGGTATCAGGTCTATCTGGCAGTCATAAGACCTATGAGGAGGTAGAGAGTTAGCCTGATCCTTCCGGAAAACATCTTGGTATTCTAGGTATTCGGGAGGTAACTGGGGAGTCTCTGAAGAAATTGCGGCCAGTGCAACACCAGGTGGAGGGTGACAAGTAGAGACACATTCTGGAAACTGGACCGTTCTTGCTCGCCAATCGATCAGAGGATTGTGTTTCTCTAACCAAGGTATTCCTAGAATAATCTGAAACTGAGGGGCCTTGATCACATCGAACACGATCTTCTCATGGTGTCCATCTTGACTTACTAGCGTCACCTCTTGAGTGGTATGCGTTACTGGCCCGGAGGCCCTCTCCGTACCATCCACCGTAGTAATGACGTCCTTTACAGCCTTGGGACAAAGAGTTAGATTCATCCTCAAAACCATTTCATGATCCACATAATTGCCGATGGCACCGCTGTCGACGTAAGCTTCAATTGCATGTAATCGATCCGGATTATCAGGGCTAATGAGGACCATAGGTATCACGAAATGCGAGGTCACGGAACTGGTTTTCACGCTCGGCAAGAGGACCTCTATTCTTGTCGGGCAAGGTCGTTTCCCTGCTCAGATTTTGTAACTTTGGTAACTGCAGCTCCTACTGCCTTCTTGGCAGGTTTCACCGGACAGTCTCGAAGAAAGTGCCCTGAGTTTCCGCAATATAGGCATAATTGCAACTGTTTCCTCCTTTCCCGCTCCCTTTGTGTTAGAGGACCTTTCAGACCCCCTATTTGCATGGGTTCCCCGGAGTCTACTCCTTTGGAAGGAGTTGGCGGTTTGGAAAATACTCGAGCATCAAACTTGGAACGATCGGCCTTCCTGTTCTGCAGCCTGTGATCTATTTGAACGACCAAGTCTATATAATCCGAACAGTCTTGTGGGGGATTCACTACTTGGGCTAAAACGTCTTTGAGCTCTCCACGTAGACCTCTATAAAACAGCGTAATCCTTTTGTCCTCAGGCCATTGAGTTTCCACTATTAGTCTATTGAAAGATGCAATATAAGCCAAAAGGTCTTGATTACCCTGTCGCAACGAAAGAAGCTCATTGTCCAAGGCCTGCCCCTGTGAATGTCTTGCGAACAGTTTTTCCATACTAAGCTGAAAGGCTTGAAAATCATGGAGAACCGGATCATCTTGATTAACTAGAGGGATCGACCAGTCTGCCGCATTGCCACTAAGGTACGAAAGTACAAAAGCTACTTTTGCTTGATCAGTTGGAAAGGCTGCTGGCCGGCATAAGAAGTGCAACCGGCACTGATTGATAAATACTGCAAACCTCTTTGGGTCACCAGAAAATCGTTCGGGCGGAGCCAGAGGTACATTCCCAGGTAGGTTGATCTGCACTGGATTCATAGAGGATGTTGAAGGAAGATTTGCCCCTGATGCGGGTAACGGGGTCTGTCCGGCTTGTGACTGTAGCACTTGTCTAGCAAGATTGTCTGTTCTCTCCTTGGAAATAATTAGTTCCCTTCTTAGAGCATTCGTTTCCTGACGAGCTGCATGCACTTCTGCCCTTAGTTCCCCAAGTAACCGGGCTAGGGGGTCAGTATCCGAGGTTTCCATAGCGCCTGGGCGAGAGTTTTGCGGTAGGCTTTGCGTTCTGTAACGCTCACCTGATTCTCGCAGAGGTGCCGGTCTTGACTGGGCGACTACCGTATCTTCAAAGGTGATGTGTAGCACCCGGTTGGCTCTTTGGGCTGGACCTCTGTGCACTGTATGCCTGACGTGTAGAGTAAGATGTCTGCAGATAGAAAATATGGGGTTAATGAACTGGGGTTATTGGGGTGTCCCTATCTCTTTCCTCTTCTCCTCTCCTGTAGACCCCCAAAGGTTAACGCTCTCACCTTAGGTAAGTGAATGCCGAGCTCTCCATCTGCCTCGGGGCAGGGTGCTGTAACCAGTTTCTTCACTGGATAGGTAGCGCAGGCCTCTTGACTTCAGAGGACTGCTGTCCGTCGTTTACTGCACGAACGGTAAGTTTCGAGTCATTCAAATGTCTTTAAAGTCTTTAGTAATGATGTCTCTTGTTTTGCAGGGTTCCGGCGATGGCGGATGACGGGCTGAAGTGAGTTGAAGATGGAGCCCGTGTGATGAATAGAAGCCCCTGGAAGCACGTAAGTAAGCGCTTGTTGCCTGCTTCACTATGCGCTCTAACTGTCTTTTTATTTTGCAGGTACGAGTTCGGAGCGGCTGCAGGGTGCCGGAATACCCACTGGATTAGATGTGGAAAGGAGTAATGGCACGTGAGTATTAAAGTTCCCCAATGTCTTTAAACGCACCTTGTTTTGTCTTTCAGATGCCTCCGGAGCGTGCGAAGAGTTGGTAAACTTTTGTCTTTCAGATGCCGGAATGCAGTGTGAAGACCTCCGGAGCGCACGAAGAGTAGGTAAGCCTTTGCCTTTCAGATGCCGGAATGCTAACCTGTTCTTTCTTGTCTTTATAGGTGTTGCTGAAGACTGGATTCAGGATGGTAAGCCTTTGCCTTTCAGATGCCGGAATGCTAACCTGTTCTTTCTTGTCTTTATAGGTGTTGCTGAAGACTGGATTCAGGATGGTAAGCCTTTTTCCTTAGGCCCAGGACCGGATGCAGAAGACACGATGAGCGTTCTGCTGCAGAGGTTGCAGAATAACGCAAAGCAAGATTCATCCACCGGGTGTGGTTTAAATAGCCTCCTGTAGTGCTTAGGTGTCTCCTTCCACAGCCACGCCTAAGTAAGAAAAGAGTTCCTGGTAAGAAAAGAGTTCCTGCCTTCCAGAAGAGTTCCAGTGTTCTGAATCTAGGGAGTGGCTCCAGCCCCACCCAACAGGAAAAGTAGTTCCAAACAGAAGAGGATCAGAGGCTCAACTGGCAGGCAAGTAAGCAGCATGGTCTGCTGAAGGTAAGTCCACCCAAGCATTATGAGCCCGGCGCTTCCAGCGCTGGGACTGGGCATATTTATGAGCCTGGTGCCACTGGCGCCAGGACTGGGTCCAAAAGGTCCCAATTGGGACTGGTTGGCACTCGGAACCTGGGTTATGGATCTGCTTCCAAGGGAGTTGGGAAAACCCTGACCTTTTGGAAGCAGAGATGATGACAGTCGTGCATGGCTTGTGCCATGTAAAGAGTCAAAAGAAATGTTCTATCAGTCCCTGGCGTGCCAATCGCCCATCCCTCACGTCATCTCTGGCAATGCATGTATTTGCATCAGCTACAGGCACTGCCTCCTCATCCTCTGGGGGCGGTACATCCACATCAAGGGGTAGTGGGACATTTCTTTTCAGGCAGATCTTGTGCAGCATGACACACACAAGCATGATTTGTCCAACCTTCTCTGGTGCATCCATCAGGGCTCCACCATTACAGTGGAGGCCGCTGGACCTTGCCTTTAAGAAGTCAAAGGTATGCTTGATGCACACACAGGTCCTGCTGTGAGCATGGTTACCTGCATGGGGGAGGCACATGCATTAGCCATGGTGTAAGGTGTGTGGGTGGACTCACACAATAACTGCAACAAAGTACTACTTGTGCATGCACATGGGCCTTCATTCCATGGCATGGGTCAATTCCATGTCTGTGCATGTGGTGTCACTTGGGCCATGCATTTAGGTGGTTCACATGCACCATGTTTCCTTGCAGCATATGTTACCTAAGGTGTTTGTCATGTGGCAGTGTATTTCCATCATGCATGTGGCATGCTGGGTTCCCCATGGGCCCTCCCTGGGCATCTGGTGCCAACGGGTGGCCATTGTGGGCTGGCCGCACATTGGTGCATGGCTGTGGTACTGGCGGGGTTGTTGTGTGTGGCAATATGGTCATTTGTCAGCATTGATTTGGTAAGTGCATGTTGCATTGTGGTACCTATAGTCATGTTGGTTAAATGGTTGCTACTGTATGTGTACCACTGCTTCGCCTGCTCAATGGCCTGTACTGTGACGATGGTTCGGGAGGTGTGCAGTTCAGATTTTGAATTCACTTGTCATGCCATCCTTTGTGTGGTAATTTGTACGCCCCCTGAGCTCCCATTTGGGCATGAGCTTCGCATCGCATGTGTGCTGGCTTTTCTACTCACCCACTATCCAGGTCCGTTGTCCTCTGTGCCTCTCATGTATCGTGGCAGTGTGCTGTTCCATAGGATCATGGCACTGTGGGTGGACCCAGGGTTGCCTGGTACAGAAGTGGGTTATGTATACAGGTTGGGGTCACAGGTCACCTGCACATTCAGGGAGTGGTAGTGTTTGCAGTTCGGTAGACTACTTCGAGGGCCTGGGAGGCCACCAGCATAACATGGATGCAGTCCAGGACAGCGACCACATTTGGTATTTGAGCAATGGCATAGAACTGTGCCTTCATGGCATTGAGCTGGGGTGGGGTGGTGGGCAGTGAGATGTGGCATTGCACTTGCTGCAGTAGGGCTTAGAGCACCTGGGCCAACACTGTGCAGAATGTGGGCTGTGCCATGCCATGCATCATGGCCACAGAGTGCTGGAAGGTGCCAGTTCCAAGACATTGTAGGACAGACACTAACGTCAGCAGTGGGGGCACAGCTGTCTGGATGTTGATCTTGCTCCCTATGTCATCCTGGATTGTGGTGAGCAGCTCTGTTACAGTCTCCCTGTTGAGTAGGTACAGGGTGACCAACTGGCAGTCAGTGGGGGTCCAGGGTGAGGGCCTAACCCTGGGGATCGGTGCATACCTTGCTTGGACACTTCTCATGCTCCTCCTCCTCCCCACACTCCCCTCCCTGTACTCACTGCGCCCTGGCCTGGTTGTCCTGCCTCTCAATTTCAAGGTGCAGCACGGGCAGCTGCCTGTCCCAGCTCACAGTGACTAGTGGCACTGTGGTTTTGGAAACAATGTTTGGGGTAGGAGTGTGCCTTATTTAGCTCTCTGGGGTGGATTGGGCTCACCAGTGGCTTCATTTCAGGCACCTGTGTTCATTTACCTCCAGCTGGAAGCTGGAGTTAACTGCGCCATGTTTCCGGCAGTATTAGTTGTGGTTTTTGATACTAATACCGCCAAACATGGACTTTGTTTGTGCCTCGTGTGGCCGGCTGCAATAGCGCCGGCTGTAATAGTGCCAGCTGCTTTTGCAGTCGGCGGTATATGCGTTGGCTCATGATCCAGCAGAGCAGCATTGGCAGCACTATGAAGGGTTACCGCCGGATTTGTGATGAGGCCCTATATCCTTGGAAAACGGGAAAAAAGTTATCAAATTGTTTTGCGGAACTGTCATTATAAGAAGAATAACTTTACGTGCAATGTGGGCTATTAGGAATTGAGGATATCTTTAATATTAGGTCTGGTTGGGGGTAATAATGTGCACAGGTTAAAATGGTAAGTGATGAACAACCCATACTTACGTGCAAGGACTGGCCATACCTGACTTGTACATGTATTACTTAATTACAGTTTGCCATGTGCTATTCGGTCGGAAGGAGTTGCTCAGTCTCCACAGCAAGAACTGGAGCGATTTAATGAACATCCGAATAACCTTGCGCATCAATGAGTGGAGGAGTTATGCAACCACCTACCTCATTAAATCCATTGCAATGTACATAATGTGGATGCAAAATAGTAGGGAAGATAATGAACGAACCCCTTATGTTCTCTAGTAAACTACAATGCAACAGAGCGAAGGGGCTAAACGTTACACATGAGCCCATACTCTGCAACATATGGGAACACCGGGATATCCCTGTATGGGATGATCCACTAAGAGAGAGCGAAATGCCACGGGTAGCACATTGGCAGCTCTCAGATAACACTAGACCCTTGTTAATATGGCACTGCTGCAGGTTAACACTGTCACTGAAAACATGCTGGCCAGAATACTCCAAGCCCCCGATATCTAGCACACTTGATGATATGGAGTGTATCATCCAACTCAGGGGTCATACAAAGAATGCTGACCGAAAGGAACAATGCACTTAGGACCGAGCTGGAAGACGATCAATGGTCCCATATTTCCAAGATTACCAGGAACATCTCCTGCAGTCACAGGTTGTCACTAATTCACTATAAATACATCCACAGGCTACACTACGCCCCACTTCAAGCTAAGAAATGTGATCATTGTCTAAAATATTGCACGCACATGGTTGATTTTCTGCATATGGTATGGGAATGCAATGCGATAAATGCCTTTTGAACGCGGTTACCGGGGACCTGTGTCTCATGGTAGATGAAAGCATACCCCGCACTCCTGAGGGATGTTTGTTGGGCATTTTTCGTGGTAGACAAAAACAAACCACAACATTCATACAATTGGCACTACTGTTGGCCAAAAGAAGAATAGGCTTGACTTGAAAAAACACCAACACTCATAGATTGAATTACTGATATGATGAACGTGCATAACATAGACTCTGACTGCATAACATAGACTATGACTGCAGCAGCATGCTGAAACACAGATCCAGACCCACCGATAGTTGGAGTCCCTTGACCACATATTTGCAGAGATTAGGAGAACAAGAATTTCCCAATACATCTGACAGTTTTACTGAGCTTACACAATGTAGAATTGTTATTATGGCGATTAATAATTTAAGTACGAACCCCGCTGGTAGTAAAAGTGGACACTTGTACCAATCATTATAAGGGGGGGATAGCTCAGGGGCAGCGCGTTTGTCTTTGAAGCATGAAAACACAGCGCAACACAGGTTTGAAGCCCGATCCCGCGCTTAGAAGCCGATCTCTGGTTTTAAGTGCGTTATAAAAGAACAATTATAAAAGAACAATTATAATGTGTGCTGCTATTGCATTCCTTTAAACAGACCCTCCAGGATATTGCAGAATATTTTGTGCCAATAGTTCAGCATGAGGTGGCAGAGATCCATTCAGTGATGAATTGCAATGAGACCGTTTGTAATCCGTTCTGAGATGGTGGGAGTGAAGGAGGTAAAGGAGAAAAATGTTTGAACGTCATCAGCATAAAAGCCAAAGGATGAGTTAAGTATGGCAGAGATATAGAGGGTGAAGAGCAGAGGTCCAAGGACTGATCCTTGGATGACACTGACAGGGGGAGCGGTGGGGTCAGAAGTTTGTGAGTTCCTAGAGATTTTAAAAGATCGACCTTCTAGGTAGGAGCCGATGCAGGCAAGAGCAGAATTATGAAACCCAAGGTCATGGAGAGTGAGGAGGTGGGAGGTGTGGTCTTCATTGGACTTCATTGTTATAATCAGACCACTCTTAAAGCACAGCCTGTTTATTTCACCCTGGGAGTGTATTATTCTTTCCATAAGGAATGGAAAAATATAACACTGATTTAAATCCCAGTGCATGCACTTTTAAAAACTTACCTCTGGGTTTTCTAGCACAATTCTCTCCTAAAATCTTCCAAACCTTTGAAGAATCTTTTTCTTTTACTGCTTCCAAGAATGTATCCAAAGTTCCTCTTTAAGGGTTTAGTTTTCTTTATTACATGCATTTTTATTTCAAGTCCTTGCTTGATAGACTTTTTTTCAATCAACACAAATTGGGCTAGCTGCATGAAGAGATTCCCTTTCCCTTATCCCTACATGTGTGATCGACCCAAACTTTGTCACACTTAGCTTTCTTACACACCCTTTCAAGTAACACCATCTCATGTACTTCCATCTATTCCTCAAATCATTCACTCCCTCTGCCTCCTTTGTATCTTCCTCTAGGCTTCAAAACATTGTTTCCTTTCCTTCACTTATTTAATTTTATTCTATTTTATTTATTTATTTATACCACCCCGGAGCCCGCAGGTATCTGGGCGCACACCGACACATAGGACAACAAAAAGGTACGGGACACATGCAGGCAAAGGGTAGATCAGGAAGGTCTAAGCGAAGAGAAAGGTTTTCAATGCTTTCTTAAATGCATTCATGTTGGTATCTGATCGCAGCAATACAGGGAGGTCATTCCAGATTCTGGAGGACCAGTTAGCAAAGGATTCTTAACAGAATAGTCACCCAAAAAAGAGGAACTAGATCCCTTAGATCCGGATCTAGCACACACCTGTTTGTCCCCAGATTCAAGAGCTCCAGGGCAGTGGTTCCAGCTTCCCAGTAGTTGCACCCAAGATTTGGAACACCCTGCCTTTGCAAATTAGAAACTAGCAGTCGCACCAGCGCTTTAAGAGACTCATCAAAACATGGCTTTTCAATAAATGTAACTAGTAGGATATCAACCTTGACCCCATTGCCCTGGCCAGTATGACTCGCTCTACTCTGTGCTTGTATTTCTCTACTGTTTTCTGTATGATCTATAGTGTTCTAAGTAATCTACGCCGTCATACCTCCGGGTTTGGGCGTGTAACAAATGCAATAAATAAATAAAATAAATAAATAAATCTGCCCAGTCCTTTAGATTTCTTAAAGGAGGGGCGAGCAACAAGATTGGTGTTGGTTGATCTTAATGAAGGTAGGGATTCATACTATGAAGCAGTTGACTTCAGGTAACTGGAAGATTTCCCATAAAGACACTTGTGAAGTAAAGTCGCAGCTTTAAATTGACATCTGGCCGTGACTGGTAGCCAGTGTAGTTCCTCTCGATAGATTGAGATATGGCATCTTCGTGAGACTTTTTTAACTATCCAAACTGCATCGTTTGGAATAGTTTGTAGGCGCTGGATGCTTTTTTTAATCAGCCCCTACTTGCAGTGCGTTGCAATACCCTATTCTTGACAGAATAGTTGCCCAAACGATGGTAGCTGCTTGTCCTCATTAAGATAGATGGTACAAGCAATTTCACATGAAATCATATTGCTGGGAATGCATTTGAAATGACTATTTCTTTTTCTTCATACTGTTTGACATTTCAGAGGCAAGAATGATGTCTGCCTTGTTTCTGAGCACCTGGAGAATAACCAATATGGTTTGACTAAGTGGGTGATGGTTATTTTCTTTAAGAGAAATAACCCCAAACATCTTAATGTAGTCCCGCTCTTCCAAAGACAACAAAATATACTATATCTGCCATTCTATGGGTGTATCTGAATCCACTCACCCATTGACATCACTTCTATCTCACCACAACTGTGGACGAACTACTTCCTCGTGTCTTTCACACTGTCCACCATTAGACCACTCCCTCTTGTCACTCCAATTGCCCCACCTTGCTTAACAAGGAACAAAAAGAATATTACACTGGACAATGTAATCCCTACCATTCTGCCAACCCTTAACTCACTGGCAGACTACTTGGATCCAAGTACATTGGTCAACGAGTATAATAAAGTTATGCTTACTACACTTGTCAAAATTGCTCCACTCAAACTTAGACCTAGTAAAACCAAACTCCACTTAAACAAGTGGTTTACCCCCCAATTAAGGGACCTACTATTACTAAAGAGGAATAGTGAAACCACCTGGAGACTACGTCCGTCAGAAAACAAGGCCAAACTAACCAAAATATCAGCCCAATACAAAAAGCAAATATACCTGGCTAAACACAATTCTTACGACAAACGTATATCTAATGCCAATTCCAGTATGAAGGAATTGTTCACTATACTAAAGGTATTAGAGTCGCCTATTCCCACACCTGATATCTGCATCAAAAATAAAACATGGTGCTCAGAAATCCAACAGGCACTTTCCAATAAAGTTACCACTCTACAGAACAATGTAGCCAAAAAAACAGCTTCCCTCAACTTTTTACCAGAGCTGAATAACTCAGCCCCCTGCTCCATTGAGACACCATCTGACCAACTGGCCAGATTCTACTTTACTTAAACAACTAAACTTGAGGTAGAAAAAGTTATTATGTCACTAAAGCCCTCCAATTGCCAGGGAGAACTTTGCACAGCACAGATTATAAAAGAATCTGCAAGAGATCTTGCTCCTTTTATTCCAAACGTGTCAATGCCTCATTCTCTTCGGGCATCATTCCCACCAATTTAAAACAATCCTGGGTGCTCCCATTGCAAAAGAAGCAAACATTAGACCCTTTAATTCCTACTAACTATCATCCCATCACGACGGTACCCTTCTTGATCAAAATACTGGATAAGATTGCTTACACTCAGATCCAAAACTATTTGGAACTTCACAATCTCCTGGGAGCAAGACAATCAGGCTTCCACCCCCTGCATGGAACGGAAACCGCCCTCATCGACTTGAAATCCCAGATCGATGAGCTAAGAGACGAAGGCAAATCGTCTCTCCTCCTATTACTAGACCTCTCAGCCGCATTCGGCCTCGTGGACCATAAGGTTCTATGCGGACACCTGGACTCGGTGGCCCATTTTTCCACAGGGGCCATCAAATGGATAGAATTAATTCTGAGCGACAGAACCATGAGGGTCTTCTCCCCGTCAGCAGCGGCGGACCCTATTCCAATCAGGTGCGGCATCCCCCAGGGCTCATGTGTCTCCCCCACATTGTACAACATATTCACCAAGCCCCTGTTTGATGATCTGGACCTTCTGGGTATCACCTATTCTAACTATGCAGATGATACTCAGATTCTCCTCCCACTTTCTGGGGATTATGACAAGGATTTGGTATTGAATAGAGTGTACCTCATCATCCAGACATGGATGGCTACCTATGGTCTATGCCTGGATGATGAAAAGACTGAGCTCCTTATCTTGGGCACCCACTCTAACCTAAAGAAATTAGGCCAGGAGTACTCATCCTTTACTATTGACGGGAACCTCATCAAGGTGGCCAAGGAGGTAAAGACCCTTGGCGTTTACCTTGACTGTACCCTCTCCTTGGACAAACAGGTGAAATCAATGGCCTCGGCTCATTAGGACAGGCAAACCCTTTTTGTCGAATGACAATTGCATGATCTTAGCTAGAGCCTTGATTCTTTCTAGGCTAGATTATTGCAACGCCCTTTACATTGGCGCAATAAATCAATCATTCAGAGGATACACATCCTCCAATATAACGCCCTAAGAGGGGCACTTGGTGTGACCAGAAGATCACATATCTTGGTGACCAGGCACCAAAATAACTGGCTCTTGACCCAGAACAAAATGTTCCTAAAAACGGCTTCCCTCACCCATAAAGCACTCAACAATGCTGCCCCAACTATCTCATGGATAGATTCCACAGGAGAACATCTATCATACCTTTGAGACTTAGCAACAGGAATTGACACACCATTCCCAGATTCAGACTTACTAAGGTAGGTGGCAATAGCTTTTCTGTGAAAGCTGCCAAACTCTGGAACTCTCTGACACACCCACTCAGGGAAAATCAACCATACTTGAATTTTAGAAGTAACTACATCAACTTGCTCAAATCCACCGACCGGTAGGCCTGGCCACCTATTCCTCAGTAGTATGCATGTATAGTCATCAAATACCTTTAACCAAAAGTCTGCTGTATATAGATTTCACTCTGTGTATAATCTGATCATCTGCCGTACCCTTGCCTATATCATGAAATACTGTTTAACTTGTACATATGTTGTATCCTTGCCTATGTTTTGTAACAGATATTTTAAGCTTTGCATCTGTCGTAATATGCTGCGCCCTGATACACCTGGGTCTGGTGCGCATTAAAAATGAATAAACAAACAAACAAACATTGACGGCTCTGTAACAAAATTCAATGAATAAATCCCAAACTAAAAGCCCAGACAATTATTTACAATTTCTTCACATGCGTCATAATCTATCTCAGAGGCAAGTTATAATCTGGTATTAAAAATCACTTGCAATTAATGTAATATCTTCTGCATAGTATCATTCACCTCCAAAGAGCTTAACCAACATCCTTACATTTCCGATTTCATCTGTTTTTGTCCTAAGAATGTTGCTATTGTAGAAATTAAGAAGGATTAATAAGGCACTCACCACACTATGAAATATGTTCCCAGAATGTGTTCAGATATGTGTTCATATATGAGAAATTGTCCAACCAATTTGGAGTTTAGTGTTACTTATGTAAAGATACTAAGTATGCCCACTGAGCGTCTCTTTTGTTATTTCTCAAAGCCCTCATTAGTCATGGTTAATGTGCCATTCTTTTGAGGATTCAGAAACCCTGTAGAACAAATGTATCCAATGGATCTGTCACACTAAGGGCTGCCTCTCAATTGTTAGAGAGGATATTGTGCACTGTACCAGGAGTGTTATCTCTAATACTGGCTTTGATTTTATGCATGTGTTCCTAGTGTCATGGTCTTTAGTGGATGGTCTTTTTTAGTATTGATCGTAGGACCTACCCTCCCAGGGGTGTTGTGATTACTTTAAGTTCCCCGTATCTTTTCCAGAAGCCATTTGCAAATCCTACGTCCCCTATTGGTAATGTAAAAATATCCTTCATCCTCCAGTATACCCAAATGTTGGCCCCACAGAGAAGGAGTTTTAGTGCAAAACAGGGTTGCCATCCCAATGATCTGGAAGAAGAGGATTGACTGGTTGGGGATAGGGATCAATATGTAGAGATTGCTCATGGTTAAACATTAACATCGTGGAGCATAGTGGGTCAGAATAGGTTGCTGGACTTTCCTGATTGGTGTTCTTTTATTCGCAATTTCCAAATTATAGCGTTACAGGAGACATGGCCTTCTGAACCAATATTGTTTGAAGGGTATCAAACTTTCCACATTCCAGCAATCATAGGCCCCAAAGATAGACCCAGTGGTGGTCTTTAGGTGTGGATAGATATTTCTTCTGGTTGAAAGGTGGAGGCAGTTTCTAGAGATTCCCCATATCTCCACTCGTTGTTAATATGGACTGGCAAAGATAAATTATTGCAACTATTCAATATCTATAATAGACCCTCAACCACACTTGAGAGGGCAACTCTTGCTCATTTACAGGAGCAAATCAATACAAAGAGCAGACGTCTCCCTGAGAATAATTACATTCTTGTGGTCGGGATCTAAATTTACAAATAGATCCCCATAAAGATCTGCTTGGGTTATGGGAAGATTAAGACCAAGCATGGGAAAATACACTCTTGATTGCCGCTTTCCCAATTAGAACTCACTGTTTGGTCCTAGAGTCAGCTTCTATCTTCTTTAATTTAAACCTGAGGGTCTATAATGGCCGATTTGCTAAAGACCAGCCTGCTAAGAAGACCTTCAGGGGTCATAATGGGAGTTTCCTTTTTGACTATATCTTTATCTCGGGGGTTGCATGGTCAAGGGTTGATGATTCTCAGATTTTTCTAAGATCTGAAAGCAACCATTTACCACTAACAGTTCATATAAAGGGACGTGATTCGGGGGTGGCTAATGTTAGTGGACTCAAATTGTAGCGTTGCAAGGTCATGCTTGCAAATCGGCCAAATGTGTTAACCTAATAAAGCGTGATGTCAAGCCCTTCATTTATGCATCTATTCTGGATAACCTCAGTGTTAATTATAACGAGCAATCTAGTGACACAGTAATATTGAATGAGTATGGGTTACTAATAGGTAACCTAATTCCCCCATTTCAGTCCCTGTTGACACAGTCAAAAGGAAAACCTTGGGCAAACCTAGTTGGCATGACTGTGTATGCCATAAGGCTAAAAAGACAATTAGGTTGTGTGTAAGCTCTCAGCTGGGGGTGGACAGACAGGAACTGTGCAACCTAAGACTACACTATAAAAGCTTTATTAATCTCAAAAAGAGAGAATTTATCCAGGGGAAATGGTCTGCTT
Organism: Ambystoma mexicanum; assembly: GCF_040938575.1. Taxonomy (NCBI): domain Eukaryota; kingdom Metazoa; phylum Chordata; class Amphibia; order Caudata; family Ambystomatidae; genus Ambystoma; species Ambystoma mexicanum. The sequence goes on from NC_090924.1 coordinate 895,394,162, forward strand.
TCCATTATGCTTCCCAAGCTGGGGATTATTCCCTTTTTTGGAAACTGATATCCAATAAGGATTTAAGTGGGGGATTGCGCCTTTCAGAGTTGTATTGGTGTGGAGGATTGGTGGACACACCATTCTAGGCTATGGGCCTCATCACGAGCTGGGCGATATCCAGGCGGTATTACTGCCAGGATACTGCCTGCGCTAATAGCGTTACCGCCAACTGGACAGGCGCTATTACCGCCGAATTAAGGTTTGGGCGGTAATGGGTATTCCCCATTCCTCGACCCAATGGGGCATTTTCGGCGTAATTAGCGTGCCCTAATAGCGCTGCACTGTTTGCATCCGAAAAATGGGCATTAAGTTGGCGCATTTACCCCCAGTTTAGACTTGTGATTGGGCGGACCCTTAAATGCAGCGTTAATAGCGTTACCACTGCATTTAAGGGCTACCGCCCAACTCGTGATGAGGCCCTATATAGGGATCCTACCTTTCCCCCCTCCTAGTGGTTTGGCTATTGCCACATATTCTGATCCTTTGATAATTATGGTGGATGAGGTGGAAGTTGCTCTTAATTCTTTGAAGAGCTGTAAAGCAGTCGGCCCTGATATTAATCCAATAGATTTGTTGAAAGATGACGTAGCTATTTGGGCATTTGTGCTACATACGATTTGCAATGCTATTGTAAGCACTGGGAAAATATCAGAATCTTGCTGTTTGGCTGTAATTTTACCTATATATAAAAATGGGGGAAGGGAATACCCGCTAACTTCCACCAAATCTCTCTCTTAACTTGTGTTGGAAAGTTGTTTGGGAAAATCACACTAAAATATTTGCAGGTGTGAGCAGACCGGAATAATGTCATTAGTGATCTCCAAGCTAGATTTAGGAAACACATGGGAATGATGCTTTTCACGCTAATCCAAAAATACACTGTTTTAAAGAAAATGTTTATCTTAAGCACAGGGTTTGATTCTGTCTCCAGAGTGACTCTCTGGCAGATCATTGCAGCTTGTAAGGCAGCAGCCAATCTGATCTCCATTATACATCAGTTCTCTTCAGTAACTGCTGAACCCATATGCATGCATCATTATACTTTGCTGAAACCATACCCTTTCCCAGAAATAATTTGGCTCACACATTGTTTGTCAAGTTTTATTGTACAGATATGGTTATGCCAATAACAATAATCACATATCATAAGATAATAAACAATACTTTTGGGCACTGGGGTTACCACCTCTGGCCTGTGCCCGCCTTCTTATGTCCCAGGACTTGTTGTGGGCACCGTACAGTGCCCTGTACTTCTTTTCCTTTGTTCTTCTCCCTTATTTGTAGGGTGGGAGGGTTTTGTGGTAAAAGAAGCAAAGGTTTGGAAGGCACTGAGTGAACAGTGCACCTCCTGTGTGTGTTGGTCCCCGTTCAGGGTCCACAAACTGATTGTGTTTTCTCAGAGCATGCTGCTCTGTATTTATAAGACCCAGGGAAGCCCTGGGTCTTTGATGTGTATAGTAGTGGGGGCTGTTAAGTGTCAGCCCCCGGCCGGATAGCCGACTATCCGGCCCCCCGGGGGGGGCAGGTCTTTGAACCTGATACCTGCCTGCCTGTTGGTGTCCTTCTGTGCTTAGCACCTAGTTGCATGAAGGAAGGGTGAGGTGATTGCTCACACTTCACCCTTCCTCAGCTTTGTGCAGGACAGACTGCGTGTCTCTATGACTAGGAGGTGGAGGAGAGGAGCAGAGGGTGGGAGAGGAAATGCTGCCCCTCTCCAGGCCTGCTGATGGTAACAGCAGTTACCCTGCCTCGCTTTGTGAGGCACTGCAGCATTGCCCATAACTGCTGAACCCATATGCATGCCTCATTATACTTTGCCGAAATCATACCCTTACCCAGAAATAATTTGGCTCGCACATTGTTTGTCAAGTGCTGGCAATAAAACTCTGTAGGTTTTTATTGTACAGATATGGTTATGCCAATAACAATAATCACATATCATAAGATAATAAACAATACTTTTGGGCACTGGGTCTTGGGGTTACCCCCTCTGGCCCGTGCCGCCACACGTGGGCAGGTTGACGGCTGACCACGTTCCCCCAAAAGTATCTCCTATTTACAACCCCTGGAGGCTAGAGTTGCTGTAATTTCTCGAAAGAAATGTTCCATGCCCTTGATAGATAAGTGAGTGCCGTCTTTGTGAAAAAGGTCTGGATCACCCAGTGTAATGGCCGGGTGCTTTATGAAGCCCAGTCCTCTTGCTGTGCAGAATTTTTCTAGCCTCCTGTTGATTTTTCAGCTGAAAATGTCTACAGATTTGTAGCAATTGGCCCCTTGCCATTTCTTTCTAGGCAGGATGGCTGAGAGATATATTTCCGTTCCTTTCCAATTGTGTGCGATGCCTGCAAGGGAGTCGCACAAGTCCTCGAGTAACTGTCTACTCCCCACTGATACAAGGTCATTGCCACCTAAGTGGATGATCAGAAATTCTGGCGGATCCTGTATGCGACCAGTTCTGCCAATGTTTCATGGATTTCTGCCCATCGCAGGCCTCTGTAGCCCCACCATGATGAAATGGTGTTCGTGGCTGGTGGCCTTTCTTTGGTCTCCTCTGCCCATCGGTCCGTCCTGAAGATAGAAGAGTGGCCGACTATCCATGCTGATTGAAGCGCGGTCCTCCCTTCACCTGAGTTTTCGATTGTTGTACTTCTATGCTGATGCTCTCCTGTCTGACCCTGACTTCCATGACGGCCAGGCCATTGCTGGCCTTGGTGCTGGAAGCAATGAGTTCACCCACTCGAAAAGCCCCGAAGTATGCCAAGAAAAAGGCTGTTCTGGACAGTAAGATCTCATATGGATGCCAACATATGGCCTCCAGCTGGTTTGCAATTTGCTCCAGTTTGCAGAAATCAAGGGGGCGGTGGGTGTCTACCTGTGGGCCCTGTATTCCGCCCCACCCTTTTAATGCATAGGTAATGAGGGGACTTTGTGTGGGGTCTGAATCACCCCGTATTTTAGAAAAGTACGAGATTGCAACTAAATGTCTTTCAGTCCAGTCTCTCTTAAAGCCCTGTTCATGTGCCCATTTTAAAATGTTTCTATGTCTTTAATCATTATTAACTCTACGTGTTTTATGCCTGTGGCTTTAAAAATTGTTTGTAAGCACTTACTGTATTGCGCTGCGGTGGTGCTTGCCAGTGCTTTCCCTGCCATTTCCGTGAGGAAACCTAGGGAGGTGTTGGCACCCGATTTTGAGGTGCCTGGTTCTTGTTGGATATCCAGGCCTAGGCTCCCTGGCACTGGCGTTGATGCCGTTATATTATTGGCACCCGTATTTGAGGTGCCTGGTTCTTGTTGGACATCCCGGCCATGGCTCTCTAGCACTGGCGTTGATGCCGTTATATTATTGGCACCCGTATTTGAGGTGCCTGGTTCTTGTTGGACATCCCGGCCATGGCTCTCTGGCACTGGCGTTGATGCCGTCATATTATTGGCGCCTGTATTTGAGGTGCCTGATTCATGTTGTGCATCCTGGCCTGAGCTCTCTGGCGCTGGCGTTGATGCTGTTATTTTTGATTTCCCATTATTTCCCAGCATTCCGCCGGTATTGGCGTCATCTGTTCCTGGGCGTGAGGTGCTAGCTCCTGGAATCTTGGCCACTGAAAGCGAGATAAGGCATCTGCAATGTTATTATCTGCCCCGGCAATGTGCTTAGTTTTGATCACAATATTTTCTTGTAATGTGACTGCTGTGATGGCTCGTAGGACTTTTAGTACTAAAAGGCATTTGGTAGACATTCTGTTTATGGAGCCTACGACTGCCATGGTGTCGCACCACACCAAGAGTTCCGTGTTAGCGAGCTGCCTTCCCCAAATGTGTAATGTTAGACCAATGGGAAACATTTCTAGGAGGGTGATGTTTTTTGTCCACCCTGCCTGTTGCCAAGAGTCGGGCCAGTGTCCTGCCACCCACTCTGTGTCTAGTATGGCTCCAAATTCCTTGCTCCCGGCTGCATCGGTAACAAGGACCCTTTTTGTCCATGTGTTCAAAGGTGTTACCCAAAGCGTGGTCCCGTTGAACTTTATTAATAAATTCCTCCAAATTTCCAGGTCTTGTTTCACCTCTGTGCCTGGTCGGATGTGTAGGTGGAGTTTGGTAAATGATTTGATTTTCAGTTCCAGGCTTCTGGAAAATATCCTCCCTTGCGGAATGATTCTGGCAGCGAAATTGAGACTGCCTGCTAAATATTGTATTTCTTTGACTGTGCCCTTGTCTTTAATTATCAAGGCTTGTGTCTTCTCCAAGAGTTCTGCGATTTTCGTTTTGGGGATCCTGCATAGCCCTCGTGCAGAGTCAATTTCAATGCCCAGGAAAATTATGTTGGTGGCTGGTTTGGTCATTTTTTCCTTTGCTAGGTGTATGCCCCAGAGAGCAGCCATTTCTTCCAGTTTTGCCAGGGTCCTATTGCATTCTAATGAATTTGCTGGGCCCATGACCAAAAAGTCATCTAAATTGTGAACTACTTTGGTCCCTGGGCTCTGTTTTTGAAAAGCCCATTGGAAAAAGGAGCTGAATTGCTCGAATAGGGCGCAGGATGCTGCACACCCCATCGGCAGGCATTTGTCTACATAGAATTTCTTGTTAAAGGTGAAACCTAACCATTGCTGGGAGTCTGGGTGGACAGGCAATAATCTAAATGCGGATTCAATGTCTTGTTTGGCCATCAGGGCATTCCTGCCACATTCCTGTATGAGTCTTACTGCCTCTTGGAAGTGTGTGTAGGATACTGCAGATTCCGTGTGTGGAATGCCGTCGTTTAGGGATAGGCCTTTGGGATATGATAGGTGGTGGATTAGTCTCATTTTCCCTGGCTCTTTTTTGGGGACCAGTCCTAGCGGTGATATTATGCACTCTTTGAGGGGCATGTGGTCCCAAGGTCCAGCGATCCTGCCCAAGAGCAGCTCTTTCTTGATTTTGATTTCCACTATTTGGGGGTTGTCCCTGGCTGATTTTAGGTTCAGAGGGATATTCTGTGACCCTGTGCCCTGAAATGGTATGAAAAAACCTTCAGAGAAACCCCGCCAAATGTTTTTGCTGGTTTCCCTGTCTAGATAGTTCAATAGTACATCTCTAAAATTGTTTGGGTTGATTTGTGTCTTACCTGCGGCCAAGAAAATGGTTGACCCACGGTGGTTGGCACTAGTCTTTGGGGTTTTTGGTTGGCAGTCTGGTGCAGTTGCTGGCTGCGTGGTCACCGTTGCAGTTTGTGCAGGTGTGTTTGTACCAACAGTCCTTGCCCCAAGAGCATTGTTTTTTTCCGAAGTTCCTGCATGGAGTGTTGGCTTTTGAACTATGGTTTTTGTTTTGCCTTTGGGTATTGGACTTAGCCGCCCACGGCTGGTTTTTACGAAAAGGATATTCTCCCTTTTTGTGCTTTTCATTATCGTTGTTTCTGGGACCTGTGCTTTTGTTATTTTTGGAGGGGTTGGAGGAGGCCTCATCCTCCGCTGGGGGTTCGGTATTTAACATATACAGATCATTTTGGACCTCGTCCCATTCTATGGCTGGCCTCTCTGACATGCTCCTCCTAAATCTGATGTCGTATGTTAGCCAGGTCTTTCCTTTTTGTGCGACTTTCACCTCTATTATTTTGTCCATGTAGGCCCATATTTTTCTCCCATCATGGGGAAATTTATCTTCATAGATTGTTGCCAAAATGGCAAATGCTTGGAGCCAGTTGTCTCAGTTCTGTTCTACCTGTGCGTTTCTGGCTATGGCTTTCTCTTCTATCTTTTTGGGGTCTCTAAAAGCATCTTTTCCTTTGCGTTGGGCCTCTATTAATGAAAAGATTTCTATGAATTCTTTGGCCCATATGGCTTCTTTAATTGTGGTATCGATATTCCATGCAAGGCATCTTTTATATCTGTTCAGTATTTCATCCTGAAAGGATTTCATTTTTAAATCTAATTGGGCGTTGCATATCGTTGCTGTGTCTGTTGGATTGCTGTTGCTCTCTCCCGTTTGGCCTACTCCCAATGTATTGGGAGTTGACCAAGCCTTCAGAGCCCCTGTTGGAACTGCCGTGATTGCTGTGGGTGCAACTGTAGGGGCAGTTGTTGGTGCAGCTGGCACTTGTGGCTGTGCTAAGGCTGGTGTTGGGATAGCTTGGCTTGTTGCTGTTGCAGGGGGGGTGACCACTATGCTAGGTACTAAGATTATGTTGGTGTTTGCTGCCCCTTGTTCCTCTGTTTGAGGTAATTGTTTCTCCCTCATTTCCCGTAATAACTGCTGCATTTCAGACATATTCTCACACAATTTGGCCAGCTTTTTGTTACTTTTCTTGTGGCCATCCGTCACTTTCTGTCTTTTTGACGGTGTAGTGACGTCATCTTGGCTGAGTGGCATGGTTATCCCATCCCTTGGCAGGCCATAAATATTCTCCCTCACCCAAGGCCAACCATAATGCTCTGCTGCTTCTATGGCTGCCAGCAGGTGTGGGGATTTGGGTTTTTGTGCTGGTGTGTTGGCATCCCGAGTTTTTCTTTTGGGACCCATGTCTTCCTTTTACCTGTTTAGTTTGGAAATATAAAAAGAAATGAGTTTTGCTGTGACTGCAAACTCTGCACTGTTGCCAAAATATTGAGTTTTTCCTGTTCTTGGCTGTCTGATGGCTGCCTTTAAGCTAGTTTGGCCATCATATAGCGCAATGCAATTTCAGGTATTCTGAGCGCTGCTTCAAGCAATACGGTGGTGGTGTTTATTTTATTGACCTGCCGAGATTACCAACTGCTTTGGCAGGTTTCTGTAAATGACAAAGAAAAAGGGGGGCGCTCTCGCTGTGCAACTTGCTGCCCTCTTTCCGTTGCACTGCCCCTTTTTGTTGTCTCCCGTGTTGGGAAAGTGTCTAGTGATGTATAAAGCAGACAATTCTCAATCACCCCTTCAAAGTTGCTGGAGCTGTAGTTTTGGAGAAAAAATGCCCCCCCCCCTTCACTTATGAAATCTTGACATTCATTTAAATGTGTCACTGGGAAAGGCTATCTGTATTAGAATTGTTGATTTCCCAGGCCGGGCTCTCCCTTTTACGCTCCGGTGTTTACTTCGTGTAAGAAATAGCCGGGCGGCGCGTGTCCCGCGACTTGCCGGGGGAGCGGCTGACGCGGCTGTTTGTTTTGACCTACTCGCGTAGGAAAACAAAGTATCTAAATGTGCTCAAACGTAGCCGGCTAGTCGCTTACCCTGTAATAAAGACGTATGCTTGGAAAACGCTGCCGCCTCGCCGAGCCGCGCTGCAGGAATGCTTCTGCTCTGCTCAGGTAATTGATCTTGCTGTTTTCGCGATTCCTCCCGGGAGACTGTTTTCTTTAGTCAATTTTGCTGCACGATCTCCATCGGGTTGAACAGGGCAATGTTCAAGAAAGGAAAAAAGAAGCAGCGAATGCCACAAACTTAAAAAAGAAACTTAAAGAAGCAAAGGTTGGAAGGCACTGAGTGAACAGTGCACCTCCTGTGTGTTTGGGTCCCCGTTCAGGGACCACAAACTGATTGTGTTTTCTCAGAGCATGCCACTCTGTATTTATATGACCCAGGGAAGCCCTGGGTCTTTGATGTGTATAGTAGTGGGGGCTGTTAAGTGTCAGCCCCCGGACGGATAGCTGACTATCTGGCCCCCCGGGGGGGCAGGTCTTTGAACCTGATCCCTGCCTGCCTGTTGGTGTCCTTCTGTGCTTAGCAGCTAGTTGCATGAAGGAAGGGTGAGGTGATTGCTCACACCTCACCCTTCCTCAGCTTTGTGCAGGACAGACTGTGTGTCTCTATGACTAGGAGGGGGAGGAGAAGAGCAGAGAGGGGGAGAGGATGTGCTACCCCTCTCCAGGCCTGCTGATGGTAACAGCAGTTACCCTGCCTCACTTTGTGAGGCACTGCAGAATTACCCAGAATTAAGGCCAGTGTACGTTGTGGTTTGAATGGTGAACTAATGCGAGCCTTTGATGTTGATGTGGGAGTTAGACAAGGATGTGTCTTGACTCCTTATTTTTTTATATTTACATCCAAGAAATCATCGATGTTCTACTGAGTGAGTGCCAAGACTGTCACAAAATGGCATCTGCGAAATATCCAGCATTATTTTATGCAGATCATGCGATTCTGATTGCTAGAACCCCACAAGGCTTGAGAAAATCGCTATCAGTTTTTTTTACTAAATGTAAAGAGTTATCTCTTACGCTGAACATTGATAAATTCAAGGCAATGGTGTTCAAACGTCAATCTTTAAAATATAGACTAGTAATGTTGAAGGTATGCGGTTCCCCATTAGAACAAGTAACCTTTTATGATTACTTGGGAGTGGGATTTCATGAGTCTGGTGCTTGGGCAACCCAAGTTGACAAATCAGCAATTATCATGGAGAGATTTAGTGGAGCCACAAAGTCCTTTTATTTTAAACATGTTGGTGGTGCACTATCCCCAGCCATGGACTTGTATCAAAAACAAGCTCTATCTGCTTCAATGTATAGTTCCGAGATATGGGGGTATGCCAATGTTGGTAAAATGAGCATATGTGAACATACATTTGTGAAAAACTGTTGATGCTCCCTCTTAGTGCACCCTCTTCTCTGGTCTATTTGGAGCTTGTTATTGTAGCAGTTGACTACCAAGTTACCATTAAACCTGTTCTTTTTTGGGTCAGACTATGGAAGTAGCATGGCCTGGAAAAACAATGGGATGCATTGCTACATCTCATGTCACTGGAGGGTGGTAAAAGTGTGAAATGGCTCTTACATTTTACGATAACCCTCCAAAGCTTGGAAGCAGCTGATATGTGGGTGAATACCCAAGGTTTGACTCCCTCGGCTAATAAGACTAAAGATCATAGCTAAAGGGAGAGCTAGTGCAAATCTTATGGCAGATGCTGCTAAACTAAAGGCGGGTTTGGATTATCTTGAGTTTAGGTTACAGTCTGGATACAAACTTTATCTGGACAATTTTTTTTCCATCATTTGAAAAAACGTTGTATTTGAGTTTTAGGCTGGGGATACTCCAAGTTGCCTTTTTTACTCAATCATGGAGGGTTTTGGAGTTGAATAAATGCCCAATGTGTGGGCTAGCTAATGAAACGACTTTACATTTTCTGGTAATCTGCAATAAGACCTTGCGATTGAGATGTATTTATCTCTGACCAATTTTAAGGGAGTTAGAGCTTTGTTCATCTGTCCTTGCTTTGAGATTCCTGAGCCAGTGCTTAGATTCTCATGCTGTTTTCTCAACTGCCCACTACATATACAGGGCATGGTGGCAAATATCTAAAGCTCTGAAAAATGTAAACTTATAGAATCAGGCGGTTGATGATGGATTGACAAGGTTGCAAGTTGTCTCTGCTTGCCTTTTACTTTTCATAGCAATTTTATATTCTGTATTCATTGGTCTTGGGTAAGCAATGCATATCGGTTGTCATTTTATGTACTGATTTTATCTTTTTAACACCGAATAAAAGTCTGAATATTAATGAATCATTTCTCACTGCAATTAAATTTGCTGTGATTACAAAAATGTTTGGATATTTGTGTCCACAGTAACTCTTGGGTTTATATGACTTACTATTTTATTTTCCTTCAAAAAATTATGAAATGTTCCAAGAAGAGGAATTTGTAAGACAGATATCATTGTCTCTTGGTGTCCTGAAATTATGTCTGATGCTGTTCAATCCGTTCTCACTCTGTGCTGGCCTTTGATAGGTCCCAGAGAGGTTCCATGATGGTGGCTAAACTCAGAACTAATCAACTAAATTAAATGCCCATGCTGAGAAAAATGTTAAGTTAAGTCATAGACTGCGGGCACAGTGTAGCTTTGATGTCCTTAGCTTTGACAGTCAAAGACATAAGCAAAAAACTCCAGTGTAGTTCTGAAATGTTCAGATTGGTTGTGGTGGAGTGTGAGACCATACTCTCGGATTACCTAAAATGCTGATCAAAGTCTCCAATTACAAATTATACTTAAGATATCATTGCTGAACTTAACATGGATTAGGCCAGCCAGCTCATTCTGGAACAACTTCTGGAAGACGTCCATAGCAGACGTAATTGCAAAGTACAACCTATTTTATCTTGAAAGTCTGACATAGGCAGTGAAAGTAGGAATGGCTCTAGAGCTCATCATCTGGATTTGAGGTCGGTTTTGAAAATAATGTCACCCCTGTCCAGTCTCCAACTATATTATTGATTGTTGTGGTGATGTTCCATTTTCTCTTGATGGCTATGTTTGGAACCCTCATATAAATGCAGATGTTCACTTAACCAGGTTGCTTTGATTTTCATTCAGTAATGAGGGGTAAGACTCGGGGAGTATGGCCGGAGACTTTTGATGATGATATTGGCCTTAAACTACTGAAGCGCTTATTCATTTTTTAGCTGCAGTGAAATGGTATTCTCTGAAGGTGAATGCAGACCAGTTGGACGGTTGTATCAATATGGAGTTTGACGGGGGCGTGGCCAGCAGGCGTAGGATGCAGACGTGATCCCTCGCTGCTCCCGGCCGCCAGCCCAATCCTACATCCATCCTGCCGCTAAAAATAGAGATTAAAAGCCTTGAAACTTCATATCGACGTCGGAACTACTGCCGCTTCGAGTCGGAGCATCGCGGATTCGAATCGGTGCGGGCTTTGCGAGATACAGCCCCCAGCACACACTCAGCCGCGGGACCGCAACCAGCAATCCAAGATGGCCGCCTGAGGACAAGGGAGACAGAGGCTGAGAATCCCTATAACTGCAGCCGTCTCGAAGAAACCGCGCAGTCACCCACCCGCTGGCTGCGAGGAAAGAAGCGACCGTCCGGGGCCATCGCACACCCGCCCTCCCGACTGCAGAGCCGCGCCGACTGAAAGACGCGGCGACCGGTGCTCCCGCGCGCGCGGTCTGCGGGGAGACCCAGCCACTGCACTCGGGATCCGGACGGCTGTTAGCGGGATACGCTGCCCTAGGGGGAGCCTGTGGAGAACCACACCGCCACCTCACTTGAAGAGGACTCACCTTGCCCCCCCCCGGATCGCCGGCGATTCCCACAACACGAAGGCGCCCTCCCCAGCTGCAACACCGGGGGAAGGTGAAGGGAGGTGAACAGCGATCCTCGCCTCCTGGCCTACCAATCCACGAAGACGGCTGCCTGTGCAACCCGCCGACCTGCACTACGAGTGGAAAATAATACGGAGTGCTCCGACAGCGGCTCCTGATCATCTCCCCGGTCACTCGCCGGCGACCCGGGACAGCGGTAAGGAGAGGGGGAGACAGAGGATTGGACCCTGACATCCTGTGTGACATTCCCTGGCCATATATGTGTACACACTACGCGCCGGGAGACATAAGTGCATAAACCCAGCTCCCAACATATGTGTGGCACCTACTAAGCGCGGTTTCCAGCCCCGATGGGATACCCCCTGCTGTTTGAACCGACACAATACGGAGAGGGACTTTAAGCCCCCCCTGGCTATACATAAAAGGACGCTGAACAAACCACGCTGCGCCTGCCGGGCTACGTATGCCCACTACCCTTGTGCCCCTGGGCTTGAACAGAACCGCTTTCGTCCACCCGCCAAGCTCACCCTTGGAACCAGCCGGCGCCACCCTCCCTCTGCGCGTCTAAAGCGCATCCACACACCATCACGAGACGAGCGTTACTTTGCGAGGCACTCACACGGCTGCGGTGCACGGAACTTCGGTCCCACAGCCGGACCCATCTGTGGAGCCTCCCCCACCACGCACTCAGATGCAAGCGCATGGACTGTAGATACTCCTCCTGCCAAGTGTTGTAAGGAGCGGACATACCCGAATCCCTTTCCCCCCCCCCGAAAAACAACACTCGCCTCCCTGCCCTCCAAAAGGCCCCCTCCTCCAGACGAACCCGTACCGCCACCTCACCAACATCCCTGCAATGGGGAAAGATAAGCCTAGGAAGACCTCCACACAAAGCAGGATTGAACAATATGCAACAACGCCACTCTCTCGCTCGCCGGAAAGGCCAACACAACAAGACCTGGACTGCATGGAAGATAATATCTCCCTCAGAGACATCATGGGTGCTATTGCCAGTTCTAGAACCTCCATGGAGAAAAAGATGGATAGCATAGGTGCGGACGTATCCTTGTTGAGACATGATCTCCAGAAGCTGACCTCATGTACCGGGGAGGCGGAGATGCGGATCTCCGAAACTGAGGACAACCTTCGCGGTGTGAACCGACAGATGTCTGGCATGGTGGCACGCATAAAGCTCCTGGAAGCAAGAGCAGATGAAAGTGAGGGCAGATCAAGACGGGATAACGTCCGCATACTGGGTCTTCCAGAAAAAGCTGAAGGAGATTGCATGGAACTATTCCTTGAGGGGTGGCTCGCGGATATATATGACGTACAGTCCTTCTCCAAATTCTTCTCCATCGAGCGAGCTCACCGCATTCCCGCCGGCAAGATCATACCAGGAGCACCTCCACGTACAGTCATTGCAAGGTTCCTAAACTATAGAGATAGAGATACAGTACTGCAACTGGCGAGATCTAAAGGAACTATTACGTACAATGGGTCAAGAATCGCGTTCTTCCCTGACTTCACCAGAGAAGTGCAGAAAGCGCGCCAATCATTTGATTCCCTTAAAAAACGCCTGCAATCAATGGGAGTCAAATATGGGCTAATATTCCCCGCCCAGCTTAAAATATTTCACAAGAACACAACAGTCCACTTCGCTGATCCTAAGGAGGCGTGGAGCTGGGCTGAAAGGCACATAGATGGCGACTGGAGCGCTGACGGAAGGCGAAGAGGAGAACGGAATAGACCTCGCCCTGACCGACCACCTGAGCAGGAACCGCAGCAACAACAACAAAACGGAATCCTACAACATGCGGAAGACTAGCAGGCATTTTCAATATCTCGGATATCCTGACCACTACTAACATACCGCAAAGGTGCTGTACTGTACACCGCAAACGCGACGTTGACGGCAACTCCGGCTGGCGGCTGCCCAAACAGCGCCCCCCCATCCCGCCCCCGGACACTAAGTGAAATCGGAACGCCGTATCGCGGAGTTCCACCACCCCGCCTTGTGTTTTCCCCTGAGACGCAACATCTAGCACAGCCGCACTCCGAAAACGGATTGTCTCGGGGCAGGCGGATGTAGATAACAGTTAAATCGTTCAGAAGTTAACACTGGGTCGACAGATGCTTCAGTTGTGGGTGGAGTATAGGGAGGGGGGAGTTGGGGGTGTTATACCTATTCAATGTTTATCATACAGAGGCACGACAAGTACGATATACGGACCAAATATCACGGAACTGCTGTATATGCATCCAAGGAAATACAACTGTGTAAGCAGATCCCGCACTGTCAATGGCAGCTGAGTATACTTCGACCCAAAGCAAGCTTAAACTCCTGGCATGGAATGTGAACGGATTGGGTGCCAGCATCAAAAGGCGGCTAGTCCTGCAGCATCTAAATAGACATTCCCCAGACATAGCCATGCTGACCGAAACACATCTAGCCGGAAACATATGCAAATTCTTCCAAAGATCAAACTACCGCACTGCGGTACACGCAGGCTTCTCTATGGGAGCGAGAGGAGTCCTCATACTAATCCACAAGAGACTTCCGCTGGTGATCACGAACGCTCTTCAGGACAAAGGAGGCCGGTATGCATACATTCAAGCAACACCATGGAACCAAACACTGGCACTCATGGCAGTGTACTCCCCACCAGCCCTCCTCAACGACCTGCTAAACGAAATCACTCCCATCCTAGCAACGAGGAATGCAGACACAATGGTGATAGGAGGAGACTTTAATGAGGTAATGGACTATACGCTTGATCGCACGCACCTGAGAGCCAGAAATCCCGCCACTACGACTAAACTGGCCTCCTTTGTGTCAGCAATGGGCCTCTGTGACGCGTGGAGAGTTCTTCATGCTCAGACTCGACAATATTCCTTCCACTCGGGGGCCCACGCCTCGATGTCTAGGATAGATTATTTCTTCCTCCCACACCAAAGTAGTCACCAAATAAGCAATGCATCCTTCCTTCCCCGAGGAATCTCTGACCATTCTCCACTGCTACTAGAACTGGAAACAGCTAGACCACGACCGCCCCCCTTATGGCATTTAAATTCCTACTACTTGGGATTCCCTGAATTTCAAGAGATGATAGAGACCGCTACCTCCGATTACTTCGACCTCAATACAGATTCGACAGATAACCCCAATACACTGTGGGAGGCGTACAAGCCAGTTCTGCGCGGAGTAATTATATCATGGACGTCCCATAAGAAGAGGATGCATCGCGAAAAAATCATGGAAGCTGAAACTGAAGTCATGTCTAAGGAACTGGAACACATTGCCAGTGACACCCCGGAGTCAAATAGAGCCTTACTAATGGCACAGAAGAAGTTGCATAACCTATCCTTAGACTGTGCCAAGAAAGCACACGCTGCAATGAAGGCACGTGTATATGAAACGGGAGACAAAGCAGGTAAACTGCTTGCGTGGCTGGAAAAACGAGACGAGGGACAATCAAAGGTCAAATGCATCAGAACCCTAAACGCAAACCTAGTCCACATTGATGCAGACATCGCTGACCGCTTTGCCGAGTACTATGAGAACCTCTACGAACCGCCCACCAACGCTATAGACAGTACCATACTAACTGATATTGACCTCCCAACACTCACCACAGACCAGATCACCGCTCTAGACAGCAAAATTACTACTACTGAGATATCAACTGCTATTGGACAACTCCAGGCCGGTAAAACCCCAGGCCCGAACGGGTTCCCAATAGACCTCTGGAAAAAGCTACACCACCTGGACATACCCGTACACTTGCTCAATGTGTTTGAGCACTCCCTAAATCAAGGCGAGCTCCCACCTGATCTCCGCAAAGCCACCATTATAGTAATTCCCAAAAAGGGTAAACCCCCTGAAGAATGCACATCCTACCGACCCATATCCCTCATTAATAGCGAAGCCAAAATACTAGCCAAGGTTCTTGCCAATAGATTACAACTAGTCATCACGTCCCTGATCCACCCGGACCAATGTGGCTTTATGCCCCAGAGGTCGACCAGAATGAATATTCGCAGATTGCATCTGGCACTAGAGAGAGCCCCGGCCCTGCAGCAATCACTGGCTCTGTTGGCCATAGACTTCGAGAAAGCATTTGACTCTGTTCATTGGGAAGCGCTATGGGCCATAATGCGCAAGATGCACTTCGGAGAACCGTTCATAAAATGGGTACAACTACTATACAATAACCCAGTAGCCGAGGTTACAGTAAACGGGTGGCCGTCGCGCACCATCCGACTAGGGAAGGGAACCCGGCAAGGTTGCCCACTCTCGGCAATGGTGTTTGCACTGATAATAGAGCCACTGGCAGTCCTCCCGAGGGACACTACCACATGGACTGGCTTTAGATGGGGTCCGAACTGCGAAGATAGAATATCCCTCTATGCAGATGATCTCCTAGTGTACCTGGGTGACCCAGCATCTTCATGCCCTGTAGTCACGCAAATCCTAATAGAGTACGGATCCTTTAGTGGACTCAAAGTAAACTGGCCCAAATCCGTGCTGTTCCCAGTTAAAGGGATAGACTGCATTCCAACATCGGGTTCCCCATACAAAGTTGAAACCAATCAGTTCCGATACCTAGGTATTCAAATTACCAACGAGCTAAATAGCTACGTAAAACAAAATCTACACCCACTTATCAAAAGATATGAGCAGGACGTAGCCCACTGGTAAGCACTGCCGCTGACACTGTTAGGCAGAGCAGCACTCTTTAAGATGCTGACCTTACCCCGCTTTCTGTACATTCTCCAGAATGCCCCCCTCCATATCCCCGCTGTAGAATTCCACAGTATAAATAGCACAACACGTACACTCCTATGGGGAGGGAAACGTCCGAGAATTGCCCTCCAAACTCTCCAACGCTCAGTCTGGGAGGGGGGAATAGGACTCCCGAACATCCAGATCTATTATTGGGCAGCTCAGATGGCAACAGTCAATGATATCCTACATGGAGACCCGAGCATCCCTCACATAAGAGCCGAACTAGCGGCAAGACACGGTATGTCCCCACTCGAAAGCCTCTACTGTAAACAAACCCGCCCGCCTGAACGCACGATAGCAGTACACACAGCCTTGGTGTGGAAAGAAATACATAAACACTTAGGTTGGGATAACAAAATTACCCCAGTCCAACCCATATGGAACAATGCTCACCTCCCGAATCTTGCCAACCTCCCGAAATGGCCAACCTGGGCTGCAGCTAACATACAGACGATTCAGCAGATAGTAGTGAACGACCAGCTGATGCAGTTCCCTGAGCTTGCTGCAACACATGGCTTGCCAGAGACTGAACAGTATCACCACGGACAGCTACAGCATGCACTTATCATACACAGGCCCCAACTCGTGGGCATGCCGGAATGCACACCCATAGAAAGGAACATAGTAATAGATAAGGTAAACAACAAGGTCACATCTACCATGTACAATGCTATCTCCTCATTTGGCACGAAAGAACTGCTGACCTTGAAGACGAAATGGGAAAATGATTTTGGCCCCATATTACCTGAAGACTGGATTGAAATCCTGATGTATCCTAGAGAATGTGCAATTTCGGCACGAATCCGGCTGGTGCAATTTAAGATACTACATAGGATATACTATCCCCGAATAACCCTGTACAATTGGGGCAAATCGACCGACCCCAAATGCTTACGCTGCAAACAAGAAGAAGGATCCTTCTACCACATCCTTTGGCAGTGTTCACGCATACAACGCTTCTGGCATAAATGTAGCGCGAGGCTTTCCAGGGTCATTTGCCGCCCAGTCCC
The DNA here is from genome assembly GCF_040938575.1 of Ambystoma mexicanum. Taxonomy (NCBI): domain Eukaryota; kingdom Metazoa; phylum Chordata; class Amphibia; order Caudata; family Ambystomatidae; genus Ambystoma; species Ambystoma mexicanum. The sequence continues at coordinate 895,411,006 of NC_090924.1, forward strand.
GACGGATCCCAAACTCCTGCTCCTGGGCATTGCAGACACTCTTGAACTGTCAAGATTCGAAAAGCTACTTGTCTCAACTTCCACAGGAATTGCGAAAAGGAACATTGCGCAATTGTGGGGTTCAGAAAACACCCCGAAATACGATCAGTGGACATCGGATGTGGATGCAGTCATTTTAATGGAACGCCGAGTCTACCAAGCTAGAGGCTGCCCGGGCAAAGCAGATAAGATTTGGGGAAGATGGGAACAGACATTATAAATCTGATGTAATATTGGCGGTATGCATTGGCACGCAGTCCTTCAGAAACTATATCTGCTAACATCACTCTTTGGGATGCTTGCACATCATAATCATCCATAAACTGCCTGCTGCCTTAACTGCTTATATACTTCACATCACGTGTTTCGTTGCGATTGCATATATTCTAAGCATACTCATCCGTGCTACTCTGCCAACTGTATGTAAAGTCTTATGGTTTTGTTGGTAACTTCTTGTTTATTGCACAAAATGTAATAAAATGTGTTATTAAAAAAAAAAATATGGAGTTTGACGAGCTTTCTGTGCAGGAAGCCTAAGTCTGGGTATAATGACGTGAATTCATACAGGAGGTCCTCTAGGTCTAAGGCATGCCGCTCTAAGGTCTACATTAATCCAGTACACTATTTTGGTAGCTTTGCAGCTCAGTAGATTGTAGAGATAATCTATGTGATGAAGATACATTCTGATATCGCTCTGATATCCAGGATGAGCCATAGGTGAAACACACCTTTGAGCATGATAGTGGACCGTGGTTTGGCTTCCATATGCAAAGATGAGAATGTTGTGCAAAATACATTTTCCTTTTAAATCATAGAGTCAGCATAAGTATCATATTACTCCAAACTTCTCAACACAGTCAGACCGTACCTCTCCCAACAGAATTGCCTCACTATCGCCAGGGCAATAATTGGCTCAAGATAGGATTATTGCAATGCCCTTCTAATTGGGACGTCAGGTAAAAACCTAGCTAAACTTCAACTAGTCCAAAACAATGCCCTTAGGGCCGCCACTGGACTATCACGCAGGGACCACATCTCTGACCTTAGGGGTCAGGTCCACTGGCTACTGGTCAAGGAAAGAATGTCTTTCAAAACTCTTGCCCTCACGCACAAATGTCTCCACGATCAGGCCCCTAAATATCTCGTCCAGAGATTCTCTAAACCCTGTGCATCCAGGCCCTCCAGAATGGCCTACTCCAACCTGATCACTGTGCAAAAAATCCGCACAGTGCGTGCTGGTGGCACCAGCTTTCCCACCATGGCAGCCACCCTCTGAAATTCCCTTCCACCACTCATCAGACTAATGGACTCTCACACTGCCTTTCGCAAGGCCATCAAGACCAGTCTCTTCAAATAAATGTGCCTGTTTTTTGTCCGCTACCTAGGACCTCTGTATATGTAACACTGTATCTAGGTCTACGAACACTTCTGGGGCAGCTTTTTTGTAACCCTTAATCAAGCATTCCTACGCACCGCTTAGAGCGCCTCAAAGCCCGCGGGCTGCAGTGCGCTTTACAAATGTAAAAAATAAAATAAAATAAAATATTGCTAGTCTCAGACCCCTGCTCAAACAGTCCCACCCCACAATTCTGGGCAAGGAACATGCCATTTAATTTATTTAAATGAAAGTCAAATCCAAACAAAGAAGGTCTCCAGCTATGTGCCAGAGTAGGCCCCACAATATTATACACTCATAAACAATAGGTCAGCAAAACGAAATGTTACCTGCCTACATGAATATTTTTTACTCCCCAATATTCAATTATCACTAGCAAATGGCTTGTAGCAAGTGCAATTGTTGCACCCTGTTTCACACACATGCATTATATGTATATATATTCTGTGAACAAACTGTGTTAAAGGGATGTTATGGTTAAGTTGCACTAATAAAAATTAAGCAGCATTTAAAATTGAAACTGTGTAGTCTGTTGGCATAGTCAGTAAGTCGGAGCATAAAGCCGTCATGAAACCTTATTGCCTGACAAAGATTCATTTAATAATGCCATTGGTGTGAAATTAGTCATTAAATAGATACTTGCACAACAGAAAGAAGCTCAGAGCATTAATTATATTTTTAAAAAATCATGCAAAGTGTAACCAAGTGTAACCATCCAAGCAATCCCTTATCCTAAAATACACATGTAGACCTATGTGTGATGTGAAAGGGCAAGGGTGCTTTTACCATTGTACCTTTTACTAGATAATATTACACTTACAGCCCAAAACCTGTAGATAGGAAGATACATTAATAGAAGTAGATTGCAAGTTACACATGCATGTTCAAAGAAAATTGCACACATATGCAGATTGAGAGTTGTACACGCATGTTCAGAGGAAATTGCACATGCTGGTTCTGAAGCCGGTGCAACAAATGTATGGTATTCATAGTGATCTGACATTTTAAATGGTGGGTGTCAGTGAGGCAGGTAAAAGCAGAAGTCTGATGCATTTGCTGATGTAACTTTGTATATTCTGTGAAGTTGCTGTTGTGCAGTTAAAGATTTTGAGAGACATCTTTTGACAAGCAATGAAATGTTTTTAGAATGTCTAGTGTAATTTAGTGCTTTTATAATATATAGATATTACAGTGCCTGCGGTAGCTGCCCTGTAGATATGGTTAAGTTGCTCAACTCATATGAAGAGCACTTTTTGGGCGGCTTATAACTTGCCTCCCCGTGGACAAATCCTCCCAGAGATCTTTTTTTTTTCCAGAACGCAATGTAAAAATTTTTTTGTTCACGCCTACTGCCCAAACACCGCTGGACGGATTTTCACCAAATCTGCGGCAGGAGCTGCAACTTGGTCCCAAAAGCAGGCTTTAGTAAATATGGTGTAAATCCGTCGAGTAGTTTTGATTAAAACAGGCAAAATGTAGGTCCCAAAAAATTAGTGATATCTGGGTCTGCTACGTTGACCCATTTCCCTGTTCGCTCTACAGACAGGACCCCGATTGGTCCGGAGGGCTGCGTGATGTCAGCGGACACCCAAAGCGCCCACTGATTTGTTGGTGAAAAGCATGATGTGCATCATATTTTTCTGAAACACCCGGCATATTCTATCCGCGGACAGCCACGGCTGTCCGTGGATAGCACAGTGGGGAACAGGGCTGGGAAACATGTTTTGGGTCATTTGGTGTTGGGAAAAGGGGCTGGGAAGGGTGGTGAGTGAAAGATGGTTGATATGATGCTATTTGTCTAGGTGGAAGAAGAGCGTGCGGGCGCGGATGTCCGTGGACACCGCGGTAGTCTGCGGACAGGGTCTTGGGCGGGCGGCATATTCGATGAAAGCAGGCAGGCTTTATTAGGGATGGGGAGTTGAATGTAAACGATATGAGGATGTTTGCATAGGTTAAAAATAGGTCATGCACCTGGGAATCAAGGCACTGGCACAACTACCACAGTATCACACAGCCATGCAACCAACAATTTGGCCACAACCATTGCAGTTGTCAGTGTTTGGTGGGCAGTTTGAAAAACATGTTTGGGGTTATTTGGTGACTACAAGGTGACTTGTTAGAGTAGTGGAGTGGAATCTAGATATTGCCATTGCTGAAAAATAGGGTTGGCGGTCTATTTTGATGTCTGCAGAAGGTGTTTGAATTGGGAAGTTAAGAGCAAGTTGTGGTGTGTTGGTTGTGGCCAGTTGCCAAATTCTTGGGTGCAGGGCCGTATTATGCTGTGGTGGTTCAGCTGACTGCAGACTCTGTGGCTATCATGCTGGGGGATCAGTATGATGTAAAGGACATGCAGAAAAAATTAAGGGTATCCTTGTAAAACCCCATGAAATTCAGTGAACAAACTTTGTTAAAGGATGTTATGGTTTAGTTACACTAATAAAAACCTATCAAATTCAGTGGAAAAACTTTGTTAAAGGGATATTATGGTTACAAGTAAAATTGAAAAACCCCAGAAATGTGCAAGCTATGGTAAGCTAAGCAACCATAACTCGTGCCACCACCGTGCAATGCTAAGACTAACACCCAGAACATCAAAGATTACATCACAAATGAACAAAATTGTATTTACATTTCACGAAATTATGCACTTGTTTGTATTGAATATGAAATCAAAGTTACACTTTCAAATATCAAACACAGTGCCTTTTTTATCTTACACTGTCCTTGTGTCCCTGTTAAAACTAGCCTCTGCTTTTGCTCCCAGAGCTCCTTATTCCTGGGATTTACCATGTACAGCACTATAAGGGCTACTGTATTTAAATGGGGCCCAGCATTTTAAATATGGCTTCTTTTTTTGTACATCGCACTGCACCCTCTCAGTTTGGAGTTCCTACAACAGCAAGGTCCATTTTAGCTGCTGAAGCCAGGCTGCTATGGACTGCTCATCTCCTTCTGAATAGGGACATCCTTCTGCAGCCTCTATGGAAAACCAACACTCCAGATGGTGTCTGTTCTCCCCAGCCAGCCATATCATCCAGTAATACCCCGAGTAATGCTGACAATGGCCTGCCTATCTGCATGCAAGGTATTTTACAATCAAAATGACTCCCCTAATCTTGTGACTAAGAGGTGGGGTCATTCACTCCAAGTCTTGTAACTGGCCATGTGTCTTTATTCACCCTAATCTTGTGGCTTGAAAAAGGTGGGAGTTACATCACTCCTCATGTTATTTTGTAATATAACTTTTGATGTAATGGTTCAAGTTGAATAAAGACCATTATAGTCTACATCTCAGGCCAGACAATTCGAGATGCTACATAATTCTATGAGATGTATATTTTTGGAAATATTTATATGATATGATATGTCATTTATAATGTGTCTGTACACAAGTGTTTCTAGGTGCAACAAGACAAGGGAGGGAAGACAGAGGGAGGACAAGACAAGCAATCTTACTAGGCCTTGTGTCATTCAGATTGTGCTAGTGTGAAATGCAAAGTGCAGGGGGAAGAGAGGGGGAAAGTGCCAGGGAGAGGGAGCGGGAGTGCAATCAGAGCAATTGCTCTAAGTAAGTGCAGCCAGGGCAGTGCTGATCTGGGTAAGTTCAAGGAGGCAGGGGGCTGTAGGGCTTACAGTTACAGCCCCTAAGTGGGCAGTAGGCCAGAGGCAGTGCAAGGGAGACTGATCATGGAGGAGCCTGGCACCCTAAGAGACTCTGGGGGTACTAAGCAGCCAGTCAGTGCAGCAGACAGGTAGGTCAGCAGGGGAGGGAGAGAGAAAAAGCAGAGGAGAAGATGAAGGCCTTGAGCTGCTTCCAGAACTTCAGGTGGTCCGGCTCAAGTTTGAGAGGGCCAGGGAGGCCATTCCAGAGGGAGGCACCTGCAGGGAAGCGAGATCAACCCCTCACTCTCTGCCTGGAGAAGCGTCTGACACTCAGAGAGTTGGAGGTAGCTGAGGGAAGGCTCGAGAAGGAAGGTATTTGGAAGAGAGAGTTGGATGTAGTGCAGGACCCAGTCCCAGAAAGCCTTGTGGATGATACAGAAGGTCTTGAACTTGATCCTTGCAGCCGCCGGGAGCCAGTGGAGAGATTTAAGGGCTGGAGAGATAAGGTCCCTGGGCTTGAGACCAAGGATAGGTCTCGCAGTCCAGTTCTGGATTATTGCAGAGGGCGGAGTGTAGAGAAAGGCAGATTGAGAAAGAGGCTATTGCAGTAGTCCAGCCTACAGAGAACTAGGGCTCTGGAGACAGTGAGTTTCTGGGGGAAATTGAGAAAAGGAAGAATATCTCTGAAGAGGTGCAGCTGGAAGTGGAGCTTCTTGGCAAGGTCCGTGATGTGAGGAGAGAAGGAGAGAGTGGAGTTAAAGATGACTCCAAGGTGTTTTGCCTCACAGGAAGGAAGTGGAAGAGGGCCCAAGGAGGGCAGCTAGAGTGAGAGAGGGAAAGGGGGCGCAGGGGCTCCAATGAGACCAATGACCCCTATTCATTGTTCATGATTTTCATAATTTTTATCATAAACTAGGTACATTTTGTATCTGCTAAAAATATTTTTTATCTACAAATCCCAATTTGTTTCTGGTTCCTAGGATCATCCACTATAAAGTTATAGATGTTTTAATTGATTAGGCATATTTTTGTTTTGTATTTCAAAACATAAAGCTTTCTGTTAATTTGGGTCTGAAATAAATACTGTTTCCGGCCACACAAGGCCCTCAGTTTTGCATTGCAAGCAAGCTCTTTTCCATGATACTGATATATTTTTCTCTTGGGGTACACACTCTTTTGTGATCAGAACTTGGAAAACTGGCTTAAATTGGCATAGGGCAGGTGCATCTTACTGTGGAGATAACAACTGGCTCCGGATCAGTCTTATGACACAAATTCCTTAGGTTGGGGCTACGCTGCTCCAAGATAAATCCAAGTTTACATGTAATCAGCACAGTTTCAATCTGACCAGAATACAGGGAAATTCAAAGTAATGGAACTTCAAATGATGCATTATTTTTCTCTTGTCATTATTTATCTGGTTTTACCATTGGAAAGAAAGAAGCAGATTTTAAAATTACTGATGTATTTTCACTACAAATAGCATCAGAAAAATAGCAACATGCTGATAAATTGAGTTCATAAGTGTTCCATGGCCTTGGCTAAGTTTGTTTTCTGGAAATCACACTCCAGATGCTTGTGCCTTAGCACTTTGCATGTATAAAAGTTCTGATTTCAACAGGGGTAGTTTTATACATGTCCTTGGCATCAACAACCCAGCCTCTGGACACAACGGAGCTCATTTTCCATGAGCTGACCCATGCATTAAATCCATAAAAGTCCTACTTTTACACATTCAGTTAATGGTGAGGCAAAATTTCATTAATGTGTATGTCGAAGAGGAGGGGTGGGACGTAACTTACGATTCTGCTGCCTCCTTTCTCTCTGCCATACAAATACTCTAGCATTTGCACCAGCATGCACTTTCATGCTGGGGCATATTCTGGGGATTCCTGTGGAGTCCATCAGCTTTTTGCACCAGGAACAAGCAGGCGGACTCCTTTGGAATCCATTGTAAACTCTGGTTTCAATTCTTACATGGCAGGTGGTTTTTACTTCATTTGCACAGCAGAGTGAACCAGGGCAGCCTACAGGTGTGTACACCACTATTTTTGACTTCGCTTTTGCACTCTGCTGTCGAATGAGGAAGATTTGATGGTGAGGACTTGTCCACTGAAATGTGCACACATAACAGATCCCCACCACCGAAATATGGGAGATTTTAAAATGAGCTGCAACGTACTTAAAGGGCCTTAGAAATGGTCACAGTTTGCATAGTTCTCTTTTTTTTAATCACTGTATTGAGGTGAAAATCTGGCACAAAACAAACTCTTGAGCAATGCCCATCCCTCGCTCTATACCGAAGCAACCTCCATGTTTTCCGTTTACTCTATGGAAATAGCACTCAGCTCCACATTCCCCCACAGTGGATATGCTGAAGTCATGGGCTTGGGGTTATGTGGATGAATTTTGTCACCCGTAGCAAATTCGCTGATAAGCTGCTGTGGATAAGAAGCAAATACCAATATGCCTATTTTGAAGATGCACCTTTGCTGCTTTGTCTTTCCTCCCAGAGATTTATGGTGGATCTCATATATGAAAAAGGCCCTTATCATCACTGGAGCCAGGTTCATCTGTGTGTGCATCTTCATCTGCATCAGGTTTCATGTCCTGGACCACTGTTCTCCTGCCTGTTGGCCTAGGAGGAGCAGGTTTTCATCGACAGACATCTGAGAAGTGGTCGGCCTTGTTGCAGTTCCTGCATGTGCAGCTCCGAGCTGGGAAATCTTTTACATAGTGTATGTCACCACCACAACGTGAGCATGCTGATTTGATGTTGGGAATGTCTTTGTTTCTTAATGGTGTCTTGGTGGGTTTACTTACTTGTCGAGGCTTTGGTTGTAGGAGCGGTGGAGTCACGGATCATATGTGCGATTTCTCTGATGGACCATTCCAGAGCTTTATCCACGGCCGAAGTACAGGACGCACCCATGTCCTTATTGCACATCATTTACAGTACCCTGCGTGGTGTGATATAGGGTTTGCAGGGGATATTGCTATGTAGCTTCATAGATGTACACTCTTGTATCACTTGGGTGTGAATTTTGCCCATGCGTCAACACGTTTTCAAAACACACGACTGTTGACTTTACTCTTGTCTGTAAGGCAGTGAGGGATACACCAGGCAGTTGTCAACACTGGTCGCGGTTGAACCTCTCGTAGTCCGGGTTGATCTGGAGTTTATAATACGTGGACAGAGCATTTGTTGTGGCACATAACTGCCATTAGCACCAATGCTCAGAGCAATTTGCAATTAAAAGTGTGTGGACATCGTCACAAACAAGGTGCAGGAGAGGGGATCACATGACTTTGGGATTGGTCTCCCTTGTGGCCTTCAAATAGTTTTTGAGACGGCCTAGCCACAGCACCCACCGTGAGCAGTGGAGGCATTTGAGAGTTGTTGGGCCTAATCCTGGTAGCAGCTGCAACCGGGGCAGGGGCAGCATTTTGTGTAGTCCTCTAGGTGCAGTGTGGACCAGCACAGGCAGCTAGAGAAACACCCTACAGGAATGCAGTGGGGAAAAACACACTTCATTTTCGCATGAGGACTGCAGTCACTCAGGGACAATACAGCACTGCGGGCCATGTGGAGAGCAGATTGTCTCATGCCCCTGGGTCACAGTCTGCAGCATGGATTGAAGCAGTACAACTCAGCAATAGAGGGTGGGATCAGTGTGGGCTGTCCAACTTGTCACTAGTGTTAGGATTCTTAATGGGTGAAAGCAATAGTGTGGTGCCAAGCAGTTAATAAAACGTTAGGAGACGTTGTGTACGTTTTCTGACTGACCAGAAATCCCCCATCCAAGCATGCGGACAGGTTCCTTATTAAAATGAAGAGTGATGGGCGCAGGTCACCGCTCACACCTGCATATGCTCTTGCATGTAAGTGGCCCTAGTCACTTTCATGGAAATTGACCGGAGCCAGGGTTATGCTTTCAACATAACAGTGAAGACAACAGAAGAAGCTCTCACGAGAAGTGGAGTTAACAACGCAGAAAAGTACAAATGATGCACTTTCTTCAGATGCCCGATTCTCATGAATGTATTGGCACCTTGTTTACAAAAGGATGTGACACGACCATTTAGGGAGGGACAATCGATAGCGCCAACGCTGCACACCTTGGACCCCATAGAAACAATAGCGTCAGCGCCTCTGCCCGACACTTATGTATTCATTGGCCTAAGCATCCTCGTGAGTGCTGTCAGCACAGATCAGAATGGCCAGGCCTAAAAGGGCCGGTCATGGCATAATTTAGGCAACCTCACTTCTAAAAATTCTACCCCGGACAAGGGAGTAAACAAGTATTGAGGACAGCAACAGTTAATGCCGCTACCGTCCTGCTGCAGACACTGCTCAAAGAGGGTCGAAGTTCCCACTGTAGTTTGCCCATTCTTCTGCTCCTGTACATTGCCCATTCCCCTGCTCCTGCTCGAGTATAGCATAAGGGAATAGCAGGGCCATTTCACACGCGTTGAGCGTGCATACTGTTTTGTGAATCTGGTGTGTACGTTTGGGGGCGTGGAAACACCACCATGATTTGCATGAATGCATATGGGCGGGACGTGGCATTTGCATATGTGCATCTCTAGAGCTCACATTCAGAGCCCACTCATGAATGTAGCTACACAATATAGAAAAAGGCATGTATCTGTTTTCTTTGCTTCTAAAAACCGGAACTAATGAAATATATGTTAGAGACGAAGGGTAAGATGATGGAATTGGTTATTTTTAACTAACCTTTTCGTTTTATTTTAGCCCTGCACATGGGTTATGTTTGTTATTGCTTTTATGGATAAAATGTATCCGAAAAAAGTTTTTTCTAATTCCTATTTCCTAACAGTGTGGTTGGCAGCAAGACAATTATTTTATGTATTTCCTAAAAGGAGAAACAGAATTTAAAATTGTTGAAGAAATTATGCAAATGCAACCTTCTCATTCAGTAAAGATGTCGATTTTTCTGTCATTTCTTCGGTTGTTTCATTAAAGGGAAACATTGCTGGTATCATTCTCATATTTTCATATGAGGAAAAGAAACAAACACCAAAAACACCTCTGATAGGAGGTTAGGTTTGTGTCGCCTATAAGCTACAAAAACCTTCTTGGCACAATTAGGAACATAAAATAAATTAGAAAAACTGGAAGGCACCCTCCAAGCATGATACATGGGATGAAGTACCCATACGTTACTTTATGAGGGTATTGCAAGCCATCAAAGAGTTCAGTGATCAAATACAGTAACAAAACCGAAAGCTCAGCCCCTTTCTAAGATCGCAGAGCTTTATTTTATCTATTTATTAATATACAGGAGGAACAATTCTCTTTTGATCACAAAAGAACATACAATAGATAAGAAATCAAATTCGGCGGGAAGCAGTGAGCGTCTTACAACGGGGTGAGTTTGAGGGACATTCTGATCAGGTTGTGGAGGAAAGTAAATGGAGCAGTCACTGTAGACAATAGACATTTTTAAGTGCAGATAAGTGGTAGAGCCAGCTGTGCTCAGGATGTGACCATGATGGGTAAAATGCCAGAGTGGAGACAGAGGATGTGAGTGACGGAGGCGAGGCAAAAATGTTAACTAGCAGGCAGATGAGAGGTTAAGAGGACAACTCAGAGGCAAGAAGATTGGTTTTTAGTTTGGTTTTGAACAAATCCATGTCAACTGTTTCTCAGATGTCCAGGGGAAGAGAATTCCAAGCAAGGGGAGCATAAAAAAAAGAGCAGAAGTGAGAGGAAGCACAGGGAGGGCGCTGAGCAACAAGCGTAGTTGGGTAGGCAGAGCAGAGATTACGAGAAGGCTTGTAGAGTTGGATAGAGGAGGATAGATTCAGTGGTGCCTTACTGTGGATAGATTTGTGAACCAGGAGAAGAAATTTAAATCTTGCCATGTTTTGCATCGTCAGCCATCCAGCCGTGTGACTGTATGAGGAAGTGAGGGAGTTCAAAGAGGGTTCTGGTAGCGAAGTTAATGATCTTGTCAAGAGGACAGAACGCATAGTTGGGGAGACCAAAGAGGATGCCGGGGCAGCAGTCCAGTTTAGAGAAGACAAGAGTGGTTCAGAGATACTTGGCAGTGTTGAAAGGAAGAAAGAGCCTGATTTTCCCAATATTTAGGAGGTTGAGGTGAGTTGCAGTTTTGGAGATGAAAGTAGAGAAGGTGTAAGAAGGGGCATAGTTAACACTGAGGTTTATAGCTGAAGAAGAGTAGGGACAAGTGTCGGGTGGGAACTGGATAGGCAGAGGAGGAGATGTGAGAGAGCTTTTGGCACCTCTGCTTTGGTAGAGTTTAATATCAGAAAGTGTGAAGCCATCCAATTTTTAAAGGCAGAGAGTCAGTTGAATATTTTGATACAGAGATCAGAGGAGAGTTCAGGAAAAGAGAAGAAGATGTGGGTGTCATCCCCACAGAGTTGATATGAGAACCCACAGGAGAACATTAGTGCGCCAAGAGCAGAGGTGTTGAGTGTAAAGAAGAGCGGACCCATGACAGAGCCTTGTGGAACACCAACAGCTAGAGGAGTGTGTTGAGAGGTGTTGTTGCACCAGTAGACAGAGAATTGACAAGTTGCAACGTAGGGTTCAATCCAGACAAGGGCTCAATTGTGGATCCCAGGAAGAAAGAGAGTATTAAGGAGATCAGTGAGATGGACAGTGTCAAATACAGCAGACAGGTCAAGGAGAATTAGGATAGAGTATAGGTTGGAATGTTTAGCAGAGGCGATGAAGTTGGACACATTCATGAGAGCATTTTCTGTTGACTAACAGGAGAGGAAACCTGCTTGTAGGGGGTCTCCAAGGTTGTGGATGTCTAAGGAATTGGTAAAACGTTTGAACACAACCCTTTCAAGCACTTTAGTGTAGTGCAGAAGGAGAGATACATGGTGAAAGTTAACTGGTAGGTTCGGGTCAGCCCCTTTGCTTTTTCAGGAGAGTGATGACAAGCGGAGGCAAGTACAGGTTGAAGGGTTCAGCAAAGGTGAAAGGCCAATAAAGGGTAAATAGGCTTGATTAGCTGAGGAGCAAGAGGATCTGATGGGGCACAAGAAGGGTTCGCCTTCATCAGATCTCTGACGTGACTTATCAATGGTAGGAATGTATTTTATTCCTTATAATACATGACCACACACTGTCATCTCCTTTAATAGCTGGCCTATTGTTTTATCCAATGTAAGCAACCTTTACATTACTGAAATACATAATCAACATAGAACCTGTATTAAAACAACTACTATGCAGCTTCCAATGTGGTGCAGAAAATGGTTCAAACAGCTTAATAAAATGCATCTAAAAAATGTTGTGCTTTAAAATAAGTAATGACACACAGATACTGTCTCTCGTGTGTTAAACTCCAGCAGTGCACAAAACAAACATGCTACCATAAACAGGGACTTCTCAACTAATCGCTGTAAAGCGTAACAGAAAACTATTTTACAAGAATGGAATCTAGAAATCTAGTAATTGCTTAAATGAAGTGTTTCAGTGAAAGCTGAAATTCTCTTCCTGCTGGCTTGGGCACGCAAGCATTGTGACATCACAACTCAACTGTAATGAGTAATTACACAGTGCAGTAGTAATGTCATTTTCTTAATACAGTTCAGAAGTGATACAACAACTGGCATGTAATATATGGGATAAAATACCCCCTACCGTATGTTATGACGATATTGCATATCACGAGGCGTTTCGGGACCAAATAGAGGCACGAGGCTGATGGCCAGGTTCCTTTATACAGTCACGGAGAACTGAGGTGACTTGCAATATCATTTTAACATACCTGGCCTCTTCCTTAATGTAACGTAAGAGATCTTTCATTTGTTGATCCATATAATCTATGTATGCCGTTTTGGATTTTAAAAAGCTAATATGCAGCGTTGTGGTGCATTAAAATAGGTTAAACATTTTTATCAAATTGCATTAGAAAAAAGTTTTCATTGTGTACTTCAGGATAAGAAATAACATTCAGCGTCTTGTTCATATGTGTTAAACTGCAGCAGTATATATATATATATATATACACACATAAACATAAACAGTTCCTTAGCAATGAATCGCTGTAAAGTGTCACAGAAATCTATTCAACCAGCAAGGAATTTGAAAAGCTTGTAACGGCATTAATTAACTGCTGCAGTGGCATCTGGAATTCTAACCTTTGTTGGCTCAAGCAGCAGGCGTTGTGATGTCACAACTGAAGTGTAATAACTGATTACGGGGCAGTTGTGAAGTCATTTTCCTATTACAGGTCAATTGTGATGTCACAAGTAGCGTGTAATAGTCCCAGGCTTCTATATGGATATTGGTGGCTGCTATATACTAGATATAGGATAAAGTACCCCCTACTGCACATTATAAGTATATTCCAAGTCACTGAGGAGTTCTGTTATCCAATAGAGGAATGAGGGCTAAGGCCAAATTAATTTGTAAGGTCACAGAACTCTGAGATGATTTGCAATATCCTTTTTACTTACAGTAGGGGGTATTTTATTTCTTATAACACATGAACATGCCCTTCAATATCTGGTCTCTTGCATAATATATTGTAGGAGATCTTCCAGTTGCTGATAACATATAATCAATGTAGAATCTGGATTAAAAAGTAATACTAATGTGTTGCACAAAAATCGTTTACGCATTTTGCGAAAATGCTTCTAAATACGTTTTTGTTTTGTGGTACTAACATGCAGATTCTTAAACTCCAGCAGAGTATAAAATAAACATATTACCATACAGTTCCTTGTCAGTTAACGGCTGAAAAGTGTCACAGAAAATGATTTTACAAGAAAGGAATTTGTAAAGCTTGGAATTCTGCTCTGTGATGGTTCAAGCAGCAGGCATTATGACATCACAGCTGAAGCATAATAACTGATTAAAGAGCGTTGTAATAAGAACATTGTTTACAGGCATGTATACACGTATTGCAGGCTGCCATGTATTATAAGAGAATTCATTACAGACTTTTATACGGGTATGTATTGCAGGCTGGCTGACATGTATTATGTAAATACCGGAAATTAACAATTTCATGTTTCAACTTTTAAATGAAAACAACTGAAATAGTGAATAAACAGGACAGCAGAGTCCAAATGTGGCTCCAAACAATATCAATGTAATCTCTCATGCATTGAAAGATAAGTTCAAAGTAGAGTACATTGGATGATGACCTTATCCCTGTGGATAATGGAGAGCTGGGAATCCATGCTCATTAACCACTGCATACCAATTAAAACCTTTGGCATGGAGCCATCAGAATGAGGCACAGTGCATGTACCAATCAGGAAGCGCCTTTCACATCTGATATCGGTCAGCAGCTCTGTTTGGAGCTAGCACGCGAAGTCATGTGAGCGGGTCGCGCGGGTCGAGCGCGCCAGCACGCAGTGTCAACAAGTGAAGCGCAGGAATGTTGAGGTCAGCACTTTCACTAAGGAGCTGCATTCATGCAAAGATAAGTTTCTCTTCCACTTTAATAGAAACAGAAAGGACATAACCATCAATAACACATCTGTGTAAACCCCTCGCAATGAAATAACAGAAACATTTAGGCATTTGTTCAAGAAGCGTGATGATGAAATATGTCCCCTGGCAAACTGCAAGCAAACATATGAAACTGTTTCGTGCTTGGTTTTGAAAATAAACTTTTGCAAAATGGTTAGAACTTAAATGATGCTCTAATGACATTGAAATAACTGTGGTTTGAATTACTACCAGGCGAGGGGGCAGAAAAGCCTGTCATGCAGCCTTCCTTTTTCTTTTTTCTCCCTTCCTCTCCTTCTTTCTTTTGTTCTTTCTTACTATGGGCCTCATTACGACCCAGGCGGTAAGTTACCGCCTGGGCCGTGACTTTACCACCATGGCGTAAACTACGTTTACGCCATGGTGGTTGGCGGACTTACCGCCCCATTCCGACCTTGGCGGGGCGGTAAGTCCCCAATCCCCATTTACCCTTCCCCATTCCCATTTTTGCCCCATAGGGCATAATGGGAGTGGGGAAGGCGTTAATTACGCCACCGTAAATTACGGTGGCGTAATTAACTCCATGGTCCCTTAGCGCCATGGATTTTAACACCCGCTAAAAGCAGGTGTTAAAAGCACCATGGCGCTAGGGGAACTCGTAATTGGCGGTAAGGGGTCGGCGCAGCTACGCTGGCGTTAACCCCTTACCGCCAGGGTCGTAATGAGGCCCTTCATATTTTTTCTGGCAAACTATGACTCTCTTTCTTCTCCTGTGCCCCTGGAGGCTGCCCACAAACCTGACTTTGGTGAAGCTGCCCCTGGTACAGTGCATTGCAAGGCTTGAGTCCAGAATATAACAGTTTCCCTCATCCAGACTCTACGGCTTATCAGGTTCATGATTGTCACATGTCATTGCAAGGAGGGGTTGTCACTTCACATACTTGCACTATTCTCCACTCAGTCCCGGAGAAGGTATGGACCTATCCATCCTTGAAAGGGGGCAGATACTAATGGGAGCAACCTATACTTGGCAGGCTCAAGGCCAGGGCCAGCACTAGGCAAACTAGACTGCTGCGCAGGGCAACACCCATCGAGGGTGGAGCTGCAAAAGTGACGTTTCTATTCAGTTGCCATTAAATATTGAAAAAGATGTAATCCTTTCAGAACTGAAGTGGCTGCAACATACCCTCCCTCAAATATGGGGTACCTCCTACGAACGAACCACAATATTTACATGCACAGAAGTCTATGTGACCCATCCCCTCTTCAGGGGAAGCAGTGGTACTTCCCGTTGACACCCGATTTTAGTCTGCAACACCACATGGTCTCCCGTTCTAAGGACGAGTATCATCATTTTGCATAGACTTCATTAAAGCTCAGCAGTTAAGAGGTTAAAGGGAAAGAATGCAGCAATGGCAGGATTCAATCTTGCATAAAAACAACAAGGTTACCACCAAGTGGATCACCTCAGGCAGGTCAGGGGCCCAGCAACTTCTTCCTGGTGTGAGACCTTCTAGAGGCACAGTTGGGACGGGCGAAGCACATTCTAGAGGCACAGTTGGGACGGGCGAAGCACATTCTAGAGGCACAGTTGGGACGGGCGAAGCACATTCTAGAGGCACAGTTGGGACGGGCGAAGCAGCCAACTCACAGGCAGAGGCAGAGCGACCTCGTGCAAGTAGAGCAATATGGAGGCAAACGCCTTTATGCACAAACTCTTGGAATGGGGTGTGGGCGGCTGTGATTCCTGTAAACTGTGTCTCAATATCTTCATCAGCATGAACCAATGATTGGACGTTCACCTCACCTCTTAAGCAACGACGGACAGAGCTACCTCTAAAGCACTGACCCCACGACTGATTAGTTGCAATGGTTGGCTCTCAAAATGAAGTATATATTGGCATGCAATTTTAAAACTACTACATGAATAGATGTTTTCTGGTCACAAAAGGTACTTTCCTGTTAGAATACTTTAATCTAAAGAGTGAATTCATATATGGAAACGTTGTTCAGCATTCATTGGAAATTTAGCTATGAAATATTAACTCGTTCATTGGAAAACTGAATAGAATGCTTTCACTGATTCTGTCCAAGTAATACGGGCCCACAATGCTCAGGGATGGTATATTTATTCACTCAGTGAAGATGAGCAGATGAGAATATGTGCCTGTTGAGGACAAATCCAGAATGCTCACCCTGTCGAGGGCTTGTGAGTCAACTGATTTGAAAAATGCCCTCCCAAAATAAACTTCTGCGTTAGTCTAAACGAACATTTGGAGAGCCATTGCAGGAAACTGCTAATGTGATGACTAAAAAGTAAGGGCACGCCCGAAACTAAGACTAGGGCAGTGAGGTGGTAGGCCAGCCTTCTGAAAGACGAAACAAGGTACACGGCCGCCTGATCCATGTGCTGTTTACCATGGTTACTTCTCAAAACTCTGAGTTTGTAGAGCTAAGAACTCTTCAGATGGTGACAATTGCAAGTGATGGCTAATGACGATTAAACAGTCTGAGTTCTGACTTGCAGCAGTGCGCAGTGGATAGTCTTTGCTTTCTTTGAAAAGCTTTGAATGGAAGTTGGCAATGAAATAGGCTTGTTTTCTTATTAAATCTACTTGGCAGTGTGACCCATTTGGTCCCTTTTTAAGGTGAGGTCGTACAAATTGGAGTTTTCTACATCGGTTGCCACAGAATGCACATATGCCATTAACTGGCGATCAGTCCAGTTGTCTCCTGTGTCAGCAACGAGCAAGGCTTCAGTGGCTACTCTGTCTCAGACAGACCCCTTGCTGGTCAATATGTCTATTTCCACTGGTACCAGGCACTGCTCCCAGGCTAATGGACACTTTGGACCATGAAAGAAGGCACTCAAAGGGCAGTGCAGGAAGACAAGCATCTCACTAGGGATTGGTATGGAATAGAAGAGTTGATTTGCGATCCCAGGAAAGTCCAGGCTGGGCATTTAAATGAAAGTTATATTTTACAGGACCAACAGGCACGAGACCTCCAAAAAGCTGTAAATAAGGGGGAAGGGACTTGCTGATTGGTTTCATTTCAGATACTATAAAGGGGCACATCTTAACCTTTAAGTAAGTTGGTATCCAACATACATTTTCAGGAGTGCAGTCTCTCCAAATCCCAAGGGATTTGGATTGGTTAAGTGATTTTGGGGTTTTCCAAACCATATGCTAGAGATTCTGCAAAGTCCAACATGGCCTAACTTAAATTCCTTTGAAAAGCAGTTTCTTTTGTTGGGTGTATCTTGTATCTAGATCAACATTTCCAGACATTGATACGCAATGTAAAGCTTGAAAGAAGTCACTGGAAAATGCAACTAGTCTTTCTTTACCTCTGAAACTCACATTTGAAACAAGATATCCAAAGTTCCAATTAAATTATGTGGGTCTGTTGTGTGCCTCAGCTGAAACTCTAAGAAGTGGTATGGATTGGATGTTCCTTCAGTAGTTCATTGCAGGTGGTTGATTGTCATTGATGTGGGATATGTTGAAGGTGTCCTTAGGGAGTGGTGGCTGTTGGTCCCTGAAGCTCCAGTCAGAAATCCTTCCATGTTCCTGGCTTGTATTCTTCTCCGCCTGGAGCGGATATGCATGCGTGTGGGCACTCTGACCCTCTCTGGTTCTTTTGCAGATCTGCCAGGATTATTATGGGGAAAGCCAACCTTTTCTCTGGATCTAGAAAGTGAAACTGATGCTGATATTTTCCGATCAGAATAGAATGAAGTTGCTGGAATTTTCAACTGTAATAGGCACTATGGTTGTTGGGATCCAAAATCATAAAAGTGCATTGCTCTTTCAGAATCTGCGGCAGTCTTGCATCCTCATGTAAGTTCCGAGGTCTTGAGTGAACTCACATTAATACCAACATTGGTGGGAAGCCGAAGAGGGTAAAGAGATCAAAGAGTGCCTTCATTTCTGTGGTTCAATTTATATTGAAGTCTCTTCAATTCACTTCAGATCAGTATAGGTTGGGCATTGTGATAGGATGATAGGAAATTTTGAATTATCTAACTTTAGGGCAATGGCTTTGGTGGCATTTGCCCACATTCATCATTGATAATTATCCAGACTTTGTGGCAACATTTAGCGAGAGGTTTAATTGCACCAACATAGAGTCTTCAGCTGAGGAAGCTTTGTCTGATTTGCTGCGGGTCTCATTGAGTTGTTTTCCTACATCACACGGTCAAAACTACTAGTTGTTGAGACAAAGTGACTAGAAAGCACTTAGTATATATTATTGTAAAGAAGACTCATGGATGAGATTACAGATTCATTAGAAATGGTGTAACATCCTTCTATCCTGCTACAGTTTGAATGAGTTGGGCTTACTGGTTGACTGTCGTCAGCAGAAAATCACAAGAGATAGCTTGAATGGAAGTGTTTCTGGAACATCTATTTCTCCTCAAGGTGTTCCAATTACGAGTGTGTATTGGTTCAGAGCCCTCCCAATTCGCAAGGTTTGGGGACACTGAAGGAAATTGGATCAATACAGGGCCAATTAATTGTGAGGAATTCGACCATCTGCACGGGGAGAGTGCACTCGCCTGGGCTTTTTTGATTTTTTAACAATGAAAAGGATTGATGGGAGACCAACCTCTGAGGACTGTGTGAGGCCATTCCACAAACAGTCCATCTGCTTACTGCAAAAAACACATAGTCACATGTACTCCTAGAAGACACAGCCTTCCCCTGTCATATTCAGCAGTAATGTGACAGCCCCGGGTACATGAAAGCATCTCAAGGATGGGGAAGGCACACCTTCCTCCAGCATGGACAGCCGAATTTAAATATCAAAAGCCCCATGGATCTGCTTTCCGTTGTCCTCCGGCTGGTGGCAGTGCATTCTAATGAGAGATAATTGAAGCAAGCCTGAAGGGGCATGGTTGCCGGAATAGACAACAGGAAAGGTGGAGCTAACACCCATTTGGTATGAAATGTGTTAACTTGAAGCTAGTTCCCACCCCTCTGTATGAAAGGCAGAGACATGCATGCCTGGGTCCACTATTTACTGTAGGCAAACCCCTGCAGAGCTGACCCCTTTTAGAGGGAGAGGTATGTGGTTTGGGGGGGACAGGAAGTCTGCTCCCAGCACAAACTTCAAGGGAACCCTGCACTTTAATCAAGAGCCACAGAGGGCTCAGTTAACCAGAGAGACACTTTGATCTACAACAGAAAGGGAGGTGGGTGGGACTTGGGTATATGTTGTCACTCCCCTATCGGTCCCGTTGTACAGCACTCTGGTCCTGGCCTCAAGCAGGACAGAAGATTGTTGGTGGGGACCCAGGATTTGTTCATTAAGGTGGGCTTAGCCTGCACCAATCACTGGGGCCCATTTGGCTTTAGAAGAGGACTGAACCCCCTCACTTAGGAGATCCTCTGAAGACTTTGAATGAAGTAAGAAGGACTCATTTGGACCCGAGCTGAAGGTACAGTCTACCTTACATCTACCACCAGTGAAGGAAGGCCAGGAGTTCCAAGAGGGAAGCAAGATCCCTCCCCAAAACATCTCCCGGGGAAAAGAGGGAGATACCGGACTCAGAGGACCCGTCGAGCAGCTCCAGAACCAGTACCCAGCCAGCACACAGTGTGCCCTGCTAGGTTCTGCCAGCAAGCATCCTTGATGAGAAGTGCCGGAGAGCATCTGAACTAAGGACAAGGCTGTTGCCCACAAACACTCTCCTGAGCTTTGGGCCGTCCGCCTTGAAAGGACATGAGCCCTGCGAAGAAGCTAGGAGGAGTGCCACACAAGCATTATGCAGCGTCCATCTTTTGAGGACATTTTTGAGACAGTGGAGTCCTCAAAACGCATCTGGCTGCACCACTGACTGCTGTCATACCGCAGTCACCAGAGCCATCCGAGACACCTCGAACAGCATTCCAGATCTGCCAACCAGCTAAGAGACAATGGTCCCTGGCCCCGAGCCACCGCGCCGGACAGCCTGCAGATGTCCATCCAGCCTCGCTTGCCGAACTGCATGCCGCCTGGTACCCGCAGCTGTCTCCCACCACTAACTGTGTGTCAACGGCTGTGAAGCGCCCTGGAACCGCCTCGACACTGTTGAGTACCAAGAACTTCTTCAGCACCGGGTACATTGGGCCTCACTCCATTAACGAGACCGGTGCCAGTAATCCCTTACCGCCACATTCTGAGTTCCCTTTGCGCCCTCGTCCTTAACGCCTGCTTGTAGCAGGCGTTAGGAACGAGGGCGCAAAGGGGCTTTTAAGCCAATAACGGTGACCGTAAAGTACGGTCACCGTTATTTGCAATTTCCCCATTCCCATTGAGCCCTATGGGGGCTCATTTGGGAATGGGGAAGAGCCCTGGGGAATGGGAAATTACCGCCTTGGTCAACTCGGAATAGGGCAGTAATTTCCCATTCCACCAGGGCGGTGCCGGTACGGGTCCAGCGCCGACCAAGGCGCTAATAGCGCCATTGGTTAGCGCCAGACTCGGAATGAGGCCCATTGTGTTTCTGCCCCCCTGGTCCTTCTCCGAAGGCCCCTAGAGACAGTTACAACCCTTTGCCCCTGTGGTGCTGTAACCGAATGACCTTGAACAGTAAGACTGATTACTTTACCAACTACCCTCCTGTCAGTATCCAGAGTGCATCCCTTTCCTTCGTGAAAATGTCTGTCCTATATGTTCCTTTACAGGGTGGGCTGTATATTGTAGTATGCTGGAACTGTCTGTTCTAGTAGTAATAAAGTAGATATGTGTATACAACCTTGACTGGACAGTCCCTTTTATCATAGGGTAATAATTGTATTTTTGCAGTGTTGCAACTAACCAACGTCCACAACCTTGCAGAGATAAGCCTGCCGTTCCGTCCATGTTACCAAAATTGGACAAGGAGTTTTTATAATTCATTGTATTCTTATCTGTTCGTATCCCTTCTGGTGTACTAGAGGTGTGGGGTTGATTGATGGTTTAGAAACCAATATTTATTCCTGGACCACTGATGCCCCGTAAGTTGATTTGTCACAGTAACTGAAGAGCAGAAAGGGTAACAATGGCAACAATTAAGTTAGTATTGTGGCCAAAAGGCACATCTGACAAAGGACTACTCGTCCAATCCTGCTAGGTTGACATGAACGCACATTAATAACCTCTTATGAGGTGCTAATCAGAAACTTCACTAGGAAGTGGCACGAGCTAAGATTTAATGGCCCCTTTTGCATTGAAAATATCACTCCCTCAGCAGTAAAAGTCCAAGGCAGACAAGCTTGGATTCATCTAAACAGCGTGAAGTTGTACACTGGCAAGACCCCACCACCCCCAGCTGTTGATCCAGAAGCAAGACAGGAAGAAGAATTTCAGCGTGTGCAGATTCGATCGATGACAAGGAAGAAGGACGATAAAGATACTAGCTGATAAATGTAGATTTTGCATTTGGACTGTGACTCACCTTGGACACTCCTTATAGATATTATAGCAGGCGTGCAACCTGTGCCAAGAGTCACAGGAATCTTTTGAAATGTAATTTTAGAAAGTTATTAATGTGTCACAAATATGCCTAATCTTGAATTTGAGTTTGACGATAGGAAATGCGAGCAATTTCCAGACTCGTTTCTCACTGAATTTCTATTTGGTTGAATCTATGACCTAAGAAACAGAGATGTTCACAGACTTGTACTTGCTGTTTTTATATTTATCCTTCAAGCTTATTGTGCTCTTGTCAGAAGAGACGTTGATATTCACACTTTTTTACAGGATCCTAAGAATCGCCTTGTAATCAGAAGGCTGCTTGTAGAAACAGTAGAGGAAATATTGGGGAATGAACAAGCCCAACCATTTCCAGAATGCCACAAGTGGTGGGGGTTAATAAATTGGTGGGTGATATATGTATGTGCGACTATACTTTGAATCTTTCTATTTCTCCTGTTTAGCATTCCTCGTTATATTGATGATCCTATTGAAATAGAGACTACTGTGACTTATCCTACTACAAGAACCACTCTTGGTTTGCTTACTTCCACTGAGGTAGATGTTCCTATGATTCTCCCCACAAAGAGAACTCTTTTGGATATGCTTCATGAGTATTATATCAACCATGCATTGGGGAGATACAAAGAAATGCAGAGAAAGACAATGATGGGATAAACACTTATCTAGATAGTTCAGCACACCTGGGTAATAACATGGAGTACCAGCACATGAAAAAGGTGAGAGAGAGAACATCTAAGGAGAGTTGCTACGTCTGTGCTCTCATACCCTATGCCATGAATACAGTGCAAACTTTCATCTCTTGAGAAGTCCCTGAACACGATGCCAGATGCCTCGTTCATCTTGAAGCATGTATGACCAGTGGACAGTTTCAGGGAAGTTGGGCCACTTTGCGATGGAGAACGAAATAGTTGTTCAATTACAGGATGATTATATCAAGACATCACAGATGGAAAAGCAACCATGATGGGAGAGCAAGATGCTTGTGTATCCTACAAGTGGATTGGAAGAGGTAGTTGTGAAAGACATAAAAAGGATGGATGTCCAGATATTACAGAAATTGCTGGATCGCCTGGATGTTGGGAGAGAACTCAAGTCTTAGTATATGGACAAGAGAAATCCAAGAAGGAATGGGAAGGATGAGTGATGTCCTGTGCAGCTCATTTACTGAAGTCAGAATATGTGCAAGAAGTACAGAAATGAATGATGAATGTTTGAAGTCACGGGCCAAGTATGCCAAATTACTAACGTGGGTCGAAGATGAATCAGGTCGAATGGTTGTGATCGCACTGGCAAATGCGACGTTGTGCTTTCAAAGAAAAGGAAATAATTATGTGGGAAGTAACAGAGGCTGCAAAACTACGGTTGAAGTTACTAGGATGGAAGCAGGGACAGCCGTCCTGATGGATCGAAATTGGGTTTGTGGGTCCAGAACAAACATGAAGCGGCCCAAGGATTGGGAAGGAATGTGTTCCTTAGTGTTTATCCATGTTTCAGCGTTAGTGATTCCACAGGGTGTCCTGAACATTGGTGAGTTTCCAAAAGCGGATGCCCATTTGAGAAAGAGAAGGGCGCTCGAATTTCTCAATCGAACAAAGAGGGAGAACTATTTTTCAGTGAAATCAATAGAAGCTTTTTTTTGCTACTCCATATGAGCACAGGTTATTTAGCCAGACTGCTGCAGTATCACAACCATCTTTATGGCGGGAATCCAGATGATGGCGAATGCTAAATGGTTACAAATAACCAGATGGGAGCTCCTGCAGACGATCAACACTACCATAAAGGGATTGAGTGCTATTAAAGAAGAATTCAGGGCCATACGACTGATGATCCTTCAGAATATGTATTTTCTTGACATGACCACGGTGATGGATGGAGGAGTTTGCGCCAACATTGGGCCATCATGTTGCACGTTCATACCTTTGCACAATGGCGAAAATGGGACCTTGACAGAGGCCATAACATTGCTGACAAAACTGCACAATCAGATGGAAGATGAGACAGAAACCATTGCAGATGACGTTTGGTTTGCGTCTATCTTTTCCTGGATTCCACAATGGATGGCAAACAGCTTCAAGTTTCTTGGGGCGATATTAGTAATGATAATGTTTGGGTTCTGTGTGATCAAGATAATAATTACAAGGTGCAAGTAGACAGCAGCAAAGAAGGAAGTTGGAATGAAGATCATGATCGATTTCGAATCAGGGTTTGGACCCAAGGAGTTGACAGATGAGGCCAGAATCATAGTGCCTGAGGGAACCAAGTTCCTGCATTCAATGGATCACAAGAAGTATGTGGGAAAATGGGTCTATTGTAATCCGAATGGACAGCGCAGCTACATGACCTGGAGTGTAGATGAACATGTAAAATCAGCAGGATCCCTGAAGGGAGTAGTGAAGATTTTGACCCCGAAGAAGCACTTTTTCAAGAGAAGAAATCAAAATGTGGAGGTTAATGAAGGTGTGGTTGATGAATCAACCAGAGGGGGGTTGCAGGGGAGCAGTTGAATGCATCTGCAGGAAGTTCCACCCCCCTCCTACCTATATGCTGGAAACCAGAAATCGTGCCTTGCATGACACCAGTGGTTGTCCCTATTCCGCAGTCTTTGAGAAAAGGTATCCACTAAGAAAACCCTATCTGATGTATCCCCGTAGAGATAACAATCTCTTGGGAGAGGTTCCCGAAGGAATATGAAGATGAAAGAAAGAGCAGTTGGTGATGTCACAAGAGATGAGCGTGACGCACTGGGAAGAGTAACTGAAGAAGAAGATGTATAAACCTTATGGAATCTGATGACTAAGTAAAGAATCGAGTAAACTTTCATATGTGAAGTGAAGATTGCACGTGTAAAGAGCACTGCAGAAAATGCAAGCCATTTAATAACTGTACAACTATAAAGATGCAGCGACACAAGTAGACTAAGTAATCATAGACGCTAGCTACACATAGTGATTAGACTGCGGGCGGTGCTGCCATTATATAGAATATGGACTTCGGTGTCACAATTTAGTAAGCTTAAGCCCATGGAGAAGATGGCTGAAAGTTGTGTCGCAGCAAGAAAGCAGCTGGATTCGAGGAAGGACAGAGAAAGGCTGTCTGGCCTGATGTCAAAGACTGGGGCAGCCAAGAACCGGTTATCTCTCCTTGAAGAAGAGTGAATGTGAGAGGCTGAGTCATCCCTTGTTAAGGTACAAAGAGGGAACAGTATGAGTGCCAGGTTATTCATTTAATACAATTAAATGCTAGAAAATGAGCTGAATTGCAGTCTCTTGTCATGTGATCTATGGATGGAAATAGAGTTTGGACATGCAGCTCTTTAATCAAGATAGCGTGTGCTCACCCTCCCGTCTATTCCCAGGAATGAGGATACTTTGCAATGCCAAGTTCAAAGACAATCTCCATGGCAGAAGGCATGAGTGATGAGAGATGTTGGGTCAAAGTCCACCCACTGACACCTAGGGTACCAGCTTACGTGCTGCTAGTGAGACAAATGTTCCAGAAGGGCACAAGCGTGCCAACCAACTGTAGAAGGCCATATAACGAAGAACCTTATAGTTTGATAGCCAGTGATGAGCTGTGTTTCAAAACTCTGTTGAAGAGGATTTGCACTAGGGGTGGGCATAAGTTGTCCACCTGACTGTAGAGGCCCAATCACAACCCGATCCTTTAAATAAAGTAAACTAAGATGTTCCCCTTGAGCCAACCACAAATCCCATAGGCTTTTCTTATTTGCCACGTAGTGTGATGTCATGCATGACAAGTTTTTACTATACAAGTGTAATTTTTTATGAAATACTGCGACGTCTGTTGATGTCCATTGTAACTCCCTGTTTTAGACAATTGATATTAAAACAGTAAAACGACTTTGCTTTCTTCCTGAGTTGGTTTGATTATTTGGTGTAAGAGTTACTCTGCGTCCCATCTACTGCATGATATGCTACTTAATTAAGGGCCATATGTTCACGGACAAATGTCCTGCTCATCCTCCTCTTATTGGTTACGATTGATTGTGGGCTTGATGGGGTACCCAGCTCAGTGATGCCATTTTATCAAAAATATACATTGTCTGAAAGCTAAACAGAGACAATAAGCACTCAACGGGAAGAGGTTTTTCTGAATATACTAGTTGTTCAGTTGAAGGCACAGCTAGGGCGTCATTGTTTTTAGTACCCAGACATAGATGGGAGCGGTGCCCTTGCGTGTGCTAAGTGTAGCTGAATAATGCTGCAATCAAGCAACATCATTCATTGTGCTTGATTAGTGACATTTTAAAATCAGTCCGCAGGTCTACACATTTTGCTCAATTGAATATGCGGGTGGTGAGGGGTAGGCGGTGCTGGTTCCTGCAACTGATGTTGTGATTAACAATAAGCTGCCCTTGAGAGCCCATTATTGCTTGATGCGCTTCGGGTTGTGTAATACGTGTCTATTTTCCAAATGTTTATGGATTCAATATTCTCAGGTATTTAGAACTAATCAGTGGTTGTGTCACTAAACACTATTTGGAATGATTTGCCTCTTAGCAGCAGCACTAATGTTACGTGGGAGACGTTTGAGGAGGTTATGTTGCAATCAGTACCAAGCAAAACCATAGAAGTGTGACTAAGATGTCACCCCCATATTGTTTCTTCTGGGGTTTTCTACCATGTCAATGCTGTACTCCTGCATTCTTTGCATTTCGTATTTTTCTTTCCACTGTAACCAGCTAAGCCTACTCTAAGTAATCTAGGCCGTGATACCTCCGGGATTGGGCGTGTAACAAATGCAATAAATAAATAAATAAAATTAATAAGAGTCTTCCGTCATTGCGATTGATCCGTTCCCTGCTGAATTGTCTACGGATCAAGGAAGGTCTTGGTTCTGGTAGAATGATGGCTGCCCTCCAAAGACACCCTTTGTTTTTGGGGCTTTCCAAATGTGAAAAGCATTTATCCAGAATTACTTTCTCGATGCATCAGAGATTGCTTGCCTTATGAAGAAAGCGATTTTGATGAGTGGGTTTTTTTTCGTATGATCAAGCAGAGAACCCCTGCAGCGCACTTAATAAAACCTTTACATTGGGGCCTCTTTGAGTCCTCTATAGGCCAGTTGCTGTAAAGACTGACGCGTGACGAATATTTGGCATCCTTACATGCTTTGAGAGGAATTACTCTGATTTACCTTCAGCTGTTGAGACAGACTGCGGTAATCTTAAAGTCTTATGCTAGGTTCAATGTTGAAATGGTCGTGAAGCCAGATGTGTTTATTATTTTGCCTACTGTGATTCTTTGATGACTTATTTCCCTGGTCTAAACTACCGAATTCTGGAAACGCTGTATTGCCAGTATCCAGAATTGGATCATTGGTGTGTGCCATCTGACGCCACAATATACTGGCTGATGCAGAAAAGATGACCTTGATTCATTTGCTTCATGTTAGGGTCAAAGAGGCTATTGGTTTTAAAGCTGTTTTTTTTCATCTTTTGTTCAACCCCTCAATAAGGCAATGGGCTATATTTTTGGAAATGCATTGTTTTTACCCAATCAGGAGTGGCAGGTGGAGGTGTTCGGATATTTCATGATAGATCCCTTGCTTGACCCCGCAGTATGAAGGCTTGCTGGCCTAGGTGGTTTACAGTCATTTTCTGGCTCATGGTGTCTACATATGTGTTGCTTTTCTGATGTGTGCCCAGAATAAGCTGTTTCTTCTATGACCGGTGGATTTGTTAAAATTGTTCTATGTAGCTCCTGAGGAATGCAATCCTATTACAACAGATTTTGTCGTGGACTTACCTATTTCTCAAAGGTGTTCTAAAAGTATGGTCAATGGTTACATTAGCTTCTATTCACAAAATGGCCCATGTGTGCGTTTGAAAGAGGTCCTGTCTATTGCATAGTTGGCTTGCAGGCTTTTATAGAAGATATATCATTTTCATGGTCTCCTATCAAATAATAATTATGGACGGGTCTTGCAGTGTGTTTGAATGTTTTGAGGTGCCGCTTGTTAGGTACCACGTGCGAATTCTGCTCTCTCTTGTTATTTTCGAAAGACCAATGGCCACACATATCTCATGTGCGAATTTGATTTGCGGAACGCTATGCGCCAGCTTCTCGTTTCCCAGAGCAAGATGATAATTGGGCATCCTTCCAAACTATCATTTCTCAGTCTACCATCCCTTTAAGGAAGGGGAAAGACCATATGCAAAACAGGTTCGGTCCTGCCACATAAATGGCAGTACTGCCTAAAATGCTAGGTCACAGCCATTCTGCACAAGACCCCAAGTAACCCCAGAGCACAGAATCATTTGATTTCACTATTAAGGCCAACTATTGAACTATTGCTGGCCTACCATGGATCTCCAAGTTGCTGGAGAAGGTGGTTACTGTACAAAGGAATGATTTTGTGGAGTGCTTTGGTCTACTGGGTTCGTATCAGTCTGGATTCTGCCAATGCCACAGCATGAAGTCAGCAGTGTTGACGGTCTAGCATGGCATCTTGGCTGCTGGCAATGATGCATTGCATCTCTGCATTGGTCACGCTGGACCTCTGCTCGGCCTCCGACATAGACCATGCTATACATTTAACATGTCTTGAATCCCTGGACGGTCTGTCTAACAGCACTCGTGAATGGTTTATGCCTTTCTTATTTGACAGATCTGAAAGGGTATGGCTTGGCTCTTTCCTTTTACTCCCCTAATATTTCATATAATTGGATGCTCTGAAATGGACTAAAACTAAATTCCACTGAAACAGAAAGGTTGACCTAAAACACTTACTTAGAGACCCCTCTAAGACCCTGAAAACCTCTATTGATGTCACTTTCTTGTGCCAACAAGTTAAGAACGTAGGAGTCTTCTGGCAAGCAGATCAGCAATTAAATTCCCTTGTTAGCTCTCTTCTCAAAGAGGTTTGTTTTACAAGCTGTGCTTCCTAAAAACGGTGTTACCCTTTATCCCTGCAAAGGGGCATGCAGGGGTAATTGGGACCCTCAAGAACTCGAAATTAGATTTTGCAAATAGCAAATTGAAAGGCCGGCCAGCCAATCAAATTAATCAACTTTAGATGGCTCAAACCTCGCCACTCAGACTGATTTTCTTATTACCTGGATGGGGAAAAATTGCTGATCAACGCCATATCTTGGACTGACTGCCAGTTTAGAAAGGAATCCTAGTCACGATCTTGTGTATAGCCTTGAAATATCTCCATGGATTTTCTCCCTCTTATTTGGTTAATACAATTGACCAATATTTCCCTAACAGACTTTTATGATTCTCCCATTTCAAGATCCTGGCCATTCTCCCCTCCGGATTTAAATTTACGGGTAATAGGAGATTCTCCAAACCTGGGCCGACACTTAGGAATGCCTTGCCATCTCTGTGCTTTTCGAAAGGAGTTAAAAATGGATCTTTTTGTGTTACAGCTCCATTAACATCTTCATTCACACACCTCAGATCTCATATCATTGCCTTTTCCATCAGCACCTAGATGCGGTGACTTTAATTTTGGTCTTGGGGGGCTTATGCCTCCAAGTGTGTGGTGGTACAGCCTTTCTGAGAGGTGGCAACAATAGCAGTGATTTTTCTATTGGATGGATTATTTTTGTGAACAATTTCTTTGTGAAATTATCATGGACAGTGGAGCTCAGTTTGCCTCAACTGAAATGCTTGAATATTTGTGTTGTTGTGATATTGTACCATAAAGCATAGCTGCAAAGTGCTGCACCACTCCCAGTCCTGGGCCTAGGTTGTAGATGGATGGTAAACACCTAATTAAATAGGGAATCCAACTGACCTTAGTAAATGGGTAGCCCTAGAGAGAAGAACTTCAGTAAATGAGGTGGGCCCGTCACAAGTCCCCTCCATCAGTCACGTGGCTATCTCAAAGGCTGTCCAGTCGGGGAACTCATTAGATTGGGCTAGTCGAGAGGATTGTATTGTGTGGAAGCTGGAAGAAGAAAGGTAATTCATTCCATGGTGTCTGAACAGGAGATTTCCAAGGTTTTATATGATTGTAGGCATAGCGTGAAACACCAAGCAGTGAAGGAGAGTGGAATGTGCGACGAGTAGAAATACCCACGCGTTGCTGAAATGGAATTTTGTATTCCTGCATCCCAGAAAATCATATGGAGCATATTACTAAGGATTATAAGGCCACTGTTACTCACCAATTAGTTTCTGAATGGATCAGGGTCACCAATCAATTAGATGTTGCAGTAGCCAACAGCAAAGCGGTGGTGGCCAGCTCTGCTGAGGGCGCTGTTTCTATTGACAAGAAGGCAGGCCTTTCTCTCGAAAAAAGAAGCAAACCTGCTTGGTTTAAGGACTTGTTGTGACTACTGTTAATATCATGTTTGTTTTTTTTGGTGCTTTGGCTAGGAGAAATGTTCTGTCTTAGTTTGGTGTCTAGGCTAAAGGAGTTGAAGGCTACCGTTGGAATGTGTGAACCTTTAACCAAAAGCACGATAGCAGTCTCATTGGATCGAGAAGTTGTCATGGGTTGGCGGTAGCTTAATAAACTCCATATTTACACTTAGCGGGGGAGCAGAAAACATACTTCATGGTCACATACAGAGACGTCCAGGGGTGGACTGGCCTATAGGAAACTCTGGAAATTTCCCGATAGACCTCTGCACCCTGGTCCCCATTTCTGGAGTATTTCCACATTTTCCAATAAGGAAATGTTTGGGAATGCTGAAAATGTGTATTATGGGGACACTTTGGAAATTATTTCCAGGGTCCATTTTGGTTCCCAGTCCACCCCTGGAGATGTCTGTACACCCAAAAAGGGTTTATCAGCCTCTCCCATAAAGTTACAATGATGTGAGCTGAATTATCTTAAGGCAAAGCACCACAGCATGTCTGCTGGGATGGTGGTAGTTCATAATGTGGCCATCCAGGTGTGTTGGACTGCAAGTCCCATCATCCCTAGCCAGTGCAAAACATTGCGAGGCCACATAATGATCATAGTACAAAGCCAAAAGGCACGCCATGACACTGAGGAAATATACACATGTTCGGCGCTGCGGGTGACAGTTTTAAACTACCCATGCCATACAGGAAGACAAGCTGAGTATGTGCACATTAAAGAAATCGACTATATAACTACAACAAATCGGCGATCCTACAGGGTACAGGGCCTCATCCATGTTGCCAGTGAAAGTACAACTGAATACATTGCTTGGTCTAATGGGACCTAGATACTTCACAAAGTTAGCGAACTATACATCGTTCAGTCCTTAAAGGTGGTGTAAAATAGGGGAACAGCCACACAGAAAGAATACCCGCGGCTCTCAGTAGGCCAATGGAATTGCTCACACTGTACAGAGCAATGCAAATTTACTTTGCAGCCAGTACCCATTAAACAGGGTGCAAAGACAGAGTACCAAAGATCAGGGCTCCCAGGCTGCGTATAATATGATATGGCATTTATAACGCGCCTATACACAAGTGTTTCATGGCGCAACGAGGCAAGGGAGGGGGGTCAGAGGGAAGACAGACAACGATCCTACTAGGCCAAGTGTCATTCAGATTGTGCAAGTGCATGGGAAGGGGGAGGGGGAAACTGCAGTACATGGGATAAAAAGATAAATAAACAGCAAGTAAAGTACGGCCAGCTGGTGGCAAGTGCAAGGGTAAGTGCAGACATCGGGTGTCAAGTGCTGGTAGTGGGACTGTAGGGATAAAGAAAAACAGTCCCCAGGTGCTGGGGTTGCCAGGAAGGCAGTGCAGGTGTGTGACTGGCGGGGGAGGGGACCTGGCCCCGAGATCAGAGGGTGGCTAGGTGACCAGTGTGTGGATCAGACAGGAGATCAGCAGGGGAGAGCAAGAGAGAAGGCAGAAGCCAAGAGGAAAGTGTTGAGGTGCTTCTGGAACCAGAGATGATTCTCCTCAAGTTTCAGGGAGACAGGGAGGCTGTTCCAGAGGGAAGCCCCAGCCGAAAAAAAGAGATGCCTATGGGGGACAGGGTGTAGCAGGGGTATCCAGGCCGGGGGCGGGGATGGGGTGGTAGCAAAGCTACCCAGGCGGCTGCTTTACCCAATTTCATGTTCAGGGAAATATGCAGCATCGTTGGCCTTGTGTCATCGTGATAAACTGCATGCCAGTTGTTGGCATCTCAAATGTTTTCGTTAAGAATGAAACGCACACAGGCAGTGGTCAAAGGCGCCTCACAAATCACAGACTGCGCTCGTTCAGTTCCTGTTTACCAGCTGCAGTAAAAGCACAATATTTCACTGTAGGCTGAAGCAATGCTAGATTGTTATTAAAATCCATAAAGTCATGCGGTGCCAACAGGCGCAGAGGAAAATTAACTGTAGCTGACAGTGACAAGCTACTTATCTCGACGAGTCGCAAAAATAGGTTCAGGTCAGAGTGTATCCATTAAATGTACTATTAGAGTGAGTACCCCCGCAAATGATGGCATGTGGGGTGGGTCTTTACAAAGCTTCCCATGTCGTACAAATGAAGCCCCTCGGTTGCCTGTGTTGCCCTTTTTCACATTTCACTTAAACACGGATGTTGACCACTTCCGCTACTGGCCCAGTGTGCTAACAGTGTCAGTGTGCCGACTCCAGAGGTCCTCGGGTGCGTTTTTCAGGCAACTGCATGCGGAACTTCAAATTGGGAGGGAAGGTAAACGCTCAATGGCGCACCTGCAAATTATGGAGCACGAGACCTGCGCTGCAACCCCAGGTCCCCTCTTGAACAACGCTATGTGTGATCCTGGGCGAATCAGGGCATCCGCCGTCCGTTCCAGCCCCCGAGCCTGCCGAGATTGAGGGCCCTCTGAAACAGACCACTATTAGCAGCTATTACAACAACAAAAAACAGTACACCCGTGTGTCAGAGAAATCAATCACTTCAGAACAGCAGATTTCGCTTCATGCGTATACCACTTTTCGCTGGTTTTCCTGTGAAAGAATTTCCAATGTGGCCATTATATTATGAGGTGTGTGTACGTCTTTCAGTTCTACGCATAGACCGTAAGGGGCCCTGGGAGCAGATAGTATGTTTCCAGCTGGACAGAAGGGCCACCTTCCACAGCGACTATAACCACCGAATTAAAAAAAGGTTTTTAAGTCATGGAATCACATTTGTTTACGTCTAAATGGACAAGCTTCACTCGTGAGGTAACTGGCAAGGTTACAGAGAGTTGCGGACAGAAAGTAGCGCCTAGGAGAGAACAGACACGTCACGCGCTCTCCAGTCCCTACCCTCAATAGCCAAGATCACCGCCCGCCCTCCGGCCACAAATACCGCCGCAGCACCCATCACCCGTGACAAACACCGCCAACTAGCAGCAACCGTTCCTTCCCGTGATGTGCAGTTTCTGCTCTGGCTGTATATCGCC
Organism: Ambystoma mexicanum; assembly: GCF_040938575.1. NCBI lineage: Eukaryota > Metazoa > Chordata > Amphibia > Caudata > Ambystomatidae > Ambystoma > Ambystoma mexicanum. The sequence goes on from NC_090924.1 coordinate 895,444,284, forward strand.
TCGGCTAATGGCAAATCTGCAAGTACTGCCGGCCCGAAAGTCAAGGAGAAATGTTACTTACTTGCATATCGACAGCTGCCATCAAACCCAATAGGAACGTACAGGGGAGCGCAGATAAGTTTCCTCGTCCTTAGGATGTCCTGCTGGTCTCCAGGCCATGCCTCCTCTCACTGACCCCCACTGGTGCGCGCCTTGCCCCACCCTGGCAGCAGCGCAGGATGAGCAGGGGCCTCGGAGGTTGCTTGTACTGGAGGGGAAACAGGGGGAGGATTTCCTGCCCAGGCTCCCAGAGGGGAGAAGCCGCGGAGTCACGCAGAGCAGGCTGGCCACCGCCTCCTGTCGGCTGCTCACTGTGCCCACGCCGCGCGGGGTGCCTTCTCGCGGGCTGCCCTGCTGCTGCTGCTCCACCACAGGGGCACGGAGCTCCCTCCGTGCGATATCTCCCGCTTGGACACAGAGCCCTGCTGCTGCTCTGCAATCCGGGGACTGCGTGCGAACGGCGCCAGCAGCCGAGGCGCAGACGGACCGCCTCCCAGCCGCGCTTCGACAGGCGCTCGCATATTGGGGCGCCGTGCCCCTCTCACTCCTGGAAAGGCACAGGGCACATATTATTTTGGCCGCAGAGCAGACATACAAACACATCAAATGTCATGTTCCCAGTCAGACATTGGCTTTCCAATAGGACACCGTTTCTGTGGAGATGCTGAAAGCATAGCTGGAGACCCTCTCCCACCGAACACGCACGGCGGGTATTCATTTCCGTCCACCTGAAACTTATGAAATCAGCGCGGGGTAGTTTTAATGTCGAGAACGACCATTATATTCCAGGTGAAACTAGAATTGTACTTCCGCCAGACTGCGTGCGTTAACAAGGCTACACCGCGCGTTAATGGTGCAGTATGCATATGACGCGGGTTAATTAAAACTCAGACATAAAGACTGCACCTGACAGGAGCCTGAAAGATGTACCGGGAGGCGCAGCAGTGGCAAGTGCTAAATACAGCTTGGAGACAGCCATTAGTCAGTAAATCAAGCAGAAGGTGCTGCTTTCATCAGAATTTTAATCAGGACTCTGAGCATAATACACTCAATTGTACACAGCCACGCAAAGTTTGGTATTTTTAAACTATATGAATGGAAGATTTCAGAGTCTCTGCTTTTCTTAAAAGAAGGCGCATCGTTATCTTGCCCTCTGTTGTCACATTTGGACATGTCGCTTCAACTCACCGTGCACTCATGTTTTTGTCTGTTCATTCGCTCTGGAACCAATTCCCAAAGATCAGAAATTGCAGAATCCACGTGTGACCAGGCCAGGCCAGTTTCCAGGAATTTGTATCTGCCTGGTCCCAGGTTTGCAATCAGTGGAGCAAAATGTCCTGTGGGCGTGGCTGTAGATGTAGCCTAAGCAAGCATCCATTTGCACCCTTCAATTTGTTTAGGGTGTTGGACTCCTTTAAAAGGTACCGAAGCCTGGATTCGAATCCAGGTCCTTAGGACCACACTTTTCGACAAAACCCCTTGAACGTCTGATCAGGATGATTATGAAATTGCTTGTTAGCATGAAACTCTGCTGGAAATATTTAAATATAGCCAGCATGAAAATGACATGCTGGTGTAACTGTTGAAATATTTGAATGGCGGAGAGGAATGGGAATGGGGAAGCAAAATCATAACTTACTATCCGCCTCTCCTCTCCGCCATACAGATGAATGAAAATATGACGTGGCATGAAATGCATGCATGACACTTTTACAGCTGTATTTTACGCATGAGCAAAATGAGCGCCAATACATGCTGTTTCCAGAGGCAATTAACACTCAAATGAGTGCCTAGAAATAACACTGGAAGGCCCTAGATTTGCTCTCAGAATATATACAGGCTGTCTCCCGGGTGCCACGATCATAAAGGAGTAACACAATTGTAACAGGGCAACTTTTGGGAAACAACTTGATGACTCAAGGATTCTAAGGTGAAGGAAGATACCTCAAGGAGGTTTTTACACACTTTTGGAAGACCAAACAGTATTAGAGGCTAGTGCGCATTAAACTGGATTAACAAAATAGAATTTTGACATAGGCCTTGAAGACGACTTAGTGTCGAAACACGTGACGTCTGGTACTAGAAAATAAACCTCAAATAGAAGGAAAGGGAATCTCGAGACTTTATTGTGAATGACCAAATTGTATTGTATATATTATACTTTTGAGGCATTGCGTGACTCGCCAGCACCGATCAGTACTGTACATCAGGATCAATGTGACTTCCTCCCGGGCAGGCCCACAGCCCTTAACCTACGCAGGCATTTTGCAGTCCTGGCACAACTGGATTCCAAAGTTCAAGCAGTGGCGGCTCTGCTAGAAGCAAAAAAAGCATTCAACTCACTGTCGTGGGAGTTTCTGTTCTCTGCCGTGGAGAAGATAGGGATCTCAGGATATTTTCTCCAATCTATGAAATTGTTATATACCAACCACACGGCAAGAGTTGAGGCAATTGATCGACAGTCAGGCTTGATTAATCTGGTTAGGGGAACCCGTCAATGATGCCACCTTTCCCGCTTACTGTTTGCTATATCTGTAGAAACCCTGGCAGTCAGTATCAGGCAAAGCCACATCAATAGAGGTCTAGCGCTTGGTGCCCAAAGAAAAATAGCCTTGTTGTACATGGACGATGTACTCCGTTACATGAAAGACCCAGCAACAAACCTGCGTCCGATAACCCAAGAGGCGGAGAGATTTACAGCCTGATTCATGGAATTATTTGCGTGAAAAACACAGATTTGCGTGCCTTTCTGCCCGAAAAATCCCATACTTCAAGCAGGGATTTTCGGGCAGAAAGGTGCGCAAATCTGTGTTTTTCACGCAAATAATTCCATGAATCAGGCTGTTAGCTAACTCTCAGGTCTCCAAATTAATTGGTCAAAGTCTGTGCGAATCCCCATGACAGAAGTTACAATTCGACTGGCCTTTATGGCGGAATATAGGTGGGAGCAGGATTCAGTGACTTATATGGGAATAGAGATCAGTAGACACTATGGGCCTGAGTCACAAAGTATTTTCCTGTGAATCATGCCCTATGAATCTTTGCTATGAGATAATTATTTTAAATACGTAGAATCCCTGTCTGGAAAGATATTTTGGTGAACCTCACCCCTCTTATCCCTGTATGGCTGAAATTCAATGACCAAGATACTAATTGTCCCCAAGTTATTCAATTATTTCCAGAATATCCCACTATGGCCCGGAAGGAAATTCTTTGACAACGTATGGTCGTTGCTGATACATCAATACTGGTATGTGAAAACCCCTATACTAAAATTGGGCTCACTAGTGTGCCCATGTTTCCACGGGGGTCTAGCAACTCCAGATACAGAACTCTATTATATAGTGGCACAGGCCCACTTTGCAATACACTGGTACCCATTCTCCCGTTTTTTTCTCCATCTGAGAGTTCAAAGATTATCCATCTACCCTCATTAATTACAAATGGTCCTACTCCATCCCAAATCCACTGATACCTGCAAATATGACCCTGTATCCTGCACGATGAGAGCAGTGGGACGATTGCACCAGTTGATAGACACCCCATTTCAAAATGCTCAGAAGTGACATTGTGGGGGATCACGGATCTGGACCCTACAAGCCATGAGGATATTAAAAAAACCTGGACTCGGTTGGGCATACACTACATAAATGATATGTACCTGAGTGGGGAATGTGCCTCTAAAGCAGAGTTTGTAGTCTAAGTCTGGAACCGTTTTTAACAGTTTTTTTCACTACCATCGCATGCAAATGACGTTTACAGTGTGGACTCCCCACTTCCCACATGAGCCTGCTCGCTTTCCGATCTTGTCACTGATTACAAATCATTACTGAAAGACAAGCTATTTCGAAATTATATGAATTGGTGCTGCAACTCTCCTCCCTCAAATTTCCCTTAAGCAAAACTCTGTGGGAGCAGGATTTAGAAACAATGATAGAGGAGATGATACCTGGTAAGCCTTATGTGAGTATACGAGGGCGGTTTAATTTAATACTAAATACAAACTCTTTCAATACAAAAAATCTTACACCAGGCGTGCACTAGTCCACATAGGCAGAAACGGTTTGACCCGAACCATGGTTGGCATTGCCCAAAATGTCTGTCTGAAAATGCAGACTTTTCTTTATGATTGGGACGTGCCAGTGTGTCTCGAATTCTGGCAAGATATCGTAACCATAACCTCAGGGGTACTTGGCACCACTATTCCCTTAGACCCCACGTGTTGCTTATTCGGCAGAATGAAAGATATTTCCAAACAAAATCACAAGTTATTGTCATTGTATCTAATTATAGCTAAAAGATGAATTGTTAAAGGTGAAATAATACAGCTGCACTGTGAACTCGAGAGTGGCTGCAGGACCTCACCTAGAGTTATAACATGGAGTCTACTTTTCGAGAACTGTCACACCTCAGCTCCCACCCAACTGATTTCTGGGAACCTTTTTCAGCAGTATCTCAAACGATGACACAAGAAGACAAAGGCTGAGTGAGTTTCAAGGACATTTTAAATATCATGAGGGAGAGTGTTCTCCCCTAAATTGTTTGTGGAAAATATTGATAGCTGATGTACAATGGGCTATATCATGTGAAATTAATGGTACGAGATGTATGCACTGTGATAAAGGTTACAAATAAATAGTTTAAAAAACAAAAATACATAAATCAAGTTTTGATTTTAGGTTTGAGAATATAGCTTTATCTTGTAACTGAATGGCTCGACATGTAAGTAAGATGAATAGTGCAGTTTGCGGATAAAAAAAAAATACAAAGGACCTTGCTAGGTAGTTGTAGGTAGCCTGCTTGAGCAATAGTGTTCTTCCTTGCTTAGAGGTGTAAATGACTCTCCATCTCCCTGATAATGTGTGCTTTATATTGTGTGGTGTAATCAAAGGTCCCAAACCAAAGGAACCGAAAGGCCATGTGAAAAAGGCATACCTGTCATCACCAAAAGCCACATTTTAATTCACAAAGGCAGAAGAAATTCAAAGGTCCCTTTCACATGAATAACAGGATTTTTAAATACTGACACCAAAACTGCTTTGCATGTGTGTTTGCAAGTTAAAGCAAGACATGAGAAAAATGCCATTCTGCCAATATAAAGATGTCATTGAAGAGCATGTGTGTTTGTTGACAAAAAGTAATGTATATTATGCTTCACATGTGGGTGTCTTTTTGCAGTGGAAATCCAGAGAAAGCTAAAACTAAAATGTAATCCAAGGGTAGATTGGAAAAGCACATCACATTACTGGCTGAGAAATAAATGCAGAATGTGAAACTGCCACCCATCAAAAGATGGTGCACTGTGACAATTCAGCTTCACTTTTCAGCAGAAAAACAAACTGCGGGATAATTAAAAGTGTATTTTGTTAATGACTGAAAGAAACAGCCCTGCACTTTCAGTGCAAAAGCAAAGTGAACTCTGATCAGAAAAACACACCACACCGTATGTTAAAGAATCAAGCCTGAACTTGGGAGAAAAAATACAGGAAAATAGAAGTTTTTCAGATCAAAAGGTGGTCCCCTTCAGATAAGAGGATAGGATACCAGATGTCTACAGTGGGGGATCTCTGTGTAGCAAATGCATCCCCCATTTACGATCGGCACCCTACCCTCAAAAAACAAAGATACTAATAAATACACTATCCCAGAGAGGCAAATGGTGCTGAAGACAGCAGACCTCCAATTTGCATATCCCAAAGATTTGCTATTCATTTAAAAGGACTATTATCATTTAGGCCTTTTTCTTAGCAACCATAAATCATACTCTCTTGATTGATGTGTCATTTGTTAGATATTTTCGAGGTGATTTTGTTGATATAAAATTAATCTATCTGTGACTTAGGGAAATGTAATGGCAAGCTATCATGTGTTCCTGGCTGATTTTAACATGTTGTGAATGTGAGAGTTGGCATGCTGGTGGAGTGTAAAATTAGGAATATGGGTAATAAATTACATGTTCCTAATGATTATGCTTTTTGCAAAAATGGTAGGAAGTAGCGAAATTGCCGTGACAAAATGGTGCGGACATTGCTGTCATTTTATTTAATTCCCCATGATTAGCTGAAGTGGAAAATATATAAATTATGGCAGTTACTAGTAAATCACAAAGATTTTGACACATAACTAAATCTTTGCCAGAAATTGACATGAGAACAACAGGGGATTTCCAAGGAAGTTGCCATATGTCTGTGCCAGACTCCTAAACCAATCCATAGAGAGAGGCTGGACTTGGGAGTAGAGAGAAAGTAAACAGTCCAATCCTTTTTGTGAGAACTCTTGCAGGGTACTACCTAAGATTGTAAACTTGATGGCATCATTGCTAGTACATAATGTGGATGCACATCGAGGAACAAATAGCTCCTACAATTACCATCGTGAAAGGAGCTGCTAAAACCTACCATCTGATAGCTGCAAGGAAACCCCAGAGGAGATTGCTGAGACTGCATCTGGTTTGAGCTGTCCATTTCTGGGAAGGCCTAAAAGCTAACTGGGTTGTATGGTGGCGAGCTGGGGACCATCTTCGAGAGTGGAGTGACCAGATCCCTGCCTTGTCCTTCCACAGGGTCCAGAAATGCAGCTGGCTTTACTGAACTTTAAACAGAGTTTTTCACTGTAAGTAGACTTGAACCCTTTGCAGCCCAATGGTGGGAGAATTGGCTGGCCTTAAATCCTTTCCCTCTATGTTGGGCAGGGGGGGCAAAACTGTGTAGATACTTACCCTATTTAAATAAAAATATTAATTTAATTCATTCCCCATTTGCTGGTACACGACATGATGATTTGTGTTAAGCTTCTAAATTGACAACGCTCATTCCCAGTTTGTGCTGAAAACTATAGCCTGTAATTTAACTGGACAATCTTTCTGTTCAGCTTCCCCACACAGGCCTTTAAGTAGATGGTGGTCTAAAATGCCAAATTCTCAAATCCTTCCAATTTTTACCATCCAGCTTCCTCAACACAGGCATTTAAGGGGGCCGGAAATCCAAAATTCTTAAATCATCCCAATTTTTCTGTTCAACTTCCCCAACACAGACCAAAGTACGGGTGCGGGGGGACAGAAAAAACAACTCCTAAATCACCCAATGCTATTTTAAAGAAAAAGGTGTGGTGAAATCATAATTGCCATATGCATTGTACCAATCGGTAAACTGAACTGCTAGCCCTTTAAGCGAGCAAGAAAATCAATATTGCGCAGCATTGCATATGTAATTGTATTTGTTTATTGAACAATTTAATTATTTCTTGAAGTGAAATTTGCGGAAAGTAAAGAATTGTGATTTGTGTTCTTTTCAACCCACTTGTGTGATTTATTTATGTTGAGGGAAGTTTATTGTGTTGTGCCACGGATAAAGTGGTGTTTGATATTTTAGTGCATTTTTCTTAACATCTAATTCAAACAAACATACATATATTTCCTGTACAGTGGTCTGGTTCTTGGCTCATTGGTAGCTCAGGGGGAAGCGTGCAAGGGGAATTGGAGATAGGGCTGAATAAAAGAACTGACATTAACCGTTTATTGTGTGACACTTAGCTTGGAGAGGGAAGGAACTCCCTGTGTTGAGGGTAGCCTCTCAATAAACAGTTACACATTGCTGTGTGGTGTAAATCAATGTCCAAGCCAGGCACACAAAACCTAACCAGACTTCCTGCAGTTCAACCCCTCAGAATGTCTATCCCTCTGAAGTTGGTGGTGTTGTATGGAATCCTGCTCCCGCACCGCCCATTGCTGATGATCAAAATGGCCGGGTACCCAGGATGTTAACAGCACCTTTTATTAACTTTAAATGTTTTTTTTTATTGTGCATTAGTCACATGAAGGACTTGTTACACACATTTCTTATTATCTCATAGAAAACATCAAGACAAAGCAAATAAAACATGTAAATATATAAAAAAACACATAAAGCCAACATTAATAAAACAGAAAAAAACATAGGAAAGATCAATATCAACATCATCTTAACAAAATATTCAATCACAGTGATATTTTAATAAAATATAGTTGATTTAAGAAATTTAGTACAGCTATTGAGAGCAGAATCCCCCTTCCCAGATGAGATTCAATGCCCAAAAGCTTGAGCATTAAGCCATGAGGGATCGAATGAAATGTATGAAATATTTGACTCTGAGGGAGTAGGCATCAGAACAGGAAATTAGCAGATGATGGCAATCTTGTATGAAACCCTCACAGCAGAGAGAACATTCAGCAGCAGAGGGATGCAATTTCTGTCAAGTGTATTTCATTTGATTGGTCTTGTTTAAATTGAGACAGAAAGGTAACAATTTGGCGCGCCAAGATGGATTTGGAAAGCGTCTGATATACGAGAGAGCATAGTTTCTGGGTTTCTCACATGGTGTATAGCTTTTGGTATATTTCAGGGTACAAATGAGAGCTCTGGTGTGAATCCAATCTGCACGCAATAATGTGCATTTCACTTTATCTGGATTGTCTTTTAAGATGTCTTTGTTGCAATCACAGTTATTGAGGATTCATTCGATCTCATTATATAACGTGGTCAGATAAGGGTTTGGAATATAAACATTTCTGCATGGATATCTACATTTGGAGATTGGTCCTTTGGAATCAAAATAAGTCTATACAATGCGAGAACCTTCCAGTGATAATATGATTGTAGGGAATAAAGACACAACTCCTACCTTAATTGTGTGATTGGTAAAGACATAGGTAAAGATAACGTCTTCTTCCAAATGTAGCCCTCTAACCGATCCCAATTTATTTTGTGAGCACATGGGTTACATTCCATGCCATACAAAATTGAGGGGAGAATCTAACCTTCATAAAATCTTATGAGGGGCATGATGGAGATTCTGCAAAACGAGGAGAAAAGTTTTTTCATCTGACAAGTAAATTGCAAGGACTTGCTGTCCAATTCTCTCGTAAGATCTAACACTGATTGGTTTGTGTGAATATTAAATCCTAGATACTTGGTCTTCTTCACTGTCATAATTGTTTGCTGGATTAATGACAATTGTAGCTTTATAGTTTTCCTACACGGTTTATCAAATACTATGATAGCGGATTTAGTCGGATAAACAACAAGCTCATTATCGCTTACATACGACTCAAGGGCTTTATGGCACTGGAAAACCCTCCTTTCTAGAGGGGCAGAGAGTGGCTTTGGGTGGGCCAGCCACCTTGCGGCACCCTCAGGACCCACTTTGTGGTGCCGTGCCTGTATTTGACTATATTCAAATTGTAGCTACGTAAGGGCAAGATCTGACAAGGGAGGCATGATGTATTTTCTCACAACTTTTAAATATGGTTCAGAAGATCCCCTGTAGACACTGAAGGGGAGTATCTATTACCCATAAGCAAAATTGGGCTGCGCGTGTCAACCAACCAATGAATCCATTCACATTTTTGTATAGTGCTTCATGCCAGATTCTTCCCACCAATAAGTGCTGTAGCTATATTTATTTATTTTATTTATATTATTTAATGACACCTACAGGGAAAGCAATGCATTTTTGGCACAAAAATGCATACACATTTTTTAATATCGATTTACAGAGCAGAGGACCAGTGTCCTTAACAATGGGTGAGAGGATGTGGCTATAATGCCAGATGATGCAGGGGAGGTAGAAACATGAAGCAGAGACAAGGGCAGTAGGGCATGATATACGAACCGGACCGTGGAGGAAGTGCTAAATATTTAGGATGAAGGGGTGAAGGATAAGTGTTGTGCGGTTGGTGTAGAGAGGTAGGGGGAGAGGAGAACAGGGAAATGTGGTTGTGTAGAATGCTATTTATTTATTTATTAAATTTATATAGCGCGCAGGCAGCCCAGGGGCATTGTGGCGCTGTTACTTGCAAGGAAGACTTAGTTACAATGTGTGCAGGTTGTGCCTTGGGTTACAGTGAGGCAGTGACCTGTGATCAGATATACCACATAATACATCATACAATACAATTATGAGGGCTAGGCCATGTAATTGTTAGATGAACAGGGTCGTTTTCAGGGTTTTCCGAAAGGCGGTCAGTGAGGGTTCAGAGCGCAGGGAGCTAGGGAGGGTGTTCCAGTGTACGGCAGCGAGGTACGGGAAACTGGAGCCCCCTGCTCTGGTCCTTTTTACCCTAGGTACTGAGAGCATGCTGGCATAGGGTGAACTAGTGGGTCTTGTGGAGGAGACCAGGTGGACCCTCTGGGAAAGGTACATTGGGGCGGCAAGATGGACACATTTGTGGGTGATGCTTAGAACCTTGAATAAGATCCTCTCCTTTATGGGGAGCCAGTGGGATGCTTTTCTGGCAGCGGTGATGTGCTCTCTCTTGGCAATGCCTTGTGCAGCGCGTAGGGCATTGTTCTGTATTACTTGGAGCTTCTCAAGATTTTTGTTGGAGGTCCCAAGGAAAAGAATATTGCAAGTGGTTCTTCAGAAAGGAGGAGAGGAATGACTTCCAGTGTAAGGGAGTGAGGAGAAGAAGAGAGCAGAAACAAGAGTGAGTGCAAGGGGCATGAGAGGTGGCAAGGAGGTGAGCAGAGGATGATTGTAGAGAACGAGGGGGAGACTAGGGCGTGAGAATGGTAGATAGGTAGGGTGAGGGAAGCCTGTGTAGAATTTCGAAGATGATGAGAAAGAGTTTATACTTTGCCCTCTGTCTCATAGATAAGCAGCCTAACTGACAACGGTCTGGGGAGGTGGAGGAGAAGCAAGGAAGGTTGAAGCGAGTACGGACAGTAAAGTTGAGGACTTTGTAGTGAGGTGAAAAAGAATTGTTGGGAAGGCCATAGAGTAGACTACCGAGAGAGTACTAAAAAAGAGATTAGGTGCTTAGCGGTGTTGAAGGGAAGAAGATGTCTTATTTTTCTGATGTTGAGGATAGTGAGTCTGACCACAGTGGCAGATCTGCAGATGAAGCGCAAGAAGTTGTGAGATGGGTAGAAAACGACACCAAGGTTGTAAGTAGAAGCAGAGTAGGGAAGGTACTCAGGAGAGAATAATAGAAGACGGGAGAGGAAGAGATAGCCTGTTTGGAAGAGAACTTCAGTCTGAGTGGAGTTGATGCTGAGCTGGGGAGATGCCATACAGTATTTGATGGCAGAGAGACAGTTAGAACTTTTTGACCATCGCTCGTGAGATAAGGAGGGAAAGGACACGAAGATCTGAGTGTCATCAGAAAAGAACTGATAGAAGAAGCCATAGGAGGAGATCTGGGTGCAAAGAGCAGAGGTGTAGAGAGTGAAGAGAAGTGGACCCAGGACTGCCCCTTGGGAAACACAAACATTAAGGTGTGAATGGGGAGGTACAGTGGTTTCAGGACTCCTGGAAATGTCTGGGGACGGGATATGAAACAAACCAAGTGAGGGGCTTGTTCCTGATGCCTAGGAGAGATAGTGTTGAGAGAAGGTCAGAATGGGTGATGATATCGAAGGCAGCATAGAGGTTACATGGAATAAGAATAGATGAACGGTTAGCATGATGAGCGGAAGAGATGTATGTAGTTGCTTGCATTGAGGAGAGCTGACTCAGTAGGGTGCAGAGGTCAGAAACCCGATTGAAGAGGATCCAGGAGTTTGTGTGTGTCAAGGAACCTAGTGAGTTGATTCAAAACTGCACACTCTATGATTTTGGAAAAGTAAGGTAGAAGAGAGGCAGGACAAAAGTTGGCAGGACAGTTAGGTCCTAGGTCAGGTTTCTTAAGTATGGGGATGACAGTAGCCGACTTGTAGGATGATGGAAAAGGGGCACTTTTTCAAGAGAGGAATTGAAGAAGGAAGTAAGATATGGGACAACACTGGGTACACCATGAGTGGGGATAGAGGGTCAATGGAGCCACATGAAGGGTTATCCCTGTGGAGAAGATAACAAATCTTGTCAGTGTTAGTGCGGGCAAAGGAAGACATTGTCGCAGGAGGGGAGACTACAGGTGGTAGAGAAGAGTGAGAATGGTGGGGGATAGAAGGTAATTTGCAAGGGTATTTTGAATGTTGAACATTCTTGAAGGAAAGTAGAGTGCTAGATCATTAGCAGAAAGAGTAGATGAGATGAAGGAGGGGTTTGTAGGTAAGAGAAAGGGGTTGGGAAATTTCTGGAGGCCCCTAACCTGTGAGCATTGAGACAAAAGGATAGATATAGAAGTCACGTTTGGCAGGGTTCAGAGCAGAGGAGTAGTTCTGAGGAGCCCACAGGAGTTGGAGATCCGAGAAGTGACTAGATGTTTGCCAAGTGAAATGGTTTTTCCTCCTTGTTGTTTTTAGGATGCGGATGGCAGTTGTAATCCAAAGCCATGGAGGGGAGGGTTTATGAGTAAATGTAGCAAAAGGGAAGTGAGAGGAGAAGGGAGCATTAAGAGCAGCATTAAAGTTAGTGAAGGATTTATCAGTGGATGGAACAGTGAATTTAGCATTGGAGGAGAGAGAATGGTGTAGGCCAGAGAGGAAGATAGGTAATTTGGAAGAGGGAAACTTGCTCTTCGTCATGGAAGTGGGAGATGGCGAGAGTGGGGAGGAAGTAGGAGTGGATATTGATGCAAAGATGATGGAACGATCACAGAGAGAGAAGGAGGCATGGAGATATAGATGGTATTATTACCAAAGTAGTTGTACTCAAATGATTCTTCACACAGATTCACACAGAGGACTGCTGTCCCTGTTGTTGCAACTTGCACATGGATCTCCAAAATTGGTGCTTTGAACTCATTGAACTATTTTAACAATAATAACATTGTAGGGATTTCAGAATGAACAAATTAGGAAATTACGTACTATGCATGTGTACTATATGGTCATGCTTATTTCTGTTTTACAAAACAGATCAATTTTATGAGAAGGGATGCATATCATAGCATTCAATAGCACCTGTTATGGGTGTGAGAAAGTCTGCTGCCTAACTATGTGGGCTGTGAGGAGGATAGTCAAATGGGACAGCCACCAGCCCAAGCTAGATAATGCTGGGCCCAGAGAAGGTATAAGGGGCATTCCAAGATCACCCTCAATGAGACCCCATTCAAAAATAGGGGACACCGCATAGTGAAAACCCTCTCCCCATTGAAACTCTTTCTCCTCGAGAAACCTTAGAAGTGCTAATTCAATGAATAACCAGACCTAAAACCATGCACATAGAAATGGTTACATTGAGCTTTGAGGGAAATTATTTACAGATGCCCACAATTCAAAAGTCAAGCTATTTACTATGGATAGAAATACATGCAATGAATGCAGGAGGTCTGTAAATATAATGCTTTAGATCTGCGTCTCCTTGAACAAAGAAAAGAAACAAAGTTTTTTCCGAATTACCAATTTTCTTTTTAACTTCAAATTCATACACTGGGGAAAACAGGATACTCCAGCACATTACAGGTTTCATCACAGATAGTAACATGAAATCGAAAATATTGGAAGGCCTTAACATAAATAAGGTGCAGCCTCCTTCAATCCCACATGACCTAGGTCACATTTACAACCAGGCTCAGGCCAATACAGGCTCACCAAGGTGCTGACACTCACTCAGAGTCCCGCCCAGAGGGAGGTGGGGCAATCACTCGATACAAGCCAAGCATCTCAATCTGCCAGTATGGATTGTTGGAGAAGGAGCTGCCGGGCAGCATTTGGAAACAGTTGGAGATTGACGAGGATGGGCAAAGGTGAAATTGGAGGAGGATGGAGAAGAGATTTTTAGAAGGGGGTGCAGGAGTTCCACAGTGATCTGGGAAAGGGGGTGCAGATGTCATCTAGAGATTTAGAGGAGGAGTGCAGGAGTCACCAATAGATTTAAAGAAAGGGATGCAGAAGTCACCAACACACAAGGAGGAGAGGGTGCAAGAGTCACACAGAAATCTGGAGGGGGGTGCAGGTGTGACTCTGAGATCTGCAGGAGGGGTGCAGGTATCAACTAGAATATAGCAGCTGGGGTGCAGGAGTAACCAAGAGATCTGTTGGAGGTAGAGATTTAGAGTAGGGTGGTATAGCAGTTGCCAAGAGACCTGTAGGAGAGAGTGCAGGAGTCTCTCAGAGATTATTTGGAAGAGTGGGTGCAGGACTCAGGTATCCGATGCAGGGATTGAAGGAATCAGCCTGACATGTTTATGGTGGGTGCAGGAGTCACCCAGTGATCTGAATGAGCAGGTGTAAGAGTCCTCCAGAGATTTGGAGGAGGGGGAAGAATTTCCCTCAGAGATTTTGAGGAGGGATGCTGGAGTCACCCAAATATTTGAATAACAGAGACCAAGAGTTGGAGGATATAGTGGAGAAAGATTGAAGGCTGGAAGGTGAATGCCAGGAGAGGAAGAATATGGTGAAGAGAGGTTGGGAGTTGGAAGTTGAACCCCAACAGGGGAAGAAGGAGATATTACCAGAAACCAAAGATAGTGGAATTGGGAGACTAGCTAATTAGTCTAGGGGGGTGTCAGTCGGCCAGATTAGTCCTAGAGAGTCACATAAGGAACGAGGGGGAACGAGAAGGTTCTGTTAACCCAAAGGTGAAGGAGATGATAATAGGAGTAGAGAGGGCAGAGAGGGGCCCAGCGCTGAGGACCCACAGAGAGAGAAAGGGTTAGAGAAGTAGAATAGGGACATGTTACGCAGTCTTCCTTACAAGATCTCGAGTGGTAGGGACCCAGGTGACAAGAGAGACAAATGGCCTTTGGGAACCAGGAAGCCAGCTACTTATTTCATCGAAAGACTGGTTTGACCTTGTGTTTATATTTTGTTAGCTGTTGAGTACGGCACAACAGAAAGCTCACAGATAGTCATTTTGGACAAGAGCACAGATTATTATGAACCATTTTGATGGCTGACATCTTTGTTGTAGTTTTTAACGTTTTTGTTGTGAAAACATAGGTCATGTAGTTGCTGCAGCCTGTGTTTTCGCAGCTGAAAAGCAGCCCTTACGACCCTGGAAGTTGTACCATAATGCTTACAGCTATAATGACGAGGTTTGTGATGTAATTTAAGTCCGTCATGCAGGTAAGTGAAATAAGGTATGTTTATTTCTTGTTACAGCGCCGTTCCTTATTACATTAGATAGTCAGTGAGCGAGTGACACCGGCACATCCCACCCGGCCGCAATAGATAACCCCAACTGACACAAACAGAACGTAGCGCTCAAGTCATACACTTCACATTCCAATGATGAACAACTTCAGGCGCACCTTCATGCGCGTAATATACATTACGACAGTTTGCAGGCCATACCAAGTGGTAACAACCTGTTGCCCTCATTAAGTTGGGTGGAAGGCCACTACCACCCAAACTTTCCTACCAAACATGTCATTATAGCATGAAGCATAGGTCACCAAAACCCATGCTCACCTGTACGCAACAATAGAGTGGTGCTACACCCCAAGCCTTTCACAGAAATGTTTTGCCCACTTGCATGTGTGGAAGTTGACACATGGCTGTGTGCTAGCAGTTTTGCTTCTGTGAAGCAGTCTACACACAAAATGTGGTTAAGGACTGTGCTGAAGGCTGAAGGAGTGACTGCTACCATTTAAAGAGCATCCTAGATCCATAGAGGGATAATCTTTCACCTGTGGCATTTAATGTAGTCATATCATATCATATCATTCCACTGCGAAAGATACCCCCTGTCAGAAACCAGATGCATGCACAATGATGCCAGGGGTTTTCTGAGACCCCTAGCATCATCTGTCACTGCAAATGACGTCACGTCACCCCTCGCGCTACCTGATGCCGCCTGACTCGCTAGATGCCACCCGCCCATCTCCATCCCACCACCCGGTACAACTGTACCCCTCCTCTGTGCCCTTCTGTATCCCACCCCCTGCTGTATATCTGTTTTTGTCATTCCCGAAGAACATTTGGTCCTTGTCTGCCCAATGCCTAAAGTGAAATCCGAGACCCCTTTGTCCACTGGGGCACTTGCATCACCTTCATCATCCCACATGGATATATCAATGACTGTATCTGACCACGAAAAAGGAGGACTATTTCGACAGACCAAGCGGTCCAATTACATTTCAGTGACATCATCAAAAGCTTTAATGGACATTCCTGAACTATACCAGCTATTTAGCCACATGGAGGCCTTCTTCACAACCTCCTGGCACCTGGCGTCCAAGCCGCAGCAAATGGAAAATGGCTCCAGGTGACCAGGTACAAACTCTTGTTTATCAATTTGTCTGAATCAGTGTTTAGTGTCATTAAGGAAGAGCTGCGGGCCCTGAGGGACATTACCCAGCATCCTGGCCTTGATGAGGTAGGTGTTTAGCTTTTGCCCCCTGAACCTCCTCCTCCATTTTGTAATCTTTCCCCTGCTTTCTTACAGTTTCTTAACTGCACTCCTCTGATTTCTTGCCTTTTCCTTCCTCCATTCTCTTTATTCCTGCTTTTCTTCCTCTGTTTTCCTGCTAGTCTTTTCCTCAGCTTTCCTGCTCATTTTTCCCTTTGCTCTCCTGCTCATGTTTTGCTCCATTCCTCTGCTCTCCTGCTAATTATTCCCTCTGCTCTCCTGCTATTTTTTTCCTCCATTACTCTGCTCTCCTGCTCATTTCTTCCTCTGTTACTCTGCTTCCTGCTAGATTGTTCCTCTATTGCTCTGCTTTCCTGATCTTTTTCCCCAGTCTTTTTTTTCCATTTTACTAGTGGTCTCTTATGCACCTGTGCGACCTCACTCCTGCCCCCTCGCTCCCCCGCCATGTGCCCATGTTTGGCTGTTTCTCCTAGGGAAGCCAAAGCCTCCTCTGGAGAACAGGACGCTCCTTCCATCCAGCGTTCTGGCCTTGATGAGGCAGGTGTTGTGCTTTTGCCCCCTGCATCCCTCCTCCAGTGTGTAATCATTCCCCTGCTTTCCTGCCCTTTGTTACCAGAACTCCTCTCTTTCATTGTCCTTTCTTTCCTCCATTCCTCTGCTTTCCTGCTAGTTTCTTCCTATGCTTTCCTGCTCATTTTTCCCTCTCCTCTCCTGCTAATTCTTTCCTCCATTCCTCTGCTCTCCTGCTAGTTTTTCCTCCATTTCTCTGCTCTGCTGGTTGTTTTTCCCTCTGTTACTCTGCTTTCCCTCCGGTTTTTCCCCAGTCTTTTCTCAATGTTTCTAGCAGTCTCTGCTGCACCTGTTCAACCTCTACCCTTCCCCCTAGATCACCCGCGCTGCGCCCATGTTTCGCTGTTTGCCCCAGGGAAGCCAAAGCCTCCTCTGGAGACCAGGACACTCCTTCCATCCAGTGTCCTGGCATTGATGAGGTAGGTGTTTTGCTTTTGCCCTCTGCACTCCTCCTCAATTTTGTAATCTTTCCCCTGCTTTCTTGCCCTTTCTTACCTGCACTCCTCTGTTTTCATGCCCTTTCTTTACTCCATTCCTGCTGCATTCCCACTCGTTTCTTCCTCTGCTTTCCTGCTAGTTTTGTCCTATGATTTCCTGCTAATTTTTCCCTCTGCTCTCCTGCTCGTTTTTGCTCCATTCCTCTGATTTCCCACTGTTTCTTTCCTGGTCTTTTTTTCATATTTCTAGTGGTCTCTGTAGCACCTGTGCGACCTCTTACCTGTCGCCTCCCTCCCCCTGCCCAGTGCCAATGATTGGCTGTTTCCCCAAGGGAAGCCAAAGCCTCCTCTGGAGACTAGGAGGCTCCTTCCATCCAGCGTTCTGGCCTTGAAGAGGACAGTGTTGTGCTTTTGCCTCTGCGTGCCTCCTCCATTTTGTAATCTTTCCCATGCTTTTTTGCCCTTTATTACTTGCACTCCTCTGTTTTCATGCCCTCTCTTTCCTCCACTCCTTTGCTTTCTTGCTCGTTTCTTCCCCTGCTTTCCTGCTCATTTTCTCCTCTGTTTTCCTGTTCGTTTTTCCCTCTGCTCTCCTGCTAATTATTCCCTCTGCTCTCCTGCATGTTTTTTCCTCCATTCCTCTGCTCTCCTGCTCGTGTTTCTATTATTCCTCTGCTTTCTTGCTTGTCTTTCCCTCTGGTTTCCAGCTAGTTTTTTCCCTTCTGCTCTCCTGCTCGCTTTTTTTCTCAATTCCTGTGCTTTACTGCCCATTTTTTCCTGTTCTTTTTTCCATTATTCTAGCAGTCTCGACAACACCTGTGCAGCCTCTCCACCACAGCCTATAACCCCCCGCCCTGTGCCCGTGATTAATTGTTTCCCACCAGGAGGTAGGCTCTTAACAACACCCCCTAGTGGAGCCCCTCTGTGCAGGCAGCCCCATCGGCTAAGGGCCCCAAGGCAAAGGGAAGCTCCCAAGATGCAGCTCCAGTCTGTGTTTGCCTGGGAAAATGGCTACCCTCAACCAGCAGTGACTAACAAGGTAAGTGTGGTCTGGGTGAGGACTACAGCAATTACTGTATTCCTAAAAAAGCCCTATCACTCTCATCTACATAATATAGCACACCAAGGTTTGACAGCTAGTAAGAAGCAGTCCTATCACTGCTGTGAACTAACCTTTAAGTGTCATTTAATTTATTGTTGTGTCCCCATTTTAGGCGTCTCTCCCTCTATCTAGGTATCTGAAATCTAGGTACTTCTGCATTTACTGTTGTGTTCCAATTTTAGGCGTTTCCCCCTCTATGCAGCTATCTCAAACCAAGGCATTTCTGCATTCACTGTTGTGTCCCCATTTTAGGTGTCTCTCCCTCTATCCAGGTATATCAAACCTAATTTTTCTGCATTCACTGTTCTGATGTGTCCCCATTTTAGGCATTTCTCCCTCTATCCAGGTATCCCAAATCTAGGTACGTCTGCATTTACCGTTATGTTCCCCATTTTAGGTGTCTCCCCCTCTATCCAGGTATCTCAAACCTAGGCGTTTCAGAATTTACTGCTGCATCTCATATCTGACTGTGCTGCCCATTAATGCTTTGACTCGGACTTCGGTGTTTCCCCCGCTGCTTTAGTGTCTAGGGTCTGGATGGTTCGCCTTCTGCTGCAGTGCCCTCAGACATGGGCATCCCCCACTGTTCATGCTCTCAAGTGTAGGGAGTCCACAGCTAGCGAGACCAGACAATCTCTTTGGGCCTAGGAAAGCGACATTGAAGATTAATTCCATCCGAGTTTAAAGTATGTATAACTCGCACCACGTCTGCGTACATGCCGCAGGCACAGCTATCCATCCATGCACTATAGAATACAGCTATGGCTTTGCAAATCCTGTCTAGCAGCTTGCATAGCTGCCCACACTGAAACCCCTGACATGCCTCAACACCTCCACCATTAGTATGCAGCGTCAACCTATGGAAATGTTTGGTTGTGCTCGGCACACATCGAGTGTCCTGCACTAGCACTCATCCAAATCCACCTACAGCACCCACCCACGTGCCTGACCGCAGGGCTGCTTACCGGACCCTAGCCAGCTCTCCTAAGTCCTAAAATGGCACAATGCACACACGCGCCTTAAAGTTAACTCTTAGAATCTCCCATACATGGACTTCGGTCCCCGAGGGCGTTCCAGCCACAAAGCGCATTGAGGCCATACAAATGGGGAAAGGGGGCTATATACATGACTATTACAATTACATTTACAATTGCCTCTGAAAATCGCTCCGTTATGCATGTGTAATATTGTACACCTCTGTAAAGTGTTCCGTTATGTATCTGAATTGGTGCATACCTCTGTAAAGCGCTCCGTTGCTTTCCGAAGCTAGGTCCGCGCTCAAAAAATACCATAATAATAATAATAATAATAATAATAATAATAATAATAATAATAATAATACTAACTCCCTGGACCCTGCTGTCACCAGCTCTTCACCCATGCTCCTTCAGTTGGCTAATATATATCTAGGTGTCAGAAACATGCCCAACACATAGGCGGGCTATTGACACCCTGTACCCGCAGCCAGAACCCTCTGTATCTTATAAGACTTGTGAAGTGAGAACTACAAATGAAGAGGGGTAGTTTTGAATTTGGGATCTACTGTTTATCACTAATCTCACGAAAAAAAGAACTTCATATTAGGGAATATCAAGGAAGACAAAACACACGTCACATGCAGTTTTCACTCATGCACTGTGGATATCTGAAAATATGACTGGATTTTACTCTTTGGTGGTTCAGCGAGCTCAGCGGTGATATCAAACACGCTTGACCTCCTCCAGGGGCCATAGGTTGAGCACGCTGCTCTGCCCGAACTTCCTTCAAGCCGGGGAGGAATGTGTGGGGGACTGATGGAGTGCCTCTGACGCAGATATGCAATCCCCGTCGCAGACTGCTCGAAAGCTACCAGGCGTGCAAAAGGAGACATCCAAACTTGCGGAAATAGAGGCCGGCAAAGCAAATCAGGGTTCGGCATGGGGAATGTGAGCAGGGACAGTGCCAGAACACAGCGGCAACAAACTAATAGCATTTTCAGGGTTGGAAAAGCCAGGCTTTCGCCAGAACCGGAATGAAACGGAACACTGTACTGACAGGAAGTTGCTTAACAGCTGTCCTAGTAAATCTGCTCAGTCCACCTCAAGTGTAACAACTGTGTATGCTAGCCAAAGGTTACGGAGCAGAGCTCACTGTGAGTGCAACAGGGTAGAAAGCAAGCAATATTTGGAACTCACATTTTAACCAAGCTTTCTCATTGTGAGTATTGATATACGTTATGGGGTGCGTCATAAATAACGCTGTCATGAATACAGCGCAATTATGGGCTATTATACATCCTGAAAATTGGAGATGCATGGGAAAAACTTATAGGGCCTGATTCCCAGTGCGTTTTCCAATGGGACTGCGCCATTATAAAACACTTCGGTGAACTAAGCCCGTTGTCTCAACACCGAAGGCTGAGTGAACGATTCAGTAGAACCGCAAAGGGGATGACGTGAGCGCATCGGTAATGCTCTCATTTTCACACCTCATGTGCATGGAGATGCGGTATGCACAAACGTGCAATTACTGTCCAGCCTCCTGCAGCTGCTGTTGTAGATGCATATAAAGGCATTTAAGTGGTTGGAGCAGTGAACTGATGTTTACCTTTTTTCCCAGGGAACAGCCCTGCACTATTATTTTTCCCCACGATAATGCCTTTTTGAGTACCATACACTCAAAATGGCTGGCCATCCTGATTTAAAGCCTGTTCTTTGTGCAATCTTCTTCTTTAGTCATCTTCTCTTCCTTACAAATACGAAATCACCATATAAAGGCAGGCACTTCCGCAGTAGTATGGCAATGTGTGTGTGTGTGTGTGCACGCGTGTGTGCGTGCGTGTCAGTGCGTGCATGCGTGAATGCATGTGCATGTGTGTGTGTCTGTGTGACTTGGCTGAAACTGGGTCTTGGGGCAGTCTGGTTCCAGTAAACACTTTAGCCAGGATAGGTCCTGTTAGTGGACGGATTGTGAAGTGGTGGGCCATCAATGATTTCACAGCTTCCATATGTTTGAATGTTGCAAGCCACTTTGAATGGTTGCCTGGGATCCCCTTCAGCTGGTATTCTGGATTAAAGGAGAGGATCCTGAGCCATTCAAGATTGTCGACTACAGGATCCAAGCTTCTGAGGCTCAAGGACCACAGGAGGCCCGCCAGTGGACTGTTGCAGTGACTAGCATGGAAAAGCCAACCACTGCGTACCAGACCTCTACCTCCAAGCCAACAGGGAAAGCCCGAACCAGGTGCTTTCCTCCCCTGGATTGTGGAACCAAACAGTTGGAGGCCTTGCTCTGCCTCCATTGCATTTCCAAGGTAACAGTCATCGCCAGGTTTTCATTTGGACTGCCCTTACATGGAACTGGATTACAGCATTACCTGGTCACCTTCATGCCTCATCACGGCAATCTTTTCCGGCATCCATGCTGCTATACTGGGAACTCATGAACCTGCTCCTGCCATCTCTCAGCATGGAACCCAAAGCCTGACTTTGTTGCTTATGAGGTTTCTGCGACCTGTCATGGGGTCTCTGCAAGGGCCTAACCTAACTGTTGGTGGAAGATTTGAACACACAGCCTGTTAGCCTCGGCAACTAATTCTACTGTGAGCCCTGCTGTCCCCACCACTTCCTTGTCCCATGGAATTTGTTGTTTTGCAATTCAGAGTCTGGGGGTCATGATAGTTTATATATCTTAAAGCACCCCTATTCCCTTTGACTTGCATTGGATGGAAAGTCCTAATTTAAAAAGTAGCTACCTTACGGGGCAATAGGTGGTGGATGCTGGGTCACAAGTCCTCTCTCTGTTTGCCTAGGACCTAAGTACTGGTAGTCTATGATCGCCATAGCTGGAGAGCAGACAGGGAAATTCCTATAGGGAATTTCTTCAAAAACCTGCTTGATAAGACCACCTACATGTAACAGACTAAAGGCCAAAAAGGGCAGGGATGTTTTTCTGAAGAATTGTTCTTCTGTGCTGGAGGTTACTTGCCATTTTAAGACTGCAACCTTAAGATAACTTACTGTGTAGATACCTATATCTAACTTTGTTAACTCTAAAGTGGAAGGTAACCCATTTTGGTATTGCCAAACTGTGTATGTGTGTATGTTTAATAGTGATTTTACTTAGCGAGCAGTGTGTTGAACTTGATGTAATCTTCTGTACATTAGTAATATATTTTTGTGGACCTCTACTCTTTAAGAGATTTTGTAATTGTTAGCTGCAATTCAGCCAAGCCCAAATCCCCCTGAGTCTAAACCTGACTGCTTAGTCACTCTACCTTTGAGAGTCTTGGCAATGATTTTAGCGTAATCTGGTTGGACTTCTAAATTGGCTTCTCAGAAGCTCTAAAAAGCCGTCTTAATTATAAGAAAAGGTAAAGTGAATGCACATCATGAAGAATAAATCTATCTAAAAAGCACACTATGTCTTTTGGCCATCTAGCTTCTGCCATGGTCTTTATGGGGGCCAGCATCAGTTTGTATTGTGGTGACAGTATGCTTCCCAAGCTGAAAGATGAAAATCGTGGGGCAGAAAAAGAGCCTGCTCATGCTCTCTTGCTCCATGTTGGGATGCATTGGGCAGAATCGATTTTTTAGAATGCCAGTGTAGGGATACATTCATTCAGAGGTCTCTCAGAGGGGGTCTTTGTGAAGCATTTTATAACATTAAATAATGTTCTCCCATAAAGAACCATTAATCCAACATCTTTTTGTATTCAAAGGTCAGACGTGCCACAGGCTTTGAAATAGACTTTAGAAATGTTTCTCAGTAGCACCTATTTGTATTCAAAGGGGCCGTCATCATCGGATACTGTCAAATGCAAAGAAACTAAATACACCTACCTCCTCTCTACAAAGAGGCAACATGGCTGACAAACATGCTTCACAAAACTGCTCTCTGACCATCTGAGCATCCCTGCATTATGCCCGTGTTCACTTTGCCATCCACAAATTCAAACAATATTTGTGCATAGGGCTGTCATGTCCTTCTGTTTGTTTGTGGGGATGCAAGATGCTCTCCCTGTCCACTTTACTTACCCTCTACTGATCATGGATCCACATCATGAGAGTGAGCGCAGCTTGTGGTTGATCTAGTGACTCACCAGAATTCCTTTTTCAAGTTGGAGTTGGCGAGTTGTTGAGAAAGCTGTAGTGCATGGGACAGATTAGTATCAGAAGAAGGTCAGAAAGGCAATACACCTACCAGCGTGGTGCAATGGCATCAACAGAACCAGAGCAGACTATGGCTGTGGAAAGATGGTTGTCTGTAGTGTTTGGAACTATGTTGGATGTCATCTACATCAACACCGGAGGGATCGATGGAAGAGGAAGAAGGCGTTCCATACCTCTCATGCCCCTCTCCCCACATACTCTAAGAGCCAGAAAAAGGAAATGGGAAGAGGAAGAAGTTGGGAGTTCGGCTCAGGGCCTCTGTAGGAAACACGCTGAAATATAACAGAACAATTGTCCCAGCAGGAATAATTTGAGAATCAGTACAAATCAAAACAACTTCTAAACATTCACTAAAGTGTGGTGTTGTATCTCAAAATGTAATCAGACAAAACAACATTAACAGTGATATCGGTTGTAGCACCCTGAACATTCTCCACCAAACGTAGAGGATACTACATATATAAAAACTAAGCACAAATAACTTTTTAGAAGAGAATCTAAAGACCATTTCATATCAACAGAAAATTGGACAAAAAAGAATGACAAGCAAAACAGTTTATAAAAAGAAATAACAAACATATGAAAACATATGGTGGCAAGTTCTTCCACCAGGTCCCACATTTGTTCCCTAGCTATATTACTAATAGAGGATCATTGTTGCTACTCTATGGGGACCCTTGAAATCAGGATTTACACATGTCTTTTAATGGCCCAATACACCTATAGGGCCTTGCAGACACATACGCTGCTAACTTAGTGGCCCATAGGTTTTGGTGGGTTGGGCAAATAGCTCTGCCTTCTTCAGGACCAAACCGATACGCCCTGGAAGTACACAATCATAAACTCATTATAAAATTCTACTTTAGAGAGCAGAAGTCAAAATAATTTGAGGCAAACCTGCACCAAAACAAACTAGCAAATAAAAAACGACCAGTGCCACCACACCAGTGAGCTTTAAATTGAGTAATTATATTACCAAAGAGTGTGAGGACTAATACTCTCTGTGACAAACATTACAATGAACACAGACAAAGAGTGCAAAAGAATTAGCCCAAAGTTTACACCAATATTTACAAATTGTGATATGTGAATAATTTCAAAAGTTAATTGCACATGAGTTCCTTTAATGGTACACAATACAGCAAGCATTGGACCTAAGAGAAGTATATAAATGCAGTCAAATGAAAGGATAAAATTCAGGCATGCCTGGGTAGGGGCACGACTCCTAAAAAGTAAGGATGCGCCACCCTGTCTGAAAGGTTGAGAATTTCAAGGACCTAGCTCAATCCAAAATTGTATATCAAATAAATGCGATCCCTTTCTGAAGAACATAGGCTAGTTATAAAGCCTGCAGATAAAGGTGGAGGTATGGTTATTTTCAACACCAGTCAGTATGATGACATGGTGATACAATATTTGAATGACACTGAAAGCTACAAAAACCTCAGAAGGACCCTCACCTAAGAGTTCCAACAGGCCATCTTAGAAACAACTCAGTACGGCATTGATAGAGGATGGATTGTAAAGGAAGAGTCTGAGTTCCTGAATCTCTCGGATCTCAGGAACCCTTGTTTCTATGCACTACTCAAAATGCATATGAATTCAGTCATTCCACCAGGACAACCAATAGTGTCTGGCTGTGACTCCATTTTGGAGCCACTTTGTAAGTTTGAGGACTTCGGCCTCCAGCCGATCAGTCAGCAGACCCCAGCATATATCAAAGACACCATGGCTACTATTAAACTGTCCAAAGGCACAGCGTTTGATAGTAAGTCCAGACTATTGGTCAAATGGTTGTTAAATCATTATATCAAACATTCCACAGGACCAAGCCATTGAACAAATTAGGGAACATCTTACACATGGCAGTGTCCAGCACCGGGTCATTGCTGAATTTATTATTGAACAAATGACAATAGCTATCCATAGAAACTCCTTTAAATATGCAAATCATTTTTATCTCCAAATTAGGGGGACGGTGATGGGTGCGGCTTTTGTGCCACGTCTTGCCATCCGGTTTAAGGGTGCATTTAAAGAAGAATTTGCTCTTTTAGATACCAGTCCCTATAGCGCTCAGATTACCAAATGGTCACGTTACATCGATGACATCATTTATATTTGGACCAGAGGTCAGAATACTCGTCAATCATTTTTTGCCTGGCTTAATCAGTCTCACTGTACCATTAAACTCACCATGGAATTCAGCAATACGTACATTCACTTTTCAGATCTAGTTATCGGTGACTAGACTGTGGATAGAAGCTTGAATTGTTCACTAGAGAAAAAAAAACAAGTGATAGAAATACAACCCTTAACTTTTCCAGCTTTCATCCTAGAAGCCTAAAGGAAAATCTTCCTTTCTGTCCATTTTTAAGATTGGGGTGCCACTGCACTTCCATAAAGGACTACAACATGCATGCCAGAAATTTGGGAATCTGCCTTGAGACACAGGGTTATCCTAAAACTGGTTGCCTATTCTATGAAAAGATCATGTTTTACTCCCAGAGAAACCCTCCTCAAGCCTACAACCCAGGGAACAACACAGACATATTGGTCTGTGTCATGACATATAACACTGATGCCGTTGATTTTAAGAAAATGATTAAGAAATATTGGTCACTTTTGGGGACATGTTTACCTACTGAGCCATCACCATTATTCACGTTCAAAAGGTCTAAGAACTTGAAAGAACAGTTGACCCATTCCAGTCTAAACAAGAAAGAGCATCAAGCTCTAATTGGGATTTACAACCTCTACATTGCCACTTTCCTTGTGGAAGCTGTAAGGCATGCAGGTTTACAAAGAAAACGCTATCCTTCCTGATAGGAAGTAGGCGTGGGATTTGAAATTCCTCTCTAACTATAAAACCACTAATGTGCTATACTGTTTTCAGTGCCCATGTAGCTCACGGCATGTGGGACAAACCTTTCAGGCAGCCCACATACGAATTGGTGAGCGCCGATCAAGGGTTTGGTGTAAAAATAGTGCAGCTCCCTTAGTGCCGCGTTATATTGAATACCAGACGACTGCTGATGATTTCATGTGGTGATAATTGACACTTTTAAAAATGTGTCTAATCCACAACACACCCTCCTATTCAAGTAAGCTCTGTGGGTTCACTGTTTAAATACACGTGTAGTGCGTCTGAACGATACAAATGCTCAGTTATTCAATTTAGCCTTCATCAAGGAGGGCCTCTCTGGATTTCATTTGAGACCTCAATATTGTTTTACTGCCAAAAAAGGAGGAGATACCTCTGATTAAGGAGGGTTTTCAATTTTAGGATAGGGAGTAACTACACACCACTAACTCATCACTCACCTGCTTATGCTGACATCGTCTGAGAAAATACTGAAAAGTAAAAATTAAAGAAAACCACTGTCAAAGTGAATTTATATATATATATATATATATATATATATATATATAGAAGGTAATGTTCCAAAATTAGTGAACACCACATTGGAATTATCTGAAGTTATAGGAGTGTGGATTACTTCCATGAGTCAAATTCAAAAAGAGTTTTCTAAAGTAAATGGGAGGGAAGCCGGCAAGACCTTTCTTACCTGATGCTGTGTCTTTTTGAGGATCTGAAAATGATTGCCAAACATGGCAACTTTCAGATTCATTTTATCTCAATGAGGCAAAAAAAACCTACACTGTGTATTTGCGTTCACCATGTTTAAGGTAAAAATGGCCACTATGCGATCAACGTAATTGTCGGCTATTATGAATTAACATTCATTTTAACCAAAGAATCAGATTATGCATTGCATTACAATCCCCAAGTATATGTAACAATTCACAGGTGAACAAATCAAAACTTTCACCTATCGCCCTTTACGATAATGAGGTGCAAATAAATGTAGACCATGTATTACGGTCGCCATATTTGAAGTAAAAATGGCCTGTACATGCTCTACTTGCTTGGCGACCATTATAAAATAACATTCATATGAACTGAATGACATTGGCCAAAGATATAAAACTTACATCACATCATTTAAACATAACAATTTACAGGTGAGTAATGATTTAGATATGCAAACTTTCATCAGTCACCACATATGTGTAGCAATTTCAGGAGCTGTTACAATATTCTGCTTAACAAGTATACAAAATATATGGGACATTTTCAGGGGCTATCAATAAATATAAAGACTTGATTTAACATTAGGGCAGTGCAAGATTGACCATGATATTCTTCTTTCAACCCATATTGTAAAAGTATATTTTGCATGAATACCGCCTAAAAGTAAACGATTGGCCTAAGCACATTCACATTGCACTATAAATGGCATTGAATGAACCTGAAACAGGCTGACTACGCCGCCATTTTGAGTTATCCGCCATTTTGATCGCATCTTGCTTTCTGTCCTATGTTCAGAATTGTGTTTCTGGCTCCAGTAGAGCAAAATGAACTTTGTACTGTTTCCATGATGTCAACGTAGATAAGAATGTTGAAGCTCCTAAAGTGGATTGTTTGTCCTACACTGAGAAACCTTGGAGGTAACCAAAAGCCGTACTAATCAGTAATTTAGATACCATTTGTTCCAATAGTGCCTTCTCCGTTTAAACAGCAAAGTAGAATGATGAATAATTGAACATGCTCTTCTTGAAGAAATCTTTGTTTTCGCTCCTTGAAACTAAGCTGACTTTAAACTCAAGAACAAATGACAGACAAATATAAGCAAGCAAAATAAGGAATGTTACCCCTTTGTGTCTTATATTTGGAAAACATGTGAAATATTTAAAGGAAAACAACAAACTATTCAAAGATGTTTAAGCATGACTTAGTTATGTGGATAGGCCATGAACCCTAGGTAAATGTATCACACAAAGATGGGCTGTACGATGTGTCTGGGATTGTGGAAATCTGTATAAATACTTGTGTTTTTGAAATGTCCAGCACTCTCTCATCTCACGGAGTCTGCTTGCACACATTGCGGGGTGTTGAGAGCTAGACAGCTGCCTGTTAATAAATGTACATTATACTTTGACCTTGTGACTGGCGTATTTCTATGATGTGGTATTAAGCTTCGATATTCTTTAATCTTCCAATCTGTGTCCAATCTCATAGGTCTCAGATTAGGCTACAAACTCTGAACGCACATTACATGGCAAAAAGTCACTCCGAAGAAAAAATAAAATGGTTCATATTGCACATGTGAAACTGAAATATTGTGGTCAAAATGTGGAGGAAATCTTGAGAAAGAGAGTGCAAAATTGTATTGTGCAATTTCATGCAGATACAGATGGGTTAAACTAATACTGGTATAATTAAGAACTGGTCACCTCACAATGTCTAATTTAATCTAAATTCAGAGGATGAAACAAATCATTGGACATGAAATGCCTCCAATACATTTTATTTTAATAAGGAATGAATGTGATTTGGTTGGTTGTTGAATGGAGGAATTATTTTTTGATAGGGGTCTTCATTGGATTATTGTTTTGTAATGTGATCTGATTAACTGATTCAAGCTGAAATAGAATTTTATTAATTCAGAATTCAATTTAAAAAATCTTTACTTTGGAGATTCTTCTTCTTTGTAAACATCATGGATGACCCTGAATCTCCTACGTATTGGGTGGAGACCCTTTCCTTGCAAACAGTGCTATATTCATAACATTTTCTGCTAACAAATTTGCAATTAAATATTTGCAAGACAATGTTCTTGTTAAACAAAATATTCCATGTTTTTGAATTATTTGTGCGGTTCTTATTCTGCTGTTTAAACTCCAATACTGATAATGTGGCCACCTACTCATTGAAGCGAAGAAAGGAGATTGTTTTGTGGCAAAATGGACAAGGCTACTAGATAAGCTTGTTGCTTAGGCAATCTCTAATCATGTGCTTTCCGCATACAAATAAATACATTCATTTTCCAAAGAGTTCAATGTTCCTTCATCGCCAGTCTTTTTTTATGGGTTTTTCCAGACTATTTTCTTTTGAAAAAACACATCAAAAATGTTTCCTTTTTATTTGTGGGGGGGGGGGTTCCCCTCCAGCCCCCTTCCCCTATTTATTTGAGACCATTCCCTACCTCTCCAACCCTTAGATGCTGTTACCCCCGCCCCCATATATATTTTCAATGACTTTTTTCTAAAATAAACCATCAGAAAAATCCCTTCAAATAAAGGACTGGCAGTGAATGAACATTATACCTTTCAAATACATCAAACACTTTTGGTTTCCAGTGAACACATTAACCCCATAATGCATTCTTAAATGTTTCAGTAATGGTCTGTATATTGCCAGTTGTGCTTGAGAAGAGCAGGCTGTTAAAGTAAACAGTTGAATGCACATTTTTTTCAAAGTTAACAGTAATGTTTCAAATGTGGTCTAGAACTGTTCATATTATAGAATATAATGTGATTCATGACAAGACTATGTAGGTGCTTTAACTAACTCATTGACTCTTTCAGGTTTGATTGCACTTATGTTATTAGGAATAGGTTTTGTCTTCTAGACAGCACTTAATCACAAACATGTTATCCTTCCTCACCTTAGATTGGTCCAGTGCTGACAAATAACTTACCGATTCCTGTGGGACCTTTGAGAGGAACACCCTAGGTACCAGAGGTGCTCACTGTATTTTACCTGTGTGATGTTGCAGCCTGAATCCCACACTCCCTCCAAAAGGTCTGATTGTGTATTTGCAACAGACTGTACTCTCACTTTTAGTTTGGTTGCCTTTTTCACCTAACATATGGATGCACTATACATTAACCTTTAGGATGGTCTAAAATGAGATGCACATTGAATGTCAGTGGAGCCTTCACGCTCTCAGTCTCAAGATAAACAAGGCTTTCATCCATCAAGCCATCCTGCAGGACTGTGGCCAACTAGGCTTACCACTCTGATGATCTACATTTCATCCACTACCTACCATTTTCCTATCTCTTTGTCCCACAGCATTTACCTACTCACACATTCAACCCTTGACCCAACCCCATTGTCACCTGTATCACCATGGTCCACTGTGGGCAAGAGCACAATATATGTTGGCAGAGTACATGGCACTGTAGGAATATGTCATACTTGTACATCAGTGAGTTCTGCATTGTATCGGTCTGCGCTATCTAAACTGCACTTCATGGTATATTGCTGGGGTAATCGTGATTGACCAGGAATGGAGACATAATTGTACTGGGTTAATATCTACTGCCTGATGTACTGGGGTCTAGGGCTTCACTGCTCATTTCTGAAGCTACCTGAAGTTGCTACAGCACTTGCCCCAACACAGTTGCCATACAAATGCTATCAGTCTCCCCTCTAAGTTTTGGAAAGTCCTTGTCCAACCCCCGAGCTGGTGTCACTATGCGACAGTGGTATCACAGTCATCATACATTCCATGTAGGTGAATGGGTCTTGTGATTCGTCGGCTAGCATGACAAAAAAAACTTGACATCCTGGCTGTGTATCTATCTGTATAATGGACATTCGTTTCTCTTCACGTGGGAATCTGTTGCTAAATAATTGCAGCTCTGATATTGTACAAGGGACATGCCGGATGAAGGTTTTCTCTGCACACTGGGAGTCCTTATATATCATGATCTTTTGCAGCAAGGCTAAAGTGGTTGACATGCCATCAATGTGTCTGTTCTTTTTCTTCTCTTTAATGTATCTCATCTAAGGCATAGTTGCAGATGGTTGATAGACCACCATTTTCCTTCCTGTCTTCCCTGGCTCCTGCCATCTGTGTGTCATCAAAAAGAGTGTAAACACGCTGGACTCCGATTGCGGCAGGGAGCACCTCACAGGACTCCCATATAGTAATAGAAGATCAAGCCATACGACAAAACAAAACTTTGACTCCTTACAGGAAACTGCTGATTTTCACCCATGAAATAACATATGGTGTTAATCAGCAAACATATCCAACACGCATAACTCGGCCCATGGAAAACTAAAGAACATATTTCAAGAACCAACATGGACGATTTAAATTGCCTTGAAAAAGACCACATACGGTCGAAACACGTGTTGGCTAAGCTAGGGCACCATATGGTTTTGTTAATATTGGACAAATACACTCCTATGGACTGATTGTGTATATCAAAATAAATAATTGTTGGGATCTGCACACTAAATTTTGGTTTTGACAGAAAGTTATACTATCATAAAAAAGAGTGTTCACTTGATTCAGGTCACAGTGTTGAGAGGGTTCTCTGGGGCTCTCGATTGTAATGTCGATGGGACAATACTGGAGACGTGATGCGTTTTTCATACACAGCATGGCTAAAATATGCAATGAAGCTATGTATTGGGCACATGATTGATGCCATGATTACTGCAGGGGAAGATGTAGAGGAAAATCATGCTGGTTCAGTTCTCCTTTCTCATTCAATAGTTCATGCACACACATCAGTGGTTTGGTGTGTGGCATGTCACAGGGACAATTTGCATGATACCCCAGCGGATCGCACATGGGTCCTTCTTTTCAGTGGATTGAAGTGAACTGCATTCCCATTGATCATACGACCTTTGGCTCCACCTGCATCAAACGAATGCCTTTGCGCCTGCATGCCATTTCCATGTAAGCAGAAATGCATATGATTTGAATGTATTCTGCTCGCTTTGGACAGCAGTGAAAAGGTAGAGTATTGCATAATTGACTGCAACACCACCTGATGGTACCCCGCTCTTAAGTCCAATTTGGAAAAGAAACGGGCACCCTGAAGTTCTGTGATGACATCATTGATTGCGGGCGTCAGATGCCACGCTCTCTTAATGGCCTCTTTGGGGAGCTGCATGTCGACTCAGATCCTTACAGAGTCCGGCTGCTTTGGCTTCCTTGCAATGACAATGGGGGACACCCATGATGATGTCGAGGCTGACCAGATTGTCCAGCTCTCGATCGACCAAGTCCCGCAAGCGGAAAGGCACACGTCGATGTTTCAGAGCGATGGGTTGAATCGACTCATCAATGTGCAGTCTTACAGGGTCCCCTTCCATCCTCCCAATCCCCTCAAACAGCCGGGAGTACTTGTCCAGTAGCATTTGAATTTCTTTTACATACACTGAGTATGCAAAACTGACAATCCCCAGGGCCTCAGCTGCCACGAAGACCCCGTTGAGGGGAATCGTTAGCGACCACCGAACGTGAATATTCGTACCTTGGGGGCGGCCAACTGCTGGGTACACTCCAAGGCGTCATAATGTTCTCTCGTCAATAAGCTTTATTGAGGCCCGAGTGTCTACCAGCACCGGGACAGATGAGTCATTCACCGTGACCAGACATCTCTGCTGTCGCCTGTTCTTAGTGTGCAGAACGCCCACACTGGACACAAAGAAAATGTTCTCCTCCTTTTCCTCTTCATCTTCTTCGAGTTGAACACCCTCTTCTCCCTGGTCCACCTGGGTGACATTGGGCGGGCGTGATTGACGAAAAAACCCAGACCGGATTGGACCTCTCAGCACTACCACTTGCAGAGGATCTCTACACATGCAGGCATAGTGATCGGCCAGACCACACTGGCCACATGCTTTCCCCGCAGCTGGGCATTCAGCAGGGTGGGGAAAGTTATATCCACACTTGAGGCACGAGTCCCCTGACCTTCCACCATGGTCACAGAAGTTGCCACTGGATCGCCTGGCACCTCTGCCACCGGTGCCACGGCCTACGGCACACACCTCTTCTGCTTTGTCAGGACGCCTCCCGGCCTCCATCCTATATGCCCTCACTTCAGAAACGTCCTGGCACTGACCCAGCTCAGGTCGATGCCTGGCTCCCACAGTACCTGTCTGCGCAGCTTGCCAGACGCACATCCCTGGTTCAGCTGGTCTCTGACCATCGTGTCAGGGTTGTCCCAGGCGCATGTCACTGACAGCCTGCGCAGTCGGCAGTAGAAGTTGTCCGGTGTTTCATCGTGCTTCTGCCGGGTAGATCTCATCACAAATCGCTCATAGTCCACATTTACCAGGGACAAGAAGTAATTGTGAAGAGCAGCCTTTGCCGCACTGTTTGAGGTGTCCGCAGGTTGAAGGGATTCAAACACTTTGTGCACCGCAGGTCCAGCAGAATACAAAAGTGTTGCCAGTTTACTGTTCTCATTTGTTTCCATGATAGATCGAAAATACATATCCAGCCGACCTATCCACCTTTTCCATCGGGGCCCCAGGCTAAATGGGGTACCCGAGATGTCAAACTCAGGTATTGGTTATAGCGCCCCTGGTGGTCTCATCAGGGTCAACATTTGGGGCACAGGGGTTGGAGGCACAGGCGCTCCTTGGTCAGCCTCATCGCTCATTGCTGTGAGCGTACGGGCACCCCACCTAAATTATAGATGGGGCCGCAACTCACCCAACCAGCCTTCTTCCAGATGAAAGTGGATGAAATGGCAGGCTCCTTTGTTATTCACCCCCACCAAAACCAAGAAAAACGAAGTCCTGGGGGCATGTGCAACACTACAGTCGAAACACACAAGCAGGGTGTGGGCAGAGAACCACATAAGAAGATTGAAAAGTCCCAGTGGGTCCAAAAATTAAGTTGGGTGGGCCTAGGGGACCCACAACGAAACAGCAGGCCTCC
Organism: Ambystoma mexicanum; assembly: GCF_040938575.1. Lineage (NCBI taxonomy): Eukaryota > Metazoa > Chordata > Amphibia > Caudata > Ambystomatidae > Ambystoma > Ambystoma mexicanum. The sequence continues at coordinate 895,478,293 of NC_090924.1, forward strand.
CCCAGCACCTCACCTCAACTCGCAGAAAGGTTGCACTCCAAAATTCGAAAATGGAACTCTCGACATGCAGTGCATGCAGATACAGCTGCCCACTGATGAAATATCTAATAATTTGGTCTGGATGACGCACAGGCACTATTTTATAGGGCCACGACCATCCCAGGCCTGATCATCAAAAAGGACGCCGAGCCGCGTGGTCCTTACCCATTCCGTGGCATGAAAATAGTGAAAAACTACCTTGGATGTGGAAAAATTTCACTTTTATCTTCACCAACGCGCCCGGGTATGGATGCAACCTCGTTGCCATTGTTGCATGTGAGTCACAGGCATGCACGCGGCCGTGAGTCCCCTCTCACTAACAAACTCGCAAGGAGAGAGATGTCTGCAGTTTGGGCTCCCCGGTTGCTCTGACGCAGCCAGAAATGCCCTGTTTAGGGCTAGGTCTTCCTCTGATATAGGGCTAAAGTTAAAAATAGGTATGTCCTTATCTCTGGTAAATATTATCCCGTCCATAGGATCCCCGTTGGTGTCTAATGAGGCTTTTTTTTTTTATAGCAATGCCTTCTCGAATCACATTGGTGCCACAAAGGGCACACTGGTCAGGGCAGGCAGTGGGGCACAGGATGTGGCTGCAGGAGCAGTATTTCTGCTGGACTATAATTTCAGGGGAGGGAACTTGGAATAGGGGTGACGCAACTCAGGGGCAAGGGAGGTTAGAATCATCATCTCTGGTGCCAGGAGCATGGGCAGGGAGCACCGGCGGGTGATGCGCAGAAGCAAAGGGGAGGTGGCACAGCAGTAAGGGTCAGGGCAGAGAGGGGACATAGGCGGCAGAAGCAGTAAAGAGGAAGTAGAAGCTGCCAGGGCGGGGGAATGTTGTTCAAACACGGGTACCAGAGGGAAGAGGGGACAGAGGTGGTAGCAGCAGTCAAGAGGGTGTAGCAGTAGTCAGCGAGGGGCAGAACAGTTGAAAAGGTCTGCACAGCAGTCAAGGAGGGACAGAACAGTGGAATGGTAGCAGTCAAGGGGGTCAGGGAGGCAGGACATGGCAGTGCTGGGTGGCAATATGGGGCAGGGTGGGGGCAGCAGCAATAAAGGGTGTGCCAGGGGCAGGAGCAGTCAAAGGATCAGAGGGGGAGGGTGGGGGTAGCAGTCAAGAAAAAGAAGAGGGGGAGGGGGCAGCCAGCAGCAGCCAGAGGCACAGGGGACTAGGGGAAGAAGCAATTGGGGGCACAGAAGTATGCAATGGGTGTCTGTAGGGATGAGGACACATATATACTTATTGGGTTTGCTGGATGTGGTGTTTGCTCTGGAGGTTTTCATGGTGGAAGGGGGGGGGGTAGGACCTCATATGTTCTCTGGGCATCTGTACACTGTATGAAGGCTCATTTTCAAATGCTCAATACAAGTGTTTCTGTAATTGTCATCTTACATTCTGTGTGTGTTACCAATTATAGTGTGTCCCAGGGTGTCGTTTGTGGTGACCATAGAGCACATTAGCACTTTTCGTTGAATAAATTACACGCTATAAATCTCTGCTGTAGTTATATCATTTCATTTTGTAGGCAGAAGTACAGCATATATCACCAGCATATCACCGTTAATCACTAAGTTTGACTTACAGGATGCAATCAATAACTTCACTGGGAAAGCAATGCTAGTACTGCGCTTGGTGCATTAGGTCTCGACATGACAGGAGTTCGCTCAAAAGCACAGACCAGCATGGCCAGCTAAACTACACTTTGCTAATATAGATAGCAACAGTACAATTTGCATTGCTCTTTAATGCAATTAAGGTAACTCCATCAGTGATTTAGTTTTTCTTAGCTTTCGTGGGGGTTGTAACCTGTCATCCTCCAGATGTTCTGAGCTACATCTCCCATAAACCCAGACTGTTGTGAAGTTGGGATTGGTAGGCCAAAATCTACCAAAATCAAAAAGTGGAGTTGAGGGGGAAATCCATCACTACATTTTTCCATAAAACAAGCATCTGCCTACACTAGTGAATAACACAAAATTAATTTAATTTATAGAAAAAACATGGTTATTTACTCCTGCTTTATCAACTGTGAGGAATCTGAGGGCGTCCTCACTTCTTTCCCCAAACGTCGCTTTCGGATCTGACCCTGGGGGTGCATATGCGAGGGAGGATCACCTGGGAGGAGGAGACTTGGGGAGTGGGTATGAGGCACCCCTGAGTGAGACACTGTATCCCCCTTTTCCCTTTCATCAGGAATCAAATGACCCCCGGGTTTTTATGGGATATTTTCAATCCATTCCCTTTTTTGTTAGGAAACCATCTCCCAATATATCCCACTATGGTACTGAGACGAGTAAGAGACCACCTAGGAACTTACATTCATCCTTTCTTAAATCAGACATACACAAATAACACTATGGTACTGAGACAAAGAAGAGATTACATACAAACTTACATTCATCCTTTATTAACTCAGACATACACAACCACCACTCTGGTACTGGGACGAGGAAGAGGGATACTGAGTACCAAGACCGTTATGAAATCAATGCAGATTACCTGCAGCTGAGACAAGAAAGGCATTATGAATTGCCCGCTCAGGTGAGGGTGAAGAGAGCAAGAAGGGAAGTATGAAGGAGATCAAGATCGCCTCTGGAGTGCTGACAGATGGAGGAGCCAGAAGTGAAAGCACGGAGAGTCGTGTCCAACGCGTGAGGTGCTGCAGAGCCATTGCAGCAGAAGCAGTTTGTGACTGGTGTTGTTGGAAGGTCTCCAGTGGCAGGGTTTGGCTGCCAGCCAACTGGAGTCAAGAGGACTCCCTCTCCAGTAGCCTGAGGTGTCGGAGACCCAGCAAGAAGGGCATGCCAAGCCAGGAACTGCAGCAGCAAAAAAGAACCGACCGACGAGGACAAGGGCGCACGACAGCAGCATACCTGGTGAGTCAAGTGAGGCTGAATGACTCCAGGACTCTGTGGTGCGAGCCGCATGTTGAAGGAAGGTCAGAGCACTCAAGAGTGAGCAAGCGACACAGAGGCAATGTGACTGCAAGTACAGAAACGTAAAACACAGAAGTGTGGTGCCTACGATAATGTGAAGGTTGATGAACGGAGCAGTTGGTGAATGCCGAACAGTATTAAAATTGGGAAAGCCGCGGAAGGGCTAGGGAAGCAGTAAACCTAATATTGGCAAATTCCCAGCAGGATACTGAACTGAAAATTTGCGGTTACGTTATTTTACTATGAATGAACTGCAATTTTGAATACTATACCAAAGGAAAATAACACTGAGTGAATGTCACATGAGTGGAACGCACAGAAGAGCATTCCCTGATACAAAAGAACTGTGATTTATGTAAATTAAATGAAGCAAGCATTAGTGATGAATATAAAGAACTATGAATTGTACACACTGAGAGAAAGCACATATTGGCAAGGGCCATAAGGAAAAGTGGAACTGTACAAGTGAAAAGCAGAAACTATGGCAATACTATGTGAAAGTGTGATAATCCAACAAGTGAATGGTGGAAAAATAAGTGTTGAAAAGGACTGCAAGAATATAAGTCCAATAGCACTGTTGAGCTGAAGCAGTGGTGGTGTAACTGTCAAAAAGAAGCCAATCAGGTTGTCGGTTGCATGAACTGTAATGGGTGGACCGCGTGGTCTGACAACTGCGCCTATAACGACTACACCCCACTAAAGAGCAGCCACTTGACTCATCTATAAGTTTATGGTTCAATATGCATCGAAGTGTGTACATTGTGAACTTAAAGAGTTGTACTTTTTGATAGTGATGAAAGAGCTCAAAAGACAGAAAGCTGAGAAGAGTCCTGAGGAATAGTGTTGTTGTGAAAACAGTGAAAGGCTTGAAAGCTTGGGGAAGGGTACCCCTTGCGATTGAAAGTGAACTATTTGGAAACCTGGGGAAGGGAGAACCCCTTTGTGACCAAGAGCTGGACGAAGTTCTGAACCTTTGTTTGAACACTTTTTCATTTGATTCTCCCTACACAGTTTGAACAAATAGATGTGAGGGCAAGTACAGGTTTTGAACACAGACAGGCATTTACTTTGGACTTCCGGACACAGAATATCATTAGTTTTAGTTAAGTAGGGACATCCCACCTCAGCACAGGGAAAGATCGGCCTTATTGCAACCTATTTGTACTTTTTAATAAGGGTGCAGCCAAACTTTCCTCACTTCTCTGTGTCTACATCATGATGCTTTCACACAATTAATTTCATAAATATGATTCATGAAAATTGATGAAATAGTTTTTTCTGCACCAAGGACTTTTACAGCAAAGTCCTTATTTATGTGTTGCTGAGTAGTCTTTCTGTAGGCATCTGCTTATATATGAGAGTTAGTTTGGTGTTGTTTTTGTAGATGCATATGTTTAGTGCAGGATGAAATGTTGAGAATGGTGGCTGAGGTTGAGGAGGTACCACACACAGGAAATAAGGGACCTGAACAGAGTTATCTGTCATGTTTCATAATAGCATATAAGACCTCAGAATACACTCTTTGCACAGTGTCAAAATGCTTTTCCTGAGTAGTACATTCCTATTTCCAGTGCTGATTGCATTCTGCAGCTCTGTATGTACTGCGCGCCATGGGTCTCAACTGCACTGTAATGAAGCCCTCCAACCCCATTACTGAAGGTTGTGCTGATTGCCTTTTCCCCATAGCTGAACTATACACTTCACCAAAGATGGCACACTACATTGAATTCCTTCTTTTTTAGTATGCTGATTCATTTTATTTCCTCCCCATTGAAAGCAAAGCCTGACCATAAAGTACTTGACCATGATCACAAAGTTGTACTGTGGTTTTTATCTTCCTAATGCCACCTCATTTGCATGCTGCCCAACATGTGCTGCTCTTTAACACTCCCTTGTCCCCTTTGTGTGTGCATCTCTCCAGTTCCCAACATGCTGCTGCCCTACATTTCTTGCTCAATAGGTTCCCCCCAAACCTCCGGTAGGGCATAGTTTCCCTGTATCCTTTGATACTGCCTCCTTCCAATACGATGCCACGTCTGATACAGCAACAAACCTGATGACCCTGTGGAGACCCCAAACCTAATCGAACCTTCCACACCCTACCAGCCTTCGCCTGCAACCCACCTGGAATGTGCGAGGTCATCACACACTTGTGTGCGTATTTAGGTGTCTACTTGCCAGACTTGTGGGAACATTTGTGTAGACTTCACTGCTCAGCATGTCACTTTCTTTTCTGTGACAGCATTCAATGTATGTGCTATGCTGTAACATAATGAATTCTGTCTCCCAGTGCAGACGGCGTTTCCCCCTCCTCGTACAACACAAGAGCTCTTAATGTACTCCTTTGCAGAATCAGAAGGCTACACTGTACTGAGTGTCTTCATCGTTTCTCCTCATGGAAAAGAAGAGCTAAGTGTCTGTGGTATTTTTACAGTATTACAAGGCTACACTGCAATGAACCCACCAACTCAAAGTGTTGATTACTTCTGTTTCCTGAGGAGCTCTGAATAAACAATTTGCCCGTGATCACAAGGCACTATTTTCTACTTCCTCTGACACCATCTTAGTACAATACCTGCTACACTATGCCTTTAAAAACAGTACCAAAAGGCACTTTTTATTTGTTAATGTCTGACACATGCTATTCACCTTTCTAATACACCTATCACTGTGATTGATAGTTTTTATTGTTGGGAGATTATATGAACCATAGCACCCTGGGTGAGGGAGCTAGCCATTCAGGAGGCTCGGAATGCGGGCTCTACTCTATGGTACAAGCCAGTGTTCTGAGCTGCTTGGGCAGCCAGTGCCCCCTTTCCCATTCCCCCTTCACCACCTAGCCCCCGTGAATTTGTTTACATTTTTTAAAAAATTTCATCGGCTTAAACAAGCCTTTAAAACATCCAATCAACACATTCATTACATGCAAAGCGCTTATCGTCTAATACAGAGTCTGTGTTTGCCTTGACCAGACCGTGATTAGTCAGTAATCGTTAATTTACCACCGCAGACCGGGTGCATAGCTAATCACAATACATCAGCCTTGTTGAAGGCTTCAAGGCATTTTTCGATCTCGTCCAAGAACAAGGTTAGTGAAAATGTCAGTTTTTTGTTCTCTCCGAGAAACATCAAATGCCACCACTCTTCTGCGTTCCTCACTGGCGAGCCTACCATCAGTGGGCCAAGGCATCTCGTTCTTTGTGTTCGAAAGGAGGGGCAGAATAGGACAAGGTGTTTAGTCGTCTCTTCGCTGAATTAACAAAACCGACAATTTACATTCCTCTTGTCCATACCAGCCCAATTCTCAGTTCTTTCCTTGGTCTTAATCAGATTTAGACAAAAGCACATGAATGAAGATCTCCTCTTGTTGTCACGAAATAGTGCTGCATAGTTTTGTAGACTATTGTAAGTTCTGGCTTCACTAGGTACGTCTTTCATTAGTTTAACAGCCCTTCTTTCTTCACCAGTTAGAAACCAGTCTAGTTCCCAGATCTTTTTCTTCACCAGATCCGGATTTTCTTGAAGCGTTTTTAAGTCTGTATCATACATTGTGAGCATCTCCTGGCATCTTCTACTCCATAGCGATAGTTAAGCACTCTGGGTTGCCACTGCCAGGCTTACTTATGATTCTGAATTGTGGAGCATCCTCTGACAAGATGGTTTTTCTAAACATAGCAAGAGTGTTCCAGCTAATACGGGCTTTGATGGAAATCAAGCCTAACTCATATCGTAAACATGCTGTTACAATACTATTTGGTAAATGAAGTGCTGCTTCTTTCTGCTGATAGAAAGAAATCAACCGGCTCTAGTGGAAACTTTGCGTATTTTTTATTCAGTATCAAGGCCTGGCAGGTGAATTGCTGACATTTAACCTTGGCAATCTCCATCCAAGGACCATCACTTAAATTTGCGTTGATCTGCATCCCAAGATATCTGGTAGTCTCAACAGTACTTAAAGTCTCTTTTTCTAGATACCGTCTAAATGTTTTCTTGTTTCCATACCTGCCTGTTTGCAGATTTTGTAGCGTTACTATTTCGCTCTTTGCGTTATTAATGAACAACCCATTGGATTCCACATAGACTTTTACTGCATTCATTCATTTTACGTTGAAGGCCAATTGGCGTGTTGTCGAACAGAATCAAGGCGTCAGCATATAGCATCCAACTTAGTGCAGATCCATGAATTTTTGGAGAGAACGATCGAGGCTCATCAATTACACTGCCGATGTCTGATAGAAACAGATTGAAAATTATCGCCGCCAGGGGGCAGCCTTGCTTCACGCCGCAGTAAAAGTTAATTTCTTCTCTCAAGGATCTGCTGTGATCTAATCGAACCTTGACATTAGTAGCAGAATGGAGTTCTTTAATTGCAGCTAGAAGACTCTCAGAGCAGCCCCAGTTCGATATCTTAGTCCAAAGTAGTTCCCGGTCAATGGAGTCAAAGGCGTGCGAGAAGTCAATTAGGGCTAAATAGACCTTTCTCCCAGATCTTATAGCGTCGATTTTTAACAAGTTTATTAGCAGGAGATTTAGACTGCATCCTACTCCCTTTACAAAGCCAGTCTGTGTCACATCCATGTGACCACTGTCTAAGATCCAGTGTGATAGTGTCACGACCCTCTCTCAAAACCCCCTCTGGCAAACCCATTGGCCAGGTGGAGTCAGGACTCGGGCCTCTAGAGCCTGGCATCCTCTTCAAAAGCCCTCAAGGGGCCAATCCTGGCGCCTATGGCACGAGGATCATACACCATGAACAACAATGTGCTTGGGAACTACTTTATTGTATTGTCAGCCAACATGGAGGCATCCACATAGCTTGGTTCCTAAGAACCAAGCTATGCGGTCTAGTGTTTTGGGTGTGGCAGGCCTGGAACTACTTTCCCTGGTACTACTTTACCTGGGCTATATAAACCACACCCTGACTGCAGAACATGCTTTGTGTTACTTTGCAGCTTGGAACGTGACGCTCACCGTGTCCAGCTATTCCCTCGAACCTCGGAGAAGCGGAACCTGCAAGGAGACAAAAGGAACATCATTAGCAGCAGCATTTTACCTGCAGTCTTCATCTTTAAACACTTGCAGCTACTGAGAACAGCTTCCTCGAATCTGCACGCCTCCCGGACAGAACGACTTGAAAGTGGAAGATGGAGGCACCATTAAAGAAAGCTGTAGAGACATTTACAAATTACAAACTGCTCAAAAGGCTTACCTGGCTGGTCGCCTCTCGGCTGGCACCACTCCGGACATTCCATTCGCGCTGAAGAACACTGCGACCTACAAGGAAGGAAAACACAGGTTAGCAAAGGCAAGACTTCGCAGCGCTGCGCATAGCGCTTACTTACCGCATCATAGCGCTCTTAATGCGTCATCATTTACCAGCGGGGCTCAACCAAGCCAGTTCGCCGCGCTGAAGCTCTGCATACCCAACGGAGAAAAAAGAGACATTTTAAACAAGGAAAGGCATGCAGGATAGCAACAAAACTAAAGAACAGCAATAAGACCTACCTGAACAATATCAAACGGGCCGGCGTCAGTGAAGTAACTGGATCGCACTCACCCATGAAAGACAACACGCCCCCTGCAAAGAAGGCAGGACAGAGAGCACGCCTAATTCTACTACAAGGTAGAACCTTTACGGCAGATCACATCAGGGCAAAGCTGAGAAGCATATCAGCGAGTAACCCAGCTGGGTGGCGTCCCTGTGGATACCAGGTGAGTGTAACAGATCGTTTCTGTTGCAGTATTGTAGGCACATACTTTCCCCAGCACATCAAGGAGCGCTATCGGACGAGAATTTTTTGGGCTCAAGGCGATTCCCTTTTTTGAAAATGGGGACAATTATAGCTTTCTTCCACGATTTCGGCATGGCACATCTGCTGCAAATTCTGTCAAAAAAGCTCTTTACATAACTCAGCCCATATCTCTGGATTTTGTTTTAGAGTAAAATTAGTAAGGCCGTCAGGTTCAGGAGCCCTCGAGGCACTGGCATTTTTGATTAATTGCAAGATGTCTTCCTTGATGAAATTAAGGTTCCATCTTTCTAGAGTCGACTTTGCAAGGTAAGTCCATTTTCCTTTTTTATGAAAAAAATCTGTAAAATGGGATATTCACACCATTTCAGGTACCATATTAGCCATTAGTGCCGATTGTGGCGCACCTTCGTTGTTCAAGATTTTCCAGAAATCAGTTTTTAGTTTACATCTTTTGCATCATAAGTTTGGCATCTTTTTGGAACATTAGGGCTTTGAGGGCTTTTAGCCAATTTTTATATTTTTGTTTTGCGGTGTGCTTTTCTTCCAGATAGCTTGTAGCTTCCTTCGTTCTTATATGTCTTATAGTGGCATGTAACTCCCGCTTTTATTTCATGACCTCCACATCAAATTTGTGTTTATTAACAAATCCAGGGTTTCTCTTCCCATGTTTTTTTTTCACAAATTGTTGAAGTAGGTGGACATATTCCACACCGAGTTCTTCATTAACATAGGCATTTTTAAGTTTAGAGACGTCCTCAGACTGAAATTTCAGCCTTACTCTGTTAGACTCCACCAAGATCCGATAGTTCCAGGAGGTACGTTCCACCGCCTTTTGGCCTACTAGAGACAAGATCAGCTTCTCATGATCGCTGTGAGACATAGGCATAACCCGCAAGGATGATGGTGCTTGTTGAATTCTTTCTGACACACAAATGTAATCGAAAGTGGATTTTTGTTTGTCCCTCCTCCACATTGGATTAGCCAGTATGTCACCAATGGTGTTTCCGTTTAACATTACAAGGTTTCTAACATCCATCTGCAGCGTCCACTTTGTGGCCATATTGTTGGTTGTGTAGATTATTTCAGTATTGTTCTGCTTTGTGGATACGCAATTGGTATTTAAATCCCCACATATTATGATGTTTTCTGTCTCAATGGCTAGTAATAGCTCATCGACCACTGTTGAGACTTGGTATATAAAAGGGGTTGTACCAGCTTGCAGATGATTCCAGTGAAGGTTAATGATGTAGAAGTGGCTCATATTAGCATTTGGATTTCTTGCTAAGGCAATCATTGTCACTTGTATGAACACTGAAGGATTTACTGAACTGGTGATACGACAACCTGAGCCTTTTTTGGCCAATGTTAACAAACCTGCCATAGGTCTTCCTCTAGATTTTTTAAAAGCAGGGTTATACGCCACTTCGTAGATGTCAGAAGTCGGGCAAACGTTCATCCAGGTTTCCTGGAGACAGACTACGTCGAGATCAGCCACCAGGGTTCCTGGAATAAGTGTGAGAAGCCCCTAGTATTCCAGGATCCAATCTTAAACACAGGAGGCTCCTCTACTACCTGGCACTATCTTCTTGTTGGCCCACTGAGTTCTTCAGCCAACCAGCACCAATCGTTTAAGTCACTGCTTTGATTTTTTGGAGGTACCAGATCAGGACTCCTCGTTTGCAAGTCACTAACACCTTTGATTGTAATTTTAATGTTTTCTTCTTTGGACAGTTTTCCCAAAGGTTCGCCATTGTCACACGTGACAGCCGCCATTTTCACTTTATTATTAGATTGAAGAGGATTGCTCACTTCAAGATCTCCATTTCTTTAGTATCTCTTCTGGCTGTCAGCATTTTCCTGACTGGTATATCATATGTGTTTTTATAGGCTTCATTCCCATTTTCTGTTTCAAAGTTGTCCAGATCTTTCGAGCTGTCAAAACCGAACAACATAAGAACAGAGGGTGCATCTAAGACGATATTCAAAACAATTTTTGATCTAAAGTGTAAAATGATTTTATCATTTTGATCTTCTACTGTAAATTCAACTGTTTTGATATTGTCAGATTGAATCGTTCTAAGGGAGGGCACGTAATGAAACAAGCGGAAAACATTAGTGCGATTGAGTATTAATTTGTCGCTACTTTCAATGCGTTCCAACCTGGCTCTGTGAGGCGTTTGGGCTTTATCTCTAATGCTTCTATCCCTCTTATTCGCAAGCCAGGCTCCCTTTTGATCAGAGCTTTTGGTCAGACCATTTACCTGGTTGTAGTCCGGTCTGGCTCTTCTCTTTAACGCATTGTTCTTATCAACATCTTCAGAAAGCTTCTCATTGAAATTAGAGTTGGGCAGCATAGGGATCCTCACATTAGCATCTTTTCCCATCTCGAGCTTTGAAGAATTCCATGTTTCAGCAAGAGCTTTTCGCTTGTCTTCCAGCGTATTAAAAATGGGACTTGAAGGTACGACCTGCTGTCCATCTTGTTTTGCAGTTTTTTTCAGTCAGAATACAGATTCTGTTGGCCCCTACTGGTATTTGGGTAGGCACCGAGGCTCTTCCTTCAATTCCTGTTATGAGGGGTGGTAATTCGACCGGTACAACCCCTTCTCCGGTTTCATCAACCTCCTCTTCGGTTTCCAGGTCTTCCTATACTGACAGGTCCATAAAATCGATTGTGGGCACCTCAATATTTTTTGGTGAAACTATACCCCCTTCTATGTTCTCATTCAGGTTGGCGGTTGAGGGTTCTTTTTTATTGTTCAGGCAGCTCTCCTCCGTATTATTGTTGTGAACAGTAACATTAACAGTTTTGAGATTTCAGAGACATTTTCTTGAATCATTACACCACTGCTGATTTTTCATTCTTTGATTTTTCATTTCTTTTATTTTGGCCAGGTTTTATTCCGTTAGCTGCTGATTTTGGGAGAGCATTTCCTTTAAATATGTCAAAGATTTGACTAGGCCTTTCCACAAACTGTGGAACAGAAGTCTCTGGGGCCACTAGCGTGGACCTCACTCCCATTACTGCGGCTGAGGTAGAGGGGTTTTGAGGGTCCAGAGATGCGAGAGTGTCACAAAGGTCGAAATTTTGGATGACCCTTCAAGAACATTTGCTGGACACACACAGGGATCAGCTTGCAAGGTTGATGGTTTACCATGGTCTCTGCCACAATTAGATTGGTTATCTGATTCTAATACATTTGCGGTGATCTTATGACCATTGAAGAGGCTAGGGTCGTATCTGCCCGCACTTACAGAGGGGATTTTAGGCTTTTCAGCCGACACTCCCGTCTCCTTAGTTTTCTCAAACACCCCCGTGGTAAGTTAATTGTCAATGAGGCAATCATCCAACAGTTGAACCTTTTGCGACATGATGACAACATTCCGTTTTCGTTGTTGCACATCAACTATCTTTTGCGAACCCTGGGACTCCGGTGCATCACAGTGATGGTTGTCTTCTGGGGCGAGTGATCGATGTTTTAACAGACTCAGAGCTTCTCTGGCAATCTCCGCCAGTAATTTTTTGTCTAGTCTGTTATTTTCTATTTGATTTATGAGTGTTTGATGTGACAAGTCTGTTTTTTTTCTCTTTCACATTTTCCTTTTTCGATGTATTGATGTCTCTTTCCATGTTTACTAGTTTAGAGTTCTTTAGCGCCACTAAAGTTGCTAAATCTTCAACATTGTCGTTCATTTGTTCATATAACTTTAAGAAGGGAGCAATCATGATTGACATGGAGGACATCAATATCGGTTATAATTCTTTAATAAGTCTTTCACTCAATTCATAATCCGATTGTCGTTCCTGTTTGTGTTAAAGCACTTTTGTTCTTCTGACTTGCGGATAATCTCGCTCTAAAATTGAGGAATCAGTTGAGCAGGACTCAGACGAGGTAAGGCTTAGATTGTGCGTTTCGCCTTCCTTTGTGTTATAGGACACTTGTTTTACTTTCCCAGACTTCTCATGTCGAGGTTGTATCTTAACTTGCAGAGGAGGCCACCGTACTTGAGAACAGGCTAAGGGAGGAGAAACAGTGTAATTTGCTTGGCTTCGATTAGGCAGTGCATTTTTCCAATTTCGAGCTGTTTCTCCATGTGAAGAATTCTTACTGGACCCAGATGGCCCCTCAGTGACACACAAAGAGGACAACGGCCTTCTTTCAAGCCCAGTTGCTATGTTTTCGCTTTTATTATTAAAGTTACATGTTCTGTTTATTTGGGAAATACCTTGCAATATTTTATTCACAACCTCTAGCGAGTTTCTTCTATTGTTGTTGTTTGGGGGTGAATCACACCTTCCATTTAGCATATATGAATGAGTATTTGAAGGTCAAAACACCTCATATTCCATTACGCAGAAACATTTGCCAGCTGCAGGCACCAAATCAACTTGTAGGCATTCACATTCTGTGTTTTTTTTAGACGGGCAGTCTGAAACACTCCTATCCAAAATCAATGTTTCAGGCTGCACTATAGATTTTAAATCGTGTATGCTGTCAATATTGGAGCCTCTCATCATATGGGAACACCAAGCTAAAACCATTAACTTGGGCACATTCGTCGTTAAAGAGTCGGTTCTTATTTCACTCACAGGGGCTAACATGTTGTTGAAGGTTGTGCAATTCACAGGCACGACGTTAGCAACCCCTTTAGAGCCAGCGAAGAGCTTTGAATGTGAAACTGTAGCATTGGGATTAGGAGCCTGGGATTCCCAAAACTCTAGGCCACTGATTCTCACTTTCCCTCCGCTAGCCAGCAAATCGTATCTCAACATGGACGCAGGTTCCTGGTTTCTCATCGCTTCACCTTTGCAGAAAGCAGCTTCCCCCGCGCCCCCTGCCGGGCGATCGCCCTCCTCCAACAGCTGCTCCACAGACTGCCAAACAGGTTGACCCAGGTCGACCATCAAGGGGAGAAGCCCGCAGCACACAGGCTCTGTGTTTACCGCCGCCATGCACCCGGGCAGGAGCCCGTCCACACAGGCATTGAATCCCCGCCCCGCCTCACCGGAGGAGCGCGGCGAGGGCAACGTGGACGGTGCAGCAGACGGTAGGTGTTCACAAGAAACTCTAGTGGGGGTGCCTGGGGGGTTGAGGAAATTGACATGTTATTTCAAGAGCGTGAGAGCGGGTACGAGAATGAAGCGGTCGAGGATGGCAAACGTTTTGCTAAGTTCCGCTTCTCTCCCTTTCCGTGATTTCTGTGCATCAAACATATGGAAGCATTGGGATTTGCAACATCACGCTCAGCACCATTGTCAGTATTGTCAATCGCGCTCCCTTTATTGGTGATACATTTGGTACTTACACGTAGTGAGTCCGTCGGATCAGATGTTTTAGTTGCTGTTACGGAATTCCAATGTCGCAGTTGTAGCCTTCTGTGTGGAGGGGGAGGACGATCACAGCGGGGGCCAGATTTAAACAAAGTCCCTTCCATTTCAGGTACCCTCTCCCCCTCACACCCAAACACCAAAACACACTGCGCACACCGCGCGCTCCCGGTGTGCCTGGTGTATTGTACAACTTCCTCCAGGAAGCAGCAGTAGCAATGAAAAACAGACTCCAGCCAAGTGCAGTAGAAGAAAGAGCCTAGGCAGTCTCAGGCTCACCAAAACACACTGCGCACAAGTTTTATACATGGGTTCTAATGGTGTATTTTTTTTAAAAAAAGAAAAGAAACTTACCTTTATCCCGTGGCCTAGCACCATGCAGCGCCGAGACGTGGGCTAAAGGTAAGGCAAGTAATTAAAAACACCATTAGCACCCGTGTAGGGAAACTATACGGGGGCTAATGGTGATATATGCCCTTCAGTGGTGGGCCAACCCTCCCAGTAACACCATCAACACCCTTGTTAAGGGACCCTTGCTTTGCTCTGGGTAGCGGGCAGTTACCAACACGGTGGGGCCGCCACCTCAGGGCATATTGTCTCAATATTTCATTACTTTGAGGTATAACTCAGCCAATGCCATGTTTCATGGCAAGCATGTGATTTTTGTTGGGAGGTGTCTGGTGTCCCATAGAGCTATATTCATGTACTATTATTGCTTTGCATATGGTACAATTGATGTCCTGCCTACTTTAAAGAATGTTTAGACTTTTTGGTTTGGTTATTTTGTTCCCCTGCCTCATATGAAATTAAACATGTAGAGAACGAAAAAATGGCAACCTACTTAATTCCCAACTTGATTTGTTTGATCTGTAAAGTTTAGAGCTCAAACAACCAGAATTTAGCTGCATTTCAGGGCATTAGGGCTGCATCCTGATCAAGGCCATTAAAGTACACAGTAATCCGTAAGCAAACATGCTCTCCAGCAATGTAATACAGAGAGGCATTAATTATAATTTAGTGTTAAGTTACATGTCACGTCTCAAAGTAAGTTAAAATGGAGAAAGGGGTGAATGTTTCCTATAATAGATTTAAAAAAAGGATTGAACTAAGCTGAACATTGTCATTCACAAGGAAAACAGACTGAAGTATGAGCCACACAAGTACCTCTAATATTGTCATGCATTTTCTCCCATTAAAGATGGCACACGTGAAAATGCTCCTTTATTGAAGATGAAATGGCCCAAGGAAAGGCACTCCCTGAGTTACTGAGGAGCGGGTTGTTTTGGATCAGGAGCAATGTTGCACTTAAGTGTAAATAAATCAATGTATCAAGCAGTATGACAAAAAATTCTCTTAAAAGGAACCTTTAACAAATGACAGCTGAACTTACACAGTTGAGCTTCTACGAAATGGCTGACACTATAACAGAACTTTCTCATTGAGACACTTTTTAGGAATCGCTGAGAAGCTAATTGACACCTTGATCCTCTATATTTACCCTCATGCAAGAGCTTTTGCAGAGGGCTGTACCTTTCTCTAGCCATAGACCATATTATAAATGTGTTCATGTACGCACAGACTGTAACATGAACAACAACTATTTATGTTCTCTCTTTTTCCAAAACATCCACTTCCACGAGCAGGCCCTGCACACAGGAATGCACAGTACATACTGATAGAGTAGCATGTGTACTTGCTGCTGTGTCACTGTATAGGGAGTGTTTCTGATATTTAAGGGGTTTATGAATGCCCCAGACAATCAGTGTGGCAGGTGTCATGCTAGCAGCATTTGCATATATAATGTCGAAACCCAGACTTTCATGAGGCTTGGCCTGAATGCAAAACAGCAATGGGTACACCTTTGGCATTAATGCTGAGTGGCGTTGGTGCAAGGGCCTGTCAAATATTATATTATCTGATTAAATGTAATGGATTGCATTAAATAATGCAAATTCAGAATAGTTTTACATGAAATACCATGTAAATAATGTTAAACATAAGACAAAATGTTTTACTGAAAAACAAAATTAGCTAATAAACAGGAGCATCTGTATTTATGCTGCGATACGAAAGGCAACATGCAGAATTATACACCTGTATTTTATTTTTCTATAATGCAATGAAAGACAGAATGCGTATCACATTGTTTAACCGACAGGAACTACTTTGGTGGCAAGGGGTAAAACGGGGTTGAGTGGGGTTTCGGGTAGGGCTACTAGCATAGAGAAAGAGAGGGTTGGGGTCCCAAATAAAAAAAGATGACTTTTTTCAAGGAATTACTTCAAAGTAAATTACTTCGAAGTAATTCCTATTGGTAAAACAACATGGAACCGCAGAATGTCTGTTACAAATACTCTAATAGAGTTATATTTCATGATAGACGTTTAATTTATTAGATTGCCAGTACCAGCAAAAAATACACAAAGAAAACATGTAACATCAAAATTGTCAGCTTTGTTTGAACTTTGGTTCACCTAAACTGCATTTTTATGCAAGCTTCAGCTTTTCTTGAAGTATCTATGCAGGTTTACTGATTTTATGTTGCCAAATGACATTTCTCTGAATTTGTTTTTGCTCATTTCACTACTTCTTTACTTCAAAATGTGGGGGGAGACCCTGGTACCTCCCTTTCCATGCCTACTCCCCTCTTCTTACCCACATTTACCCCCTGTAATTTTCCAGCAACAAAGTGGTAAAAAAAGTTGCAAAAACTATTGGGTCCAAATGTCATTCGGCTAAAGTGGAAAATACTTTCTTGTTACCAGGAATGCACAGCTCCATATGCATCACATTGATCCGACTGAATGGAAATGTTTTTTTGTCTACTTGAGACCAAGGCTTGTGTTAAAAATATGAAAAAACAAGCTAAAATGAATTCCAGTCAGGGTTGTCATTGTCAAATGTTTATAAGCCCACCCTACTAAGAGAGTGATGGATGTGTTGTCAGTGATTAATGACAACTTCAGATAAGAAGATAGGTACACAAAAACAGACTTCCGACCAGGCAGAGCAATAAGGTCCCATGAACAATTTGTTTTCTGCTCCATTAAAATAGCCTATTAAAATGGTCCTTTGTTTTGAAGAAAGTAGATGTCTCTGTTAATACCAGAGGTGAGCAGCCCATGTATTTCAAGCTGAATTGTATAGCAGAAAGTGCACCGAATAATGCATTTAAAAGTGACCATGGGAAATACATTTTAGCAATAACTTTGGAACCGTGATCCAAAAAAAAAAAAACAGATATAGATGTAGATTGATTGTGAAAAGGAAAATCACATGCATACAAAAAGAATGTATTAAAATGTATGAATTATTAACACGGTTGGATATTTGAACAAATCTATTATGCATGCACTTACAATAACCTTTTGATGTCTATGGACTCAGAATATTCTTGCAAATGTAAATATATAATGCCTATTGCAATACATGTCCATACCAGGAATTACAGGGAAATTAAATAGTGCAGTCCAATTTTGATTTTACATTCTGCAGGGGAGGGATATTTCATAGCTATAACATCACCTTATGATATAGGGAAGTAAATGGGCAAATCGAAGCAAAGAGAAGGATCATGGTAGGTTTGGGTAGGTGAATGGAACCTATCACAGGCAAACCCCAATACAAAATGACTGCATCAAATGATGTTACATATGTGGAGTTTTCTAGGCATTTAAACTCAAACACATAGGAAGAGAGAAGGGCTTTTGAAAATCAGAAAAGGAAGAGGTCCGGTTTGAAAGGAGAAAGCTGATAGGGGCTTCCCCTGGAAGAAGCAGATGGGATGTTTTCTTAGGAAATCTTTTTCCAGATGGTGCTTAATGTAGAGGCCCATTCCCAAGACAGACCCAGATTGTCTGGGAGGGATTTTTGGTGCAAGTTGAAAGACTGAAAGAGAGGCAAAGGTCAGGCAGCCGGAAACCAGTTGCCTGTCTTGTAGTTTTGAAAGACGAACAGTATTTAGACAAATATCCTAAGACTTAATTAAATCCCAGACAGCAATTGAACATATTTTAGAGGAACCGTGTTTGCAAGCTATGTCACTGACAGGAAAAATGGTGTACAAGGCATATGGGATTTGTGATTGATAATTAAAATAGAAATTCATAAATTGATAAATTGAAATTTGGAATGACAGGACCTTGTGATTGGTGCTTGCCCTAATCAATAACTTATTTGAAATCTATTCCTTGGTGAACATATTGAACTGGTGTGTTGAGAGGGTGAACTTGATGCCTAGAGAAAAGTGAAGAAGTTACGTATTACTGTTCAAGCATTCTGAAAAAACTGAATTCCTGAACCCACGCCTTTAAAATAATTGTAACCAAGTTAACCCCACCAAAATATTCTTCTACATATGCCCAATCTAGAAACCAATAGTGTGCCACAGACATAGTCCATCAATGGTCTTTTGAAATACAAACCAAATGTGAGTACAGTAATCTCACAGCAGTTAGACCAATGTCCTAAGAATTATTTAAATTCCAGATAGCAATTAATATGCTAAAGCTAGAAACCAATAGTGTGCCACAGACATTGTCCATCATTTTAGAGTTGAATCATTCTGAGAACACGAAAGTCATATGTTGAGTCAGTATTATTTCTGATGCCAACACTTGTCAAGGGTTTCAGAGAAAACTAAGTTAATTGCTATGCTTCATACTTTATTGTAAGAATGATTTAATCCTTTTCAATCAAAGAACCAATTTCAATTTAAATATTTGTTTTGGAGAGTATCCTACTGCCTGAAATAGACATTCCTATTTGTTTTTTTTTTTATGTATGGCTGTTTGTACAAATTAAAATGAAATTAATTAGCTTGACAAAAGAAGACAGGTTGTGTTTTATTTTCTATAGACAAGATGCCTCTGTTTATGTGGAATATTTCGGGTTATTTCCCCAGCAATTAAAGTTAGGGAACAACCTTTAAATTCTGCATTTATTATTTCATATAAATTGAATATTCAGATTAAAAACAGCTTGCTTATTTTCCCAGATTTTGGGGCGGGATTGTTGTGGTAGGTGGTATCAGATCAGTGATATGTGTCCATAAAACAAATCATTAGACAAGTAAATATATTGCATACATACAAGTCATGAAAGACCGATGGTTTGTTCATCCACCCCTTAATATCTTTCCTCATTGGATCATGTAGAACATCACAGTAATTTATAATGTGGTTGTTCAGGTTATGTTTCTGCCCTTATATCACTTGCATTCGTATTTATACACATGCCTGTCAGTACAGGTTATCTGCGATTGAGTGTGGTGAAGAGCAGTAGTATTGTTTAGAGGAAAACCTCACAGAAATTGAGTATGTTCTTATTTAGATAGATTCTGTGATTTAAAAAGTGTTTTTAACTATGTGCAGCTATGGCTGCTTTGCTTTTGAGTTGCATATTATAAAATCATATGAGTGATGTATTTCCATATCAAAACTATGTTTCAATGTGTCTACAGGGTATTGAATAATGTTAAAGTATTGGTTTAGCAGCAGGCTCGAAGCTGTGGTTAATGTTTCATAGAATTATGAGAGAGGCCTTTTTCAATATAAATGCAAGTTGAAGCATTAAGAAGACCTGCAGATGTCACCTTACATCTCTAGTTATACCTGCAGATATTTGTATTATAATGATTTGTTGTTTCTTACCATTGGTGATACTACACAAATACCTTGTGCATTTACATGATCAGGTTTGACCAAAATTGGTCCCGTCCTTCCGCCATGGCCCCTTTACATGTTTCCCCAATAGCATTCGTCCAGTCACACTAGCCATGGCCTTTGTCTAGGGCCTGTGCCCACGGCCTTTGGACATGGCCACGCTACATATTGCTCCAATAGGTTTCCTAAATGGGCCTTATTATCGTCTACCGTGGCCACACCACTAGGTTTCTTTTGGGCACACTAGTGATGGTCTTTGGCCATGGCCAGTAATCACAGCCTTTTGCTGTGGTCCATCAACCTGTTGCTCCAATAGGTTTCAATTGGGGCCCACTAACCATGGCCTCAGCTGTGTCCACTTTCCATATTACACCAATCAGTTCTTTAAAGTAACCCAGTAGCCAAAGTCTTCATCCATACCAATTCCCTGCCACCTCGCTGTAGCTGTAAATTGCACTTTTTTAATTAATCACATTTATTAACTCTTTTAAAAAGACTTTCCCCATAAACGCAGTTAATATTACCCTGATAACAGCAATGAACTACAAAGAACCTCAGTTTTCGTAAAATAACCCTGGTTATTCATGAGACACACTTTAATTACTGATCCCGTTTTCTACAATATGTGAAAATAACCCTGGTTATGAGTAAACGTTTGAGCTCTGAACTTGGTCCCCAGCCCCCACCACCCCGATTCTCCAGTTTCACATGGTGCCCTCTTTCCCCCTCTCCACCTCTAGCCTGATGCCAATTCATAATTTTACTCCTCCAAATGGCATTTTTACTCAAGCTCTGATATTGAGGGGTGCAGTACTGTGATGGACAGTGTGGGACTTTGCATGATTTCTGTACTTTCCATTTGATTTGGATTAAATAAGAATGTGGAGAACACGCATATTTCCTTACTACCTTATAAGTCAGTTTTGCACCCCTTGCTCCACCTTTACAGACACGCATCACTGGTTACACATGATTTCTTTGTCAGTGTGATTGGATTTCTTTAACCCATCTATGATTACATGCCGTTACTGACAACGTTGCATTCTTCCTTTAGGAAGTATGCTACTGCACACAAAGACAGAGAATTCTACTTTATAACAAATGTTGTATTTGCAAATAAACATTTTCCCAGGTGGGCAGCATGGTGTGCACTGATCTCGTGGAATCTACTGCACATGTCTGCAATGGAAGCCTCGCCAAACACACTACATGCTAAACGAGCGTGTATGTCTAAGAACAAGCCAGTGCGCAGTAGCCCAGCACACGTATCACAAAGCAGGCACAGGTGTGCAGAAGAACTCTTCCTAGTGCATACAGAAGGTGTGTGCTTTTCTTTAAACTGTCTTAATGTAGGGAAATGAGGAGCTGGAAACATTTTCGGTAAAACTCGTCGTTTACAGAAAATAGAGGAGTTCAGGACCGTTTTCAGAAAATAAGGAAACACTATGACCAGAGTCAAACCAATATGTTGGTTGCTATGGAGACCCAATCAAGTCACAGACACTTTCTACAAAAACGTTCCTGGCTCAATCGAAATCTACCTCTGCCGAATGAACCATTTGTCGGATTCCTGTCTTTGTGAACGCAAGTCAAAACTCCATTCATATAGGTTCCTCAGTCCAACCAGAACAAATTAAAAAGCCTGCAAACTTTGGGAACGCAAGCATTAAGGTAACAGCCCTCATTCCAAATGTACTAGTTCCATAATTCACACAAGTGCAGGACACCGCAAATGTAACCTTAACTCACACTACATCACTTTGTCGCAATACTCAGTTTAACTATAGCATAGAGGTAAGCTACCTAACCTTTAAAATGTGTGTTGATGTATTAGTGTAGTGTGATTTACAGAGGAAACATTTAAGTAAGTTCCATAGCGCTAATATTTTCTAACACGTCAGTGTCACATAGGTGCGGGCAGCTCCGCACTCACAGTTGGCACCCATGGCTGCGCCTAACAGTGTCAACATATTTCAGGTGACAGTTGCAACTCCCACTCGCTCATTGGGATGCACTGCCTATGGCATATGTGGATTGTATACATACCAACCAACATAGCATAAAATAACATAAAATACTAGGTGTGTCTTGAAATCCCTTTTAAGTGCTTCTTTAAACACATCATCATTAACGTTTTACCCACATTCTATGTGTGGCAAGTGGAACATGTCAACCGTCATTCTCGTTCTTTCTATATGTGCTAAATTGCGGTTCTGAATCCAGAGGCTTAAAACCCTGAATTTTAAAAAAAATCGAATTTCTTATTTTTTTAATACAGGGGTGCACCCCACACCCACACCAACATCCCCCTACCTTTATATATAACCTTCCCCAGGTCCCATCTATTTGTTTAAAAAGAAGTGCAAACATTAATTCGATTTTTGGAATTCTGTGATTTTTGACCTCAGAATTTTTGCGTTTGTTTTTTGTGGGGAATACTACAAATGATCATGACTGAACCCATGTAGCATGATCTTGTCAGCTGGCGCTTAGCATAGGCCCTTCTCCCTCCTCTCAGTGGCATTTTCCCTGGCCTTGCCCCTGTGTTGGCGCTTTTGTCTTGGGATTGTCCTGTTCTCTCAGTGTTGGGTAACCCTGTGCCCCACTAATGGTATTGGTGCCTGTGCAGTACCATCATGTGTTTGAGAGTCAGTGGAGGCCGCATACCACAAAAGAAAGGGGCAGTGCCCATCTGAATAAGGCCCTGTATGTTCTTCTGAGTGCCTCTATCAAGTATTGAAGGTCTGTAACTAGCACCAAGATACCAGACTGGAACCAGAGAGAGAGAATTGAGACCCGACATGGAATAGACTGGGACGTTTCCTGCCAAACAGCAATGAGACACCCAACACCTGACTCACCAACCTCAGACTGCCTTAGGGCATGCTGGAGCAACAAAACACAATACAAACTGAAAGTGAGAAGAGGGGCAGGGGAGACAAAAAATCATCTCAAGCCCAAGGGGAAAACAAAACTCACCAGCACAGCAAGAAAGTCATGTGGAAACAAGCAGCCTGAACACATGGCTATCACCCCAAAAATGGAAATTGAAACAGGGGTGGTAAAGTCTTTTTAATGCCCTCCAGAGGAATTTCCAATCACCAGAGGGGTTTCTTAGCCAGAGATTGGCCCAGGGGTTTATATGACCAGGAACACCAATGGGAGGTGTGAGAAGTGTTGGAAGTGGGTAGGCTGGGCTAAACAAACTCAGCCTACACAAAGGAAATTGACAGGTGTTTGGGTGAGGTCAGGTGGAGTGGTGGGGGACCAGGAGGTCAGACAGAGGGCAGCATGTGGAGAGGAGTTCTGAGCAGACTGTGACAGCGTTTTGTGAGACTGCAGGTAAGATATTGTATGTAGGAGAGAGTGGTACTAGTTGGAGTGTGGGGGTTGTAAAAGGTGAGGGAGAGACTTGTAGGGGGCTTACGGAGGAAGTGACACGTAATGTGAATTATAGGGAGAGTGGATGTTAGGAGAGTGGTGAGAGAGTGCAAGGTGACAGTGGGAATAGTGGTGAGGGCAGAGTGAAGCATGAGGAAGGTAGTTGGGAGAGATAGACAGAGAGAGTGTGATAAGATAATGACACAGAGGCATAGATGGGGAATTAAGAGTAGAGAGAAGGAGAAGAAGAGCGGGGCACAGAGAGATAGAAGAGTTTTGGGGAGAGGAGTGAATGCTGGTAGAGAAGAGGAGAGGAGTGGAGCGAGAGACAGAGGGGGTAGTATGAAGATCCCAGAAGGAGGAGAGTGGGGATAGATGTATAGAGGGAGAAATTGAGTTTGAGAGAGAGAGAGAGAGAGAGAGAGAGAGAGAGAGAGACCGGAGATAGATAGAAAAGGCCACACCCTTTAGGTTTCCCTTCCAGAATAGAGGCAACTTAAACAGTAGGGATTTCATGGATGCCTGGGCTATGGTAAAGGGAGCCCCTTAGTTTCAACCATCCCAGTGTTCCCCAAACCACTTTCATTAAAATTTAAATAAAATACATTAAATGTATTATCTTTGTCTGTGTATTTCTGAGGCCATCTGTGAAAAACCTTTGTTCACATCTATGAACGTTCACTGTGGACAGATCTGAACACTCCTGCCAACCTGGGGAAGATTTATCAACGTTTTAATATTGCAAACCATGGCTTAACAAAGCATATTCTTTGCATTTCTAGCACACACGAATCCCATGTCCTGAAGTTGTGCTTGCTGTAAATGGGCTGCTATTAATACATGTGCAGTAGGCATGGAGGGACAAAAGCAAGTTAAAAATATCATCACAAATCACACCCATACGAAAACAGCCCCCCCAAAAAAAACACACACACACACACACACACACACACACACACACACACACAACCCCCCCCATCCCCCCCAGTAATGTATAGTAGGGCCATTAAAATGAAAATATTTTCCAAAACACACAAGATAATCCAACGAAAAGCATTCCCCAAAATGAAAAATATTCTGCAATTGTCTGTTAAACATAGAATATGACCCACTACACTCATCATGCAACAAGGCCACTGTATATGAACAGTATGACCAGAGGGACAAAACACAATGAAATATACCCTGCAAAATGAAAAAATATTCCACAAAAAACAAATGATGAATTGTCACACCCAACAAGCAGTAGGGTCACCAAACATGTGAAGCTGGATCAAAGCAACAACACAAAATAAAAACTAGGCCACAATGATAGTCAATAAAGCAAACAATTTGATCTGCTGCACCCAACATTCAACAGAGGCACTCTGCATATGCAGCAGGCTTACAGGAACAAAATGAGATACAACATTTGATGTGAAATGCTATACACACACACAATGAAATAGCACAAGGTGGTCTGTTGCACCAAACTGCTCTCTCATAGAGTACTCTTTTAAACATTCAATTAAATAAATGAACACTTAAAATAAAAGTTAAGGTTATTACCTATGCAAACTTAAATTCTACAATTGTTGGGAATGCCAACGTTTAGGTTTAACCAATTATTTAACAATATACATAATATAAAACGAACATTGTTAGAATCTTAACTCACCCTAAAAAATAACAATTCAAAAAGCAATATCAGCACATATCAATGTCTTTACAACACACATCAACAACGTACCAGGGCATGTAACAAACATACAGCACATTCTAAAACACACATTATTTTTTTTACATTTTTTTTAAATGTTGTGGTTTAATTTTTAAACTTTTCATTTCTCGGCCAAATTAAAATAAAGAAAGTTTTTAACTCATAAAAGGTTCAGCCAGGTTGAGAATTTCTTGAAGAAAATGGCATATTGTCAGGATAAGTTTTTGCGATCTGCCATTGAGTAACTCCGTCCATCTTTCCTCTGTCTCCATTATTTGTTCCTGTATCTTGTAATAGCTGCCGAATCTTATTCTTTGCTCAGATAAGTCCTTACATTAGATTACTAGGTGAAAAAGTGTTTCAGGTTTTTCGGTGTCCGAGCAAAAGCGGCAAAAATTGTCTGATGGCGCGATGTGTCTGGTTTTTGCTAAGTAGTAGCGGGTTGGAATTATGTTCATTCTGAGCCTCAGATATAGTGCACGAATTTTAGGATCAGGGAAGATGGTCAGATATGCCGGTAGTTCGTTGATGGATCTGAGGTCTGTCACGCATTGTAGATTGAGGGAGTATTTTTTTTTTCTTCAAGTGTTTTTATCCAGTCGTTTTCCATTATTTTCTTTTTTGCATGCTGGGGGCGGAGCGTAAGCATTTCATGTGAAATTTCTTCTGATTGCATTAGTTGTTCTAGGTTTGCTTTCCACTTCATGAGGATTGTGTTGTTCATTGCTCCTTCATGGAGCCTCACGATTTCGATTGCTGGTGTTTTTTCCGTCAGTGAGAAGCTTTCGATACAGATCTAGTTGTTTCCATAAAACTATTGAGTTGATGGATTGTAAGGCTATTTCATGCCTAATTCTGGGCATAGGAAAGGTAGATGGAAGTTGCAAGATCTTACGCCAGAAAAGGGCCTCTAGTTTTGTCCAGGTATGATCTGTTGCATGTATCATTGCCTCTGTTCCATAGACTATAGTCGGGATAACTTTTTGTTTGTAAAATGAAGTTATCGGTTTGAGAGAGTACTTCCCAAATTTACGCTGCATCAAACATCCTTGTCTCGCCAAAGATTGAGTTCGTTGTTCCAATTTCGTCGTCCACTCCTTTTCACATTTGGATTGATTTATGAAGATACCTAAGTATTTAAAAGTTGTTACTTCTTCCAGCTGTTTGCTATTGAGGTAAATTTTCAGTTGTTTTCCATTGGTGTTTGGCAGTCTTGTCAGTTGCATGATTTTGTTTTTTTTGTGTTAATAGTGAGTTCGTTAAGAAGCATGTAAGAGCTTAGTTGATTGAGACTCTGTTGTAACCCTGATGGTGTCTTGTCCAGTAGAATTATATCATCTGCATATGTCATTATTTTCACCGGAGTTGAGTTAATCTTCGGAGGATTCAGCACATCAGGTTGGAGATGAGTCTCAATATCTGCAGTATAGAGATTGTACAGTGTTGCAGCCAAGGGGCATCCTTGTTTTAGTCCATTTGCAGCGTTTATTTTAGATGATGTATGACCTTCACTTGTGAGTCTTATTGTAATGGAGGTATTTGTGTAGAGTTGTTTAATCGGGCGCAGTATGTCATTTGGGCATTCCCATTTTTCAAGTTTGGCCCAAAGTTTTTGTCGAGAGATCCCATCAAAGGCCATATGAAGATCTATGAATGCCACGTACATTTTTGTTTTGCTGTTAATGGCTTTGTGCTTTATTAAGTTTAGTAAAAGTAGGTTGATGTTAGTCCCAACATTTGGGGTGAAGCCAGTTTGTCTTGTAGCGAAGCGCTTTGTTTGGATTGCCCATAGATTCCGTTTTTTCAGGAGGATCGAAGCGAACAACTTTCCCAGTGGTTCCAGTAATGCTATTGGGCGGAAGTTGGTCGGGTCATCCTTTCGACCTTGCTTGTGGATGGGAACAATGGTTGCCGTTTTCCATGACTTAGGTATCTGATTGAGCTTGTTTATAAGTGTTAAGATGTTTTCCATGAGATTAGCCCATGCATGCGGATTTTCCTTTAGCATTGCATTTGATGTCCCGTCAGGACCTGGGGCACGTGATATATTGAGTTTTTGAATCATTTCGAAAATATCTTGGTGACTGCAAATTACTGTCCATTTGTCGTTCTGTGGTTGTGGATTACTTTCACCGTCGGATCGGACTTTATATATTTCTGTGTAGTGGGCAATCCATTGGTGTTCCACCACATTTCCTGTTAGTTTTTGTTGTTGAGCAGCATTATTATTCAAGAGGTTCCATAGATCTCGAAGATTGTGCTTTTTATATGTTTCCAGGATTGCTTCTGCGTCTGATTGTAATAGCATCATCTTGTGATTTTTTTATCCAGTTCCTGTATCTTTGTTTGGCCGCTTTTATTTTGACAATTGAGTCCTTATCTTTGTTTTTTGACAGTTGGCGGACTGTGTTTCTCATTGTTCTTTTTCTATCAGCAAGCTCCTTGTTGTAGCGATGCTGGTGAATCTGTAGAGTTTTCTGTTTAGCTATTTTGTAATGAGGTTGGAGTAGCCATTGGTAGTTTAGTTTTTGATCGTCTGGCAGAGAGTTTTGAATAAATTTGCTTGTAAGTTGGAGAGTGGCTTTTTGGTTTATGCGAAGTTTTTTTCCAGCTGCACAGACTTCGAGCGGAGTAGGACGCTTGGGCTCATGTTGACGCAGGATGTCTTGTCCATGTACGACTAGTTGATTGTGGTCGCTTTTCGTTGTTGCAATTATATTTGTTGTTTCTACTGCTTCTTTTAGTTTGTTGGAAAGGTATATGCAGTCAATTATGGCAGATGATTTGCCGCGAGACCAAGTGGGTATAAGATTTCCTATTTCGTCTTTTGGATGGTCTATAAGTTGTAGGTTACGGATGACGGTTTCTTTAGTCCATTTTTTTGCGCGTATTGTTTGTTTTTCGATTGCATTGGCTGACCGTCTTTTTGCCATAAATGCAGATTTAGATCTCCGCACAGTATAAATTCGACTGTATATTTCTCGATGAGGTTGTCGATTGTAAGGAATACGCCATCTAAGAAGGCTTCGTTGGTAATAGCCATTGGGTTCCAGTATAAATTCATGATTGCTATTATCCTTTCGTGATTGCTTTCCGGTGTTGCACAGTTTGGCTCGCTCTTTGACGTGATTTTAACGACTGTGTTTTGTATCCATGGATTGATATTTGTTGTCTGTAGTATAGACCATGTGGTATCAATCTTAATTAGTGTTAGTAGCCCCGATGAGAGTCTTCCTTTGGTTCTTGTTGGAGCTGGATTAAGGAAGGCTAGAAAGCCATCGCAGCATGGAGTAGTGGAGAGCGAGGTTTCTTGGAAGCAAATGATCTGGTAGCAATCGAATTCCGGCGATGGATCATTAAACAGGTGGGAGTTTCCCCGTGTGTTCCATGAACAGAGGGTCCAATTTTCTGGTCTATTGGTTGATGGTTATGAAATATTGCTTACTTCTGCATTGTCTTTGTAATTCAGGCTATCCTCTAATCCGTATTGATGTCTGATTGGACGATTGGTGTTGTAGCTTGTCGCTAGTTCCTCTTTGTTATATGTGGTATTTTCAGGGGTGTCCTGTCGCCTAGTTTGGTGGTCTTCTGGAGTGTACTGTTGTCTGGCATTACGATCTTCTGGGGTATACTGACGTTTGAAATGGTGGTCACTTCTATTTTTTGGAGTGTTAGAGAGTTTATTTGTATAATGATATCTCTCTTTTGAATGTTTTTTCGTTGTAAAGGTTTTTCTAAGGTTTTCCTTTTTAGTAATCTCTTCTTTGCACGCTTTAGTACCAGTTGTACATCTAAAGCCCAGTTTGTTTAGAGCATCTTTAGATTTTAATATTTGATCCATAGTATGGAGTTTTAGCAATATTTTGTCGTTAGAGTTTTCGTCTGCAAAGATCACCAGGTCAATGTCTCTGGAGCGTATTTGAGTAAGGTTTGGAATGGTTTGGAAGAGGATTAGGATATTCGCTCTGTTCAGTACCGGTTCATTTGCTCTGGTGGTGACATTTTCTATTTGCACTATGTGTTTCTCTGTTGAAAGGGTTCAAAAATGTTGGTTCCGGGAGGTCTTGATTTTCTCTTTGTCGTTGTGCATCACAAAATTCTTGATATGACTCAGATTGGGAATGGCTGTTTCCAGTGCTGCTGTTTGTTTTGTCGACAAATGAAGATGAGGAGATTTCATTGTAGGTTGCCTCATTGTTTCAGGTGTTAGTATGGTTAATCGTTGAGCTGTCCGAGATTTGTTCGCAAGAGATCGAATTGCTGAGGGATTGGTCTTGTTTGTATTCGTCAATGACTATCAAGATTGAGTCTTTTACTTGTCTGTTGGTTTTGTTGTTTCCTTGTGAGGCTTGATCTTCGTATGTCGTTAAGTCGTTAAGTTAATTAGGTCATCCGAATCTAAGCTTTGATCCTTATTTAATGTCTTTGCTGTCGCTTTTGTTTGTTTGTTTGTGGCCCGTTGTGTTTTCTTGTGAGATTCTTTGCAGGGCTTTTAGGGGTTTTTTTTAGGGTTTTTTCCTGAGGATGGAATTTTGCCTGTTTTTTCTGTTTTTTCTGGGATCAGCTTTGGTATTGGCAAATTTCGTAGGTAGGCTCGTGAACCTGTTTGTTTATGTGTTTGTTTGGTGAGTTTGTTTGGTGGATTTTTGTCGGTATTCTTTGCTTGTCCAAATATTCCAAAAGTGTCATTGCTAGTCATGGTTCTGGGTTCACCTGTTGGTTTTATTATTTCATTGCATGGATTTGGTACAGTTGTTGATTGTGGCAATAAGTTTGGTTGTAGTTCGGTTGCTGTTCGGTTGTTCGGTTGTTGTTGCTGGTTTCTGAGTAGGATCATGAGTTCTTTTGTAAGTTCGATCTTTTCTTCTTTGTCATCCCGTGCTGTCATGAAAAGTCTTTGTTGCCATGTACGGGACTGTTCTGCTTCAAAGTCTAGGCGCTTTCCAGTTGTGTTGATGAAATCGTCTGTATGTATTTGCTTAGTGTGAATCATTGCGAGCAGTGTTGCATGGTCTCGTATATTATCTTTTGTGGCTTCGTGAAGTTTGAGAAAGGGTATCATGGATTGAGATACCACTGCCAGCAACATGTTTTGTAGTTCCATCATAGTTGTTGGAAGTCTCTGGTTTTGTGCATTGTCAATCGGGGAGGAATGTCTACCTGTGTTGCTTGGTACAGGGGTTGGATAACCTGTTTCGTTTCCTTGTACTGGTGTATGAAAAGATTCTTCTCCTTCATATTCGAATTGGGTAGCTCTTGGTTCCTTTTTTATTTTAAGAGAGCTGGAGTGTGGTATTTCTCTGCCGTTGCTTTGGTTTTCGCCGGAATGGCAATTTGTTTGTAGGGATTTTTTGGGTGCTGGTGTCGACGTGCAGGGTGGGGTTATCATATGGGGTGGTTCTCCAAAGATTTCTCTCCTTCTTTCGGCACTATTCATAATAGATTCGATTTCTGTAATATCCAAGGATAAACGGGCTGCTTTTCCTGTTACTGTGTTCAGAGGAGGTATGGTCGCTTCATTTAGTAGTTTTTGAGCATTATGAGATTGTAGCAATTGCAATTTTGCCTGTTTTGCTTTTTCTTTTTTGGTCATCTTTGTCATTTGCAGTCCTAGTGTGTTCGTTTGAGGTAATTGTGTCGATAATTCTTCGCTGTGTATTTTGTCCCATGTCGCCGGGATTTCACGGTCATGGGTGCTTGTATTTCCTTGATTTTGTTGCTCCGATTCTTTGATATGTTCGTGTTCTGGATGTGGCGGAGTTTCTCTTGGATGTTCTGGATGTGACAGAGTTTCGCTTGGATATTCTTGGAGGGTCCGTTCCATAGCTTCAAGTTGTTTTTGTGCTTCATTTTCTCAGAATTTGTTTGAACTATCCGTGAGGGTCTGATCTATAGTAATAGCTTGTTTTTGTGTTTGTTTTTCTTGATTTTGTGGGTGCTGCGTAAATTCCGATGGGCCATTTTCAATAGTATTTTTGTTTGAGTGCTTCAGTAGGAATATCTGTTCCAGTGTTGGTTGCATGGAGTTCGCAACACGCTTTCCTCTGAG
The DNA here is from genome assembly GCF_040938575.1 of Ambystoma mexicanum. Lineage (NCBI taxonomy): Eukaryota > Metazoa > Chordata > Amphibia > Caudata > Ambystomatidae > Ambystoma > Ambystoma mexicanum. The sequence continues at coordinate 895,509,143 of NC_090924.1, forward strand.
CCTTGTATTTGGCCGTATAGTTTGCTTTTTTTTGTGTTGAAGAAGGTAGCAGATTTTCTGTCGCCTCTGGTGTTTTTTCAGAGTTTAGAGTTGGGGTAGTTCCGTTTTGCATCTCGATGTAAGTGGGATTTCTCACTCTGAGCTCGAATAGTTGTTCCTAGTCAGAGTGTCTTTGTTCAAGTTCGGTATAGGATAAAAGGGGCAAGGGCCCCCGCAGTCTCCTGTGTTCCGGGTTGTAGAAGGTTTCCGTTCAGGGGTGAAAAAGTTGTTAAAGATCGAGATCTCCTTTGTGTAATGGTCGAAGCAAAATCGAATGGTTGTTGGTAGTTGGAGAGTCTCTGTTCAGGTTCGATTACAGGATCAAAGGGGGAGGGGCCCTCACAATCTCCTGTATTCCAGATTGAATAAGATTTTTGGTTCAGAGTTGAGGAAATTATTGTGATTCAGGATCACCTTTCATTGGAGATCAGGGTAGGATAGAAGGGGTTGAAAGTCCTGCAGTCTTCGATATTCTGATAGGGTTTAGGATCAGTGGTAGTTTCAAATGGCTCAGTGCAGGATGTGCGGGATCAAAGGGGAGAAAGCCCCTGCAGTCTCCCGCAGTGCGTCATTTTTTTTGGGTTACCTTCTGATGTTAAGGCTCTGCGCTGGCAGGTGTGTGTCGTTAGTACTTGGTGCAGTCTCAAGTCTCAGAGCAAGGTGCGCGGGATCAAAAGGGAGAAAGCCCCTGCAGTCTCCCGCGCTGCGTCGGTTGTGTTAGCTTCTGGGATCTCAAGTCTCAGAGCAAAGGTGCGCGGGATCAAAGGGGAGAAAGCCCCTGCAGTCTCCCGTGCTGCGTCAGTTGTGTTAGCTTCTGGGATTGGAGCCCTGCCTTGTCAGGTATTTACAATTTTTGCTGCACTTAATGCAGTCTCGCATGGGAGAAGGGCAGGAGAGGTTCCTTTGCGCTAGCTTCTGATGTTTGGGCGGTGTGCTGACAAGTGTGTGCCGTTGATTTATCAGCAAGAGTTTGTGGCACTTAGTGCAGTCTCCACATTATAATTTAACAATAGTCCTAATATTCAATTAAATAACATAAACACATACGATCACAATTACACAAATAACTATCTCACAAAACAGACATTTACTACTGTCTTCATGCTACATTTCATTCCAAACAATAACTAACATTCACTTGTTAAGTACAAACACGCACAAATACAGCATCAATATACAAATAACCTCCAAAACACTACCGACACATAAACAATTAAACAACAATTAAAAACAAAAGGATAAGTTAAGGTGTCAACAATGCTAGTTTTATTATATGATTAGTGTTTAATAATAGGTTAAACCTTACCATTGGCATTCCCAACGTTTGCAGACTTCAACATTTTGTAGTGCTTATAAGTGATACATATTTTGTAACTATTTATTATGTTCCAATAATATCATTGAGTGATGTGGGGTACATATTTAATCACGAGACCGATGGCCCAGTGGTTTCCAAATTGTACATGAAACCTGAGATGGCATTATTGAACCATAATAAACATTGTACCCATTATGTATTTTAGGAAGAAATATGTTTGACATCCAATATTGATGAGAATAAGCTGTAGATACGCAGCTTAACATGTAATATCAATGCATAGTATGCCCTTATTGTCATGTCCTTTCTCTAGTACATAGATTTCTTTGCATTACTATGGCACAGCAATTTGCCAAACAGGACTGTACATCATTTATGTAATTCAGTACATGGAGTTTTAATGAAGATGTTTTGCATTTCCAAACTGTAGATTTAATAAGGATGTTGTCTGTAGACGTACTGGGTTTCCAAAGGTGTTGCCAGCAGCCAATACTGGAATACCCAAATATAATTAGGAGGGTGGGTCAAGATGATGGTTGAATGAGTTCTGCTGCAGGGCTTCCCCTGGGCTGTGTGAAGAGAGATTGTTTTGTGGACCAGGGAAATTGCCCATGCGGAGTACTTGATCATGGATGAGCAAGAAACCCCAAAAATAAAGTTATCATCAGAAGATTTACCTGATCCTTCTGAGACCTCCATGTCAATTGTACCAGCACTCACCTGCAACGATAAGCCCAATACTGCAAATACCACTCAGTCAGTCGGCTCCCTAAAATGCATGTTGTTTAACACTAGATTGCTCTTAAAACATGCCATCAAGGTAGCAACTATCGTCCAGGAATTAGATCTGGATATATGCGCCCTCACAGAGACATGGGGCCATGAGGCAGCAGACCCTGTATTGGAGTTAACTATCCATGATGGATACTATATAATCATGAAGGACAGAACATCTAGTGGGGTGGGGGGGCATAGCCCTTATTGTAAAGTCCCAATTTAAACATGGTGTTAATTATTTCTGATGGATACTATATAATCAGGAAGGACAGAACATGTAGTAGAGGGGGGAGGGAGGGCTTAGCCCTTCTTGTAAAGTTCCAATTTAAAACATGGGACTGTAAGATTGATACTATACCCGGTACTGAACTTCTTCTTATTAAATTAGCGGTCAGTGCTGAAACCACATTGAACATTCTTTTACTATACAGAGCTCCTACACCTGACACTACCTTTCCAGCATTCCGGAATAACCTTCTTTTATCCTTTTTAAAACCTAATATAAAACGTATTTTAATGGGAGATTTTAATCTGTGGTTGGGATGTGCCACGTATGCTATAGCTAAAGTCATGGAGAATACTTTGGATTCCCTAGGTCTGTCTCATCATATCAGAGTCCCAACTCACATCAAGGGACACACATTGGATCGGGTGTCCTCCCTGAATGTGACCCTTTTGAATATAGAGGTTAACGCCTGCCCCTGGTCTGATCACTTTTGCATTTGTTTTCAAATACAGGCTGACAATATTCAAAAAAAGGTTATTCCGCCTAAACTCTCATTAAAGGTGAGAAATTGAAGAAAGTTGAATCTCACGCATCTTGCTGATTGGGCCTCTACTCTCAATAGCAAGATTTGCACCATAGACCACTTCGAAGAAATCTCTACCACTTTTCTGAATTCGCTAGGCACAGCTACAGAGAAGTTTGCTCCAATTAAAAGTAAAATACAACCTTTTGTAGCACGCAATCCTTGGTTCAATGAGAAACCTGAAGGAACATAAATTTAAAAAAAACTCTTTTATGGCTGGCGTCACTGTAGAGATCCCACTAGCCTCGAAACATATATATGGCTATATATTCTGACAAAAAAGATTCTTTCAACACAAGAATAATGAATGCTAAGTCTGATAGCAGAGAACTCTTTAAAATCTTAAAGGAGCAATCTCATACACCTGGTCCTACGCAGGCCACCATTCTCAAAAGATGAGTCATGGTGCACGGAAATTCAATATGCCCTGTCCAATAAGCTCGAAAAAATTAGAGAGGTGATTGAGGAAACAAAACTTGAAATGTCGAAACAAATTCTGGAGGCTAATTTACATACCTCTGCTAACAAGGCTGTTGACCAACCTTCTTTTAGCTTTCAGCCAATTTCGGATCAAGAATTGGCTAAAGTCATTACTCAGTTAAAAAGCACTAGTTGTATATGTGATCCTTGTTCTTCTATCTTCATAAAAGAATGTTCTCCCATTCTTATTCCCGCATTGACGAAATTCGTCAATTCCTCTTTCACCCTTAATAAGGTGCCAGATAACATCAAAAATGCATGGATCACTCCACTACTTAATAAGCCCAATCTTTGCCCTCAGAATGCATCAAACTACAGACCCATCACAAATACAACCTTCCTATTGAAGATCTTAGATAGAGTGGCATATAACCAGATGTCCATCTTTCTGGAGCAGAATCATATCTATCATGACTATCAGTGGGGTTTCCGTATAAACCATGGAACCGAGACTGCTTTGCTGGCTCTTAAGTCCCACCTACTTCACAGGATGGATGGGGGTCATATATCGCTTCTCATGATTCTTGACCTGTCTGCAGCATTTGACCTGGTGGAACATTCCATCTTGTCCACCAGGTTAAAGGATAATACTAATTTCTCCCGAGCAGTGGCAGACTGCATCACCTCCTTTCTGGAGGGGAGGCAAGTCAGAGTGGCTAGTGACAGTGCTGATGCAAAACCTACCACACTTATGTATTGTGTTCCACAGGGGGCCTGTGTGTCGCCTTGCTTTTACAACATCTGTATGATCCCTTTCTTCCAGATGTTGGAAAAGGAAGGGATAATATTCGCAAATTATGCAGACAACACTCAGTGTGTTATGCCTATCTCATGATCTCATATGGTGGACAAAATACTCACCAATGAAATCTATCAAACAATCCAGCATTTAATGGTGGCAAATGGTTTAGCCATCAACAGCTCTAAAACCAAGCTCCTATTAATCGGGTCAGAGACTAAATTCGAGAAGTTGGGACCCATCCATAAGAATTTTACCATAGACAACTGTAAAATTGACATCACGAGTAAAGTTAAACCCTAGGCATCTACTTAGATAATAACCTGAACATGAAAGCCAAGGATAACAGCTTAATCTCTTTGGCATCCTACTTTATTAAATTGTTTCGCTGTCTTATACCTTTTGTATCTGAAAAAAATTCAGAAACTCTGGCAAGGGCCATCATTGGCTCCAAAATAGATTATTGTTGTAGCCTTTTGGTAGGCTTACACCTATCAGACTTTCATCGTCTTCAGGTCTTACAGAATGGAGCTGTTAGAGTTGTTAAATGTCTTGCAAGAAGAGAACATGTGTCGGAAGCTCGCAGAAGTCTGCACTGGCTGCCTGTTCAGGCCAGGGTCTCCTTCAGGCTACTACTCATTACACATAAATGTGTACACATAACTATGCCCGCTTATCTGAAAGAAATTATCACCCCCCAAGAAAAACATCAGAACCCTCAGATCTGATGAATCAAATATTCTCAATGTTCCCCGTTTTAAGATCAAATAGTCCATGGATGCCACTTTTGTTTCTGCAGGGCCCCGGGCATGGAATTCTCTTTTTCCTTCATATAGACTGGTATGCAGCATCAGGGCAGCAAAAATTGAAGGATATGTTATATTGTGCTCACATTACTTTATGCAATATTTTTACATTCAAAGCGGTGCCTTTTCCCAGTCTATGCAACACATAAGCCCATTTGTAGATTTTAAGCTGTTTGCTTCATGCCCAGGCTGTTGTATTATGACCCAATAGAAAGTAGAGGATGTGTATAGGGAGTCCCTTGGTGATGTACAGCCAGTAGTTACAGCAGCCTGATTGCAGAGAGTGGCATTTAGGTTAACCTGAATAAAGAAGATAGAAAATGACTTTGTTGTGGACTTACCTTCTTTCAAAATATCACATTTGGCGACGAGCTGGAGCGTGCCCCTCTCCCCAGCTGCAAGTCCTGAGGATTTTGCTGCTTCTTCCTGCCATAATTCAGTCTGCCAGTTCTTCAGGGATAGTGTGCTGGCTTTGGCTTGGTGGCTCCACTGAAAATGTTGGCACGCTGTGGCTCATCAGACTGTTTTCATCATGTTATTGCTGTCTGCACTGAACCATAGTTCCCCATTTGGCACTCCATGGCCACTGCCTCTGCCAGCATCAAGAGTGACCCCCGCCAGCTTAACGAGTTAGTGAGTGGATTCCTAGGTCACTGTTACGTCCAGCTCCAGAAGTGAAAAGGACCAATCCCTTGAGCACGCCTGATGTCAGACACGTGCCGGGAAGTGTGCGTCCCATCATACTACGTCAGCTCACTTTTGTATACCTCCACGGGCCGCGACAGTGTTTCTGAAGTCTTTTTCCGCCCTTCCCCTGGTATCTTCACTGTGCAGAGCAAGTGAATATTAACCCACTTTGCTCCACTCCAGGCAGACGCTCATCTCCTGGTCCACGTCAGTGATCAACATTGTGTGCTTTCAACATCCTCCACGGCACTGGCAGTTCGCTCAGAATCATGCTGAGCAATTCAGGCTGGAAACTCATTTGTTCTACTCTTGGCCATCATCATACTGTACACTCGTTTTCCTGGGTGCATGAGCACTCTGGGCATTCTCAGCTGCATTTAAATGTTAATGTAATGGTTTTACCTTGAATGTTGCTTTCCCATTTTACATGCTTGCAACTGTAGGATTGGTTTCCCCATGTTTAGATTAATGTGCATGTTGCATTAAGCTTAAAAGTGGTATTAACTAGCGCCTTTTGTGAACAGTAGAAAATCACTTAGAAGTACTAAGGGATATTCTACAGTCTCTCAAAATCATGCCTTTCAAATGGCTATACACATACATTACTGTTACGTGCCTGGTCCGTGCCCGTGCTACTGGTTTATACTTGTAAGTCATTCAGTATACTTAATCTACCTTTCCAGGTTTCGCCCATACCGGGGAACCCTTATTCAGGTGGGAAATTTGGAAAGAAGATTTTTTTAGATTATGTAATGGCAGTGCAGGGTCCCAATTTTAGTATGAGAAGGCGCAGAGCCTTACTCATGCATAGCTTAGGATTCGAAGGTAGACGGAATTAGTTGATGTAGTGAATGCCTTTGAAGCTATTATCAAAAAATGGACAGACATTATGAGAAAAAAAAGTAAGTGTTGTATTGTAGAGGTTTCCACCAGGGATCAACTAGAAGGGGGATCTGTAGAGCTGTTTAAAACGTTTGTCCAGGGAAGAAAATGCTTCAGGTGTGGAAGTTTTTCACATTATGCTAATGCTCCGGATTGCCCAGCCTTTACTGTAGTCTGCCTCAAATGTAACAAAAAGGGACATTTTACCAGTTGCTGCACACATTTCAATAAGGGTTTGGTTAAAGAAATGTCAGCAAGCCAGGAGGGTGAAACTGGTGAGGATGGTGAAGATGCTCCTGATTAAGGAGTCACGTGGTCAGTGAATGGGATGGGTAGCAAAACCAAGAAGTGCAAAAACCACATGCCCATGTTTCAGTAGGCAATGTCTCCATAAAGATGCCTGTGGACTCAGGTTCAGATTATTCCATAACAGATCACAAAGTATGGAAAGAGAATTAGAAGAATATTACTTTGCTGACATACCCGTTACTGCAAAACCCTGTTGTGTGCTCATAGCACTAAGAGGAGAAGTAACTAAGTAAATCAAAAAAATTGCTTTCACAAGGTATAATTGAAGAGTATTACAAAGGTAGCGGGCGCCCCTCTCTCGCAAGAACAGACATGATAACCTGTTCAGTGGTTATTAACCACTTGAGAGTTCGCAGCCACTGCTTTTACTCACTGTGCCTTTCACAGATGGGAAATATCCATTTGCATATCAGTCTTTGTCCTGCCCAGGGGCAGTCCAGCACCGAAATACAATGGCAATTCCAATCTGAACGAGAGTACCACCAGCAACCCCATACACGTGTTTCACCCTTGTTGGGGATCATCAGTGAGGTGAAGCTGATGCCTCTCTAAGCACAGTGAGAGGGAGACCACGTCTGGTTGCCCCCAGGAGACCTAGGGTTACCAATCCCAGGTTCCTTAACAAATAGTATTACAAAGGTAGCGGGCGCCCCTCTCTCGCAAGAACAGACATGATAACCTGTTCAGTGGTTATTAACCACTTGAGAGTTCGCAGCCACTGCTTTTACTCACTGTGCCTTTCACAGATGGAAAATATCCATTTGCATATCAGTCTTTGTCCTGCCCAGGGGCAGTCCAGCACCGAAATACAATGGCAATTCCAATCTGAACGAGAGTACCACCAGCAACCCCATACACGTGTTTCACCCTTGTTGGGGATCATCAGTGAGGTGAAGCTGATGCCTCTCTAAGCACAGTGAGAGGGAGACCACGTCTGGTTGCCCCCAGGAGACCTAGGGTTACCAATCCCAGGTTCCTTAACAAATAGTATTACAAAGGTAGCGGGCGCCCCTCTCTCGCAAGAACAGACATGATAACCTGTTCAGTGGTTATTAACCACTTGAGAGTTCGCAGCCACTGCTTTTACTCACTGTGCCTTTCACAGATGGAAAATATCCATTTGCATATCAGTCTTTGTCCTGCCCAGGGGCAGTCCAGCACCGAAATACAATGGCAATTCCAATCTGAACGAGAGTACCACCAGCAACCCCATACACGTGTTTCACCCTTGTTGGGGATCATCAGTGAGGTGAAGCTGATGCCTCTCTAAGCACAGTGAGAGGGAGACCACGTCTGGTTGCCCCCAGGAGACCTAGGGTTACCAATCCCAGGTTCCTTAACAAATAGTATTACAAAGGTAGCGGGCGCCCCTCTCTCGCAAGAACAGACATGATAACCTGTTCAGTGGTTATTAACCACTTGAGAGTTCGCAGCCACTGCTTTTACTCACTGTGCCTTTCACAGATGGGAAATATCCATTTGCATATCAGTCTTTGTCCTGCCCAGGGGCAGTCCAGCACCGAAATACAATGGCAATTCGAATCTGAACGAGAGTACCACCAGCAACCCCATACACGTGTTTCACCCTTGTTGGGGATCATCAGTGAGGTGAAGCTGATGCCTCTCTAAGCACAGTGAGAGGGAGACCACGTCTGGTTGCCCCCAGGAGACCTAGGGTTACCAATCCCAGGTTCCTTAACAAATAGTATTACAAAGGTAGCGGGCGCCCCTCTCTCGCAAGAACAGACATGATAACCTGTTCAGTGGTTATTAACCACTTGAGAGTTCGCAGCCACTGCTTTTACTCACTGTGCCTTTCACAGATGGGAAATATCCATTTGCATATCAGTCTTTGTCCTGCCCAGGGGCAGTCCAGCACCGAAATACAATGGCAATTCCAATCTGAACGAGAGTACCACCAGCAACCCCATACACGTGTTTCACCCTTGTTGGGGATCATCAGTGAGGTGAAGCTGATGCCTCTCTAAGCACAGTGAGAGGGAGACCACGTCTGGTTGCCCCCAGGAGACCTAGGGTTACCAATCCCAGGTTCCTTAACAAATAGTATTACAAAGGTAGCGGGCGCCCCTCTCTCGCAAGAACAGACATGATAACCTGTTCAGTGGTTATTAACCACTTGAGAGTTCGCAGCCACTGCTTTTACTCACTGTGCCTTTCACAGATGGGAAATATCCATTTGCATATCAGTCTTTGTCCTGCCCAGGGGCAGCCCAGCACCGAAATACAATGGCAATTCCAATCTGAACGAGAGTACCACCAGCAACCCCATACACGTGTTTCACCCTTGTCTGTTCTTGCGAGAGAGGGGCGCCCGCTACCTTTGTAAAATTATTTCTAAGGAACCTGGGATTGGTAACCCTAGGTCTCCTGGGGGCAACCAGACGTGGTCTCCCTCTCACTGTGCTTAGAGAGGCATCAGCTTCACCTCACTGATGATCCCCAACAAGGGTGAAACACGTGTATGGGGTTGCTGGTGGTACTCTCGTTCAGATTGGAGTTGCCATTGTATTTCGGTGCTGGACTGCCCCTGGGCAGGACAAAGACTGATATGCAAATGGATATTTCCCATCTGTGAAAGGCACAGTGAGTAAAAGCAGTGGCTGCGAACTCTCAAGTGGTTAATAACCACTGAACAGGTTATCATGTCTGTTCTTGCGAGAGAGGGGCGCCCGCTACCTTTGTAAAATTATTTCTAAGGAACCTGGGATTGGTAACCCTAGGTCTCCTGGGGGCAACCAGACGTGGTCTCCCTCTCACTGTGCTTAGAGAGGCATCAGCTTCACCTCACTGATGATCCCCAACAAGGGTGAAACACGTGTATGGGGTTGCTGGTGGTACTCTCGTTCAGATTGGAGTTGCCATTGTATTTCGGTGCTGGACTGCCCCTGGGCAGGACAAAGACTGATATGCAAATGGATATTTCCCATCTGTGAAAGGCACAGTGAGAAAAAGCAGTGGCTGCGAACTCTCAAGTGGTTAATAACCACTGAACAGGTTATCATGTCTGTTCTTGCGAGAGAGGGGCGCCCGCTACCTTTGTAAAATTATTTCTAAGGAACCTGGGATTGGTAACCCTAGGTCTCCTGGGGGCAACCAGACGTGGTCTCCCTCTCACTGTGCTTAGAGAGGCATCAGCTTCACCTCACTGATGATCCCCAACAAGGGTGAAACACGTGTATGGGGTTGCTGGTGGTACTCTCGTTCAGATTGGAGTTGCCATTGTATTTCGGTGCTGGACTGCCCCTGGGCAGGACAAAGACTGATATGCAAATGGATATTTCCCATCTGTGAAAGGCACAGTGAGTAAAAGCAGTGGCTGCGAACTCTCAAGTGGTTAATAACCACTGAACAGGTTATCATGTCTGTTCTTGCGAGAGAGGGGCGCCCGCTACCTTTGTAAAATTATAATTGAAGAGGTTGAGGCTTCAGAATGGGTTTCCCCAGCAGTAATAGTGTGAAAGAGTAATGGCAATGTTCGGTTGTGTGTCGATTTAAGAGCCTTGAATAAGTGTATAGTCATTGACAAATTTGCCAAAACAACCGAGAGATGGTGGGCATGATGGCAGGTACCAAATATTTCAGCATGCTGAACCTAACTTCTGGCTATCATCAGATCAATTTACATCTGTCCTCCAGAAGCCTCACCACATTTGTCATGCAGGAGTGACCTTTTAGATACAGGAGAATGCCTTTTGGCCTTGTGTCAGCTGCTGCTTATTTTCAAGGATAATGCACAAATTATTCAGTGTGGTTCAGGGAGTTTGGTTCTTCCAAGATGACATTCTAATAACACGGTGCTCACTCGAAGAAAATGATGAAAGATTGTTCACAGTGTTGAATACGTTGAATGAAGTGGGTCTAACATTGCAAAAGAATAAATGTAAATTTAGGGTTCATGAAATTAAATATTTGGGGCACAAACTCAATCCTCAAGGAATTTCGCGTAAGGAAAGTCTGGTGAATGCCATTGTGTACATGGAAGCTCCCAAGAACAAACATGGTGTACTGTCGTTCCTGGGATTAGTACAGTATTATGTAAAGTTTGTGAATTGATTTGCTGACAAATCCAAGAGGATAAGGAAACTATGTAAAAAATATACTGAGTGTGAGTGGTCCAAAGACTGTAAAGAAGAATTTGAAAACATCAAAAAATGTATCATAAATGCGCCAGTACTGAGTAACTTTGACACCATATGTGAAACGTTAGTGCTTATTGATTCCAGCAATAATGGACTATGTGCCGTCCTTTTGCCGATGCAAGGATGCAGTGAAAAGGTTACAGAATATGCCTCTAGATGTTTGATAGGGGCTCAGGAGAAACTCTCCATCATTGAGGAGGATGCGCTATGTGTGGTATCCGCCATCAAGAAATTTAAAACATTTTTATGGGGTAGGATACTCAGGTGGGCCACTGTGTTGCAAGGGCACCAATTTGGAGTACAGCATATACCGGGCAAAGACAATATCATGGCTGATTTTGTATGAAAGCTGTTAGGTTGATGGTGAGAGTTAAGTGGATGAAGAGTTTTAGGGAGATTTATTTTGTACGTGTGGTCCCTGTGTACTGGAAGCCGAGTGGAAAGAGGCAGAAGGTAAAGACACCCAAATGTGTAAAATTATAGAATTTGTGCAATCAAATGGTCTAACTGGATATCAGAGGATGGTTTGAGTTCTTATTATAAGGTCAGGGGTGATCTCAGTGTTGAGGATGGTTTATTCTTCAGATCCAATAGAGTTGTTCCCTCTCAGGGAATTAGGAAGAAATTGTTGGAAATTGGTAATGAAGGCTACTTAGGGATGTCCAAAACCAGGGGCCAGAGTTGGAGTCAGGCAGAGAGGTTAATAAAAAATGGTGATGTTTGTTAGGAATCTGACAAGACACTGCGATGCAATATGCAAACTTTGAAACCAATTGAATTATCAGAGATGCCACAGGAATTTGTGGCCATTGATATATTAGGGCCAATAACAGGATCGAATGGTATAAGAAAATACATATTTGTTCTTATGGATATGTTCTCCAAATGGGTGGAGACTTGCATTGTGCAGGAGGCAGACACACAAGCGGTAGTATCATTCTTGGACAGTGAATTCCAGATAGAGGGTTTTTCTCCAGCAGATTGTTCAGTTTATGTTTCGCATGATGAAGAGTTCTTGACCAGTATTGGTGTTGTCCACATCAAGTCTTCTCTTTTCTGTCCCGAAACCAATGGGATGGTTGATAGGTTCAACAGCATCATAATGGAAAGCATCCGCATGCCGGTCAGGGAAGGGAGTTGCTGGGAAGAGGAAGTCATCAAAAGACTTTATGCATACAGATTAGCTCCCCATGCCATAACAGAATTGATACCGTTTGAGGTACTTAGAAGGAGGAAAGTCTCCACTGCAGTGTGTCCACCATGGCTGGGGAGGTCCAGATTTGTAGAGTTGGATCATGAAGCCTTAAAAGAAAGTGTGTAGAGTAAGTGGGAGTCTATGAAAGAAGGTATGATGTACAGAAAAAGACCATACTGGTAAGAGTATCAGAAGTGGCCAAGGTCTGGATTCACAAGCCTGGATCTGTGCAGAGGAGAAATAGGAAGTATGAAGGACTGGTAGTTGTCAAAATGGACTTGTGTGGGGCAGTTGTCCTGGAAGATGGAAGAGTGTTCAATAAAGCCAGGGTGGCTTGCAAGAGATGACTCCTCCTCCTCCCTGGTGTCAGTAAAAGGAGGGAGATGTGTTATATGATGCTCACTTTACTTTGTGCAATAGGTTTACTTTCAAAATGGTGCTCGTCACCAGCCAATGCAGCACGTAAGCTCATGTGTAGATCTGAAGCTGTTTGTTTGTGTTCAGTTTGGGCCTCATGCCCAGGCTGTTGTATTATGACACAATAGAATGTAGAGGATGTGTATAGGGAGCCCCTTGGTTAAGCACAGCCAGTAGTTATAGCAGCCTGATTGTGGAGAGGGGCATTTAGAAGAACATGAATAAAGAAGCCAGAAAATAACTTTGTTGTGGACTTACCTTCTTTCAAGATATCACCGGGGACCGTGCAGCACCAGCACCTGCTTCTTTATCAGTGCTAGACTGTCAGCTTACTTGGGGCTTGTACCACCAGCACATACCATTGGCCTGACATGAACCTCTATACCCATTGCACCCCTTGCATATCCTGTTCTACCCCCAGCCCACACGTCAACAATTAGTGCATCTATTCCCTATCCCAGACTAACTAGAGCCCTTATTGAATGCTAGAGAATGATGTCATCACCTATGGAAACCCCAAGTAGGCCCCATACAACCAACTGTAGACTTACAGATGAGTGTGGGGTATGGGGGGGTAAATACTTTGATTCAGCAATGCTCTTTGATCTTGTTGCCCATGATTTTACAGAGGCCAGGAAGCAGAGCAAAGTTCCTACTGACCCAAGAGAAAGCGTGACACTTGAGACCCTGGTGTTTGCAGAACTCGTGGCAATAAGGGAACACCCACTTAATATACCATCCAACCTACATTATTAGTGTTTCAGGCGGTGAAAGGTAATCGGCACAATCACTCCTTGAATTGACACCCATGCATATAGTGTTCCAGGAGTAGATATGTTTCTGCAGGGGCCGGTTTGTGCTTGTTTCCTATATGTTTGCAAGATCTGTGCCATCAGTGTCCACATCTAGAGCCTGTACCATGGTGTTTTTAGATTTGATCATGCAGTGCCATCCACGTGTAATATACAGATGAATGATTTTTTAAATATATATATATATGCACCTAGTGTTAGAGCTTACCTGTTAGTGGGCAAGTGAGGTCTCTTTGGCATGTGTGTGTGTGTGCTTAAGTTTGGTGGGGTGAGCATATTGTATATGTGCATTGTGTTTACTTATATTCCAAGCATATTGCACATATTGCAAGTAATTGGGTAGTTTTTGGGGGTCAACCTCTTAGGCCTTGCGCCCTTTTAAAATATGCAATTTGCAGGTGTCGTGTTGCTGTGAAAATAGTTTCGGAGGAACCACTACACCACCTCTGAGGTTTTAGAAGAATATTCTGGGGTTTTCACACTGTGACTGCGCCACACTTGTTCAGAGTTATGGAATTCAATTTTTGAAAAAATTAAACACATTTAAGTAGATATTTAAATCACAAATCTCCTGTGGAAGAGCCCTTTTTATTGACATGTGTTTCGGCTCATGCTGAGCCTTTTTCAAAACAGGACGTATCTCATGGTCATCGCATCACTTTTGATCACAAATGTAAAAACAATGCTTAGGTGGTCACAGATTAGGGAGGGGTGTAAGGTAAGATTAAAATTATATGGGTTACTGGGCCCAGCACTAATGTATGGCCAATTACATCATATGGGATTAACCTATCTTCGCTTTCAGATACACCTGCTATCACAAAGTTAGGGCCATTATTGCTGACCAAGGGAGGAAAACACTTGAAGACAAGATTGTTATATTATTACACACTAATATTTGCTATAGAGCAAACACTGACGTATGCCCAATTACATTATATGGGATTAGCCTTTCTTTGCTATCAGATACACCTGTTATCACGAAGCCAGGGCCAATATTGTTGACAAAGAGATGAAAATGTCTGAAGACAAGACTTTTACAATTAGATATACTTTTATTTGCCATAGAGCACGATCCATTATCATTATTGAAGACAACTTTCAGTAAATTTCGAGCTATATGCACGATTCACATTAAAGTTCAATATCCAAAATTAAGCTCCCTCCTCGGATGCAAATACGATTTTTTTTAATTTGTGTGTCTGGCAAAGGCTCATCAGCCTGACAGATCGACTTATTGAGAATCTATTTAGGTGTAGTGGGCCTTATACATTTTGAGCCTGTACATACCATATTTTGAGCCCTAAATATGGCGGCTGTTTTCGATCTAGACGTGGACCGCAAAGAGGGACTTTGCTCCATCGTCATGACAACACCTACAAACACTAACACAGCACCCGACTCAGCGTTTCTAGATTGCCAAGCCGGGGCCTCTGCACTTTGCAGGTAAGCCCTTGGCAACCGTCTCGCTTCAAATTATTTGGACACTCACTTAGGCTTGCCGAACAGCTAATGGAGTACGGGCATAAGCTCGGCAATTTCCCTGGGTTTTTGCATTGCCATGCAAACCTTATTAAAACGATTAGACGCGCATGACAATGAGCGCCGGGATGTTTTTATGTATTTGTAGAACACAGCCCCTTTTGTTTACTTTTAGCAAATACCTACGGCAAAGGTACGCGAATATTAGAATTACGGCGCAATATACTAGATCCTGAAACATGCGATTCATATCAATGCCTAAATGCCTACGCATGTTTAAATCGATAACTACAGCATATTGCGGTGAAACCAAATTTGGTCAAGAATCAGGAAATAATAATGAGTGTATGTTCAAATCATCACTTTAACATATAGCAGTGATTGAACATTTTTGAAACTAAATGTAGGCTCAAACCCAGGAAGTATCAAATGTGAGCATATATTGGGGCATTTCGCAATTGTCTAAAAACAACATACCTTACAGGTGGGATTCGAACCCAGGGATTCAAGCAAGTGACCACTATTTCTCACATCTCTACATTTGGAACGCCACAAGTGACGGTAAGAGTTCAATCACCCTATCTACAAGTGGAATGCACTTGGTAATGGAGTAAAACTATTTCCTTTTTTACATCAGGAGAAGACAGTACACATAAATGTCTGACTAGTTGTATATTGGTAAAGCCATAAAGATTACAACCATCTTTCAAGCACTGTATGTGAAATGTTGTACTTATTACCAGCATGTGAGATTTAACATGTAATTAACCTGAGTTTCATTTTAATTTTCACATTGCACATATTGCTAGTTAATTGTTTGTATTTTTTAGGAAAATCCAGACCTACTGTTTTTAGTGTGCGTATTTCTGTGTTTTAGAGGGTTGAGTGAAGGTGTTGTGTGTTAGTGTGTGGGGGTGTACTGTGGGCTGTGTGTGGGAATGTGTAGGCATATTCAGTGCATATTTATCTGCATATACATTTTTTGTGAATATTGGGCTAATTGTATGTGTGTATTGTGCTTACGAGTATTTTTGGCAATGCAGACCAATTGTTGTATGTCAGTGGAGGGGTTTTGGGAGGTGTGCTTGAATTAGTGTTTATGAGGATTGAGTGGAGGTACGTATGCAGATTCAGGGGGGCCTTTCTTGAACATCTGCATATTCTGAGCATATATTACAAAACACACACCTAGGACCCGATTCATGGAATATTCGCCCGGTTCAAAGTGAATTTGCACCGCTGAAAAGTGACTTTTCACTGCAGACACAAACCCTGATTCATGGAACTGTGCAAAGTGTATTTTTGCTGTGCAAAGTCCGGGCATGAATCAGGGTTTGCGTTGGCAGTGCAAAGTCACTTTTCAGCAGTGCAAACTCACTTTGAACCAGGCAAATATTCCATGAATCGGGCCCCTAGAGTTTTTAATGTATGTGCGTGCGGTGTGAGGATATAAAAGGTTTTCACATTAAATAAAAACAAGAACTGTCAAGAAGGACTAAACCTGTATTATGATTTGTCTTTTGCTTATAGATTCAATTTGCGCATACATTTGATTTGTGTTTAGTGCTGTATGATTGTGCAGAGTTGCTGTTCAGGGGAGAATAGAAGGCACACACTCGGGAAAGGGCTTTGTATTGATATTGACTTTATATGTTTACTGTTAAGTGATTTTCGGTTATTGAATGTGATTTGTGTTCAAATAACCAGTGTAAAAGGTTCAAATAGAACACATAGTAACAGTGAAATAAATCAGTCCATGCCTCGTACACATTCTCCCTTCGTGGAGACTAGGAAATACGAAAGGGAAGATAAATAAAAGAGTAGCAAAAGCAGGACAAGAGATCTGAGCAGAACGAGGTCTAGTCGAAAAATCATCACACAAGTATATTCGACTAGCATGACACACGTGACAAACATGTTGTGATTTATTTAAAGTCAACCAAGTGGTCGAAGTGAGCGGGAGTGGTTGGGAGCGATGTTCCTGTACTTTGTTTTATTATGTTTTACTGTTCCGATACTTTTATTTTAAAACAAAACCGTTCCGGAATAGTTAAGCGATGCTGGACATTCCGGTGCAGCTGATTAGGGGCCAGCCATTTCGTGTGCACAGTACACGGAACCATTTACAGCTCTGTTTACTGAGTGTGTGGAGTTTGGTTTAAATATACTGTCAGTCAGCCAAAACACTGCATTAATTAGTGCTTTTGATGACAATATAGTTAAGCAAACAGTAATTTCCTGGCGCTAATAGGTCTCTGCTCTGGGATATTACTGTTAGCAGCGCTATCCCAGTACAGACAGCTCTCTGCACCCTGTTGGCTGTGGCTGTAGCCAACAGGGTGGATCTAAATGGGAGATGTGAGGAATTCGACCAACCGCACGGGGAGTGTGCACTCGCCTGGGCTGTTTTGATATTTTTTTAAAGAAATGGAATGTTGGTAGGTAAACCTCTGGGAAATGTGTGGGGCTAATCCACACACATTTCCCAATGCTCACCGCACAACAATCACATAGTCAAGTGTACTCTGGGGAACACAGCCTACCGGCTCAGTCCTCCTGTCATGTTCAGCTGGAATGTGACAGCCACTGGTTCATCAGAGCATCTCAGGAAGGGGGAAGTCAACACCTTCCTCCGACCATGGCCCGCCTAATTAAAATATCAAAGGCTCCATTGATCCACCCTGCCTATTGTTAAGTTAGGTGTGGTGGCAGCGCATGTAGATGAGAGTAAATTGAAGCAGGCCTGTGAGTCGGCATGTTCACAGAACTAACAAAGGGCAGGAAACCCTAACACCCTTTTGATTTGCAGTGTGTCAGCTTAAAGCTAGCCCCCACCCCTCTGTATGAAGGGCAGTGAATGTCATTGAAGAACTGTTTAAAGTATGACTGATTGCGTTGCGGACTACCCTCCTGTCAGTATCCAGAGGGCATCCCTTTCTTCGTGAAACTGTTCTCTATGTTCCTTGATTTTAATACAACCTTGACTGGACTGGACAGTCCCTTTTATCATTGGGTAATAATTGTATTTTAGCTGTGTTGTAACTAACCAATGATCCATGACCTTACAGATATAAGCCTTGCATTCCGTCCACATTACCAAAATTGGACAAGGAGGTTTATAATTTACTTGTGTTTCCAATCTGTTCGGATCCCTTCTGGTGTACTAGAGGTGTGGGTGTGATTGATGGTTTAGAAACCACTATTCAGTCCTGGACCACTGGTTCCCCGGAACTTGATTTGTCACAGGAGCTGCCCCAAAGGGGACATGCCGAAATGACCAACTACCGAAATGGCCACTGCCTAATCAGCTGCACCAAAACACGGCATACAGCATTCAAGTAAAAATTAAAACAAGGTGAATTCTGCCATCTAATGGACATTTTCATACATTTTTGTACAGAATATGATCTAAGCTGAAAAAGCCATACCATATGTTGCTTTTTTGGTAGTGCATACATCTTTTAAAAGGTAGCAATATGGATTTTAAAATCATATTCCCAAAGCTTCAAGGCTGGAAAAATTTAGTTAGCGACTTAAAAGAGAAAATCCAAATCGACTACAAATGGTGTATTGAATTAAAAAGATCCTCCATCAAACAATAGTCCAATAATGTTCTTTTGGAAAGATTTGTCAAGGAAAGGTCACTTCTATTGCCACATAGCTACATTTTTTCACAGTAAAATGTGATTGTATAGTTGTCTGTGAGTTGGAATACATAATTCCCATCAGAGTAAATATCCATCTCTTCCCAGAATGTATTTAACCTTCCACTTAATAAATATGCAAACTTTGTATTTTTACAAAGGGCTCCATTGTAATCTGTGTGATCAGAAGATGAGTTGCGCACAAGTGTTTTTTAAGAAAGGCTTCTGAGGTCTTTGTCCTGCATGAAGCTTTGAGAATGAATATACAGATACACCAGCCTGTATTCCGTCATTCACCTACTGTGTCCTTTCTTGAATACCATGATTTATATTATATTTGGATAGTTCTTGTCTTAGGGTACAATGAAAAATAAATGCAGGGTCTTACCATGCCTTCATGGTATGCGACTGGAACCCATCAAGTATTTATTTGATTCTTTGTATTTTTGAATGTGCATTTTTCCTTTTCTGTTCTTAATTTAGGACTAAATGTCCAAGAATGCAAAGCGATGGCAGGTGCTGCATCAACATAATCTGTGATCTTTTGTGTTAAAAAATCATATATTAAGCAACGGGTAAATGCTGAAAAACACAGATTTTGAAACACTTTGAAAACCCTGGAAAAACACCACCAGAATTGAAAAAACATAAACACTGAAAACAGGGAGCCCTAGTTTTGGTACAACACAATATTCTGAACTTCATGTAATTTAAAGTTATCAAGCAGAGCCTGCCCTGCCACAGAAGGTCTCATATTTTGCATGTATCTACTCTGTTGCAGAATGTTACAGTTCTACTTTTCTGCCCTGTGGTAAACAGAAGGTTACACCATTGTGTTGGACATTGTTTATGGGCTGAGTTAATTGGGGCATGAAGGTATATTTGCATGTTATTGATGATTCCATGAGACAGAGATCAATAACATTTGATTGGTTTCTATAGCAGACTGTGGAAGCTTGAGGTTTTGCGCCTCTTTTAAAACAATACAACTGTTCAATTGGCCAAAGAGACTGGCAGATCACATGATCAGTCATGCAGTGATTGATCATTCCACTTGCATGTTCTGTGAGCTGTGTAAGTTTGTTGTGGGGCCAACACAGTCTCATTAAAAGACAATGAACCACTGCTAAAGCCAAACCTATGGCTTTATTCATGTTTCTTTATTTTCTATGGGCTACTAATATACTGCATGCCTCCCTTCAGGGGAAACAAAGGGCACTGCAGAGACAGTAACATCAGAGTAAAATATTGGCAGAGATGGAAACGACTTCAGAGTGGTTTATTTGAGAAGGAAAGTCGTGGGTCCCTCATATAGTTTTGGGGAGAAGGCGCAGGGGTAGACTGTCAAAATTTCAAAAGTCAACACTCCAACCAAGTAGACACTCTGTGACTTGGGAAGCCAGGGTCTGTTGGTTTTGTGGTTGGAAGTCATTGAATTGGCTTTTAGGATTTTAGGTCTCTGCTGGAGGACTTGCACGAGTTGGAGAGAGGACATTTTTTTAAAGATTTCTAGTGATGTTCATGCTTATGAGGGTGGATTCATTCAAGATTTCCACATGGAGAACATTGCACATTTCATAATGTCAATATCAGCTTGGAGGAGCTCTAACCACTAACATCGGCTGCTGACTTCTGTTTTGTTCCTTACAGTTGGTTCATGTCATTGAGACCTTAATAATTGTTGAACAGTTATTTGTACTCCCTGGCTTATCTTATTCAAAACTGCATTATATGTGATCCTTTGCCTGTTTTTAGAAGGCAGCCAACTTGATATGATATGATATGTCATTTACAACACACTTGTACACAAGTGTTTCTAGGCTTGACAAGAGAGGGGGACAATCAAAGGCAAGACAAGACAGAAATCTTACTGTCTTGTGTCATTCAGATCATGCAAGTGCGACAGCGCAAAGTGCAGGGGGGAGGGCAGGGGGAAGTGCGATCAGGGCAGCAAACTCTGAGTAGTGCAGCCAGGGCGGCACGGCTCTGGGTAAGTGCTAGGAGGCATAGGGCTGTGCGGTTCAGTTACAGCCCCTAAGTGCAAGGGTGACTGGTCATGGAAAAGCCTAGTACCCAGTGAGACTCTGAGGGTACCAAGCAACTAGCTGGCGCAGCAGACAGGAGGTTAGCAGGGAAGCGAGAGAGAAAAGGCAGAGGAGAAAAGGAAGGTCTTGAGCTGCTTCCAAATCTTAAGGTGGTCCGGCTCAAGTCTGAGAGCGGCAGGGAGGCCATTCCATAGGGTGGTAACCTGCAGAGGAGAGAGATCTACCCCCACTCTCTGCCTGGAGAAGCGTCGGACCCTCAGAGAATTGGAGGTAGCAGCAAAGGGCTCTAGAAGGAAGGTTTTTTGGAAGAGAGAGTTGGATTTAGTGCAGGCCCCAGCCCCAGAAAGCCTTGTGGATGATGCAGAGGGTCTTCAAGTTGATCCTTGCAGCCACCGGGAGCCAGTGGAGAGATTTTAGGACTGGAGAGATACGGTCCCTGGGCTTGTGGCCAAGGATAAGTCTCTCAGTCCTGTTCTGTATTAGTTGCATAGGGCGCAGAATGGAGGCAGGCAGATTGAGAAGGAGGCTGTTGCAATAGCCGGCCTAGAGAGAACCAGGGCTCTGCAGACTGTGAGCTTCTGGGGGAAGGTGAGGAAATGTAGAATAGCTCTCAGAGGTGCAGTTGGAAGTGGGACTTCTTGGCGAGGTTCGTGATGTGAGGAGTGAAGGAGAGAGTGGAGTCAAAGATGACGCTAAGGTTTTTTGCCTCACAGGAAGGCAAAGGAAGAGGGCCTAAGGAGGGCAGCCAGAGTGAGAGAGGGAATGTGGGAGCAGGGGTCCCAATGAGACGGATCTCCGTCTTAATGGCATTAAGGCAGAGATAATCAGAGGCGCACCAATCCTGAATCTTGGAAAGGCAGTCAGGAATGAGCAAGGGAGGAGAGACTTTTGAGGGGAGCCTGAAGGAAAACTGAGTGTCATCCACAACTGAAAGTTAGAAGAAAAGGTGGGGTTCAAGTGGGCCAAAGGGTCAGATAGACATTGAAGTCAGGGTGAGAGGATATAACCCTGGGGGACACCACATGTGGAGAGAGAGGTGGTGGAGAGAAAGGACCCGAGTTCGACCTGGGAGGGTTGGTCCAGGAGGAAGGAGGTGAGCCACGCCAGGAGGGCCTGGTCCGTGATGCCCAGGTTCTCACAAGTCGACTTTTTGAGGTGAAATGATGAAAGCTTTTTAACGGTTAATGAATAGAATTGCAATTGATCGTAGGATAATTCAGTAGTGGATACTTTTATTAAAAATTGTTGTTAACATATTTTCTTCATCAAGTTCTAAATGCTGTTTTTTTATATTGTTATTGTAAATGTATAGAACTACACCTGCCATCCTTTTACACTCTCAGTTTGATTTAAAATGTTATATTTATGAACAATCTCTGCTTAGTTTGCATTCCCAAGTAGTGCCTTGCCATGTCCAGGCCAAACACATCCCACCTACGAATTGTACACAACTTGTCCCTGTCCATGGCCAGCTACATAAATACACAAGCCAACCACCCATTTGCTTTTCCATAATATACCTTTTAAAATACGCAGGACGTTTTCACAAAGGAAACATCTATGTTAATTGTGCTGCACATTCATGTAACATTCCCCAAACAAAAGTCACAATAGGAGCAAATTGCTGGCATCTAGTAATCCATTTGCAAATGCAAAAAGGGAGCTTAGTAAAATGTGTGATTCGTGAACAAAGTGAACTTTGTTCACATATTCAGGTGCAGGTGCCATGCAGGGTTCTTGCTCATTGACAATCACAGGTGAACTTTTACATTATTCCAGATATGCGGTGTTAGAGTAGGGGAAGGCAAACACTTTGAGGAAGCAGTGCAAAAAAAGTATGAGTAGTGCTCATTTGTTTAAGAAATGAAAGGTTGGATTGGATAGGGGGAAATTTTGACAGGGACAAACAAGAGCAAATGGTTGACTTGCTATTTTGTAATTCACTAGGCTGTGTATGGGTGCAGCTTCACATGTAGATATGTCCATTATTTTCATTGGCTGTCCCAGGGCAGTGATTTCCTTGAAAAAACATTTCACAAATGAAATGAGGGCATTTGACCTCCATGTGTTACCTCATTCGGGGGCATCTCATCTTGTAGGGGAGAATAAAAGAGACATGGCCAGTGGATAAATCTAAGGCGAGAGGTGCTGGAATAATGGCTTGCTTCATTGATGTGTGGTGCTTTTCTCCAATTACCATGAAAAGGGTGCACCTGTGAGATGCAGGCAATAACCTGCTCGCCTAAAGAATAGCACCAAACATGTGGCTAAGATTTCGACACAAGCTGAACATTAACATGGAACTGCATAGGGGAATATGTTCTTAAGGCCCAAAGACTAGCCTGTTGCCAACCTTAAACTCACAGCAAGAAATGCTAAAAGCCCCTTTTTCAAGATAAAACTTTAAACGTTCATGTACAAAATGATACCTTGCTGCATTGTGTTCAAGTAAAGAACTCAATAAATGAAGAGAAGTAGAGTTTACGAGATGCAAAGCAGCATCACACATAATCACTAATAACACTACTCCCTCTCCCTACAAATAGTGGAGAGCAGAGAGTAAGAAAGCCAAAGAATTTGGCTTAGGTTTCTACATTACCAGAAACACATTATTCAATTTCTAAACAGATGTTAATGCATTTATGTGAAATGTCATGAACACAAATGATATATGCTTCATTTTCCAACAATAAGCAACATTTGATGAATTATCCGATTAGGAATATGTCTGAAAATACTGTAATACACCTCTAAATGCAAATAGAGGCCTATTGGTAATATAATAAGTGTTGTGATATATATCAGACTTTAAAATATGGAACACATTACTGTTTAAAGCTGCATGGCAAATGTGTTATTCTGATGCAGATTTGACGATGCTCATCTTCCAGAGAACCTGTAAATAAGTGATTTTTTTCTGGTTAGCCCTGCATAACATAGTTGAATAGGGGTAGGTTGGCAGTTCTATCTGACGACAAACAAAGCTTATTTATCTTACATCAGAGAAACCTATTAAAATCTCTATAAAAAGCTGATCTGTTCAAGGCACCTGGCCAATGAGTTGCTTCCCACTCACAAGAGCTAATCTCAATTGAATTATTCCCAAGGAAAATACATTACCATTCCAAATTGGTATCAAATGTAGTACTGTGTGCTGATACAGTCTAAACTGTTTACATGGCAACCTGGCCTGTGAAAGCCAGACCAAGCTTCAAAGAAAGGTTATTGCACTTAAGATCTGCACTTTGAACTAGGTCTCCCAATACAATTATCCAGCTGCATCCATGAAAGGCTTTGCAAACAGAAGATGCCCCCATCAGTTGATCCAGGTCAATCATTAGCTATAGGCAAGCCTAGACATGTTTTCACATCTTCAATTCTAAAACTAAAATGCACACTTTGCATTTAAATGACATTTCAGATTAAAAACACTATTTGCAACTTATCTTCATAACACTATGATGTAGAATCCAAACAAAAGGTATGTTGCAACTGCAAGATTCTCCTCTATCGAATGAGTCTAAACCTAATATTTGTAGGATTATTGATTTATATTTTATATTGATACTATAGTCAATAAGACTTTTTTGTCAGTGACTAGAAACAGCGAATATAATAATGATACTTCAGTTTCATTAAAAAGGTATTCAATTCTGTATATAATTCATTAAAAGCAGGAACATCATCTTTCAGGCAACCCATCAAATACATTAGTAAATCATGTATCATACTATTATCATTAACCACTATATAGTGTTCCCAGATGTGTTTTATGGTCAGGTAATGTTTTTCAAGATTGTCTTAAGTTAGAAGTGTGTTCATTTGTTTCAGTGCTAGGATGTCGCAATAACCCAGAAGACGTTTTGTGGTTTCTAGAGCAATAGCCCTGCAAAGTCTATAAGTATGTTTCTAGTTGGGAATTTTTAGTCTGTCCCCAATTATCTCAAATACGTTGACTAGATTAAATGTGATCGTCAGATTTCTAGAAAGAATGTTATTTATTACAGGGGATCAGGGTTATATAAGTTGGAGTCTCGGATATATAAATCCTAGATTGTATAAAATAGGCGCTGTTAGACTTAGTTGAAAGGTCTACAATATTGTGTTCAGTATCAAAAGCCATTATGGTTAATTGTGTTTTTCTTTTATAGTGATCATAACTACTGGCACCTGTAGCTACACACATGTAAGGACTCCAAAAATTATTAGTGGCGTATAAGTTGTCCAGGGCACATCCCCTGAGAAATGAAGCATGGGAAGGAGACCCTTTGATAGTCAGATAAAGCAAAGTACCTGGGGCAACATAGGCACATTTCAATGGAAGTTATAGGATTATAACAAATTGATGCAATTATAAATATATGTAATAAAACAAGTCATATTTCATCACATAAATGTGTGTTGCACACCCTTCCTTGGAAACAACAGCAATCCGGAAATATATAGTTCATCTGTGTATCATGTTGCTACAATAATATATGGAAGAAGCATGATATGGAGCGCAAAACTGTTCAGAGTGTGCAGCCATCGCACTTTTACATGTTCAGAAATATGATTAACCTATGACAATTAAGGGGTGTATTCTCATGGAGTGTCTGTCTATTATGCAAGTCAATGGAAATTCTTGACTAATCAAAAAGTGTATGATGAAGAATGAAGCAGATTTACCTGGCTCTGCTTTCCTAGAGAGCATAAGGGGGCTAGCTGATTGGGAGTTCATCTGAAAACTCTTGAGGGTACATTATGGCTCTGTGCCTTAAAGAATTCTTGAAAAGTGAGTATGAAAATGAACCAATGTTATCGATATGTGCAGATTAAGAACATCCCTTTGTAACTACACAGCCAACCAAATGAAACCCTTTGGATTTTCACAGGTGCAGCCTGGCACCAGATGTGTGCTTATTTCCACATCTCCAGGATTGATAGATAGTTTTTGACTTTTTAAAACCATGGACATTTAAAAAGAGAGATTGGGGTTGAAACGGTGCCTACCTGCATCACTTATATTACCATAAGAAACAATGTCTAAGTAAATTGCATGAACTCCTCACTCATAACATCACACTGTAGCACATTATCTGTGAAATAAAGTGGGAGGGGTTCCTTTGTTAGAGAATCATAAAACTATATTCCGATGTTGAATGTATGAACCACTACACTGTTAATTTTAAATTGATTGCAACGAGTCCTCAAATAGATGCCTGCAGACCCTAATGGAACCTACCATAGTTTACAGTTTGTTTTCATCCAAATGCTAGAAGCCCATAGTACTACATCTACATGGGATTGCATTATTGAAGGACAATACATACTAAATGTGATTCATATATCCTCTTGTTGATTTTTCATGCAACCTTTCCCTGATACCAAGAATTGTCATTGATATTGGATAATTTAAAATATTTAACATTGTCTTTTAATAACATGTTAATTGAACTGTGGTTAACTAAAGGGTGTTTTAATACACTGGCTGATAAGCAGCAATGTTGTGATAGAATTAATTGTGATTGGTCTTATTTTGTTTTGTTTTATTTAGTACAATGAAGTAGTACTCTTCATAGGGGATGCATTTATCATAGAATAAGAACATCACAGAGCACATTGATGTGAATTATTTGCCAGCAATATGTGAAGGATATGATATCTGATGGGTGCAAATGGGTTAATGGACTAACAAAATAAAATAAGGACATCTTTGATGTGAAGTATTTTATAAAAAAAAAAGAACATGTTAAGGAAAGAACCCAAAGAAAGGAGGAATGCCCAACAGATGAAATATAGACTTTTTTGATCAAAATACATAAAATTATGAATACTGTTTAAATCTACTAATCTTTTTTTAAAATGTATTTTGAAGTATACTTTTAAAATTGATGTCACATTAAAATATTTCATATAGTCTGAATAAAACAAATTAAAAAATTACCTCATATAAAAAAACATGTCTGTGTCAGCACAATAACAGCTCCACAAATTCATTACCTACGTCTGTATCTGGGACCTGAGCAGGCATAGTCCCAAAGGGTATGTTTGTGGTTTACATATCATTATAATCTATGTAGGTACAAGTGCATGTGGACCATTTATATCTGCCTTCCTATATGGAACATACTACAGAATGTAATCTGCAATTGATCTGTAAAAAATTGGTTGCATGATTTTACCAACTCTTATTTTCCCTTGCAGTTCCTTTATGTCTTGTTCTTCCTGCCCCGAGTCAACCTCCTCCTGTGTCTACATGCACCAACAGCCTACTAGTGGTTCAAGCACATCTATTCTCTGCTCTTACAGAATCATGTAATTTTGCAGAACAGTATTTTCTCTTAGCACTCTGAGGCCACAGCTTAGTCAACCAGATGGCTACGAATGCAGCCTTTATTAGCATGTGCACATAGCCTGTGTACACCAACACTTCGAGCTTTCTGTCTAACTCGTCACTCCTTCAGTCACACTTCCCTGCTCACCTTTTATTGGTCTACACACTCTCTACCACTAGGGACACCTCCCATCTCACATTCCCTACCCATTGTCTTTCCTCCAGTGTGATTCACTCCCCCCTCCTCACAACTTCACAAATGGGGACAGACTCCTACCACTCCCATTCCACATGGACGCCGCTTTTCAGCACTGGCCCATCCCGATGATGGTCCTGATGGTGCTCTCACTTTGTGGCTTGTGATGTGCAGGTCACTGACATTTCTTTAGTCTTTCACCACTTTCTACACCTGTTAGCATGTGACAGGTGCAAATAGCGATAACAGCTGCTGCAGTGGGCTGTACCGGCTTGGTAATGGCCTGCCACCAAAGTAAGGGCATTTGCTGCTATGTAGCCATTGCTTTGGACGGAGGCCATTACCAGCCAGCACGGCCAACAACCTTGTCCATTATCACTATATAATAAATCTAACCTGACTATTGACTCTTTTCTACACTATCAACTCTAACCTTAACCACCTTTACCACCGTACATGTGTCACACTTGACTGTGGCTTGTGTTTGCCCCCTTTGGCCTCTTCTTCCCTCTGCTCTTCTCCTGATTGATCACCATTGCTCTTTAAACTATGTTGGCATATGCCTGTGCTGGGTTTGCTTTTTGGGAGTGCCTGTGTTTATTAGGCGAAGTCAACCTATGGGCAACCACCCTTTCCTTCTCCCTCCACCGCTTCAAATTATTTTCCTGGCCACGCTATGTGTGTGCATTCCTTCATGGTTCTGTTAAAGAACATGCCTTTCCTGCTCATTTTTGGGGTGGTAATGTGCTGCCTTTTATGAACACTGATTTTGTATCTCTCTCTCTCTCTCTCTTTCTCTTTCTCTCTCTCTCTCTCTAAACGTTTAAATCAATACTCAGTTCTCAGAAATGTTTATATCATCAATTATATTACACCTTTAGCTGTATTATCTAAAGTTATCATGACCTCTGGCCACTTAGAATACGCATAGATTAACAATGTAACATGCTGCCGTGCTACCCCATCTATACTCAGCAATGTGGCTATGTCAAGTCTTGATTCCTCCAGCAGAATTCTATTAACCCCTTAAGTGCCAGGCTATTATGCAAGTCTATGCAAAAAGGACGAGCATACTCGTCCTGCAGCCGACTCTACTTTCATATGCATTAATGTAAGATAATCCAGACACAGCCTTTGCTCGGTTTTGCACATTCATATATGATCCATATTCCTCAAATTATTCAACCTGCCCTCTCCTTCCTGAAACGTGTCTATCCCTCTTCTTAAGCAGACACCGGTGCAAGCATACATTATTAACTACCTAGAACACTTGCATGTTAGTCTTCATACGTCTTTTACTGCGCCAAACACTTCACTAATTCTCAGACCCTTTTCATCCACTGTTCTCCTTAGCCAGAGGCCAAGATTCCTCAGAAATGAACTCCCGAATGGCAGAAATATGCTCCTGTTTCAGTTCAACCTCACATTCATCCTCGCCTGCACTGCCTTCGGGTGCACATTTCTGGCACACTATATCTCACGAGGCTGTGCTCCAAGTTGAGAGACCCTCCTAGAAGCTCATCGTGTAACCAGTGCCTTACTCACTAATACCTTATGGAAAGGTTGGTGATCAACACTCATACTAAATCTCACTCCCCATACAAGTGTGCTGAATATGTTCACTGCCCATGAAACAACCAAGACTTTCTTATCTGATACAGAAGAACACATTTAGACACATTCAGTGGTGATTTTCTGCTCTTTTCTCACCCTTGTAAGCTAGGCATATACGCCCTAAACTCTGGCATCCACAGAGATTATGTATGGAACTCTGGCAAACAAAGGGTGCCACTCTTGGCACCTTTGAAAACATCTCGTTGACCAGTCTAAATGTTTTGTTTTCCCTTCTCATCCTCAGACCATGCTTCTAAAATAGTCCAATCAACCTTCTATCATGTTCTCCCACATTCCGCCAAATGTTAAGGCTGGCATCTTGAAAAGATTGCACTGCTGCAGAAAACGTTATGCCTCAACTGCAGAAAAACTGTGGCCTTCAACTTTGAAATACACCCTGAAAGGTTACAACTGCAATATATCCATGGGCTTCAGGATTCAGCCTGAGCAGTGGGGGATGCAGGCTTAAGGCAACGAGTAATACAGAAAGGTATCTCACCTAGCAGTGGGTGCCTGTCTACTATCAGACATTTATACCTCTAAGATCCAAAGGCAACCCATGCTTGCCTAAGATGTTGAGCCATTCAGTTGCTTCTACTGATTTAATTACCCCCATTCATTAGAATTCTATTGGAAATCCACTCGAAAATTGACTGAGATGAACCTTGCTTAATGTTGGAACCACTCTACGGAAATAAAATGACTTCACCTTACCAAGGGGACCAAATCCTTTTATACGCAGGATCACAGTAAACATATACAAAATTCTCCCTTTCTGGTGCACTATTCTCATCAAAACTAGTGCACACAACTCAAAACTGGCATCTAGATTAATGGTAAGAGTAATTTGGTGAGGCCACACTCGCAATTGCACTATTATTTCTGACACATATTCTTTCCGAAAGCCTTTAAATTCCAAATCTTCATTAAAATCTTCTCTCTCAATTGAACTCAACTATCATCATGTTTCATCCCAAACTATATCCCTTTTGTATGTTATAATTTCAACCTGAATCCATCTGCATACTCCCCTTTCATACACAAACAGTATCCCCAAGGACTTTTTCTAAATAAGTTTGCTCATTTATTCATTATTTATTTAGTCACATACCATCTGGTTATCCCCTCTAGTAAAATATTTGCAGCAATTCACCATATGTCCCTTTTTTTCTGCAATTCTAAAAACCTGACAGTTTGGCACTGGTATTTTCAACTCACCACTATATACTTATCCTCGCTCTTCATTCTTTGCACAAACTTAGGCATCAGAGCTTTCACTCCTATTGAATGTAGCTCGGTGGTTCTTTTCTGTCTAATTCCTTCTCAGATGGAGAAGTGCGCAACCACCAAAACTTGATGAAGATTAGGGACTCCCTTTCAGCAAAGTTCCTCTGACACTGCAGCTTCCACAGTGTAGCATCACTGGGACTCTGATTGATTCGTCCCGCAAGTTGGCCCTTAAAATTGTATGTGGAGGACTGTCCCCTCAAAGCCGTAAGACTAAGAGAACTTTCTTCACTTTCACTCTGAACATGTACTATTAAATTACATCTTTCTATGACAACTCCAACCCTGGCAGTGAATTGCAAATCTAGCCTCTGAAACACACATCAAATTAATCCAGCACATGTCCCTTATTATTTACCAAAAAAAGATACATGGTGAAAAATTGTTTTTCATTCAAGCTCTTTACATGGAGGGGCAAGGGTGTCTTTCTGTCGCAATGAAATTCAACGAATCGTGTTCTTCCATTGCTCCCATTTTAGCATATGCCTTTCTAGGAAACATGAGGTAATTCATTGCATGCCCCTATAATTTCCACTGGCTGGGTGCCTGGTCAGTAACCCAAACCCTCACGTGGTGCCCCAATAGCCATACAAACTCACAAAACACACCCTTAGTCCCCAATGCTCCCTTGACGTCTCACCCTGCACCGGCTCGCCAGTGCAGGAACAGGCAGACATGCCCGTTACCCTTACTCTCTAAAGCACATTGCTGGCACCTGTGCTGCTCTAATTACCCTAGTTCCTGACACCTGAGTACCTCACCCCCTAATACTTATGGTAATGCGAGAGATGATCCAGAAGGTGAAAATAATAGTGACATCTGGAATCATAGTTGACTTGATTCGGGAGGATGGGGAACCCAAAAGTTGCACAAACCTATCAATCTGCCGAAAATGCAGCAGACCCGGAGTGCAGACACTGTGCCAAGACTGCCATCTCTTACAGGGGCTCATTTTCGAGTCCTGTCGTAATTCGGTAGTGGGTCCTATACGTTTACATTTCTGTGTAAACGAGTTCCCGCTGCCGAATTTCCCTCATTTACACAGGAGGGTGCAAAGGGTGAGGACGAAAAGGGCAGCACTCCACTATGCAATTTGAGTAAACGCTACCTGCATGACAGGCAGCGTTTACAATGGATTGCTATGGTGGCCACCTGCTTCCAGCGGACTCCATAGGAATCCCCAGCATTTGCACTGGCATGAAAATCCATAGTGGTGCAAATGCTGGAGTATTTGCATGGCAGACAGGAAGGAGGCAGCGGAAACGTATCTTATCTTCTTCCCCTCGTCTCCGCAAATACAAATGAAAGGAAATATAGAGCACCGTAAATGAAATGCGTAAAAGACACGCACAGGGCTTTTACACATTTCATTTAAGGTACTCCAGGAGGAGAATTAGCTCGACAATGTTCAAAACTGCGAAATTAGACTACATACTCCCCTCAGAATCTATCAGTGGCATAAGACACAGTAACAGAGCGAGCATCCAAGCAAATATCCACACGTGTGTACATAGGGAAAAGAAGCCAGCTTTAAACAATGTTCCCCCAAGCGTCTATGTGATATTGGTCCAGAGATTGACCTCAGAAATGCATGGCTGCGTGCACAGTGTTTGCTTCATGCACACGATGATCGCAGCAGTCCCACAGAGCGCACACGTTTGCACACAATGATCTGTGGAGAAACTTGATCATAACCCTGCACACGGGGGGGGGCACGTTTGATGGACTACAAGCAGGTTTCAAAGAATCTACCGAATCCTGCATGGACAAGAGATAGCATTGACCCACCAACCACCAGGGGGCCTCTGTGAAAAATGGGAGAGCCTTTGTGCACCAAAGTATACTTCTTTAATGGTGCACCTCCTCATAATAAGTCACAGCCCTCCAGGTTAGGAGAAAGCGACTAAGCCGTAAGGTGAATTCGTATTACCCGAGACAGAACCCCAGAGCAAATATCGCCAATTAAACCCAAACAAATATGGGGCAAGAGATGCTTTATCACAAGTGTAGAACCAAGCCATGCTGCATACAGATTATGATAATATTTTTTTAAGAAACAGATCTCTAGAAAAAAGCCCCAGGTGCACAATTAAGCAAAGATCTAGCAAGGAAACGGGTTTTATTGCAACAATGTTGTCAGACTCTAACATTCAAAATGAGACATCCCCAAGCAGTTGTTATGATGAACACTTGACCAGATATGTTAAAAACAATTGCAAGCTGAGATGTTGATTGATTTAAATACGATTTGTGCCTCAGAGAGACTAGGCCTCCATTCTAGATGGCATTATACTCAATGCCAGTAGCTGTGTCTTCCTTGCACCACAATATCAAGTGCTTCTCTTGCCTAACTCAATGGTATTAAATATTGTCACTCTCAGAAAAATGAAAGATGTATACAAGCCTTCACAGTTCAAACCCATAACCTTCATGTTGAGTAGGGATCCTTCCCAGAGAGTGCGGGGAGACGGGGTGAAAGGTTATAGATATTAACCAAAACACCAGAACAGGTTGTATTTTTGAAAAATGTAGTTCCGAACATAAGCAGTTCTTTGACTAAAATAATTCCAGTGTTTGTTCTAAACTCGTGTATATTTGATTTCACAACCAGTCATATAGGCAGGGAGTGAGACGGGAGGTTAGGTGAGAGGTCAACAATTAAAAAGGGCTTTAGTTGAGGGACAGCTCGAACATTTAAATAGCATTTAGTTGACGGACATGTAGAAAATGGGAATAGGAATTATTCGAGGGGGAGGTAGGAAATTGAAGTAGGATAGACCATCATTTTGTCACTTCATTAGTACTGACTGTACTACACTACAGTGGCCATCTTGCAGGAAATAAACACACCCGACAGTTCTCGGTAATGTGAGAAAAACACCACAGAACTGTTTGGATGCAGGCAGGAGACTAGATGACAAGCACTGTATACATGTCACTGTGCCACGTTTCAGTGGTGACTACAAATACTAGTTAGTTTCTGAGAACATGTGGTAGACACGAGGAGATTAAATTCAGTGGCTGTATATGAGTTTGCTATCATTTAGTGACCAAACCAAATACTAGTTATAAGTAGTTGCAGAGAAACACATTCTTGGGGTGCAGGAGGTAATTATACATAGTGTCTGTTAAGTGAGTGTACTGTGTTTTAGTTGCTATAACAAAAGGTAGTTACAGACAGTCTTTCATTTCATGGTAGGAATGGGCAGATTATATTAAGTGCACATACGTATCTGCACCATCCTTTAGTGGCCAGAACAAATACGAGTGGTTAGGTGTTTTTTCTGACTACCAGTGGGGTTGGGTTCACAGCTGCAGGGGTATATATTAATTTAGGGCAAACTGTCAATGATAAACATATCTGAGAAGCAAGGCTTCACTCTTAAGAGAAGCAGAGTCTAGTTTAAAGCACAGCTCACACACACAAAAAAGATACCAAGAAATGGATTGTCCACTGTGATGATGGAAATGCATTGCAGGGCCAGGGCCTCCCTGCCCTTGTACTGTATTCCTTTATCATTTGTGTTCTGTATTGCTTTCTGCCCAGGAGTCCATGTGGGACTCCTGGCAGTACAACTCTTCCTGTTTTTGGTTTGGTGTACAGACCCATGGGATACCCTTATGGCACCCATGGGTGGGGCGGTGCCACCCTGTGCCCCTAGTGTATGTTTTTGAGCACCTGTGTGTGTCCCACAGGGCAGGGTATGGGCTGGTGGCAGCTCCATGCTGAATTTGACAGGTGCTCTGAGTATCCTCCATTTTGGGATACCCAGGCCCTGGCATTGGAATCAGTTGATTCCTGATAGGAAACAAGATGGCCCCTGTGGCCTCTTGCTTTCTATTGCCTGTTACCTTGTTTTCCCAAAGGCCTGGAAAGCCCTGGATCTGTCCCTTCCCCCTGACTGGCTGTTGGGTGGAAGTTCCATATATGGTGTTGTTGTGAAGTCCAGGCCAGACTGGCTGTAGCCTTCCCAGTGACTGTATGTTGTGGGTACACCCTGTGGGTGGTATCTGGGTGAATGGAGTGTGTGACGAATATGCGCTTCTTGTTGTGGATGTCTAGTTTCTAGTGTTTGACACAATGACTGAGACAGCCCTGCCTGAAACTGGTATGAATGCAGTGTGGAGTGGTGAATGGTTGGGTACTTGTCCCAATACACATAACTTGTTGTGAGTGTCTGGAGAGAAGTGAATGGCCTGAATGCACTATGCACCTGATTGGCTGCATGCCTGCATGAATGCCCTTCGGACCGATTGGTTACCTGAGTATGACCCAGCAGAATGAAAGGGAGATCAACTAGTATATCAGGGGGCCCCTCACTGCTAGAATTCATGTTCAGAAGTTGAAGAGAAACTGAGTTGAAACTGAAGCTTAACCTTGAAGCCCTGCTAGAAGAGAAGTCTTGCTGCTGCTCTACTTTGTCGATCTAAAAGCTGCTGTGTCTCCAAGGACTGACCCATTGAAGACCTGGTTAGGCGCCCTCTTCCCGAGCTACGAGGGACCATCGTGCACCAGCTGATCTTTGCGAAAGCTCCCTGGTAGACAGATCTATGGCAGGCTGCCGACTGGGGACAGGGACTGCTGCGGAATCACAAGGAAAAGCGCCCGGACACTGTTGTCCATCACCATCGACGGCCGCCATCGTGACCGGAGCTGCTGTGCTCCCTTTGCCTAAGTAACATTTGATCCAAGGACGCTTTCGCCTGCACGGTCGACTGCTTTGTCCCGCCGGAGAAAGTCAAGGCAGCTGACGCGCCGAGGAGGATCCGCCGGTGGGTTTCCCGTCACCTAACGACCGTAGAGACACGGGACGACTCGACGCCTTTGCTGGGCCACAGTTCTTCACAATCTCTTTGCGGTCCTGAACTATCGTCATCGAGGTGCCCTGCACGCCTCTTCCTTGCAGGATGCCAATGCTCTGTCGTCGACGAGCACCACTAGGAACGAAGCTGCCACCTCCCCGTTGTCGTTCAACCCTTTTCCTCATGGGATCTTGACGATCTGAGGCTCCTGCCTTAAAGGGAGCCGCTCAAGACGGATCCGTCGACGACCCGATGATGAACTCTGCTATTCCAGGTACATTGGGGTTGTAGAACTATTTTAGAAGGAAATAAGACTTATAAAACAATATATGGACTGGGCTTGTGATATATCTTTACTTTACAGGTTGCCCAGGTAGGGGGATCTCCACACAGAACTGTTTTTAACGGTAGAGGCCAGTATTCTGCCAATTGTTCTAACCAACTGCTTTCCTCCTATGTCTATTGTTGGTTACTTTTATTAAGCAATTTGTGTGACATTTAACCAGAGTACAGTTGATGCACTTTAATGGAATCTAATAATAATTGTGGTACAACTTAGAACTGTATAGATTTGCCATTGTAGATTTACTGAGCACAAAGTGAGGTATTGTGATTATATACATAACCTTGAACTTAATTATATAAAGACTGTGTTTTAACTAATACAGTGTGTGGACATTCCTGTTTGGGTGCTTGGGGACTACACTGTACTTAAGAACCAGCCTGCATCACCTCCTGAGAAGCTTGTCCCTGATTGCTCGTCCATTGCTACCAACAATAGAGAAGCTTGGCTGGGGTCCACTGTGCCTCTCCTCTACCATAAATAGAGCAGAAGTACAGACCCCCCCTCCAGTCTTTACTTCCACACAGGTAAATGAAGAGAATATATATTCACTATTTATTAAGTATAACGTGACTATATGTCAAGATCAAACAAAATTAAGTAAAACAAAAGTTAAGTTACAAAACAGCAATGGTGTCCAGTTTACACCAGACACATTTTAAATTAAAAAACAAAATGAACTGGCAACAAAAAAGCGATGCACAGCGGCAGTTTAAGGTAGTGTAAAATAGCAATTAGAAGTGAAGTACCACTTTACACAATATAACACCAAAAAACCCAGACCTGGAGCCTATATTGCAGAAACTGTGCACAGTTTTAGCATTAGAGCCATCATGTTCCTACTATTTTCTACTATAAAAAAAATCTTCTTTCCACGTATTGCACCACGGTAATGTTTTCTTAGTGCTAATAGTGTGCAATATTAGCAGCATGGCAAACTTTGCTGTGTTGCAAGAATTCATGGAAACAATACATATTTGCCTTAGGGCATTTCTTTCATTAATGCAAAATGTACAGTGCTGTTTAGCACATATTTATTTATGGATTAGCACCATTCTGGAGCTCATGTTCATTGGGGCTGTAACTTTAGTCAAGTGTATAACTGCCTTGAGTAAGGGTTTAATGCCTTCTGTTCACGTCACGCCCCATTTTCAATCATTTGTGTAGCAGAGAGGAGGGGCGGAATGCTACTTGGTTTTCCGCCACCTCTTTCCTCTCCACCATGCCCCAGAATGGATTTTCATGTCAGAGCAAATGCTGGAGATCCCTATGGAGCCCACCGGCTTTATGCAGTAGCATAAAGCAGGCGGACTCCATAGGGATCCATTGTAAACTCTGCCTGCCATACTTGCATGGCTGGCAGCATGTACAATTACAATTAATCACTGGCCGAGATGTGTTTACGCATGTATACCATGCACAAGCAGCAGGGACCTGGCTATGCCAGAGTTCATACGTACCAGGTTCTCGGTGGTAAATTATGTTTTGGAGCAACATGTGCTCCACAATGTTTTTACACGTACTGAATTTCAGGCAGGGCTAACTCTGCACTACATGTGCTCTCCTTTTTAATTTGGCCCTTTGGGTGTTGCTTGCCAAAAGTATTGCATTAGAGTACAGATATGGAGAAATGGCATATGAGGAGGGACACACAGCTTGTAAGTGTTGTTTGGTTATTTGCCCACCCATTGACTGCCCATGGGTACGCTAATCCCTATGACCACTTGTTAGACAGAATTGCATGCAGTTCCCTCTGGGCCCACCACATACAATTAGGGCTACAGGTGTAAGCAAAAACTAACCTTTGGTCTAAGTCTGTACTACACATTTTAGTGGCAGCAGGGCTGAGCAGTCAGGCTTATCTCAAGAAGTAATCTGTGCAGTACAAGATATTACACAGATAACTTACAATCACAGTGGTTCAAGTAGACACTTACACTCAAGGTTTCTTGGTAAAACACTTATTAATTTATTTACACAATCATTTATGAAACATTTACTAGTGTTAGGCAACTTAATAATATACTAGATATACTTCAGTACTAAACCAATAAGTTTCTGAACAAGTTAGGCTCCCCTAAAGTGGCAGCAACATGGCACTTCAGTAACTTTCAAAAGAAGTAAAAAGGTACAAGGTAGCAGAATAGATTACATATACTTGGTAGACAGTGCAAATAGTTTCAGTTCACCAGAATAGTTCAATTCAAGTCAATAGGCCAGACCAAAGTCAATGGGCAAGTGTTCTGGATAGGAAAGTGCAGTTTGGGTATCAAACGGTAACGTTTTTGCAATAGTTCTTAGAAGTAGTTTTGGCAAAAAGAATCATATGTCAGGTCACAAGCTGATTAGGCCTGCAAGTTGGGAAAGTTCCACAAACTTTCACTGCGAGAGAGAGGTTTTCTCAATCGAATGGGCACAGTACCTTAGTTTGAAGAAACAATTGCTGCTGAAGTTGTGGTTTCCTGGCAGTTCCTGCAGATCTCACTGTTCCTGAGCCTCAGTCGTGGGGACAAGCGGGAGGACGTAGGGGAACTCCTGCATTGCACAGGATCGTCGAAGAAAGTAACCAAGATGGAGTCTCTTCAGTTTCCAGTAGCTGTAGATTCAAGAGCGCAAGCTGGTGTCCCTCTCCCTGGTTAATCCTAACCATCCTTGAGAATGGTATCCAGGTGTCTTACAGTTGGTTGGTCCCACCAACTCAAAGGAAGAAACTGTCCTTGAAGGAGCTTCTCTGTCGAATGGAGCTTTGGCAATCTGGACCTGCAGCAGGGCTTCACCGGGCAAACCAAGGTCCAAGAGTTGCAGCAGCCGTCCTCTATCAGCTTGTCTTTGGTTCTTCCATTCCAGTAGTCGACTCTGCCTTCCAGTCCAGGAGACTCCCCTTTTAAACAGTTTTCTCCCATTCATTCCAGCCTAGCTGTCACTCACGCAGCAGGGTGGCTGTCCTAGCCGGACAGTCAGCCAGCCAATCACGCCAGAGTGCATTTGGGCCTACTAGGAGAGTAAGCACATGGCGTTTCGGGCACCTCCCTCACTTCCTGTCCACCCCAGACACTCAGACGCCAGAGGCGGTCTTTACTCCTGAAGCCCACCAAATGGCATATTAACAAAGTAACCAAACCTGGTTCGGCGCGCAGAGATAAACTTTAGAAGGACCTTTCCAAAATGGAACGGCGAAAAAAGAAGACCGGGACCCATTTAAACAAAGGGGCTTAAGGCGCCATCTTGAAAAACATGGCTCCTGTGATTTTTAGCTACCGGTGTTTGCGGTCGGGAAAAATCATGGTAGTTCATTGTAAACCCACTGCCAGCAGCCTTTTCAATAGGAAAGGTTAGCATTTGACTGCTACATGAGTATTTAGACACAGGGGATACTAGGTAAGCCCTCCAGCACTCCATTGTAAGATGGTGTGTTATGGGTCTATGAATTTGGAAAGACTGGTAAACTCAATTTCACTTTACATTCTCTGGGAAACAGTAGTTTATCCCAGAGAAGGTATTTAAACTTTTGGGAAGTCTCAAAAGAC
The DNA here is from genome assembly GCF_040938575.1 of Ambystoma mexicanum. Lineage (NCBI taxonomy): Eukaryota > Metazoa > Chordata > Amphibia > Caudata > Ambystomatidae > Ambystoma > Ambystoma mexicanum. Next base: position 895,547,830 of record NC_090924.1, read on the forward strand.
ATCCCTGTGTCACTGCACTGAGGTGCTGTGTAACACACATGAAAAGATGATGCCTATGAAGTTATCTAAAACCCCATATTCAAAGAACACAAGTGTAAAACATACATCAAAACACATTAAAGAGTGGGAAAAAAGTCCTCAAAATCCAGCAAAGTTGCTGGGGGTCTCTAAGGTGAAGGGAATTAGCACATTTATGAGAATTCTCCCTAACACCACTCCCACCCAGTTTCTGCCCCTTCCCTGCCCAAACACCTCCTCATGGGAACTCTTTGAGCTCCCCCTAATCAATCCTATCCATCAAACTTTGCAAACGAGTGTCTACCAGTTTTTTTCAAAGTAGTCTTCTGAGAGTAAATTACTTAATTGGAGTTGTAAACCACTACTGCTGCAATACAAGTGTCTTAACCAGATCTGCCTTCAGCCACTCAATTTAAAAGCAGTATGCCAGTCCTTCACTGAAGTCCTGTTAAAAACAAGCATTGGCAAGGCCAACAGTTTTGGCTTGTGTACAAGTATTGGCCATTTGCCAAGCACTGCTATTAGATGCCCAGGTACTCGCACCATTATTCACCTGCTAACATCTATGGTCTGTTTATACCACTGTGCCTGTCAAGTGCCTTTGCCATGCTTACACAAAAGCCCAAACTGTTGACATTCCCAATGCTTGTTTCATATTTAGACGTGTTAATGTAAGGCAGCCTTTCCTTTCTTTCCTTGTTCGTCTCCCTTCCCTATAATGCATTATTGTTTCTTTTGTTCTCCCTTTCTTTCCATCAACCTTTGTCTCTATCTTCCTTCCTTTCCTCGCCTTTTTTCCCTTCTGCTGTCATTCTTCCCTTGAGAGTGAAAGAAGGGAAGAGCAGGGTAGATGGAAAGGAAGTGAAAGGATGAGGCAGGCTCTGAGTCTGGGTCTGCTCTGCCCCCTGAGAGCAAATTAGCATCTCAACTAAATTTCCTTCCAGGTTGACCTAGTCACTGTCCCCTCGAAAGACCCAATCCGTTTCTTTTGAGAACTTGTTTCCTTCTTTTTTTAGCAAATGTCTCCCCATTGCACAATTCAAACCTCCACTAAGTGTTTCCCTCTGTGGTGCTTCAATTCCGAATGCAGGAGGGGGGAGGGGGCGGGCTCGAGAGCCGCTTCTCGCTCATGCGACCTCATGAAAATGCAGCCAGGGGCAACCACGTTTGTTATGTGCATTAAAGAAGAGACTCCATCTCCGCAATGGGCCAAATGCTATTTCCATCAGAATCCCTTTCTCCTTTGCTTCATTCACTGCTGCCGAAGGTGGGCTTACAATATCCTACAGTCGCATTAAATGAGTTATTCCATTATGTTTTAAACTAAAAAAACGCTTCTGCTCCACGGCGCACACAGAATCATGGCAATAAAAGGAGCACACAGGGCTCTTTAAAGTGTTTTTAATCTCAATAAGATGGGCCAGATATTTATAATTTAAGATAAGCAATGTTTAAAATAATTACAGTTGTAAATACGAAGCAAGCTACACAGCAGCCTGATGTAGCATTGTTTAACAAAATGCGTGCAATGCGATCTTTTTCCTTTTTTTCCAAACACAATAACGTGCATTGCATGAAACGAATTTGGAGGACACGGTTGGAAGATTTCAACTTTATACCCCAACCAAAGGAAGGACGCCCTTCTGATGTCAAAGCAGTTAACATGGCTGCACATAAGACACTGTGTGGCTCAGATGCCATGACCCAGAAAGCCTGTCACACACTGCACAATATCATACACTGTCTCCTTCCTCCTCACATACACACCATCAACTGCTATGCGAGGTTTGCTGACTTGCGTTGACACCCAGTAGCCATTATCATCGTCAAGCACTCCACCACAAAATCCTAGGAGACTTTCTCATCCGATTCAGCGTACCCAGCAAACCTCTGACGCCGTGAGCCTCTAAACCACAAACAAATGGTGATGGGTTCGCACCGACTTCACCATGAACATGCTTGGTGCAATCTTAGGCTCCGGTGACCTGCTGATGGTGGTACCACCAGTCCACCTAGTACCGGGGACAACCTGGCCATTCAATTATTCATCAGAGGATCCCCCCCGCTGACACCCAGAGCCGGGAAAGAGACACCATCCCACCAACACCTGATTGACGGCCTGGAAACTGAACGAGATGAGGGAATTTGGATTTGACCACGCCAGCTACCCATAATCAGGCATGGCCTTGACCACTGGAAGCCTTGCAAAAAGCTGATCAATAAATAGTTGGCACTAGCTTTTGATGTCCTGGCACTGGGCAGGGCTTACCGACACTCTGGGAATAAGCACCTTGTCAGGTGGTTCACCCCCACACTGTCCATACTAAAAAAGAGCGATCAAGCTGTTGAGTATATATGGCAATCAACATCCACCCTAAAAAATAGACCAGTATACCCATAAACCCCCCGAAATGACATAACCAGGATAAAAAATTGCACAGAAAGCACATGGCAGAAACATAATTATCTCAACATCGGAAGAGCAGAACGCACTCATGAAACGCTTTGTGAATTCAGCAATTCTAGCGCCAGAGAGAACGTGTCCCCTCACAAAAACGATTTGACAAACTAGATGTACAAATCACAAACAAACATTCCACTGCCCCTAGACCCACAGATTCAACCATGGCACAGCCAAGCAACGTTTCACGTATTACACTGGAAGTTCTAATGGGAATGTAAAGTCTACTAGCTGACGGGTTTGGGTCAACTGACGGCCCATTTCCCCTTCGGTCTCCAAGGGTGTACTCTCAATGTCGGCCTGATAAGGTACTTCCTTTCCCTATTGTATGTGCCCCTGAAACTTGGCAAGGATCCCATCTCATCAACCTCTTACGCAAAAAAGCTTCCTTAAACCCAATTGATTCTGACAACTTTAGACCAGTTTCCAATATCTTTTATCCTGCAGAGCTGGTACACATCCATGTGGAATTACATGAACACATTCAATCCAGTTCCCTACTTGATGCTACTGAGATATATTTCTGTCAAGAGAGAAACACAGATACTACATTAATCTCCACCCTTGATGTCCTGTAGCATTTAGTGGACAAGAACAATGATGAGGACTTCATCCTACTTAATTTACTGTCTTCCCTTGTATTTATTTATTTTCTTATTTATTTATTTCATTTATAAGGCACAAAAACAACCCAGAGGCATTGAGGCACTGTTACAGGTACAAGTCAGGTAAGTCAGGTCAGGAATTGCTCACTATTCTTAGAGAGGCACAGCTACACCCTACTGATGAGGTCCAACCAGACCGAAACACGTGTCTGGGGTTACTGTTGGTGCTCTTGTTCAGAGGAGAATTGCCTAGCATTTCAGTGGTGGACTGCCCCAGGACAGGACAAAGACTGATATGTTTGGGATATTTCTTCTCTGTGAAAGATAGTGAGCTAAAGACTCTGGGTAAGTCTCTCCTAACCAGGACTAATGTCTGGCAGAGGGACTCCCAGGACCCCCCCTTGTTAATTATGTGAATTCCTGCCACCTGAAATCCGCAACATCTATAGCCACTTGATGTGCTAAACATGGCTATTCTTACACAACATGCACAAATGCACTTGACAGCCTCAGCACAAGAGCCATCACATACATGTTCCACACAATACCCTACAACAACCCTCCATCAGGCACCATTACCTGTCCACTGGGCCTCCAAGGCCAAAGACTCCCTTCTGTTGTCCCCACCACTGCCTGTCAGCCCACATCCATCTTTAATCTCCACCCTCTAAGTCAACCACACCATCTTTCAACCCACCAAGCCCTAGTTGGAATTCAAACAGTCGCCAACCCCATCTGCATCCCCTCTCTCATCACCCACCTATGCATGCTGTGTTTGTCATCACACATACTCACACACCCACACACCTCATCTGTCACCCCTATACTCTCCTGTCTGTCATCCCCCATCTTCACTCTTCCCACTTGTAATTCCTCCTGTCATTACCACACAGGTTTGTCATCCCCACCCTGGTCAATTGTTTCTACCACATCTGTCAACCTGTGTCTGTCACACACCCCTCACTGTCTGACAACCAACAACGATCTGTGTTTCTCATGACCATTCGCCCATCCCATGATGTCCTTTGCCACCCAAATGTTGCCCACACTCACTCCATCTGTCATCAACCCAGTCTGATATTCCTTCAAAAATACACCTCATCTGACTTCCCTCAACCGACCAACTCTCATCTGTCCTCACAGCCATCTTCTGTCCCTCCATCCAAGCCCATCTATGTTCCAAAAACCTCCACCACTCAACCCACCCCTACCTGATCGTACCACCTTCCCCCTGTAACACCCCCACATACCCATTTGAGGTATCCCCTGATGCACTCCATCCATCTGCCTTCAACAGTACGTATCGATGTCTGAATGTATGAGATAAAGCATGAACCTAGCTTTGGAAGCAATGGAGCATGGTACAAAGGGGACATACCAAAGGCATAAGTAACATGGTGCAGCCGAAGAGATAGAATGGGTAGGACGAGCTTAAGAGGGGGACCCTAGAGGAGTTGAGTGAAGTGATCACCAGTCGGCACAATGTTCTTTGCAGTGTAGGATTCTAAGGTCCTTCCTGACGTGTTGGATGGACAGGCCGGTCGCTTCTGCATTGGTAACTTGTTTCAGAGGTGCGGTGCACAGCAGGAAAAGTCCTGTTTCCTGTTTGTTCACTCTTGAGCACTTGGTTTTTAGCCTGCAGATGTTGTGGCTTCCAGGGGTGCACTGGTCTCTGGTGATGGTGAGTTGCTTGGCCAAGTAGAGTAAACTGTCTGATGTGACCCGAGCGACCCATTCACCCAAGGTCTGCCGTCCAGCCAGCCATCCCCAGCTGCCGTCCAGTTCCTCTGCCTGCTGCGACGGAGAAAACAGTACATGTTATACCTATCATAAATCATGACTTGTCTAGATTAGAAAGTGTGGTATTATGTTGAGTGAGTGTGCATCGATGATGACTAGTTCGAGTGAGTCTTAGTATTATGAAGGGGTTTTGGTTAGAGTCAGGACACCCTCTAGATTGCTGAGGGCACATATATATCAGTAAGAGCTACGACAACCTGTGTAGTCATGGCAAAGAGTTTGTTCATAGAAGAAAATGAGTCTCAAATTATCAAGAATTTAGAGGGTCTGGCCTCTATGTAAATTAATCTGAGATCAAGTCTTTGGCAATTTAGTAGTAGCTCGTCCATTTGCAAGTAATGTATATAGCATCAAAAATGTTGATTTTGTCATATTATTTAATGTCATGTTTAATGTAATTTAATGTTATCCAAGTCAGAGTTCATGTAACGGTCTTCAGGTTCCATTTTCATCATTAATGCTCATGGTTATTTCAAAAACTGAAAATATTTTGTGTACCATCGTTTTGGCAAACATTAAAAGAAAACGGGAAATATTGTCTTCTTTAGTGGAAAATGAAAAGAATATTAGAATGCCAGAATTCTTGCCACATCCAATCCATGCCCCCTTCCTCCATTTACCCTGAAAAAATAAGAATGGGAGCAGAGAAAAAGGTTTAAGCTTCTCACCTATTCCCTTTTACCATGTTACAAAACCCCTTAAAATAAAAAATAAATAAAAAAGCTATCATGTAAAAAGAATAAAGGAAACCATTTTTTCTCATGTGACTAGGCAGCCTTCTCTGGGTTAATTTCTGAGTTCATGAATTAGAAGTCGAACGAATCCCAGGTAGTCCACCATTCGGAAATTGATACTTTTACTTTGACAGAGCAGCAGGCAAAATAAGACTTCTCCCACCACCCCATACCTCCCTGACATACATTGTCTATGCAACCGATCTCCAGGGAGCCATGCAGTTATGCAGGCAGGAAGGTCAAAGTGGAAACGTGACCTTCCTCAGCGATCACTCGCCAGATAATTTTAGTGCTGCAGCAGGAGGCTGGGGGCAATGTCAGACAAGTGCGGGAAATTTTGAGCCAGCGCAAGAAAGTTTTGCAACAACGTTTGCACCAACTGGCCATTTAACAAAATGCATTTTGCATGGAAAGTGAAGGGCATGAAAAAATTATATTTTGCACCAATCCGGAAAATGGCAGGTGGGTATTATTCAATAACACTTTACACATGCCAGTGTCAAATTGCCCTGCACCACTTCCTTACAGCCAGGGACGTCATTTCATCAAAATGCCAGGGGTAGAGGATGTGACATCACATGACCCTTGACCTCTGGTGACATCACAGGAAGGACCCCGCCCGAAGAGACATCACAGGAAGTGATGGAACACAACCTTTCACCCCTTGACAAAACAGGAAGTGGCATCACATAACATTGTTCCTAAGTAAACTACGAACAATATGGTTACCATAGTACTGTAATGTGATATACATTTCATACAAGAATGGATCACCATATGTATCGTTAATATGATTGTGTATAGGACAATATTACCAAATTACTGTGAATGCAAGCAGACGTCCAAGGCCAAATGATAATGCTGTGTTATTATATAGCACCTACGCTTAAGCGCTATATATAGAACAACTATACATACAATGGTATCACTACATATTATCCCCACCAAAAATATCGCCGTATATACATATGGTCGTCTGGAACGGCCATTGGCATTATTTTTGGGGGGGATAATTTTTGGGGTTTTTGGGAGCGGGTTGCGGTGGTGTCCCCCGCTCCTTTAAAAATAATGTGGGGCTGCGGGGGGGTCCCCCGCAGGTTCCATGCCTTAATATCTCCGTAAAAATATTGCAATATTCTTGAATGGTGATATTTTTGCGGGGATATTAACACATGGGACCACATACAATATCACCCGACCTGTGTTGATACTCATTTAGCGACCGCAGACGAATGAAAGGCTAAGTTGAGGTGTTTAAGAAGAGACTAAATCAGTGACTCAGCCCCCAAAGTGTGTCTAAAACAAACCTTTAATGAGTCTAGCAATTATTGTACAGAATTCCAGAAAGACACATTATTTGTTATTCTTATTCTTTCTTATTTAGGGTCACTGTTCAAAGTGTTACAGTTTTGGAACCCTATGTGTTTTTAATAGGCCTGAGCAAGAAAGCCAACCACTCCACAAACAAAGAGCCACATGGCACTGGCCATAGCCCGGGAGCTTACATTTGAACATTTATTTTTATTAAAATAATAGAATGTTCTTTTTTTCATTTATTTTTAGGGGTAGCAAGGGAGACCACAGGGGTAGCAAGGGAGACCTCAGGGGTCACAGTTGCGACCTCCAAATTACATCCCTGCTTACCGCTGTGGAAACCTCAGAGGGTTTTATCTCCACACTTGGCGAAATTGCTGTTATTTTGTGGTCGGATGTTCTCTTTACTAACCATGGAAGACGAGATTACACGCCATGATATCTCGGTGTTGGTGAATGACTGGCTTCCAGAATTCAGAATTTGTCACAAAATGCTTTCTGAGCCTCGGAGAATCTGCAGACTGGTGTCTGTGCTTTTGATTCCTTCCCTCTACAGTCCATGTTCTGCCATCTTGCCTGTGCTCTCACTTGCATAACATTGCACATATGCCTTGAATATCAGGCCCCTGTAGTGCTGCTCAGGCATCTATGTGAGTTGCATTTTTACTGGGTTCTTTTCACTCTCCTCCTTTCTGTATGTCTAACCCGAACCCACCATCTACCTATTTGTGGCAAATAAAATGGGGGGAAAAGCGGTAACGATAATTCAACTAGTTTACAATAGACCAAAACACATCGAACACTGCCAGGCCACTCAAGTCGTGACAGTGGCCTCAAGGTTAATTATTTGCATAGGTCCATGCAGTAGAATTCCTATGCAGATAACCCCAAGACAGGTATGCCTTCACACTTCTGAAGTGTTACACATATGATGCAGCCTGAACCTTTGTCAGGGGGGCTACTGTGCATGGGCGCAGTTTTAGGGAGGGGGGGATCTTGTTCTGAAAGTGAAGTATAACAGCCGTTCTTTGGTACTATGGGCCTTGGGCCGGCTGTTGCCTACCCAAACACTTTAAAGCGTGGCCCACCACAATGCAGATTGTAAAATACTCCATCTGCTTATCTCATTTATTTTTGCTTGAATTGTACCGGTCTTCTTTTTGTTAAACTGAAATGGCGAATAGTGCTATACAAATAAAATAAAATACTTGTGAATACTTAGGGTGAGGAGCAACTGTTTTTATCTATTTAGCCTTCCCTTGGTGTTTTCTGTCCTTCAACTCGCTCTTCACACCCTGTTCTGCCTCCTGCCCCCAGCCAATCTCACCTCTTGCCTCTCCCCCTGCCTGATCATTGAGCCCTGGTTGGTAAATGGGATTTCCCACGTGACTGGAAGGGAGTCAGAACACCAGAGTGCGTTCCCCGTACTGAGGGGGCTCTCACCCCATTTCCGCAGCCATCTGGCCATGACCACACGTGCAGGGTAAGCAGCAGCTGGTTTTGCTTAATTTGGCCTTCCCATGGTGTTTACTCTGCTTTCTCTCGCTGTTCACCCTCTTCCGCCACCTGCTCCCACCCAATCCCGCTTCCTGACGTTACCCCTGCCTGCCCACAGAGCCCTGGTTGGTCTGAGGGCTTTCCTAGGTGACCTGAAGAGTCTCAAAGCACCAGAGTGCTTTCCCCGTACTGAGGGTGCTCTCGGCCCATTTCAGCAGCCATCCGGCTGTGACCACATGTGCACGGTAAGCAGCAGCTGTTTGTGCTTAATGTTGCCTTCCCTTGGTGTTTTCCATCCTTCCTCTCACTCTTCACCCTCTTCTGCCTCCTGCTCCTCCCCCTGCCCTCCCATTGAGGCTCTAGTTGCTCCGAGGGCTTTCATGTGTCAATCAAAGGGCTTCATTTTAGATACGCTCACAGTGCACCCTTTCCCGGGAAGCAGGCTAAGAGCCAGAGGCAAAGGGCGGCTCCCTAGGACAACTCCCATCCCCTGTTTGCCCTCTACGCCGTGGGCGCCCTACCAAGCTGTCTACTGTTACAAACAGGTAAGGTGGTAGAAATTGCTCACATAGCCAGTGCTGTGCTTCTTAATTCCTGCCACTACTTTATTACTCTATCGCTACTATGCGACTCACTGTACTGAATCCTGCTGCCCTCCAAAGCTAAAACATGTATCACACTTAGATACATTTTTGAGGGTAGCCAATGTATTTGCATTTAGATACATTTTTGAGGTTAGCCAATGTATTGCACTTAGACGAATTTTGAGATTAGCCCTCAATGTATTGCACTTAGATGAATTTTGAGCTTAGCCAATGTATTGCACTTGGGTGAATTTTAAGGTTAGCCAATGTATTTGCATTTAGATACATTTTTGAGGTTAGTCAATGTATTGCATTTAGATGAGTTTCTGAGGGTAGCCAAAGTATTGCACTTAGATGAATTATGAGGGTAGCCAATGTACTGCACTTAGATTAATTTTTGAGGGTAGCCAATGTATTTGCTTTTAGATGTGTTTTGAGGGTTGCCAATATACTGCAATCAGATTCATTTCAAGGGTTGCCAATGTTGCAAGGGTTGCATCTAGATGATTTTCGATGATAGCCAAAGTACTGATCCTAGGTGTGTTTCAGAGTATAGCCAATATACTGATTCAAGATGAATTTTAGAGTGTAGCTATTGTGTTATATTAGGGAGATTTATGTAGCCAATGTATAGAATCTAGCCGTGCTTTGAATTCACCCCTTCCAAAATGCAGCTGCACCGACGCAACCAAGAAACCAGCCAGGACACACAGGAATGTATCACACACTATGCTTATGGAAACAAGCCAAAAGGCACAGGTACCCACCCGCACGCCTCTGCTATCATGTAATACTCTAACACACACTGTACAACAACTCTGCAATAAGAATAAAAGCTATCCCCCACAATAACAATATGGTCTAGCTGCACACATAATGACTCTCCTGCTCTCACACACCCTCCAGACTACCTCTCAGGACCCATCCACATTCCAGCTCCACATGGGTGGCTAGCAGGACTTTGCCACCTCTGAATACCTTAGCACACACGCATTCTAAACCCCTCTGATGAATGTTCCATACCTGGACTTCAGTCCCCCAAGGATGTTCAACCGACAGCACATTGTGACCATAACAATGGTGAAAGCGTTATATAAATGACAGATGATGATGAATGATAAAATAACACACTGTCAACTAATAAGTGTCTATTCATTTTAAGTTCAAAGCTTTTCATTAAAGCTTCATTATTTTAAGGAATATTAAGTAGGTAAAATTGCGTAATCATGAATCAATAACCTAACATTAGAAATTCATCTAACAAATGTAACAGAGAAGAAACAAAAAAGAGTGAACAAGAGTGGAAACTGAGATAAAACACCTTCAGTGGGAGAAAAAGAACACATAGAATTAAAGGTATAGATACAAATAATGGACTTGCCGACTTAAATGGACAGGAGAGGGAGTAAGGAAACATTGAATGTTTCACAAACATAGGGTCTTAGGCTGTAGAGCATTCAGGTTGGCAGCAATTTAACATCAGAAGCAGAAAAAGGATAATTTATAGCATATTATGGACTAAAAGTATAAATAACAGTAAGAATTCACATACCTCTAATAGAAGCATTCAGAATGAAATAGATTAGTTCAGTAATAGTGATTCATTCATAATGCACAACAAAACCTCTGTCAATAACCAACAACATAGGTATCAAGAGGTGTGGGGAAAAACAATGGGTGAGGGAATGAAATAAATGAGGCTGGATATTAGAGTCGAGGTTAGTTTTTAAAGTGGGAGTTGACCAATGATTTAGCAAGTAAAATGCATAGAGATATTATGGACCAAATAGTTATTAAACTTTTGAAGTGAAACCATAGAATTAGTAATGTTCAGACTGAAGTTAGTTGAAAATTCAACACAGCAGAATACACACAGGGTGGGGCCTTTTATAGACCTATAAGTTACATTAATTCCATCATCAAAATATGGTGGCATACGCGGCCAGAGTGAAGAAGTGAGCACCACTCTCAATGTTGGTCAAATCAATTAAGCTTATATAAATGTAAGGAGCACAATAGTGAACCCTAACGGCACATTATGAGACAATCTAAAGCAAAAAATACGAAGAAAGTAGATACACTAAAAAAAGAGAATGTATCTTAATCTCAAATTCTTAAAATAAATTCCACAATAGAAGTTATTGTGGTCAGTTATTTCAGTGTGTCAGAATCTCTTCATCTTGAACAACATGAAGGAAGGCAAAACGTGGCTAATGCATTTTGGATTAAAGGTCCATCAACAGTGTGAAATCTGTGACTCGCACCCAGGGATGGGAGAATACACATTTTCTGCCCCCTGTTTCCAGCCACCCAAGGCCCTTCCCTGGGTGGCGCCATCTTTTGTGTTCTCCCCTTACCACACAGGCTAATGTGTAGTGTAAAGAAATAGTGCTGCGTAATACGTATTAGCATAATTGATCTAAAAACATTTGACCTAAAACATTTGATCGAATTTTGTTGACCTTTTTTACATCAAGTTTAATTAAATATATGTATGGGGTGGGTAAGGGTATAGATTAGGTTCGGGGAAAGTGGGGGTGGTTTGCGGGGGTCTCCCCCACCTTTTATCAAATGGACCAAAACTGTGCAATAAGCACAGCCAACCTCCCGAGCAAAAAAAAGAAACAATTTGGTGAAAGCCATAATAACATGATAACAATGAAAAAAAGTCTGTAGAATACCCTCTAAAATAGCTACCAATTACATATATTGCCAAAATACCTATAAAACAAGACACATTCCTGTCTTCATAGAAGTAAAATGGAAAAATTTGAAATGACAAAATCCATCAAATTGTGTGAAACGCCAAGCATTTGAACCCCCCTACCACACAGGCTAATGTGTAGTGTAAAACATACCTGAATCATGTGTAAACATTCTCATCAGGCTATGCTGGAAGATGCTGTAAAAAGAAAGTGGGCGAAAAAATACCCCAAAAAATATATAAGAAAACAAATATAGATTTTAGCCATATGGCTATATAGCCAACTATCTCATCTGTTTTCCTAGTTCTTATATGAGAACCGAATTCTTAAGAATTTGCCTTAATCTAATTAAAATGGGTGAGATCCAATCGATTTATGATCATAAAACCCCTAAATCCACAATATGCACTTTATGCAAATGTAATTAAGAACAAACTTTACATCACCTTCTTATCTCATGCGAAATGTTTTTGGGCAACTTTTTAGATGACAAAAGTCGAATATCAACTAATGACTTGTGGGAAAGATTAAGAGCAGGTCATGAAAGATGTCAAACAATCGCTGTAATAAGGACCTTGGAAAAATTGAGTTTCATTGAGCCAAACAAAAAAAATACAATGTGCATTGCTTCTTATTTTATCTTCTCTTCTTTAGTAAATACTTGGATGATGTTCTTGATTAACAATATATATTAATGATCGATTGTATTGATTTTAGCCTTTCATGTGCATTTCCCTTTTTTTTAGTTTTTTCTGTCTTCCTTTTTATTCTTGTATTGAGCATAATATAACTTATGTTCTTTTCTTTTTATGTTTTGTGAAATGTTGTTTTATACGACTGTAACACAATAAAAAAATATATATAGATCTTAAGAAAAAGTTGCGAGATTTAGACAAGAAGCTATCTGCTTCTTAGAGAATGTCGGAGGCGGCTGCAACGCTCAACGCTGTAGTGTGGCATGACGTTCCCTTAGACCCAGGGAGCTATGTCTATTGTAGTATGTTTGATTTTCAACATTAATTTAATCATATGGACTTAGTTTGTGCACTTTTACTTTTGACTTTAACCTATTTATTGTATGTATATGTTAATATGGGTGTGGGGAGGGGGATTTAGGGGAAGGGGTTTGGGTGGTGGGTGTGTGGTTTAGAGGTAGGTGGCGGGGACCCCTCCACTTTAAATACAAATGTAGTCAAAGTCAAATTGAGGGTAAATGACACACGATTAAATGGATATCAAAAAACAAACAAAGATCCATGTCTATGCCATCAAACATATAGCCTAGTGTATGTGTATTGTGCTTGCATCAAACTTTCCCATATTGCCGGTCTCTTCCCAAATAAAATATCAGTTTGACCTCCCATTGTGAAAATAGTGGACTTTAACCTCAATTATATGATCCTACTACCTTCAATCAGAGAAACCTTAACCACACTAAAAGCCATCATTGAAATTTAACATTAAAACAATGCATTGGTAGGGAGAAACCCAGCACCAATTGAGAGAGGTACAGATGGAACAGGGATCCAGTACCAGTCCAGAGGTGATAAACTGGGAGGGAGAGCCAGAACCACCCCAGAGCGGCAGAGTGGGACTGCAGACCTAATTCCAGCCTACAGGGGAGAAGATTGGCGACCAGCCCAGAGAAGATAAAGTGGTAGGGGGACACAGAACCATTCCAAAGGGGAGCAAGGGCCCATGAGCAGACAGGCCAGAGAGATGGAAGTGGCACATGGGAACATAAAGCCAGCCTAGAGGGGGAAATTGTAAGATGGTGATGTAGAAACATCCCTGAGGAGGGAAGGGGGGCATAGTACAATCCCAGACGGGAGGATAGGAGAGGATAGGAGACCAGATAGAGGAGATGGAGTGGGGAACCAGTACCAGAGCTGGTGTAGAATTTGGACATAGGAGTATGAATTACTGAGCCTAATTTCTTTGCCGTGTTGGGTATGTTAATTTCTGCCTATGAGAATGTACAACTGTAGAACTGAAAGCACTAATTAACAACATTGGACCACATTACATGTGTGGCTGTCCAGAAGTAAGGGTGCCGGTCTCACCGTACTGACACCCTTTCCGGACCGCCACACTACAACTATGCTGGCGGAGGCTGTTGCGCCCGACTGGTCTCACTTGCCGGGCTTAACGGCACCCACCCGCAGATTTTAAATGGAAGCACTGTTAGCAACGGTGCTGGTGCATCCGTCTCCCCACTCCCTTGGACTCCTATGCAACTCCCTGGGAACGGGGACTAACTTTTACCAGAGCCTGACCTCCTGATCCACAGGGACTTGTAATGTCCTGATGGCACCAGAATGTGAGGTGCTGGTAAAGTGTTGTGCCTCTGGCAGCAACATGTCGGTCGCACCGGCTGGTTGCTGCCGGACTCGTAATGAGGCCCATTCTGTGATTTATGGGTATGTTATTTGATAACATTGGCTCCGTATTATGTATCAATGATCATAATCTACGGTCTAGCGTCAAGATCTTGTAAAAAACTGTTCGAAGGTTTGCAAGCTGCCGATCTGAACTGTGTAGTGCACAATCCGTTATATCACCTGTTTCTCATAGTAAAAGGTTATGATTCTCTACAATGGCAGAAAGACAAAACCCAGGAGAACAGGGCCACCTTGGCCCGCCACCTCTATCAGTACAAGGCTGAAATCTGGAGAGCAAAAAAAGGCCACTACAACGCCCGAATCCTAAACTGCAAAAACCCAAGCAAAGAACTCCACAAAATGATCTCCGAATTCACCAACCCGGCCTGCACCACGACCGTCCCGACTCCCTCACAATCACTGTGCGACTCACTCTCCCTCTACTTTTACACCACAGCTCTCGAAAGAACAAAAACTCTAACCACCAAACTGGCTCTCCTACATCCACCAGGCAATCCTCTGCCCGTACCGACCAGCCCACCAGCTGCGACCTCTACACAACCAACATTCGAATCCTTTAGCCCAATATCACCAGAGCAATTTCAAAACCTTCTATCTGCCCGCAAACCATCTGGATCGCCGCTGGACCCTTGCCCAGCCACAACCCTCAAAGAAATTTTCGCATCCACCTGCGCAGGAGAACATGCGAGATCCATCATAAATGCCTCCCTTTCCTCTGGTATCTTTCCAGAAGCATTCAAAACGGTACACGTCAAACCTCTAATTAAAAAACCTTCGCTCGACCCTCTCGAGCCCAAAAACTATCGCCCCATCTCAAACACCAGGTCCTTGCCAAACTCATTGACCGAACCACCTACTCCCAACTAAATTCCTTTGTTGAAGCCAACAATCTCCTAGATCCCGCCCAATCAGGTTTCAGAGCCCGTCACGGAACTGAAACCACCCTAACCTCAATCTGGGATGACCTTAAAATGACGGCAGACTCTGCGGGATGTGCCACGCTAATCCTTCTCGACCTATCTGCTGCCTTTGACACGATCAATCACTAAATCCTCCTAGACCGCCTCCACTCCCTAGGAATTCGAAGAACCACTCTTAAATGGATAGCTTAATTTCTCAAAGATAGGCACCAAAAACCGATACTATTCACCTATACCTCCCAAGCCCGACCAGTCGACACGGGAGTCCCACAAGGAGCATGCCTATCTGCACTCCTGTTCAATCTCTACCTGAACACCCTCCCACCGATAATCCGTTCACACAACATCCTATGCTACAACTACGCCGACGATACTCAGCTAATTCTAAAACTCCTGAACTCAAAACTCAATCTCCGACCTGACCTGGCCTCCTGCCTCCTTGACATAGAACTCTGGATGATCCAAAGCCACCTCCTATTAAACCCCTCCAAAACGGAAATCATGGTATGTGGCAATTCCGAACTTCTTCCTCACCCACTACCATGGCCATCCGCCATGGGCAACTCACCGACCGCATCCAAATCAGTGAAAAATCTTGGGTGCACCCTTGACTCTGACCTAACTCTCTCGCGCCAAATCAACAACGTCTCAAAGTCCTGCCACTACCACCTTAAAACCCTTAAACGCATCTTTCCATATCTCTCCTTTCCCAAAAGACTCTCCGCCGTCCAATCAATCGTTATATCAAGACTGGACTACGCAAACCCCCTATACCTCAGAATCCACGCGTACCAACTGAATAAACTCCAAAGGGCACAAAAACGCAGCAGCCAAATTACTACTTGCGCTTGGCCCAAGAGACCACGTCTCCCCAGCCCTTAAGACGCTGCACTGGCTTCCAGTAGCCCGAAGGGTAACTTTCAAAACCTTATGCATCTCCCATCGAGCACTGCATAAAACCGGACCTGAATATCTTCAAGAAAAACTAAAACCCTATCACCCCCCACGCACCCTAAGATCGAGCTCAGCCGTCCTCCTAGTCATACCAAAGACTAACTCAGCCAGGCTAGGCGTAACATCATTCTCAGTCTTGGTCCCCACGCTATGGAATTCACTCACACCCCACATCCGCCTAACTGAGGATTTGACGTCCTTCCGCAAACTGCTGAAAAGCTGAAAACCTGGCTCTCCCCATAAACCCAACCCGTACCATACTATCCCAAAACAGACTAACAAGAACACCATGACACCAATCCAATAAACTACCAATGCGAGAAATTAACAACTAATAACTCCGACTATAAACTAGAAGGACAAACAGAATTAAACGAATAAAGTAGATCAAAGCGTACAAGGGTTAATAAGAATAAATCACACAGAAACAGTAACTGCTGAAATGGACAGATTGCATGAGGAGTGAACGAAGTGAATGGCATGGATGATATAGTTAGAATTGATGAAGCCGATAGAACAGATGAATGCGCCGAGTCAAAGAATCCATGAGTGGAAGAACAGATAGCTATATAGCGAATGAGTGTATAGAATGGATGAACATGTTGAACGGATGAGTGCGTAATATAGATGAATGTGAAGAACGTATAGCGAATGAGTGTGGAAATCAAAAGAATAAGTAAATCGGATCAGTGTATAGAATGGATGAACATGTTGAACGGATGAATGTGTAGAGCGGACGGATATGTAGAACGGACGAGCGTGTAACACGGATGAGTGTGTAATATAGATGAATGTGAAGAACATATAGTGAATGAGTGTGGAAATCAAAAGAATAAGTAAATCGGATGAGTGTATAGAATGGATGAACATGTTGAACGGATGAGTGCGTAATATAGATGAATGTGAAGAACATATAGCAAATGAGTGTGGAAATCAAAAGAATAAGTAAATCGGATGAGTATATAGAATGGATGAACATGTTGAATGGATGAATGTGTAGAGCGGACGGGTATGTAGAGCGGACGAGCATGTAACACGGATGAGTGCGTAATATAGATGAATGTGAAGAACAGATGAGTGTAAACCGAATGAGTGTGTAGAACGGATGAGTATGTGGAACGGATGAGTTTGTATAGCACGTGACAGCTCCAGGTCATATCTGCAGGTTTCCGCAGGAGAGGCAAGTAAAGCGCATGATTGTGTGGACTGCGGATGAACTCGGAAGTGCAGAGCGGATGGGTGTATGGAGCGGATGAGTGTACGGAGCGGATGTGTATATGGAGCGGATGCATATATGGAGCAGATGAGTGTATGGAGCGGAGGAGCGTATGGAGCGGAGGAGTGTATGGAGCGCAGGAGTGTATGGAGTCCAGGAGTGTATGGAGCGCAGGAGTGTATGGAGTGTAGGAATGTATGGAGCGCAGGAGTGTATGGAGCGCAGGAGTGTAGGGAGCGCAGGAGTGTATGGGGTGCAGGAGTGTATGGAGCGCAAGAGTGTATGGAGCGGATGGGTGTATGGAGCGGAGGGGTGTATGGAGCGGAGGGGTATATGGAGAGGAGGGGTGTAGGGAGCGGAGGGGTGTATGGAGCAGAGGGGTGTATGGAGCAGAGGGGTGTATAGAGCGCACGGGTGTATGGACCGCATGGTTGTATGGACCGCATGGGTGTATGGAGCGCACGGGTGTATGGAGCGCATGGGTGTATGGAGTGCGTTGGAGCGGATGAGTGCGTTGGAGCGCATGAGTGCGTTGGAGGGGGTGAGTGCGCAGAGGGGGTGAGTGCGCAGAGGAGGTGAGTGCGTAGAGTGCTGACTGCATAGAGGGGATGAGTTGCGTAACGCGGATGAGTGCGTAAACTTCAGAGAAGCGAGTAGAACGCAAGAATGCGCAAACCAGATAAATGTGCAGAATGGATGAGCGAAAACAGAATGAGTGTGTAGAACAGATGAGTATGTGGAACGGATGAGTATGTATAGCCAACGAGTCTGGATAGCTGATGAATGCAGAAGTGAGGAGAGTGTGTTTATCGCCGGAGTAGACGATTGTACAGACCTGGCGAATGTATGGAGTGAATGAGTGTAGGAAGCCGATGAGGGTATGAACCGGATGAGTGTAGGGAGTGGATGAGTGTAGGGTGTAGATGACTGTAGGGAATGGATCAGTGTATAGAGCCGATGAGGGTATGAACCTGATGAGTGTAGGGAGTGCATGAGTGTAGGGAGTAGATGATTGTGGGGAATGGATCAGTGTATAGAGCGGATGGGTGTATGGAGCGGACGAGTGTACGGAGCGGATGAGTGTATGGAGTGGACAAGTGTATTGAGCGGACGATGGAATGGAACGCATGGGTGTATAGAGCGCATGGGTGTATAGAGCACATGGGTGTATAGAGCGCATGGGTGTATAGAGGCATGAATGTATGGAGCGGATGAGTGTATGGAGCGGATGAGTGTATGGAGCAGATGAGTGTATGGAGCGGATGAGTGTATGGAGCGGATGAGTGTATGGAGCGGATGAATGTATGGAGCGGATGTGTGTATGGAGCGGATGTGTGTATGGAGCAGATGAGTATATGGAGCAGATGAATGTATGGAGTGGATGGGTGTATGGAGCAGTTGGGTGTACGGAGCGGTTGGGTGTATGCAGCAGATGGGCTTATAGAACGGACGGGTGTATGGAACGGATGGGTGTATGGAACGGACGGGTGTATGTAACGGACGAATGTATGTAACGGATGGGTGTATGGAACAGACGGGTGTATGGCGCGGACGGGTGTATGGAGTGGACGGGTGTATGGAGCGGATGGGTGTATGGAACGGACAGGTGTATGGAGCGGACGGGTGTATGGAGCGGACAGGTTTGTTTGTTTGTTTATTTATTTGTAGCGCGCCAGACCCGAGGGTATCCGGGCGCGTGTTCAAGAATACTTTAAGCTTACATGTTACAGTTACACATTTCAGGAGGGTTACAAGGTGCATTAGCAGTAAATGATGACAATGTACGTGTTACAGTTACACATTTCAGGAAGGTTACATGGTGTATCATTAGTAAGTGATGACAGTATGCGTGGTTACATGCGCAGGTGATTGTGCACAGGGATGTGTACACAGTAAGCATTGAGTGTCATGAGCAAGGTGGATTAAGCGGGTGATGAACGCGGTATGCGTTCGGCTGCGGATTAACAGGTGGGTCTGACGTGAATAGTCCTAGTCTAGTAGGTTACAGGTCATTTTCTTTGAGCCATTTAATGCAGTTGAGTCTGAAGTGTGGATAAGATTGGACAGATCTTAAGGATGATGGGAGGGAGTTCCATAGCTGGGCCGCTTTGACAGGGAAGCTGGTGCCTCCGGCTGTGCTCAGTTTAAATGGGAGCACGGCTAGTTGGTTGGTGTATGCTTCTCTGGTAGGTCTGCTAGAAGTTCTCCTTTTGAATCTTTCTGTTAGGTATTTGGGGGCTAGGTCATTAATACTTTTGAAAGTCAGTGATGCTGTTTTGAGTTTAATTTTGTCAGCTGTGGATAGCCAATTAGATTGTCTTCTGACGTCTGAGATGTGCTCTCTTCTTGGGATTCCTAGGGCGGCTCGAAGGGCGTTGTTCTGCAGGGTTTGGATTTTTTGCAGTGTGTGTTTATTTGGATAATACCAGGGCTCTTGATAGGGTGAGGCAGCTGGCGGAGGATAGATATGGTTTAGCTGCTCTAATCAGCTTACAGGTGTAAGCGGTGCTAGAGGCCATCGCATTCACCTGCTTTGTTAGGGAGAGGCAAGAGTCGAGGTAAAAACCTAGTGTTTTTACTTCTTTCGCTACTTTAATGGTGTTGCCATCTATGACAAATGATGAGTAGTTATCGTTCAGTTTTTTGATATTTTGTGTGTTCCCCAGTATGATGAGTTCCGTTTTGTCATCATTCAGGCATAGACCATGACGGGCCATCCATGCCTGAATGATGAGGTATATTCTGTTCACCAAGGCCAAATCCTGTTCATAATCCCCCGAAAGTGAGATGAGAATCTGAGTGTCATCTGCATAGTTTGTGTAGGTGACACCAAGAAGGTCCAGATCATCGAACAGGGGCTTCGTGAAGATGTTATACATGGTTGGAGAGACACAGGATCCCTGGGGGACGCCATATGTGATGGGTGCTGGGTCAGCCGCTGCAGAGGTGGAGAAAACCCTCATGGTTCTGCCGCTTAGGAACGACCTGATCCATGCGATGGCATGTGTGGAGAAGTGGGCCGCGGTTTCCAGGTGGGTACAAAGAACATCATGATCCACCAGGTCAAATGCCACTGAGAGGTCCAGCAAGAGGAGTAGGGCAGTTTTTCCAAGATCTCTCAGCTCATCGACCTAGGTTTTGAGATCGATAAGTGCAGTTTCGGTGCCATGTTGAGGCCTGAAGCCTGACTGTCTGGTACCTAATAGTTGGTGCATCTCCAGATATTTTTGGATTTGTAGGTAGGCCACTCTGTCTAGGATTTTTAGCAGAAATGGTACAGTGGTGATTGGCCTGTAGTTAGTCGGGATGGCGGGGTCCAGGGTTTGCTTTTTAAGGAGGGGGAGGACCTATGATTGCTTAAGATTGTCTGGTATAGTGCCTGATGCAAAGGAAGCATTAATAAGTTTGGGGATAAATGGGGAAAGGCCTCTGGCCACATCTTTTATCAGTTGGGCTTGGAATATGTCGCCTCGACAGTTAGTTGGTTTGAGCGAGAGTATTATTTTTTCAATCTCC
This sequence comes from Ambystoma mexicanum, assembly GCF_040938575.1. Classification (NCBI taxonomy): domain Eukaryota; kingdom Metazoa; phylum Chordata; class Amphibia; order Caudata; family Ambystomatidae; genus Ambystoma; species Ambystoma mexicanum. The sequence goes on from NC_090924.1 coordinate 895,568,556, forward strand.
AGGATTGTTACTTTGGTGAAGTTGAATTTGTGTTCTGGCTTGGTGGAGGTGGGTGGTTTACCGCTTGGATTGGTTGAGGTGGGTATAGTTTGTTTCTTTTTTTCAATTTTGGTTTGGAGTGTGGCAATTTTGTTGTTTAGAGCTTTTTGGATGTTGGAGCACCACGTTTTATTTTTATCGCAGTTGTCTGGAGCAGGGATAGGGTTTTCCAGTTCCTTTAGTATAAGAAATAGTTCTTTGGTTCCAGACTTAGCCTGTGATATTCTTTTGTTGAAGTTTTTTTTTTTGGCCTTCCTTATTTCATTTTTGTAGATCTTAGAGGCACTGATGAGAGCTATTTTGTTAGTCTCTGATGGAGTTAGTCGCCAGGCGGATTTGCATTTGCGTTTTTCAATTCTTAGGGATTTGAGGTGAGGGGTGAACCAAGTATTTAAGTGTGCTCTGGGCTTGCTTTTTCTCATTTTCAACGGGGCGATAGTGTCCAAGGCTGTGGCCATGGTTGAGTTGAATGCGTTCACTAGGGCTGTTGGGTTTAGCGATTCAGATAAGGAATTTAGGGTTGGGAGGATAAGTGGTAGCAGTTTGTCTGTGGTTATGTTTTTTTATTTCTGGTCGGTAGGGGGAGGGGGGCAGTACAATTTCCTTGGGTTGGGTGGTGTTTTCATTTATGAGGAAGGTTATTAGTGCATGGTCTGTCCAGATTTGTGGGCAGACATCGGTAATTGTTACATTACAGTTGTGGTTGGCTACCCAGTCGAGTGTTCGACCTTTTTCGTGGGTAGGTTGTGAGATTATTTGGGTAAATCCCAGTTCTGTGATGAAATTGGCGATGTTAGTCGCTTGCAAGTCTTTGTGGTCATTGAAACCTAAGTTCATGTCTCCCAGGAGGATGGCTTGCGATGAGTTTTTTAGATTGTTTGAGAGGATCATAGAGATGTCCTCCTCAAAGGTTCCAATGGGACCTGGTGGCCTATAGATGAGGTGTATATTGATAGATTGGGAGGGTGATGTTGAGAGTTTGGCGGTTAAGGATTCACAAGATTTGGTGATTGAAGGCATTTCTATTGTTATGGCGAGGTTGTTTTTAGCGATGATGGCTAGGCCGCCTCCTCGAGAATTGGTTCTGTCCTCTCTGAGAATGTTGTAGTTAGGGGGCAGGGCAAGCATCAAAGCAGGTCCTGCTGCTTGGTGAAGCCAGGTTTCCGTTATGGCTAGAAGGTCATAATTGCCTATTTGGATGAGATCGGCAATTTCGGTGGCATGTGCTATCAATGATCTAGCATTAATGAGGGCACCCTTCAGCGGTATGTTTGGTTTGGGTGTCGCAGGGGTGACATGGCTTTTCTTTTTGGTGGGTCTGTTGCTTTATTTGCGGTGGTTGTTAGTGGGACTGTCAGTCTGGCAATATTTTTTGGTGGGGGAGGTGTCTAGTTTGGGGGCATTGCGTTGGTGGTTTCTTGTATGGCTAGGTTTGGTGGTTAGTCTGGCTAGTGGTTCATAGATTTTGGGTAGTCTAGATCGTAATTTTGCATTTCTACTTAAGGTATCGCAGGGGATATTTGTTATGGGGTGGTGGGTGGTAGGTATCTTTATCTCTATAGTTTGTGGGTTAGTGTCTGGGGTGCTGGTCGGTCGGGGCTCGTCATCAGAGCTTGACGTTGCAGTAGGCATAGACTGCGGTGGGTGGTTTGCTGTTGTCATTGTAGGGCAAAGGGTGATCAGGAGGAAGAGGATGGGGATCATTCTATAGAGCGTACAATGGCTGTCAACACAGTGGCTAAGTATGGGCAGTGGTAACACAATGGCTCGGTAATGGCGGCTCATTGGCTAGGTGTGGGCAACACGGTGGCTAGATGTGGGCTGCACAATGGCTTGGTAGGGCAACACAACGGCTGCGCGAATGAGTCTACGTACACAGGGTTCACTCAGATTCAGAAATCAGGAGTGAGGCTAAAATGCATGTGCAAGCAGGTTCATCTAAAGTCAGGGATTCAAACGTAGGGCTAAAATGCATGTGCAAACAGGGTTCACTGAAATTCGGAGGTTGGAGGTTGGAGGTAGGGCCTGGGTGGCAGATACCTGTGCGGCACCTAGATTAGCAGTACAGTGGGCTAAAAGCGCATGGCAGAGCATCACCTAGATTTGAGACAGTACAGTAGGCTAAGATGCAGTACCTAGATTAGCAGTACAGTAGGCTAAAAAACACGCAGCAGGGCATCACCTAGATTTGAAACAGCACAGTCGGCTAAGATGCAGTACCTAGATTAGCAGTACAGTAGGCTAAAAACGCGGAGCAGGGCATCATCTAGATTTGAGACAGCACAGTAGGCTAAAATGCAGTACCTAGATTAGCAGTACAGTAGGCTAAAAAACACGGAGCAGGGCATCACCTAGATTTGAGACAGCACAGTAGACTAAGATGCAGTACCTAGATTAGCAGTACAGTAGGCTAAAAAAAACACAGAGCAGGGCATCACCTAGATTTGAGACAGCACAGTAGGCTAAGATGCAGTACCTAGATTAGCAGTACAGTAGGCTAAAAAACACGGAGCAGGGCATCACCTAGATTTGAGACAGCACAGTAGGCTAAAATGCAGAACCTAGATTAGCAGTACAGTAGGCTAAAAAACACGGAGCAGGGCATCACCTAGATTTGAGACAGCACAGTAGGCTAAAATGCAGTACCTAGATTAGCAGTACAGTAGGCTAAAAAACACAGAGCAGGGCATCACCTAGATTTGAGACAGCACAGTAGGCTAAGTACCTAGATTAGCAGTACAGTAGGCTAAAAAAAACATGGAGCAGGGCATCACCTAGATTTGAGACAGCACAGTAGGCTAAGATGCAGTACCTAGATTAGCAGTACAGTAGGCTAAAAACGCGGAGCAGGGCATCACCTAGATTTGAGACAGCACAGTAGGCTAAGATGCAGTACCTAGATTAGCAGTACAGTAGGCTAAAAAACACGGAGCAGGTGTATAGAGAGGTTGAGTGTATGGAGCGATTGAGTATATGATGCCGATGGGTGTATGGAATGGATAGGCGTATGGAACAGATGAATATATGAAGTGAATGAATATTCAGAGTAAATGAAGGTATAGGACAGGTGAGTGTAAAGATGAATATATCGAACAAGATATTATTGATGGATTCGTGAAAATCACGAGTGATTAAAACAGATGAGTGCGGAGAGGATGAGTGCGTGGAACGGATAAGTGCATGGAGCGGCGGATGAATGCATAGAGAGGATGAGTGCGTAGAGAGGATGAGTGCGTAGAGGGGGTGAGTGCGTAGAGGTGGTGAGTGCGTAGAGGGGGTGAGTGTACAGGGGGTGAGCGCATAGAGGGGGTGAGCATGTAGAGGGGGTGAGTGGGTAGAGGGGGTGAGCTCGTAGAGGGGGTTGTGCGTAGAGGGGGCGAGTGTGTAGAGGGGGCGAGTGCATAGAGGGGGCGAGTACGTAGAGGGACGAGTGCGTAAAACAGGTGAACGCATAGCACGCGTAAGGCCATAAAGCGGATGAGTACCTGGAGCGAACGAGTGCCTGGAGCGTTCGAGTACCCAGAGTGAACTGACGCGTCGCGTAGAGCCGACGAGTACGTAGAACGGACGAGCACTGACCCATTCAGTACCAATGAGTGCGTAGAATGGATGAGTGCATTGAGCTACTGAATGAGTAGAGCATGAAACAGTCAGGAGTGCATGCCTGAGGCAGTCAAGAATGCATGCCTGGGCCAGTCAAGAGTGCATGCATGAGGCAGACAAGAGGGCATGCGTGGGGCGGACAAGTGGACAGTCGTGAGACGGACAAGAGCACATGCGCGGAGCAGACTAGACCGCGCAGGGCGGACCGGAGTGTATTGGACCAGACTGTGATGCACAGAATGGATAGGTGTGCACGGTACAGACTGGATCACATAGAATTGCGTGACGTAAATAGTATGGTTTAGAATGCAGAGAACGTTTGAAAGAGCATATAACTCATCATATGACACAGCCACGCTTACTCTCTCCTTTACATCACCACTCAACTAGAACACAGAGATACTATGACACCATTCGGTATAACTGTTCTCATACCAACATCCGCCGCTGACTCCACATCATTCTAATTTGACACTGCTGGTCTCACACCCCAGCCAGGCGTTCTCCTTAGGCCTAACGCAGCCGCAGCCATTCTGGATAAAACCTGCCTGAACCAACACATTCTCCTGATCTCCCAACCACCACACCTACCGCTAAGAAGCAGCTACTACACGGATATCGCACAAGCTGCACACATACCCGGTGCTCACATGCACCTTTTGACTCTCTCTACTCTCTCTACTGATCTGAACTTCGGTTCCCAAGGGCGTTCAACCTACCAGCGCCTTCAGACCATACCAATGGTATATAAGGTGCTATATAAATGCAAAATAACATAACATAACAATGGTTTCTAAAAGCTATTTCGGGGCTTCAAAACGGTGAATTGTATTTAAACTGCATTTGAAAGAAATTCCAGGGACAGAAGTGCTAGATAAAACTAGGTGAGTGCAACATGAGGGGAGACATGTTCTATTGTTGCTATCACTTTGGAAAAGGGAATCACTATGCCACCTCTGCTCTAATGCCCTTTCCATAGAGCATAAAGGAAACATTATCTATCCAATCTATCTATTGACTCGAAATGCCTAGATCTGTTTGGAAACCATGAGCTCAATGTGTCATTCTTTAGTAGTATTAAAATGTGTAAACGTTAAGCGTAGTTCCCAGGAAAAGAACATTCATAATGATTGAATTAGATGCGTGAACACACATAGCAGCGCGCGTTAGATTAATGCTCTCCTGTCTGTCTTTAGGCTATACAGTGAGAATCAATCTTCATTACAAAACTACATCTGCAGTCATTTTAATGGGATTTGATGTATCATGTAAGTGGTTACATGTTTGTAAAGAATTGCTCTTAATCATGAGTATTATCATGTTCTGTCCACCAATATTTAGGCTATGATGTGTTGCACAATGCGGTTGTGCCTGAGTATGGCACTTTCAAGTGCCTTGTGAACTGGGCGAACATGCCCAGGCTTTTCGCCCTCTGTTGTATGACCAGGAGGCATGTAGAGACAAAATGAGTGACAGCATTCTTGGGTCTAAGCCTCTGAATTGGCTTCGGTTTTATATTCAAGAAACTCTGAACCTCAGGTCAGAGGAGTATCCAGCAAGGCAGGTTGCAGGGCAAACGCATTCTGATATCTTGAAATACATATGGAAAAAAGGATCCTGATTTTTATGGGGATCTGAGTCTCTTAATGTGTGGTCAAGAAAGGAGAGAGAGACTGAAACATGCATCTCCTGGTGCTTCTGTGCCCCACTCCAACACACTACTACAGTCTAGAGGCTCCCTGGCACAAGAAGTAAATGTACCTGCATTACAGTGAGTGCCATTAGGTTCATGCCATTGTCACTATCAGATGTTGCTATCACCCAACAAAATGGTACTCACTGTACTACCAGTGCAAGGATGAAAGGCAGAGTTGGCTCTGCAAGAATTCAAAACATATGCATGCAGGTTGCACAATGGTTTCTGAAGATCTACCTGTCTATACCTGGTCACATCGGTGCAAAGAAGGCTCTCATTTCATTTGCGCTGTTTTCAGCAATGCCCAGGTAACCTTATTCACAAAGGTGGCTTGAGAATTTCAGGAGGGGCTGGACAATAGAGCAACTATGTGCTGTCCAGCCCCTTGCATACATTAGTGGATGACTGGGTGGCAGGCTCCCAGCAACCACGTTGTTGCTTGGTGTGCATTTCACGGAGACTGGCCGTTAGAGGTCCTGTCTCAGTGAAATAACCGTTTTTTAAAGCACTTCCATCACTGTTTGGGGGATAGAAGTGCTAGTGTGATAGCTGTGATTTATTCCGCGGCTGTCACACTTCAAAAGACAATCATAGGGCCAGAAATGACCTGTCACGCTTTGCACCTCCCCTCCACTGTTTCAAAGGCACAGGGGGATGACCCTCATTTATGGGCATTTTAGAGCACCCCCGTTTGTTAATCGGGGATGCACTTTAAAATGACAAGAAATGCCGCCCGATTTGTGCAAATGCGCAAAGGGGGAAATAAGGGCATCTGAATGAACGCATCATGCCCTTTGTGAATTGGGCTGCTACTATTTTTGTTGCAAGTGAGGAGCACCTCCTCGCCTGTGGCAAAAAGCATTGGGGGAGAATCTGGCCCAGTGTTTTATTTTTTTGGCACAACAAAACAGAAATATCCAGGTAAAGCAGCTGCTCGCTGAGTATTCTAAAGCTAGTAATGCAGACAGACCACTGCCCACTTTTCCACCTGCATCACGGCTTCCTTCACATTCTTGCATTTTCCAAAATATTCCAAACCAGGGCTCTCAAATCAGGTTCTGTAAATCCTAATGTGTTTTCAGTGCATCCCATTGTGCATTCCTGTACACCAAGGGTCTGCAACCTGTGACGCTCTAGATGTTTGGACCACAGCACCTATGAACCCCTGTTGGCATAGCTAAAGGTGAGGTATCATGAAGGTCAGAGTGCAGCTGATCTTCGGACGTTGCAGACCCCGTCTGTGCATGTTATAAACTCAGGCCTGCAAGGACCAAAATGCAATATGATAGAAAACCTAAAAGCCAGGATTGGTGTATTATTTTATACCTGAAATGGTGCCACTTGAGCACTCTGAAAACTGTCCCAAGGACACTCAGGCAGCGCCTTCATGACAGTCCCATGCTTGCAGACATTGTTTGACACAAGCTTCCATCTTGTCTTTGTGCACCTTTGCAGTTTCACCAAAAAAGGTGCATTCCAGCCCCCACTATAAAGTCTTAAAAAATGTTTTCTTTGTGATTGTGTTTGTTTATCAGCATGCACAGACTGATAAGCCAGCTGTGGTCTTTGCTATCTGGATGTCCTGCAGAGCACTTGCACCCAGAGTGGTATGCATAACCGCAGCTGCGACTTGATAGAGGAAACCACTACTCCTACACTCTTTCTGGTGTCTGCTCTGGCCCCTAGTAATACAGCTGCTTTTAGGAATATATTGCCATAAACCAGGAGACGATGTGAAAAGAAATGTACAGCCCAGGGCAGGAACAGCCAGTACGCTTTGTAAGACCTGAATGGCACTAATAACAGCACTTGCAGGGAAAACGACCGTGCCACAAAATCCCAGACTACATCAAAAACCCCTGTTTTACTTCACTGTGGAGCCGGTAATTGAAAATATCATGTTTTGCTGCAAAGTAATCAGCTCGTGTCGAATCTAAGGGCCTAATTCACAGAACATTTAGCCTGGAGCAAAGTGACTTTGCACTGCAAAAGTACTTTTTACACTGTGCTTAATGGGCCTTATTCACAAAAGAAGCACTACATCCACGCTAGTAGCACAGTCTTAGGGAATCCGGATAAATAACCGGAAAAAAACCCGAATGGTAGTTTTCTTTGCATTTCGGCTGTATGCAAATTACGTACTCCTTTGCTCCAGTCTGTGAATTAGGCCCGGTGCAAAGTGTATTTCTGACGTGTAAAGTCACTTTGCTCCGCGCTAAAGGTTTTGTGAATTAGGCCCTTAGTGCTTTTTTTGTGACTTAGGCACATTTCGCAAGTACTTTTGCAGTGCAAAGTCAATTAGGCCCTAATTCGCTCTGTGAATTAGGCGTAAGAGTAATGCCGTGATGTCACTATTGGTGACATGGCGTGCTTAACAAAATAACGCAACATGACTTAATGAGAGAGAAAAGCGGGTGGTATGGTCATAGCAGAGACACACTTGTGTTGATGCCAGTGCTTTCTGGAAAGTATGATGTTCCAGGCCTGACACACAGTTGGATTCCTGTCTGTGCACTGATGCGATCCCTGGCACACACTGAATCCATTCTGTGCATACCACAGTGGACAGTTCATCCTGGTGCACATTTAAATGACGTGTCCACTACTACTAGATTCTGACCCTGGCAAGTACTTATTTGGATGCTAGCCTAGCACTGTACCGTAACACAGGCTTATTTTCCTGCTCCTCTTTCCACTCTGCATAGGACTTGTGCACAGTGCTTTAAGTGGGATTGGAAATCGAGGGGCTGAGCGCACAAAAAAGTGCAACACAAGTGTGCTCCAGCTCGCACGCAGCAGGCAGTCCTTGAATGAAAGGTCTGTACTTCAAACAGGAGGAGGGCTGGAGGGCCCAGTCTCTCCTTTTGTTTTCGAGAAACTGGTCATCACCCAGTTAGTTACTCAAAACAAAAGCAGAGCTGGGCAGTCCAGCCCTCCTCCTGTTTCGAGTACATAGACATCAGGCAGTCTGCACTGCACGGTTAAGCCTGCTGCTTGCAGGTGTCAGCAGTTCGGTTTCTTTTTTCTAAACAGAAGTGCTGACACCTGCAGGTAGCTTGTGTAACCGTGCAGCCTCTACACAAGCGGCCTGAGGTGGCGGCTGGCTGGGGCTAGGCGGGGGTTGGCCCCTGCAGGGCCCCGGCTCGGGAGCCCTTTCTTGATGCTGCTGAGACCCAGCCCCGGCTGGCCCTGGCCCACTTAAAGCCCTGCTTGTGCATTCATGTGACCATGTGTGCCTGCATACTGGACGTTGTGTGCTGTCACTCATTTACTTGTGTGCTTCCCTGTGCTTTGTAATCTTGTTGCTGTGTAGTAGGACATCAAGGGCCTAATTCAGGGAACTTTAAGCGTGGTGCAAAGTGACTGTGCACTGGTGTAAAATGACTGCACTACCAACAAACACCATGATTCACAGAGCGGTGCAAAGTGCCTTTTCTGCAGTCCAACATGACTGGTGTAGACAGGGTAGGGCCTGAGAGGGCAAGGCCCACCCAAAATCAGTAAATGCCCACTCAGCAGAGCTGTGTCGGCATTTACAGATCTTAATGTCACTGAGGGGGGCCCAACTACCTTAGCTTCAGGCCCCAATCCTGGCTGCGCCTCTGCTTTGCACTGCAAAAGTACACATTGTTTCGATCTGTGAATCAGGGTGTTTGTTGGCAGCGCAAAGTCACTTTGCACTGCCCGTAAAGTTCCATGAATTAGGCCCTTATTTATATGGCAGCAAACCCACTTTGCGCTAGACGCTTTTATTGGATGCCGGCAAATGCACTGTGCAGTGGACCTTGGGCCCGGGAGGTCATTTTAATTAGGATTAATCCTGCAGAGAGATTAACCTTGGAATTCCACGCGCGGGTCCTGGGGTGGAACGAGCCCCTGCTGCGTGTGAGCCTGAAAGCCTCCGTCGGCATTTTTCGCCTATGTTTGTATGATAGACAAGTACGAAATCAAAACCAAGTACTATAAGTGTTTTCTTTGTAGCATATGTTGCATGCCCGGAGTGAATGCTTCTGTATTGAATGATTTGTGTCTTTGTTTGAATGAACTATACAATGTTGCGTTAAAAAATTCGTGTATGTTTTTCTAACGCCCTTTAAAGTATTACCAAGGTCTGGTTATTGCTGTGCAAAGTACGGGGCGTGGGAGGACGTTGCAAGTGTAATTTCTTTGTGCCTGACCGCTTATGCCAATGTTTAATTAAGACGACAAGTCGATGGAATGTGTTTGAAGCTGAAGAGGAAATAGAATAAAAGAGCTTTCTTAGGGGACACCAAGAGGACCTCTAACTTAATTATACACGCGTTTATAAAGCCAATAGTTTGGGCTTTTTTCTATACATTGTTTAAGCAGTTTTGAATTTGGCATCTCATGTGCCAGGTAATTAAACCAGTACCCAGCTGTGGTAATCATGTGCCCAGGAGTACCATCATTTGCCAGGTATTGCCATGATAGGCACCGGTAGCAACATTGCATGGCATGTGCTCACACCATTTCCAGGTTTGGCCAATAAAAGTCAAGCAATTAAAACCATTGACAGGAACTGGCATGGTCCACCATTAACCTTCCATGCCTAGGTACTCGCACCATTCACAGGAATGTTCACAGTTGGCATGGTTGGTCGTGCCAAGGTCCATAAATCCAGGTGACACAGCTTAGCACACTTCATTGGACCCAGCTAGCTCAGTAAGCAGTACTGTGTTTTGTTATGCCTTCTTTGCCTGGCAGCGCTAGATTCCATTATGCACAGGTAGCACTCTAAGGTCAAATGTCATTGTGCTCAGTTAACCCAGCAAGGTCAGTTTCCAATTGTCCCAGATAGCCATGCATGGGCAGATTCCAGGATGTCCAGTTACCTTAGTAAAGTGAGACACCATATGCCCAGCGAGCACACTTAATCCAGATTCTGTCAGGCCCAGTTAGCAACTCAGTGCCAATGCCCAGGGAGCATAGCAGTGGCAGGTTCCATAGTGCCACTTATCAAAGTAAGCCAACAATCCTGTACAGTAAACCTAGCTCCTTTTGTGCCCAGTTAGCACTGTAGAGCTAGGTTCCACCATGCCCACTCATTACTACAGGGATCGATTCCTTTATGCACAATTAGCAAAACAGTGCCTGATCCCATTATTCCAAGTTACTGCAATAAGGCCAGATTCAATGATTAAAAGTTAGTAGAGCAGAACTGCAGTGCTTTATGTGCAGTCACCTGAGCAGTGCCTTCCCTTTTAGTTACCAGAGTAAAGACTAGACTGATGCAAGCATGCCTGCTTTGCACTGAAAGGCGGCCTGCCATAGGCCCAGTTTGCAGTGTGGTCAGACACCATTAGGTCCATTACGATCATTTTATTTAGCAAATTAAGATTAAAGAGGTTGTTCTTGGAGAACCTAAAATGGATTCAGGCAAACGTCTAACGGAGACAGAGGATGCTATTGTAATTCAGCCTGAATGTAATTACCATTCCCCAGTAACAAACAGCACACTGCACGTTTTTCACAATCATGTTGAACGTGATAGGTATCATCTGCCATTCATTCCCCTTTACATCTGAATATTTTAACTTAACCTCTGAAGAATGAGAGATATTTTGAAATCCTTGCAAAAAATGGCACATCTATAACAAATAAGCTAAAGGCTTAAGGTGCGGCCATTGTGATAATGCAAACACAAAGTAGAAACCATAAAAAAGCTTAATAATGGCGTAAATTCACCATGAATTTCAGGTCATACAAGCCATCGAGCAACTCTTAGGCAACTACACCCTTTTGGGTTGCATGAATTTCCAGATTTAACCTCTTTTACTTGATTTTATTTGATTTTCTGGGCACAGAGAACAGTACATATCTGGTGTCTTGCAAAATTCCTTAAAGAATGGTATATTCAAAAAACATGTTTATATTGTATTCGAGGTTTTTGTTAACTAATGTATTTTTGAATATGTTTTTGATGCATGTTGACTCAAACAATTGTCTGGATTTTTCTGTAAAGCTTGTGGCAATGAAACCTGTATTAGATGTTTGGACCTAAAGGGATAATACATGGTTTACAGTGGAGTGATATACAGATATATACATCGCGAGAACAAAACATGTTCTAAATCTGAAAGTCTGAATCACATTTCTTCTTTACCCATTACATTTTGTCATTACACTTACATGCACAAATGAGTGATACAAGGAGGGAACAGAAATACGTTCAAACTCAGAAACCCTAATTATATTTCTTCTCGACCTTTTACATATTTTCTCCACTTTTCATTGTTTTATTTTATTTAGTGAAGGTTGTGTTCATTTGTTTGATTTTTGAGGTTAATGCCTCCCTCTGGAGACTTAAAAATGTTTGCACACTAATGTCAATATCGTTTTTTTTCTGAGAACGCTGCACCCGAAACTCTTATTGGTAATATTGTGTTAATAATATGTTGTACATTTCTGTTGATTGTGGTAAGTGTTAGGGGAACTCTCTTGAGTTAACATTCTTTTTTTCAAATATGGTAAAACCTGCATTGTCTGAGCCTGTGCGTCCCTTTATGCACACATAACTGGGCCCGGTGTTGGGGGTAAAACCTTGAGCTTTGTTGAAAAAAGAGAAGGTACCTAAATGGAATGCTTTCACTTCCTGGTGTAGTCTTGGAAGCATGCGTGTTAAGCACAAAGAGGCTTTCCAGAGTCGTCTTTTAAAGGGATAATTGGCCTCGAGATATAGCACAGAATACATATTTCCATCAGCCTATGATGCCTTTTTTGATATGCATGTCAGTTCTTTAAATATTTATTTTCTCAGACTAAAATACATGGCAAAGAGAAAATACAAAGTTGACACTCCATCCCCCGGGGGCACATGAGAGAGGTTTCTTAACTGAAAAGTGGTTGCATGATTTGACTTCAGAATATTCTTAAAGACACCCAGTGGAGACACTGTGAAGCCACCGCTAGTATGGCCCCTGGTGCTGCTCTTATGGCGTGCCCTAGGACACAGCAGAGCTGAAAGACACCCAGTGGAGACACTGTGAAGCCACTGCTAGTATGGTCCCTGGTGCTGCTCTTATGGCGTACCCTAGGACACAGCAGAGCTGAAAGACACCCAGTGGAGACACTGTGAAGCCACCGCTAGTGTCGTCCCTGGTGCTGCTCTTATGGCGTGCCCTAGGACACAGCAGAGCTGAAAGACACCCAGTGGAGACACTGTGAAGCCACCGCTAGTGTCGTCCCTGGTGCTGCTCTTATGGCGTGCCCTAGGACACAGCAGAGCTGAAAGACACCCAGTGGAGACACTACGAAGCCACCGCTAGTGTCGTCCCTGGTGCTGCTCTTATGGCGTGCCCTAGGACACAGCAGAGCTGAAAGACACCCAGTGGAGACACTGTGAAGCCACCGCTAGTGTATCCCTGGTGCTGCTCTTATGGCGTACCCTAGGAGACACAGCAGAGCTGAAAGACACCCAGTGGAGACACTGTGAAGCCACCGCTAGTGTCGTCCCTGGTGCTGCTCTTATGGCGTGCCCTAGGACACAGCAGAGCTGAAAGACACCCAGTGGAGACACTGAGAAGCCACCGCTAGTGTATCCCTGGTGCTGCTCTTATGGCGTGCCCTAGGACACAGCAGAGCTGAAAGACACCCAGTGGAGACACTGTGAAGCCATCGCTAGTGTATCCCTGGTGCTGCTCTTATGGCGTGCCCTAGGACACAGCAGAGCTGAAAGACACCCAGTGGAGACACTGTGAAGCCACCGCTAGTGTCGTCCCTGGTGCTGCTCTTATGGCGTGCCCTAGGAGACACAGCAGAGCTGAAAGACACCCAGTGGAGACACTGAGAAGCCACCGCTAGTGTATCCCTGGTGCTGCTCTTATGGCGTGCCCTAGGACACAGCAGAGCTGAAAGACACCCAGTGGAGACACTGTGAAGCCACCGCTAGTGTCGTCCCTGGTGCTGCTCTTATGGCGTGCCCTAGGACACAGCAGAGCTGAAAGACACCCAGTGGAGACACTGAGAAGCCACCGCTAGTGTATCCCTGGTGCTGCTCTTATGGCGTGCCCTAGGACACAGCAGAGCTGAAAGACACCCAGTGGAGACACTGTGAAGCCACCGTTAGTGTCGTCCCTGGTGCTGCTCTTATGGCGTGCCCTAGGACACAGCAGAGCTGAAAGACACCCAGTGGAGACACTGTGAAGCCACCGCTAGTGTCGTCCCTGGTGCTGCTCTTATGGCGTGCCCTAGGACACAGCAGAGCTGAAAGACACCCAGTGGAGACACTGTGAAGCCACCGCTAGTGTCGTCCCTGGTGCTGCTCTTATGGCGTGCCCTAGGACACAGCAGAGCTGAAAGACACCCAGTGGAGACACTGTGAAGCCACCGCTAGTGTGGTCCCTGGTGCTGCTCTTATGGCGTGCCCTAGGACACAGCAGAGCTGAAAGACACCCAGTGGAGACACTGAGAAGCCACCGCTAGTGTCGTCCCTGGTGCTGCTCTTATGGCGTGCCCTATGACACAGCAGAGCTGAAAGACACCCAGTGGAGGCACTGTGAAGCCACCGCTAGTGTATCCCTGGTGCTGCTCTTATGGCGTGCCAAAGGACACAGCAGAGCTGAAAGACACCCAGTGGAGGCACTGTGAAGCCACCGCTTGTGTATCCCTGGTGCTGCTCTTATGGCGTGCCCTAGGACACAGCAGAGCTGAAAGACACCCAGTGGAGACACTGTGAAGCCACCGCTAGTGTCGTCCCTGGTGCTGCTCTTATGGCGTGCCCTAGGACACAGCAGAGCTGAAAGACACCCAGTGGAGACACTGTGAAGCCACCGCTAGTGTCGTCCCTGGTGCTGCTCTTATGGCGTGCCCTAGGACACAGCAGAGCTGAAAGACACCCAGTGGAGACACTGTGAAGCCACCGCTAGTGTGGTCCCTGGTGCTGCTCTTATGGCGTGCCCTAGGACACAGCAGAGCTGAAAGACACCCAGTGGAGACACTGAGAAGCCACCGCTAGTGTCGTCCCTGGTGCTGCTCTTATGGCGTGCCCTATGACACAGCAGAGCTGAAAGACACCCAGTGGAGGCACTGTGAAGCCACCGCTAGTGTATCCCTGGTGCTGCTCTTATGGCGTGCCAAAGGACACAGCAGAGCTGAAAGACACCCAGTGGAGGCACTGTGAAGCCACCGCTTGTGTATCCCTGGTGCTGCTCTTATGGCGTGCCCTAGGACACAGCAGAGCTGAAAGACACCCAGTGGAGACACTGTGAAGCCACCGCTAGTGTGGTCCCTGGTGCTGCTCTTATGGCGTGCCCTAGGACACAGCAGAGCTGAAAGACACCCAGTGGAGACACTGTGAAGCCACCGCTAGTGTGGTCCCTGGTGCTGCTCTTATGGCGTGCCCTAGGACACAGCAGAGCTGAAAGACACCCAGTGGAGACACTGAGAAGCCATCGCTAGTGTCGTCCCTGGTGCTGCTCTTATGGCGTGCCCTAGGACACAGCAGAGCTGAAAGACACCCAGTGGAGACACTGTGAAGCCACCGCTAGTGTATCCCTGGTGCTGCTCTTATGGCGTGCCCTAGGACACAGCAGAGCTGAAAGACACCCAGTGGAGACACTGTGAAGCCACCGCTAGTGTCGTCCCTGGTGCTGCTCTTATGGCGTGCCCTATGACACAGCAGAGCTGAAAGACACCCAGTGGAGACACTGTGAAGCCACCGCTAGTGTATCCCTGGTGCTGCTCTTATGGCGTGCCCTATGACACAGCAGAGCTGAAAGACACCCAGTGGAGACACTGTGAAGCCACCGCTAGTGTATCCCTGGTGCTGCTCTTATGGCGTGCCCTAGGACACAGCAGAGCTGAAAGACACCCAGTGGAGACACTGTGAAGCCACCGCTAGTGTCGTCCCTGGTGCTGCTCTTATGGCGTGCCCTAGGACACAGCTGAGCTGAGTGCTGGAGAGGATATGAAGATTCTTGCACTCCCCTGTCTTTCTCAGCCCGCCTTCTTTCACAATAAAAAAGCTGGGTCAGAGACTGCTGCAAGAGTTCAGGAACACCGAACAGTGCTCCTAGTGAATGCTTCCCCGGACTTGCTGCCGCAGACAGTGGGACTGTAGAAACAGGTGGAGGCAGTGGGAAACAATTAGAGTCTCCCTACTGTCTCCCTATATGGAATTCCTCCCTCGTCCCTCGGGCGTGGGCAGGGAGGCCATGTGCCTGAAGCAGGATGGCAGCAAGGACTTACTGTGTCTCTAGAAATCCAGCTCACATTCTCACAATGTTATTCTGTTTGGTTTAACTTGCCATGGAATAAGCGGATAGATTCTGTAATAACTTTGCTAACCACAATTCTTTCTTATGGATGTATTAAACTTTTCATGCATACCTTAGGGAATACTTAGTATTTGATCATGTGTTCTCAATCTCTGTTTGTGTTTCTCCATTGGTGTTAGGTTGGACTATGTGGACACAGTACTCTGGATCATTTAAAAATGTTGTTCACGTCGTTCTGGACGAAGTTCTGTCTTCTTCATATTCTGAACTCTATATTTCTTTTTCTATTAATATAAATACCTTTAGCTCCAATTATCTATCATTTGTATTACAAGTAGCAGATCAGTTTGTTCCTGAGTGATTATTTCTAATTAAATCATGTCCCTCAGCTCCCTGGTTTACTTCTTAGTTAAAGAAGGAAAAACAGCTCATCAGACATACTCAAAAATCTTGATACAGAGCTCAAGACCCATCCTTATTTTAATTCAGCCTTCATCTCTTTTTAGGTCTGATAGAGCTAATATACATGCTGGAAAACCCCACTTCCTAGTTACTCAAGTTTCCTCTGCTTCTTATTGACTAAGTGAATTATTTAAAATCAGCAAGCAATGTGCCAAGCCTTCTCCTGCTTCAAACACAGTGTGCCTCATTACGACCCAGGCGGAGGACCATGGTGCTATTAGCACCATGGTCCATGCCGGTGTCCTCCATGGCCGAATGGGGAATTACCACCCCATTCCGAGGTTGGTGGGGCGGCAATTCCCCCTTCCTCCATGGCCCTTCCCCATTCCCATTTTTGCCACATAGGGCTCAATGGGAATGGGGAACGCGCTAATAACGGTATCGCAAATTGTGGTACCGTTATTAGCACCAAAGTCCCTTTGCGGGTCCCTACTTTAATGGCTGGAAAAACCAGCCGTTAAGGTTGGGTCCCGCAAAGGGACCTCGTAATTAGGCGCTAAGTGTTTAATGGCGCCGCAGCCTTTTACGGCGCCGTTAAACACTTAGCGCCTGGGTCGTAATGAGGCCCAGTGTTTATTACTACCCCGGTTAATAAAAGTTGTAAAAATTAAATCATATATTGCATCCCACAAACATACCAATTTGGGGATCTTTTTTACCTATTTCCAATTACGTTTTTGTCATTTTCTTTCCTGTATGACATTTACTTCCTATTCTGATGATTCTCGTCCATCATACCCTATTAGATCTATTCCAGAGTCCTCATTTTTGGCTTGCCCATGAAACCTCTTTTAGCCAAGATTCCTTTCCCGACTTGTTAAAAAGTAGTCAAATACTTCCCTTACTAAAGAAGGATTCGAGACCAGCTCTAGGCAGACAGCATTGAGGAGGCTGTTGATCATGTGACCAGGCCCTTGCACTTATCTTCTCGGCTCACCACCTATTTCACCAGTCCTCCTTTGGCATCCTCATCGCCGGCGTCCTCAGCAAAGGATGGACGAAGGCAAGGACCTCACCTGTTTGTGCTTGTTCAAGAGGGATAGTGCAAAGGGCCATTTCTGGTTTTGCATTTGTCAGGAAAATAGAGATTGGATGGATCTAAAGTGAGAGGCCTCAGAATAATGCCTCACTTCATTCACGTGTTGTGCTTTTCTTCGGCTGCCATGAAAAGGAGACACCTGTGGGAGGCAGGTCCTGCTGCCCTGAGGGCTAGAACCTGACATACGGCACAGATTTTGCCTCACACCAGGATTAACAAGAACTGCTCCTATTACTTACGGCTCCTCAGGCTAATACACCCCTACCTGAGTGAGGAAAATTGCTCCACCATTGCAAGAGCTACCATATTGTCCAGATTGGACTACGGAAACACACTCTTACTAGGAGCAAGCAGAGGATACATCGACAAATGTCAAATAATACAGAACAACGCGGTAAGAATCATAAAAGGGAAATAAAAAAAGAACATATCAGTGAAGAAAGAAGAAGCCTACATTGGTTGGCAGGGAAAGACAGAGACCAGTTCAAGCCCCTGGTCCTAGCACACAGGTGCATTCATGGGAAAGCCCCAATGTACCTCAAAAAGAAGATGATCTGCTATGCACCCGGTCGTACTCTTAGATCTGAAATGCAGGATCAACTGATTACAGCAAAGTTCAAGAAAACCAACGGACTGGGCAAAGCTTTCCACATCAAAGCCGCAATCAATTAGAATAACCTTCTGACACAGCTAAAACTAGAGTCCTCCTACACATTTTTTTGGGAAAAAACTCTAAACCACCTATTCAGTAAATTCTCCTGGAGTTAGACTGATGATCCTATGATAGCTTATTTGTGTTAAATATATGTCCCGTGTCCTGTACCTTACTCTCATCCTTGTCTAAATGTTGCGCCATGAGGCCTGCAGGCTTACGGCACAGTATAAGCAAACAAACAAACAAACAAATAAATAAATAAATAAATTCAATGTTAGATTTTGGTTCATTCTTCCGTTTGCCTGTCGCAAGCTGAACTCCTGTTCAACTCAGGTACTTCACTGCAGATGGGTGATATCCGAGGAGTAAAGCTTGCCATTTGGAGATAAACAGACTCATTCATCTAGCACCAAAGAAGTACAATAAAAAGCCCTGTAACAAAGACCATCTTTTCAGAGCCTTCGAGTAAATCTTTTAATGAGATACCTCTCACTCCAATAGACCCATATCAAGGGAAATGTTCTTAGGGAAAGATGCATTTAACATTTCAAATAGGCCTCAGGTACGGTCCTAGGATGGATCCAATCTAAACTGAATACACATGCTAGGAGCTCTATTTTACACTCTCCCAGGATTCAAGGGAAGATTATTGTACTGATTATCTGAACTCTGAACTAGGTCTCTCAATACAATTCTTCAGCTAGAGTTAAGGAGATGTTTTTCAAACAAAAGAAGACCCTGTAAGCTTATCAGGCTAGTCATCAACTGAAAAGCATGCCTGGCCACTAGTTTTCATATTTCTAGGAAACGACCCTCATTTAAAGTGTGCACCAGAAATGCATTTAATGATTCTTGATATTTGACATACTACTATATATTAATAATTGATACAATCAGAAATGTTAATAAATGTGTTAAATTTCATCACATTAATTCATGTCACATACTTCTGCATTCGTGGGGTAATGGGAACCCAGAAATCCATATTTCATTGATTTGCCTTGTTGCTACAATGAGATATGGAATACAATAAGATTATGAATTAAAGATTTTGATACACCACCTGGGCCAAGCGAGACCCTCCTGGTAAGTGTTCTCATCCACAACTGCTATTTTAGGTCCCCCACCCACCGCCTCCATTTTGTTTCCTTGTGTTCCCTCTTCACCCTCACCGTCCAATCTCTACCCCATTTCCTCCCAGATCCTTCCTCTCTGCACCCCCTGCCACCCTCATCCTCCACAGATCGGTCTGTGACTTGAGTTAAGTGATTGGAACACCTCACATGAGCAGGAGGGGCTATCTCCATTTGTGCAGGCTTTCTTAGCCCATTTGATACACCACCTCGGCTGAGCGAGACCCTCCTGGTAAGTGTTCTCATCCACCACCCTATTTCGGGTCCAAGACCCATTGTCTCCACTTTATTTCCTTTCATCACCTCTTCACCACCACCATCCTCTTTCCATGCCTATTCCCTCTCATATCCTACCTCTCAACACCCTTTGCCCTCGTAAACCTTCACGGATTGGTCCGTGACTTGAGTCAAGTGACCAGAACACTGCCTTTTCACAGGGCTATCCAGGGCAGCCGTGCCCGGGCAGCCGGCTAAGGGGAAAAGGGCAGCTGCCTTAGGCAGCTCCCACTGGCTGTTTGCGTGTTTGCACTGGACGGCTGATAAAGCACCCTACTGCTACAACCAGCTTGAAACCCTGCCACTACTACATTACTACCATCTGGTTCTACCATTTTATTGAACCTTGCTGTGCTCCTTAGCTAGCCATTGTGTTGAACCTTGCTACAGTTTTAGTTAGACACTGTGCTGAATTCCACTGTGCTCTAAAGTTGCCGTTGTACTGAACCTTGCTGCGCTGCTTATTTAGCCATTGTGTTGAACCGTGCTGCACTTTGTAGTTAAACATTGTGCTGAATCCACTGTGTTCTAAAGTTTCCATTTTATTGAGCCTTCCTGCGCTCCTTAGTTAGCCATTGTGCTGAATTCCTCTGTGTTCCCATTTTATTGAACCTTGCTGTGCTCCATAGTTAGCCATTGTGCTGAACCTTGCCATGATCTTTTAGTTAGGCACTAGCTGATATACCCGGCATTGCCCAAGCTCATAATCCCTCATAAGTAGAAGTAACTTTACACAATTTGGTGCAGATTGGTGAAACAGTGCTGGATTTCAGGGGTGCTGTTGCATTAAGTTCTCACCTTAATGTTGCTGCAACTAAAGCTTTTTCCTAGAATTTCACCCATGTCTCATATTAAGCATCTCCACATTAGGAAAACAAATTGATGATCGCTAAGGCACTTTGAAAACCATGTTTCAAGGCCCTAGGATGCACCATTTCTGAGATATTCGCACTGCACTGCGCCAGGGTGAGGCGCCATGTAGGGAGAGCACACAGAAGGTCCCACTATGCTGCAGCATGCCAACTCTCGGCTCCCCTTCACGTTTGCTCTGAGGTATGCAAGTCAGCCACACGTGCCCATTCTCAGTGCTGTTTACTTCAGAGTGCAAAGCACATTAAGCGATAAACAACTTGGAACAGCGACCTACAGGATGATTGATTTTCAACAATTTGAAGAGAGTGTTATGATGTTTGTCTTCAGAACCCGTGTGGTAAAATCAAGTTCCTGGTCAAGGCCAGCTACCTCCTTGGCATCTCCTCACATCTCTGACGTCTCCAAGAAGTCTCTCTACCAGCTGCACCTCCTCAGAGGTATTTTTCCTTTCCTCTCCTTCCCCCAGAAGCTCACTGTCTCCAGAGCTCTGGTTCTCTCTAGGCTGGACTACTGCCTCTTTCTAAATCTGCAGGCCTCTACTCTCCGCCCTCTGCAACTCAGCCCAGGTATCGTATCTTTCCAGGACTGAAATCTCTACACTGGCTCCCAGTGGCTGCGAGGATTAAGTTCAAAACCCTCTGCATCATCCACTAGGCCTTCTGGGGCCTGGGACCTCAATACCTTCAACTCTCTCTTCCTAAATATCTTCCTTCGAGCTCTTTGCTCATCCGCCTCCAACTCCCTCAGGGTTAGTCGCTTCTCCAAGCAGCGAGTTGGTGGTAAATCTCTTTCTTCTGCTGGGGCCTCCCTCTGGAACAGCCTCCCTGCCTCTCTGAAACTTGAGGAGAACCATCTCCAGAAGCACCTCAAGACCTTCCTCTTTGCTTCTGCTTTCTCTCCTCCTGTCCCCTGATGATCTCCCGGCTGAATCTGTAACTGCACTGGTTTTCCTGGCCACCCTCTCATCTCGGGCCCAGGTCCCCCCGCCTGTTGCACACCTACACTGCCCCCCTGGCAACCCCTGCACTGGACACTGTTCTGTATGCCTACAGCTTCTACTAGCACTTGACACCTGGTGTCTGCACTTACCCTTGCCAACAGCTGGCTGCACTTCTATTTATTCTATTTATTTTCTATATTATTTCACTGTCATCCTATGTACCGCACTGCGCTTCCCTTACCCCCATGCACTTTTCCCCTTCCCCAGGGTTTTGTCTGTCTGACTAAATCAGAGGTGTCGGTAGATCTGGAGGAAGGCCCATGTGAAATTGAGATTCGGACTACTCAACTGCAAGCGAAACTTTGATAAAATTCAGGTGTTCCCTGAATAAAAGTAAAAAAAAAAAAAAAAAAAAAACGAAAAGTGTGGTGTCTCAGAACAGATGACTAACAGTAGAATACAAAACTGGGTACAGGAGCCTTGTGCCACGACCTCCTGAGGGCACCGACTGTATGGGGCCCAGATTTCCTTGCTGTCTACTTACATTTGAGTCGATGGAATGGACATAACATAACAAAACTCTTCATATTCAGTGAAAAAGCTTTAGTTAAGAGAGAGTTACGATGATGTGATTTGTCGCAACAAAACCTATGAAATTTGAGGGTGTGGGGTGTTACCAAAATCTTAATGCTGAGCCCATTTTTAATCTCGTTGTTAATCCCTGGTGTGATCTCATGTATTTATGAGTTAAAATTGCTGTCACTTCCCGCACCCGCTGATTTTCCTGGGTAATGTTGCAACAAATCACAACACGTAACTCTGTCTTGCCTGAAGTTTGTACACTGAATTTCAAGGGTTTTGCTATGTTATGTCATCTCCATGGTCTTTGGATTTGGGCAATATCCCCCTGCATAGTAACTAACCAGATCCCATCGGCCGTAGCCTTCGGCCCTGGCCGCTGTCCATGGCTCAATAATTAGGCAAAATAAGGCTATGGCCCACATGGCCAAAAGCTATGGTCGCTACACCATCACTGGCAAATAACCAGATCCCACCATCCATGGCCTTAAAGCTAACCAAGCATCGTGAACGTGCCACGGGCGATGTCCGGTCCTCCTCCCAGAGCCCCCACATTTAATTTCCTGCTGTTATTTTCATGCCGTCTTCTATTACTGCTGTAATCATTCCTGCAGTAATACAGCATTTGTTGATTACTGTGGAAGTGGGAAAACACTCAAGTATGTGAATGTCTTCCCCCAGCCCCACTGTCACTTGCTATATGCCCCTGTCCTCCTTGCTTGTCCCCTCACCTCTCCTCTACTGTGCAAATCCTCCTTGGCGCTATACTATTATCCCCTTTCACCCACTGGTTCCTGTGACAAAGTATTTATCCCAAGTGCATTTTAGGATGATCCCACCGGAATCCTCGGGAATCCTGTGAGTTCCCAGCAGTAGGACAAAAACAATCTGTCTCAAAATAGGCTCTCAAGCACTCCCGAAACTCTCCAATTACCCACTTGTTTTTTAACAATGCAGGTCAGAGGGTCAGTAGAACAGAAAATGTAGCACCAGGATGTAAAATAAATGATGTTGCTTTATTTTACATAAGTTCCAGTTACTCTTTAAGTTCATAGAAGATAGAAGCGCACCCATCGGCCAACCTCAGGCACCCCATCTCAGGTCCCAACTGACATTCATAGAACACTCAAGCATCATCAGCCATGCAGCGTTCACTGGGCTGTCATTTATTTTAGTTGACACTTATATAGCGCACAAAACCCTGAGGTATCTAGGCGCTTTTAACGTAAGAATATGGTTACAGTAAGTGCTTCAGGTTACAGAAGAGGAAGCGTAAGAGGTGAATTACATTGTGGAATGTGCAAAAGGTAATACATCATACGCCAAGTGCAAGAAAGAGTACATGGTGATCATCTCTACTGGGCCAGAACCATGTTATTGGGCGGCAGCAACCAACAGCTGCAAAGACAAGTCAGTAGGCAAATACATGGTGGCTGCGCATGTTGCAGGGAGGCAGCTGCACATAGATGCAGAGTCAAATCCAAAGGCAAATACATGGTGCCTATCCCACGTTGCAGGGAGACAGCAGCAAACAGATACAAAGTCAAATCAAAGGGCAATTCCATGGTGTCTGCCCCCATGTTGCAGGGAGGCAGCAGCACACAGACGCAGAGTAAAATCAGAGGGAAATACATGGTGCCTGCACCATGTTGCAGGGAGGCCGCAGAACAAAGATGCAAAGTCATATCAAAGGACAAGTATATGGTGCCTACCTCAGGTTGCAGGGAGGCAGCAGCACACAGATGCAGAGCCAAATCCAAAGGCAAGTACATGGTGCCTACCCCATGTTGCAGGGGGGCAGCGGCGCAAAGATGCACAGTCAAATCCAAGAGCAAGTGCATGGTGCCGCCCCATGTTGCAGGGAGGCCGCAGCACATAGATGAAAGGTGAAATCATAGGGCAAGTATATGGTGCCTATCCCAAGTTGCAGGTAGGCCGCGGCACACAGATGCAAAGTCAAATCCAAAGGCAAAAACATGTTGCCTGCCCCATGTTTCAGGGATGCAGTGGCACACAGATGCAGAGTCAAATCCAAAGGCAAATATTTGGTGCCTACCACATGTTGCAGGGAGGCAGTGGCACACAGATGCAGAGTAAAATCAAAGGCAAATACATGGTGCCTACCCCATGTCACAGGGATGCAGGAGCACACAGATGCAAGGTAAAATGAAAGGGAAAGTATATGGTGCCTACCCTATGTTGCAGAGAGGCAGCAGCACACAGATGCAAGGTAAAATCAAAGGGCAAGTAAATGGCGCCTACCCCATATTGCAGGGAGGCAGCAGCACACAGATGCAAAGTCAAATCCAAGGGCAAGTACATGGTGCCTATCCCATGTTGCAGTGAGGCAGCAACACACAGATGCAAGGTCAAATCAAAGGGCAAGTCCATGGTGCCTACCCCATGTTGCAGGGGGGCAGCAGCACACAGATGCAAAGTCAAATCCAACGGCAAGTCCATTGTGCCTACCCCATGTTGCAGGGAGGCAGCAGCACACAGATGCAAAGTCAAATCCAAGGGCAAATACATGGTGCCTATCCCATGTTGCAGGGAGGCCACAGCACAGAGATGCAGACTCAAATCAGAGAGCAAATACACGGTGCCTACCCCATGTTGCAGGGAGGCCATAGCACACAGATGCAGAGTCAAATCCAAAGGCAAATACATGGTGCCTACCCCATGTTACAGGGAGGCAGCAGCTCACAGATGCAAGGTCAAATCAAAGGGCAAGTATATGGTGCCTACCGCATGTTGCAGGGAGGCAGCAGCACACAGGTGCAAGGTCAAATCCACGGGCAAGTACATGGTGCCTACCCCATGTTGCAGGGAGGCAGCAGCACACAAATGAAAAGTCAAATCCAAAGGCAGATACATAGCACCTACCCCATGTTGCAGGGAGGCAGCAGTACACAGATACAAAGCCAAATCAAAGGGCAAGTCCATGGTGCCTACCCCATGTTGTAGGGAGTTAGTGGCACACAGACACAAAGTAAAATCCAAGGGCAAATACATGGTGCCTATCCCGTGTTAAAGGGAGGCAGCAGCACACAGACGCGAAAGTCAAATCAAAGGGCAAGTCCATGGCGCCTAACCCATGCACCAGGGAGCCTGCAGCACACAGATGGAAAGTCAAATCAAAGGGCAAGTATATAGTGCCTACCTCATGTTGCAGGGAGGCAGTGGCATACAGATGCAGAGTCAAATCCAAGGCCAAATACATGGTGCCTACCCCATGTTGCAAGTAGGAAACAGCACACAGATGCAAAGTCAAATCTAAGGCCAAATACATGGTGTCTACCCCATGTCGCAGGGAGGCAGCAGCCCACAGATGCGAAAGTCAATCAATCGGCAAAGACCTGGTGCCTACCCCATGTTACAGGGAGGCAGCAGCAAACAGATGGAAGGTAAAATCAAAGGGCAAGTATATGGTGCCTACCCTATGTTGCAGGGAGGCAGCAGCACACAGATGCAAGGTCAAATCAAAGGGCAAGTATATGGTGCCTACCCTATGTTGCAGGGAGGCAGCAGCACACAGATGCAAAGTCAAATCCAAGGGAAAATACATGGTGCCTACCCCATTTTGCAGGGAGGCCATAGCAAACAGATGCAGAGTCAAATCCAAAGGCAAATACATGGTGCCTACCCCATGTCACAGGGAGGCTGCAGCTCACAGATGCAAGGTGAAATCAAAGGGCAAGTATATGGTGCCTACCCTATGTTGCGGGGAGGCAGCAGCACACAGATGAAAAGTCAAATGCAAAGGCAGATACATGGCACCAACCCCATGTTGCAGGGAGGCAGCAGCACACAGATACAAAGCCAAATCAAAGGGCAAGTCCATGGTGCCTACCCCATGTTGCAGGGAGGCAGCAGCACACAGGTGCAAAGTCGAATCCAAGGGCAAGTATATGGTGCCTACCTCATGTTCCAGGGAGGCAGCAGCACAAAGATGCAGAGTCAAATCCAAAGGCAAATACATGGTGCCTACCCCCATGTTGCAGTGAGGCTGCAGCACACAGATGCAGAGTCAAATCCAAAGGCAAATACATGGTGCCTACCCCCTGTTGCAGGGAGGCAGTGGCACTCAGATGCAGTCAAATTCAAGGGCAAATACATGGTGCCTACACCATGTCGCAGGGAGGCAGCAGCACACAGATGCAGAGTCAAATCCAAAGGCAAATACATGGTGCCTGCCCCCTGTTGCAGGGAGGTAGCAGCACACAGATGCAGAGTCAAATCAGAGGGCAAATACATGGTGCCTACTCCATGTTACAGGGAGCCAGCAGCACACAGATGCAGAGTCAGATCCCAGGGCAAATACATGGTGGCTGCCCCATGTTACAGGGAGGTAGCAGCACACAGATGTAAAGTCAAATCCACTGGCAAGTGCATGGTGCCTACCCCATGTTACAGGGCGGCAGCACACACATGCAGAGTCAAATCCAATGGCAAATACATGGTGCCTACCCCATGTTGCAGGGAGGCAGCAGCACACAGATGAAGGGTCACATTAAGCGCAAATACATGGTGCCTACCCCATGTTACAGGGTGGCAGCACACAGATGCAAAGTCAAATCCAAGGGCAAATACATAGGGCCTCAATACGAGGTAGGTGGTAAGGGATTACCGGCACCGGTAATGTCACCGGTGCCGGTAATCCCTTACCACCCTATTCCGAGGTCCCTTAGCCGGTCCCTTCCTTAACGACTGGTTTTACCAGGCGTTATGGATGGGACCCGTTGAGGGACTACAGAGATCATAACGGTACCGCAAATTGCAGTATCGTTATTAGCTCCATCCCCATTCCCATTGAGCCCTATGGGGGCTCGAATGGGAATGGGGAATGGTTCCCGGAATGGGGACTTACCGGGTCCTCCAAGGTTGGAATGACCCGGTAAGTCTCTATTTCAGGAACCCGGACCCGGAATGCGGTAAGGGGTAGCCATGGTTCTAGTAGCACCATGGCTACCTCCTACCGCGTAATGAGGCGCATAGTGCCTACCACATGTCGCAGGGAGGCAGCAGCACACAGATGCAGAGTCAAATCAAGGGCAAATACACGGTGCCTTCCCCATGTTGCAGGGTGGCAGCAACACACAGATGCAGAGTCAAATCAAGGGCAAATACATGTTGCCTACCCCATGTTGCAGGGAGGCAGCAGCACACAGCTGCAGAGTCAAATCAAGTGCAAATACATGGTGCCTACCCCATGTTGCAAGGCGACAGCAACACACTGATACAAAGTCAAATCAGAGTACAAATACATGGTTCTACCTCATGTTACAGGGCAACAGCACACAGATGCAAAGTCAAGTCCAAGGGCAATTACATAGTGCCTACCCCATGCCGCAGGGAGGCAGCAGCACGCAGATGCAGAGTCTAATCAAGGGCAAATACACAGTGTCTACCCCATGTTGCAGGGCGGCAGCAACACACAGATGCAGAGTCAAATCAAGGGCAAATACATGGTGCCTGCCCCATGTTGCAGGGACACAGGAACACGCAAATGCATTCATTCACAGTCACCAACATTCTCTTATCAAACAAGGGTACCCATCAGGACACTCGCCCAGGAAAACAGGACAAAAACAACTCACTCAAAATAATATTCAACATGGTCCACTTTCAACCTTTCCACCTCTACCCTGATGTGAAACTCCACACTTCCTTGTCCTAAATACAGTTTTTTGCCCATTCCTTTTTCAACTTCCTGCAGGATTACTGCGGTAATGGCTTGCATTGAGCAAATAAAATGGCTTATTTGTGTTCCACTATAGCCTGTGCTGCACTACGGGAGATATATAAACGTTTTTTTGGCTCCACCACCCCCCTTTTCTGTCAAATTCTTTAAAAATGAATGGATGAATTTACACCAAACCAGAAAAAGGAATATCTTTAACGCTTTGTGGCCAAGTTATTTCTCACTTTGTGCAAAATCCCGAAGCACCATTTTCTCTAAGGGGAAAAGGAATGGGAGTCGGCAGAAGGCAGCTTTTTTTGCTTCATAACTTTAGAACAGTTTGACGAACCGGTCCCAAGTGTGTGATTTACTGTAACTAAACAAGTGTAAACCAATTGAGTAGCCTTTTGAAAAGTGGGGAATCCCACACTGCTCCTGATCACTTTACTGCTTTTGAGAATCAATACTTGGTAGTGGGCTAAATAGCCTAGCACAAAGAGAGACAACATTTGCATATGAATTCAACAAGGAATTTAGGACATGTGTGCATATGTTTTATAACCCTAAAATTGCAGAGGTGAGCCAGCCCGCAGGACAAAACATTTGGAGTTCTATGGTCCTGCACAATTTGCCCAAAAAGTGATGTGTGGAAGGTTTTGAATTCATCTGAACCAGTGGCACTGCTCTTCCCAATCATTTGCCAAATCCTTCTTAAGTTTTGAAATGCATCACATTTCCAGGAAATGTAATGCATATCAAGAAATATGAGTTATTGCCACAAACCTTTCACAATACTCACTGGAATGTGTCCTGCGTCGTACCTTGAGTACACTGTTATTACAGATACTCTCTCCATCAAGACCTGTTAATATTCACAAAAGGGTTTTGATAAATGTGAGCTGTATGAAGGGAGATAAAACCTTGGTCGATGCTCAGAGCCTACAATGAAAACATGGCGTATTGCATGCCATGTATATAGATTTAAAAGAAAAGGGCATAATTAGTTCATTCTTTCATAAAATGTGCAGAGCCATGGTCCATCAAGAGAGACCTGCTAACAATATACGAGGTCTAATGGAGTGTTATACTGATGCATGTTACACAACAATCTGAAATAGTGCATTCCATTCCATAGAGTTTAAATTATTAGGCAGAATAAAATGTGCACACATTTTGATAAAATACGTTATGAATACTTTATGATTTAACCCAGGTATTGGTTCCATGACTGACTTTCTTAGCTTTTGTGTACATTGCAATAATGAAGAGGACTTTCCTCCAGTGCACTGCAAAAATACACTTTACACAGTTCCGTGAATCAGGGTTTGTGTCAGTAGTGCAAGGTCACTTTTCAACAGTGAAAGATCACTTTGAACCGTGCAAAGAATTCCATGAATCGAGCCATTGGGGTTGGTGGTTGCAGTCATCATCCAAATTCACAACTCACATGGACAGGCCCAGCAATGCCGCAAAATTGCAATAACGATAACGTGTTTTTGTTTTTGTATATACACCTGGATGTGTTATTATATTTGCGTTTCGAATGTATGTAGTATCATGCTCTGTTAGCCTTTGGGTTTAGGTTTGTGCTTGATAAGATTAATAAAATAAGTGAATATTTTATGAGCATGTCAGAAGGTTATCATTGGCACAGCTGGACGTGCAAGCGTACTATCCTTCCGCAGGGGAGAACTGGTAATTGTTCATAGGGGACATGCACATGAGTAGCAGTATGAGAGCCACCACAGCTGGTCCCCCTGATGTTTTAGGGCTGCATCACTGAAGCGTACAACTTTGCCTGGGCTGCTGGTGGCATCCCAATCCCCTCTTGGTTCAGTGTTACTTTTTATGGATGGACGGCCTGCTAATGTTACCAGTCGGGTGTACTTGTCCAGTGGGCAGGCAGCTGAAAGCCGCCAGGGGCCAGTTTTTACCTGCAGAATCTGCATTTCATTCTGTGACTTGAGCATCACAGAAAGAAATGTGAAACTGCATTTTGGACATCTGATTGGCTGTTACGGCACCGGAAGAGCCAATTAAATCACCATTGTTTTCTGTGAGACACTCCTAATTTACTTATTTGGTTGTGACGTAAGGGGACGGGGGCAAGATCACCACTTAGGTATGTTCATTTCGTATACTGCTTCTCCCACCAGCATCAGCGCAGCATCTGTCTCGCCAAGCAAAGCCTTCTCTCCCAACCGTCAGTCTGCCACATTCTAGAGCTTACCATATCCCAAGCTTCCATGCTGCACGTCACAAACTCATACCCCAGTCAGACACTGCACACCCCCCGTCCATCAACGTAAAACAAAATCTTGAAATCTCAATGGTGGCTCCGTTGACCTGACAAGGCTACAGTTTCTGACAGGTATGACACCATTGACAAACTCTCTCCTACTTTGACCTCCACAACTCTCCAGTTCAGCTCCCCCTTATCCACTCTCACGACCCTGTTCGTATTCCACACTCTCCCATCTTCCATCCTCACCAAGTTGTGGAACACACTCTCAACTTTACATGGTCGGGACCATCGCAAGGCACTCTGCCTCCAAGGAAAAGGCAATTTAATCCTGACCAAATCCCCTTCCTTCACTTTCCCTTCCTTGACTGATTTCCTCACATCATACTGTCGCTTATTTACAATTTGATTCTTTACCACAAGAGCTATTGCCTGTTGCACACATTCCCACATGCATTTTGCCCTTCTCATCCATGCGGGACACAATTTGTAATTGGGCTTCCTGCACCTGCACACTTCAAAAGGCAAGATACGTAGTTTGTGGGACAAACCTGTCTGCCACCATCCTGCTCAAAACTACTTCCTTCCAGTCTTCACCATTGATTTATGCCCACCTGATGCATTCCTTGATCACCTTCTTAAAATGCTCTGCTACCCCATTGGCTTGGGGATGATGGATAGTGGTACATTGATGCTGTATGCCATGTTAAACCAGACAAGCACATATCTCTTTTGACTTGAATTGAACTTCGCTGTCAGTTAGCATTGGCAACTCACATGGATAACCCTCTCATCATTAGCGAATGTGTAATATACACCTCCACCCACTTACACAGGACATCCACCAAAACAATACAGTATTTGATGGGCAGCACTACCCTGAATATGTCCAACAATGTTCATCCCTACTCTTTCTCAGGGCATTTCCGGCACAAGACCCAAAGTCAAAGGGCTTTCTCTCTGCACTAAATTCTTTTCACTCAAAACGTAAGCAATGCAATTTCTCACCACGCTCTCTACCTTAAGATCACAACCTGGCCACCAAAACTCTGCTGGTACTGCTTGTTTGGTGTTGGTAATGCCCTGATGCCTCTCATGTGCAATTTTAACAATTCTCTTCCTCAACCCACTCAGGGTCACCTCGCATCAAATATCCACCTGCCACATGCAGTTCTTCTAGAACCGAACATATGCCCCCCCAAATTGGTACCCCTCACCATCTCTTTTTTTTTGTATTCTGCCATTCTCCAACCCAGTTTTCACCTTCCTGATAATCTCATCTTCTCCCATACCAGCTTCCGACTTCTCCTTCGTTACCTTCTGCTGTTCAACATACAAATTACCATCCTCTTCAACTTCCCCCTTCTCTGCAGCATCATCTACACCCATGCAGGATAAACAATCAGCTGGAATGTTCATTTTTACTGGCATATATTCAACTTTAAATTGGTACTCTTGCAGGGCTACGACCCATCTTCTTATCCTGGATGAAACACCATCCAGTCCTTTCTTCTTTAATATCTCTTTCAAGGGTTTGTGATCAGAGCGTACAATACATTTGCTTCCCCACAAAAATGTTCTGTACTTCTCTATGGACCATTTGATAGCCAGCAACTCTTTTCCAATCGTGGAGTAGTTGACTTCAGCCGCCGTAAGCAGACGTGAAGCAAATTAAATTACATATTCCTTGTCTCCCACTACTTGGGTGAACACCGTACCCAAACCTGTATTGCTGGCCTCTGTGGGGAGCATGGACTTCTGGGTCAGCTTGAAAACCTTAAGGGAAGAGGTAAATACCAACGCAGCTTTGATGGAGTTAAACTATTTAGCACACTCTGCATTACGGGGTATGTTTTTTTAACAATAGTCTCATGTTAACATTTTTATCTGCAAGTTGGGGATAAACCTCGAATAATATTTGGCAATACCTAGACAGTGCACAGGCTCGCCTTGTTCTTCAGTTCCACCGCATCTTTGATATTTCGGCCAGCTTCTCCTTCACGCTCACCCCATCAGCCATTACTGTGTGCCCTCAATATTCTATTCTTGTTTGGTTGAATTTGTCATGCATTATTCTTGGAAATACTGAGGCAGCAGATACCAGGCTGAAGAGCATACACAAGAATTGGAATAGACCCTCTTGAGTAATAAAGGCTGTTAGCTGTTTTGAGTCATGATGAAGTTTCATCTGGTGGTATGCCGATGTGAGATCCAGAGACGAAAACACACTGGTGCCATTCATTATTGAAAGAGTCTCTATAATATTTGGAAGTGGATGACAAACCGGTATAACACACCTGTACATAGCACGAAGATCCTCACATAGTCTCAACTTCCCATTTGGTTTGCGACTATGACCAAAGGAGACACCCGTTTAGAGGATTCTATCCTTCCTATTATGCCACCCTCTTCCAGTTTATGTAGATCATTCTTCACCTCATCTCGTATTGCTAGAGGAACACTTCTCACCTTCTGTACCACTGGCATGGCATCCTCCACTAGTTGTATCTGATGCACAACCACTTTTAGACATCCAATCTTCTCATCAACAAACTGGTCCGCAATTGCTCAGCATTGATTTGTAATATGCATTCCGCTTCATTGGGGTTCAACTTAATTTGTAATATCTTTTGCTGTAACCAACTCAAAAGTGGTACAGACTCTTTCCCCATGATATACACTTTGCCCGTGGCTCTTCTTCCTTTGAATTCCATGTTCGCCTCAAACAAACCCATGAAATCTATTCTTGTGCCACCATATGCCTGTGGCTTGATGTCCACTTCTATTAACTGCTTATTGGGAAACATTCTTTCAAAAATTACCTTGGGAAGAAGAGTATATTTCACTCCAGAGTCAATCATCATCTAAATTTGGTAACCATCAATGCTTAATATGTCTCTTGGGCCATCCAGTTCCTCTTCTTCTTCACCACCAACAGCAAGAACGGCACCTGCCCGCAGAGTTTCACAGAAGCACCGGCACTGGATTGTCCTCAGTCCTTGCTGCTTTGTTTCCTTTTTTGCATCCTGATCCTAGTTTCCAGGCTCTATTTGTTTCCTTTAGCTCCTTCTACTCGATTATTTCCTGGCCTCCTGTGTGTTCCCACTTGTCCCAGTACTTCCAGCCATATTTTCCGTCGCTATTATTTCTATACTTTCCACCTGCTTACCTGAGTTTGACCTATGGGTCCTGCAACTATCATTGGTCTTTAGTGACTGTTCGAAGACTTCCTCAGCCAGTGGACACTTCTGTACCTTGGATTCCGTCGTTGACAGCTCTGCTCATTAGAACCACTTCTCCTGCTTGGAGGTTTTTCTCCCAGTCCTTGGGTTTCCTCCATCAGTTGGACCTCTGCTCTTGTGGGAGCCTATCTGTCCCCTGGTGTTTCCAACAGGTGATGGGGTGTCTTCTCAGAGAGAAAGGCCTTACCTCTTCCTTTCAACATCTTCAAAACCACCAAAGGTAAGGCCTGTCGCTAAAAACAGGGCCCACTTGTGCAATTGCTTTTCCACCCCAGTACCTACCTTTGCACCTGCTTTGATACCCACCACATGGCCTGCCTCTTTCTCAGCCACCTTTATCATGCCAGTGACCCCTGTGCTTCACCCTACCCAGCAGAACGATCTGAGTCGTTATTGAAATTATGGTGTTCAGTTATTGTTTGAAAATCCTCATTAGTCAGACATCTTTGGTTAGTAAGTGAAAAAATCAATTGCTTGTAATCAATTTAAAAAATGACCAATTTGGAAAGAGCACTCGGAGACTGTTCTGAGCGCTCTTTCTGAATGGGTCCCGCGCAGGGGCTGTCAGAGGACCCAGAGGAGGAGCCGCGGGAGTGCCAGGTGTGTGAGTTACTGTGTGTGTGAGAGAGAAAAAGAATGTTTGTGAAGGGGGAGGGGCTGGGGGAAATGTAACTGGTTGCAGGGTTATGTGTGTGTGGTGGAGGGAGTGGGGGCACAAGGAGGAAAGGGGTTTCAGCATGGTGAAACCCCCCAAATTCAAAGAAATCCCTCCAGGCATGTGCTATTTCGGCTTTTTGAGGGCCGCACAAAATCGACCGAAATAAATCGGTCTTTTTTATGTGCGGCTTTCAAAAAGCGGAAATTTCACATAGAACCCATTTTTGATGTTCTAAAGTTAGCCATAGCCAAAAACTGAGCTCATATTCATCATGTACACTAATGGAATAGTGTTGCTTTCTAAAGCTTGAGTTTGGACACCATTTGAGGGTTGCCAGGGCTATCAGCTTGTACTTCCAGCAACATCCTTGGCACCCCAGCAACAACAATTATGGTCACAGTTTGAAGGATTTCAGGGACAGCGCTACAGTAAACTCCACCTTGCTTCCTTTCATAAGTTCCCATCTCTTGTCCCTACTCTACCTCTTCACCACTTGCTAATGGAAAGCAACATTATTCCATTAGTGTATATGATTAACATGAGCTCAGTTTTTAGACACCAAAGCTATGCCACAATGTCTGAATGCAAAGGTCCTGCTAGGTCTACAAGAAATAATTGACGTAATCTGTGCACTGTGTTTTGAAAAACTGAATTCTGTATTTTTCTGTGATGGCTTCTAATTCTGTTTATGGGGAATAGGCCATATTGTGCCGAGCAGAATTTCTGCACCAAGACATGAGCTAATTTCAGAACACAGAATCATATTCACATTGATATTCATGTGTAGTGTCACGCAATAATGTTATTTATCTCTAGTATAAGAAATTACCCATTTACCCTTGTGCACAGCAAAAAATATTCTCTATGTAATGGAAAGATTGTTCAGTATTCCAATCCTAGAGGACGCATGTTCATTTTAGCAAGCTCAGAGCTGTATAATAACTTTATTTGGTAGAAAACACAAATCTGCATTGCATATTTCTTAAAATCGAAGAGAAAATGAATGAAAATGTTAAGTTGGGAGGGCATAGCAAAGCATAGTTACACCAGGCCTGACCATGCCATTTGTTTTCAGTTTCTGGAGTGTAAAAAAAAGTCAGAAGCCAGCGACTGGAATGTATACAAGCTTGTTTTCTTTTACCACAGTCGATGAACAATGTATTCTAGAATTGAAGATTTCATTAGCACATGGAAATCGTTATTGACTTCCTCTCAGC
Source organism: Ambystoma mexicanum (assembly GCF_040938575.1). Taxonomy (NCBI): domain Eukaryota; kingdom Metazoa; phylum Chordata; class Amphibia; order Caudata; family Ambystomatidae; genus Ambystoma; species Ambystoma mexicanum. The sequence goes on from NC_090924.1 coordinate 895,603,125, forward strand.
CAATCAGAATGTTTACATTGCAGTCAATAACTACTGGTACTGACTGCATTCTGAACATGCTGTCCTCAGAAGCAGACAGAGAAACAGCAATGCAATTTCCAGTCAAGGTTTTGTTTCAACAGGACAATTCCTCTCTGGGAGGACTGCAACATGCTATTTGACACATGAAAGCGAAAGATAACACATAGGAAAATGCTTTCGCTTTCTTACAGAGAAACCATTTCATTTACATGATGCCAAGTTGCAATTATAATGCTTAACTACTAAATACTACAAAATAAAGCCACATTATATTTACCACATTTGTCTTTTTACTTTACTCCCATTTAAAGCACCAATTTTTACTTCACCACGAAAGCTCCAAAACATGAATTGCTATTTCCACCATGTGCTAATAGCCATATAGACCTCAGGAGTGCTCGTAATTGCCTGGGATAATGGCCCTTCCCCAACTTATGGCCCTAGCGTTTGCAACAGTTTAAGGTTTCTTGGCTTCAGCACAAAGGGAGCAGTGGGTCTTGAAATGTCTTTAGGGGCCTTCTGGGAAGGACCAAGGGGCAGAACCACAATGTACCTTGTGCTGTAGATGTTACTCGTGCTTGACAGGGTCGAGTCAGCGTCAGGGTGCTTTGCAGGATCTGTGACAGAGTTTGAGACGGGAGTCTTGCAGGTATCAGGCGGCAAGATAGTTTGGTGAATGAACCTGGACGAACAGCGGCAAGCTGGCCTACACAGCGACTCAGGGTCCAGGACTCATTGTCTCAGTGCTGATCAGCAGTTATGAAGCACTGGTCGAGACGTCTTGGATGTCTTTAAGCGATTTAGGCTTGACAACAGACAGCATTGCTGTCAGTTACAGATCGAGGAACTCGACTGCCTCAAAAATGTTCTTTAAGGTGGACGTCAGTAGATGCTGGTTGAGGCACTACTCTGAGCTTCTTCAATGAGTTTGTGTCGTCCTTAAAGTCGGATGGCCCACAGCTATGGAAGGTGTTGTAGGCAGTTGCCTTGTCCTTGGTTGTAGGTTCAGAGACCTTCTGGCACTTCCTATCCAGGAAGCTTGCTTCAGAGCCTAGCAAGGCACGCTGTGTGCTGGCTGGGTACCAATTGTTTGTGCCCTCCCCGACTCTACATGAAAAAATGAATGATACAGACACTCCCTGGACAGAGAATAAGGCACAAAAGAGCAGGCTTCGAGAGTTCAAGGAAAAGTTTATCTAGATCTCTGAGAGTGCTCTGACCACATCAAGGTTACAACACATTTATATAGTACATTGACATCTTTAACATATGATGCTACGTTGGAGCTGGATTGGTCAGCCGGGGTGGTGTCTTAGGTGTGGGGATCATCTCTTCCTCCGGGTTGGTTGCTTGGTTGGAGGGAGGATTGACGTCAGACATCTGTGCTCCGGATGGATGAAGGTCAGGTTGTTGTGAGACACGGTGGTCACTATCTAAGCTAAGCTAAGAAAATACATTCTGAGTAATGCATGCACTAAATAATGGTTGCTCAAAAGACCCTCAGTAGTGTATCATGTCATTGTAGTAATCACTCAAGAGTTTATATCATCTACAACATTTGGGTTATACAGGTCACAGGTTTACGGGCCTTGACCACTATAATACTGTCATTGAACTATAGGGTTAGTCTCACAAGAATCTCAGGTATGTGGCATTTGTTAGTATTGGGCACGATAAACTGCAGCAGGGGTCTAATGTTAGTTGGGGGTCTGTTGGGTGGGCTTCATAGCATGGTTGGCAGTCTGGCACATGAAAGGAATGCCTTGCAAGGACACAGGGTTAGAATGGCAATAAGTTTCAACTGGCGAGGGTAAGAGGGCAAGGACACTTTTGTGGAGATGGACGAGCTATGTGCTTGGCTCATGTTGGTTCACATGCAGGACAGTGATCTCAGAGGAAAAAGGGATGTGTTACATTTATTATTTGTTGCAAGCAGCTCCGGCTTCAGCGTGAGAATGGAGCTGCAGAGTTTTCCAGCTGGAGTGGGAACGAGGGTGGGGGCTATGTGCTCTGAGCTACTGCGGCAGGCAAAAGGGAGAGAGGCATTTTGTACTATCGCAGTGAGGCCTGGTCATCAAGATGGAGTCGAAAGGGGGTACAAAAAATGGATGCCCCGTGTCCTGCTCGGTGGTCCCATCTACGCAAATGCAACCCAAAGTTAACATCGCATAAGGGCGAGGGGCGTACCCACCACTAGAGGCACTTGGTCCGAGTTTTGTACTGAGAAGTGATGGTAGAGAGGGGCCCATTGGCCCCTCGCTCCCACACACAATGCTGGAGTAACTGGAGGGTCCTCGGAGTTCTGGATCTCCCTCTGTTCCCTGGTAGATATTTAGGGGAGGGATCATGCTTCCCTCTGGATATCCTGGCCTTCCTTCACCAGCGGAATATATACGGCAGACTGTACCTTCAGCAAGGGTCCAAGGATGAGTTCTTCTTCCTGCTTTTGGTGAAGCCTTCAGATGATCTGCCAAACGAGGGGCTCAGCCCTCTTTTAAAGCCAAGTGGGCTGCAGTGATTGGTGTAGGTTAAGGCTACCTCAATGAACCAAGGGGTCCCTACCAACAATCACCTGTATGCGTGAGGTCATAACCAGAGTGTTTTGTAACAGGAAAGGTAAGGGAGTAAAAACAGGAACAAGGTGTGGCCCAGAACTAAAATGGCAGAATCCTTATTTCAACAGAAAGAGCTCCGGCTCACTCCCTTTTGACAATAAGCTCCACCCATCTTCCTGTCTGTTGTTTTCAAAGAGTCTCTCTGGTTAATGGCACTCTCTATGTGGTCCATGTTAAAGCGGCAGGTCTCCCTTGAAGCTGTGACGAGACCAAACTCTCTGGCTCCTGCAAACCACATTCTCGTACCTTATGAATGCGGTCCCCCTAGTGGGGTGGCCTACTGAAAACAACCGTCCCAAACATAACAGCCCACTGTCATTGATACTGAGGGTGGGAGCTGGCCTTAGGTTGATACAGTTACATATGAAGGGTTGTTGGGTTTCCTGTCTCCTTTTTTAACCTCTGCAGCCAGGCTTCATTTGAGCCTGTTTGAAGTACCCTCTATTGGTATGTTAATTGCTGCCACCAGCTGCAGGGCCTAACAAAAGTGCAGGGCGCATCCATAGAGCATTTGTTAGTTAATCAGGCTAGCCATGATAGGGGGAATGTTGATACTCCCCCTGCCTGGAGATGACATAATGCACTCCTGGCTGTCACATTCCAACTAAATATGACAGTACTGTGTCTGTCGACTGTATCCACCCAGAGTCCACAGGTCTATGCGTTTGTCATGGTGTGAGCATAGTCAAATGTGTGTGGATTAGTCCCACACATTTTCCTGAGGTTGGTCTACCATCATTCCATTTAATTATACATTTCAAAAAGCCCCGGCGAGCGCACGCCGACCATGCCGATGACCAAATTCTTCACAACAACCCTGTGATGCTGTTTCATTTACCCGTCCCAAACACTTTGAGTTTATTCATGCCAGCCTCTGTGTGAGCTCTCTTGTTATTTTACATGACAATCTGCATCGCTGCAAAAAGATGATATCTTTCCTTCTCATAGGATCCAATGATCTAAATGATGCTCTGTATTAAGCAGAAAGCCCTCAGACAAGAATGCTTTCACATTGGAAATAAGAAATTTCCTTCGAAAACATTTGTACCAATGCCTTGGGGAGCATGAGAATAGCCAACACCATCATTGAAGGGCACATGCTCATCTAATGAATTCACAATCCTCAAAGCAGATGGCTGTGTAGTGTGAACAAATGCATCAAACAAGGGAGATGTTCTGACGTGGATTATAGAAGTAAACAAAAATGGATTGGCAAGTGATGGACTAGCTACCGTGGTAAGACAAATGAGACTGAATACACAATTAAAGATGACAATTCTGATCATGGATATTTTATGGAACTCCTTCTCCTCATCAGCAAATTAGATTTCTTAGCAAAAGGGCATATTGACAGTGTTATGATAATAGGTAAGAAAAAGTAACACTCAGAAAATTAAAGCTGTGGTGATTTTGGATCTTTCCTGTTCAAGAACAGCATAATCAATATAATCAATGTAATAAACCAATGAATTTCTTAGTCCCACACAAGCTAAAATGGTTAGGTTGGAACACAAGGGGCACCAGTTCATTTAAAAATAAGGAAAGCAGAGAGGAGATTTTCAGCGAATATGATATAATAGCCCTACAGGAGACCTGGCTAAAGGAAACATTTAAGGTAGACGGGTTCACAAACACAGAACAGTTAGCTTCGCACCAAGGAAAAGGGAGACTGGGCAGGGGGCTACTACTTGCTTTGAGAAACTCTATCTTTTCAGGCTTGGAGAGAGTTAGTGATGGCATCCCAGGAATCCTAGCAACAAAAACCAAATTCAGGGGCAAAAAAGTTGCTATGGTGATTAACATCTATTGGAACCCTGCCATCTTACCCCTTCCTGCCTTTCTGAGGCGTTTGGCACATGTTCTGACCGAGCTAAGGATCCATCATGGGGCAGGAAGCATCATTCTCACTGGGGACTTTAATGCCCTGTGCAGTAGATCACAGATAAATAAAGATCACTGGAAGGATCCATTGCTGAATGGCCGACTGTGGTTCTCGTTCCTAAAAGAATGGAATTGTTTCATGGCCAACAGTAATATCAAGGGGGACGTCCCTCCAGTAGCCACTCGGATGAGGGGTATGCAGAGTTACACCATTGATTATTTATTCCTAACAAAGGATCTGTTTGATCAGTGTAAAGAATTTATCATCAAAAAGATCGTATGGAGTGATCATCGTATGCTGGTGGGGGTCCCTTGAAATAGACATTATGAACACTGAAGGTCAGTACTTGCCGGACATAATTGTAAACAGTGGAAATAATTTACTTGTAAAATGTGCACGGGGCGGGTTATGTTTGAACTTGGGACTGACACAAAGGGTGCAGTCTATGTCAGACCAAGAGTACAGACTGCTCCACAACCCAACAACGTTCGTGGAATTCTTGTGGGATGTACAAACACACAAATCTGTAGGAGGGCAGCCAGAGCAGAATCGCACACACTCCTTTAACAAGGAAACCCATATAAAAAAAAGGGAATTAAGGAAAGAATTGCATATGTTAAACAATAAACAACTAAACAACGATGCATTGAAATCAGAGATAAGAAGGCTACGTCAAATATACAGACACTGGTCGAAGTCCCATAGGTACATTTGCCTACAGAATGATGGAGAACAGATGCTAAGGGCACTGGGGAAGTCCAATTCCAGAATCTTCTGAGCCAAAGTGAACAGGAGAGAGCTGAGGCAAGTGACCACCCATAGTAGTGTAATACAGGAGCTGGCATGGGTGAAATACTTTACTGCCGGCTATGTGACATTGGATGACACTCCGGCTCCCAGTGTAGATAAAGGTAGTGGGGGCCTAAATCTTACTCTGGACTTGGTAAAGGAAGCCCTAAAGAACTCTTCGGGATCTAGGGTTTTCTGGTCCAAATGGGCTCACAAATCAAATCTTTAAATCACATGTCATCTTATGGTCCGATATCTTATATAATTTCTTTCAGGAGCTAATCAGCCCTGGGATCTTGTGCAGAATCATGGAGGGAAGCTGTTGTGATACGTATATACAAAAAGGGGGACCGGGCAGATCCCATGAATTATCGCCCAATCTCCCTTCTTGACGCCGACAGCAAAATATTTGCAGGATTGGTTCTGAAGGACCTGGAATGCTGGGTAAAAACGTTGGAATCCTCCCAAAGAATCAAATAGGGCTCTACACGGGCCTGTCCACCACACTGAATGTCCTGATTTTAAGTACAGCATTGAGTAAATCCTTTCAGAAGGGAGGACCATGTCTGTTTGTGGCCTGGGTTGATTAATCCCAGGCCTTTGACACAGTTAATAGAGTACATCTATGGCAGAAAATGAGACAGTGGGGACTCCCTGAATCCCTTCTAGGCATAATAATTTAACTCCATAGGTGGTCCTTTCTGAGGATAGGGCTGGATGCAAGAGGTAATCTATCAACTCGCATTCGGATCCACAAGGGGGTGAGACAGGGGTGCATAGTTGCCCCCTCTCTCTTCAATCTGTATATGGCAGATCTTGCTAAAAGTCTGCATGGGTAGGGCTTCTCAAGTCCTATAGTGGGTCAGACAGGTTGAATTGGGTAGCATACCCTGATGACATCATGTAGCTAGACTATACCCCGTAGGGCTGCAGCGTTAACTGGATGCTTTGGGTGAGTTTGCCTTGATTAACAACCTCAGTATAACTCCTGTTAAATCGAAAATAGCCTCCTTTAAACGCCCCTTGACAAAAGAAGCCAATTTTATCTGGAGGCTGTCTGACCAAGTTGTACCAATTGGCAAGGAAGTCCTATACCTGGGATTCAATGTTCGTTCCTTTCCTTCACAGGGATACGTAGACGGTATTATGGAGGGCAAACTGATCCAACTGGGGGGCCAAATGTAGAAATTGAATTCCAGCTTCTGCAAGTTCTCATTATTGTCCTCGATTTCATTTTATACCAGTAAACTGATTCCCATCCTGCCATACAGAGTGGATGTTAACCCAGCAATAAAAACAATAAACTGGGATAAATTAGAGTGGTTGCTATGGGAAAATGTTCCTTCCCTCAGTCCCTCCCGGTAACATCTGTAAGGTATGAATTGGAACTCCTGTCTCTCCACTCACATATTGAGTGGAGAATACTGTCTGTCTATAGATTAATCTGGGTACCACAAGTAAATACATTGTATGAAGATGGGAAAACAGAAGAATAGGAACCTCTTCCTGTCTGGTCTGGCTAAATATGCTCTTGAAATCCTGAGATCCTATGAATGCGAAGTAAGCAACCTCACCAATAATTCAAAGTACATAAAAAAAGCACTTAAAGAGAAAGGATTGGATCCAAGCTATTACAGAAATGAGATCTACAAAACTGTCACAGTCCCTCTCATTTCACGACAAAACACAGGGACACTTACCTGGTTATTTAAGACGTTTCCAAGTGCCAGAGGTCGAAATTACTTCTTCTGATTTCAGCTTAACATTAACCCAAAGACACAAGGATCTATATAGTGACAGTCTGTGCCAACGATGCAACCATTCATGTGCAGAGACAGTGAGATACGTCCTGATTGACTGCGTGGGCACACACGCTGAGAGGGTGGAAACGTTTACGAAATTAGTGGACAAGGATTGGTGGCTGGACACTCAATCATTTTGGGACCACCTGTGTTCAGGCCATGAAATCCTCTTGACTTGGGAAGTAGTAACATTTCTATGCGAACTGTGCCTTCTAAAGTGACACGATTGACTGAAGTGTCTTATTCTCTTGTCTGCTACTCTACTCTTTTCACTTCCACTTTTTCTGTAATGATATATGCAATTTAATATTTACTTTTATTTTAATTTTGTAATTTGTGAAAAGTCAATTTATTTCACTATAACACAATAAACAAAACAATTTAAATTTTAAAAATAACAATTCATTGAAGAAGCCATTTCGTAAGAGGTCCACCAAGCAGGGATGCTTTTCACTCAGTTTGAGTCATCTCAGTAAATAACTGAGTCCAATGAGTCCTCGGTGATGTCATTAATACAGTGCATGGGTGCCTTTTAACTGTGGTGAAAAATAAATCAACCTCTGCCAAAGCATTCTTTGGAATGCTATCTGAACCCCTTTCTCAGTGCACCATTGACATAGGACATGACATTGGCCAATTCAACATATGGTGCTGCAAATAAAAAAAGGGCAGAATGAAGGTTTCACTGCATGGTCATCTGCTGCAAGCCCACAGCAGGTGCATGTGTGGTCATATGCACGTGTTTTAAATTTGATGCAACCAAAGTACCATTGGAGTGTGACTCACTCTTTAGCCTATTGAATATGTTTGGTACATTTCTTCATGGGTTTCATTCAAGAATGGATCTATAGAGGGAAAATGTAAAGATGGGAAACAAACCTGTGTAATAAGTGAAATTCATTGGTGGGCAAAAGGTAGGGCAGTAGCTAACGTGTTTGTAAAAACTGGATATGTGAGTGATCTACTGTTTGTGTCTCTTGCAGCATGTCTAGAAGAAGTGTATTCAAAACGATTAGGAAGACAAATGAGGGTGAATCGATCAATGATTAATGAGGCTTTATTGAAATATGAAACTGTGTTGAAGGCCATCTGAATATTCCAGCATTTTTAAGGAATGAAATCGGGCTGTGTCAAATTATGAGAAGAATTATCTAGAAACATCAAAGACCTGAATGAAACGGCAGATGAATGTGTTCAATGTGCTAACAAAGGGATCCAGGAGTCACAATGTGCTGCATTTTTACAAACCTCAATCCCTGAAACTAGGATTTCGAACACCAGGAAAAGGCCTGATGAGTTGGCACCTGATGAGACTTTTCCTTGGCAGAAGGCATATGCAGAGTGCAACTTCATAACCTCGGTAAGGATACAGTTATAAGAAATCCCACAGACAGGTTCCCCAAGCATGCAATGGTGTATGCAGATCCAGCCATTTTGGGGCTCAAGAATGTTATTGACTTAGATCAAGTCCCAGGTGGGCTCAAGAACACACAATCCCTCAAAGACGGTCCAAGGGTTTATATTGGTAACGTAAATAGGGCCTAACTAAGGACCCACCCCTGTAATCATGTCAGGGCCTCCCTCCATCCTAACCCAGACTTCCTTCAACCCAAAGGTGGTTACTGGAGCTCAGCAACCCCTACTGTCTAGAATCTGACTGGCAAGTGGTGGGGGCCTAAAGGCAACCACCTTATCTCTCTTACTTCCTCCAGGGTTTTGGATCAAAGCCTGATGTCCCACTAGAATGCTCATCACAGGATTGTGTACCTTCCAGTCTCCAGGGTCTCTCTCAACGTGTGCACTCATGCCCTTCTACTTCTCACCTTGATGTTCTCTTCTTTCTTTCCCTTCCTTATACTTTCCTTATTTCTCCTTTGCCCACTCTTGCTAACTTCTTTCCCTCTCACTTACTCTCTCTGTCCCTTTGATGTTATTCAGCCTCATATCTACTCCTATTCTCCTCCTCCACTCTACTACTCCCCAGTCCCTTCCCTACTATGTTCCACTCCAACTTCTCACTTCTCTCCATTGCCACTACTCTCTATTCTCCACTCCCTCTACTCTCTACACCCCACTCACCCCTACTTTCCCCTATTATCTACTCTCCACTGCCCCTTCTCTCTACAACTCCACTCCCACTACTCTCTACTACTGAACTCCCACTAGCCTCTTCTACTCTCCCCACTCCTCTCCACTACTCTCCACTCCACTCCACGTGTCCTTTGCCCACAGTCACCATCCTTTCACTCTCTCATCACTTTTCTCACTGAGCCCCACTTACTCTCCTACACTCCCATGTAGTGTCACTCACTCACCTTACTCACTATACATGCACTCTAACAGCTAAGTACCGCTTCCTCTGACCAAACAATACCTCACCTTGCATACGCTCTATGTAATTCTCTTCCACGTTCCCCTCCATCGTACCTTCTCCACCTGGTCTCTCAATCTGCCTTCTCCACCATTGACCTCACCTGAGCAGCCCACGCTCACCCATTCTTCCTTTCCCCTTCTATCCTCTCCCTTCCACTTCCATAGGTGCCTAGCCTCAGCTGGTTGCCCGGGCCAATCTCTGCCTTGCTCTCCTTGAGGGGCAGAGCTACAGAGACAATAAAGCACCCTATAAACACCACTCCCTTCTCAAACGCAGGTTCACTGGCATTATTCAATGGGGGGGCTGCTACATCCAAAGTCATTTTTAGAGTTTGAGTGCTGTGGCAGATGAGCATCCTGATTGTCGGTCAGCTGCAAGCAACGTCCCGCTCTCTTGGTGTTCGCAGCTTCAACTCTCGCCGGTGGGTTGCATTTTCCATCCTCCGCTGAGTGGATCTCTGGATGAGATAGCTCAGAAAGGGAGGTGAGAAAACACTGGCCAGTGCGGTGTAATGTAAGTATCGGGTGACAATCCCAAAAGCATTTAATGCAACTCATGCAAAAGTTGGGCAGTTTGTTTACCAAAACATAAACGTTGGTATAAATTGTACACCAATGCCTACAAATCATTGCCTTGTGCCCAGAGGTTGTTACTGTTGTTCACAACTCAAGTTGCAAGTGAGAGGAGCTTTCTCAAATTAAAACACATTAAAAATCAGCTTCAAAACTCAATTTAACAGGCTTATTTAGAATCACTCATGTTAATGGCTACAAAGAAAAGAAGCCTTGCCAATTGTTTTAATTAAATCATCCAATATAAACTGGCAAAAAAGCAAATGTTTGTCTAGCCTGATACTAGCACGACCGTCTACAGCAGTATTTTGAAGGCCTTTTCTGCTTATCGAACAGATTATTGAAGAGTGAGAAGCATTTGATTCTTATTTTTATCCTTTAGTGTAATTGACATGGGGGGAACACTTACAGTAGTTGCTTTATCGCCATGACAATATTTCCTTTGGTGCACCTATCTGTGGTCAATACCCCTATCATGTTTGGGACATATTAGTAAAATGTCACAGCAAACCTTGTACTCTAATTTGAAAAACACCTTCGTTCAAGTTAAACCTAGTATTTAATAATCGAATGTATATTGAAGCATATTGGAAAATGTGCCACCCTAAATCATGTGTGTGGTTAGTATGTAACAGGTGACTGTAACATGCATAGAAATGAAACAGTAAGTGAAACCTTTTGTGGGTAGAAACATCAACTGCATCAACTGCTGCAGAAAAGTCATCTATCAACATCCAAATTAAGTGGAGACATAAAGTCAAAAAGTACAACAGAAGAAGAACAATTGTTTAAAATCAATTCAAAGTCAAAAAGAAAAAGGAAACAGAAGAAAAATTAAAAAAATAATACATGTTATGTTTTTGCAAATATAAGGACTAATGGTAAATTTCAATGTGAAAATATGGAATTGCACACAAGTACATTACTTTTTGCAATGTGTCATTCTTGATTGACGAAAGTCATACCTAATTAGTCTGCAATGATTAAATGGATGAGAAACGGTTGTATTAGCTCACGTATCAGTAGTGAATTACATATGTTCTCTTGTTTCCACTAAAACAATTTCTTTTGTGTGCATATTGGGTCATTTTAATTACAAAGAGCCTGCAAGTACAAGTAAACAAGAAGACATTGTTTGCTAAACAATAATCCTTACTGTGTAGAAGACAAAAATAACGTGAGGAGTCTTGACTTGCTCTCCACATATACTAGCATTCTTTTGTTCGTTTGCATCGTATTTTGTTCTGTAACAGTCCAAATTCTTCAAATGTAATGTTTTCTCTATGAAAAGAAATTGAATTTACGGTGAATCCAATATGTGTCTGTAATTAATGATGGTCCTTGAGCAACTCCTTATAATTTGGAAAAGGTAATGTTACATACCCCCATTGGTATTTAAAAGTAAGGGTTAATTTAAATATTTAATTGGCGGATTGTATCTCGCTTCGGCCCCTGTTACGGAAAACGAGCACTATATTTTGTGAATTATTTTACAAAATAGGAATTGTAATGTAAAAAATCTGTTTGCATGAATCATAATTTTGAAAGTAAGTGTAGAATCCCATTATGTTGCGCTTTCACTTAGGCTGGTTTTTAAATTGGAATATTTAAATAAAGAACAGAATACTTGATTTACTTCATTCCTTTTTAATTTAATTAGAGTGACACCATTGAAAATAGATCATAGCTGTTGAATTCGATTCAAATGATTAGCAATTGGCAATTGAATTCCCTTTGTTCAATAGTTTTGATGCTTAAGTGCTTAGCCATCTGTCCTTCAGATTCATTGAATTAACTTCATTCAATGTGCTTGTATAACACAACAATGTTTGGGTTCTACTTCTCACTTTATTCTTTGAAAAGGTAGTTTGTAAGGTAAAATGCAAAGAAACTTCTATTTGCTCGCCTATGAATTGAAAAGTGCTTGAGAGTTTAGGTATTGTCCTAAAGGATAAAGAAAAACCAGCAAAATATATATTGTAGGTATTATTGACTCTCTTCCTATATAGAATATTGTTTGTTATTCTCTAAAATAGTTCAATTACTTACAGTTATGCTGTCTTTATTGAGCTCCCTGTACATTGACTCTGACAATTTCCTCTCAGTGTGGTCTCAGAATTTTAGCAAAGCAGGTATTTCTCTTCCAGCATGTGAAAGTAAAAGATAACTATGAATGTTGACAAAATATTGATTATCTGGGAGATAAATCTAAATTTACAGATAGTTAGAGGTTTTAACAGACAAAGCAAATGTATCCATACATTTTACCTTAAGTACGTGTTTGTTCTGTTTGGTGATCCTCACGGTCCAATTGCCGTAATTATGTGCATTTCGGCCGGGTTTTTGTATTGCGCAATGACGTAACCATGCTCAATTACGCAATGACGTTACACGTGCTCTGTGAATCCACCATTTTGATTTTGGATTGAATTTGGTGGCGGATTTAGAGTGATCATAACTTTTTGTAAAACATCAGTTATGATCAAACTATTCTTCTGCTCTTTTGTTTTTAGAGAGTCAGAGAAGACCTGATTTTTTATATATGGTTACTTGTATCTAAAGTGAGTATAATTGTTTTATATGAATTATATACATTTTTGAATAAAGAGGTAAGGGGCTGGACTGTTACTGACAAGTAAACTATTTTCAGTCTGTATTCTTATTCATACAATCTGAAACACCGTTTCATGGTTCAAAATGGCAGGACATGTTAAATGAGAGAAACCTCTTCAGGCGATGATTTTGATCCTGAGTAGAATCATGTATAATTACATAGATTGATGAGAGACTAAAATATAATTAACTAATGTACAGTTTTGAGTTTGTCTTCTTATTCACACATTCTGTAGCACACTCTTTATGATTTTGAATAGTAGAACATGTTATAGTCATTGAGGGGAAATGAAGGAAAGAAGAAAAGGAAGAAAAAGAAAAGGAAAAGGAAGAAAGCCCCTGCTGCTGCTGGTTGGTTGTCCCTAGTTGAATCTTGTGGCTCTTGTAATGGACACTGTTCTGTCTGTGATGAGATAAATGGAAGGCAGTTTTAGAGAAAATTATGTAGTTTCTGATCCGTGTTTAAGCCGGTATGGCAAGAGTCCATATTACAGATCCACACTGTTTTGCGTTTTCTTAGAATTTGATCCAAATTCCCTCCTCTTAGTGGTAGTGTTACCTTTTGCATGCCGAAAAAAAGTCAGAGATGCCAGATCTTCTGGTACATGTTTGGTTTGAAAATGAGCCGCTAAAGGTGACCTTAGATCTTGGTTCATAATGGCTCTGATGTGTTCTCTTATACGTGTTTTAAGTGCCCTTTTTGTGCTTCCTATGTACAGTAGATTGCAAGGACATCTGATACCATAGATTACATTCTTAGTATTGCAGTTTATCAGTTGTCTGATTGTGACTTGAGTTCCATTTCGTTTCAGAAAGGTTGATTTGGCGTGATCAGAGTATTTGCACATCACGCATTGTCCACACGAATCATAATTTTACCGTGTTTGGGGAGGATCACGTGTGAGCCTTTGGCATGATCCATGTGTGAAAATATTGCTGATGTGCACATGTTGATGCTGCTCGACAGCTATCTTGAGTGTTTAAGTATGGTTCAGTATGAATAAAAAGTGGATAATATGTATTGTCCTGAACATGCACGTATTATCTCAATTCAGCTGCCATATTGGATGGTAACGTGTGGTGTTGCCAAGTCATATAGTTTCATTATACAATTAAAAACATCAATCTTTAGATTTGCCATCTATTATTTGTTCACTTAGATCAACAAACATGATGAAGACTGACCTTCAAAATAATGACACAGAACCGAATGCCAAAGGAGACTGAGTCAGGCCAGTCTGGAAGGTTAGAGGGTAGCCAGGAGAGTCTGCCGACAATGAAGTCCAAAGATGGCATTTTTGACACGATTATGTCATGAGAGAAAGTGGTGCCCAGGTCGAGAAGGAAGGGAATGGAGAAGAAATGTTTGTGGTGGGCACAGGTAATACAATTGGAGCTTCAGATGAGTAATGTCTTGATGGAATTCCTTCTTCAAAAGCCACAATGTGAGATATTGCTGATGTTATTAGTGATGAAGTAAATAGGGCATCAATTAAAGATCAACATTTCAATGAATTTGGAGAAAAGGCAGAAGGGTGAGATATGTCGATATTTGTTGTGGGTCAGAGTTCAATAGATGCAATCTTCTAGTATGACAAAAGAAGCAGGGTAAAAGCCCGAGAGATTGGAGGCAAGTTGAACGAACTGGAGATATTGGGGTCAAGCAGGTGAGATGGGGGCTTCGATGATTTGGGGGCATAGTATGATGGATGAGCACAGGAGGAGATGTTCTATTTCAGAATGGGGTGAGTTTCACAGGTGTGGTGGGACAGAACGCAAAGAGAAGGGAGTGTCTATGTCAAATAACTGTTAGTGGAATGAGGGAAGTGGAGGAAGGAGAATGGGCAGCGAGATGTGCTATTCTTCGGGATATTTGCTGTGAAGGTGACTACACTAAAGGAGGTGGGGACGAGAGAGTGTGGCCTCCGCGAGCGAATTCAGGGTTTATATGGTGGTAAGAGATTAAGGTCCAGAGGAAGGAGGACTTGGCAATTCTGAGAATGGCTCAGTGTAGAAAGGCAGGGTCATATGTAAATGATCTACAGACCGGCAGAAGAATTTCTGCGATTTGCAAATGTGGTTGCTTATTCCGGTTGTGGTCACATGTTGCAAGTCCTAGTTTACCCAAGGTTGTGGTCAAGGATAGGTGGCAGCTTTGGTGTTGGTGGTGCCAGGGCTGGAAGTTGACTGTTGAATATGCCAAACGATGGGTATAGAAGCAGATCAAGGGAAATTAAGAAGGTAAAAAGAAGATGTTGGAAGTGATCCATATAGATGTAGTATTAGTAACAATATAAATAATAACAATCATTTGCACATGGAGATCATTATTGACTTACTCTCAGCCAATCAGAATGTTCTGAGTGCTGTCAATAGCTTCTGGCATTGACTGCATTTTGAACATTCTGTCTTCGAAAGCAAACAGGGAAACAACGATGCAATTTCCAGGCAAGAACTCTTTCATCAAGACACTTCCTCTCTGGGGGGAGCTTTTGTTTGCTGCAACATGCCATTCAACAAAACAAAGACAAAGCTAAACTATTGTAAAATGGTTTCGCTTTCTAATAGAGACATTTACTTTTACATCACTCCTAATGCCTGCTCATGTTAAACACATTCCATTGTAACCAAGTTTGCAATTTAAATGCTTAACATATGAAGACAAAATAAAACTCATTTAAGTATGTCTTTTTCCTTTACTAACTATTAAAGTAACGTTTTTACTCCCCCACGAACCCTTCAAAAGAGGTTTTGCTTATTGCACTGTGTGCTGATAGACTTATAGACCCTCGGAGGGGGCCCTTATCACTCGGGATAATGACCCTTAGCCAACGTATGGCCCTCGGCTGTGCCTCAGGCCATAACTTGGTGGCGGGTCATTATCCCCTTCTGCGGTCTGTAAGCCTGTACTATCTTCATCATGTTCATACTATGATTTCAGCATGAGCATGAGGTGATGAAAGTGACCATAATGATACCAATGACATGACTGTGTGAACATTTCGGTGGAGCACTAAATGCTGAATAATTGAATTCGAAGCACTTACCAAAACCTCAGACAACCTGCAGAAAAGTGTGGTGAGAGCACTTGCAAGTCCACGGAAGGCAAGAGTCTCTCCTTTGAGTCTTCACCATAATTCTTAGATGAGGTCTCCCTCTAAAAGATTACTTTGGCAGTGACACCTAACTGATTTTAGTGAGAATTCCTTTCAATCACACACCCAGTAGATGGTATACAATGCAGCACCTCCCTTCTTTGTGTGCCCATCCCACGATGAGCAATAATATCAGAATGTTATATCATACGTCATGCTGGATTCCTCTTGCTTCTAAGCGCTGTACAGGTAAGCGCTGCTAGACAAGAGAGTAAAAGGTAAGGTCTTTGGCTCGATTCCTTGAGGCTACCATAGACATGCCCTTCCTAGCCACACTTAAAGGATTCCAGCCACAGCCCAGCTGACAGATGCTCTCTGACTTTTGCTAGTCCCTAATTATGGGGCCTACCTGCGAGGTAGACTTGCTAGATCCTCATGGCCTCTAGATGGAAGGCATCATCTCTTTACATTCATTTGGTTACTGACCCCAGGAGGTTCTGCAGAGTCACTAACGCTTGTGCGGTCCCGCTGCGACCCCATGTATCTGCATGGCTAGGTTCCAGCAATCGCACATGCACACAGCCAGTCATGTAATGCCCTCCCAGCTTTAGCACCGGGAGACATATGCAAAGGCTTTCACCATAATATAACGCCGGTGCAAAGCAACCTGCCTCCAGGCATTTCGGTTATTTCCGGGTTTGGGAGGGAATTCGGACCCCAGTTCTTTCAATGAGTCCTTCCTCTGCTGACAATGGTAAGTGTACTGAACCTCTGTGTCAGCTGTGAACTCTGGTGCTCCAGAGACGCATGGACTTTACACCTGGACCGGGACCAGCATCTCCTCATTCAGAGAACTGAAGAAACCGAAGAACCCTCTTCTCATGGGGGTCCCCTCCATCTGGCCACCCGTCCTGCCAGGTCTCATGGATGTCCCCTTGGTCGGCCGCCTTGCACTCTTCCTTTTTTAGTGGTTCCCCTCTCTCCTTTCTATTTTGCTTCTGATTCGATAATGACAACTATTGTGCAATTTCTGAATAGCGCCTCCGGAGGGGCGAAAGAGTAATCTTTACACCACTAAATCAAACCAAACCACTGTGACCAGATATCAGAAGTCACTAACATGCTCCCTTATATAATAATCTTTCTTTGTGCGTCATGCCTTTATGTACCTCATTCCCTAGTCCATATACTGTGTATGTATCTGTCTATCTATCGAGCTCAGTCGAGCAGTGCACGATTCACCAAGCAATCCTAACCTGTTTACTCTATCGGAACTTGAAATTATCACCTCAAAATGCTGATGTAACACTTCAGCTGCACTTTTGTGCTTAATCACCCTTGACAGTGTTTTATTGCCTCTGAAATACCAATTCAGCAGACAGGATTGCTTAATTACTGTCTGATGACATTATGTGCCATCAACATACCTTTCCCGTGATGCATCACTACATGAATAGCAGGCTTCCGGCTTCACGCCAGGTTACAATGCCTGCCGGATATGCTTGTGTGGCATACAGATTTCATGTCACCCTTCATCAGCTTTTGCACTGAAAATGAAATGACCACGAAGACAGAACTCATATAAGTTCATATCTTCTTTTTTCCCGAAATATAAACCATATTGTTCAGTCTTGCCATACATTGCCATCCCAAGGGATTTTGGGGCACAAGGCACAGACACCACATTTGCACCCCAAAATCAAATACAATTGGGGAAACAACACTATAAGATGCCGCACAGTCTCATTTCGATCACATCCCGTAGTTTGAAATGCTGCCCTGGCATGTGAGCTCCCTTGAAATCTCCTCACCACCTTCATCTTTGCTGGAATCAGAATAGAAAACAATGAGCATTTCAAGGGCAACATTAGCCGTGCACGTTAAGGGGACTTGTGATCTAGGATAGGTAGAGGGCATATTTTAACAACAGCATCCAGGAGGAAGGTATGTGTGCTTTTGTGTGCATGCACGACACAGATCAGTAGCCATATGGAAAAGGTATGCATAGCCAAGTTTAGACACAGAACTCTGACTAGAAGCTTAACAAGATGTACAGGTTCCTAAGTATGGATACCGGAGAGACACTTTAAACAATGAGGAAAATACAGGATTAGATATTACCAGGCAGGTACATGTATTCAAACATATGCAGACATGGTTTTCAAGTGATGTTGCCATGAATGGATATGCAATATATCATGGTCAGTAATGTCATATATAAAGCAACACTACAGTTGGTTAAAGCATCAGTAAGGCTTTTTTTGAAGATAATGCCATGAAATATACATTTCTCTTAGGGGTTGACAAATTTGAAATATTAAGGGATTAACAATTTTGTCAGGTTAGTAAATATAAGATTAAATGAGTTGCCAAGGTTCACACTTTGGTTAGGTGGCGACCCTGGAATCTGAGCTTAGTCTGCAATGTTTCATATTGGCCTATTATTTGCATTATCTTGTTGTACATCAAGGTGCAATTATTTCTGAATGTTTGACTTTCAGGAACTAAAATATTACATTCTTTTGCAAACCTGACTTGGCAAGTACAAAAATCACATGATAAACCAGCATGCCAACATTTATCTTAAACATCCTTATACTAACATGAGATGTATAAGGACCAGAATTGCAGTTATCATTTCTCCATTACAAATGTATCTCTACAAATACCAGAATATGTATTGCTAGGAGTCCAAAATAGCTCATCTGGCGTTTGCTACTGCATTTTAAAGCTTTTAAAAGTTCCAACACAAGAAACGGTTTCATAGGGCCCGCTGCATATAGTCATTCTTTGTCGCAGACTCGCAGATGGTTATTCTTGATGTGAAGAAGAGCATGTGAAACTGTATGGAAAATGTTTTGTAACAATGAAGTAGACCTGAAAATAAGCGTGCCATGGTCCTGTGCTATGTTATTTCTGTCTCTTATCTAGGTCCCCTTCCAAACAAATGGTGTACATGAAAAGCAAGAGCAGGTAATGGGCTAAGCAATGGCAGCATAATGTTCAAGGAAACCCTTTTCATGTAATAGAGCACCATACAGTGGACTATATTAGACAATACTGTGATCCAGGATTAATTCTGTATACAGTGAGAAAACAATATTAATCCTGAATCACAGTATTGTCCAGTGACCAAGCCAAGATATGAGCCTCAGCACTTGGGTTCCACAATAACAAATGTAGGACCCTAACCACCTCTCCTGACCTATGCATTATCATCTACACTGGGGGTGGCTTCCCAGTTTTTACAACACTTGTTGGAGAGACCAACCTATATACCTGCACCAATCTGATGATTTGCTCGTTTTTATAATGAATACTTTCTGGTGAAAGTTGTTGTTTTGTAGCACGGTAGGTGTTCCTATTGCCAAATCTATCTATGCGTATAAAAGTGAAAATGCGGGGGTTTGTGGCTTCGCGCATGTTCCCTATACAATTCCACACCTTTTCACCAATCTGCACCTAATTTTGCACAGTCGCTTGTTAGGACCCTCTGGACATTGCTGGCAACATGACATCTGGATACCCCACCCCTTTCCCCAGATTTTTAGCAAAGGTGAAAATGTCGGTGTGGGTTTGTGGCTTTGTGTATGTCCCCTATACAATTTCACGCCATTTCAGCAAAAGTGAACATTTGTGGGTGGGTTTGTGGCTTTGCATATATTCCTTATAAAATTCCACACCATTTTACCAATCTGCACCAAATGTTGCATAGTCACCTGTTAGGACCCTTCGGACATTACTGGCTACATGACATTTGAACAACCCACCCCTTTGCCCGGAGTTCAGCAAAAGTCAACATTTGTTTGTGATGATGAGTCCAAGTGTACATGATACATGTACAGTTGGACTCCTTTTGAGAGGCTAGTCTGTCAGGTGACACTTAATTTTGTTAGGCCTACTGCTTTTGAGTTGCTGTTAATCCATACATTCTGTTGAGTGTAATCTGAGTTAGGCGGAAAAGGAGTCTGCTCAACCATCTTGCAAATAATATTTAGTCTACAAACTCAGAGTGTGAGGAATGTGCCAGACTTATGCAGTACCAATAGGTGGTATATTAATGCAATGATATGATATAATGTCATACTTGCCAACCCTACAGATTTAGGCAGTAGGCTACTGCTTTTGAAGCAGCCCTACTGCCTACAGATTTCAGTGACAGATCCTACTGCTTTTTACAGTGGCAAGTCATGTATGTGATTCTAAGGCCAGCTCCAGGACAGAGCATGCAACACATTAATTACTCTGTCTATACAGTGGACTGGTAGGTGATTACTTTGATTGCACTCAGACCAATCCACTGACCTGACAGCTGCATGTGTCTGTCCTGCACTCTTGCTGGTACAACCCTTAGATGAACCAGAAGTGAAAGCAAGTGGCAGAGTGTAACACCATCACACAGCATCTGCCGATAATTTGGTGTTAGCATTCAGAATTATACCTTTTTTACATTTCAACATCTTTACATGTTGTGTTGTTTGCATGTTTTGTATTTTCCTGTGATGTCATTCTTATGGGAATTATTATTTTTCAAACTTGAAAATCCTACATCTTTTTGGTCACAGAATGTTGGCAAGTATGTAATGTATGACGTAAATAACATTAGCATCCTAGAATTAACCGCAGCATTACATTTGCACCTCAATCAGCTTTTGATAATATAAGTTCTCTATGAATACAAATATGCAACTCAACACCTTAAAAACCATTAATTGAATCATACATTGGTTTCAGATACATAAATACCCAGTATTGGCAAATAGGTAACTAGGATTTATTGTATTGAATTGAATACAAGGGAAGAGCTTTCCCAAAAGATGGCGACCGTAATATGCCGTCCACAACAGTAAACACAAAGGTAGGACGCAGGCATCCACCGTTGCCCGAGCAACACTTGAATGCTAATTAGTTTTATCCTCGCTAGAACGCACGCTGTAACACAGAGCCAACGCGAGGGACGCCGGAGGGCGCGTTTTGCAGGTAAGAGACCGTCAATGTAATGAAACAAGTTTAGAATACGTAGGAGCTAAAAATACAAGCGCAATACGATCGGCACAATGGATAACTTGGTTGTAGTTATATGTAACGGTACGCTCAAGAAACTAGTCGCGCATGAATACAAAGAGAAAAGATATGGGTTTAAAAGCGGGGAAGTCCCATACATGATACTCGATTGAACAAAGGACTGGCATTTCTGCAATAGATAATATGAACGCGAGCAGCCCAAATATACAAGTAACTAACTAGAATAGTTGAACCACAGTAGATATGAAAGAGATAACAGGTAACGATGGGATGACAGAACACGCATTTATTAAGAATGGAATATAAATAAGACAAAATGGTGTAATTTATAAAGGTTGTATAAAACTGTAATGCGGAAATTACCCCAACATCCTGACAATAACAAGCAATAGAAACTGAATACAAAACTATGATATTTACCTGCAGGGATCGGACCCTTTGAATTGGTTTATACCTAACAACGATTGCTACTTTAACAACGCAGCAAAGGTAACGTGGAACACCAACAAAACACATTTCCAAATGAGAATAATATGGATTGATGCTTTATTATTATGTGCACTGTGGTAACATGACCCTTACAATTTGTTTTTTGTCTTTTGTGCTGTTACTCTCAAATCTCCAAAAACTACCCTACAATCCGACCTTTCTCCAACCCCAAATCTGTGTTTTTCTTTTTTGTTGCTTTTTGCTTTTTCAAATTTTGACTTCTACTTTTGTTCTTTTTATTTATTCATTCTAATGTCTGACATGTGATTACTTATGATAGTACTATCAGCCCTGATTTGAAGAAGGCTTTCAGTAGCCAAAACACGTGTCATCACTATGGGCATGAATTAAAACTTGAGTAATGCAACTGCATAAGTCTGGCGCATTCCTTGCACTCTGAGTTTGTAGACTAAATAACATTTGTTTGTGGGTTTGTGGCTCGGCGAAACATTGTTCCTAATACAATTGCACACCGTTTCACCAGTCTGCACAACATTCTGCACAGTTACCTATACCCATGAGGGAAGGAAAGCCCGGGCAACACGGAGTATATCAGCTAGTTTTATATGCTCAAATTTATCAAATTAAGAAAGAGAAACATTTGAGCCTGATTTGCCAGGAATAGGGACTTGGATCAGACATGTGAACATGGATCTCTGCAACAAGTGCTCAACAAACTAAGGTATCTTCTGAACCACTGTGGCACTAACACATCAATATGCATTTCAAATTTGGTTATTGCATGTTATCAATATATCCCAAAAAGACGCATGAAAATGATTCACCATAGGTTTTGCTAGATATACAAACTGTATGCACTACAGTGAACACAGACCACATACACATTCATGGATCAGAACAGACCTTGGTTGACACCAACAGCCAAGCAGCAGGGCCAGAGCCTCAGTAGTGTACTAAACAGTACAATGGAATTAGATAGTTATGTTTTTCAAAAAATGGGGCTGATTTCTTTCCATCAGACTCTCAGGTGGGGAACCCTCCCACGTTGAGGGCCTGGGGCACATGCCTCCTTTCTTTCCCCTACCATAAAGACGTGTTTGCTTCCACACAATTGTTCGACTGAAGTGAAAAAACATAACATTGAAACTTAGGATAAGTGTGGAACTGTTCTGCAAAATGGTCCTAACACAACACAATCTCACTGTAAATGCAAATCTTTATAGAAAAGATCCCTCTTTCAGAATGGGATTACACCCAGAGAAGACTTTTTCAGTTTCCTTAAAATCTCAATACCTATGGCAAGAAAACATCTGAACACTGCCGGCCACGTTTTAAAAGAGTGGTAAATGAGGGTGTAAAAGCAAGGTGTAATGCTTGTAGGCATTGATTGACCTCTCCGCCCCATTTCCCTGCAGTGACAAGACAGAGAAGGGCACGGAGTGCAGGTAAGATCTCTGCCATGCTTTCCTTCTCTGTCTTGTCAGTACATTTCATTCACACCTGCATGACATTTTCATGGAGACGTAAAACAAATGTATTCCTATGGACTCTGTCTTGTTTTTCACCTCGTAAAAAACCAAGCCGTTTTTGCAGGCAGTGTTTACGTTTTGGGCAAGACAGAGGGGAAAATGAAAGATTAAAACCGAGGTCGCCTCGCTTTTACCCTTCCCTTTGCCCCTCTGCCTTGCAAATGTCTAAAATGGCATGCAGGGAACACTGCAGCAGGTACATTCCAATGTCGGTGGTCCCCTGCACGCAATTAGCATTTGATTTAAAATGACCCTGAGTGTGAGCAAGCTTGTAGAAAGGATGATTTAATTTGAGCAAACACAGCAGTAAATAGCAATGCTTTCGTTGTCATTTTGAACTGTTTTAAATGACCTTCCATGTTTTTACATGATACAAGAACTTTCAGAGAGATGTTCCCTCTATCACGCTGAGGAGTGCTAAAAGATTACTGTGGTCGCTACAGTACACGTTCCACACCTTCTCACAATTTCTTCCCATAGCTACTATTCTTTATCCACCATCACATTTCAAGTAACATCTCTCCTAACCCACTTGCCTCGCATCTGTAATTGTGTTTGTGTTTGGGCTTGTGCATTGCAAGCCTGGCTAGGGAGCAACAGAGCACTGTACAATGTTACTGGAAGATTACAATAACAAGGTAAGCTAGCCCCAGAAGGGACAAGTTCTGCTTTCAAATCTGGAAGGTCCTGGCCCACAGTTGTGGTTTTCACCTGGGAGGAGGAGCAAAGGTTCCTAAGTGCTGCCTTGGAACTCCCTGAAGAGCAGGGTCTTCAATCCTTCCTGAACTGCAAGATGGATGGGCCGCCACGATTACAACCCTGATAGAATCCCGGGAGGCTGGTGCATAACACGAGAATGGTTTTTCTTTCTGCATCATTGCATTGCTTTATCTTTCTTTACTTTTATTTTTATTTGTATCTGTATTGCAGCAACATAAAAAGAAGCCGCCTGAAGGGTACAAGCCTAGGCCTTACCGAGTCGCAGACAACCACTTTTCAGGTACCATGGGACTGAAACATATTACAGAGATATAGGAGCATGTAATGGGTCGAACCAAGAATTCTGAAGGGGGTGGGTGGAACCCAAACATCATGTTTCATTATTCAATGGCTTGTTTTAAGAGATCGGCTTTCATTGCCTGCTTGAATCTTAATGGCATTGTTGTTGGTAAAGATCCAGTTCCAGTTTTCTCCAACCTCGCTCCAACCTGGCAGACAATGCTGATCTTAGTTGTCTGCCAGGTTGGAGCGAGGGATATATATGACATATTTTAATGGTGGACTTCTGCCCAGGAATCTCTTCTATGGACGCAACCCTGCCTCCATCAAGTAACTCTATCACAGCCAGGCCAACACCTGACTCTCAGACTTTTCTTTCTCTTAAAAGAAAGATTTTTAGGTTCGTATTGATACAAAACAAACCATTAATTGTAACATACATCTTCCTCCCCAGAAGCACATATGTATCCACTGAGTTTCCAGATTCCCAAAGTAGAAGAAGAAATTAATTAAAAAAAAAACATTTAAATTGTACAGGAACAGAACCGGGAAGGAGAAGGATGGGAAGTTGTGAATGCACTTCTGCAGATATCAACAACACAAGTTAAGATCAACAGTAGTTTGATTTCTAAGGCTGTCTGTATGCATAGAAGAACTCCTCAATGACATTGAGCTACATGTAGAGGTTGCTAAAAGCCAACCATGCTTTCAGCAGCTGATCAGACACCACTCTTGCCCTAGAGCAATGTAAACTGGTAAACAATAGCCTGATAGGAGATCTAGCTATTAAAACAAATGTTAAAATTGACCCTGAAAAGTGTAACGGGTGGGGGATATCGAGGGGGAGGATCATATACGACACAGCCTCAGCTTGCTCCACTGCAGCCTGGGCTCTCGGTACCCTGCCTGCCAGATGAGTGGTGGCGGAGTGAGGCATCGGACCCTGTGATCCACATGATCCTGCTGGTGAGAACGGGGGTAAAATAACCCAAAGCAAGGCAGAACCGGGGAGGGCATATGCAGCCACTCAGCCGACCAAGATGGCGGATCCTGCTGCACTACAGTAACGGTGGGGGAGGGTGAGGTGAAGAGCTGTGTCTGAGGAGTAGTGAGGAAGCTAGACAGTGCCTGGTGCCAGGACTTGCCTGTAGAAGCAGAATATGCTGGAGGATCACCTGGCTCTGGAGATGTGGTGCCGCGCCAATCAGAATAGGGCTGTAGGTGGCGCCTTAGCCACAAGAGTTTGGTTCTCAACATCACAGAGTGATACCAGGTGGCCAGCAAGGAGAGCTCTTTACCTATGCAATCCCCGTGAGATAGAGCTAGGGGTTACCAGTCATTTGGTCGAAAAGAATTGGTCTACTGGACAAATGGTCGAACCAATTTGGTCGAAAACCAAATGGTCGAATATTTTTTTTTTTTA
Organism: Ambystoma mexicanum; assembly: GCF_040938575.1. Lineage (NCBI taxonomy): Eukaryota > Metazoa > Chordata > Amphibia > Caudata > Ambystomatidae > Ambystoma > Ambystoma mexicanum. Next base: position 895,628,314 of record NC_090924.1, read on the forward strand.
TTTTCACCCCTTTTTTTTGGGGGCGGGGTCCCTCCCAACCCCCTTTTTTTTCTAAAAAACCCTTTTTTTTAAAAACGAAAACCCGAAAAATAAATATATAATTAAACAAAAAAAATTCGACCATTTGGTTTTCGACCAAATTGCGTCGACCAAATGTCATTCGACCAGTTTTCAGGCGACCAAATGACTGGACATCAGAGCTAGGACACGAGGGAGGACAGTGGCAATCACTTGAAAGTCTGAACTCAAGGGGCTCGTCAATAACAAGCAACAAAAAACGGGTAAGCCATAGACTGGCAAGTGGGGCAGGAGGAGTATGCTCATTGAGCACAGGAGAAGTGGTGGCCCACAAAGGCAGCCTTCCAGCCCACACAATGCCCCTGACACGTAGACGCAGCCAGCGTGTTAATTGTACGAAATAGCTCCTCCACCAGAGTGTGCCAAGAAGTTAACCATAGAGGAACGGAGGCAATATGGCTGCGAAGCAAACGCCAGTGAAGGGGACGGATGTGCTATCTATGATGGGTGCACAAGAGAAGAGCAATAAAGGAGAGGTAGCGACTGTAGCACAGATACATCCGATGCCGTGAGGGACACTGGAGACAGACGCACCCATAACTAGGAATGACCTGCACCAACTCTTACGCAGCATCAAAAAGGAGATTCAGAGTACCACGACGGAACTGCTGTCTAAAATGTCCACGCTGGACAAAGAAATCCTGGAGGCTGATAAAAGAATCAGAGTAGTTGAAGACACATTATGTGAACAATAGCATAAGCTAGCAGAGTTCACAAAGAAGGTGAACAGGCTGGAGGTGCAGTACAACACTCTGCAACGTAAGCAGGAGAACTGTGAGAATGGGTCCTGAGGCAAGAACATTATAGTGAGAATGATCCCCAAACATGTACCTAAAGGAGATATGGGGGACTTTGTACGAGACCTGGTCCATCATCTGCTCAACTTACCAGAAGATGCCAAAATATAATTTGACAGAACACACCACACAAACTCAGTGACTCAAAAGAGCAACGGCTGGACTCCAGATGTCCTTGAGAACAGTTTTCCATATGCTGAAGGAGTGGATAGTGGAAGCAACAAGACAGCAGCCAGAGATCCACTTTGGGACTCCCAAATTAAAATCATTCACGACCTATTCACTATCATGCTGACCATGTGGGAGGCACTCCGGAAAGCATCACCATTGCTCCTTGCCAAAAAAGTCAAATACAGATAGGGATTTCCTTGTTCCATATACTTCAGCTATGAAGGTCGCCCATGGTCCATCGCAAAGGTGAGTGAAGTGAGCACCCTCATACCCTGAGGAGACTCATTTGGTGTTGGAGAAGGTAACCCGGTGTGGTATGGAGACCAGAGTTTGGGAACAACGAAAAATGGCAGCAAACCCGTTCCATCTCAGAAGGTCAAGGACTGACACATGGCTCCTCAAACCGGGGAAAATCCAGGTTGACGAGGTTGGAAGAGATGCAAGTGGGGAAAACCTCAAAGGTGGAACAATGAGGACAAACCCCACTAACTCCCCCCCACTAGGTTATGAGTGAATAGTGTCCTAACTGATATTATTCCTATAAAAGGAGAGACCAAGCAAGGCTGACCCCTGTTCTCACTAATATTGACACTCTTTGTGGAGCCATTCACTAGGAGACAACATCAAAATAATGTGGTGTTAAGTCCTGTTCCAAGAACTGGAATGGGGGTTAACGGCCCGGCCGCCCAAGTTAACGGCCCAAGTGAAGTGAGGACCATTAATGAGGGCTCTGGTCCGTTACCCCCGTTCCAGCACGGGGGCTTAAAGCCATTAGCACCACAGGCTACCAAAGCGGTAACCCCGGTGCTAAAAAAGTATTTTCTGTCATTTTGGATGCCTTGTGTGCCCCGTTCAATGACTGAAAATACTGTTTAAAGATGGCCACCATGGAAAGGGTAGGCGGGCTCTGTTCGGAGCCCCTCTTCCCTCATAACGGCCGTCGGGAGCAGAGCGGAAGGTGTGGCTGCAGTGGCGAGTGCCGCCGCAGCCAAAATAAGGTAAGTGGGGAGATTAAACAAAATAAATAATAAGGGGACGGAGGGTGGGGGAAGATGCCAGTGGGCGGAGCCGGCTGTCAGATGGAATGGAACGCGACGGTTCAAGCCTGCGTTAATAGCCACCTGATTGTCTGGCTCCCCCACCAGGGTGCTGTTATAAAAAGGATCTCAAGTAAAGAAAGGGAACACAAGATTGCATTAATTGCAGACTACACCTTGCTGAGATCTCCAAAATGCTGCCCAAAGCTATGGGAGAAGTGTGAACATTTGAAGCAGCATCACGCTTTGCCATAAATCTGCCTAAGTCAAAGAGTCATAGGGCCTCATTAAGAGTCTGGAGGTAACCGCGGTGGTAAAACCGCCGTGGTTACCGCCGGACTCGTATTACCATTCCGCCTCCAGTTTTCCGGGAATCACGGAGGCGGAATGGTGTTAATCCCCATTCGCATTGAGTCCTAGGGGACTCAATGCGAATGGGGATCATGGAAACATCGGCAGCATCTCGTAATGCTGCCGGTGTTTCCTCGGCCGCCTGCAGGCGGGCGGTGTTAAACCCGCCAGGTCAGACCTGGCGGGAACATCACCTCCCGCCTGCAGGAGTTGTGATCGCCCGGCATGGAAACAACGGTGGCGACGGGTTTACCGCCACCGTTGTTTCCATACCGGGCAATTTGTAATGAGGCCCATAGTGTAGTAATTTCTGCCACAACATTGAGGGAGGTGAGACATATATACAAGCCCATTCAATTGGAATACAACAGGATTATCTGGGCATTAAAATCACCCCTCGCTCAGGGACTTACTTGCGGCTAATATAGAGCCACTTCTCTGTGACCTCACAAGATACAGACAGATGGGCAGCCCAGAAGTTATCATGGCTAGATAGGATAAGTGCAGTAAAGTGAACGTAATACCCTTCCTCCTATATGTGAGCCAAGTATAATTGGGGCAACAGTGCTATGGAAGCTGCAACAAAAATTCTTTCAACTTATCTGGAAGCGAAAGTGACCAAGATTGAGAGCACAGATAATGACGAGGCATAGGTATGGCAGTGGACTGGGGATTTCAGACGTTAGGAGAAATACAGGGGCTGCTCAGATAGCCCCTACTTTTAGATGGAAGGGACAAACATAGATCCCAGAATAGATGGAGTTGGAAACTCGGGATACCCTTAAACTTACATTGACACCAGGTAAGAAGGAGGAACACTACTTAACTCCACCGAGACCACACTGCATTGCTAAGACTTGGCCGGGGCATTGTGGAGACATAAGGAAGGATTGGGGCCATTATCACTAGTCTTGGGGAACCCAGACTTATCGCCAGGAATACACAGGGTGACATTTAGAGCCTGTGAAGAAAGGGGCTGGCAAACAGCTTGCAGTTGTTCAAGGAGGGAAAATCTAAGACAATTATGGAATGCAAAGTAGACTTCCCCCTAGAAAATGAAGAAAGACTTAGGTATATGCAAATCCAACACTGGATAATGAATCCCCATGTCAAGAATGCAGGGTGAGGCAGGCATCGCTACTCGAATTGATGATAGATAGTGGTCTGCAGAGGGGGAGGATCTCACATCTGTATAAATAGTTGGACAGATCATGTCCCCCGGATAAATTGCTGTATATGTAGAACTGGAAGAACAAATTTGAGACAACGATTGATAAAACCTCTTGGAGCAACATATGGAGGAGGGCACATAAATCCTCAAAATGCATTATGAACAAGGAGTGTTCTTACAAGGTATGCTCTCTTAGGTACACAACTCCTGTTCAGATGCACAAGATCAACCACACTTAGTCCCCTATATTCTGAAGAAATAGTGGGATAGAGGGAACGCTGGCTCATACCAGGTAGTCTTTCCCTACTGCTGAGATATAATGGAAGGAGGTCCTGGCAAAAACAAAGCGTATTGTAGGGGTTGCTCTGCCCATGGACGCAATGGTGATAATCTTGGGGGATGTGGTACAGGGCATAAACCCCAGGGGGGGGAGCAACGGTAAACATAATACGCTCGCAAACACCATTCATCAAAAACCAATTCAATACTTAAGTTATGCAAACCAAAGTACAACCTTAATTAGAATAGCATTCAGCAAGTCAAGTGTTAGGTAAGTTTTCCTAAAGTCCAATTGGTATTGGACTCTACAAGACTTATGCCTTGATTTTAGGCCCCAACTTCTAATATAAGCCTGTACTACCCAAGGTTGGTAGAGTGGCAGAGCACTGAAAAACACTCAAGGAAACAATTTAGTTTAACTTTATCGTTTGACCTGAAGTGTTATTTTCGAGTATGTTTTTAACACACAAGAACACTTCGTGGGGTCCACTTTTTCAGCGTGGGAACTGGAAATTATTAATATACCATTTAGTGTGTGGCCTCGAAATATCTTTTCTTCTGGATTAGCCCTCATAACATATGTGGGCTACTGTCCTTAGGGGTAGTGTTGGGTGTCCTGACCCACGTTTAAGCTACCCTGCTACAACATTTGGTGCTGTGGGCTTAGAAAATTCAAGATGGCGGAAAACCCACATGTGCGCTGAAATCCAGGAAAGCTGCGCAGTTTGTGCGCCCACCAAAATGGTTGCCTCACTTGCCACCCACCAGTGCGAGAATGAAAGGCCGGGTTGCCATGAGGGAAATGGGTTGCCAAAGGAAAAACAGTAGCGCCGGTTAGCTTCAAAGCGCTTTAAAACCACCATTGGACTACCCGCACAGTAGTCTGAAACCATTGGGAATGGCAATGCTGATTGCCAAATGCAACCTAGAAGTGTGGGGAATTCATTTCTTAAATCCCAAAAATGAGTGCAGTACCAGTACTCACCACTATCCAAAAGCCGGCGTTTTAAAACCACTCTGTGTGTTTTTCTGAAGGCAAGCAAAATGCCTATTTCAAACCTTGCAACATGTGCAAAATATTCACTGAACACCAGCAGACATTTGGCAGAATGGAGTTTTGTGAGCCTACAAATTCTGGGAAATGAAGAGCCCAAAAACAATGCTTATAGCAAAAATGCTATGGAGTCAGCAGCTTAAGCCTAACTGCAACTGGATTTAAAACCACCAAAATCGAAAATGTTAAATTAAATGAGTGACCTATGTTTGGTGTCACATGCCTTTGTAACTGTTGAAATGTCATAGTTTTGCACTTAGAATCAGCATTCTAGCTGCATGTGTAAAATTACAAGTTATTTTAAAAGCAACAAAAAGTTAGCTGAAGGTCTGGCTTAAGGAACTTGATTTTGCCTAGCAACGGACCCCCATCAGCAGTGAAACTTGAGTCACCACTGTGTTCCCAGGCCAACCTTCCTTTTGCTGCCCACAAGAAGGATATGCCATCTATCTGATAATTGAATTAGCTGTGCTCTGCCAGAGAGTGAACAAAGCCCTCTCCACTCAGGCAAAGGTTTTTTATTACAGACGTCGTAAAAAGTGGCTTCCTCCTGGAGAAGCTGGGAGGAGCACTGCCTGTGAGAAGCAAGCTGGCTTGGCAGAAACTGGAAAGACTGGTTTCTGTACCATGTGACCTGAAAAGGCACACCCCTGCAGCAAGGATATGGTTTTATAAAAAGGGGGATAATTCATAGTGCGGACATGTGAAAATTTTATAAATGATACCATAATTCTTGTGATTTTTCTGCCCACAGTTTAAGACGTGGTAGGAACCGGTGGTATGTTCAGGGGGGTTTTAGCGGAAAAGTGGATATTACTCTAAATGTGTGCATGTTAAAAATCTGAAACTTCATCAGTTAATGTCCCTACCCCCTGCACACATGTATGTAAAGTTGGGTCCATGTCGGAAATTGAAAAAGCAGTTAAAAAGTGAAATATGTGCCAGTTCTGAATGCAAGCTCCCAGGAAGAGCAGAGTTTGAACAGGGGATACCTCCTGTGATGCATGATGGGTGCATATGATTTTAAAACAAATGTGTACCTGTGCAAATATGTTTTTAGGTCAGATATAGATTGTGTGTAAAGTTGACAGGGGTGGGTTCTCTGTATCATAAACAGACCTCATCATGATGACACTTCATTTCATTCCCCCAATCAAGTAAGGGATGAAAGCTGGACCAATGACGATTGAGAGGGGCGAGTCTAGTGATGTAACACACACACCCATTCTCAAGAAACAGATAAAAGCAGACAGACAGGACAGATAGAGACTTTTCCAAATCCATTTGCAGCGGGACGCTCTGCCGGAAAAATCCATACTTACCTCCATCAACCTCCAGAAAGCCAAACTAGAGACTTCAATCTATCCAGAACTAAGAGACCAGACCAGAGAGACCCAGACCAGCAGAGAGAGTGACCCAGATCACTGTGAAGTGCAGAGGCCAGACCAGACCAGACCAGAGCCCAGTCCAAAACCCTGACCAGATCCATGGCGAGGCCCATTTCACTCAAGAATATAGTGTGAGTACATAGCAAACTGTGTAGAACCAAGCTTTTAGTTTAAATTCATCTAATTCAATCTATTTAACCTAAGTAGAACTGCTTGATAGCTCCAAATCCGTCACCTGTCATTCTTGCTGAAAAAAAATTTGTCACTTGTCATTTTGAAAAAGTGTGCGTTTAAAATTTACAAAACCAAAAACGACCTTTACTAAATCGCTCATATCTCCGCGACCGTTTGAGCTAGAGACTTGCAATAACTTTTATTTGAAAGCTTAGAATCGTAGCTTTGAATCGCACCAAGAACCGCATTCCTACCCCTTATAGTTTTACCGCAATCGCGGAACACGCATCCGCGAATTTTACCGCGATTTGCAATTTCTTCACTTGTAAAAACTGCTGCTGTTTGCCTGATTTCATTTGCCAGAAATTCGTTTAACCTGCTAACTATCCCTGCATCATTGCTAGTGTGAGCCTGGACTAATATTAACTAGATACCACTCACCCTGAACCTCTGAAAGGGAATTAAAAGCGTTTCCAGCATATTTCTCATTCATTGCCAGCACATATCAAAGCAATTTGGGCCTGTGATTTCAAAACTCCTATCTGTTTTCGGTTGTCTAAGCTTGCTGGGATTGAACTGAATCACATTTGATTGCATTTCTGAGAACTGTGTGTTTTCCTTCCATTTCCTTGCCTTGCATAAAGGGGGGGAGGGAATAGCCAGAGAAAAGTGATTACATTGTTTTGTTGAAATCATATTGAGTATTTTCTATATTGCATTTTCATTCAACATTACATCCATTTGAACTCTATAAAGCATTTTCTACCACATTATACTTCTATACCTATTTACCAGTGTGCTACCTTATCCATTTCATCTCAACTCCTTAGTAATTATAAAGAAGTGTGCTAGTGCCAGATTCTCCGTTGTTGATCTTTATCATATCAGATTAAGTGTGCTATTCAATTATTAATTTATTATAAAGCGTGATATAATATATATTGTAAATTATCAAATAAACCTTTTAAACTTGCAAAACAGAACTACTTCTTGGCTCAGTGGGGTCAGGGGGATTCCAAGAGAGGGGTGTTATATAGGGGTAGTCATCCAGAACGCATGAACTGGACCTAAAGATATATCAATAAGGGTTTTCATTCAGTATTATAGACTAGGCGTTGACTTAGCTGTAGTGTTGAATTGAATCCTCTTACAAAGTGGGGGCTCGTATCCGGGATTCTGGGTTAGAATACCACTTGTGCAGCTTAATACAGTGTGCTAACTGACGGGATACATACATCCAGTCGGATCACCACGCTGCATTACGCTGTGAAGCATTCCTCAAAAGGGACACTCCAAGAAAAGTTCTGTTCTGCAAAACTAAAATACTAACTTCTGTAAGTCAGGACAGAGACCAATCTCTAGAATGACGACCTTGGTAGATATGAAAATAGCCAGAGAGCACTTCTTACATAAGTTATTTGTGAGAGGTGAGTGGACTCACCAGGACCAAACAGTCTGGTTGCAGGCCATCATGCAACAGGTCACGGAAACAGGGTCAGATATATATAGAGATCAGGGTCCATTACACGTGGCCCTGAGTGAACTATATATGGCTCCTAAGGCCAAAGATGAGCACGACAAGATTGTTAGGATAGCGGCATATTTATATTTATACATGGGAGCCATACAGAATAAATGTGCTGAAGGCCATGATCTGGCAAAAAGGCAACAGATGGCGTTAGAGAAGGCCCAATCTGATCTGGACTCTTCTGAGCAAAGGCTGCACAGAAGCCAGGAGTCAGAAAATGAGACCAGACAGTACATCACTAAAATAAAGGAGGATATGGATGTGCTGCAAAAGGAAAAGTCAGAACAGGATACCAGATTTCTGGCCTTGCAGAAGGAACACCAAGAAGGTTTGGACTCCCTACTGCAAAGCCAGAAAAAGCTGGAGCAACAGCTAGACTTCAATAGGGCATGTGCTGAGCAGGTAGTCACCCTGCAAGGCCACCTAGATAGAGTGAAGGAGGAGAGCAATAAACTGATTCTGAAAGACCTGGATACCCAGGCAGAGTTTGATCAGGAGCGCCAGAAAGCTGGTGCCTTCCAAAGGCAAAGGGACGACCTGGCGGCACAAATGCAGGCTCTTAGTCAGGAAAGAGACGCCTTAGGCCAGGAAGTCTGCCATTTAAAAAGAAAAATGGAAGAAAATCACCTGGCCCACCAGGGGCTGGGTGATCTCCAAAAAGAAAACCAGAACTTGGTAGAGCACACCAGAAGGGTGGAAGATGCTCTAGCAAGAAAGGAGCAGGCCAATAGGGACATTGCCCAGGAGGTAAACCTCCTGCAGCAAAGACTGGCCCAGTTCTCCAGGACCAACCAGGAAGCACAGAGGGAGAATGAGGCCCTCTGTCAACACAATGATAGGCTCCAGCAACAGGTAGCGATGCAGGAGAAACTGATAGAGTCGAGTAAGGCCTTAACAGAGGAACTGAAAGCACAAATGCAGGCTCTTGCATTGCAACAGGGAGCAGGGGCGGATAGAGATGAGGTCCGCTGGGAAAGAGAGATTCCTGACCATAACCGCAGGAGCCCTAACACCAGGGGCCTTCATTTTCCCCAGTCCCTGGACTCTGCCACCCCCATGTCCCCTGGCGCACATGAGCACAGGGCCACAGGGATGGCAGATTACTATCCAGCCAGAAGCATGGGGCTCATAGGCCAGTACCATCCAGGAATGGAGGGGTGGGCATCCGGGTATGGGCACCCAAGTACAATACAGTTCAGTGGGGAACCCCAGGAGAGTAGGCCCATTAAGGGCATCCTGAAAACCGCTGCCCAGTTAGGTCAGTGGAGGGGGTACCCATCAAATCCTGGCAGCAAGGAGGAATCTGAAGACTCCTCTGAACTGCGCAGGACACAGGAGACCAGGTCCCCACATTCTGCCAGCCATTCCCAGGCTCGCAGAATCCGGGAAAACCTCGAAGAACAGACGGGAACCTCTGGGAGCAGTGCCTCTGAGTCCGAGGAAGAATGGACAAGGGTTACCCGAACCAAAAAGGCCAATAAGGCAAAAAGGGCCTTGCTTAAGGACCCCTTAAAGCAGATTAAGGCGATCAGGAGCGTCATCACGCCTTACCATAAGAACGCTAAGTATTCTGTTTGGGAGCACTTAGAGTTGTTTGAACAAATGATGGAGACTTTCCATTTGAAGGACAGCCAAAGCTGTATTCAATATGTAAAGTGGACATTCTCCCCGGAATACTCCAGTTTCTTTGCGGGGCTGGAGGACCAAAATCATTTAAGATGGTCCACATATAAGGCGGCCATCCTGAAACATTTTTCTGTTCACAGAAATCCTCAAGAGGCTCGCAAGGCGGCCTACAATTTGCAATGTGGGGAGGATCAGGCCCCACGAGAATTTGTGCAGGAGTTAAAGCGTGCGTTTGCGCAAACCACCAGAAGGGTGCGCACAGATAGTAGAGAGTTTGTCAATACATTTTTCCATGCCTTGCCCAAATATATAATGACCCAGCTCGTGAGAGATTTTCATGAGAAAAGATCTTTAGACTGGGTCATTGAACAGGCTACCCGGATCTATGAGGTGCAGAAGCCCATAGAAAATAAAAGCAATGCCCAGAAAAACCCCAAAGCCAACAGCACCCCTGCTGCTGTCAAGGTGGCAGAGGTAAAGGTCACCCCCGTTTTGGATCTGGAGATGGGGGGGCCTAAAAACCTACCTGCACCTAATAATGCTAGGCCCAGAAGGTCCTCGGGCCAGTCACAGACAGGGAGCCAGGGAGGCAGCCCCACAAATGGGGTCCCTCGCTCTCCTGACTATGTAAGTCCTCGCTACAAAGGTAACAGACCCATCCTGGGTTATGTGTGGACTCCTCCAGCCCAAGGGGGGGGATCCAGACAAGCACCTAACCCAGGGAACTTCCCTCCAAACTTCCCACAGGAGGGCAGAAATTTACCAAACCCTGGGCAGAACTTTTTCCCCAGATATCCACCCGACTTCCAACCCCAAAATCATCCATCCTTCTTTCCTCAATTCCCTGAGCCCAGACCACTGAATCCGGGAGAGGGGAGGCCAAGGGTGGAGGGGTACCAAAATCTTCCCAACCAGGGGTACTACCAGAGGAGGGACAGCTACCCTTCCCGGGATCAGCCCAGGGGAGAAAACAGGGCCCCGTATCAGCCTGAGCGGGTTTCCCAGTTAGAGCGCCAGGTTCAAAACATGGCGCGGGATATGGGTCATATACTGAGGGCACAGCAGAACCCTCAGATCAGCATGCCGGCGCAGAACGCACCCAACTCTGGACCTGGTGCTCCAGAACAATGACGGGGGCAGCACCCCGATAAATCACCGGTTCCCAGGGAGGAGGCACAAAGGGAAGGGGGGTGTAAAGCCTTGGAGGAAGCTTCCTTCCTCACTTGTAAACAGCCCCTGGAAACCCAGGAACCGGAAACAAAATCTCTTGCCCCTGAAAGTCTGCCTCCTAAGGAGCAGAGGGGGGGTAGGAGAAACAAAAGACCCAAACAGACTCAGTTTGAGGAGGAGGTACAGATCTTCCAATTTGAGGGAGAGGGATCCTCAGAGGATCCTGGGAAAAGGATCTTCTCCTTCAGAGAGGGGGGAACTCCTCCCAAAGAAAAATGGGTCCCTAGGGATGCAAATCCAGACTGGGGAGATGTGGAGACTGAGCTACCGCCGCCCACCATCCCATCCCAGAACCAACAGCAAGAAAATCCCCTGGTTCAAACCCATCCTGGCGACTGCCTCCAAAAAGGGGGGGGCGGCCCAGAAACGGAGCCAGGGGAACCCACAATGGCTCTGATCTCCAGTTGCAAATTTTTTCTTTCAGATCCCCAAGACTCTCCACAGAATTCTGCCCAAATCTCCTCGCTAGCGATGTCCAAAACCAGAAAATTAGCCCACCAGTTGTCCAAAAATGTACATTATCTGTGCCCCCTTGAGGAGAAGGAGGGAAGATATTATGCCCCGGTACAAGTACAGGGGCAGGGTACACTCTCAGCACTGGTGGACACTGGATCTCAAGCTACCCTTCTGTCCAGAAGGGCCTTTGACGAACTGAATGCAGGAAGGGGAGAGAATTACCAAATTCCTCTCACCTCTCTTCCTGGACAACTGCAGAACTTTGACGGGAAGGAAATTCCCGTCGAGGGGACGGCAGACTTGGACATTAAGATCGGGCGACATAAGTTGAAACACCCGGTCATAGTTGTGACCCCAGAGGGCACCCCTTGTTTACTAGGGAATGACCTCCTGAGAAGGTTGTCACCCCTAATAGATTGTGTAAACAAGGTCCTCTGGACTCAGACTAGCCGACCCATAAAATTAAAACAGAGTGTCAACCATATTAGTTTAAACGGCACATGCCACATGGTTGAACAAAAATCTGACCAAGTAGAATTTCACTTCCAGAACAACCAAATTCCAGACGTGACGGTAATAGCAGTAGGACAACAGACTGGTGATGGGGGGTCCTCTCTATTTCTGAAAATCAACCTTCCTTCCAGTCTAAAGTGGTATTCCACGCTGGAAGGAAACACTCTGAAATTCTATACTAATCCACAATCAGAAACCCCCACTCCTATAGTCCAGAAAGATGTGAAATCAGCTCAAAGCCTGGCTGATATTCAGCAAATTGGAGAGCAGTTGTTCATCCCTGTTCAGTTAAATGATGGGAAGGACTCTGTTCTCGCTCGAGTGTGTGTGAACAACGGTAAGAGCTTCATCAGCGAAGCCATGTTCCGCCAACTCCCAAAAGATCCAGCCATTCCCACCTTCAAACTGATAGACAAATGGGAAATGGACCTGGAAGCACCTGACTCCAAACATCTCCTGCCAAGCAGGTGTATGCTCAAAATCTCCATTGGCAACAAGAGCATAGTCCATAATTGTTGGGTCGTGCGAGACGTCACTGCCGCCTTTTACTTAGGCAGTGACATTCTCAATCGCTTTGCCATTAGTTTGGACCTAATAAACTTCAAAGCTTGGTCCCGATTAGCGGATAATCCCATGGGCTTTGATGATCCAGAAAAAGCATTTAGGTCAGCTCAATTGCTACCTTATGCAGTTGAAATTCAGGTTAAAGAGGAAGTCACCATCCCAGAAAGGACCCGACAATTCTCCCTGGAAGTGAAAGTTAAAAGGGGACAAGAGTTGAAAAACCCTGATGCTTACATACATCTAAATGCTTCTCTCCAACAGCAAGGGTTGGGGGTAAACCCGACTCCATTAGTCAACATAGAACATGACCCCATTCTAATAGAGGTGGATAACAGCGACTTAAAGAGTATTACTCTAGCCGCAGGCACCATTATTGGAATGGCGGTTGATGACCGACATTTCTCCATTGATCTTGTAAATGAACTGTTAGGACCCATCCCCAAGGACTGTTTTGACAGTGACAGTGATGACAACGCAACACCAGACAGGATTTTTACCCGGCATGGGGGGAACTTCCTGGTGTACACTTCCTGCCCCTATGGTAGGGAAGATGTGACCTGTGACTTCAGGAGGGATGAGGTGATTTTCCAGGTCCATGAGGGCTGCCTTTCCCACCTGAAGCCTCCGGTCCAAATCAGCACTCTGACCAGGGACTTCTCCACCCAGCTGGAGGAGGCCGCGGAGATAGCCAAACCAGAAGTCTTTCCAGGCTTCAGGCAGATGGTGGAAGAGAGAGTCAACCTAGCTGATGCCTGTGTGACTCTGGAACAAAAGCAAAAGTTGAAACAAGTTTTCTTGGATTTCCAAGATCTCTTTGCGGTAGACTCATATGACTGTGGTCGCACTGACATCCACACCACAACAATCCCCACGGACCCTGGCATGACTCCTGTGTTTGTGAAGCAATATCGCTTGCCTCTCGCATCAATGGAGTCCCTTACTGAAATAATTAAGAACCTTGAGTCCCGGGGAATAATCCGTCCAGTCCACAGCACCTTCAATAATCCGGTGCTGGGAATATTGAAGCCAAACGGCCAGTGGAGACTCTGCGCCGACCTTAGGGAGCTCAACAAACGGGTCCATACTTCCCGATGGCCTCTGCCCTACATTGACCAAGGGCTGGCCCAGATCCAGGGGGCACAGGTATTCACTGCAATAGACCTGACCAATGGATACTGGACCGTGCCTGTCAGTGGGGAGGACCAATACAAGCTGGCTTTTACCTTTGGGGGCCAGCAATACACATGGACCCGGACTCCCTTCGGATACCTCAACTCCGGCAATGAATTCAACATTTTTCTACACAAGGCCATGCCTGACTTGGGTGCAAGGGGTAACCTGGCTTATGTAGATGATGTCCTCATCAAAAGTTCATCTGTGGAGGAACACATAGCGGAGATCCGTTATGTTCTGACCCAGTTGAGGGCCGCCGGAGCAAAACTTTCCTTTCAGAAGGCACAGTGGTGTAGAACCCGTGTTAATTTCTTGGGGCATGAGATTACTCCTCAGGGTCTCTGTCCCCAGGAAAAGAAAGTGGAAGCACTTCAGAAACTGAAAGACCCCACAACTCTGCGGGAACTAAGGAGCCTCCTTGGACTGACTAATTACAGCAGAAAGTTCATTGAGGGCTACGCAGAGATCACCAGACCCCTGATTCATCTCCTGAAGGGGGGGGTCAAGTGGGAATGGGGTCCAGAACAAGCCGAGGCAGTAAAACAACTCAAAAGAAGCCTCTCACAAGCGCCTTGCCTAGCTTACCCTGTCAGAAACAAGGAGTTCTTCCTGGAGACGGGGTTCTCTAATACGTGCTTGACGGCAGTATTATATCAAAAGCATGACAAGGTCAATAAAGTAATCTCCTATGCGAGCAAAACTTTATCCTCTGTGGAGGAAAAATTCAACGATTGTGAGAAGGCACTCCTGGCAACGGTGTGGGCATTGAAGAATTACCGCCCGTTTATCCAGGGGGAACACATCATAGTGGAGACTCCACACCAGCCTCTGCAATATCTCGAAAGTGACAGAATCCGGGCCGGAAATGTGAGTAATTCCCGAATTACTTCCTGGATTCTGTCAATGCAAGGCTTTCCTGTGGAGGTCAGATATGGCCAAAACAAGAAGAGTCCCCTCGCGCAAGGTCTGGCTGACTTGCATGATTGTGCCAGAGAAAACTGTCTCGAGGACGAAAGTCTAAAAATAAAGGACAACATGGAGGCATACCTTAATTCCCCCCACAAAGTCTTTGAAGAAGACAAGTGTGAGGGAATGCCCACTGTGTATGTGGATGGATGCTCTTACCATGTCGACAACAACGGGGAGAAAGAACTGGTGGCCGGCGTAGGGAATGCATGGGTGAATGAGTCCCCAGAACCCTCCGCTGGATACAAAATTGGTCCCCGAAGTAGTCAGGTGGCAGAATTGATGGCTGTGCATCAGGCCATCCTCACTGCTGTCCAGCATCAACTCCACGAACTGGTCATAATCACAGATTCGGATTATGTACGGAACGGGTTCGTGGAGCACCTGGTTAATTGGAAGACCAGAGGCATGGTATGTGCTAACAACAAACCCTTGAAACATGGGAAGTTGATCCAAAACATTGATGATCTGGTCACCTCGAATGGGATGACCATCTATTGGAAGAAGATCAAGGGTCATTCCAAAGTAGAGGGACCAGACAAAACTGGAAATGACTTAGCTGATCAGCTGGCCAAAACCGGGGCCATCCAAGGGGATCTAATTGAGATTGAGTCCCTGTTGGGGGAAATCCAGGTCACTGCCATCACTAGGTCCCAGACAAATGCTCACAACGACCTCTCAATTGCACAATGGAGTAAGGAGACCCCTGATGCTGATTTGATTACTGCTCAGAAGGGGGATCCAATAGTTGGTAAATTTTACCAGCACCTTGAGGACCCTGAGAACTTTCCCCTGACGGATACCGATTACATTGGGAAAGAGGACCTAAGAGTGTTGATGAAATGTCCCAAAATGTTCCGGATCCAAGACGGTTTGTTGGTAAGGAAATCCAAAGCTGGCCACGATCAGTGGGTGGTTCCTACCTCATTCCGAAGCCTGATGTTAAGTCACGCCCATGATGCGGCCACTGCCGGTCATAGGGGGTTTCACACAACATTGGAAATCTTAAGAGAGGTTGCATACTGGCCACACATGGGGCAGGACCTCGACCAATACTTGAAGGGGTGTCTTGTGTGTGCACAATTTCAGCCGACATCCCTCACACACCGGGCGCCTTTACAAAAGAGGGGAATGACACTGCCATGGTCAGATTTACAAATCGACTTTGTAGGCCCTGTGATTCGCTCGGCTAGGGGGAATAAGTACATGTTGACTGTGACATGTTTGTTTACCAAGTGGGTGGAATGTCTCCCAGCCCCAAACTGCAAGGCAGAAACTGCAGCGGCCTTGATGATTAACCACATCTTTTCCCGTTTTGGTCTACCTCAAAGGATTGAGTCAGACAGAGGTAGCCACTTCACCAGTGAGGTAATGACAAAGATGTGGGAGATACTGGGGGTCAAGAGAAAGCTGCATA
Organism: Ambystoma mexicanum; assembly: GCF_040938575.1. Lineage (NCBI taxonomy): Eukaryota > Metazoa > Chordata > Amphibia > Caudata > Ambystomatidae > Ambystoma > Ambystoma mexicanum. The sequence continues at coordinate 895,644,287 of NC_090924.1, forward strand.
TTGCTTACCGGCCAGCTTCTTCTGGGGCAGTAGAGAGATATAACCGGACAATTGTGAGCATATTAAAGAAGTTTGTGGCAGATTCTGGGCCAAGTTGGGATATCCGATTACCTCTGGTCCTAATGGCCATCAGATCTACCCCTTCATCTGCAACCAAAATGTCACCATTTGAGTTGATGACTGGGCGCAAGATGGTGCTTCCGCAGCATTTGCTCTACAGGACCCAAGAGCAGACACTGATAAATGCCTCCACTACTCATGAGTATGTAGAGAATTTAAGGAAACACCTCCAACATGCTTTTGCTTATGCTCAGCGGAATCTAGAAAGATCGACTGATAGCATGAAGACCCATTATGACCTGAAAACTTCCAGGAAGGAATATCAGGTGGGAGACCGGGTCTATCTATACAACTTCCAAAGGAACCAGGCCAAGCAGCGCAAATTTTTGCCTACATGGAAGGGACCCTTTGAGATCGTCGATAAGATCTCCCCTGTGGCCTACAAGATCTGCATCCCCAAAGGTGGTTCGGCAGAGGGGGAAGACAAGTGGGTCCACATAAACCAGTTGAAGTGTTGCCATCCCAGGCACACTCTGCAACAACTGGAGGAATCCTCTGGAATCCTAGCGGGTACTGTATTAGACTAATTCAGTTCCAATCATAAAACATACCACATCTAGTCTCTAAAATATTGTGATTTACATGAAACTGTCTCTAGTGATGCTGTTTTTTTTTATTAAAATAAGAATGTAATGTTTCGTTATGATAAAATGCATATGCTGCCCCACTATCTCAACAGTGGTGGAAAAAAATCGCCTATGAGTAGATATTGCCGCTTTTGCTTTATCATCCTAGGAGAGATGAAACCATGAAGGATGACCAAGAAGAACGATCCGGAGACCGGGAGCAGAGACGCAACGGGCCCGGGGTACCGCCCAATCTTCCCATCAGGACCGGCGAGGAGAACCGATCGATCAGTACCGGATGGAGAAGAAAACGCTGAACTGTGTCATCTACAGAAGAGGAAGAAGATTATGCGGACAGAACGGTGCATGGGTCAAAACCCTTGTGCACGCGACTCCCCATCGACTCAAATTCAAAGTGCAGTCGCGTGGGGGGGACTTGTTGGGTGTCCTGACCCACGTTTAAGCTACCCTGCTACAACATTTGGTGCTGTGGGCTTAGAAAATTCAAGATGGCGGAAAACCCACATGTGCGCTGAAATCCAGGAAAGCTGCGCAGTTTGTGCGCCCACCAAAATGGTTGCCTCACTTGCCACCCACCAGTGCGAGAATGAAAGGCCGGGTTGCCATGAGGGAAATGGGTTGCCAAAGGAAAAACAGTAGCGCCGGTTAGCTTCAAAGCGCTTTAAAACCACCATTGGACTACCCGCACAGTAGTCTGAAACCATTGGGAATGGCAATGCTGATTGCCAAATGCAACCTAGAAGTGTGGGGAATTCATTTCTTAAATCCCAAAAATGAGTGCAGTACCAGTACTCACCACTATCCAAAAGCCGGCGTTTTAAAACCACTCTGTGTGTTTTTCTGAAGGCAAGCAAAATGCCTATTTCAAACCTTGCAACATGTGCAAAATATTCACTGAACACCAGCAGACATTTGGCAGAATGGAGTTTTGTGTGCCTACAAAATCTGGGAAATGAAGAGCCCAAAAACAATGCTTATAGCAAAAATGCTATGGAGTCAGCAGCTTAAGCCTAACTGCAACTGGATTTAAAACCACCAAAATCGAAAATGTTAAATTAAATGAGTGACCTATGTTTGGTGTCACATGCCTTTGTAACTGTTGAAATGTCATAGTTTTGCACTTAGAATCAGCATTCTAGCTGCATGTGTAAAATTACAAGTTATTTTAAAAGCAACAAAAAGTTAGCTGAAGGTCTGGCTTAAGGAACTTGATTTTGCCTAGCAACGGACCCCCATCAGCAGTGAAACTTGAGTCACCACTGTGTTCCCAGGCCAACCTTCCTTTTGCTGCCCACAAGAAGGATATGCCATCTATCTGATAATTGAATTAGCTGTGCTCTGCCAGAGAGTGAACAAAGCCCTCTCCACTCAGGCAAAGGTTTTTTATTACAGACGTCGTAAAAAGTGGCTTCCTCCTGGAGAAGCTGGGAGGAGCACTGCCTGTGAGAAGCAAGCTGGCTTGGCAGAAACTGGAAAGACTGGTTTCTGTACCATGTGACCTGAAAAGGCACACCCCTGCAGCAAGGATATGGTTTTATAAAAAGGGGGATAATTCATAGTGCGGACATGTGAAAATTTTATAAATGATACCATAATTCTTGTGATTTTTCTGCCCACAGTTTAAGACGTGGTAGGAACCGGTGGTATGTTCAGGGGGGTTTTAGCGGAAAAGTGGATATTACTCTAAATGTGTGCATGTTAAAAATCTGAAACTTCATCAGTTAATGTCCCTACCCCCTGCACACATGTATGTAAAGTTGGGTCCATGTCGGAAATTGAAAAAGCAGTTAAAAAGTCAAATATGTGCCAGTTCTGAATGCAAGCTCCCAGGAAGAGCAGAGTTTGAACAGGGGATACCTCCTGTGATGCATGATGGGTGCATATGATTTTAAAACAAATGTGTACCTGTGCAAATATGTTTTTAGGTCAGATATAGATTGTGTGTAAAGTTGACAGGGGTGGGTTCTCTGTATCATAAACAGACCTCATCATGATGACACTTCATTTCATTCCCCCAATCAAGTAAGGGATGAAAGCTGGACCAATGACGATTGAGAGGGGCGAGTCTAGTGATGTAACACACACACCCATTCTCAAGAAACAGATAAAAGCAGACAGACAGGACAGATAGAGACTTTTCCAAATCCATTTGCAGCGGGACGCTCTGCCGGAAAAATCCATACTTACCTCCATCAACCTCCAGAAAGCCAAACTAGAGACTTCAATCTATCCAGAACTAAGAGACCAGACCAGAGAGACCCAGACCAGCAGAGAGAGTGACCCAGATCACTGTGAAGTGCAGAGGCCAGACCAGACCAGACCAGAGCCCAGTCCAAAACCCTGACCAGATCCATGGCGAGGCCCATTTCACTCAAGAATATAGTGTGAGTACATAGCAAACTGTGTAGAACCAAGCTTTTAGTTTAAATTCATCTAATTCAATCTATTTAACCTAAGTAGAACTGCTTGATAGCTCCAAATCCGTCACCTGTCATTCTTGCTGAAAAAAAATTTGTCACTTGTCATTTTGAAAAAGTGTGCGTTTAAAATTTACAAAACCAAAAACGACCTTTACTAAATCGCTCATATCTCCGCGACCGTTTGAGCTAGAGACTTGCAATAACTTTTATTTGAAAGCTTAGAATCGTAGCTTTGAATCGCACCAAGAACCGCATTCCTACCCCTTATAGTTTTACCGCAATCGCGGAACACGCATCCGCGAATTTTACCGCGATTTGCAATTTCTTCACTTGTAAAAACTGCTGCTGTTTGCCTGATTTCATTTGCCAGAAATTCGTTTAACCTGCTAACTATCCCTGCATCATTGCTAGTGTGAGCCTGGACTAATATTAACTAGATACCACTCACCCTGAACCTCTGAAAGGGAATTAAAAGCGTTTCCAGCATATTTCTCATTCATTGCCAGCACATATCAAAGCAATTTGGGCCTGTGATTTCAAAACTCCTATCTGTTTTCGGTTGTCTAAGCTTGCTGGGATTGAACTGAATCACATTTGATTGCATTTCTGAGAACTGTGTGTTTTCCTTCCATTTCCTTGCCTTGCATAAAGGGGGGGAGGGAATAGCCAGAGAAAAGTGATTACATTGTTTTGTTGAAATCATATTGAGTATTTTCTATATTGCATTTTCATTCAACATTACATCCATTTGAACTCTATAAAGCATTTTCTACCACATTATACTTCTATACCTATTTACCAGTGTGCTACCTTATCCATTTCATCTCAACTCCTTAGTAATTATAAAGAAGTGTGCTAGTGCCAGATTCTCCGTTGTTGATCTTTATCATATCAGATTAAGTGTGCTATTCAATTATTAATTTATTATAAAGCGTGATATAATATATATTGTAAATTATCAAATAAACCTTTTAAACTTGCAAAACAGAACTACTTCTTGGCTCAGTGGGGTCAGGGGGATTCCAAGAGAGGGGTGTTATATAGGGGTAGTCATCCAGAACGCATGAACTGGACCTAAAGATATATCAATAAGGGTTTTCATTCAGTATTATAGACTAGGCGTTGACTTAGCTGTAGTGTTGAATTGAATCCTCTTACAGTAGGATGCGCGGATCTCCTACCCTTTTACGGGTAGAGACGGAGGTTAGTGTCTTGGTGGGGCTTAGGGCCACATTTCAGAGAGGAACTATTTCATAGGTCATGAGACCTTTACTCTTTATTGACCTTCATAAGAAGTGTGTGTGCCCCAGGTATTAGATCACTCCTGTGATTAATAAATAAAATTAAAATAAAAATAAAAATGGGACTTTTTTGTAGGCCCATCCGTTGTTACGTTCTCCTTTCAGGTGGTCTTATTTTGTTTTTATCTGGCTTCTTCCAGAATTGTGGTCCAGTATTGCCTGTGTGATATGTTTCACTTAGTGCTTTTTTCACCTGGATTGATCTTTAGTACAGGAGTCCATAATACAGCGGTTTTTCTGGGGGAATACTTCCTCCACAACAAAATGTTGATTTTAGTTTTTCTTCTCAGAGGGGTAGCCCAATTTGTTTCTCGAGATATCCTTGGTTTAAAAAGAGGTCGACCGGTTTCGATGATTATTATTTATCATCTTCTTCAGGACCGTGGTTTTTGGGCCTGTCTTGATAAGATCAGGAAAAGAGTGGGGTCTGAGAAACCGTCATCCCATCTGCCCGAGGAAAGAAAAGAAAACCCAAGTGGGTTCTTCTGTTCGTGAGGTCATGCTGTTTCTGAATAATCGCATGGTTAAATTACTGGTAAATTAGTTATAATTAATTAAATTATTAAAGAAAAGATTCTTTTGTAGACAGTCTATTTTGGCGAGAACATCGATCTGTTTTACCCAAAACAAGGTGTTTTTTCAAATTCGATTTTTTTACCTTCCATGAAACTCTGCTATTCAGATGCTGTAGGCCGTGTTACTGTTATAGGCGGCTGGAAGGTAGCATCTTTGGTATCCTCTAAGACACAATGTAGTACTGTGTCAATTTATGTGCTTCGCCACTGTTGAGTGCATAGATGGTACAATCCACTATGCTTAATGGCTCTTTTCTTTATATATTTATATGCACTGCTATGACCTAATGGCAACATATATATATAAAAAATCATATCAAAAATAATACCCCCAGGTGGAAACATGGCGTCATATGGGCCAATTGACATGCTGGGTGTCTCTGGGCGCCTGCCATGTGCAGAGCTGCCCGTATCCCCACAAATGGATGCTGAGTCCAATCATTTAATGCTCTTGACCGCGAGCGTGGCAGTCCTTTGTGCTTGCCTCGACTCGTGATCATGAGCATTTCCATATTTACATACACCCATTTACATGATACATCTGCGTAAAGTGCGGGTGTCGGTTGGCAAAGGACAAAGCTGTCCGTGTCATTGTAGGTAGAGTCAGAGTTCAGTGAAGTGAAACAGCTCGATCGCGGGCACGGCAACCTGCTGTGCTTGCCGCGATCACGAGTGCACTTTTTCTCTTAAGGAATCGCATTCTGATGTCCATACCATTTGCTTACCGGATTGTTCGGATGGTCTCGGCTCCGCTCTCGTCAGGCCGTGGGGCGCTCTTAGTGTCAACCAAGGATTGCCTGGCAACAGAGACAGCTTTTTATAGTCTGCCTTCGCTGCCGGTGTCCCTGGTTGTATGGGGAGGCCATCTTAGAGCGTGTTGGCTCCTATGGGGAGCTATGTATATCCGGCACTGTGTATAGTGGTGACGTGTATAGTGATGACAGACCTATTGTGTTTTTACATTCAGATTCGTGATATTTGGCAACAATATTTCAGCACCTTATTTGATTTTTTGCCATGAGATAGTAACGAGACGTATATTCATTCATTGTGACATTATACCCTTATAGCAATCATTATAGTGTGGCCATTCTCCCCACTCGGTGAAACATTTTCACTTTTACAAAGCATCTTTTTTCATGGAGATTTGTGATGTTTGGCAGCAATATCTCAGCATCTTATTTTGTGACGTGACATATATTCATTCTTTTTGTCCTTATAACATTACAGCAATCATTATATGACTGTAGTGTGGCCATTCTCCCCTCGTGCTTAGTGCTGATCTAAAGTAAAACAATTTTTTTTATGTGAATTTAATGGGAGCACAAAGTTATTCTTATTTTTGCAGTCTGATTGGCCCGTATTATATATGCACCATTCAGCGGGGGGAGGAGGGTGCACACACAACATTGACCGAAACCATCTTTATGTTCGGATGTCCTGTTCCTCCATCATTCGTTGTTAAAACATGTTTGTATTCTCTGTATTGGGGTCTAGTCATCATTCTTCATTTCATTAGGGCGAGTTTGTTCCACTGTATTTCCTCATTTACACCATTTTTTACTGTGTTGCGTCTGAAAATCCAAAGTTGTTCTCGTTTCAGAAGCATTTTTTCAAAGTCCCCACCCCTTCTTGGGGGTGTTAGTTTTTCGAGGATTGTCCATGTGAAATGATTCCTGAGTGTGCCCTTCTTGGACGAAATGACTCACCAGGGGGGCCGTTAGTTTTTTGGTGTGGATACATGATTAATGTTCAATGAGTCTCTTCTTCACCTCCCTCGTTGTCATGCCCACATACCGGAGGGTGCAGGGGCATGTGATAAGATAAACCACTCCTTTGGATTTACAATTGGTGAGATTTCTCTGTTGCCAGGGTGTGTGCCATCCTATCTTGATGGTCTTACGCCTTGAGGTTTGTGCACACATGGGTTTTCTTTTCTTTCCTCAGGCAGATGGGATGACGGGTTCTCAGACCCCACTCTTTTCCTGATCTTATCAAGACAGGCCCAAAAACCACGATCCTGAAGAAGATGATAAATAATAATCATCCAAACGGGTCGACCTCTTTTTAAACCAAGGATATCTCGAGAAACAAATTGGGATACCCCTCTGAGAAGAAAGACCAAAATCAACATTTTGTTGTGGAGGAAGTATTGCCCCAGAAAAACCACTGTATTATGGACTCCTGTACTAAAATTCAATCCAGGTGAAAAAAGCACTAAGTGAAACATATCACACAGGCAATACTGGACCACAATTCTGGCAGAAGCCAGATAAAAACAAAATAAGACCACCTGAAAGGAGAAATAACAACGGATGGGCCTACAAAAAAAGTCCAATTTTTATTTTTATTTAAATTTTATTTATTAATCACAAGAGTGATCTAATACTTGGGGCACACACACTTCTTATGAAGGTCAATAAAGAAAAAAGGTCTCATGACCTATGAAATAGTTCCTCTCTGAAATGTGGCCCTAAGCCCCACCAAGACACTAACCTCCGTCCCTACCCGAAAAAGGGCAGGAGATCCGTGCAGTCTACCCCTAAGGACAGTAGCCCACATATGTTATGAGGGATAATCCAGAAGAAAAGATATTTCGAGAGTGGCAGAGCAGCCAGGCTTATCTTAGGAAGGGGAATGTGAGCTGTAAATCACTACTATGAAATCAGAACATACATAGACCCAAAACATTGTGATATATTTTATATATACACACAAGGCAGTTATAAACTAAAGGTATAGTGTATAAACTAGCAACATCAAAAGTAGATTTAGAATATTAAGGAAGAATAAAGCAGGCGCGTACATTGTTATAGACTTTTCTTATACACAGACTTCCGTTCAGGTCAGTAAAAGTACTTATTTTAAATTAACTCTGCATTATTCAAGTTTAGGCAAGAGCAGCAATCTCAGGTAAGCAATACTAGTAGCAACTCTTATAAGGTTTAGGCAGTCTTTTCCCTAACAAGAAAGGAGTTCTCCAGTTTTTTTTAGAGGGACACCAGCAATGCCCAAATGCCCAAGTTAATAGGAATGTGACAGTTCTGATGAAAATCATTCTAAGCACAAGTAAGTAACAAGTTAGTTGACCTTTGCAAAGGTGCACGGTCTTAGGAGAAGCCTTCCTGGAGGGGCACATGCTGTTGGGCCTGCGCGACTGAAAATGGGTGAACCCCAAAACCGTAGAAACGGTACTCCAAAAGCAAAGGAGTGACACAAATGGCTTCAGTTAATATTACCAACAGTCCCACAGTATATTGAGAGTGAAGAAGCTGATGCAGCTGGACGCATCACTACAAACTCTGTCTCCTAGTACTCGTTGTTAGGGTGAATTTTCATTTCTGTGCTAATTTCCTCCGACTTTAGAGACCCCCATCTCTTTTGCTGGATTTAGGACTCCTGAGTGGGACCTTTTTCTTACTCTCTCATGTGTTTTTCCCTGATTAGGATTTCATGTTTTCACCGTTTTTAGACTCTGACAAACTCCATAGGCATCTGCTTTTTGTATAGTAAGAGAGGATGACTAAATTTAGGATGACACTGACAACACCCAGAACCGACCAGAGAAACTCTCACTACAAAAAGAGAGATGATGCTAAATCGAATAGGACACAAGCGACACCCATGAGGACAGAATCGGCATCCCTAGCTAACTCCAGCCAACAACCTCAGCCACCCCATAATTGCTACCAGGCAGCATACCTGTATAAAGTTGTGTGAATGTGGGCACTGGCCATACTTAAACTAAGTCATGGGCATTGGCATGGGCATTGACCGTATGGAGTTATGAAAGAAGACAGGTCCGATAGCACAGCAAGTAGAGCTCTCGCTTTGACATCTGTGCAGAGCCTGCGACGGAGGTTCGAATCCCAGCAGGGCCAAACTCAGCCTTTCATCCTTCTGAGGTCAATCAAAGAGCAACACACACTGTGGGTAATAATAAGCAGCGCTCAGATACCCAAGGGTTCGTAGCGCTATATAAACGCCAAATTGTTTTGTTTGTTTATTCTATTTATATCGCGCACCTGACCCGGAGGTAATTGGGCGCTGGTAAGACATTGATGGTTAAATGGCATAGTATAGACAATGATATACATGAGAGATGCAGTTTAACAGTCAAGGTAAGATTACAGCGGTAGATATTTACATATTATACATATTATACAGTCAAATATTAGGTCATAACAATAGTACAAGGCGACGTATGTACAAATTATGCAGTCCCAAACTAGGGTCAGTGGTGTCTAATAGCTGTGGCGTTTATGTTTATGTGATAACATGGCTTCTGAATTTGTTAAATGTTTGAATAGATTGAATATTCTGAGGGAGAGTGTTCCATAGCTGGGCAGCTAATACCTTTTTAAGTTATATCTGGGCACCGCCAGACATGGTATGTTGGATGATCTAGTGATTCTATTGGACAATTTCCATGTGAACTTGTCTGTGAGATAGGGAGGGGCTTGATAGTTAAGCGTTTTCTGAGTGAGACAGATCGTTTTTAGGTCAATTTTATCATGTATAGAGAGCCACCTGTGATGCTTTCTGGTTTCAGATATGTGCTATCTTTTGGAGATATTTAACGCTGCTCTGAGTGCATTGTTTTGCATGATCTGCAATTTATTTAGGATGGCTTTATTGGCACCTAGGTAGAGACTGTTACAGTAATCCATTTTGGATTGTATGAGCGCTCTCGCCAATGTAAGGCAACTGGTGGGTGATAGTAAAGGTCTGCAGGCTCTGATCAGCTTGCCGGTGTAGGCAGTGGCAGATGAGGTCATGTTTACCTGTTTGGTTAAGTTAGACTGGGCATCAAGGTAAAAACCTAATGTTTTTACATGTTTGGCTACGGGTATACTATTCCCATCGATGAAGATGCTTGTGTAAAGAGGACTTAGTTTGACAAGGTTGTTAGGTGAGCCAACTAGGAGTAACTCTGTCTTATCATCATTCAGGCAGAGGCCATGTGTGGCCATCCAACCTGAATGATGATGTAGGCTTCATTGATCCAAGCGACGTCTATATCATAGGCTCCTGATAGGGGTAGGAGTATTTGGGTGTCATCCGCATCATTTGTGTAGGTGACACCCAAACGGTCCAGTTTTTCACATAGTGGCTTTGTAAAAATGTTGTACAAAGTGTGCGAGACGCAAGATCCTTGAGGGACTCCGCAGGTGATGGGGATGGGATCAGCAGCTGTCGAAGGTGAGAACACACGCATTGTTCTGTTTGCGAGGAAAGATTGGATCCAGGAGACTGCAGAGCTGGAGAAATGAGCTGCTGATGATAGGTGATCACAAAGTTTTGCATGGTCCACCAGATCAAAAGCCGCTGAGTGGTCCAGTAGGAGTAGGATGGCCATTTTTCCTTTATCTTTCAGTTCATCGATCTGGCTTTTGAGGTCAACAAGGGTGGTTTCTGTGCCATGCTGAGGTCTGAAACCAGATTGACGGATTCCGAGTAATTTGTGAGTTTCAAGATAGTCTTGTATTTGCAGGTAAGCAATTCCATCCAAAATTTTCAGTAAAAAGGGGACTGTTGTAATTGGTCTATAGTTAGTAGGTATAGCCGGGTTGAGGGTCTGTTTCTTCAGTAGCGGTAGAACCCAGGACTGTTTGAGGTTACTTGGGACAGAGTTGCTAGAGAAGGAGGAGTTTATGAGTTTAGTGATGAATGGGGCTAGGTCTCTGGCTGCATCTTTTATAATCTGAGCCGGGCAGCTATCACCCTTACAATTACACGGTTTAAGAGACGCAATGATTTTTTTAACTTCGGGTATGTCGACTTTTTTAAACATGAAGCCTGAATTAATGTGTGAGGTAGAGGGTGGTGCTGGAGTGGTGACTGTAAATTGTGACCTTTTGTCGGCTATTTTGATCTGAAGTCCTTTAATTTTGTTGGATAGGGCGTTTTGCATACTGGTGCACCAGGCTTTATCCTTGGAGCATGTATCTGGCGGGGGTTGGGATTCTCTAGTTCTCTTAGGATGTTGAATAATTCTTTAGTGCTGGAGCTGGCTTGGGCTATTCTGTCATTGTAGGTTTCTTTTTTAGTCTAGATTATCTTGTTTTTGTAAGTGGCAGTGATGATGGCAAGGTTTGTTTTATTTTCAGGTGTGGGGTGAGATTTCCAGCGTGATTCCAGTTTTCTTTTTTCAGTACGGAGTATTTTTAGCTCTGGAGTGAACCACGAGTTAAGATGGGCTTTAGGTTTACTTTTACGCAATTTTAGCGGGGCAATAGCGTCAATGGCTTTGGTCATAGTCTCATTATAGGTGGTAATCAGTCTGTTAGGATCATTGGTGTTCGGTAGGGCATTGAGTAAGGGGACTACCAAAGGAACTAAGGTTTCTGCTGTGATGTTACGTTTATTCCTTGTGAGGCAGAGGGGAAGCAATAATGGGCTTTTTCTTTTCCAAGTTGTTGATGTTCATTTCAAGGGTGATAAGGTGATGGTCTGACCACAATAGTGGAGTAGAATCTAATAGAGTGATGTTGCAATTGAGATCCGCTACCCAATAAAGTATCGTACCCTTTTCATGGGTGGGTTTGGTACTAATTTGGGTATAGCCTTGTTCTGATAGTGCAGAGGCTAGAGAGATGGCATGTGGGTCACTAGTGTCCTTATAACCAAGGTTGAAGTCTCCTAGAATGATATTTTGCGCCATGGGTTAGGTGGCGTCAGCTGCTAGGGATGTGATGTCTTCTTCGAAGGACCCAGGAGGTCCTGGGGGCCTGTAGATAATGTGTAGGGTGATAGTGTTGTTCGGTGAAGTTTGGAACTTGACTGAGAGGAGTTCACACGAGGCCAGAGAGGTGGGGGTGGCTAGTCTTATATTGAGAGTGGATTTAAAGATAATGGCTATTCCTCCTTCGCGGGCAGTGGGTCTGTCTGTTCGGAGAATGGAATAATTGTCTGGGAGCGCTAGGGCAATAGAAGGGCCTGCTGCCTCGTGCAGCCAAGTTTCTGTCATTACAAGGAAATCGAGGTTATTGTTCACAATAATGTCAGCAATCTCTGTTGCGTGAGCTACAAGGGACCTGACATTCAGTAATGCTCCTTTAGTAGGCTGTGTCTGTGAGCCCTTCAGTGGTAGGCTGAGGCTAGTGTCATCTGGGTTTTTCGATGCAACTGTGTGCCTTTTGTTTTTTTGCCTAAGATTGTTATAGGTGGATGCAGAGCGATCTGAGCATATGGTCTTATGGGTGTATTTTGCTACTGAGTACCTGATGGACGGTAGTCTGCTGGCTAGTCTCTCGTTACGCTTGGAAATGTCAGGAGCGGAGGCGGAGGAAACTATTGGCAAGGGGGTCAACTTATCCTGTGTAGTGCTCGTGGTAGGGCCTGGATATAGTTTATGTATCGTTAGTATGGGAAAAGGGGGTATTGAAGGGAGGAATGGTGTAGGGCAGGGGATGGGGTAGTGGCAGAGACATCTCAATCTGCCTAGGTGCAGGGGGTAATTAATTATTATTATTATTAGGTGCCGCCCCAGGACATAATTGCAAGCTTTGGCATGTGCCACGTTTCGAAGGGGCTATGAGCGATAGCATGCATAAACAACTGAATAAGATGATGAATGCCAACCACCCGCCACATATGGATGTAGTAGCCCTAACTAGTCATCGTTGTGCACTGACTGGATTGGGAATGCTCTCTGGGCCAGATTTGAAGCAACACACAAACGCCTACCTGCCCCGCACACAGACAGGTGTCACTTAGGTGGCCGAGGCCGAACTTGGGTAAGGTTATGAATGTGAGTGGATGCGGTGTGTGAAATTGACTGTAAGCATCGGAGTGCCCAGATCAGGACAGAGAGGCAGACACGCTGGCACACCCCTCGTGGAGAGAATACAGAAATTTAGCACCGCAGTTCCAAACAGCAATGCCAATTAACCAATCCACTAACAATTTCACCCATTTATATACACCCCTCAAACTCTAACCAAACACAACCACAAACATACAACACAACAATCTGCACAAACTTCACTACACTGCAACAACAAAACAAGCCACACATAGACTCGTACAACAGTACACGAGGACTACCGATCGTAAAACACCCCAAGCGCAGCCAACAGACCCACCGGGCTGAAGCCACCAACAGCACATCACTGCTCTCTTGCACTTTTACAGTTTATTCCCATAACTCACCCCCCTTTCCTTTCTTTCAGAGCTGCCAGAGCACCAGGGGACCACTCTGTGGTGATAGTGCGCGGTGCAAATATCCTTCAACATTAACATTAATATAATAACACAAATACAGCGGGCAGGATGGGTCTGGCCAGACGATGAAAAGACTGTGAGGGTCAACTAATAAATATGTGATGGAGTAAAATATGGGAGCTGGTGGCAGCAGAGAAAATAACAGTGCTGATTGGGGGAAACATTACACAATGTATAAACACCTGTGCCCCAATTCTGGAATATTTTGGGGACAATCCACACCAGGTATTTAAACCATTCTTGTACAGACATGTCGTCTGGACGTAACAAAGTGGGACATTTTACTAATGAATTGGGAGCCATGCCGGTTGCAGACTTGTGGGGAAGAGGTTGGCTAGGAGGGACCGGGAACAATATATGAAGGGTAATATATTGAGATTCCACTGGGATTAGAACAGCCAGTCCTGATTGTAATTGACGATGTTGTACAATACTCATTGTTCTTGTTTGATTTGTGTACCACAAAGAGCTCTGGATGGGCAATGGTTGATATATTCTTACCTTTATTTAATTCAAGTATAAACAAACAAAAAAGTAAATTCTAAGGGAATGTACAAAACATGGTGTGCATGAAATAAATATCTATGGATTCTGCTTAGTATATTCAGCAGCACCAAAGCTGTTACCTTGAGCGATGGCTGCCACTTAATCAACATTAGTGATATCCTTCCATGATATGATATGATATGATATGATGAGTCATTTATAACATGCCTGTACACAAGTGTTTCTAGGCGCGACAAGACAAGGTAGGGAGGACAAAATGAACAATTTTATTAGGCCTTATGTCATTCATATTGTGCAAGTGCACAAGGGAGAGGGAGAGGAGAAGTGCCAGGGGGAGGAAGGCGGAAGTGCAATAAGGGCAGCACTGCTCTACAAACGTGTAGCCAGGGCAGCGCAGCTCTAGTTAAGTGGAGGCAGGCGGGTGTAGGGGACAGATACAGCCCCAGTGCACGGTTGGCCTGGAAGAAGTCCAGGGGCTACTAGCCATGGAGGCACCTGGAGCCCATTGGATTCTGAGGGTAGCCAGGTAACCCGACAGTGCAGCATACAGGTAGGTCAGCAGGGGAGAGAGAAAGCAGAAGTGAAAATGAAGGCATTGAGCTGCTTCTGGAACCTCAGGTGGCCCAGCTCAAGTTTGAGAGGGGCAGGGAGACCATTCCAGAGCAAGGCACCTGCAGAGGAGAGACATCTACCACCGACTCTCTGCCTGGAGAAGCGTCTTACCCTCAGAGAGTTGGAGGTGGCTGAGTGAAGGGCTCGAGAAGGAAGGTGTTTATGAATAGAGAGAGTTGGATGTAGTGCAGGCCCTGGCCCCAGAAAGCCTTGTGGACAATGCAGAGGGTCTTGAAATTGATCCTTGCATCCACCGGGAGCCAGTGGAGAGATTACAGGGCTGAAGTGATACAATCCCTGGGCTTGAGGCCAAGGACAAGTCTTGCAGTCCTGTTCTGCATTAGTTGCGGAGGGCGGAGAGTAGAGGAAGGCAGATTGAGAAAGAGGCTGTTGCAGTAGGACAGCCTAGAGAGAACCAGAGCTCTAGAGACAGTGAGCTTCTGGGGGAAAGTGTGAAAAGGAAGAATACCTCTGAGGAGGTGCAGCTGGTAGTGGGAGTTCTTAGCGAGGTCCGTGTTGTGAGGAGAGAAGGGGAGAGTGGAGCCGAAGATGACACCAAGATTTTTAGCCTTGCAGGAAATCACAGAAAGAGGGCCCAAGGAGGTTGGCCAGAGTAAAGGAGGGAAAGCTGGAGCAGGGGTCGCAATGAGAAGGATCTGCCTTACTGGAATTAAGGCAGAGATCATTGGAGGTGTACCATTTCTGAATCGCAGATAGACAGTCAGGAATGAAAGAGAGAGGAGAAGAGGCTGAAGGGAGCCTGCAGGAGAGCTGAGTGTCATACGCATAACACTGAAAGTTAAAGGAGAAAGTAGAGATGCAGTTGGCCAAAGGGGCCAAGTAGATGTTGAAAGGCCAGGATGAGAGATTAGAGCTCTGGGGAACGCCACGTCTGGAGAGAGAGGTGGTGGAGTTAAAGGACCCAAGTTGGACTTGTAAGGGTTGGTCCAGGAGGAAGGAGGTCAACCAAGGCAGGGCCTGTTTTTTGATGCCCAGGTTCTCACTGAGATGATTGATCAGGATGGCATGATCGACTGTGTCGAAAGCAGAGGAAAGATCAAGGAGGACAGAGCGAAGGGTAGAGCTAAGATTAATGAGCAGCTCTTCACAGGTGTTCAGGAGAGCACCTCTGGTTGCTCTGAAGCTAGAATGATGGTCATGGAGACAACCAACATATTCAGTGTCGAGAGTAAGTGGGAGATGGCCAGCTTTTCCAGGAGTTTGCCCAGGGAAAGAGTGATCGAGATTGAGTGGTAGTTTGCTGGACAGAAAGGATCAGCAGAAGGTTTTTTCAGGAGGGGGTGCACAAGGGAGTGCTGTAGGGGAGGGGAAGTTCCAGTGGCAAAAGAGTGTTTGCAGAAATCAGCCAAGGCTGGAGCGAGGGTAAGGATGTGGTCCTTGATGGTTCTGGGGGAGCAGGGAAACACCTTCTTGGGTGACACTTTCATAGATCGGACTTGCCTAAAGACATCTTCAGGTGTGATCAGAGGCAAAGAGGAGAAAGGAAAAGGAGAGGGAGAGGCGGCCAGAGGGGTCCAAGTGAGGGAGCAGGAGAGGAAAGAGGGGACATGATGTCGAGAGTTTTACTGGTGAAGTGAGAAGCCAGAGCTGTGCAGAGGGCATGTGAGGGAACAGGAGAGGTGGAGACTGCAGTAGGATTGGCCAGCTCTTTGCAGATTTTGAATAATTTGGCCTTGTTGTTAGATGCTGCAGAGACCCAGGCTTGGATGTGGGCTCTCTTCTTGGACAGGACAGAGTTTTTATGACAATGACATGCATTGGACCCTTTGCTGCACATCAAATTGTCTGCATAACCAGTCAAGTTGCCTTTTAAAGTACATGTGCAACTGCATCAGACTTCACAATATCCAATTGACCGCCCTATCATCTCCCAAGATGGCGCACAACTACTCCATTTTAGGATGGAACACAATGCTTTCTCCTTTCCCTCTACACGTACCCTTCATTCACCCACACCTTCCTCTCCCCTATTAATCACCTCTCCCTCTAAAATCTCCCATCAACTTAAACTACAAAGACAAATCCCACCACATGGTGCCTTTGGGCTGTTTCAGCTCCTGCACCTATATTGAGCTATGGCAGACCTCACCTCTATAGTTCTATAATATGCTTCACATCATCATCTCAGGCAGACCCAGAGCTCGCCCCTCCATATAAACACAAGCCGAACGTCATCACCAAACCCATCACCAAACTCATAGTACAAGAGCGCCACCAAAGATTCAGATACGCCCAGCCTGCCCCCATCAACACCTCAGGTTCTACATCTGTCTCTACCTTTATCCCACTAAATACCCTCTCCTCCATGCATAGGAGACGGGCACTGTACAAAACGACTTTACATTACATATAGAGCACAGAATATGTCATTTAGCCACTACTTACTCAAGGTGACTATTTATTTCAAATGCCACTACGATGAGGCAGGGAACACAGATGACATCTACACACCCACAAGTACAGAAATATAACCTGTTGACAATCAGTATGTTTCAGGAGGAGGAAAAAGTCAAATGCTTCCACTGCCCACTCCACTGTATTACAGGCATCTAGTATTCTAGACTATTATCTATGATGTAGACATCCCATTACTACAAACAAACAACACCAACAGTTGCATAATATATCTTAGGAAAACATGTTAGAATTTCCAGAATAAATACGTTTTCTGATATGTTATTGTTGTGTCTATTACACATGCCATGAACATTTTATGACCAAATGATTGGCATATACAATGAGTATGGGAAATACCTTACCTCAATTTTCTGCGCTGTAGGGAACACCATACTTTGTCACGTTGATATTTTAAGTATCTGCTTTCTTTCCTATTGAACAGTCACATAAGTCATAGCAAGGTTTTAGGATGGCATGATGCATCACCTATATTTAATTAGTACCCCGCGAGACGGGGTGTCAGCATCCCAGCCAATGAGGAGGCTCAGAACGGGGTCTTTACCATGACTGGAAAGACCCTGCTACAAGCCTCCTGAGAGCAGGAGGCCATCTTCCCTCGCCGGGTAGAAGGTAAGTGCACTCCCCCGCATCCCCTGCCCCTTCCTTCCCACCCCACCCCCCTTTTCCACATCTTCAACCCCTTCTACCCCCACCCAACTTACCTTTTCCTGCCTTGTCTATCTTCGGAGCCAGGGACACTACTGTTCCTCGCGCGTCCCTGGCGTGTGAATAGCCACCATTGGAAAGGGAGAAGGGAGTTTATTTAGTAATAAATACAAATAAAAAAATAATAGCAATAGAACCCTCATGGGGGGGGGCATTACTGGTCTGGTAATGCCTTGGGGCATCAGTTACAGGCCCGATGAAGATTTAACGGCAAATGCGCATAGCAGAACACAATGAAGGTGGATCCTTTTAGAGGTGTATGGATTTTGAAAAAAAGAATGTATTTAGTGCCTGAAAAAAAAAATTCTTGTCTGAGAGAAGAGAAGGGAAGGTAAGGGAAGAGAAGGGGAGGGGAGGGAAGGGTAAGGGAGGGGATCCAGGAGAAAGGGGAGAGGAGAGGAGAAAAGAGGAGAGGAGAGGAGGGAAGATGAGCGAGGAGCTAGAGATAGAAGAAACAAAGAGATGAGAGGAGAGGAGAAAGTGGATAAAAAGAGGAGACCATAGATAGGAGGAGATATTGATGATTAACAAGAGGATGATATAGTTATGTGAAGTAAATGATGGTTAAATAAAGGATACATCATGAGAGGGCAAAGAGGGTAAGGTGAGTATGGAAAGATCTTTCGTTGTAAAGACAAACCCTGGGATTCCAAGGAACGTGGGAGTGGGGAATGATGGGGAATACCCACTAACCCAGAGATGGTCAGAATAGAAACCTCCCTACCAGCACCTACCAACGAAGCTGTAACTAGAGCAGCAGTTTCCAACATCTGCTTCAGAGATGATCTGACGGGCTGGGCTGACATGCGGCAGCGTTCTTACCAACAGGTCTCGCAGTAACTCTGCATTCTTACCAACAGGTCTCGCAGTAACTCTGCATTCTTACCAACAGGTCTCGCAGTAACTCTGCATATACGTTGGGCGAAGCCAGCGAATGAACTGTAGACGCATCTGCATCCTCCTGCCCCACAGGCATTGAGGACCCTGTGTATATCACCAGTTAGTTCAGCTAACAGCGTTGTGAGAATTGTGTCTGAAGATACTGAATTCCTCTGAGTTTTGGCCAGTTATTAAATGTCATCTTCAGCCTTCACGCACAAAACGTTTGCCTCCAATATAAGCCTATACATATATCAATTCTCAGGCTTGTTTTCGTTTTTTTTTGTTAGTAGGGCTGCCCGACCCATGTTACAATTGAAAGTATTTCTTTTTCTTCACTTAAGTGTTCTGGCAAACCTTTCTGTGACACACATTTGCTAATTTCAACTCACTCATGATAACCCTTGCTCCATTTTCAAGCAAATTAGCTCTTTCCTCAAAGGGGAGTTGAGTTGCACGGTTTCAAATATAACCACTTTGAAGGTCGGAAGGGAGGAAGGATCAGGAGTCTCTCATACTTTCAAGTTTACACAATACATACGTGAAGTGAGGCAACAAATGCCAGGTTTGTGCATTTGTGGACTTTTACACAGTCATGTGGGTTGCACAAGAATTCAGGTGCAGACGTTTGGAACATATTGAGTTAGAAAGTGTGAATGTTATTGTTACTTTTTTTCTGGCATGTTTTATGTCACTTTCTAAAATGTAGGTTATGTTTTTTAAATGCTATGCTTGAAATACTAGCAATGATGAGTCAGTGAACATCACGCTGGATGACTCTGCAGTCTCTGCAAATGCATAATATGATATAACACTTTAAATGATAACAGATTCAGCTGCATGATGTTCTCACCCCCTCCAACAGCGAGTACAGTTACACAGGCACATAGCCACTATTTTCTTGCCATCATGGTTAGTGCCTTGAGTCTCCTAATAGCCGCTTCACAGGACCGTAACCCATACTCATGCCACCCTCTGTCACAACCCTATAGATTAGACTGCTTCATGGGTGGTTAAATATGTAGAAGCGCTTCTCCACCTTTGTTGAACCCCCAAGCATGTGAAAAAGGACCCACACAAAGAGGCTGCGTTGGCATTGAAGATGCAGTCAAATCTGCCATTTAGACTAGGGCATAGGCACTCCTGGACTTCTGCCGCCTCTTGACACTGACTGGCTGGTACATCTGGTGATGGCTTACGGCTACCCTCATTAGTAAGCCTGCCAGCCTTGGATAATACGCTCTCAGAGTTACCCCAACAGCGATAAACATAACACTGTGTGATGCTCTTAAGGTTCATCACAACATGTGCTTGTACAGTGCAATGCTAATATCATTTGTATGCTCTTTAAAATGTAAATGTATTGATTTTATTTTAAAAGTGGGGGTTTTTAATCTCATTTCTGATGGTCTGTTCAAAGTGTAACCTCCAGTAGCTCCAATATGTCTGCCCCCAAGTTTCTTTTTTTTTACAAAAGCAGCAATGAGAAGTGTTTTGGAGTCAGAGAATGCCAAGTTAGTTTTGAAATGTCACAAAAGCACATGCTTGGGAAAAGTCAAAATAGTAAAGAATCTGAAAAGCTGTCACTATTGGACGGCATTGATGCTTCTAGTCCAATCCTTTATTTCTGTAATGCTGTAAAATGTAGAGCAATTGGAAAGTGTAGTTTTAAAATGACAGGTGTTTGTTTGTTTGTTTATTTATTTATAATGCGCGCCAGACCCGAGGGTATCAAGGCGCAGGTACATGAACATTTTCAGCTTGTGGTTACATAGTTGCATAGTTAAACAAAAAACAGTCAGGATACAATAGTAAGATAAATATATACAACAAGATATATACATATAGCATGGTTGGAAGACAGAGAAAGAAGAGTTCAGCATGATATAAGCATATTGTTGTATATTTACAATGCAGGAGAGAGGGGAAAGTAGGATAGTCGCTGGTGTCGATTAGTGGTAATTTTCGATGAGCCAGTTAATGATGTTGTGTCTGAAGTTGGAGTACGTCTGGTCTGCCCTCAGAAAAGGGGGTAGAGGGTTCCAGAGCTGAGCAGCTTTGACTGGGAAGCTACTTCCTCCGGCTTTTGTCAGTTTGAATTTTGGTACTGTCAGGCAATTTGTATTGGCTGCTCTGGTGGGCCGGTTGGAAAGTTTTCTATTAATTCTATCTATGAGATAGCGGGGTGCTGGGTTTTTTAGGCACTTGTGAGTTAGTGAGGCAGTTTTCAGCAAGTGGAGAGCCAATTATTCTGCCTCCTTACCTCCGAGATGTGCTCTTTCCTAGTCATACCTAGTGCTGCCCTAAGAGCGTTGTTCTGTAGAGTCTGAATTTATCTGACAATATATTTATTTGCTCCAAGATTTAGGGCATTGCAATAGTCCAATTTGGACAAGTTTAGCGTCTCTTGCCAGAGTGGTGCAGCTACTTTTAGATAAAAATTGTTTGGCTGCTCTAATCAGTTTACATGTATAGGCCGTGGCAGAGGCCATCGCATTAACCTGTTTGGCAAAGGTGAGGCTTCAGTCCAGGTAGAAGCCTAAGGTTTTTACCTCTTTGGTGACCTTGATGGTGTTACCATCAATATTAAAGGAGGTATATTTGTGACCAAGTTTGTTGAGATTAGGCGTAGTTCCAAGAATGATGAGTTCAGTTAAGTCATCATTCAGGCATAGACCATGGAGTGCCATCCATGCCTGGATGATGTGGTATATTTTATTTACCAAGGCCAAATCCTTATCATAATCCCCAGTAAGTGGTATGAGAATCTGGGTATCATCTGCATACTTAGTGTAGGTGATACCGAGATGAACGAGATAATCACAAAGGGGCTTTTTGAATATATTATACATTATGGGTGAGACGCATTAACCCTGAGTTACTCCACAGGTAATAGGGATAGGGTCTGCTGCTGCTGTGGGCGAGAAGACTCTCATAGTCCTGTTACTTAGAAAGGATTGGATCCAGACTATGGCCTTCTGAAAGTAGTGTGCTGCTGAATCGAGGTGGTTACATAGGACCTTGTGATCCACCAGGTCGAATGCTGCTGAGAGATCAAGAAGAAGCAATAAGGCAGATTTCCCTTTATCTCGCAGCTCGTCAATTTGGGCCTTAAGGTCGATTGGTGCTGTCTCAGTGCCATGTTGGGGCCTAAATCCTGATTGCCGAACACCTAGAAGCTGGTTCTGCCCAGGGTAGTCCTGTATTTGGAGGTAAGCCACTCTATTTAAGATTTTTAGAAGGAATGGCACTGTTGTTATAGGCCTGTAGTTGGTGGGTACAGGTGGATCTAATGATTGTTTTTTGAGGAGCGTAAGAACCCAGGACTCCTTTAAATTACTTGGACTGGTGCCAGTAGAGAATGAGGAATTATTTAGCTTCAAGAAGAAGGGTGCTAAATCTCTAGCCGCATATTTTATGATTTGGGCTGGGCATTTATCTCCCTGGAGTTAGACGGTTTGAGAGATAGAATTATTTTTTCAACCTCAAGAATTGACACTTTAGCAAAATGTAAGTGTTGTGCTGGTTTGGGTGGAGTCGATTACGTGCTAACATGTGTGGTCATATTAGCTATGTTCATTTTTTATTGGCAATTTTATCCTGGAGAGAGGAGATTTTGTTAGTAAGGGCCTTCTGTATGTCGGAACACCAAGTTTTGTCCTTTACACAGTTATCAGGTATAAGGATCGGGTTTTCAAGTTCTTACAGGATAACAAAGAGTTCCTTCGTACATGAGTTTGCTTGCAGGATCCTATTTTTGTATGGTTCCTTCTTAGTGCGCCGTATTTCATTTTTGTATTTGGTTGAAATGTTGATGAGGTTTTGCTTTGTCTGCCTCCAAGTAACTTTGCTTTTTGGTTTTTCCTTTCTCAAGGTTTTAAGATATGGAGTGAACCAAGAATTCAGATATGCCCTGGTTTTACGTTTTCTCATTTTTAGGGGGGGAATGGTGTCTAGGGCTCCAGTCATGGTTTTGTTATATTCTTTAACTAGAACAGTCCGATCAGTGGTATCAGGTAACGAGTGGAGGGTAGGTAGTATTAGGGGTAAGAGTTTATCTACGGTTATATTCTTTTTATTCCTCATTAGAGTGGGGCAGCAATAGGGTTGTTTTGGGTTAAGGGGATTTTGGCATCAAGTGTGAATGCTACAAGGAAGTGGTCAGTCCATAGCTGGGGGGTTATGGCAGTGATAGTGGTATTGCAATTGTAATCTGCCACCCAATTGAGTGTTCTACATTTATCATGAGTTGGTAGTGTCACTCTTTGATTAAGACCAAGTTCAGTGAGGACATTGGCTATTGCTGCTGCTTGCTGGTCTTTAGGATCATTAAATCCCAAGTTAAAATCCCAGAGCAAGAGTACCTGCGAGGTGTGTTTTAATTTATTGGATGGATTGTGGAGATGTCCTCCTCAAATGTGCTGATGGGGCCTGGAGGTCTGTAGATTAGATGAATGGTGAGTGTTTGGGAGTCTGAGATGGAAAGTTTGGCAGTGAGGGATTCACAAGAATTGACATCAGGAGAGGCAAATAGTCTCAGTGCTGGGTTGGATTTGGCTATGATAGCTATGCCTCCTCCTCCAAGGTGATTACTCTTGGTCATATCAAAGGGACAATATGTCCCAATCCACCAGTTTCTGGGATCCAATCTCTTCAACACTATCCACCACTCAGTTCTTCCATGAACTATGTAATGATACTCATCTATGGATTTTATTAGAGTAAGGCTTTTACAAGGCAGCAGATCTATTAATTACATGGTTAATCTGTGAAATTTGCTGTGCAGTGTTCTGATTCCGCTAGATCCTTCACTTCTGGAAAGGTCTTAAAAATCAATGTATCATTTTTTAGTCTGCAGCTGTAGCTATCCCCTGCAATACATTTTGGATTTTATAGGATGTAACTTTTTAAATATTCTGTAAGGGCCTGACGTTGCTTACATTTTTTATTTATTTACCGGGACTCTATGCAGACTGGTTAAACTGGGTGACTCAGGGAAAGGTCTCCCATTTGCTGGAATATTATCAGGGCAAACAGCTGGCACCGGGATCTAAATCCTACTACATACAGCATGGCTCAACTTCTAGGCACTGGGTTCACTCTGATCTTATTCCAATCTGGACTGCTAAATTGTATCTCTCCTGTTCACAACTCCATGTAATCATTACTGTATTCCTGGCTGACTTTCTCACTCCAATAGGGTCTGGAGGTGTACATAAAGACCCTTCGCCCTCCCCACCCCTCTTTTCACGGTGCAGTTATGTAGACAATTTTACTGGTTCCATGTAATTTGTAATTTGAAAAAATATTGTTGGGACCAACAATATCAATATTTATTCCTCCCAGCAATCTCAACATATTCTACAAATGGCAAATCTATATAAAAAAACAAACTAGTCTTTGTATGTGTGTAGAAGGTGCTGGATGGTGGGAGAAAGCAAATATCTTTCTAACAACAATATTTCTTTGGGATGATATCATGACCCCATGTTCAATATCTACTTCTTCGGATTGATTTGTCGCCTAAGAGGTATATAATGACGTTCAATTCTGCATCTCTAGTTGACTAGCTCTATAGGATGCTACGCTATGGGTGTGTTTTAGGTTCAGACATCGGAACACTTCCTTTCTCTGGGTGTGGCACATGTTCCGTCTATTCCTCCCCTTTGTATGGCGACAGCAGAAAGAGGACGATTGTTCTGAAATATCTGTAATATTTGATCACAATGATTTACAAACACTTGACAATCGTATATGTAAACACTACAGGGTAAAATAGGCATGGGTCTGGATTTCGCATAGCACAGGAAACTGTGGTTTCCTAAATCACCATGCATGAAGAAATATGTAATCAAAGTCCAGCGAATATGTGACTTTAACTGGGCCAAACCTGTGCCTGTTCATTTGTAGATAAAACGATTGGTTATTCATCTGGCAGTAGCGACGAATTCACCTCCCTAATGTCTCCTCTTGTCACACATATAGGGGCATTTACATCACTTGAAATCAGGGATTAAAACCATTTCAGGCCCAAGAGCTTGTATTATTTGTGTAAATGTCTTTTATATGAGATGTAAAGAAAATGTCTCCAACTAAAATCTGTGATTGATTCCTAAGCAATGGCAAATATACATTTCAATGTCATTCATTGCTTGTAAACCAGACAGAGTTTCAATGGCTAGTGACTGGGATCTCCAGAGACACATTCAGGCACCACAGTATTTTTACTTTTCTTTGTATTTACATTGGATTGGATTTTTTAACAGACACATGGTACATTTGGTTTAGGATTAGATATCTACACCTCATAAATTTTGTTGGTGTGTTGGTGAAAGGATGCAGGTGTTTTCAATCCTTTCGTAAGTCTCCTGTAACTAATCAGACGACAACTATACATTACCAGACCTACATAACACACTTCCAAAGCTTCTTTTAAGTTAAATAAACCACAGATTTTTTATGTGTTTAGCAGATAGCTTGCTTCAGTTCATTTGGAAATAAT
Source organism: Ambystoma mexicanum (assembly GCF_040938575.1). Taxonomy (NCBI): domain Eukaryota; kingdom Metazoa; phylum Chordata; class Amphibia; order Caudata; family Ambystomatidae; genus Ambystoma; species Ambystoma mexicanum. The sequence goes on from NC_090924.1 coordinate 895,669,160, forward strand.
GCATGGTCTTGGCTAGTCTGCTATTTGAGGGCAAAACACAAATATTTAACACTTTGAGGCACACAAAGTTTAGCTTTGTTTTACATCTTTCATTAGAACATGAAATAATGTCCATCGTGCCAAGAAACACTTGTGTACAGGTGCGTTATAAACGCCATATCATATCATCCAATGTAATCAACAGTGCATACTTACATACATGGAAAACAGTAATGATCACTTTATGGTGATCATATGTAGAACAATGAACGTCTTCAAGGTTAGTGTCTGAAAGAGTTTTCTTTTACATAAAACGTTTTAATCTTTAAGCACCATTTTCTATAAATGTGCTACATTTCCCTTTGGGCTATAGCCTCCATATAAATGCATGTTTTTAATGAAGCATTTTTTTTATCCTGGGTCTACAAAGAAATACATAATCCAATATAAGTAGTAACCTACAATAGAGGCTGCTTAGCTGGCCATGTCCACAGAAACAGCGATCTCAATTCCAGGCAGAGGTTGGGGTAGCAGAATTGCCAGTCCCTCAACCCCACTTTATTGCCCCAGCAGGGTCAAGCCTTCATCCTTTAGGAAAAGTGAGCCGCATCCTTCCGGTGCATACAAATCCGAGGTTCTTTTGACCAGTCACCAACCTCGGGGATATCGGCAGGGTCATGGTTTGCTGACACTAGAATGGGGACGATGGCACATTTGAAAACATGTTGTGTCTGGGACACTGCCTTGCCAGGTGGTATGTGAAGGATGCACACCTGACAGTGTCAATGTTTAAGGATCACGGGAACGAGCCCGAATGTCCTCTAGAGGTGGTTGCCTACCAGTGTGCAGTTTCACCATTGTGATTGGCTTCAGTACATTCATGTTTTACCAAGTTGTAGAGGCCGGTGGTGGCTTTTCTGAGAGAGAGGAGTGTGAGGTGCGTGATTTACCCGGACGACATCCTAATTATGGCAATGTCCAAGGAGATTTGCTTGAGTCACCTCATTCAGATGGTGGATCGTTTCTATTGGGTTTGGTCCAGTCTGAATTAGGAAAAGTTAGAGATGTTGCCATGAAATAGTAGATTACGGATATATTTCAAGTCTTCCACTGTGGCATACCTCATGTTGAAAGTAAAGGGTATCAAAATGGAACTCAGCAGGGTGAGGTAGTTGCCAGTCATTTCAGTGAGATGCCTGGCCAGGGTCATAGTGCTCCTTTCTTACTTAATTCAGGTCATTTTTCCTGCCCCACTGCACTAAAGGGCTATTCAGAAAATAACATGTCATGCTTTATGGAGACATGTAACTGATTTGTCAGGTTTTGCTGCCATGGTGGGGGGGGGCAGGGGGCCGGGTATGCGCTCCACCATTCATAATGCATTCCAAGATGTTACTGCACATAAAGAAGCTGATGGCCGACATAGTAGTGATTAATCAATTGTGGCCACCCCAGGCGTGGTTTACTGTAATTCTATGAATAATATGTGTCATTCATATCCCTTAACCCAAGGTCAGGGATCTACTTCTTAGCGAACAGGGGATCCCATTCCTCTGATTTTGAAAGAGTCCCTGCCATTCATGGCGTGACTCACCATTCATGACATGACTCACCATTCATGGCATGACTCATTACAGGGGTAGATGGGTCTCTAGAGTTTTTTGATAACAGCTTCAGGACTCGCCCGCAACTCATGGGCCCCTGTCATGATTCAAGGCTGCATGGGGAGCCTCTGTACATTGGTGCAACAGGAGGAGTGTGGATCCCATTCAGTCCGATGTTCTCCATTTGGTAAATGTTCTTGTCACTCTCACTTATTCTTCTGTTTATTGCACTTTTAGTTTGTACTGATCTGCCGTTTCCCAATGGAATGGACTGCTGGATGGTTGGCTACTTGGGGCTTAGCTCTTAGCGTGTCACCTTCGGAAAGGGATCTAAGTGTCCTTACCTCGTGAGCAAAACTACTCATGTCTCTGATATGTCAATCTGGTGTCATCCATGTTTTCTAGAGGTGGCTGCATAACGGCGTGCTTTCTGTTCAGTGGTACGTGTTCTCAGGGCCTTAGATCTGTCAGGAGGATATTTTACCATTGATAGTGATAGTTATAGATTTTGGCAGACACAGGTTTTGATTTTGATTGACTTCCCTTGCATTAAGAAGGTTTGTTCATGTATGAGTGCAGTTAAATGTGTGCAGGCTCGGGGGTACCACCTGAGAATGTCCTTTTTTCATGTGTTCATCTCTTTCTGTAAACCTAGCCACTTTCGCCAAGTCGTCTAGACAGGCCCCCACTCATGTCCCCTTGCACCTCCACCCCCAGCAGTGCAGGGCACCTGCCAGCAGGCCCCCACTCATGTCTCACTCATGTCCCCTTGCACACCCACCCCCCAGCACTGAGGGGCACCTGCCAGCAGGCCCCCACTCATGTCCCACTCATGTCCCCTTGCACCCCCACCCCCCAGCAGTGCAGGGCACCTGCCAGCAGGCCCCCACTCATGTCCCCTTGCACCCCCACCCCCCAGCAGTGCAAGGCACCTGCCAGCAGGCCGTCACTCATGTCCCCTTCCCCCAGGTCAAGACGATCCTCAATCATGGCCCTTATGGCCAGCCTCCCCAGCCCAAAGACCCAACCAAGTATTGCATCCACCCACATAGAAAAGGCAATTACATGATACAACCCCAATGGCAAGTATGTAAATGAACACATGTCCGTCACACACACACAATGGTAGCAAGTGAATGTGAAAACCCATATCATGACATGCATGAAACCAATGAGATAATAACACACATCGAAGTATGAAGAAAAAAATGTAATAAAAGCAACATGAATGGAATTAAAATCAAACAAACAACAATGGGAATAAAAAAAGAAAAGCTGCATGTCCGTAAAATAATGAAAAACAAGAAATCATAATCCAAAGGAAAGGTGTCCAAAGTCACAGTCCAACAAAGCAAATCCAAGGGAAAAACAAAAGTGAAAACCATTGCTCCATCCAAAAAAAAGAGATGAATCCAATAGTGAACTATATACAGATGAACAATCCAGGGTCCATGATCCCAACTGAAGAAATGAAACCTATCAAAAATACTACCTAATGAAAAACTATATACAGAAACGTGGTGCATTGTCCAAGCGCAACCAAAATAAAGAAAAAATCAAAGGAAACCTAAAACTATCTAACTATTTACAAGGGCAGCAGGCTAGTCCGAAGGCTCACTTTTGGATGTCCCGGGCCAGGGCATCATCGAACTCCTGCTCAATGTCCCGGAGGCGGTCCTCTTCCATGGCCCTGAGGGTTCGCAGGGACGATGACATGTTCTCCTCCAACTCCCTGCGAATTGCCTCGAGGCACTCGGCCCGCCTCAGGGCCCTCCGCATGGAGTTCTCCGCCCTGACCATCGTGAGCCGTGCCTCTTCTGCCCGCTGCCGCTCTGCATCTATGGCATGGCCTAACCGCTGCCACACGGAAGACACTTCCTGTCCTGGGTCCTCCTGCCCTCTGGCCGATGCCTGCCCCTCCGATGACGAAGGCCCCAAGACATCATGGCTCCCACCTTGTTGCTGCTGCTGCTGTGCCTCTGCCCGTGCCCTGGCTCTTGCTGCCTGCACATCCTCCTCCGGCTGGGGTGCAGTTGTTGAGGTGGCCACCCCTGCTGGACTTCCGACTCCTGACTGTGGCAGGGATGTGTCCTCCGCCAGCCTGGCCGCAGGGTCAGAGGCAGTTCCACAGGGCACCCAGGTGACACATGGGTGGGAAGATGGCACGGAGTACGACTGGCGCATAGGGGGTTCAGTTGAGGAGGGGGTCGGAACAAGGCCCAGCAAACGGAGGAATCCGGCCCTGGTGACCTATCCCAGTAGGTTGACGTGGTCAACGAGCCATTCGAGACGACATGCAGTCTCCCCATGAAAAGACTGCATTTTGCCTCGTATGGCCCGTTGATGCAACGCCACACCTCCCAGGACAGGCTCAACCCGGTCCCCGATAGCCACGTCCGCAGGCAGAGGAAAGCCAGTTGTCGTAAACTCATCCCCTGCCTGAAAACGGGTCTGGACGTAGGTTCCCCTGCTGGTGCAGGATGAGGCAGTCACAGGATCGGGGACAGGATTACAAAACAGGCTACTCCGCGGCGGCCTGTGCTGCCTCCTGTCCCTGCCCCTGCACTGCACCACTAGCACCAGTGGAATCCCCACATCCAGACCCCGTCTCTGTCCCTTGCACGGCCTCCTCCTCCACCAAACCCCCCACCAATCTGGATGACTCCGTGCCATCTTCCTCCGTCAGGCCCTGTGGGGTCTCAGCTGCCCCTTCTACTGCCGAGGAGTCCAACTCCGACCTCTGCCTCTTGGACCTCCCCTCGGCAGCTGCGACCTGGGACGCGGCACCGGACTCCTCACTCCCCGACGAGATGACAACCTGGGAGGGGAGCCGGGCCTTGCATCTCCAGCTGGCGTTGCGATCCCTGCTGCTGTGCTCCACAGCACCCTCTCCGCCCTCTTCATCAGTCGACGCTGCAGACAGGGAGAGATAGGACACAGGCACCAGGGCACTGTACAATGGACTCATACACACATGACAGTTGCACACGAGTGTCTTTGTCAAACTTCAGACATGGCATCACAATCCCCAACACACATGTCATTTCAAATCACACACCTGAGCTATTCCACAGCCATATCACAACAGCCAGCACCATCCATACACATACAACAGCATGAGCAGGCAAAGGTGAGCCAGACATCACATGAGACACAGGGAATGCACACGCCACCACACTTACATGCATGTGTACACCTCCACCAAGTGTCGCAGTGATGAGATCGGCATCCATGTCACATCTGGCAATGAGTCTTCTACATATCAGTCTCACATGCATCCATGTTGCATGACAGTTGCACACTTGTCAGATACACATACATGCACATGTATACAGTGCAGATACATGCAGCTGGAACCAACATCCATGTGTGACACCACAACCTTGACAACTGACATACACAGTCATTCAAACATGTGTGCTCACACATCTGCATTTGACCTGCATGCTTACCCACAAATACACCATCCATGTGTCTCACACATGAAAGGACTCGCATGTGTCAGCCTCACGGCCCTGTACTTACACATCCATACATGGCCCTACAAAACCACATGTGCAACCTGCACACTACTGGCACACCACCACACGCACAGCTTCCAATCAGTATGCATGTACACTTACCGCTCGACTCCAGACGGGTGTGCCTCTCAAGGACCTGAACGTGGAGCGCTGGGCATACGCGTTCCAGGACCCTCATTTGGTCTTCCGACAGGTGGCCCCGGCGCCCCTTAGCATCCGCTGCCTTCAAGAGGCGCCGGGCCTTGTTGAGGGTCCTGGACCTGAAGTCCTCCCAGCGCTTCTTGACATGATGGAATTCGCGGACTGCCACCCCCTCCACGTTGATGGCAGTCACAATGTCCATCCAGATCCTGGTCCGTCCTTCCTTGTCGGTGCGCGACCTTCCGAAGAGGGCATCATACTGCCCCAGGACTTGCTCCACCAGGACACCAACTTCGGTGGCAGTGAAGCTGGTGGACCTCTGCCTCTCTGGCTGGGGGTTGCCAGTGCCGCCAGATGGTGTAGTGCTGGACATGGCAACCCCAGAGGCAGGAGTGGGTGGGCAACTGGGTCCTGGGGCTGGGCTGTGGAGCGATGGAATCCCAGTCGGGAGTCTTCGGTTCCAGCAGGGGTGGTCACAGCAACAGCACCCCTGGCTGACGTGCAGGCAGCAAATGGTGCAGGCAGCAAATGGCAGGGCACGTGGGCAGCAGGCAATCAGGCAGCAGCAGATGGCAGGTGGGAGCGTGCCTGGGGCTCTAGGGGGCAGTAATTCGGCCTTCTGGGCAGGAGCGTGGTCTTCTGTGTGTGAACGCATGGCCAGCTTGATACGGAGTGATTTGGCACATGAAAATCTTGCATGTCAGTATGTAATTCAAGGAAAGGCCCTTAGCGCGTAAGCGCGTCAGCGCACATACGCGATTTCATTGGACCAAAGGCCCTTAACACGTAAGCGCGTCTGTGACGTAACACGCGCGGGTGTTTCCCTCATAGCACATGATGACATAGCACACGTGGAAAAGCTGCACGTCCGAGTGTCAGCACGTGTAATTGGAGGAAAGGGCGCGTACGTGTGGGCTGGTTTAAAAGGTACGTGTAGGACACCATTTCTTTGTACGTGCTTTTTGTGGAGAGCAAGTGGGTGGATTCTGTACTTCTTGTCGGTTCACACGCGATTACTTCACAGCGTTTCAAGTTCATACTCCCTGTTACCTCTGACAGCTTTCATTTTTCTACTTTTTTTGGGCCTGTTTCCTCAAACAGTGTTCACTTCTCCTTTTGTCCTGTCCCCTCAGACAGCGTACAATTCTTCTTTTGGCGGGGGTGTTGCCAACACGCACATATGCGTATTTTTCACATTCTTTTTCCAGGCAGACGGTGAGTTACGCACGTATGCCCCGTGTGTCGCGTACCCCTTCAGAGGTCATTGTAGGCTGCGTGTATCACGCGTACACTTATTTTTGTGTTTCTGGGTGCCACAGCGTAGTGCGGGTTCATTTTTCCACGCACGTGGTCTACGAGGGGTTGTGTACACGTTTATTTTTGTTTTTGAGCTGCCTGTGCGTTGCGTGACCCGTCATCTTCCCCCAGGGGTCACAGACAGCCTTGTTAGAGCACTAGGGTACGAATTCCATCTAGTACCCTACCCCTTTGACCCCCAATTGCCCAGGACAATAGTTTACTGCTCCTCCCATACGCACAACAACATCAGTGCCATGGTTGGGAGGCGACCAAGCGGTAAGGGAGGCAAAGGTGGCCGACCTTCAAAAGGTGGACGTGGTGGGCGCAGTAGGGGATGTGGCCGGGATTTGCAGGGTGCCCCTATACCCCCATGTGTGGAGGACCAATCAGGGACACCCATGACCCCCCCCATGGTTGAAGGAAACATGGCTGAGACCATCCCAGCTCAGCCCTTGTTGGACCAGCCCATTGTGGCACCTGACCTGCCACAGGATGACTCCCTGGCTGACTTCCAGGTCAGCAAGTCTAAGCCACGCGTGGCGGTGCAAGTTGTCACCAAGCCACGTGGATCTGGGGCAGCTATGTCATCTGCTGCCCCAAGTATGCAGTGTGGTGAGGCTGCAGGGGCAGCTGCAGCTCCATCTGCCCCAGCTCTGACTCTCCCAGCCAGGACAGTGTCGGTCCTGGTCCATCAAACTGATGTTCCCCCTGCCAACATTACCCTGCAACCAATGCTTGCATCAAGACCTATGGTCAATGTGCATTCGCACACTCCAACAACCCAGTCCACCGGTGATTCTGCCCCTACTGACCAGAGCGGCGTTAGCCACTCTGGCTCCGCTCCACCTTCTAAAAAGAGGAAGAAGGGTGCTCTGGCACGACAGGCTGAGACCCCAGGCACGGCTACACACTCCGGTACCTCAAGGAAGCCTTGCTTCAATGATTCGGAACTTGATGCACTTGTGAGCTATGTGTTGCAACATAGCCACGAAATGGTGGTGACTGCAGGGTCCAAGACCACACCTGGTCAACGTAAGGCATACTGGCAGACCATCGCCAACCACATAAGTGCCCTTGGATTTGTGAGGCGCTCAGCTGATGATTGCTACAAGCGGTGGAACGACCTGAAACGCAGAGCAAAGAACAAGCTGGCCTCAAGTCATGCCCCTACTCTGGTCACTGGCGGTGGGTCTCCACAAGAGGACAACGAACTCACTGAACATGAGTCTGTTGCTGGGACCTTCGTCACAGAGGAACAGATCCGAGGTGTGGGAGAAGTACCCGATTATGACACATTGTCCGGTGAGTGCCCATGCGTGTGTGTGTAATGCATGTGTATGTTGTTTGGGTGACGGGTTCTGATTGAGTGGCAGGTGAGGGTGTGTGTGACTGAGTAGTATGGGTCACCCATGTGCTTCATCCAAAACATTCTGCAGCCTTGAATTTGGGTGTGACACTATCCCTTCTGCCCATAGTAGTAGTTTAGCGCAACATTAGGGCAGTTGCCCTTGAGGTGGCATCATGCAACAACATTGTTTGTATTTTTCAGTGTTCTTTCAGGCTGATTGTTTCAATTCTCCCACTTTTGCAACACATTCCTCAGCCCTATTGTGACATATGTGACATGCTTCTGTCATTGAAGAACCCCACATTGGCCCACATGTGTCACCTTGGTAGTTGAATGATTTGACCATTCAGGCTGAATGAGTATTGTCCTGATCACATGATATTTTTGGGCCTGTTTGAATGTGGAACATGCTAGTTGTTTCCTGTCATGTTGAAGTGCACAACCATTGATGTGTACATGGCCCTGCAATCACTGTATTTTTGTACACTGGATGTGTTGCAGTGTGTGGCACATGGCGTATCATTTCATCTCACATGGATGGGTGACAGTACTCATTCACTGACATATGGATGTACTTGTGGAATGTACCATGGCTATGGTACATGCCATCTGTGTGATGGCATGTGTCATTTATGTGTATAGGACATGCCACTCACAGGCCAATGTGTGGTGGCAGTGCTACCCAGCATGTAGCAAATGTGTTGCTCTTCCATCTTGGTGTCATCAGTGTCTGACTTTTGCCTCCCCTTCCAACTCTGTGACAGTGCATGCATGGGAGGGTTATAGTCATGTGGGACATGTGTAAATCATGTACTGGTTCTGTAGCTTGTCAGGCCTATTTGTGTGCTATGGTGCTAATGCCTGTTTCCATTTTTTGTCTTTCATGTTTTTGCAGGGGATGACGCACTTGATGCTCTTGAGGTTGAGGAGATGGTACAGACCCAGGAGGAACCTGAGGCACTACCAGCCACCAGTGGGGGACGTGGTGTGGTGGTGGGTGAGAACCCACTCTTGCTGCAGACGATTCTGTCCAGGGGTGTCTCTGGGTGCACCTCCCCAGACCTCTATTCAGGTGTTGATTCAGATGATGAGACCTAAGTGGCGTCGCAGGTAAGTGTTTCTGGAAGGGGTTCTGTTCTGTCCAACCCACCTGCACCAGGGGTAGAACCCTCTATGGGGATGTCAGTGTTGGTTAGTCAGCCTTTGGCGGTTACAGGTGCAGGGTCACACTCCACAACATCTGATCCTGTTCCTGGGCCAGCAGATCAGAGGGGGAATGCAGTCCTGCAGCCTCAGGCAGTGCCGGCACAGCAATGCGCAGATCACCTTGCCCCAAACAGGTGTGGTGCCCGCCGACGTGGTGGCCGTACGCCACCAGGCAATACCGCATGGGAACAATCCATGTACAGTATGGCAACCCAACAAGCAGCATCAGTTGAGATGATGGCTCAAACAATGGAGAGGGTGGCCACTTCCATTGTCCCCCCTGAAAGGCAGATGGAGCAACTACAGCAGGCAACAGACTCCATTTGCCAATCACACAGGGAGGACATGTGGGCGTCCAACAGGGACAGACGGGCGGCACTGGAGACTCTACGCCAATCGATATCAATAGAGTCCCAGGGCCACAGGGAAGCCCTGAGGGTAGTACTCCATCACCTCAGGGAGACTCTTGTTGACCTTGAGACTTCCACTAACTTGAGGACAGAACAGCAGCTGGAGCGGCTCACACGTTCGCTCTCATCTGAGATGCAGGCAACTCGGGAGGAGATCCGGGCATCACGTCAGGTGCTGCATGGGGATCTCCGCACTATAATCCTCCAGAACGAGACCTTCCACACCCGCATGCTTGCTGCCATGGAGGACCATACCAGGGCTTTGCGTGGGCTGCCTCCCATAGCACCACCACCTCCTGTGGCAGCAGCAGAGGGTAATGAGAGCGACAGCAGCAGTTCTCCCACATTGGCATGGCCGTGCAGGCCTTGAGCCCATGGAGGTGTTTTTTTTTCCCAACATCCACACAGGCGGCTGTTGGTGCACACCCTGTCCTCGGACCTACTGGGTGGCCTCACTCCCCCTGACCCCACATGGCCATTTTTGATTTTTTGATTTTTGATTTTTGATTATTTTTTAACATGCAGGCTTGTCCTGAGTTTGGGTTTGATGCTTGGGTTCGTGAGACACACACCCCTCTTTCTTCCCGTTTCCATGGGCTTGCAAAGGGTGTGACCAAGTGACAGTGATGTACACAGTGATGATGGGCGCCCATGAGCTGTGTGGGCAGTCTGTAGTCAATACTGTGTAGACATTCCTTGTGTATATTGTTGTTGTATTGTACACTGCATGTTGGAATTATGTATGCTTCTGCTTCCATGTCTCCCTCTGAATTTGCAGGTTCATTCCTCATGTCTTCACAAGGCCGTCTACTTTGGAGATGGAGTTCATGTTGTATCCAGTACACAGACAAGTTTTGAAGCCTGCAAGACTACAGTTGGAAGGGGGAGATGTGGTGGCATATTCAGTTTGTAAGACTACGACTACTTTAACTTAGTACTGTCATATTTTAGTTATGTTTGAGCTTGTGTAGTTGCATTGTATTGTTGGTAAGTATTTGGTGATGTGTGTTGTTAGTTCAACATTACTGGGAGCATATTGTGTGTGGCCAGTTTCCATTAGGGACACAGTACTTTGTGACACTTGTGTCAGGTTTCGGGATTGCTTTGTTTGCTCTCACATAGCATGACATGCCATGGTGTGTTGGGTAGTGGTGCTGGGGAGGGGTTGGGTGACATGGCACTGTTCTCATGTTGTATTTTGCAAGGGGGTAATGCATTTAGCAGCATATGTGTCTTTTGATGACACAGCATTGGTGGTGTTTCTGTAGGTAGGGATGCACACATTGTGACACTTTCAGGTGACCAATCTTAGGCTGGTTTGGTTGTGACAGTTGACTGTCCCTTGTGTCATCATCGATTGTCAGCTGGTATGTGGCAGGGCTGTGTGCACTCCACAGGGGCGTGCATGTGGTTGGGGATGTGGGGGCACCACCATGTCCACCGGCAGGCCCCGGCGTAATGCAACGTTGTGCAGGACACATGTTGCCACTATGATCCTGCACACTACTGGGGGAGCGCATAACAGCTGCCCGCCAGAACGGTCAAGGGAGTGAAAGCGTAACTTGAGCACTCCGAATGTGCGCTCCACTATGCCCCGGGTTGCAATATGGGCTGTGTTGTATCTTACCTCGGGTGGCGTGGTGGGGTTCCGAATTGGCGTCATCATGTGGGTGCTCAGAGGGTAGGCAATGTCCCCTGGGGAGGTGGTGATGGGTATCATTAGTAGGGTTCTGACATTACTCAGTATCTGGCATGCATGCATGTGCTGTGGCATTTATACTCACCAAGCAGCCATGTATCGCCATGTATCACCATGCCGCCCAGCTTCTAGGTCCCGGTTTAGGGTTGACATTCTGTAAATGAAACTGTCGTGGGTGGACCTTGGGTAGTTGGCATATATTGAGGTGATGATTCCCTTGGCATCACATACTGCCTGGACGTTGATGGAATGCCAGTGCTTGCGGTTTCTATAGATGTGCTCTGATGCCCTGGGCAGGTATATGTGACTGCGGACTGATGGGCGTGCAGTCATGATGGCCAAGACCTGGTGTAGGCAGCGTGACTGCGTGGCCTGTGACACCCCCCCCCACTATGGCACTTGTCCGCTGAAATGATCCGGTGGCCAAAAGTACATTGAGGACCTTCTCCAGGGGGCTGAGTGCTTGGGAGCAGAGGGTGGGTGATGTGAGGTCATCCTCCCACTCTCTGACCAGGTCGAGTATTATGTGAAGTGGAAACCTGTACCTCCCATACACCTGGTCATCAGGCATGCCAAAAAGGCTGGTTCAGGGTGTGAAAATTCTGGGCCTGACTATCCTCATGTGGGGGGGGACATGTGCAAGGGGACATGAGTGGGGGCCTGCTGGCAGGTGCCCTTCAGTGCTGGGGGGTGGGTGTGCAAGGGGACACGAGTGGGGGCCTGCTGGCAGGTGCCCTGCACTGCTGGGGGGTGGGGGTACAAGGGGACATGAGTGGGGGCCTGCTGGCACGTGCCCTGCACTGCTGGGGAGTGGGGGTGCAAGGGGACATGAGTGTGGGCCTGCTGGCAGGTGCCCTTCAGTGCTGCGGGGTGGGTGTGCAAGGAGACATGAGTGGGGGCCTGCTGGCAGGTGCCCCTCAGTGCTGGGGGTAGGGGTGCAAGGGGTCATGAGTGGGGGCCTGCTGGCAGGTGCCCTGCACTGCTGGGGGGTGGGGGTTCAAGGGGACATGAGTGAGACATGAGTGGGGGCCTGCTGGCAGGTGCCCTGCACTGCTGGGGGGTGGGGATGCAAATGGACATGAGTGGGGGCCTGCTGGCAGGTGCCCCTCGGTGCTGGGGGGTGGGTGTGCAAGGGGACATGAGTGGGGGCCTGCTGGCAGGTGCCCTGCACTTCTGGGAGATGGGGGTGCAAGGGGACATGAGTGGGGGCCTGCTGGCAGGTGCCCTGCACTGCTGGGGGGTGGGGGTGCAAGGGGACATGAGTGGTACATGAGTGGGGGCCTGCTGGCAGGTGCCCCTCAGTGCTGTGGGGTGGGTGTGCAAGGGGACATGAGTGGGGGCCTGTTGGCAGGTGCTCCTCAGTGCTGGGCGGTGGGTGTGCAAGGGGACATGAGTGGGGGCCTGCTGGCAGGTGCCCTGCACTGCTGGGGGGTGGGGGTGCAAGGGGACTTGAGTGGGACATGAGTGGGGGCCTGCTGGCAGGTGCCCCTCAGTGCTGGGGAGTGGGTGTGCAAGGGGACATGAGTGGGGGCCTGTTGGCAGGGGCCCTCAGTGCTGGGGGGTGGGTGTGCAAGGGGACATGAGTGGGGTCCTGCTGGCACATGCCCCTCAGTGCTGGGGGACATGAGTGGGGGCTTGCTGGCAGGCGCCCTGCACTGCTGGGGGGTGGGGGTGCAAGGGGACATGAGTGGGGGCCTGCTGGCAGGTGCCCTGCACTGCTGGGGGGTGGGGGTGCAAGGGGACATGAGTGGGGCATGAGTGGGGTCCTGCTGGCAGGTGCCCCTCAGTGCTGGGGGGGTGGGTGTGCAAGGGGACATGAGTGGGGGCATGCTGGCAGGTGCCCCTCAGTGCTGGGGGGTGGGTGTGCAAGGGGACACGAGTGGGGGCCTGCTGGCAGGTTCCCTGCACTGCTGGGGGGTGGGGGTGCAAGGGGACATGAGTGGGGGCCTGCTGGCAGGTGCCCTGCACTTCTGGGGGGTGGGGGTGAAAGGGGACATGAGTGGGACATGAGTGGGAGCCTGCTGGCAGTTGCCCTGCACTGCTGGGGGGTGGGGGTGCAAGGGGACATGAGTGGGGGCCTGCTGGCAGGTGCCCTTCAGTGCTGGGGGGTGGGTGTGCAAGGGGACACGAGTGGGGGCCTGCTGGCAGGTGCCCTGCACTGCTGGGGGGTGGGGGTGCAAGGGGACATGAGTGGGGGCCTGCTGGCACGTGCCCTGCACTGCTGGGGAGTGGGGGTGCAAGGGGACATGAGTGTGGGCCTGCTGGCAGGTGCCCTTCAGTGCTGCGGGGTGGGTGTGCAAGGAGACATGAGTGGGGGCCTGCTGGCAGGTGCCCCTCAGTGCTGGGGGTAGGGGTGCAAGGGGTCATGAGTGGGGGCCTGCTGGCAGGTGCCCTGCACTGCTGGGGGGTGGGGGTTTAAGGGGACATGAGTGAGACATGAGTGGGGGCCTGCTGGCAGGTGCCCTGCACTGCTGGGGGGTGGGGATGCAAATGGACATGAGTGGGGGCCTGCTGGCAGGTGCCCCTCGGTGCTGGGGGGTGGGTGTGCAAGGGGACATGAGTGGGGGCCTGCTGGCAGGTGCCCTGCACTTCTGGGAGATGGGGGTGCAAGGGGACATGAGTGGGGGCCTGCTGGCAGGTGCCCTGCACTGCTGGGGGGTGGGGGTGCAAGGGGACATGAGTGGTACATGAGTGGGGGCCTGCTGGCAGGTGCCCCTCAGTGCTGTGGGGTGGGTGTGCAAGGGGACATGAGTGGGGGCCTGTTGGCAGGTGCTCCTCAGTGCTGGGCGGTGGGTGTGCAAGGGGACACGAGTGGGGGCCTGCTGGCAGGTGCCCTGCACTGCTGGGGGATGGGGGTGCAAGGGGACTTGAGTGGGACATGAGTGGGGGCCTGCTGGCAGGTGCCCCTCAGTGCTGGGGAGTGGGTGTGCAAGGGGACATGAGTGGGGGCCTGTTGGCAGGGGCCCTCAGTGCTGGGGGGTGGGTGTGCAAGGGGACATGAGTGGGGTCCTGCTGGCACATGCCCCTCAGTGCTGGGGGTGAGGGTGCTGGGGGACATGAGTGGGGGCCTGCTGGCCGGTGCCCCTCAGTGCTGGGAGGTGGGGGTGCAAGGGGACATGAGTGGGACATGAGTGGGGGCCTCCTGGCAGGTTCCCTGCACTGCTGGGGGGTGGGTGTGGAGGGGGTCATATGTTGGTGATCAGTAGTGCAAGCTGACATGTGGCTTGCCTGGGGGGCATGCCCACACCACAGGGGACTACCCTGCACCCCATGTCATATCCCGCAGGTAGCCCCCTGTGGTGTGGGCTGTCTGCAGGGGCTGTGGAGGGTGTAGAGGGAACACCTGGGAGGACCCACACTGCCAATTCACGTGTAGCACTCCCCTGCACCCCAGATATACACGTACCCCACACACACAGGGCCTGGCACGTGTGAAACTTCCCGCGCACCCCCGAAATACACGTACCCTGCTCGCCCAAGGCCAATCGTGTGTGAAACTTCTTGCGCACCCCAGATTTACACATACTCAGGCCAATCGCGTTTGAAACTTCACGCGAACCCCAGGAATACACGCACCCCATTCGCACAGGGCCTATCGTGTGTGAGACTTCCCACAAACCCGAGATTTACACGTACCCAGGCCAATCGCGTGTGCAACTTCACGCGAACCCCAGGAATACACGCACCCCACTCGCACAGGGCCTATCGCGTGTGAAACTTCCCGCGAAACCCCAGATTTACACGCACCCCACTCGCCCAAGGCCAATCGCACGTGAAACTTCCCGCGCAACCCCGAAATACACGCACAAGCTATTTTTGACACAGCGGGTGTTCGTGTTTGTCGCGTACCCGTTTGCATGTCATTTGTCCTAGAGGGCCACAGTATGGGACAATCATCAGAGCTGTATATACGTGCTTTTTGTTAGCGCACATTTTGGCGCACATTTTTTTCATGCGCAGGGACGCTACCGCCTGCCTTCGTGTGGCAGACATGTTTAGGCCTGTGCGCGTCTTCGCCCGTGCGCTTGTTTGCCCTATTCGATTCCATGAATACGTGTTGTAGGCAAGCGTCTGGGCGTTCCGTGCACTTGCCTCCTGTACTTCCCCCGTGACGCCCACATTTTCACGCGTTGTTCCCCATTCCGCGTGTCACGCCTGTGGTATGCCTACTTTTGTTATGTGCACCGCGCTATGTGCGCTTTCGCTGTGGCCGTAGTCACGCCATTAGATGACCTGTGCGCCGGCGTGCGCTACGCAAATTTTCAGCGCACATCCCAGATTTTACTCTTGCACGGACTTCCATGAATCGATGTGCGCGGGTTTTGCTGCGATTTTCGCACTTGCACTGCGATTTTCGCTCTTGCACTGCGATTCGCACGGTTTCCCACACTTGCGCGGGAATTTCCAGCGCACATTAAGTCCATGAATCGGCCTTCGTGTCTAGCTTGCTATCTTTATCTGAAACTGTGTTGACAAGCTGGATATCTTGACATTTTGATAACCAGACGAGCAGGTTAACTTGTTTTGAAAGTTGTTTGTTCTGTATGTTTAAACTTACAAACTATACACAAAGTTGCAGTTGTCCGTAAACAAATGCAGACCCTCCAACCATTTACAGTACAATTCACGCATTAGAGCACCACTCAATCCCTTCCAAGAAGTAACCTACTTGAAAAATGTGATTTCTAGACAAAGGACATTTTATTTTGTTCGTAAACTAATTATCATCATGAAAATACATTTACAAAATATGCAGTAAGAGAAAATTGACTAACCATGATTAAAAAACCAACTATAAAAAACACACATATCACACCAAGCAGTGACCACATATCACATATCATTCATCCCATCTACTTTCATACCCAAAACCTTTCGTACTTGTGCAATTTTTATTGATCTATTCTGTAACCAGAATATCGGTCTATAGTATAGACATTTCACTGCTGGATATTTGATAATTTTCTTCTAAAGTGCATCAACATCAGTCTTAGAAATGGAATATGTTATCAAACTTGCTTTCAACATATGTTAATTGCCACATTTGCTTTGTGTATAAACCCAAGTCAGAACCTGGTGGAGTGGGATCTAAGGTTGTGTCTACTTGAGTTTCGGGCACTTAGACAGTAGTACAATTTCCATCTAGTGCACCTCATCAGGACATGTACTCTTTACAAAATACAATTTGTGAACAACAATTCAAGTTGGTGTGTGTTGAATTCAGTCCAATGAATGCCAAATACATTCTTCCAGCTTGCAGATTCCAAAACTTCTATTAGTCAGATGTATTACATCGGTTGCCAAGTCCTATTTTGCTATTCTGCTGGAAGGTGCCACCGGACCCATGGCAATGTTTGTAGGGGCACAGTCTGATGATGCAGGCGGGGTGGATTTTTCCCCACAATCACCCTCAATGGGTAGCCATAGAAATGGCAACCATTTTTCTGAGGTTTTGGCCTTGAGTGCCAAAAGGAGACAGAAATTGCGGGAGGAGCGGCTTCTGCTTACCGACCTCCTGTCAGTTAAAACTAAAATAGATCCTGGGAGTACTGTCCTCCCTTTTTCTCCTACCCACCTACAATTACTGTCAAAAGTACCAGATGGTGCACCAGAGGTACCAGATTCCAACGAAGGGACTCTGGAGGTGACACAAGAGGTGAATGCTCCAACGGGGGTCCACACCCAGCTGGTACAGTTATTCAGTAAAAAGGAGGATGTAGGAGTAGAAACGGCGGGAAATTTGGATAGTCTTCGGGTGGACACCATGACACCTGAAAACTGGTTAATCTGCAAAAATCAGATGCTGAGGGACCTTGCAGCATGTGATAATCTGGGGGAACTTCAGCTATTGATGGCCTCTTTGAGCCAAAATAACTTTTC
The DNA here is from genome assembly GCF_040938575.1 of Ambystoma mexicanum. Lineage (NCBI taxonomy): Eukaryota > Metazoa > Chordata > Amphibia > Caudata > Ambystomatidae > Ambystoma > Ambystoma mexicanum. The sequence goes on from NC_090924.1 coordinate 895,686,247, forward strand.
ACGTCAGCCACCTCAGTCAACCTTCCAGATGACTAGTCAAGAGATATCTGTAAGAGTGGAAAAGGCCTCTCAAACATCAGCTCAGAAGAGTTCTCAAATGGGCTGTCAAACTACTCCCATGGAGTTTCCTGCAGTAGGTCGGGCCGTACAAACAGAGGCAAATGGTAGAGTTCCTGCTCTCAGCTCAGTGGGTGAGTCTTTATCGGAAGGTCCTCGGCCACCTCCTAAACTGGCTGCTCCACTGGTCCCCTCTATGCTTAAGGATATCCGAAAGAGAAAGGGATCTATGGCCAGGATTTTGGACCCAGACTTAAGCAGTTTTGCTATGGATTCCAGGAACTTGATCATTACAACGTGACCAAGTCAAGCTTTCCAGAATCCAGGGAATCTTTAAAGAATAAAGTGTTATTCTGGCTTAATTCTAAATTAGGGCCCAACTGTGCTAGAACCAAGGACCTGAATGTCTTGCGCAGAATCATGATTGACAATTGGTGCTGCATTGATAACACTGACTGTATTATTATTGGCTGTGGGGCTAGCAATCTTCCCATGTTCTTGAACAAGGTTGCAAAAATGCAAGACTCGTCCTCATCTAACAATCTAAGAATTGTTCTGAACTGATCTCCTGATCTAGTCGCAATTTTGACAAAAGCCATCTGTGGTCGAAATGTATTGTTTGGGACCATGGAGCTAAAGTTGTAGGGAATCTTCTATATTACCCCTTATCAGGAGCCAATAAACACCTTTGTGTAGGTAAATCTTCAGAATTCTGTGCTCCAATGCCGCATAGTTTACTATCAACCAGTGAGAGCTGTTTATATCGGCAGCATCAGAAGTGGTGCCTCTTGTGCTTGTTTGGGAGGAACACGGCGTGTCAATTCTTGTGGCGTCCACTTGCCTGTAGCTGAATAGCTGTCCAGCTATTCGACCACAGATGGCTTTTCGTATGAGAAAAGGGTAAAGACTTTAAGCTTCCAAAAAATCATCACTGTCCTGAAGATGGCCCAATAACAATTCTGTAGACCACCGTAGACAACGATGGTACTATTATAAGGGGCCGAAACATATGTCGACTTTTTAGAAAAACCAACTGTTTTTTCTGATGTCATGCATACTATTAACAACTAATATGCTAAAAGAAAATGTAAATTGCTGAACCCTTACGTTACAGCACGAATGAATTGGTATGAAAGGTATGAGTGGTGCATGAAAAAGCCGATAAATGTACAGGTTTTTTAAAAAATGTGGTTTTTTACCAATTATTAAAATGATTTATACTTTTGTAATTTCACAGTCTCAGTCTAATAATTGGCTTCCTTAATAAGTACCCACTGTAGATTCATGCAACAGTTTCTAAGCACCTTAATCTGTGTTGTCGAAAGACCTTAGAGAGAGGGGTAGTCAGTCTGTTCTGTTTCTTTGTCTATTGAGAATCGCCCTGTCTACAGACTCGACCCCCCGGTAACAAGAAATTTGGGAGTACCCATTGTCATAATTCCTTCATATTGGTACAGCTGTTCTGCTCTCCATCTTGCAGCCTGATATGCTCTATAGTTAACATTTTTCCAAACAGCCCATTTGGCTGTCCATTGCTTTGATCATTTCTTATGTTGACCCTGTCCTATGATGTCTTTCTTCACTCTCTTCCTTCCATCACACCAATCTTCTTAGTGCTAGGGTGACTTTGTTCACTTTTACCACAAACCAGCAGTTGACTGAAGGAGTGGCATATCAAACAAAGTGAACTTTGCAGTGTGAGACTTAACTCTTATGGGGTGAAAAACAGACACAGAACTATAGGTAAGGGGAATTACATTGGGCCTCATTATGACCCTGGCGCTAAGTGAAAAACGATGGCGGTAAATGGTTACCGCCATCGTTTTCCGCCAGGTCCGATCATGACCCGTGACCGTTAACTACGAAGCCAATAGCGGCATCGTAGTTAACGCTGCCGCTAACTGCGCTAAGGGTGCGCGCACGCGACCGCCCACACCGTACTTAGCGCCATGGCGGAAAGGTACGCAAATGCCGACCCAAGCGGACATGCACCTAACGCCATCACCCAGGCCGTTAAGTACCTTACCGCCATGGTGCAAATAACGCCATCGCGAACCAACCGTAAAGGGCCATGTTAAGTGAATGCAGCTGACACAGGTGCACAGAAACAGCACAGGTGAAGGCAATACAAAAAGAGCACACCCCACCCCTTCCCACACCCAGTCACACTCCACAATGATACCAATACGACTAGCAATGTTGGGACTGGAGGACCTGATAGCAATGCATGTGCTACAACAGCAACAACAACAACAGGCAGCACAGAGGAGACGCAGGAGGAGAAGGAGGGCAAGGCAGGCCCAGCAAGCCCCACCAGCACAGCCAGTGCCACCACGCAGGCAGCCCCCAATCCCACGCATCAGAGCCAATCCATTCAACCTCACTGCTGAGCAGATCCACACCCTGTACCGTTTGGACCGGGACACCATCACCGCCATCGTAGACATGACACACAACGACATCGTCAGCATGATAGAAAGTCCAACCGCCATCCCCCCCTACTGAAGGTAGTGGCCGTACTCCACTTCCTGGCCACAGGCACCTACCAGCACACAGTGGGGCACCTGCATGGCATCTCACAACCATTATTCTCACGAACACTCATCCAAGTGCTCGATGCCCTCCTCAAGCACACAGACGACCACATCTCATTACCACGGACTGCCCAGGAGATTGCAAACACCAAAGTGGGTTTCCATGCACTAGCCAGCATACCCGGTTGCATTGGTGCCATCGACTGCACCCATGTGGAATTGGTGGTTCCACGTGCCATGGAGGTACCGTACCGCAACCGGAAACAGTTCCACTCAATCAACGTGCAAATGGTCTGTGACTCCAACAAGATCATCACACATTGTTGTGCCCGATTCCACGGATCAACCCATGATTCCATGGTCCTGAGGAACTCCACTATACCACGCTACATGGAGCGACATGCAGGGCCAAGATCCTGGCTACTCGGTGAGTGCAATGTCATGGAAGTGGGCAGGTGAATGACGTACCAGGGGGGGGGGATGATGCATACTCCACCTGGCAGAAAGGGGGGGGATGATGCATACTCCACCTGGCAGAAAGGGGAGGGGATGATGCATACTCCACCTGGCAGAAAGGGGGGGGATGATGCATACTCCACCTGGCAGAAAGGGGGGGGGGGTGATGCATACTCCACCTGGCAGAAAGGGGGGGGGTGATGCATACTACACCTGGCAGAAAGGGGGGGGATGATGCATACTCCACCTGGCAGAAAGGGGGGGGGGATGATGCACACTCCACCTGGCTGTGAGTAACACAGGGAACGGAGACAGAGGAAGGGCACTCACAATGCACACAACCCCTCTGCATACATTGGGTGATGGCATGCAAAACAGGCCATGGGAGCCATGAGCACATACTGGTTGCATTGTGTGAATCAATTAGTGCATGTAGAAGTGAGCCAAAGTAACAGTTGGATGCGAGCCATGGTGGAACATCATGTTCCTGATCAGACAACATGACTGACACATACATTCTCGCCTACATACAGGTGATGCAGCCTATCCCCTGAAGAGGTGGCTCCTCACACCAGTCCGGAACCCGCAGAACCAGCACGAGGAGGACTTCAACCGTGCACATACATGTACTCGTGTGGTCATAGAGCAGACATTCGGCCTCTTGAAGGCACGGTTCCGAAGCCTCAGCAGGTCTGGTGGGGCACTCCTGTATGGCCATGAGAAGGTGGCAAAGATCGTCATGGCATGTGTCATGCTACACAATATGTGCGTCAGACGGAATGTGCCCCTGCCCCCTGACGCAGAACTGCAACCACCTGACGATGAGGATGAGGAGGGTGCAGATGGGGCGGCACCCCATGGAGGAGGCGAAGCACAGGAGGGGCGTGCCATGCACCAAAGTATCATCGACCACTGCTTCTAGCACACACGGCCGGTGTTTATCGCATGGAGACTGCACTTGGGGCACTGTGTGTCCCTGGGACATGCACACTGTGGACTGTACACCAATAAAGCACACATACGCAATGAAAATGTCCACACATTTCTTTTTTGGAAAGAAAAAAGTGTATTGAAACTATGAACTGTCGTGTCACACCCCCTCCCACCTCCCCCCTGCACACCCCAACACACCCCCTCCCACCTCCCCCCCTGCACACCCCAACACACCCCCTCCCACCTCCCCCCTGCACACCCCAACACACCCCCTCCCACCTCCCCCCTGCACACCCCAACACACCCCCTCCCACCTCCCCCCTGCACACCCCAACACACCCCCTCCCACCTCCCCCTGCACACCCCAACACACCCCCTCCCACCTCCCCCCTGCACACCCCAACACACCCCCTCCCACCTCCCCCCTGCACACCCCAACACACCCCCTGCAGGTGTCAACAGATGCCTGTGACAGTGGCCACAGGCCGTCACAAGCCCCCTCTGCCGGCCCCCGGGGCACCCCTGGCTGTGGAGCGCAGGTTACGACCGGAACGTCGCACGGGGCTGCTCTGCGCAGAACTGGCAGTGGAGGATGTCCCTGGCTGCCCCTGTGCATGCACGTCCTGTTGTGTGTGGGTGAGGCCAGTGACCGCACGACGCAAGGCCGCAGGTTCTGCACAGATGTCCCTGGACATGGCCTGCATGGCATCCCTCAGGGTGGCAGTGCTCTGCGCCACTTCGGCCCTTAGGGTCTCCGTGGCCTGTTCAATGCTAGACCTAGCCCCCACACATTCCGCGGCATGCTCATCCAGCATTGCGGACAGTTGATGCTGCCGTTGAGTGATGTCCTGGAGGGACTGCTGGCCTTGCTGGCCCATGGCCAGTGCTGGTGGAGTGATGGAGGGGCTGCTCCCCTCCTGTGGAGTGTGGACAGGGCATGGGGTGGATGGCCACTCCTCTACCTCTGTGTGCCCCTGTGAGTGACCCTCATGGGGGCTGGCGTCTGAGAAACAGGGGGAATGTAGCTGGTCAGTGGGGCTTCTGACCTCGTGCTCCATGTCCGAGTCTGAACATGCAGCTGTTGCAGCTGTCTCCCCGATGTTGCTGCTGGCCGCTGACCCCCTGCCTCCTGTGGCAGGCAATGTCGGTGGAGGTGGAGCAGCTGCTGCTGGCCTGCTGCCGACAGGGGTGCTTGCCGGTGGGACCTCCGGTATGCCTGCAGTGGGACCTGCTTGTTGTGGGGTCTGCCTCACTGCAGCTGAGGTTGAGGGTGCAGGGACGTTGTTGATGGCCTTCTTGGCCCTCTTTGGCGCAGGGGTGTCCTGGTCCTCTGGGTGTGATTCTGTGCCTGTGGTGGAGCAAAGGAGGGAGGGCGTTATTGATGGGTCTGCGGACTTTGGAATGAAATGTTTGACATTATTGTGGTCAGTGGATGTGGAAGATTTCAGGCAGTGCCATGCAGGTTGTCTCCTTTTAGTGTGGAATGTGGATGCAGGTATGCGGGTGCCAGCAGTGTATGCAGGGTGGTGCTCGCATGTGGCTATGGGCAGTGTTGTAATGTGTTGCATTTACACTCTAGGGCAACCTTGTGCTACACATGATTGGACTGCTGTGACTATGGCATGTCTTGTTTGAGGCACCTACCTTCTTCGCCTGATGTCGGAGCTCCCCTTTCCATCCCTCCGACGCCTTCAATGGACTCCATGCCAATCGTGGTTGCACAGATCTCCTCCCACGGTTGGAGTTTCAGGGGGGATTCCGAATCTCCACCGGTACCCAGGGCAAGGTTGCGGTTTGCTGAGATGACGGCTCTGACCCGTATGCGTAGGTCATCCCAGCGCTTCCTGCACTGCTGTGGGGTGCGGGGTACGGTCCCCACCGCGCTGACGCGCTCAGCCACCAGGGCCCAGATGGCCTTCTTTTTGCCGATCGCTGTCCTGGTCATGTCCGGGGAGAAAACGACACCTGCGTTGTCTTGCAGGGTCTCCGCAAGCATGCAGAGTTCCTCCCGGCTGAATCTCTCCTGGCGCTGGCGGTCACATGCCTTTTTCACACATTTAGGCATTTTCGGGTACTTGGTAGGGTGGGTGTTTGGTTGGGACAGGTGTCAGGGTTGGGTCTGGTGTTGTTTGGTAGGATGGCGATGGATTGTGTTTTTCAAGATGGCCGACGGGCTGTTTCCCGTTCCGGCGCGATGACGCTATTTCCGGTGCGACTTTTTACGGCCGCCGCTAATTACGGCCGCCGCTACTTACGGTGGCCGCTACTTACGGTGGTCGCTACTTACGGTGGCGTAAGTGCACCTTGCTCGCTTAACGATGCCGGTAGGGGCCTTTTCCGCCATGGCGTTAATTGCATTACCGCCATGGCGTAATGCTCGTGCGCGATGGGTCGTAATGTGGCGCTCTTTACGCCATCGTCCCACGGCGTAAACGCTCATTACGCCATGGCGGTAATGACGGGCGATTACCGCCAGGGTCGTAATGAGGCCCATTGACTGGTATACCTGCACATGATATAGTGGCCATTTATGTTATATCATGGAGAATTTGGGGTCTCAACTTGGGTAAGACCCCAAAATATCTACAACACATAAAACCAATAGGAGATATATTCATTTTACAAGAAAGACAACTGTACGAACAAGAATCTGCTAAGTTGAATATGAAACACTATCAATATTGATTTATATCACAAGCTAAATACGAAATCATGGTATAAAGGCCCTAATAAAAAAGTGTCCTTGGGACTGCAATCATTGCCACAAGATCCAACACGGAGAGAAGATATCTACCAGTGGCTGTCTCGTTCAACACAATAACATCTACGCCCATTCAGTGGTAGCTGGTGCATAATGAGTGTTGAGGCATAGCTCCCAATATTTTTTTTTTATTTGTGCTGTAAAAGGCATGATTCTATCCCATTAGTTGCAAAATGTTTTAACAGTACAACTCCCATTGGTCCCCCTAACTGGATCCAGCTTGTTGCTATGCTTTCCCTCGCAGGAGCACTTGGGGAACATATTAACACTCGTCTAATTTAAACCTTCACCTGCTGCAACTGGCGATGACACAAGGTGAATTCATGCTTTGTCGCCAGATAAGCTATTTGATTGTTTCACTGCTTCATAAGACTTTGCTAATATGGGATGAGGTCACCCCACCCAAAAAACCACTACTAGACCTCAGATCCAAAGTTAGATTTCTTCGAGTGTGGCCTCAGATCTTTCCTCATAATGAATAAGGGATTTATATCTGGGGATTCGGAAACCCGGAACAATTAGACTTTACTTTTAGCTCAAATGTACACTAGTCCTACCCAAGGACTAATTTCATATTCTCAAATAATAGATGCATGCTCCGATTTCCAATAGTTAACTAATGAGTCGTGATCCCAACACCAAAGAACAATAAACAGTAATTATTGCTATTAAAATGTGTAACATAATGAACCCAAAACACAATGATAGGATGCTTTTAGATGCAATATTAAGAGGAAAAACTATCAACATTCATGGATATAAAAATACAGAAAGACGTCCAAGCCACCCTATCTCAGAGTAGAACTACAGAAGATCACTCCCTACATTACGAATCGAATGACACTGTACAATAATGCATTAAGCTAAATTTCAATTTTGGTAAAAAAAATAACTAGCAGCAACATCATAACATTAATTAATATCAATGCAAAATTCCACAGTTGGTCTGTCAAAGCTAGTAAGATGATTGCTTATTATTTGAAAGACTGATAGGAAAAAAAAAGGAAATTGCAGCAATTTTAAATACATTTGGAATATTGGAATGATTGAGAGATAAAGAGATTATCTAGATTTTCCCTGATTTTTTAAAGACATTTACTCCTCTGAAACAACAACAACACAAAGGATATTTATAGATTCCGAAACAAAGTATAACAAGGTATGTTCAAAAACGATACTAGTAACAAATAATGTCCATAACCGAAGCAGCTAATGCCACTGAAGTTACTGAAATAGGCAAATCACTCTGACCTGACAATTTTCCCAAATATTTGTATCAGACCTTTGATGAAATATGCATTACTAAATGGTCAGATGGTTCCTATTGGATAATGAATTCAACCATCCACTTTCTACAAAATAACAAGAATATTACCATCTACCTAGCATTACTTTCCCGTTTGTCTAATTAATGAAAATGCAAGAATCTTATGCCAAAGATGGGATGAGGTTCTACCTTCAGTCATCAAACTTGAACAATCTGGCTTTGTTAAGGAAAGGCAAAACCAATGAGGTGATGGCTGTAAGGCTTAGAATGAATCTTAAACCCCTAGCAATTGCTCTGGGCAACCCTCCAGACCATCATTCTTTGCCTGCTAAGCCATTACAAAAGGGGAAAGTCCAAATCCAAATCAGGCTTGGACTTGTGGGGCCTCATCATTGAGGAATAGCATGGGTCTCTAGACGCAGCAGGCACGGCGCCCACGTCTGGACATACCCGCTCCACATGGGGTGACTACAGAAAAACAAACGAGGTGATGGCTAGAAGGTTTAGAATTAATCCTAACCTCGTGCATTGCTCTGGGCAACCCTCCAGACCATCGTTCTTAGACTGCCAAGCCAAGCCATTACAAAAGGGGAGACCATAATCAAATTAGGCTTGGTCACCCCAAAAGGGGAAGCCCAGTCCAAACTACTTGGTCACATCCCTTCTGCACGAAACCACAAGCGTCCCAAAAAATGTTTCGGCTTCGTGGGGCCTCATCAGTGAGGAGTAGCTTAGGTCTCCAGGGCCAGCAGGCATGGAACCCACATCTGGGCCGACCCGTTCCACTCAGGATGTCTACAGCAAAACATTTGAGGAGCCCTTTGATGCCACAAAAGAAAGCGTAGTAGGGGCAACCCCCGTCTCCCATCCATCGGAAGAGAGTCCGCCACTGGTCAGATATAGAAAAATGTAGTTGATCTAAAAGGGAACAGAAAGAAACAAAGACCTGGGAATCAGCAGCATAAAAATGACAATCCATCCCAAAAGATTGAGTCTTGGTGGACACCATACTGCAAAGGAAAAGTAGAAGAGTGAGCATCACCTCAGGAGACAGAATGAAAAGGTCGGAAAGAAATAGCATTACACACATTTCCAAGAGAGAAAAGAGTAGAAATTAAATAAGTCTAATAGAACCATAAGCAAAAAAAGCTTAGAGTGACGGAGAGAAGTTAAGAATTTGGTGACCTGAAGTAGAATAGGTTCATTTGAGCGGGACGGCTGAAAGCCAGACTGTATAGAAGATAGAAGAGGGTTAGAGGTGGGGTAGAGATAAAATTGGCCACCCATTCCAAGAGTTTAAAAATCAAAGGAAGAAAAGAAACAAGATGGTTGTTCAAAAGTGGGGATCAAGAGTATGTTTTTTAAGAACAGGCAAATTAAAACAGGTATGATTACAAGACATAGGAAACTCACTAAAATAGAGCAAGGATTTAAACAATGAGTCAAGCCTGGAAGAGGTTGAGAATAGACTAAAACCTCTATGGTGCATGCTGCAACTGCTGCCTATGTTTATATATGATTAGGTTCCTGTATTAACAACAACACTCCAATACAATGTTGTTTAGATGAGTACATTCTTTAATACATTAAGTAGTTCATGATAGGTATCCTGATCATTCCTGGCATCTTGTTACCAACATTATAAACACAACCCCTTGTAGGGACTTATCATCAAAATTCATTTCACATGTGATGTAATCAATGACATTTGTAATGTCATATTTGATGTCCTGGGTGTTAGTCTTAGCAGTGCACAATGGTGGCTCGAGTTATGGTTGCTTAGCTTACCATAACTGGCAAATTTCTGAGGTTTTTCGGTTTTACTTGTAACCATAACGTCCCTTTAACAAAGTTTTTTCAATAAATGTCATAGGTTTTTATTATTGTAACTTAACCATAACGTCCCTTTAGCAAAGTTTTTTCATTGAATTTCATAGATTTTTATCAGTGCAACTTAACCATAACGTCCATTTAACAAAGTTTTTTCATTGCATTTCATAGGTTTTATTAGTGCAACTTAACCATCACATCCCTTTAACAAAGTTTTTCAGTGAATTGTATAGGTTTTCATTAGTGCAACTTAACCATAGCGTCCCTTTAACAAAGTGTTTTCAGTGAATTTCATGGGTTTTTACCAGTGCATGCAATTTTCCTACAACTTACTAATATCATACGTACCCAATATAGCAATATTTGTGTGCAATTTACAAAGTTTCACCTTAAGACTCTGCCATTTCCCACATTCTAGCATCATTTTTAACACTTCTATACACTTTTTGCAACTTTTTCAACTGATTTTGTGTCCGTAGACGTCCACGAACATCTGACTTCATTGCAAACATTCCCTAAAGTGCTACGTGACCATACGTTGGCACGCGGCATGATGACGTGTGTGAGAACACATACGCACTTCACGATCAGATTCATGCTTTGCAGAAAGTTCGGAACTGCATTTTCTACTGATCTAGGAACTTTCAACTTCAAAATTACCCTTGCACAGCTCCTACACCTATTCTTACTCAGTATCCATTAACAATCTAGTACACAGTACATACTTGGAAGCATTTTAGCAAAACTGCTATTTATCTTAAAAATGGCATCACTTATTGCCATTCCTCCTCCCCAAGAGCCACCACCAGCTGGAGGACCTTCACAACAAAAAAAGTGCAGTACTTCCAAAGACCCTGAAGAGGACCAAGAAGAAGAGGTAGAGGAAGTGCCAACCTCTAGCACCGACAACGAATCGTGTGTGTGCCAGTTCTTTGCCACTGTTGGGAATGTACCAAAGGATAAAGCTGCCAAAGTGAAATGCACTGAGTGTACTCAGTCGCAGACTCCCCGGACAGTACTTCTACGGGACCACCTCCATGTGCTGCCACGCCATATCTGTAAAGCAATAGACTGGGCACAACAAGTTGAACAAATGGTTTATTGCTTGTAGGGATAGGCTGGGTAGTAGAGACCCCCAACCATCTGCACAAGTAGACTGACTCCTCAAAGAATAACATTCTAACACAAAGCTCAGGATTGCTCTGATGTCATCAATAGCTAGGATTCCATCCGTAGAACAAGGAATGGGAATCAGATAACACATTAAAATATAATAGAAAAGACATCAGCATAACACACCCCCCTCCCTTATCTGAACACCAAATTTCTATTTACACAAAACAATTTATAATACATGTAATTCGAACAATGACATTATATAGAGAAAAAGGCGTCTGTTTGCTCAGTAACTTTACCTCCTCACCTTCGCAACCCTTGACAGGCTCCAGACCTGTCCACTCTACAATTTCACAGAACGGTCAAAAACTTGTACAACCTTAACCGGATCCGAATACAACGGATCACCCTTTTTCTTTATAACAGCTTTCCTTATTCTAACTAGATCGCCCACTTCAACTATAGTCTTCTTTCTTGGAAATTTCTCATTAACTTTCTCAGCACACTTCCTCTTTCGTTCATCCATATTCCTTTTCACTTCATCCACCACCTCATCCGTTTCTCTGGCCTGGCCTAACCAAGCTGGGGATAACATCGTGTTATTCCTCCGTCCTCTCATTAATTCAAATAGACTCACTCTTGTTTTGGCATTAGTAGCCATCCGCAACGCATGCATTCGTTCCTTACCCGCAACTTTCCTGTCCAACCCACACACATTGGCATTCCTAATACCTTCCATTATACAGCGGTTGACCCTCTCGATCATACCATTGGCTTGAGGGTAATACAATGCAGTCTTTTTATGCTTGATTCCACATCTGTACATGTACTCTTGAAAGAAACCTCCAGTAAACTGTGGACCGTTGTCTGTCAACACACTCCTTGGCAAGCCCTCTCTCTCAAATATCTCTTCCAGAAATGCTACAATAGATTGACCCGTGACTTCTCTCAATATTTTGAACTCCGTCCACCTTGAAAACATATCTACTATGGCCAACACAAACCTACCACGACCCCTGCCCATATCCACTGGGCCTAAGATATCCATGGCAAGGTCTTGCCACACACCCTTCGGACCTTCAACTCCTTTCACAGGTTGCACTACAGCAGATATGCTCTTCCCTGACTTTATGCAGTCTACACATCCTCCCACTGTTTTCTCAATCTCGCGGTCCATACCCGGCCACCAATAATCGGCCTTAATTACTCCCTTTGTTTTATACGTACCAATATGGCCTTGATGTGCAATAGCAATTCGTTTTTTTCTAAAACACACTGGAACAACAAGCTTATCCCATCGATATATTAGACCATTCTTCACAGATAATTCCTCTCTCACCTCCCACAAAGCCCGCTCTTCTCCAGATAACAATCTTTTCTCTGGCCAACCATCCTTGATAAAATTGGTTATCCGCCTCCACATTTCATCAGACAACAATGCTTCAACCCATTCTTCTTTATGAATTACACCTTCCACCGTAGCAAATACCATACTTTCAACTTCAACAGACTCCTTCTCATCTTCCTCATCACTAATCCTTACTCTAGATGCATGATCGGCCTGCACATTGTCCTTACCGGCTACCACTTCAATGTTAAACTTGTGACATTGCAATCTTGTCATCCAACAGGCAACTCTCCTTGAAACTTTGTCCAACCCTTTGCTTTCAAATATAGCCTTCAGTGGCTTGTGGTCTGTTCTTAACACAAATTCCTGACCCCACACAAAGTTTTTCAGTTTTTCTATACCCCAATGGCATGCCAAAGCCTCTTTTTCCAAAACCGAGTAGTTCAATTCAGGACCTCTCAACATGCGCGAGGCATGTAACACCACGGATTCTGCACCATTCATTCCCACTTGCGACATAACCACTCCAAAACCAGTTTCACTCGCATCAACAAGATTGTCCTTTTTTAGTATCATACATGGCTAAGGGTTTTGCCATATCAATCTCAGACTTAATCTCAACAAATTCCTTTTCACACTCTGCATTCCAAACGAATTCCACTCCTTTTCTCAACAATGCTCTCAACAAGGTAACCTTATCCGCATATTTTTCAATGAAACGATGGTAAAACTCTATTGTCCCCAAAAATGAACGTAACTCTGCCTTATTCTTTGGAGACTCCATTCTTTTAATTCCATCTACCAACACTTTTTTGGGCCTTAAACCTTCCTGCAATATTTTGTGTCCTAAATACTCTACTACTTGAGTAGAAAAGACACATTTCTCACTTTGTAAGGTAATACCTCGTGCTCTGAAAATTTCTAAAACCTTATTGAGTTTCCTTTTTAAATCTTCTTCAGTACTGCCACAAACCAACACATCATCCTGGAAGCACCAAACATTGTTAATACCTTTGAATAATCCATCCATGACTTTTTGTAAAACTGATGAGGTTGATATTAATCCGAAAGGCATGCGCCGAAACTGGTAAATGCCTTCGTATGTGATAAAAGCCGTCAGTTTTCGTGACTCTGCATCAAGGTTAATCTGATGATAGGCGCTCGCCATATCCAATTTGGCAAAGTATTTGGCATTTCCTATCCTAGACAGAAGTTCTCCCATATTTGGAAGGGGATGGCGGTCAGCAACCACACATCGATTCAATTCTCTTAGATCTATGCATACTCTCAAATCCTCACCGGACTTTTTCACAACAACCACGGGGGAAATCCATTCAACCGCCTTCGCTGGTTCAATAATGCCAGCTTTCTCCAGTTTCTCCAACTCCACTCTCACAGCATCACGCAATGACATCGGTAAGTTTTGCCGCCACGGGCCTGAAACCCTCCTTCAGCACAATTTTGTGAATCATCCCTTTCAAACACCCAACGCTATTATTAAACACATCTGGATACTTGGCAATGAAACTTTTAGAACTATCATCCAAACTACAGTCCATGGATAGTTTTTCTACATTTAACACTTATTCTTTACTATTGGGATCTAATTTAATACATAGTCCCCTTTGTTCTCTCCATCCCAACAGCGTCTCACCCTTCTTGGTGATATATATTTTTCCGCGCGTAACCCTGTCTTTAAATTTAAAAGTTGCAGGACAACATCCTACCACATCGATCCTACTGCCACTATAGCCCCCAGGTGTCTTGTCTGATGGGCTTAAATCGTCCATCCTACCTCCCAGCACATTTTTTTCATACACCGCCTTTGACAACAAAGTGATTTTGGAACATGAGTCCGCTAACATTTTAACTTGGCAACCATTCACTTCCACCCAAGCTGAAGGATGCTCGCATTCATCCATTCCGGAACATTGACCCATATTCACAGTAACAATTTCATTTTCTGAACCTTCATATTCATCTAAGGATGGCCCATCTGGCTCCTCAACCAACATAACGCTCCTCCCAGCACTGACACTGTAATTGGCACAACAATTTGCAAAATGTCCCCATCTTTTACAGATGTTACATATAGCTCTTCTTCCAGGGCAGTTCGGAGAATTAGATAGGTGGCGGGCACTCCCACACCTAAAACACAGGCGCTCCTGTCTCCTTTTTCCCACTTGTACATTTTCTTTTAGCACAGATTTATTTGCTATTTGGTTACCATTACCACCCTTGCTTTGATACATGTCAGTCGATTTGGCCGTTTTGCCCTTCTTTTTCTTTTGGTCTTTTGCGGTTTCTATCCTCTTGTCACCTACTTTCAAGACCTCAACCTGTTGGACAGCTTTGTATTCTTTCACAGCAAGTTTTGCCACACATTTCAAAGTATGCTCAATTCTTTTTGCAACCCCAATTACTTCATCTAAGCAAGGGTCATCTTTTAGACACACTTCCTCTCTGATCCTGTCATTGGCACAATGTAACATGAACTGATCTCTAATATGTTCATCCAGACTTACACCAAATTTGCAGTTCAGCGATAAATGTCTAAGCGCAGTGATGTATTCCTCTACAGTTTCACCCTCATGCTGAGATCTCATACCAAAGTGATAGCGTTCCAACACAGTACTTATCTTTAGTTCAAAATGTTTATCCAGTTTTGCCAATGCTGCATCAAAGTCATTCATACCTTCCTCAACATCCAGTTCGCTCAATTCAGGTAAAGTTTAAAAAATTTGCTGCCCCTCATACCCCAGAAGATGCATAAGCATAGCCAACTTTCTTTCTACTGACATGCCATTGCCACACATGGCTTTCACATAATGGAGAAAACCTTTTTTCCAGGGCCCCCATTTAAATCTTGGGGGGGGCCGGGGTCGGTAAAAACATCTGGGGACCCGGGATTCCGGATAAAGCCATGGTGCCAATCCAAGTCTGTAGTGCTCTCTGAAATCAGCTACCAATCCACCAAAAGCGAAAAACAGAATGTCACTCACTTGCCACCTGCAGCCAATGTTTCAAAATATAAGCGCTCACCTCCTGTAAAAACACTGCTCTCCTCTTAACAATTCCACCATATGATATCAAAACCAAACATGTGCAATATTGCTTGCAGGTCTCCAGAAGGTAAGCTCAGAGAAGGTTCAGCGCACTTTCCCTTCAGTCCAACGTCGTAGGCCAGGTCGGGGGGGGCAGCTCCTCACCCGTAGGCCTGGCGGTTGGAGATCTCAGTCGGCTCCAGCTCCTCAGCTCCGGATAACTACTCCCACTCCAGCTGCTGCTTTCCTCTTGCAGCACATCCCATCCTCGTCGCCAATGTAAAGCAATAGACTGGGCACAACAAGTTGAACAAATGGTTTATTGCTTGTAGGGATAAGCTGGCTAGTAGAGACCCCCAACCATCTGCACAAGCAGACTGACTCCTCAAAGAATAACATTCTAACACAAAGCTCAGGATTGCTCTGATGTCATCAATAGCTAGGATTCCATCAGTAGAACAAGGAATGAGAATCAGATAACACATTAACATATAAAAGAAAAGACATCAATATAACAATATCCAATGACTGCAATGCTCTCAGAAAGGTTGTTCCTTTCTTAGCGAGTAGGAGGGTATCTTCCTCCACATCATCTTCCTCAACTAATACTGTAACCACAAAGCCTACTTCTGTGGGACACAATGGGCCTCATTACACGGTAGGCAGTAAGGGTTTACCGGTACCGGTATTTTACCGGTACCGGTAAACCCTTACCGCCTTTCTACGAGGTCCCTTTGCGGGTTGGGGAATTTAACGCCTGATTTTTCAGGCGGTAAAAACCAACCCGCAAAGGGACCAGGGAGCGAATTACGGTACCGCAATTTGCGGTACCGTAATTAGCGCCTTCCCCATTCCCATAGAGCCCTATGGGGCAAAAATGGGAATGGGGAAGGGCAATGGTGGAAGGGGGAATTACCGCCCCGCCAACCTTGGAATAGGGCCGTAATTCCCCTTTCCACCAAGGCGGTGCCGGTATTTTACCGCATGAACCATGGCAGCGCCATGGTTCACCGCCATCCGTGTAATGAGGCCCAATATCCCACCAGCTACCTTGCAAGCCATAAAAGAGGCTGCTGTACCATATTTTCTTAAAGACAACAGTCCTCTGTGTATACTGCAACACAACATTCTGCAGAGGGAAGCAATTTCACAGTGCTTTTGAAGGGTTAATCAAGGAGCATGAGAAACACTGCCACCTACCTTAGAAGTAACACATGTGCAACATCTTTCCCTGTCCACCTGCCCCTCCAAATTAGTGCTTGGTGCCTCTTCCCTCTTTTCCCTCCCCACCTTTCATTCTGAGGTCTCCTGACAAAAAAATAAAACATCAGAAAACAATAAAAAAATGTTCCTTTTGGAACCACCTTTCACAGTTAAAAAATAGAACTAAAAAAAACGTATAGACTCCATCTACTTCACATTTCCCAGTAAAGTGCATAGACTCAATAAGAGTTTCCAACATTTCCATTAGCATTTTCTGTTATGCTAATGGGAATATTGTGGCGTTCAGCACCTGTTCCAGGGACTGGAACAGTGGATACAAGCCCGGCAGGCCAAGTTATCAGCCCAAGCAAAGCGAGGGTGGATAATGAGGTCTCTGGACCATTTTCCCCTATTCCAGCCCCTGCAATGGGGGATGAAGGCCATTAGCACCGTTAAAAAAAATGATTTTTCTTCCTACACAGGAAGGAAAATCCTTTTCCAAGATGGCCACCATAGAAAGGGAAGGCGGGGTTCCATACAGGGCCCTCTTCGCTTTCCATGGCAGCCTTCCGGCAAAGAGAGAACCCTATGACCATATTACCACGAGCACATTTTTCTTCCCTTTCAAAGCTATCCCACTTTCAAATAACTTTACCACAAAGTCGGTCCCAGGTGGACATTGCCACCTTAACCCCATTTGTTGTCCCTCGTGGTCATGGCTAGTAGCCAGATTGACCTTATTCCATGACTCAGACAATGTGGCAACTGCCCATGGCCACAGGCTACACCTCAGTCACCAAACACTTGTGTATAGGCATGTTATAAATACCATATAATAACATGTCATAAAGGTATACCACTATTTTTCTACCTACATTATGACACTTGTCAAAAAATAAAACATGGGCACATTTGCAAAACCATGCTTTAAGGTCCTTGGTAATGCTCCTTACACAAGTTTGCTGGAAATCCACCCGTTTTATTTTTTTCAAAGTGTCAAATGTATGCACGTACAGTAGTCATATAACTTAGCCCCCATTTGACAAAATCCATTCAGACTTTACAAAAACATTTATATCTAGATCTAAAATCTTTTTGCAAATGTTTGTGTTAATTCGTCAAATTGCAGCACATTTATAAGCCTTTACAATATTTTGGTACACCCCCTCTAATTTTGCCACCTCTTGACAGAATCCCACCAAACTTTGCAAAAACATGTATATGTAGATCTATTATCAGTTTGCCAATTTAAGTGTAGATTCGTCAAATTTCACCTCATTTATAAGCCTTTACATTATTTTGGGAAACCCCTCTAATTTTGTCCCCTCTTGATAGAATCCCACCAAACTTTGCAAACTCATTCAGAATCAGGTTGAGAATATAATTGCAGTTTCATTAAGTGGCGCCAAAGTTATAAGCTACCCAAGAACTGCTTTTCACCAACCCTATAAAGCAGGGGTGTCCACGAACTTCACAGGATTGTTAGCAATTTTTTATAGCGAATAAACACCCTTTTTTGCTTCTTGCATCCATATCCCATCCCATCCTCATCACACCTCCCCAGAGATTATTTGATGAATTTGACAAGTGCAATGTTGTGTTTTTTAATATGTTTTTACAGCGATGTCCGCGGACACAATACGGTGTCTGTGAGTCCAAGATAGCGGGCGTTTCAAAAATTTGACGCTTTTCACCATCCAATCAGTGGCCGCGTCCCATGTTCACGGACACAACGCTGCCTTCTAAGTCAATCAGAGTCCGGTCCGCAGACCGAACAGGAAATTAGTCCACGGACCAGACACAGATATCACTATTTTTTTTTACTTACTTTTTGGTCGTTTAAAAAAAAAAAAAGTACTGGACGAATTTATACCACTGTAGGTGTGAGCAAAGTTTTTTCCCATTATGTCTATAAAAAAAACAATTTTGGGACCCCCATACAACTCTGCCCCCCTTGACGAAACCTCACCAAACTTGGCACAAATTCAGAGTGGGCCATATACTATTTTTGCAAAGTTTGGTGAGGATTCGTCCACAGGGAGTGAAGTTATAAACCGCACAAACAGTGCTCTTCCTATGGGTTTAGCAACTTAACCATAACTATTTCTACAAAGAGTCAGTGGGAGTGGCACACAGAGATTAGCTTGTTGGAGCAGAAGGAGATGAAACGTCTCAGAAAAAGGGTCAAGGAAGAAAAGGGGGAAAAAGGAGAAGGACTGAAAGAAGAGCGAGGTGATGAATCAGTGTAGAAGGAGGAGTGTAGATTCTCGATTTTATCTTTCATATAAGCAGCAAAATAGGAAGCAGAGTGCAGCAAATTAAGAGAGGGATCACAAACCGGAGAGGAAAGCAAGTTGTTAAGAAAAGAAATATAAATGACAAGGATGAGGAGAAAGAGATTGATCATCACAAAAGTATTACACACATTGGAAAGAAGAAAGGTGACCGTCCATTTATTGGTGGAACTCCATATGTTTTACACATAAATTAGAATAAACATGAATTAGGGACCTCCCAACACACACACACACACACACCCACAAGCACACTTTTATAATTGAATCTTACTGGACCGGCAGTATCTTCACAAACATCAGCTTCTTCCACTCCAGAAGTCTCTAATGCCCACCCCCAATTACTCGCTTCTTCGTGTTTATCTCGAATAAAGCCGTTATACCGTCCTTCACATATATTTGAGACAGTACTTCTGCTTACAAGACTGATCATTCCTTCCTGCTTGATAGGTAGTTGACCGTTTAATTAATGATTTCCTACTTCATTTTATTCCCCTTAGATGGTAAGGATTTTCTGGCCTTCTACCGACTAATTATATAGCTAGGATGTGTTTTCAGCACTGACGCAGGCAGATGGAATTACATAGAGTCTTACTATTTATAAATATCTGATACACCAGATTCAATGCAAGGGGCCTTCATCATAAAACTTCTAATTTGTTTCCTTCTAAAGTTTTACTTCAATCTCTCATTCTGACAACTCAGAAAATGCTGAAATATGCAAATTGACTGGCAGGTACACTTCTGAACTTCCAATCTTTTAGCACGACCAGGTTGTGTTCGCGAATCCTATTCTACTCAACTATATTCCTTCTTCTTGCTTTTGAATATGTATCGGCAATAGAATGAGTGCAGGTTAATCAGGACGCAATGTTTTATTATAACATGAGGGAGTGATGTGGCACTCCCCCATTGGCCAACGTCCGGCCCATGCGAGCCGCTAAGGCTTGCACAAACAATAAAGGCCTGGAAATTGGCCAAAGAGAGGGGGAGCCGTGTGACTCCCCCTGGTCCCCGTCCTGTCTGTAGGGATCTCAGCACGGTGCTCCCGGGATAAGAGGGAGCACCACATTGACAGCCCAGCCGTGGCAGAGCGCACAGTATGACGCTCCAATGATGAGAGGAAGCGCATTGCTGAGTGCCCCAGCTCCCGCCCGTATTGTTAAGTCTGTCCAGTCTGCATCAGACAGGTGCGGCCTGGGCACAGTAAATCCCCTGCTCCCCACCCCCACTTCCTTATACTATAAAGGTGGGAGCCACGTGGCTCTGCCCCATTTTCCAAATGTAAGCCAGGTCGTGCCTGGCAGACATTGCCCGGCTTCTCCTTCCCACTGTCCCACCACAACTCACTCACCTTCCCAGGCCACAGCTAACAGGCGTGGCCAAACTGCAATCATAATTTTGCCCCACCCTCCTTAACATGGATATGGTTGCTGACAACTAGCAAGCTCCCAGCAATCATTCTTAACAGATATTCTTTACCTGCAACCCTTCTCTTCACCACAAGGGCTGAAGGTGTTATAATAGCTTCATAGCCCATGCTCTTAGACTGTCCCAGGAGGGGGTTCTGGGCCCTATAGACCTTGTTAAACGCTTGTGCGCCGCATTTGCGTTTAACAAGCCTGTAACTCTGGCCTTTAACTTGGTCTTCATAGAATGCCTTCCATGTTTTCTTTGGCTTATTTTATCATGATTACAAATGTTAAATGTGCCAGTGATCGCTGTTTCCAGCAGTTGCAACGCTTTGGAAATTACTTTTCCAATGCCCTTTTCCTATGCAAAACTCAAGCATAAGCAGCACAGCAATGCCATGCTAATGGCCATTCAGTACTGAGTGTAATCACTACGAGGTCTGCAACTGAGATATGAATGGACTCAAAGCCCAGAAATTGAAATTCCTTAAAATATTGCATTAGGTTGAGTTTCAGTCCACAAAGCAATCTTCCGACAGAACATAGCACACTGTAATCACGCCCAGGCTCCACACACCAGTGCACGCTGCTTCTGCCACTTCCTGACAGCCGTCCAGTTACTGCATTTTGCAATTTGCCAAACGATTTTTACAAATTAGGGCAGGAAAGAAAGTTTTAGCACCGAAAATGAACAGAGGGAAACTACCTCATATAATCTGATCCCGTGTCATTTCGATTGCTTAACATGGACAACTGGGAAATATCAGCGCTCGCACATGCGCTTGTGTAATGCTGCCCATTATTGCATAATTTAATAAATCAAACCGTGTTCAAAATTAGCTGTTCTTTGAGACGTGAACGTAAAATCGGCCTTATTTGCACAACTGCCATGCACATATTAGTCAAGGTATTTCCTGCTAGACATTGACGGTGCCTGCACCAACACGCACTCAATTACAGCCCAGTTTCCGCAGAAGCTTCATGCTAATATAAACAATGCTTTCCCTGTTGTTATATTTAGCCTATGTTCTTATTTCCTGGCATTATCCTCCGTTTGTCATGCTTCACAGGTAATCCAATAATGAGGGCCTGCCAGTGCAAGCGGCAGTACAGACATGTAATTTTACCGTATTTCTCCTGTTTTTCTTTTGACATATCAACACTTCTTTGTTTAGATTTGTCTTGCTCTGTACACTGACACTATATTTCTCAGAGGGCACCTTACGCGTATTGGAACTACTCAATTTATTTATTTTGTTTTTACATTTATAGCAGCGCACAACACCCTGAGGCATCTAGGTGCTAGGTACAGTTACAGAACGGTTACAGGTTACTTGGTTACATGGTTAAGAGAAAGTTACAAGGTAGAAAATGACGTAGTAATGTTGATCTACATGAAACGTCTTTAAGTTTGCATGTGAACAAACTGTAGGCATACCACACTTGCTCTGTCTGGATAAATTGCGGTGGGCGTGCAGGGCCGAAACAAGCCAGAAGGGGAACAGTAATATAGTGACTCGCCAAGTGCACGCCGGAAAAGCCTCACCGCATGAGGGAGGGGGCTACATTGGCTGTGGAAGGCATGGAGGACAGGAATCCGTAAGGTAAAGTGTTAAAGAGTAAAGTCAGTTGAGGAAAGAATTGACTATGGGCCCCATTACACAGAAGACGGTAGCCATGGCGCTATTAGCGCCATGGCTACCCCCTACCGCCGTCGGAGTCTGGGTTCCCGGAATAGGGACTTACCGTCTAGTCCGACCTTTGCAGGACCGGTAAGTCCCCATTCCGGGAACCATTCCCCATTCCCATTTGAGCCCCCAAAGGGCTCAATGGGAATGGGGAAGGAGATAATAACAGTACTGCAATTTGCGGTACCGTTATTAGCTCTGAGGTCCCTCAGCAGGAACCGTCCATAACGCCTGGGCAGACCACACGTTAAGGACGGGACCCGCTGAGGGACCTCGTAGTAGGGCAGTAGGGGATTACCAGCACAGGTGACCTTACCGGTACCGGTAATCCCCTACCGCCTACCGTGTAATGAGGCCCTATGACTTCAAAACTTTGGTGTTGGGATGTGATGAGCTTTTACATGATTTGATTACGAGTCAGAAGAAATGGCTATTCCGTGGTGCGATGATTGGTAAAAAAATGATTTTGGCTAGTTGGAAATCTACACTACCTGTGAAACTGGATGCATGAATTAAGGGGATGCATGGATTGGCGGATGTTGAGAAAGTTATTTATAGAAGGGAAAATAAATTATCACTGTTTGGGAATGTTTGGGGGAGATTTCTATCGCTATACTAGACTCTGAAGCTTTTCAATGTATATGTGTATGTACATTATGTATATTTGGAAAATAATAAATAAATAAATATAAAAAAAAGAGTAAAGTCAGTTGCAAGATCTAACTTTTAGGTCTGTATGCAGAAGGTCTGAGATATGTAAAACCTTGAGCAGCCCCTGGGTGAGCATTGGAGTTGTGTCAGGTGTAAGCAATCAGAATCGTAGGGTAGCTTCGGTGTCGATTTACTGCCAATCAGTTTCAATGATCCGGCCGATGCAAGACTGGGCGCATGCCCTTTGGGTTGGGTGCTTAACGCTAAAGGCTGAAGAGGAGGCTTTCAGGGTTTAAACAGGCATCAGCCGGTATCCGTGGTAAATGTGATAGGACTCATTTCAATGCATGCAGCGCAAAGCGGACTTACACCACTTTCTAGCGTACAGCGGGGTGGAGAGAGGGTAAAGTCAGTTAGCTGGAATGTACAGGCAATAAGCAGGAGGCTTGTCTCCGGGTGATTAGTGGGCCGCATAGATAATAGCGTGGTCAGGGGAGGCATACTAGAGAACAAAAGCAATGCAAGGTAAGATAATTTGCAAAAATACTCTCCTTACTTTCCCGTGTAGTGGGTGGCAAGACGATGTTAAAAGCATCGGTCAGATTCCTCAGAGAAAAGTCCTCATGGCGCTAAAAGGTACAGGGCGGGTGGTACTTGCACTCTGCAGCTGCGTCCGTGCCCGGACAGGCCCAAACAGGGGTCAAGTGCCTTGAAAGTCGTCCTTTAGAGTTGAAAACATCCATCTTCGCCATCCGGCCAGCAGCCTCCAGACATGAGGGGCTCGGCAGCCAATCGAATGGCGCAGAACAGTCAGGTGTGCAGGGTGAATCTCCCTGCGGATTTGGACGTGCGGCGGTGTCTATGATGGTGTGGAGCTCGTGCTCCATCACACCAGTGGCAGACAATGGAGATAGTGGAGCTATGATGGAAGAAACTAGCCTGTACTGATCTCCCTGTGCCTTGATCGTAGAATGGCCCCAGACAGGGGTCGAGTGCCTTGAAAGTTGGCCTTTAGAGTCAAAAACACTTCTAGTTTGCCGGTCCGGAAACAAGGGGGCCAGTAAGCTTACTACCGACACCCTTGTTTCCGGACTGGCAAACTTGTAATGAGGCCCATAATCTCTTGTATGCAATTAACAACATTGGCCATAGCATGTTATGTTATGTTATTGGGATTTTAAATTAAATGAAAGAAAAGGGGCAGTGTTTACAGGGGTAGAGCTAAAGTGGTGGTGTTTTGTTTCATTGTTATTAACATATTTATTAGAATGATTTACAAATATACAAAGATACGAAGAAATACAGAGCACTGCCATATCCCCCTGCCCCATAAGACATATTAACATTCCAACTCCTGAAAAGAAGACTATAGGTCATCATACAGGGCAATCTTCCTTCGAGCATTCCAAAGGACCCTTTCAATTAAAGACAGTCTGTACAATTCATGAACCCAATTCAGCTTAGTTTGAGAATGCACAGCTTTCCAGCCCTTCAAAATCAATTTCTTCACCATTATATCTGCTCTGAACACAAAACATTTCTGTGCAAAAAACAGCTCATCCAACCGTGTATCAATGCCCAGAATAAGAGTGTCACGAGAGAAAGCTAAATCCATTCACAGTGACGTATTTATTATGGAGCTTGTTACATCAGACCAAAAGTTATGGATTTTGAGACATTGCCTCAGCATATGTTGCATACAGTCCCTGCTCTCTGCCGCACACCCAGCATAATTCAGAATCACACAGACCCTCTAGCAAACATGGTCACTGGTGTCCAGAAACCGGGTTCAGAATCTTGATATGACATGCTCTGTCCCTGCAATTTAGGGGAGACAATCTTTTATTCCCACAAAGTTCTGCCCAGTCGGCTCCAGATTTTTCCTGACCCAATGCTTCAGACCATTTTGACAGTAAGGCTGGGTTGTGTTGCCCTGTGTTTTGGAGTAGAGACTATACTGCAGATGCGACATGATGTACCTCCCCACCAACGCGTATTAAGACATCTGCTACATCAGCCTTCCCCAACTTTTCATTCTTAGTCTTATTTACTAGCACTCTTCAAGAGTATATGTTCACTAAATGAACAACCATCTACACCTTTTCTCTCTTTTAGCATCCCAAAGGATGACTGTAGAGATTTAGCATTGTTCTGTTGAGCTGTGTTGCGCGTGCTGTCACGCGCACCCATGCTTATGTCAACATTCTGTGACTGGAGTTCGCGTGAGAGTTGTGACAGTTGGAGTGAGAGGGAGAAGAGGTGGTTGTGCCGGCGGGCTCGCATTAATTAAACTTAAAGAAATCTTACCTCTCATGGTCTCCGCCTCTTCCTTACAATGACCACCTCCCATTCATCAATAAATCGACTATCGTGGGGCAAGTGGCCTGCAGCCATGCTGTGAGGAAATCTGCAAAATGATTAGCTTTCCACCCAACCACGAGTAGTTTTTGAAGTATCGCAAAGGCCCGGAGCACTATGAGACCTGCCAGGGCGAGTTTCCCGGCTAGAGATGTCCGGAACGAGGAGGGAGAGTTGCGTAACCCCAGGGCGCTGAGAATCCAACATGGCGCTCGAGGCTTAAGGGAGGAAGGAGAGAGCAGCGCCAGAGCTGGAGGAAACAAGGAAAAACCCCTGCACCTGAGGAATCGCCCATGCGCTGAAGGAAGAGGCAAGGAAGTACGGTAGGTCGAGCACCCACAGACAGCTGCCGCTGAAGATCTGCAGCAGATCAGGAGGAGCTGCGTGGGTTGGCAAGGAGCGGATCCACAGAAACGTTCCGCCTCCCAGTGAGGAAAGGCGGCGCAGTAGAAGACGAGAAGGGATCGGCAGAGCGTGAGGCCCTCAGACCCCCTGGGAAGTGCAACAAGGAGCAGAAGGGCGAAAGCTGCGATCCAAACCCCATGTGAGGAGCAAGAGAGGTGGGACCCCCCCTCCCCGGGTGCCAGGAAGAACCAACACAGGGCACACAGGGAAAAGATACATAAGGCAAAGAGGAAACTGCTCTCCCACCCTTGCAGATGCAGTTCGAAGTGCGCGCTGGCCGCATCCACACGCTGAGGGCCTGCAGCTTGCACACTATAGCCCACAGCAGCTGCTGATAGAAGTCTGGAGGCAGAGACCAGGAGCCACCAGAAGATCCACAAGTGCGCCACTAGCCCAAGCATAGGTGGCATAAAGTCGGCAGATGACTTTAGAGGAGCAGAGGGCCTCAGTGCCCATAAACCAGCGTACCCAACGCGGGTGATTGGAGGAACACAGGCAGAACTCATCTTGGGCAAACAAAGAGACATAGCATGGCAAGGAAAGCAAGCAAGAGTCTGCGAGGTACCTGGAGCCCCTGGGGAGTATAACAAGAGGCGGACGGGTGGGAGCCACAGTCTGGACCACAGGTGAGGAGCAGGAGTGGTGGAAGCCACCCTTGGGTACCGGGGCAATTGCACACAGTGCACACGGGAGGGAAGAATACACGAGACAGACAGTAAACTGCACCCCTGTCCCGCACACACAGTTGAAGTGAGCCCTCAACCCCATCCACCTGACTGAAAGGCACTCAGCCAGTGATCTACAGCCCACTGAAGCTGGCAAAGGGAGCCCGGAGGCTGGGACAAGAAGCTAACAAGAGACATTGAAGTGCGCCACCAGCCCATGTACGTGGAAAACGGCAAAGGTGGCATACTGCAGATCAACAACTAGAGGGGAACAGGGGGTGCTGGCTCCCATTGCCCAAGGGAAAGGGCAGCAACAAAACACCCATGAGGAGCTGGAAGGGCAGAGGTGGGACGCGGCCGGAGCAAATAAGGTGACATATTCCATAGGCAAGGCAACTGCACAACCACAAAACATACAGATGGCAGATAAAGGGAAAAAAGGGAAAGGCAAGCAAACTGTCATGGATGCCTATGCACAAAAAGGGAACACCAGCACGGACCAGCAAGGGGAACAATCAGGGAAGGCACAAACGCAACAGGTGACCATAGCAGCGCTAAAGAGGGTGCTGAAATATAAAAAAGACTCAGTAATTGTGGTCATTGGCCTTACTGAGACAGGATATGAGAGTGCTTACAGTCAGGGCTGTCACAAGGTGTGGTGAGGCCAAGGGCAAAAGATTTGATGAGGCCCCCTTACAATTTTTTGCACTGGGCCAGCAGTGGCACCGCCGCAAACAGGAGACGCGAGAAATCTCCCCTTGAGTTTACATGCGGAGGAACCCAAATATGGTCTATTACTACAGCTGCAAATCAACGACAGTAAAGTTAGATTTCTATACTGAAGAAAGGTGCATGCGGACTAACTTTTGTATCATATACCTAAAGATATATAGGATGGCATGACAGTGTATGGTACGTGACGCCAGCATTAAGGAGCGCCCTGCCCTGTGTGCGCATTAAAACACACATCATACACAGTGACAGAAATGATGTGCAGTGGAGGGTGGTGAATTTTTGAACTTAAGAGGCTTAAATGTTTGTGTCAATTATGCAGGATCGACAGAGCACAGCGAGGGAGCCCAAACCAAACAAGGGGTGCTTGAGGGGGCTTCTCACCCCCAAGAACATATGTGAAACATTGGGTTAAAACTCTTCTGCCTTTGACACGGTCAACCATGCCATCCAGCTCAACTATCTCCGTGATAACCTGGGTATCACCGGTCAGGCCCTGGCTTGGTTTACCTCTTTCCTCTCGAATCGACCCTCCCAGGTCCAACTTGGGTTCTTCCTCTCCGCTATCTCTATCTCTACCTGTGGTGTTCCCCAGTGGTCTAACCTCTCTCCCTGGCTGATCAACCAGTACGTGGCACTTCTTGCCCACTGCATTGCCGCTCTCTGCCCCAACTTTCAGTGCTATGCAGACGACACTCAGCTCATTTTCAGGCTCCCTTCTGCCACCTCTTCTCCTTCTCTCATCTCTGACTGTCTGTCCGCTATCCAGGAGTGGTGTGCCGCCAACAATCTCTGCCCTAATGCCAGTAAGACTAAGAATCTCCTCATAGGCACACCTGCTCCCCCCTTTCCTGTCACTCTCTGGCTGGCCTCTCTTGGCCCTCTTCCCTCTCCCAGCTGTCAGGCTAAAAACCTTGGAGTCATCTTCGACTTCACTCTTTCCTTCAATCCTCACATCTCTGACATCTCTAAGAAGGCACACTACCAGCTGCACCTCCTCAGAGGTATTCTTCCTTTCCTCTCCTTCCCCCAGAAGCTCACTGTCTCCAGAGCTCTGGTTCTCTCTAGGCTGGTCTACTGTGACAGCCTCTTTCTAAATCTGCCTGCTTCAACTCTCCGACCCTCTGCAACAAATCCAGAACAGGACTGAGAGACTTGTCCTTGGCCTCAAGCCCAGGGATCGTATCTCTCCAGGACTGAAATCTCTGCACTGGCTCCCAGTGGCTGCAGGAATTAAGTTAAAAAACCTATGCACTGTCCACAAGGCCTTCTGGGGCCTGGGGCCTCAATACCTCCAACTCTCTTTCCAAATATCTTCCTTCTCGGCTCTTCGCTCATCCGCCCCCATCTCCCTCAGGGTCAGTTGCTTCTCCAAGCAATGAGTTGGTGGTAGATCTCTTCGGCTGGGGCCTCCCTCTGGAACAGCCTCCTTGCCTCCCTGAAACCTGAGGAGAACCATCTCCGGTTCCGGAAGCACCTCAAGACCTTCCTCTTTGCTTCTGCTTTCTCTCCTCCTCTCCCCTGCTGAACACCTAACTGAAACTGCACTGGTCACCTGGCTACCATCTGATCTAGGGCCCAGGCCCCCCCCCCTGCCAGCTGCACACCTGCACTACATCCCGGGCAGCCCCTGCACTTGGGGGCTGTTTCTGTATCCCAACAGTTCCCCCAGCTTTTGACACTTGATGTCTGCACGTATCCCTGCACCTGCCACTAGCTGGCCGCACTTTTACCTATTGTTTTTATTTATTTTATTTATTCCTTAATGTTGATCCTATGTTTTGCACTGCCCCCTGTCCCCCTAACCCCTGCACTTTCCCTTTCCCCCCCCCCTGCACTTGCTCAATCTCAATGTCACTTGGCCTAGTAAGATTCCTCCCTTGGCTCATTGCGCCTTAAAACACTTGTGTATAGGCATATTATAAATGCCATATCATATCACATCCTATGCATTTTATAGCACTTTCTTTGCAAAATTGTGTAGAAAGCCATATAGTTTGCAATTGGCTTTGTATGGTAAATGGAAAAACTCAATAGTTGCAAGTCACCAACCATGCACAAAAACATTTTCCAATACATTCCATGCTGCCTTTGCCCACAACATATGCCAGTATAAAAATATATTCATGCTGGTTGTTCCCATGTATGGCCATGCAGACTGCACCAATATAAGCCAGTATTACCATTTAAGGAGCCCATAAAAATGCCATGCCACAGAAAGTATGTCCAGGCAGGATGTGCACTGTAAGTGCTATTATTGGCTAGATTGTCCTACATTCAGTGTGGTCCAGTTTAGCCACACAGTAACACTTATGTTTGCCTTACCCTTTATGGTCCTGTGCATCATGGGTAAATCAAAAAAAGCATTGGCAATGCTAACAGTTTGGGCTTTCGTGTAGGCATGGGAAAGTCACTGCTGTATTGGTATTAACTGGCCGTTGATGGTAGCAGGTGCAAAATGATTTGAGTACTTGAGCATCTAATAGCAGTGCCTTGCAAATCCCTAATACGTATGCACAAGTCAAATCTGTTGGCTTTGCGAATGCTTGTTTTTAACAGGACGTCAATGCAAACATGCATGGTGCTTTTAAATCGAGTGGCTGAAGGCAGACCTGGACAAGACATTTGTATTATACCAGTGGCATGTTTACAACTTCCATTAAGTCATTAACTCTCAGAAGGCTCCTTTGAGAAAACACTGGCAGGCACTTTGAGCACAACATTTGATGGTAAGGCTTGATTAAAGCTAGCTCAAAGAGTTCAAATGAGGAGGTGTTTTGGGTGTTGGGGGCAGGATCTAGGTGGGAATTGACATAGGGAGTAGTATAGCCATGGGCATTCAATGAGTGGACAAGCTGTGTGTCCCTCCTCACATGCCATTTCCCCCTATCAGTACTCAGTGGGTTCATTGGGACGGATCTTCCCAGATCTGTGATCTGGCAAAAAATGATTCAGCTCCACAATCCTGGGAAACCTATGTGCTCTATATTGAATCTTTTTGTCTCTTTGACTGCTGCTTCCAGTTCTTCCTCCAAAAACATTTCTTTTCCATGGAGTGGGTGTGTGTGCCACAGCTCAGATTTAACAGTGGATGCTCTTTTATTTATGCACAGTTTGAACCCAGTGTTGAACATTGCAGAGGTTAGTCAGATTCTCTGCATTGGCAAAGTTAACTCCCAGGAAGTATGCAGAGGAAAGGGTATGGGGCAGTTTATTTTAGTAGAATACAAAGAAACGATTCATGCACTTTTTGATGAAAATAAAGCAATCCTGAGATGGTGGACCAAAACGCTCTGCTAACGCCCATCCAGGCTACTGCATGCTGAGCAGAGACAAAAAGCTATGTGTTCTGTCGTTTATCTCGCACGCAGCTGATAAGAGAGGCACCAGCTGCTTATTAAAGGATCTTCATGGACCCGCAGATCTTACTTTAACCATGCACTTTGAACTGTAATGAATACACAAACATATGTATGAAATTAATGTGTTCATCTCTGGATGGAGATGTAGGGCCTGCTTTACAAATGTTGAATTCCATTGTTTGTCCCATTTCATCAAATGTCTCCTTTAATAGGAGCAACCTTTTGACTTCTGTATGGGCATGAAGGTTCCATTTGAACAGTAACAACAATGAAAATTATAATAATAAATAACAACAACAATAATTACTAGGGGGCTGCTCCCATGCCCCACTCCACCCGTCAATCACTGAAGAGAGCAAACAGCATTAGATCGCATGGGGCCTGATTTACCAAAGCGTCTTTGAATGGGAAAGTCCCATTCAAAAACGCTTTTGTAAATCAGGCCCACAAGCTCACAGTTTACTAAGCTGCTTACTATTGGTGTGCACACTTTAAATGGGCCCAAAGAATTGTGCTAAATTTCTGTTTTCCCACTTTGTGGAGGAAACTATTTTTTAGTTACAGCAACCTATTTAGCGAGGTAAATTATCTAAAAGGAAATGTGCAAATGTTACTTTTGTTACAGAATAACACATTTTGCGAAATTCTGTGCGCCTCCAGAACTTCATGTAATGTACACATTTTCGTTAAGAAGGAAATAATTACGGAGTGAAAAATATACATAAGTGCAGCTTGGGCATTACGCATTAGCAGACATGCAAACGAGTGCAAGTATTTAATATCACTGAAATAAAAAATGGGCACCTTACCTGTTAATAATTACATGGAAATGCAACCACGTTGGCCTCGGGTTTAATCATGTGAGGTGGAGGGCACATGTGAGTCATCTCAAACCTTCTCAGAAGAATTGTACTGCCTTTATTGTGAAGAGTTAGGGTGCTGGTTGGAAGGGCGCTGTCCTGTCGCCTGGGCTGTTCTTCACTCTACTGTGGATGGCCACGTGCGCGGCGCTGCCAGGGTAAAGTGGAAATATTGTAGTTATGTGCTTCACAGAGAAGCCAGACAAGCCTGCAACTAGGCACTGCTTTTCAGTCCTTTCACTTGCACTGGTCTGACTATTGCATGTTTTTGCTGTTTTACATAAACCAGCCGTGCCTGCCGAGACAACTTTGTAAGAATATTTGGAAGAAACAAGGTCACAGTTTATTTTGGAGCAAACATAAAAATTGGACGGTCCCAGCCACATGCTATACATTACATAAGAACGGGTGAACCAAGCCCTTCAGTGCCTGGGCATGTCGTGGCCGAGGCGACGCGGCACCTTTAGCACTCTAAGGCGCATCTACTGGAGCTTGCCCCCGCAGCCACCATATTTCCACCCGGCTGGTGCAGCAGGTGGCTAATTCCTGTCGCTTCTCTCTGATGTTATTAAACACTTGCTCCCTTCCTGCCCACGCAGATGAAATATGGCCTCTCCTCTCAGACCGCCGCCCTGCTTTACTATGCCTGCCAGAGACATCGCTGCAGGCGAGTTCTACACCTTCTCTTGTTCAAGCAATTCCCCCTGGCTTTTGTATCATTCATGTGGATAAACAACCACGCCATCATGAGGGTGGAATTGAGGTCATCCACAGGTCAGAGCTTACCGTAACCCAGTTTAGCTGCCCCCACAGCTGAACTATGGAAGCTCTACTTTTTAGGTGTGTAATCTCTCCTTTGACTTCTTTAAGGATGAAGGGTGTCTTTGTTCTTCAATCAGTCCAATCTTTTTTCCAACTTTCCCCAACACAGACCTTTCTGTGGAGGGGTTTGAAATCCAAAATTCTTCAATCAGCCTAATTATACTGTCAGACTTCCCCAACCCAGACCAAAGTAGGGGGGGCATCTAAAAACAAACTGCTTAATAACCCTACATTTATTTTAAACCAAAAGTGGGTGCGAAATCATAATTGCAATATGCATTTGTCCAAATCTGAAAAACTAAACTACTAGAGTTTTAAGTGCACAGGAAAATTAACATTGCACAGCACATGTGTAAATTGTATTCACTGACAAGTGATAATTATTTCTTGAAGTGAAATTTGGAGAAAGTAAAGAATAGTGATTTGCGTTCTTTTCACCTCACTTATGATTTATTTATGTTGAGAGAAGTGTATTGTGTTGTGCCACTTATAAAGTGGTGTTGACATTTCAGGGCAAGTTTCGTAACAACTAATTCAAATAAATAAAAATATCTATTATCTCAATACCCCGGGCTGGTTCTTGGCTTATTGTGGCAAAGGGGGAGAAAGCCTTGGTGATATTATATGCTATTCAGACAGGGCTAAGCAAACTCAATATTACAGAAATAACAGTATTTGTTGTGGCGCTTTAAATGTGGGGAGAAAGTCCTTCCCGTGTTGATAGTGGTCCTCAATATATATCGTTAAACCTCCTAGTGGAGAGCGAAAATTCCATAAGGAGGTTTACTTTGGGAAACAATAGTTTTGAGACCCACCCTATAGCTCTGAAGACAAAAATGTTCAAGACATTGTAGCGATATGGACTATTCTTTTCTCTAGATATCATACAAGTGTTATTAGAAAGAAAGAAAGAAAGAAAGAAAGAAAGAAAGAAAGAAAGAAAGAAAGAAAGAAAGAAAGAAAGAAAGAAACAACTGACACAGGCCCTGGGCCGGTGACCAGGTTTGCACTCATCTACCACATGTGGTGATGGGGTGGTTGTAGATATGTGTGTTCCTAATTTGAATTAACACCTATGAAAGTAAATATGAGCAAAATAAGTACAGCGTTATGTAATATGGTGGAAAATGTTCTGGCATGCAAAAATAAATGGCATCAAAAATAGGCTTTGTGATTCAGTCAGTAGCACAATAGTACTACTTGGTGCACCTCAAATTCAACAAGAGAACAGGAAATGTAGATTTCTTCCTGAAAAGGGAAAACCCGAATGTCCCTTCGCTCCTGATGGGGCTCCCAACCAGAAGAAGCACTCCCGACAGAATAACTATCGACTATCCGAGATTGCACCGGTCCCACCGCTCCCAACGTAAGCTCACATCACGACAGACATCCAGCCATCCGCCCACTCAATCCCGCTATGGCACAAGCCTTAGCCAACACAACCAAAGACAACCATGACTGAGCTGGAGACGACTATATGGACCAAATCGATTGACATCCCCGCAAGCCATACTGCAGGTCGTTAAAGACTTCATGACGATATAGCCGCGTTAGACAGCAAGCACACGTGCTGTCGGCACAATCGGGACACTCACACACCAATCCACATGAAGATCGTACAGTTCTATGAGCTAGAGGACGGTGACATACATCTTGTCTGCACGTTTGTTTTTTTTCATATAGGCCCACTATCGCACCAGAGAAACGCAAGATGCCAGAAGAGCTTGTGTATATGCTTGCAGATGCTACTTGCTATTTAACCTATGGATGGACAGGAGCACTCAAGGGACCTGACCACCAATTGCATGCTTTTTAACCCTTGAACAATCATATTGGAAGAATAACCAGAACTTAAGCCGGCCTCAGACCAATCCAGAAAACTAGACTCATTTCACAGAGATCTCGAAGCTGCAAGCTGCTGAGTGAGCAGAATCGCCCTGGCAAGGACTGCCACCACCAAGGCCACAATGTTGCAAGTGACATTCCTCACTCATGGTGCCACGATGAGCCCAGCTACAGGACAGGATGCCTCAAGTTAAAATACAAATCAAATCGAAGTAATTTGACTTCCCCAGCGGTCTCCTCACACGTGATCCATCCGACCTGACATGATGCCTTGCCACATAACTGAAACAATTCATCTACAATATGCGCTGGGATTGGACTTCTCTCATGGCATTAGCAAAGACCTCATTGTTACACACTGTCACATAGTCACACTTTGTTGATACACATTATACGAGAGCAGGAGTCTCGCGGGCTGGGAACAACCATGGTCCCAGGCTTGGGGGCCTGCATCCTGACCAATCAGGACACTGGGGATAGTGGCTGGCAGCGGGAATCTCCAGCCAATCATCAGAGGTTCTAATGTAACATTTCTCAGGTAGCAATTTTTAGGGATGAACCAGGTGCACCACCTGACATCGTGACCACCAATAACCAAACACCCTACATGTCTCCATACTGGACCTACCACTCTGGGAGCCAACCCAGAGTGGCGTTAGGTCTGGGGAAGGATTTTGTTAAGTGACAATGATTGTGACATCACAAGTGTACAAAAAGGGCCTGCAAGCCCGAAATTGTTGAGGTGTACTTGGATGGAACTTGATGCCTCGTATGTTGTCCTTGCTCGTTTGGCATAATAAAATGGCAGTTATCCTTTGCTTCTTGTGTGGACCTCGACTTCTTTGGGACATTGGAAGGAGTTAGGGCCTTCCGTGAGCTGGAGGTCCGCGGACCCTAGGTACGGCTCTGCCGACCCCAGAATTTACCCTAACAAGTTGGAGGCACTGCTGAGATGCGCTCCTGAGACCCCGACAAGATTTCTTACAACGTCAGCTCAGCAAGGTGTGGCCCCCTCCACCGTTGAACCTCGGAGGACCCTCACAAAATTGTGACACCACCGGACAGCGCAACCGGAGATTGGCTGTCGGGAGCCGATTTCAAAATTGTATTCCGCCTGCGGTTGGCGAGTGTCCACATGCGCTCCAGAAGAGGCGAGGCGAGCCAAGTGGGAGGGGAGTCAGCAGCCGAGTGGCACCTGCAGCTGTGCACCTAAATGTAAGTGTGGTCCACACAACGAGCAACAACACATTGTGTGGGTGAGGGGAGGATGTGTGTGTAGGGTGGAGGGTGGTATCACATTATCATAACGTTTCGGAAACAATGTGGTGATCGGCACGTGTGTCAGTAAAGGGAACAGAGCGGAGGTAGTCCCTTCTTGTACAGTCTAGCGTCTTGGGGGTGGGACAGTGGGTACCCAGGGGATGGAAAAGTTGTTGCGTTGACAGATCTAGACAGTGAACAAATGTGTGGGGGGGTATGGCTTTCCTATGAATCGCCGTTGTAGTTCGGGGAATAGATGTGGTTTTCCTATTCACTCAATTAGTGTTTTAGCTCGGTAAATAGATTTCGGATTCCTGTATAAGTTACCTGTGACTATCTTAAGATTGCGGAAGGGAGGTGACTGATTAACTTTCCAGGATATGAAGCGTATCACACGTCAGGCGACGCAACGGGTGCAGTACAACTACAAAAAGAGAAAAGGTGGTTGATGATGTATACTCCACACCGGGGGAGTTGGGAAGACAGCTCTGGGGATTGTGGATTTTATATGTGTAATTAAAAGGTGGGGGTATGTGTAGGATACGTGCACAAAGTGTTAGTGTGAAGATTTAGCTTGATGACGTCACCCATAGGCCATTGCATAGGACATTGTGCGATCAGCAGGCACAGAGCAGGTTGGCGCTCAAATTACAGAACAGGTGGATTAACAGCTGCGCGCTGACAGTTATGGCACGTGGTCAAGGGGCGTGGCGAGCGGCAGCAGCCCAATAAAGGCAGGGCAGTACCAGATTACGCCGCACTGGTGTACGGTCGCAGAGGGTTGGACACATTGAAGGGGCTTGCCGGGAGCGGGCAACGCCCATGGAAGTAGGTTATACTGCATAAGGTATAAGGCTGCAGGGGGTCATAGACTTTGGGGGAGTGTGCCGGATAGCGGCAGCTGCTTAAAAAGTGGGCCGGGATGAGAGTACACCTCGAAAGAGGTGTGGCTGTTAAAAGCCACACGTAGCGCCAATTGAACATTGAACTGTATAACGAAACATTTTCTACACATGTCCTAACAGCGGAAAGTCGAAACCCTCAACTTGAAGTCAGGTAAAACATACGAGTGAAAAACAATGATGTACCATGGGGGCAGGGGAGGAGCACTATACGGGGTACACAGGGTGGTACTGACCCCAATCCAACACATCTGTAAAACATTGCCTAATTATGGAGACAAAATAGTGAAATACAGTGTAGGGTGGACTAAGGGTAGGGATATGAAAATAATGGTACCATGGCCACCTACCGGAGTCTTTTGAAGGATATATTACAGTCACGACTCACTTACTTACACAATACATACAAGGGAAAGAAATTAGCAAGCCACCTGGAAATGTTTGAGCTGTGGCGAAAGTTCCAGGGGTATTAGCCTGGGATGTCGAGCTTACAGGAGGTAAAGAAAGAGGGAGGGCACACATGTGCTCCACCCCTGCATCTCCCAGCATCACCTCAGATGATGCAGACGAGGAGGAGGAACAGGGATTATATCCGATTAAAGAACTAAATGAAACTACGGAACTCCGGGAATTAACTGCAGTCGAGGGCTACTCAAAACCCCCGTACAACCCGAACGTGCATGCCCCACGGGCAGAGGTTGGTAGCCCGGATGTTGGAGAGGGAGCGCTGAGACAGACGAAGAGCGAATTTACAGGGATAGGCCCGATGAGTGGATAGCGGCACAAGTACTATTGAAATTACAAGGGACTACCACGGGAGAAACAGAAGGGGCAACTAAAGCAATAGAGGAATTGGATTTGGGGAATGGATGTAAAGGCAAGCCAATGAACGACACAGAAGAGGAACGGTTATGGGAGGAGGAGGAAGCAAAGCTAGAAGCAAGGATCAGAGAGTTGAAGGAGAAGAGTAACGTGTTAGTGAAACATTTAGAACAGAAGGAACGGGAAGCAGAGGCACAGCTAGCATTAGAAAGGCGAGTTACTGGAGAAAGAACGGAGAGAGGTGGTGGGGGGATAACAACGGGATAACAACGGGAGGGACGAGTAAGCTAAGTACGGTAGCAAAGGGGCGTACAACACTTGGGAAAGAAAGGGCAGAAGCTGAACGAGAAATGGCATTCTGGAGACAGAAGATACTGCTGGATAGCACACAAAAGTACGAGGAAAGCAGGCTGAAGGAGTTAAGGTTAGCATTAACAGAGGAAGCCCAGAGTAAGAGGGAAGAGGACGAGGAAGCGCTACGGAAGGTACACGAAGACGTAATGGAAGAAATAGACAGGACACGGACGGGCGAGGAAGAAAGAGAAGAGCCTCAGCCCAGACGGATACCGACGGGACACACAGGGAGTAGCGTAGGAATGGCAAGGGTGCAGAAGGCGGAGTCCATACAACAGAGCACAACAGGAAGAGAATATGCGGCAGCAGCATATTTTGCAAACATCAATCTCGAAAGCGTAAAGGTGCGATACCCAAAACCACTTAAATTGACATTCTCCGATGTATTTTTTAGTGAGGGAGACGAAGATAGTAATGGTGTAGGAAAAGAAGGGCTAAGTAAATTGTACATTGCATGAATGTCATGGGAATGTAGGACTCAAGATGAAAAGAACAGGGGACAGCACACTGGCACGACTACAGAGAACACAGCAGCAACAATGGCACCAACACCCTACACGAATAGGCTCCCAGACCTCCCGGACGCAGAAGAGATGGGGCAGCAGTTACACACAACAGGGGACACACATATCAGCGGGAGGGCACACAGGACCCCGAGAAGCGTCACGCAGAATACCCAATATAGACATCACAGACATCAGGGTAGACATGAAAGATGAGAGAGGCCCAATACAGATACGCCAGTATAGACCGACACCAGAGGAAAGGGCTGAATATTCACAGATGCCACTATTAGAGAGGGGGGAGTAGGCCGCAATATACCCTGGAAGCACACAGACAGGGAGAACGTTAAGAATAGGTTGCCATAACTTAGTGGAGGGGCAGGGATATGGATATACGAAATGGAAAAAACAGACAGCGGGGCACAGGCTGGCAGTGGGGGACATGAAGAGGCTACTAGTATCCATACTGGGTGACGCAGCAGATGACATTTGGAAGAGGGCGGGATTCCCAGGAATAATAACACAAAACACTACACATCATGGATCCCCATTTGAGAATTGCAGGCACGCGGTATGGCAAGCACTAAGGATACAATACCCTGATACATCAGACATAGGGGCAATTATGTCACGCAAGATGCGTGATGATGAAGATCCTGTCAGTTACATTCAAGAGATTCAAGAGCTTTAGTGCCTTGAAACTCGAGAGCCGTGGGACAAAACACTGGCTATCTTCTATCAACTCTTGATACAAGGGTTGCCCGAATCTGTGCAAAGGCAAATGAAGAAATTAGTGGGAATGGAGGTCAAAGCATGGTCAGAATGCAACTAATGACAGTACACCATTGTAGGTTATGGCAGGAAAAGATGAAACAGAAGCCAGAGGAAAGAAAAGCAGATGAGGCCAAATTAATACAAGAGAAATTGTCAAAATACGCCCTAGAGGGAGCACTAATAATAAGCCCTGCACTGCCAACTCAGACAGCAGTGTCCCAACCCCAATCACAAACACAACTACAACAACACTACCACAGCAGCTGCCACAATACAGCACAGCCCAGCAGTACCAACCACAAATGGGGGGGGATACATGGGTATGGGCGGGTACCAACAGAACTTTAGAGGGAGGGGAGGGGGAAATAAGGGGTGGGGACTTGGGCCACCAGCACACTACCCAGGAGGAGGGTTCTGAGGTTACACACAACAGGGATGGCAAGGCCAAGGAGAGGGAGGAGGAGGATTTCCATGGCAAATGCGAGAACCGCCCCAATGTTGGACATGAGGACTAGTAGGTAACATCTCCTGCACGTGCGGGTACAGAGCAGCACAACAAGGGTGGGGCCACCCACAGTGCAACAGCAAGGCATACCCCAGCCACAGGCACAACATCAACCAGCACAAGGAACATTGCAAACACAACAACCACAACAACAGCAACAACAGCAACACATCCAGACTGTACAACAACTGACACAATTACAGGATAACATACAACAGCCAATGGACACGTCGGTGGTAGTACTGGTAACACAAATGGGAGGGGTGACTATAATGGGACACAACCCTTACACTGGCAACGGATAATCCCTGTACCTACAATAGGACAGCCCACAGACTACCTTACTGTATCCCATCCTATCGGTAACACCTAACCATGCGGAAGAACCTCGCATAAAGGTGGCGATAGGAGACAAGACGTTTTCCTTTTTGGTTGATACAGGGGCCACAAGATCATGTGTTCAGGAAAGGAAATACACATTCTCAGGCGGTGCCATGAACACTCAAGGATTTTCTGGGGCTCGAGAAGTGGTTCCATTTATTGATAGCATCTCCCTATCTATTGGGGACCATGACTTGTCACTGTCCTTACTATACTCTAAACTTGCACCCATAAATATTTTAGGACGTGACATAATGAGCTGACTGAACATGACCATCTCTTTCACAGACAAGGGTATAGTGTGCTCCACACCAGGCATACACATGCTCACAGCAAGGCAAAAACTTCAGGCATATTGTGGCAAGAGCGTGCAGAGCGGGGAGCCGGTAGACCCGTAAGTATTTCAATACGGGACAGACCGCCACTGGCATGGCTACCAGGAATAGCAGGGAAAGTAAGGAAAAGACCAAGTGAGTACCTTTTCAGGCCAGAAACACCCACAGATGGGTAAGAAGGAACGTTTGTGTCAATAGACATCAAAGGGATAGTGACACGGGAAGATTGGGTTGCGTACATACCTTAGACAATGAAGGGAAGGCCTGGAGGGCAGTAATAGCGCTAGAAGAAGGGTGTAGATTGACTCAAGTGTCTGATGAAGAACTCTTCTCACAAGAAAAGGGAACAAGTGAGATGATGGTGGGAATGAGCGTATATGTTTGGATATGGTTAACACACAGAGAGGTGGCCCAGAAAATGGCAATGGCACTAGAAGCACAACTCCCAGCACCACCCCCATTCTGCGAGGAGAACTTAGCAAAGGTACCAGCTTCATTATGGACAACAAGCCCCTACAATGTGGGGTGCATCAAACGCTTAGGGAGAGTACAAATAAAACTGAAGAAAGGAGCAATTCTGCCCAGAGTTAGACAATACCCACTGTCAAAAGAAGCAGATAAGGGCATTTACGAGACAATAAGCACCCTCATTGAATGAGGCATGCTGGTACTATCAGAATCACCTTGCAACACTGCTGTGTACCCCGTCCAAAAGGCAAATGGAGGTTCATGGCGTTTCATACAAGATTTGAGATCCCTAAAACACATTGTGGAAGCTGAATATCACGTAGCAGCTAAC
This sequence comes from Ambystoma mexicanum, assembly GCF_040938575.1. Classification (NCBI taxonomy): domain Eukaryota; kingdom Metazoa; phylum Chordata; class Amphibia; order Caudata; family Ambystomatidae; genus Ambystoma; species Ambystoma mexicanum. Next base: position 895,726,525 of record NC_090924.1, read on the forward strand.
CCAGCTACAATGCTTTGGGGCATTCCAGCAGAGGCTACACGGTTCACTGTGATTGACCTCCAAAACACCTTTTTCTCGATACCACTACACCAAGATTCCCCAGACTTAACGAGTCTCATGTATCACTATACAAAGTGGAAGCACACAAGACTACCCCAAGGATACTACGAGTCGACATCAATTTTCAACAGAGTGATCCAGATGTACCTAGGGAATATAGAGACAGAGAGTACGATCTTACAATATGTGTATGACATCCTCATCTGCAGTACAACAGAAGATGAGTGCAGGAAGGACTCAGTTAAAATGCTTACTGTCTTGGCAGAAAAAGGATACAAGGTAGACAAGGCAAAGTTGCAATGTTGTCAGGAAGAGGTTCTATACATAGGGCAAATGATATCTCAAAAAGGCAAACATATAGCTCCACAGAGGGCACAGACAATACTAAACACAGCACAACCACAGACAGTACGAGAATTACAACAGTTCCTTGGTCTGTGCAACTATTGCAGGGGATGGTTGCTTGATTACAGTACATACACTGGTCCCTTACTTAAAGCCCTCAGGGAAGCACAAAGGGGACAGAAAACACTGAAGTGGATAGGGAAATGACAGAGGCATTTAATGAATTAAAAGAGGTGATATCAACAGCACCAGTCCTGGGGACCCCTGATTATAAGAAGGAGTTTTTTGTATCCTCACTTTCTGATGGGGTGGTAATGAAAGCGGTACTAAGACAAAAGACAAGCATGGGACACAAACTACTTGCATATTACAGTGGCCAGTTACACCCAGTAATGACAGGACATTTCCCGTGCGAACAACACTTGGCCGCTGCAGCTTTTGCTGTAGAAAAAGCATCCTCAATAACAATGGGATGTTCCACAACACTTTATGTGGAGCACGCACTTTTTGCGATCTTACACAAGCCAAAAAGCACACTGACCACACAAAGAGCAACAGGTCATGAAATCATCCTCTCTCGATCAGAGCTAAAAATAGTGAGGTGCAAAAATGTTAACCCAGCATAATTCCCGGCAGAAGAAGTAAGGGAGGGAGAATAGGTCCATGATTGTACAAAAGCTATTGAACTCTACTCAGAAATACGTAAAATAGAGGAAGATGCACTTGAGGGGGGAGAAGTACTAGATATATACGGGTCATCAACAATTGACCAAGGCGATGTGGTGAGAAGAACAGGGGCAGCAGTGGTAAGAGTAAGAGAGGACTGGACAAGCGAGGCAGTAAAATGCGCTAAGCTACCTCCCCAATATTCAGCACAAGCAGCAGAACTAGTAGCTCTGATACTAGCCCTCAGAGAGAGCGAGGGCAAACAGGTCACTCTCTATTCAGACAGTGCCTACGTAACATCAACAGTGCATTCTGGTTTAGCAAAATGGTTAAGAAGAGGGTTCAGATGGGCAGATGGCACACCAGTACAGCACACACTCCTCCTAGAGGGACTAATTGAGGTTGTAACATAACCAACAGAACTCACATTGGTGAAGTGCCAAGCACACACTAATGGGGAGGACCCAACATCAAAAGGAAATGAAGCAGCAGACTTTTATGCAAAGCACTCATCATATTTTGGGGCGTTATGGGACCTCCAAGAAAAACAAAAAGAGAGCGGAGGGGCAATACAGATGCTAATGAAGGAAGGTTACAATCATCTACCAGAAACTCAAATTATGGAATTACAGGCAGCTGCATCAATGACAGAAAAAGAACTCTGGGTCAAAAGAGGGTGCTCAATGTCCCCTACAGATGCCCTGTGGAGACAAATGAACACTGGAAAAGTAGTCATGTCCCTTGCATTATTACAAACAGCATTGACACAACTACACCATCCTGCACATACTGGGAAGGAGGTGATATCAGCACGGATTGGAGAGTCATGGTTCTGCACTGAATTGCATGCCCATGTAGCAAACTCCATCAGTAATTGCCTCACCTGCCAGCAATTCACGGTCGGCCATACACTTAAGGTGATCAAAGGTATAATACCACGACCTGAGGGTCCTTTCCTGCACCTCCACATCAACTATGTCGATATGATAAACATATGTCAAGGTTACCGTTACATGATTGTGGTAGTTTGCCCTTTTTCGAGGTGGATAGAAGCAGGCCTGTGCTCCAATGCTGATGCATTAATGTCGGCGCAGTTCTTGGTTAGAGAAGTGTTCCCAAGGTGGGGCGTCTGTGAGGTTTTAAGGTCAGACAACGGCCCCCACTTCGCTAACGAACTATTCCAACACATCACCACATTGCTTAGGATAAAGCACAAGTTTCCGTGTGCATATCACCCACAGGCCAACAGTGTCTGTGAATGTCTCAACGGCCTCCTAAAGGAAATAATTGTGAAAACGCAACAGTCAACCAAAAAGAATTGGCTGTATTGCCTCCCTCTGGCTCTATTTGAGCTGCGGAATAAACCCGGGTTGGACCACCATCTCACACCTGACGAGGTGGTGATCGGTCAACAAATGCACCTCCCACTAGCTCCACCCACAAGGGCCATGTACGATTGCAATGGGGTAGCAGAAGTATTGGGGAGGGAAATGCATGAATATGTCACTTCACTGGTTACTAGTGCCTCATTTATTTCTCAACAGATCCAACGGACACAGGGGAGGTCAGAGAAGGATCCAGAAGAAGCCAGCGACCCTCAAGAACAAGCAAAAGACTCAATGATCAAAGAAGGAGGCAACGATCTCCTACAAAATTTTAACCGCAAGTGGAACTCGCCCAGATTTACGGGCCCTCACTTAGTGGAGAGAGTTGCGCATAGGGCAGTCAAACTACAAGACAAAACTGTTTGGTCACCTTTACAAGACATCAAGCCCTACAAAGCATCGACCTTGCCCACCTCAGCATCGACAGGGCCAATGCTTCAGCAACGTATACATCAGACAACAGCAGTGTCCCACAATCATTACCTGCCAGTTTAGATACTTCCAAGGATACAAATGAACAAGAGCACACAGGTCACTCAATGATCAGGCGCTCACAGACATCTGATGTCCCGACAGCAATGTAAGTAGAGATTTAGAATAAACTGGACGTTACTACCAAAATACGTAAAATTATCATGCAAGTGCTGGTTGTACAAATAGAGAATGCTACAATCTAAATAGGGCTATTCAGCACGCACTCACCGATTAAGAATACACTGTGTTACATTATCTTTGCAGGCTCTCTTTTCCCTTTTTGTCTCGCACATGCAGGGTTCTGCGTCTGACAAATGTATGTGAATAAATGTTGAAGATAGATTGAAAAATGTATTTGATTTAGATGTTGCCTCCCATTGAACATCCCAAAGCACTCTCCCACCAATATGTTCACACCCTACGAAGACCCACCCATTCCAGACCAAGACAACCACGCGTATATTACAAGGTGTTTATTGAGTATATAGCACAATCAGACCCACAACTCCACCACGCCCTACACATACTTAGAAACAGAGCAATAAGGAGGATCTGGGAGGAGCTTTTTTCCTGGGCATTAAATGCCTACTTAGTTCATCGGGCTTAAAATACTTACAAATCCTAATACAGTAACGCTGGTTTACTGGGATTTTCAGGCGGGCAACTATATCATCTCAACGACTACAGGACTGCAGTTTAAGTGCTAATAATGCCTACCTTAATAAAGATTGTAATAAAAATAATGTGAGTAATTTTTTCTACCAGATTGGTAGCTGCCATTGTTTGGCACACATACACAGCTTTGCATGGATCTGTAACAGGCCATACTAACATTTCTCCCACCCAAACTGGAAGGAGCACTGTGTCAGGTGGTACAACAAGCACAAATGAGAAGGTAAGGAGAGGTGAGCGTAGCATTGGTACTGATGTTAATGGGGTTGACACATATCTCACTGGTACAGCACACATCACAAAAAACATGTGGTACAAGCACATGTCAAAAATTGGTAAAGACACAACACGGGTTAGCTGCTATATTTGCTCATTGATCCCATATGCCATGAGCGCTTCCAGAAGCTTTGTCACCACAGAAGTACCAGCAACAACGGCACAATGCCTCTTGTACCTTGCATTGTTTTCCGAACAAGGGGGAGATTCCAAGAGAAAACAGCAATCCTCCGGTGGAGATCAAAGGCAACATACCCATATGAGGATAGCTTCATCAAGACATTACCTATGTTTGACAACTACTAGCAACACACACAAGCACTACGGTATATAACTGATGGACCAGAGAAAGGAGAAACAAAGGAGGAGATGCTATACCTGCCATGCAAATTGAGCACCAGAGAAAGAGGCAGAGAACCTGGTTGCTGGGAACACCCCCAGATGTTGGTGTTTGGAAAAGTATACACTAAGGAAGGATGGGTGAATGGAGTGGTGGGAAGCAAGCCATTAAAATTAACCAAGGCTGCAGTGAACAAGGTCCAGGAAGAAAACAACAAGTGTATCAAGGAATGTGCTAAGAGAGCAAATTTGCTGACATGGCTAGATAAAGAAGATGGACCACTAACAATAATTCCTCTTTTTACACCAACGCTATGTTACCAGCACAACGGGGATATCGAAGTGGGGACAAACGAGGGATGCAGGAGAATAGAGAAGATAGGAGACATAGGATCAGGCACAGCGGTACTGATGGACCATTATTGGGCATGTGGGACAAAAGCGTACGACAAACTACCACCTAACTGGGGAGGGATCTGCTCCCTCGCACATGTCAATGTACCCTCGCTAGTAGTGCCTAAGAAACATGTCAAGATGGATGACTTCCCGAAAAAGGATGAAGGCAATAAGTGAAGGAAGAGATCGCTATCATCTACCACACTACCATCTAACAATGACATCACAAAAGAGACACAATTACGAAGAGTAAAGCGGCAGGGAAATTACTTATGGGGCAAATCAGAAGCTGCACTCGACGAAGTACCAGCATCACATCGGCTGTTCATCGGTGCCAATAATACACCCAGGGTTCCGGACATACACAAATGCAAAATGGCTTCAGATTACGCAATGGGAGCTAATGATGATAATATATTCAACAGTCAACTGATTCAACACAATAAAAGAAGAGCTCCGAGCTATGCGATTAGTGGCCCCACAGAACAGGTACGTTCTGGACCTGCTCACAGCTATGGAAGGAGGATTATGCAAAGAAATAGGGTGCTCCTGCTGCACGTTCCTACCAGCAAGCGACGAAGATAACTGAACGTTATCAGAAGCAGTATCGCAGTTGGCAAAAATGCACACTAAAATGGAAGAAGAATCAAAAGACACGAAGAAGGACGGAAGCTGGTTCTCATGTCTCTGGTCATGGATGCCGTCCTGCCTAGCTGATGGCCTGCAAATACTAGCAGGAGGCCTGATCCTGAGGTTGGCTTCTCTACTTGGGATACAAGCGTGCATGGCAAAATCAAAGATGACTGCAGAAGAAATTATTGGGATGAAGCTACTTCTACCTGCAGAAGACGAGCAGCAAAGAGACTTTATACATATGGAACGAGAGAGACTAAGACAACAGCTAATGGAATCAGGCATGTACCCACCATCAATAAAAGTAGAGAACCCAAGGAATCCCAAGATTTATGTCGGAAAATGGGTCAACTGTAAGCCCGGAGGGGAATGCATGTACATGTACTGGTCGTTCGAAGATCATGTGAACCACTACGAACATCTAGCGGGAATTACGATAGTATGGTGCCTGAGGGATAGCAAGAGAAGCAATAATTTTCTGGTCGACAAGTCAACCAGAGGGGGGACTGACAAGGAAAACCCCAAATGTCCCTTCCCTCCTGACGGGCCCCCAATCGGAAGAAGCACTCCTGACAGAATAACTATCGACTATCCGAGATTGCACCCGGTCCCACCGCTCCCAACATAAGGTCACATCACGACAGACATCCAGCCATCCGCCCACTCAATCCGCAATGGCACGAGCCTTAGCCAACACAAACAACCACAACCAAGACTGAGCTGGAGACGACTATATGGACCAAATCAATTGACGTCCCTGCAAGCCATGCTGCAGGTCATTAGAGACTTCATGACGACATAGCCGTGTTAGACAGGAAGCACACATACAGTCGGCACAATCGGGACATTCACACACCAATCCACACGAAGAACATACGCGTACAGTTCTATGAGGTAGATGACAGTGACACACATCCTGTCTGCATGTTTGTTATTTTTCATATAGGCCCGCTATCGCACCACAGAAACGCAAGATAACAGAAGAGCTTGTGTATATGCTTGCAGATGCTACTCACTATTTACCCTATGGATGGACAGGAGCACTCAAGGGATCTGACCACTCATTGCACGCTTTTTAACCCTTGAACAATCATATTGGAAGAATAACCAGAACTTAAGTAGGCCTCAGACCAATCCAGCACACTAAAATCATTTCACAGAGATCTTGAAGCTGCAAGCTACTGAGTGAGCAGAATCACCCTGGCAGGGACTGCCACCGCCAAGGCCATAATGTTGCAAGTGACATTCCCCACTCACGGTGCCACAGTGAGCCCAGCTACAGGACAGGATGCCTCAAGCTGAAATACAAATCAAATCGAAGTAATTCGACTTCCCCAACGGTCTCCTCATACGTGATCCAGCCGACCTGACATGATGCCAAGGCCTGGAAGCTGGGAAGATATAGCCGTCTCACGTCTGAGATGGAACCTTGCCACATAATTGCAACAATTCATCTACAATATGAGCTGGGATTGGACTGCTCTCATGGCATTAGCAAAGACCTAATTGTTACACACTGTTCCATAATCACATTTTGTTGATACACATTATACGAGAGCAGGTGTCTCAGGGGCTGGGAAAAACGATGGTCCCAGGCTTGGGGGCCCGCAGCCTGACCAAGCAGGACACTGGGGATAGGGTCTGACAGCCAGAATCTCCAGCCAATCATCAAGGGGTTTAATGTAACATTTCTCAGGTAGCAATTTTTAGGGATGAACCAGGTGCACCACCTGACATCGTGACCACCAATAAGCAAACACCCTACATGTCTCCATACTGGACCTACCACTCTGGGAGCCAACCCAGAGTGGCGTTAGGTTCGGGAAAGGATTTTGGTAAGTGACAACGATTGTGATGTCAAAAGTGTACAAAAAGGGCCTGCAAGCCTGAAATTGTTGAGATGTACTTGGATGGAACTTGATGCCTCGTATGTTGTCCCTGCTCATTTGACATAATAAAATAGCAGTTATCCTTTGCTCCTTGTGTGGAAGAAGTTAGGGCCTTCCATGAGCTGGAGGTCCGCGGACACTAGGTACGGCTCTGCCGACCCCAGAATTTACCCTAACATTCCAATTAATGGAATGTCATGAAATGTATGGGAAGCAGGTTACAGTTCTCTTTTACTTTTATCCGAATAGCAACAACCTTGCCCTTTTGGTAACAGTGTGTTTCTGTCGTCTCTGAAGAATGTTGAATGAGTTGGTATTGCCAGCACTGGTCATTGGGTCGGATTTTCCTGGGATTCGAGATCCGGCAAAATGTGTCTCCCCAGGTCTCGGAAATACCATTTACACCCTACAAGGGTTTTTTTTAATAAATTTAACTTTATTGGTTTTGCAAGAAACAAAAAGAGGCAAACATTATTCAAAGAAAATCATACATCTTCCAGAGGTACATGTCGAAGAAACGGTGCAAACTAAAACAATATGCTGGAATCTCTTAGTAGTGCGACAGTCCCGATTATCTGGGTATGTCTCATTGACTGTTCGCCATAACCCACTCCCACCCCTCCCCCCCACTTGGATTGGTGTACATCACAAGTGCAATTGATTGACGAAAGTATTAGTATCGTATGGTTGACACAGTGTCACATCTAGCAGTACGATGTTCGCTGGAGATGAGATTCTCATCCTTTGTAGTGTTCTTTGAGCATAGCATCATTCGGTCAGGCTTTTGGGGGTTCCTCTGGTTGGGAGTCGTAAGTAGGTGCGATATATGTATTCTTGAAGTCCATCCATAGAGTTTCACATTTCGCCGATTTATTATGCAGGGAGGCAGTGATCGTTTTCATCACATAAATGCTCGTGGCCAGTTTGATCCACTCGGTCTTACCTGGGACCAGAGGAGATTTCCATTTGGTCGCTATCAGGGCCCTCGCTGCCAGTAATAGCTGGTGGGCCAGGCCTTTCACCCGAAACCAATCCTCCCCGTTTCTTTCAGGGCCAAACAAAACAAGGTATGGGTCAAGTTCTCTGTGGATGTCGTCTACCTCTTTAATCCATCCCAGAACCTCAGTCCAAAACACTTTGATGTGCGGGCAGCTCCACCACATGTGCCAATAATTGGCATTTTCTCCACAATTTCTCCAGCACTTTGGGCTCATGGACTGGGACATTTTGGAGAGTCGAAGCGGATCGTAATGCCATCTGTGTAGAAGCTTTATTGCATGAAGCTTATATTGGTTGGATATGGAGGATTTAGGTGCAGTTCTGCACATTAAGTCCCATTCATCGGGGAGTATCTCTTCGCCGAGGTCTTTTTCCCATCTGGCCCTAAGGGGTTCTGTAGTTCCACCTCCTGCTGCTAATAGCGTTTGATACATTACAGATATAAGGCCTTTCATTTCTGTTCTGGAGTCTAGGAGTTTCTCAAAGGCGGTAAGGTCTCTTCTCAGTTTTTCTCTCCATTCAGGTCTCGTTAACACCCCTTTTAGCTGGATGAAGTGAAATGTCGATAAAGTACCTATCCCCAGTGCCGTTGTCAGATCAGGTAATGTGATGAACGAGTCCTTTCTCTGGAGTTGTCCCACCCTTTCCAGGCCTGCCTCGTACCATGACTGGAACCGCTCTAGATTCGGAATTTGGTCATTTATGCCAGGAGACCACAAGTGACTGAGCGGGGATGGCCAGGTGGTAACTTCTCGCATCTCTTTCCCAGTGCCCCATATGCCCATATGGTAGTCAGTATGGGATGGTGATTAATTCTCCTCTGGACCCGTTGGTATGGTGACCACAGCCACTCTGCCACTGTGGCGGGGGACATGTAGTGGTTGTCCATCTGAACCCATTGCAGGTTTTTGTGGTCCCTGAAGTGCGGAATTAGGACACGTAACTGGGCGGCTTTATAGTATTTTCCCAGATCAGGAAGACCTACTCCTCCCCTGTCTTTGGGGAGAGTAAGTGTGTCGTAAGAGATCCTCGGTCTCTTCCCCTTCCAGATGAACCGCAACATGATCTTTCAGGCATCCACAAAGAATTTTTTGGGCATCTCGATCGGTAACATCTGAAAGGGGTAGAGAAAACAGGGGAGGCACACCATCTTGACGGCGTTGATACGCCCCAGCCAAGAGATCGTCAGTTTGCTCCAATTTTCGAGGTCTCTCTCGAAGCAACGAAGGAGCAGGGGGAAGTTAGCCTCGTAGAGGTCATCTAGGGTTCTGGTGATCTGTATGCCCAGGTATCGTAATGTCGTGTGTTCTACTTTGAGCCCTAAGGGGAGGAACTTGGTGTCATTATCATCCGGGGTACCTTGGAGTGGAAAGAGTATGGATTTTGACATGTTTACTTTAAACCCAGAGAACCGGCCATATTCTTCTATTAGAGTTAGGGCATGGAGGATGGAGGTCATAGGTTTAGTTAGATGTAGAAGGATATCATCAGCATACAACCCTGCCTTATATTCTGTCCCTCCCAGCCGTATTCCCTCTATTCAGGGATAGTTCCTTATTTTTTGAGCTAAGGGCTCGAGGGAAAGTGCAAACAGGATCGCGGAGAGTGGACATCCCTGTCTGGTCCCCCGTTGCAGGTCAAACCACCTGGAATATTCCCCATTCACAAATATTGATGCTTTGGGAGAGGCGTATATTGCTCGTATCCCATCACAGAATTTGGGGCCTATCCCTACTTTCTGGAGGACTGCCCCCAGGAAATCCCATTCCACCCTATCAAAGGCTTTTTCTGCATCAATCGATAGGAGGGCCGGATCATCTGGTAGACTGTGCCCTACGTGGACAAGATGTAGAGTTTTTCGCATGGTGTCGGCACCCTGCCTTCCAAGGATAAATCCCACCTGGTCAGGGTGGACCAACTTGGGCATTAAAGTTTCCAGTCTGGCCGCCAATACTCGAGCGTAAATCTTCGCATTGAGATTGAGGAGGGAAATGGGGCAATATGACCCACATAGTTTGGGGTCTCTACCCTCTTTAGGGATGACAGTTATGAGGGCTTTCTTAAAGGAATCTGGTGCGATCCCAGAGCTCATTATCTCATTAAAGAGTTCCGTGAGAAAGGGTGACAGTTGATCGGTGAAGGTCTTATAGAAACCGGCCGTGTAACCGTCTTCACCCGGAGACTTCCCCAGTGTAAGCCGTTTGATCGCCTCTCGTGTCTCGTGTTCGGTTATTGGACTATCAAGGAGTTCGGTCTCTGTGTGTGTTATTGTAGGCATAGTAATTGGGGACAGGTAGGAGGATATGTCAGAATGAGCCGAGAGCAGCTCGGAGGTATATAGGTTTTCGTAAAAAAGTTGGCAAAACACTCGGGTATTGAGTGGGGTGGGTGCATCGCAGGATTGGTGGGCTCTATTATCTCTTTCAACTTGCGTTCCTCCCTCCTTTCCCTGAGCCTGGTGGCTAAGAGTGCATCAGCCTTGTCCCCCTTCTCATAATATGTCTGTTTCAGGAATTGCAATTTCCGCACCACCTGGCCGTGTTCTAACAGCCGTAGTTCCTCTCTTTTACGATGGGCCATGTCTAGTTTGGTGGAGTCCACCATTGTTTTGACTCTTAGTTCCGCCTCCAGCTGGTGTATTTCATTACGGAGCGTGTTTTCTACAATCTTACGCTCTCTCTTTTTAGAGGAGCCCTCGCGTATTAATATGCCTCTCCAAGTGGCCTTCCCCGCTTCCCAAATCACTTGTTTGGAGACCTCCCCGTTGTCATTCGTCTTGAAGTATTCTTCGATCTCGGTCTCCATTTCATTTCTGAACACCGTGTCGGTCCAGAGGGACTCATTGCAGCGCCAGGATCCCCCATCGACAGGTAGGTCGGCCCAGTTGACATCTGCTAGCACCATGTCATGGTCTGACCATGTTATCGGGACAATACTCGTGTGACTTGTAGACCTTGCAAGGTCAGGCGCGAGGAATAGATAATCTATGCGTGAGAATGTGCGATGGGGGTTCGAGTAAAAGGTGAAGCCCCCTTCATCAGGATGTTGTGTTCTCCACACATCCCGTAGATCGTATAGCTCCATCATGACGGCGAATTCAGTACGGTCCCCTCTATGCTGGGTCCGCGTGTCAGGGTTGCCTGGCCTCCAGTCTACGTATGGGTCCACCCACTGGTTAAAGTCGCCTCCTATGAAGAGGTGGCCTGCAGTTTCCAGTACTATTTTGGGAATCGTTTTCTGAAGGAATGCAGCTTGTCCGATATTAGGTGAGTATATTGTAGCAATTGTGACCGGAACTCTTGCGATTTTCCCCACTATCAGGAGGGCTCGTCCACTCACATCCGACCAGGTCTTCTCTAGTTCAAAGCCAACTCCCTTCTTGATGAGAATTCCGACCCCTCCTTTCCTGAGCGGGCCAGAGCCCCAGAATTCCATACCTCCCCGATTCCCCAGAACCGTCCGCTCCTCCCCTCTCGCAAATTTCGTCTCTTGAAGGAGGAGAATGTCAATGTCAGATCTTCGGAATTCTCTGTGCACCAGCGACCTCTTAGTAGGGGAATTCAATCCCTTCACATTGATAGTCCCAATTCTGAGGAGACCCTTGCCCTTAGGCTTCTCATATGATACCCTGTGCCATCTTGACTGTGATACTTTGGAGCAAACGTAGTGTTATCTGTACATTTCCCAAGTGTCCGTTACCTCTCTCCCCTTTTCCCATGTTCCACCATAGTTGATGGTGCTCGCTTGAGCTTACGAACAGGGGGTGCTGCATAGGCAGCTGTTGACGGCGTCCGGGACAGACTGGATGGGAGTATGCAGTCCGTCGGCGGACCATCAGTAGGGACCGTTGACCTACGGTCCCGATCAGATGTACCATCGCAACTTAAGGGTGAGCCCCCATCTCTTTCTCCCCTCCCCCAAACATTATGCAGTTTCAACAATAGTAACAACAAACATAAGAAAGTTTCAACGTTACGTGTGGTTCTCAGGTCATCCCGCAGGAGTTCACGTCGCCTCCCATTTCTGGGGGGTGCCCTGCCCGCAGCGGCACCAAAGTGGGGGATTTCGCCATGTCGCACCCTCCGCGGTAGACAACGCCTCGTGTTTTAGGTATGACTGTAGCCGGCATGAATCTGACGCAGCTTCTCTTGCTTAATCATGGTCGGGGGTGTTGTTGGGGCGTCTAAATTTTCTCGATCCCTTTACCCTCTTGCGCCTGGGGCCCTGGAGCTCCCACTGCGATCCCGGTCGTCCGTTGTTGCAACCTTCTTTGCCCCGCGGGTCCGTACCGAGGAGGTTGACGATGCAATCTTTGATTTCACCTTCAGAGCGTAGGACTATTTTCCTGCTGCCATGCTCGAAGGTGAGCGAGAAAGGGTATCCCCATCTGTACCTTATGCCTTGGTCCTTAAGCCATTTCGTCAGGGGGCTGCAAAGGCATCTCAGGGCTAATGTTAGCGAGGATAAGTCTTGAAAGATGGTGATTTGAGCGCCTCCCATTGTGAGCGGGCCTCCAGACCTGGCCTTCTCAAGAATTCTGGTTTTGTCTTGATATCGATGAAATTTGGCCAGGACAGACCGTGGGCCGCCGGGCGGCCCACCAGCTCTATGTATGCGTTCCGTCTTAGGCTCATCGATGTCTTCATCGTCGGTCAATATTCTAATGATGTCGTGGATGGTGTCTTTGAGGTCTTTTTCAGTTTTACCTTCACGTTCCGGAATACCAAAAAAGCGGAGGTTATTCCTCCTCTCCCTGTTTTCTAAGTCATCCATCTTGAGCCTCGCCTCAACCTTCCTTTTTTCGATGTTTCGGATCCGTACGTCCATCTGGGCTTCAAGGGTATCAATCGAAGCCTGGTTATTCTCCACACTTTCCAATCGTTCTTCGAATCTGTCCATCCTCTGGGTGATTTTGTCGATTTTACCGCTGAGGTTGGCTGCCATGTTTTTTATTTCATTCAATAGTGTGGCAATGTCTCCTTTGGTGGCAGCGGCACCTGCTTCTGATGGGTCCGTGGCCATTGCACCTGTAGATCCGCAAGGCGGGAGGGACGGTTCGTAGGCAAATCTGGCTAGTTTGTGGCATAGGTCCATGCGACGAAATCCGGATTAGAGGAGGCACACGCCCCTGAGTAGGGGGCCCTACCCTCTATGAGGATACGCGGGTTGCAGGGTCAGTATTGTCCTCGATCTTCAGCACTTCGTGTGATATGGGTCAACTCCTCGATTCAGCTCCGCAGGGGGATCATGGGTGTCCCCAACCCGGGCTATGTGTGGTTCAGGAGTGTGCGTGGGCAGAGGGGATGCACTGTAATTAGTGTGAGGCCAGCAGACCACCTTTGTCCTCCGACGTAGTGTGTTGTGCAGGGAGCGTATGGCCCAGGCAGGCAGGAGACGGAAAGCCAGGGTGACAGTGTGGAGATCAGCGTCTCCTCAAAACCGCATTATGCGATGTGTCCTCCAATCCACATTGTGTCCAATGTCCTTCTCCCCTCACAGCATTCAGGGGGGTCGTGTGCAGTTCCGCTGCAGGGGGGGGCAGCCAGCGCCAGAACGGGGGTCCCTAGGACGCTGCGGGGTCTCACGCCGGCCCAACGCGGGTCGGCGTAGGAGGATGCCTCTTCCCCTCCAGTGCAGCGGGAGGCAGCAAGTCCTGCAGCAGGTTAAGCCGCAGACCCCCGGAATGGGATGCAACACCTCGTGAGGCCAATGCGCCACCCGGTTCGGGTAGCACACAGCCCCCGGGGTACAGTTCACCGCATGAGCTCCGCGGCAGGGATGGGGGTCACGCGTATTACGCGGCACCGCGAGGCGCGGGCCCTGGCACCGTGGAGTTTCGCGTAGAAGTCCCTCACTCACCCCGTGCAGCCGCCCAGTATCGTTGGGAGTCTTTGGGCTCGCCGCCACCCGCGAGCGAGGGATCACCACCACAGGCCTGGGGCACAGATTTTTACTGCGGGTAACGCCTGTCGCACGGGCCACGCAATGCCAGGGTTCGCGCTTTCCTTGGCACAGCGGATAGGCACTTCTGGAACTACCGAGTTCTCGGTCAAACCGGGCCCGATTTTTGTCGGGTTTTTTCTCAGCTGCGGGGGGGTCCGTTCAGGTCACAGAATCTCGAACTTTCGTGGGGGGGTCCATCAGCGGGGGCTCATACCGCTTATCGGGACCGCAGGGACGGAGCTCACACGGGAGGGATACTCATCCGTGCGCCCCCTGGTGGCCAGTCCCTACAAGGGTTTTAATGCTTTTAATTTGTTATGCGGGATTTGCCGAAGCCAAGATTCAAACACACCCTCTTAGCAGGGCTGGACTGGGGCATACAATTGTCTCGGGAACCAATGAAAAAGTGGTCCACGGTTGCAAATGGCAAAGCATTCCTTTTGTGACAGATTGTTTGAGTAGTACCCAAGGGTAAGGTTTTTGATAAAATGTGATACAAATTGTGCATTTGAAAGAATATCTTTTCAGTAACACTGGACAAAACTAGTAGCCGCACAGTGAAGTAACTTATCGAACTGGGCCACATGGGCAAATAAAGTGCCCCACTTCGACCATAAATACTGGCCCACAATAGCATTTTGTGTTTTTGCTTCGGGCATTGCCCTATTGCTCTATAGACCAGTCCAAGCCTGCCTCTCAGGAGTAAAGTCAAGAGACTTACCCACCACACCACATAAACATCTGGTCAGAGTCTGGTCAGAGGGCATGTGAATAGGCCTGTTAGCAATGCTCTCTGCAGTACATTATGAAGCAAGGTGTGTAGATTTAAAAGTTGTGCACCTTTTAAACTTTGCTTCCACCATCATAGGAAACACTCCACTCTTTCGTTATTAGCCAGATTTCAATAATTAATAATCTATTCAAATAAAAAAATGTATTAATGGGGGTGCTTAGAAATTCTCTTGCGTTTTCCAACCCTGCAATCCCCCAGAAGCCCCCTTCTCCTGCGCCCGCCTTTGCTGGTGGGATCCCTCAATCCCTCAGCTATGTTCCATTTCCAGCATTGTATTGCCAGTCTCTCTGTACTGACATATTTTTAAACTGTTTTTAAAGGTGGTGTTACACTGCATGTATACTACGCACAACCAGACCGCCACAATGGCGGCGGCAGGCTATACAAGACCATTTTCTGTTATATTGCACTAAGAACATGCAGTTTGCTCAAACATTGCAGCGTTACTGTGCTGAAAATCACGCAATAACAAAAACACAGCACTAAATTTAGGCACGAGGTGGGCGAGGTTGAGTTAACCAACGTGGCGCAGTTACCTGCTGTTTGACGTCTTGTCTGCTCGTAGTTCAACGTTGTCTGGTGCCATTGAAAGCGATTTGGAGAGCAAGCCTCAGAACGGTATGTGCAGATTAAGCACAACTAGCATCATGATAACTCGTTCAATTTAAGGGTCTTAACGGGACATTTCGTCCAGCTAAAATGTTTTTCATTGCCCACATTTTAGCATTTTATTTTTCAAATTACAGACAGAATGACAAGTTCACTTAATCTATGTAGCACCAGGCAACCAGACTGTGCACACCTTAGGGGCTGGTATGTGGCTTGAAAAGATTTCCATGTGACAGGTACGCACAGGCTTTAGAATCACAGCACTTAATAAATGCCTCTACCACTTCCGTTGACAAGGCCCACATGAACAGTACACGAAAAAAACAAGAACGCATCAGCAACCTCTCAAACTTTTACGTGATAAGATAATTGTCAAATACTGGTGTGGTGAAAAGGAGGCAGGCCAAAGGCATGGCCGGCACCAGCCAGAGGTGTGCCTAGACCTAACTTTCGGGGTTTGGGCACGGTGGGTGGGTGTTTGCGATCAACCCCTCAAATGTCTGCCGAGGGGCAAAATTCAGAGACTGTGGTCGAAGGGCGAACTTACTTGTGTGGGGGCATCTAACTTCTTCACACATTCTAATGCGACTATGCTCGTCCATCTTCAATGTTACATGCAGTGAACTCTCTGCTTCACATCTGCAACCACACAGAATCATGAACCAGGAAGCAGAGAGAGCTTCATGGTTTCTGCAAATGTGTGGAGAAACTGGAGCTCTCCCTTCTCGATGCCGCAGGCCATTTGGATGTGCGGGGAGGAAAAGGAGTGCCCTCACACAAATGCAGAGCTGCAATACCCCAGCATGCATCCCCAATTGGCGATGCAAACTGAGGAAGCAAAATACCCAAGGCTTTGCAGGTCCATTGTACATGTGTCCTGGGTTAAAAGAACTGTCAAAGGGAAACAGGTTTTCCGTTGGACAGTTAAAGGCAGCCCAAGAGTGCTGGGAGAGCTCAGTATTTGCACTCAGCAAGTATTTGCACTCACCCATAATGGGTGGCAGACTGGTTCCGCATTGCCCATTATAGACAAGCTGCCATTGGGTCGATTCGTCCCTTAACGCTTGTTTTAAGACAAACGATATAGGGTCGTCCGATCTGCAGGAACTTCAGTTAGAATGTAGTTCCCTGCATAAGATTGTTCTTATAAATGGCTCTAACAGACCAGCTGCCCTCGATGGAATGCTTGCACTGGAGGAGGTTAAGACCCATATTGATAAAATCGCTGAAGAAAGATTAGATAGGTATCAGCTAATTGAAATAGGGGATTTTAACATACTATACAAACTGTTGAATATCCTAGAGGGACTTTCAAAAATTGAAGATCTTGCATGGAGATCCTATATTTTTTTGCAGAACCACTTAGGAGACGGGAGACAACGAAAGCTAGCCCTGTAAACTACACACCATTGGTTTCAGATGTGTCTTAGAAAATATTATGACAGGATGGTGGGTAATAGACCATGGGCCTCATTACACGGACGGCGGTAAGGGTTTAACGGTACCGGTATTTTACCGGTACTGGTAAAACCTTACCGCCTTACTACGAGGTCCCTTTGCGGGTTGGAGAATTTAACGCCTGCTTTTTGCAGGCGTTAAAAACCAACCCGCAAAGGGACCAGGGAGCTATTACGGCAGCGCAATTTGCGGTGCCGTAATTAGCACCTTCCCCATTCCCATTATGCCCTATGGGGCAAAAATGGGAATGGGGAAGGGCAATGGGGGAAGGGGGAATTACCGCCCCACCAACCTTGGAATAGGGCGGTAATTCCCCTTTCCACCAAGGCAGTGCCGGTATTTTACCGGCATGGACCAAGGTGCTTAAAGCAGCTTGGTCCACCGCCGTCCGTGTAATGAGGCCCCATGTAAGCTGGCATTCCCCAGCCGAGGTAGAACCAGCCGCATTGATTATATACAAATGAATAACTCAGAGTGGTTACCAGAAATGTTTTCTCAACCCCTCAATTTGATAGTGTCCACTATCTGCTAATTGTGGAACTAATTACTGGGAGATGGTTGTTGTTACTGAGACCTCAATAAAATCTAATATAATAGGAATTGCTGGTCATTCCAAAAGAGACATAAAATAAAACATGTTAGAATTATCTGCAATACTTCTTAGAGTATATCAAGCTATACATCCTATACTAGAAAGTGTTTTGGAATACCCCCAGCCAGCAAATGATAAGGTACTAGCTGCACAGGATGCCATTATTACTAAGTTACTTTCCTATGTAACAAAACCTCATATGGAGATAAAATTCAAGGTGTTTAAAAAAAAAGTATTCCTGATATGATGAGGACAGCTTATTGGCAAAAAGAGAGCTTGTGGGATACCTAAAAACCCAAGTGACTTGTATAAAGGACAAATACAGCCCACTAGAAGCCATTTTAAGGATCTTATACTGAGCAGGAAGGATTTTGGGCATAACAAAAAATATGGTACTTCTTGCGGCACTAAGAGAAAGAAATTGCCTCACATTTTGGGAAATGGTAACAAATGGGTCACAGAGTGATAATAATAACAGAGCAATATCTCTGAGATCATGTGGGTGTCTCATTTTAAGAAATTGTATTTGGAAAATAGAGGTATTTTTATTTCAAGTAGACTCTGGGACAGAAATGTTTGCATGGTATAGCCTGAATCTGGGTGAATTCTGCTCTGCTATTAACTCACAAACAGTAATACATTACCAGGACCTGCCCAAGTCCCACTGGGTATATTTGAGATGGAACCATCTATATAAGGGCCTTTCCAGTTTCTTCCATTTAACGCAATATCTGCTTCATCCGTGGTATCTCAATCTTGGTCAGAAGCGGAAATAGTACCTCTTTTCAAAAAAGGGGGGCTATTGAAACCAGCATAATATCAAATAATTTTGCTTTTAGATGGGGTTGGCAACATTAATGCAAAAGTACTACTGACCCGTTGACTGCATGGATTTAGAGTGGCAATGTAATCAATCATTTCCAGGTAGAATTCCAGACAGATGTTAGTACTAGGATTAGCCCAGCTACTAGTGAACGTTGCCACTTTTACAGTGTTAAACCTAAACTCAATAAATAAGGCTCCAGCAAACTTCGGTCGGATAACATTAAGATAGTCTTTGAAGCAAGGTTCCAATTTACATAAAAGGTCCAAGGGTCCCAGGATTGTGCTTCGGCATGTTTTCGCCAAATCCCTACCAGACAAAAGAGATGCTGCTGCTTCGACTCAGGTTTTACTCTCTCTCTTCATCCCAGAGAATCCCCAGATCTAAGGATGTCCCCCATCTTTTAACGTGAACAAACCAGGGCAAAAATCTTCCCCCATCAAGTGCCAAGACATGCTCCAAGGATTCCCTGTATTTAATGAAGCCCATGGTATGGTTGCCCACATGGGCAATACACACGTTGGAAAGTGTCAGGCAGAGTACCATGTGGTACTACAATTAGGGTCAGGGGTAGCATTTTGTAGGCGTTGATTTAGTTGAATTTATTATATCTATTCAGTAATTTACCCACCACTGAGAACCATCTGATTGGTTTATATCTTCCAACCTACTCCCTGCTCCACTGTGGTGCAAATGTGCCCTTTAGCAATCATGCCCTAATCCGGGTGAGAAACTGAATGATGTCAGCAATTAGGCTACGTAAGCTCATCCTACACCCCTCCATATCCCAGCATGTATCCAGGATGAGCGGGCTGGACTGGGAACCGAAAATGGCCCTGGAAATGTTTTTCGAAGGGGCGCCATAGTACAGTATGTGAGAAAACATAGCAAGCAAGCGCAATCCCTCGAAGTGGGTTTGGGGGTTTTCCGAAAGTTTGGAAATCTGGGTCCAAATAGTGTATTTGAAGACACATTTGTCCCTATGTAGCGATTAACAAATAGTTATACATAACCAAAACAGTTACGTAAAGCATTTTTAAGAGTGAGGAATAACATACTGGAAGACTTAGAACGAATTCTAAACTTGAAAGGGATGGGGTGGATGAGAGGAACAGTGGAAGGAAGAGGTGGGGTGACGAGGAGAGAGGGTAAGAGAAGCAGAAAGCTACAGTATGCGCACAAAAAAGGGCCCAGGTTGTAGCGGCCCCCTGGGAAATCTCCAGAGCTCCCTGTAGGCCAGTCCACCCCTGAATATGGAGCCATCTCCTTATCCAGGATTCGATGGGAAATCCCCCGAAGGGCTTTTATTTGCTAATACTTTTGTATTATGTGCTATTTATTTGCTTTGTAACACACCCTTGACCCTTTTAATCCACGATGAATAATTGTATTGGTACAACAGATATCCTTGTCTGTGTTGTAACACTTGCCGTCTTCGCCCTTCAGCGCCACATTCCTGACCCTGAACTTCTTCCTTTACCAGAAACACCTGTTAAGAATGGTCTCCTTGCTTGACAGATTGACAGTATTAACACTCTTCGCCCCTTATGATTCTTGGCTGAGCTCCATGCGTACCTCTAATATCCTGGCTATCTGTCTCTTCCTGCCAGGGATGGGCTGGGAAGCAAATGA
This sequence comes from Ambystoma mexicanum, assembly GCF_040938575.1. Taxonomy (NCBI): domain Eukaryota; kingdom Metazoa; phylum Chordata; class Amphibia; order Caudata; family Ambystomatidae; genus Ambystoma; species Ambystoma mexicanum. The sequence goes on from NC_090924.1 coordinate 895,746,509, forward strand.
GGCCCTGGAAAGGTTTCTCAAACTCGTATCCCTCCTGAAGAGTGTAAACGCCTGTTTCTTCTTGCTTCAATTTACTTCTCCATCATAGAGGGTTGAACCCTGCTTAAGAGCTTCTCCACCCTTAACCCAAACTACTTCAACATGATGGGGTGTATTACAATCCTTCAAGGTTATCCTTCAGGCAGCCTTAAGACACCCAACGGAGTTGGAAAATTGGCTCTTCTAAAGTCCCAAAACGTCTCCGTGTGTGATGCATCTGGCACAGCTCTGAGTCTGATGCACACACTTGGTTGGTCCTTAGCCTATAGGAATGTGCCTGTCTCCACCTCTGTCATGGTGGCCTCATTTGTACCAGTAAGGACAAACATTACTTTATTGCAAGCGGAAGATGCGCCTTTCTGGTGCCTTTCTTGCTGCAATGCACTGTGGTCTAGCTACAGAAGCAGGTGCCATACTCAAGTAAGCATCTAGCACATTGCCATCTCCACCAGGAGTTGCTCATTGCGGCTTGATAGTTCCACACAATCTGTATCCAACTGCACCACCAGGCATGGTGGTGTACACTGCACCAGGGGAACAGCATTCCCTTGACCTCCCCTGGAGGCACCACAGAGATGCACTGTTTCTCCTTGCATGCCCCATACCTGTTATGTTTGCCCGCCATGCCCTGCCCTGCCTCCATATCTGTCCTGAGCAGGGTATATGCCGTTGGTATTGCGTCCTTTTGCTGACACCCGTTTTTCCGACTGGTGTTTTGCTGTGGGAGTTTTGCCGAAAATGTCCATCAAATTTTTTTGGGGGGGTATGAAAGTGTAAATAAAGGGTTGTGGGGAAGGGACATAAAACACATCATTATATTAAGAGGGACTTGGGGGGAACCTCCCCCAAAAATAATGTATGAACAACTTCGATTCACTTTTTCGGCAAAACTCCTGTGGCAAAACACCCGTTGGAAAAAAGGGGGTAGGCCAAATGACATGGAACCATGCTGTTATTGTTGTGGCCCCCACTGATCTCATGGCACTGTTGTTTGGTCATGGCAAACACATCCAGGCTATCATCTGATGTTAAGGCCTGTCCTTTATTGCCTACTGTTTATATTATCTATAGTGGGTGAGCTGGCACACATGACCTCAGAAGGGGAACTCTTGAATTGCCTTGTTCCTTCCTCAAAACTTTATTTTGCAAATGAGGGTGAAGTGAAGTGATGTTATGTACAGAAAAATGCAACTGTGCAGCATATTGTCTCATTCACATATTCACCACAGCCCAGAGAAGCCATGATGTTCTGAGGGCGAACCTCCATGTTTGAGATGGTTTCGCTGCTGCAGTTGTTTCTGGGAAGCAATGAGCTTCTCACTGAAGCTAGCTGGCTTTTACACTAAATCATCTATGTAAAGAAACAAAGCTGGGAAAACTCTTGGAGGCCGGTCTTGCTTTTGGGTGATCGTTTGTGGACCCAGAAATTCTAGGGAAAAGCATTAGATGACTTTCCAGGTCGAGATGTATAGTTCATATATTGCATTTGGGAAATACTGTGAACGGTAAACATAATTGGGATTTCATGGATCCATTCACTCGGTAGAAACCGTTGCATGCCTCCCTGCAGTAAAGTCTCCGTAACGTGACCTCACAGCACACCAAGCTGATGGAAAAAACATAAAATAACCTAGGTTTTGAGGAGGGCCTCAGACTCAGTGGCGAAAAAAATCATTTTGCGAAATTGGAAGTCAACAAGCTTTCTGACAAAGAACAATTGGATGGAAGAAATGTATAATACTTGCAACATTGAAAGGGTCGTTTTATCAACCCAAAAGAAGTCACTTTTTTGAAGAATTTGGGGGGCCTTCTTGAGCTTGGACCTGGCTGACCATGTATCCTATTGAGAGGTTTGCTGCTAAAATAAGTAATTCTTCCTGTTATTCCTCATTTGTGTGAAATAGTCGTGTAAGTTTACATATATTGTGATTACTGTAATGTGTATACTGTGAATCTTTATAATATATATGATTTTTTCCTTGTTGGTTTGAGATGGATTTTTATTTTTTTTATTTTATTTCTCTCTCTTCTTACCTCCAATCTTTGTTAGATATGTTCATTACACTGTAGTTGCTTGTTAGGGCTTGGTTTAATTATACATATTGTTTTGTATTGGGGGGGGTTCAGGTATATTTATGCAAATTGTTGTTTTATTTGTTCATGTTTATTGTAAATCTTGAATACATTGGTTCAACAAAATCAAAAGCGGATGAAAAAACACAGACACTTGTTCAAATGTGTCTCTCTGTATGAAGGATGCCCCAACCAGGACAGATGGCAGACTATGAGGTGCCTAAGGCAGGCTCTCGCCATTTTCAATGTTCTGTTTGATGTGTTGCTTCTCTAGTGCATGACTCCAACAGAGAAGAACCACAAGCACGCCCAACTCACAACCACACAATGGGGCCTTAAAGCTCAGACCCTGCATCTGCCAACCCTGCGACGTTCTTCCAAAACACAAACTATTCATGCTTGGATGCACTAATACCATTTGCATTTGAATAACACAATGCAATAAGCAGGGGCTGGCGGGCTGGCTGGCAATTAAAAAGGGCCAGAAATGGAAAGGAACTCATTCTGAGCAGTTCTGCTGTTATGGCCTGTGAAATGCGTTTTTGGTGTTGGAACCCCACATTAGGCTGTTGGGCATCTGCCTCATGTGGCACTATAGGTATGGTTTCCCCTCCTCCATTAATTATACAGTATGGGTATATATGCTTGGGTGTTATAGGCATAACGTTCCCATAAAATAGTACTGCAATGCCCACCATTAGGCAGCATTGGATAACCTCACACCTCAACTGCCACCCCCCCACCAGTCCCTCCCAGCATCCTTCGTCAGCGTTTGGCCTTGGGGCCCCCCCTTTCCCGGACTATCCCTACCCAGTCCTCCTACCCACTGCACTACCTCCCATCCACCCTCTTTCCCCTGGCACTTGCCAGCTCGGCCTGCACCCCCTCCTTTGCACTTCTCCCTCCCCCCTTTGCACTTATCTCCTTAAGCACTTGCACGGTAGGATTGTCACAAGGCCAATATAACAGTCTCTTTGTTTTCCTGTTGCTGTTTTTTGTTCTCATAATATGCCATACTCTCCCCCGCCCCCCATTTCTTGTCTTGCGGCGTCTGGAAAAACTTGTGTTTAGGTGCCATACATATGTCCAATCAATAAAATAAATAAATATAGGAATAACCACAACATACAGAGTTGGAATGGCCTCCTAGCATTTACTTATGAATGCCTTTATGTTGAGGGAGGCTCGCCCTCGTTTCAGGTTCAGGGGCCAACACCCCAAGGCCAGCTGAAGAAGTATCAGGGCTCTCGGGGGTCTATTTCAAAATGATGTTTGGGGCCCCCCTGGCATACAGCTGGGTTCACCAGGCTGAGTGAGACACCAGTGGGGCGCTGAGGTTATAATGGAGAGATAAAGGCATAGAGAGAGACAGTAGCTGCAGATTATCACAGACAGGTTTGATAACCTCTGCGCAGAACAGAGAAAGTCAGCCAGCAGGGAGCTGAAAAGGGCCTGATTAACACAAATGGTGTCAATGGGGCTTTCGCATGTTAAAATATTTGTGTAAATCAGGCTCTAAATGTCCAATGAAAAACGACTGTAGTCTACGTTATTTTGCAGCAAGAAGTTAATGTAGTTGAAACCAGAGTAAAACGATGAGGTGATAAGAACGCAATTGGACACTGCAAACTGCAAAGCCAAGAGAGGTGACGCCTGAGAGCACCAGCACAGACAGGCTAACGTGAATTTTACTTTATAAGACTGACAACAAGGAGGCAGCAGCAGCTCGGCCCTCGCCCCCGTGAGGATGCCCTGGCTCTGACCGTGCAAATCCCGCCATTTACTAACATTTTATTCCTGTCAAACTATATACATATGGAAATTGTCTTCATACAACTGGTGGCACGGATACATAAGGTGATCTGTCTGGGCAATGTAAGGTATAACTACGAACCAATGCCACAAAGGAATGTATTGTATGCTGATTTTCCCGGCACCATGGTGGAGTCTCTACGGCATGACGTAAGGAGCCAACGCATTGACGCTGCCATCCAAAGAGGGCAGTCGATGATAGCACCGAGCACGTGAGCAAACGGCGTGGAAAACGGCCTGCAATTACATTTTTCGGGGAAGTAATTCGACTAGAACCTATTCTTTAATCTGGACGGAAGATCATTAACCAGATGCAGACACGTGAAACCTGGAAGTGGTTAAATCGATCATTTAGGCCATAGGTGAGGCGATGTTAATGAATATCCTCAGGCCTCAATGTAAAAAAGCTGGCCAATGTCGCCCCCACGCTATCAATGCGCCTGTAGTTGGTTAATGAGGAATGTGTAGAGTGGAACGTCCCTGGGACGCTTTAGTGCTGGTTTGGGCGGAATGTGAGGCTTTGTGCGTTATTTACTTGACGGGCCTGTGCCTACTGCGCCCGTATCACTCCAGACATGTCTCGAGCTGCCGAAATCCGGGTTTTTATAATAGCTAGTTACTGCGGTTTGCCACTTTCCACCCATAAAGCATTACGCTGGAGATGAGGCGGCCAGGCGTCGGCATGTCACGGCCTCTTCATCTCGTGACAGAAAGGAATGCCGCCGAAAACCTCTGCCAGGGAGTACTCGGCCAGAAACACAGGAATGCGAACCTCTGAGGTGCCCGGGAGGCGCGCAGTGAAAACCGGATGACTAAAGGGGCATTCGCGGGATATAATGTGAGGGCTTGGCTAATCAGTGTAATCCCTTCTCCGAATGGACTTTGCAGAACAGTTATTGCTTTGAAACAAAATGCACTGATTAGAATCAAAAACAAGATGCATTTCCATTCCAATGCCCTTGAAGGACAAGGAAGGACAAACGCACTCCACATAGTCTCGTTATGTGGCTTCATGCCCACACGGTTGCTTAACATTAAACAGAACATCGCATACATAGTACAAAGGGCACACGCCATAAACTGCTGAAGGAATACCTAGTACTCTTATTTTAGAACGGCAATGAAAACTGCCAAATACAGTTGAAACTACTTATGACAAGCGATCCGATCGTATACAAAAAATGGGCATTGCATACAGTAGATACAAATTCATTGGTTCAACAAATAATTTCGGCCGGATTCATGGAATTTTTTGCACGGTTCAAAGTGACTTTGTACTGCTGAAAAGTGACTTTGCACTGCCGATAAAAACCCTGATTCATGGGACTGTACAAAGTGTATTTTTGCAGTGCAAAGTCCGTGCAGTCATTTTGTCCTGCAAAAATGACTATGCACTAACTTTGTACAGACTTTGTACGGCAAAAATACACTTTGCACAGTTCCATGATCAGGGTTTGCGTCGGGAGTGCAAAGTCACTTTTCAGCAGTCCAAAATCACTTTGAACCGTGCAAACATTTCATGAATCGGGCCCTTAATTTATTTATTTATTACATTAATATGCATTCAACCAACAAAGGCTTTACATATATAGCACAACGTTGCATCCAATAAAAAACTAGAAAGAATTGATAAAAGAGTTAAATGACAAACACTAACCTAATACATCTTTTACTAAAACTCTACTATTAAAAAAGAATGCCAGTAGACAATTGTTTAAGAATATTTAGGCTAAGCTGATAAAAATTCATCATGTGAAAAATTCATATAATTTCCTTTTAAAAGTGTTTCCCATATGTCATCCATGTTATCAAGGTCGCCAAAATTATTGTAAGCTTTCAAGTATTTAAATCTTAAAAGGTTGAGACTCTCACATCGACAGATAATATGTTTTCCGGTTTCAATTGATGAAGTCCCACATCATCTGCACAAGCTATTAGCTCTTAAAATTCCGCATTTGGCTCCCACTATTTCCAGAGTATCACACATCTTAAATTTGAACAGTATATATTGCCTAATTGTTTTACTGTCAGGAAACACAGACTGATATTTAGGAGTTCTAGAATAGTTCAACCATTGTTGTAAGAACATGCCACTATTAACTTTAGTTGCAAGTTCAATCGAATCTCGTTCTTTACCTAGTTCATGAATCGCTTTTTTCAGTTGGTGCTTGATCTTCACATGTGAAAACTCTAGCCAGTCATAAGCATTTTCATTTGCCCATTTAAAATACGTAGATCGCATATTATCTAATACACATAGATCATAGTAGTTGTCCAAATAACTAAAAACATCTCATAAGCTCTACAATAAATGTATCATTGGTCAGAGAACATGAAAAGCATTGCGATTTTATAGTCCATAATATCGCCTATGCGGATCAAGTTGCATTCTAATAGTATATACTCACATGGCAGTGATTTTGGCATTCTAAATAGAATTTTTAAAATCTTCACTTCAAATCTATTCAGCTGAAGTTTGAATTTCTTCCCCCAAATTTCCACACATAAAGTAAACAAGGAACAACGTTAGAAGAGTATAACAATAAAATTGTACTGACTGAGCATCCACCTTGCGTACTAATGAAGTGGTTTAGTGACATATGATCTTCATGCATTTCATTTTAGTTTCAGCCCACTGTTGCTTCCAACACAATTTCTGATCAATCAGAACACCCATGTATCTATAGCACTCTACTACTTCAATATTCTAACTAGCAAAAGACCACCTCAAGTATTTTCCGCCAAGGGATTTTGTTTTTCCTAGATTGACTTTTAGTCCATTTAAGACTGCAAACCTTTGGAGCGCATTTTACATGGTCTGCGGGTCTTTTGGAGGATAATCTAAGAGCAAGAGGTTGTCCACATAGCGTAGCCAACCTAATTTAGATAGGCCTATTTTGACATCATTAAATGGCATTGCCTTAAGTTCCAGTGGAAAATCTGCCATATACAGATTAAAAAGGGTGGCAGTCAGGATACAGCCATGTTTGACCCAATGGCATGTGGGTATCGATTCAGATGTTTTACCTGCTCCGTCGAGCCTCACTCTAACTGAGATTTATAGTCTGATCATAGAGAGCAGCCCGGCACGGATACCCCATTGATTCAGTTTGATCCACATCTTATGCCTCAAGGTGGTATCGAAGGCTACGCTAGAGTCGATGAATGCGCCATAAACTGTGAGCTAACGTCTATTCCAAGAGTATTCTATTGCAGACACTGAGTTAGTGATATTATGAGTAGTGGAGGATTTTGCACGAAAGCCGGATTGATTAGAGGGAAGAATATGATTGGCTGCTATCCATCGGTCAGTTCTTTCAACAGCACTTTCGCAAATATTTTGGCAGGGATGTCCAACATCGCCAACATCCGATAGTTGGAGGGATCTTTCTAACTCTGTTTTTTATAAATGGGTAGTATACAACTCTCACGCCAAGATTTAGGTATCTGCCCATATTTGCCTATCCACTTGAATAATACGTTTAGGGCATGTGCCCATTTCTCAGTAGACAATCTGATGAGTGCATTGCAGGTGCCGTCAGGGCCTATTTCTCACGAAGTAGGGGGATTTTTGATCCATTTTATAAGGCCATCAAACGTTTGACTTCCTCTCCATACCACCTTGTGTGTAGTCACATCATCAATTTTGTTTTGGACTCCTAATATTTTATTCACATGTATGGTCCATTCATATTCAGACACACTATTAATGGACAAGGGTTTCTTTTTTGTACCATTAGCGATGGCCCCTATACCCTGGTTATTATTCGACATGGCAAAATGTGCCATAGTTCGCCAAACTTTGTTGGCCTTGTATGCTCCATGGCAACATAGCCACTGTTGGGACTCTTTCTTGGCTGTTTTAATTCTCAGAGGAGCATTGGGACACACTGCATTCTTGATCACGCTGAAACTTGTTCTAAATTTCTTTTTGGTCTCATGAATTTCTCTCTCAAAGTATACGTTCTTCGGACTGATCGTATTCCATCTCTCGCTAGTGCTAGTATAATTGCGTTTTGGTTTTGTGACAGCTTTGATGACCACCAGAACGTGTTTAAATGCTTGTATTATTGTCAAATCACTATTGTCCAGATAAATATTAACTCTAAATATTGGTGGGGCCTGAATCTGGTCAGAGCATACCAGGACTGCTAGCACCATAGCAGTAGCCCAGATAGTGTCACAGGCAACCCTAGGGTTTCTGATTGAGGTCAAGATCCCTCCCTTCGAGCGACCACTGGGCCCTTTACTTGCTAGTCTTTGTACCGTATTACGGCCATCTATTTCGCAGTATTCACAGAGCCAAGTTTCTTGCAGGGCGACCATAAAGAAAAGCTGCATATTAGCAAGTAGACTATCTTCATTTGTAAAATATGAATTCCCTCTAGTGCTCCAGGACATACCATCGATGTGTCATGAGTTTTAAATGCCACCTGTTGCCATTGCCAGTAGCCCTCAGGCATGTCCACATGGGATTCAATACTGAGCTCACGATCAGCATTCTTACTGTCCACGGGTTTTGGATGTGAGATTTTGTTATTCTTATCCTTTTGGGAATTATCAGCAGTCAGTACATTTATACTCGCTGTAGTAACAGCACTGCTGCTACTGGACTGATATATCACTCTATTCATAGATATCTCTTTACAGGAGTAACCCAGGTTCCTAAAATGATTACGATGTTGTAGAATGTATTCCAGGACATATGTGTGTGTGCACCATACATTCGTGGACATGCTCGCAGAGGCAACCAATTGATCAACAATTTCGAAGTCCTTAGAGGACACCATCCGTAAAGGAACTACGGAGTGGCATAACTCAATTATACGTGTTCTATTCAGGCCATTAATGTTTTTCCTAGAATCCGTGTCCTAACTGAAGGGTGATTGGCCATTAATGTTTTCCTAGAATCAGTGACCTAACTGAAGGGTGATGGCTGGACGGCTTTGAATGAATCACAGCCACTAGCTTTTCTGTGGGCAACCCTCCAGACCATTGTTCTTCAGCCTGCCATGCCATTACGGAACAGTGAAGACCACAAGAAAATCAGGCCTGATCCGACTTCAAAAGGGGCAACCCTCCTGCACAAGACCAAAAGTACCGCCAGACATGTCAAGGCCTCATTGAGCATCGTGAATTAGCTGTATCTTGGGGCTCTAGGAACAGCAGGTTGGGGATCCAGGCCTGGTCATGTGCGTCCCGTTCGGTGTCACATAAACAAATCTGAAGGTTGATGACTGGGGGGTTCAGTGTCTTGTGTTTCTGTGCAGAGGGCAAGTGGCCGAACAGTTCATGCTGGACTTCTCTGGTTTGTGGCTGCACCACACTATTTTGCGGGTGGCTGGTCCACTTCTGCAATGGTGCAGATGAGCCAAAAAGCATTGGTGTGTGAGTGCCATGCCATTTTCCTGCTGGGCCCCTTTTTCTGCACCTGCCTTTCCTGATATGCTTTCCATGCGCTGAGACTGGGACGTGAGCGCACACGTGCCTTTTATCTCGCTATCTCTTTCAACCCTTTCCTGTACCCTCAAACCCCTTCCTCAATACATCTTCTGGGGTGGCCCCCATGCCGCAGCATGTTTCTTCTTAATGCAAGGGCACCTTCCTTCTGACCTCTGCCAGTGGCCCCACAACCCCTTCGTCCTTACCTAAACTGGTGTCTGTTGCTCTGGTCCTGCAGGCCCAATTGATGGCGTAGTCACCCTTTTGCTATTTCAATATTCTGTGAATTGGGCAGTGGCCATGCTGAAAATACAGCAATTATTTAAAAAAAAACAGAGTGCAAAGAAATGGCCCTGATTGGTTGTGGTAGTTTGATCGGAGCACCCCTACTGGTTGATAAAAAAACTTTCGACCCATCACATTTTTTGCTCATAGTTTGTCTCCCTTTGTTAGAGAGGGTATGACCACAAGGTGCCCCTGGCTCACCACATAGAAAACCAAGCCACACCTCAATGATGAGGCCCAAAAAGCAGAAACATGTCTGGGGTTGCTTGTGTTTCCATGCAGAGGGGATGCGGCCTAGCAGTTAAGTCTGGTTTGCTCCCATTGGTGGTAGTGGCCAGAGTGATTAGCATACGGCTGGTCGCCTTCTCCAATGGCTGAAAAGGGTGGTGTGGAAAGTTACCCAAAGCGCTGCCAGTGGTTAAGATTAATGCAAAACCTTGCACCAATCACATTTTTGGTGCCTAGTATCAGTGACCCTTTTTTTGGAAAACGTGATAAAGATACGAGAAATAAAAATGCACCTGGAACCTCAAATTCATTGTAGGTTTCCAAGAAAAGCATAATTTACATCTTCAATGCTGGTATAGCTTTACAACAGATAATACATTTTCTTCTGTTGGTAGATTGAAATCTTTCAACAAAAAAACTGTAAGAGTACAATCAATAGCAATATTTGAATGGCTAAATCTTTCTGACGTTGTGCTGCTTCAAACGGAGATAAGGAGAAGAAATAATTTAAGCAAAAAACCAACACAGAAGGAAACTAAAGAAACAAAGAGAGGGGTATAAAAAAGTGAGAAAGAAAAACAGCCTTGAGATGGTGGCGATAAAGAAATGGAGATGGAAAGAACAATAGGAAATAAACGGCAATCTGTAAAGAGAGAGAAGAAAGAAAGAAAGAAAGAAAGAAAGAAAGAAAGAAAGAAAGAAAGAAAGAAAGAAAGAAAGAAAGAAAGAAAGAAAGAAAGAAAGAAAGAAAGAAAGAAAGAGAAAGAAATTACCTCCTTTGAAACCGATCCAAGCAAGGTCAATTCTGCTCTAAAATCCGATCTACACACACCAACTTTGCTGTAAAAAGTTTGAATCGGGTTTTACCTTTTTTGGCGGAAGCGGTTCTTTGTTGTGCAGAAACATGCGCCGTTTTCCCATGTTGGGGCTTTACCAGGCTTCCTTCACTGGCAGTTCGCAGAATCTTTTCCCCACCAGTTGTTTTCCTCGGCTTGCTGGCCAGCCCATCTTTCCTCCTCGAGGTCGCCACCACGCACGCTGACGCTGCCGGCCTCGCCAGCCGAGAGGGCCTGGACATTTCAGAAGGTCTAACTCCCCCGGACAGCAGCGACCGCTTGCCCTCCTCTGCAGCTCGTCCAGCAGCAGTGAGACCCAGGGTGCTACAGGCCATGTAGCTCCATCTCCAGCGTGACCGGTGCCAAGCAGGAACTTGGCCGAGGGAGAGAAAGTTTATCGGTCGGCGGACTCTGGAATGTAGGTGTGCGCTGGGATTAAGGAGAGGATGGTCCTTCTTTGCGAGGCTCTAAAAGAAGCAACAAAGAACAGATGCTCTGCCAGTGACTAGGCGGCTGGCATGCACAGACTAGACACTGGGCAACATTAAAACGACAAAAATTCCCCCGTGCTCCACCCACACAGGTAAAGCGCTGCACAGAAAGGGGCTCGCGGACTTCAGACATCTGTTGCTGCATTCTTCTGCATGCGTTATTTCAGAAAACAAATGTCCGCACGTTCCTTCCGAAAAAGCCAATTACGGGCATTTGCCTAGTATTCGTTTCCTGTGAAGAATATTTATTTTTCTCCACCCGAGCGTGACAGAGAGATAAACGAAGATACAAATTATAATGGGAATTTCATTTCTGCTTTCAGAGTTTGCCATATCTGCAACTTCATCAAAGTAGAGGGAGATCAGCGTGAAAAGGGACTTCGACCTGTCAGCGGAGCAAGCCTGTTTCATTCATTGCGATGTTGGAATATTTATTTATTTATTCACATTTTTTAAAGCGTGCAACAGCGCTTAGGCATCCTGGCGCTGTAGCATAAATGTCTTACTGGTTACGCAGGATAAGAGTTTTCATTGTTACATAGCAGGCATAGGAAACATTGCATAGCAGGCATAGGAAACATTGCATAGTATCGCTTCGTGCTTACAGAGCGAATAGAGTTTCATGACTTACTTTCCTGCGGGTGGTTACACCGTTGAGATTACATGGGGTTGGAGAGTGAGGGTAGGCTGCAAGAGGGCTCAGAGGGCCAGCAGTGGCTAGTGAAATAGAGTGGTCTTGAGGGATTAGCGAAAGATGGATAATGAGAGTTCAGCTCTGAGAGAGTTGGGGAGGGCGTTCCAGAGTTTGGGTGCAATGTATGGGAAGCCAATGCCGTCGGCATTTGCTCTTTTGACAGATGGGACAGGAGTTGGTTGGCATGGTGGCTTCTTTTAGGGCGTGTCGAGATGTTGTTAAGTATGGTTTCTGATAGGTAGGACGGGGCAGAGTGATTGATGCATTTGTGTGTAAGGGTGAGAATGTTAAAGTTGATCCTCTCCTTTACTGAGAGCCAATGTACATCTCGTCTGGTCTGGAAGACGTGGTCTCTTTTGGGGATGGAGAGGGCTGCGGGGAGCGCGTTGTTTTGGACTGTTTGGAGTTTTTTTTAGGTTTTTTCCAGAAGTGCCATCCAGGGCATTGCAATAGTCAAGTTTGGCTTCTATTGCGGCTCAGGCGATGGAAAGTCTGTTTTGGGTGGTGAGAAAGGGTTTTATGGCATTTATTAGTTTGGTGGTGTGAGCCGAGGCAGAGGCAATGGCATTGACCTAGCGTGTCATCGAGAGGGTTGAGTCAATGTGGACTCCAAGGGTCTTGACTGAGGTGGAGACAGGAATGTTGGAGTTGTAAATGTTGAAGTGGTTGTATTTCAGGTTGAGTTTGGGCAATATTTCTCTGGGAACTAGGAGGATGATCTCAGTTTTGTCCCTGTTTAGGCATAGGCCATTTGCAGCCATCCAAGTTTGGATAGTAGTGTAGATTTGAAGGAGGGCAACTGCGTCTTGGTTGTATGACCCAGTGAGGGGGAGGAGAACCTGGGTATTATCGGCATAGTTTGTGTAGGCTATGCCGAGCGAGTGCAACATGTCAAAAAGTGGTTTTGTGAATAGATTATAGAGGGTAGGCGCCGTGCAGGACCCTTGTGGCACACCACAGTGGATGGTGGTGGGAGCTGCATTGGCCTGGTCTGAGTGAACTTTCATGACCCTTCCTTCTAAAAAGGAGGTGATCCATAAAGTGGATTTATTGGAAAAGTGTGCTGCGTTAGAGAGATGTGTGGTTAGAATATTGTGGTCAACAAGATCAAACGGTGCGGAAAGATCTAGGAGGAGCAGGAGGGCAGGTTTTCCCATGTCCATTATTTTGGTGATTTGGTTTTTGAAATCTAGGAGGGCGGTTTCTGTGCCATGCCCTCTGCGAAAGCCTGACTGTCTCTTACCAAGGATGGCGTTGGTTTCAATGTATTGTTGAATTTGGTTGTGGGCAGCTTTGTCAAGGATTTTGAGGAGGAAAGGGGCGGTGGTGATGGGGAGTCGTTGTTGGGGCCTATGGGTCCAGGAACGTTTTTTTGATGAGCGGGCACACCCATGCTTCTTTAAGGCTTAGTGGGACACTTCCTGTGGAGAATGACGCATTGATAAATGCCGTAATGATGGGGGTGCGTGCGTTGGAACATTCTTTGATGATAGATGGTGGGCAGATGTCTCCTTTGCATGTGGACGGTTTGATGTGAAGGAGGAGGTCGGCAACGTCCTTTTCTGTGACGTCTCTGAAGGAGAAGAGAGGGGATTCTGGGAATGGAATGGGTGGGATAGGCTGGTGCGTGTTGCTCTGTTTAGTGAGTGCATTGCGCTGTGCTAGAATCTTTTCCTGTAGGAGCTTGACTTTGTTTATGAGGGCAGATTGGTTGCTAGAGCACCAGGCTTCGTCTTTGACTATTTCTTCAGGACTGGTGGTGCGGGTGATGAGCTCTTTGAAGATTGAGAATATTTCTATGGATTTGGAACTGGCTGTGGAGATTCTAAGGTTAAATGATTCGGATTTGACAGCGAATATAGCTTTTTTGTAAGTAGAGGAGATATTTTTGAAGTTAGCTAGTGTGGATTGATTAGGTGTATTTTGCCAATTGGCTAGGGCCTGTCGTTTGGCAATGTGTAGAGCTGACAGTTCTTCCATAAACCAGGAGTTCGTGTGCAAGGATAACTTTTCTTTTTTTTCTTCCAAAGGAGCTATGGTTTCAATGGCTAAAGTGAGGGTGTGGGCGTAGATGTTAGCCAGGGCAATGAGGTTGTTGACAAATGGTGGTTTGAGCTCTGGTGTGTCAAGAAAGGGAAGAAGGTTGTTCGATGTGAGTTTTTTAGAGCTTCTAGCAGTAGTAGATGGGGCGTGCGAAGGGGTTTTGGTAGTGGGACTGTTAGGGATGGTAGAAAGGATACAATGGTGATCTGTCCAGGGGAGAGCAGAGATATAACTGCTGGACCCATATGCATGCAAGTTCCACGTTCGACCCACCCTCCGTGGAGAAAGAAGAGTTGGACCACACAGATTACAAGTGTTGGCAATAAAAGGCCGTAGGATTTTATTGTTACAGATGTGGTTATGAAAACAATAACAATAATCACATATCCATCTGATGTCATCCTTTCGGGCACCGGGTCCCGAGGTAACACCCCTCTGGCCCGTGCTGCCTTTCTTGTCCCACGACCTGTTGTGGTCACCGTACAGTGTCCTGTTCTTCTCTTCCTTTGTTCTTCTCCCTTCTTTTCTAGGATGGGAGGGTTTTGTGGAAAAGGAAGAAAAATGGAGGACACTGAATTAACAGTGAACTTCCTGACTGTTTAGGTCCCCGTTCAGGGTCGACAAACAGTTTGTGTTTCTGTTGAGCTGTGCAGCTCTTTTTATAAGACCCAGGGCAAGGCCTGGGTCTTTGAAGTGTGTCTGCGGGGGCTGGAGCCCAGCCCCCAGGCAGGCAGTAGCCGACTGTCTGGCCCCCCAGGGGGGGGGGGCGTGTCATTTGCTCTCCCTACCTGCCTGTTAGTTTCCTCTGGGTGCTTAGCACCCTGCTGCTTTATGGAAGGGTGAGGTGATTTTCACACCTCGCCCTTCCTTTGCTTTGTAACGGACGAGCCTGCTGTCTCTTGTGTAAGTGGAGGAGAGGAGCCAAGTTTTGGGGGGAGGGAGCCGGCCCTCTCCTGGCCTGCTGGATGGTACCAGCAGTTACCCTGCCTCGCCTTGGGAGGCCCTACAGCATTGCCCATAACTGCTGGACCCATATGCATGCAAGTTCCACATCCGACCCACCCTCCCTTGAGAAAGAAGAGTTGGACCACACAGATTACAAGTGTTGGCAATAAAAGGCGTAGGATTTTATTGTTACAAATATGGTTATGAAAACAATAACAATAATCACATATCCATCTGATATCATACTTTTGGGCACCGGGTCCTGAGGTAACCCCCTTTGGCCCATGCTGCCACACACGGGCAGGTTGAAGGCTGTCTGTGTTCCCCCAAAAGTGGTTATCTGCAGCCCCTGGTGGCTAAGGTGGTGGAGATTTCTCGAAAGAAATGTTCCATGCCCAGTACCGATAGGTGTGTGCCATCCTTGAGAAAAAGGTTTTATGAACCCTAGGCCTCTGGCTATGCAGAAATATTTCTATCCCTCTGTTGAGTTTCCTTCTGGAAATGTCCACGGATTTGTAACAGGTGGCCCCCTGCCATTTTCTTCTGGGCAGGATGGCTGAGAAATAGATTTCGGTATCTCTCCAATTGTGGGAGATGCCTGCTAATGAGGCGCACATTCCTTCGAGTAAGCTTTGTCTTCCTGTGGACACCAAATCGTTGCCACCTAGGTATATTATCAGGAATTCGGACGGGTCCCTGTATGTGACCAGGTCCGCTAGTTTTCTTTCTCATCATAATAGGGTGAATACTTTACTGTAGTCAGGAAGGGCAATGGTGGAGCAATGGAGAGAGCAGTCTGGATCTTGGTGAAGGCTGTGGAAGCATCGAGAGACCATGTGAGCTTGTCAGACTGGGAGTCATGTAGCATCACCTCATAGGTGCAACCTTGCAGGCATAATCAAGGATCATAATCATCAAGGATCAAGGATCCAGGGGTGACAGAAATTGCTCTTTCCCAAAAAAGAGCCCAGCTGCATTTTTTGTGCCGGGCCTGGGACACTGTAAGATGCAGGATACTCGAGAGGGGGCAAGGTGCCTAGCGTCCTGGGAAATGTCATGTCCTAGGTAGTGCACTGTAGGTAGGCAGAGCTGCAATTTCGCTTTGTTCACTTTGTGACATTTTGCTGTCAAGATAGTGAGCAGCACTTCAGAGTCGGCGAGGGAGATCTGAAAGGAAGGTGATGATAATAGAAGGTCATCCAATTATTTTATCATAGTGGGGCCCACTGGGAAGGTGACATACTGTAAGCGATATTCAATCAACACTACAGCCAAGTCAATGCCTAGTCTGGGATGCTGAGGAAAACCCATATTAATGTATTTTTATGTCTAGTTCAGTACTCTGGATGACCACCCTTGTATAACACCCCCCTCTTAGAATCCCCCTGGCCCCACTGAGCCAAGAAGTAGGTTTGCTTTGCAAATTAAAAGGTTTATTTGAGAATTTGAACAATATATATATCACACTTTATAATAAATTAATATCTGACAGTACACTTAGACATATGAGGTTGATCAACAATGGGTAATCTGGCACTAGCACACTTCTTTACAATCAATGAGGAGTTAGTATAGGATGGATAAAGTAGCAAAAATACTTTTATGATTTCAAGGGAAAAGCAATGAGGAATAAAATGCAGTACAGAAATACTTGATATGATTTTAGCAAAAGATAAGATAATCACTTTTTCTCTGACAATTCACCCCCCTCCCCTATGCAATGTAAGAAATGGAAGGAGATGGAAAGAGGAGCACACAGTTCTCAGGAATGCAATCAAATACAATACGAAATTCAGTTCCCCCCCAGCAAGCTTAGAGGAAACAGGTAGGAGTTTGAAACACAGGCCCACAATGCTTTTTAAATGTGATGGCAATGGATGGGAAAATGTGCCAACTGATTTTAATTCCCTCTAGAGGTTCAGGGTGAGTGGGAGATGCGTGTTGGTATTAGTTCAGGCTCACTTTAGCAATGCTCTATGAGTTATTACCAAGTTGCAAACGGATTTTAACAAAAGAAAGAATGGAGCTGCTATTTTGACAAGTGGAGAAATTGAGCCAAAATCGCAAATCGTGGTAAATTTCGCAAGTGCGTGAATCGCGATTGCGGAAGAAGTATAAGGATCGGTTCTACGCTTGTTGGAAAGCTTAGATTCTAAGCTTTCAGAAGAAAGTTAAATCTCGTTCCTAGCCCAAACGGTTCCAGAGATACGGACGATTTAAAAGGTTTTTCGGATTTAAAGTAAACTCAAAATGACAGGTGACAGCTTGCAGCTTCAGAATTGACAGGTGACAGTTGTGCAGCTTTAAAAATGACAGATGACACGATTTCTAGGAGGCAGTTCTACTTAGGTTAAAATAGTTTGGATTAGATCATTTTAACTAAGAGATTGGTTCTGCACAGTTCTGCTAGGTACTCACAATATAAATTTGAACTAGGCCTCGTCACGGATCTGGTCAACACGTCCGGCTGCGGTTCTGTCTGCTCGGGGGGTCAATCAGGCACCGGTTCTGCTCACAGCGATCTGGGTCAGCTCTGCTGGTCTAGCCTCTCTGGATTCAGTGGCCTCTGGTTCTGGATACTGCTCTGCTTTCCAGTCCGGATCAAGTGGATTCTGGATGTAACACTGGTTTCTGGGTACTGGCAAGAGTTCTTGGCAAAAGAATTCAGACAGCTCGCCCGGCTGTGGAATAGTTTGCAAATGATTTTGAGGCCTGCTGACAAATACTTTTGCTTGCAGTGGGCCTTCTTGGTTCAAAGTTATGTAGTCTCTGTTTAGCTTGGAAGTCTAAGTGTTGGATCTCTGGATGTGAAGTCATCGGTCAGCATGCTCCGCAGCAAATGGAATTGAATGTCTCTACCTGTCCCAGCAGTCTCTTTTTATGTGTTTTGAAAATGGGTGTGTGCCTGGGCCTAGCTAAACCTGCCCCTCTCTACTTGTCAAATTACTCTACTGGGGGCAAAGTGCTGTTGGGAGCAGCATTTTAGCCAGGTCTCAGGGTAAGGATGGATGTACACATGCTGAATTCTCAAATGCACAGATATCCACATACATATGTTTGGGTGCTTGGAGACCTTTCAAGATCTTGTTATAAATTATTTACGTCAACTGAGGTTCACCAGGGGGCGCTGTTGCACACCAAGCAGCATGCAAGCCCTTGTGTCAGCTCTGCTGGTGCGCTGGGGAATCCGGCGTAATTTCTGCAGAAATCTAGTCTGATTCGCCGCCAAACTTCAGGGAGAGTGGTGTGAGTGTGGCTGGCACATCTTGGCCACAAATTGGCAATTTTGCCCTGGCACTTCCAGAGATACACAGAGAGATTCATTGAGCGGCTAGGCCAAGAGCAATGAGAGGCTGCGCTGTCCGCGACGCTCCTCCTGCATGGGCGAGTCGAAAACACCTGCAGGGCATCGTGGAGAAATTTCAAAGACTCATAGCGGGCTGAAGACACGTAGACAACCGCGATTGGACCCGTCACTACAGAGGCAGTGTTGATGACCAATGCTCTGCAACACAGTGAGGGAGACATGGACCCCGACCTGCGAATCAGACGGCTCTGATAGAACCCAAGCGGATTGCGCAAGAGCCAGTGCCCGCTCTGGCCCGATCCACCCCCGCTGCAGTGGGAAATAACACAGGGCCTGAAGGCACTCACATCAAGACACAGGCTTCGGAAGGGGCTATTAACTTTATTTTGTGCAACTGCACTGTAACACGCATTCCTTCGAGGTGAACGAGGACCCGAAGAAGGCACGGAAGACAACACTCCACATGAACCTTCTGGTAATCCAGCCACTAACAAGGTAGGAGAGGAAGACTGCTAAGAGCCCCCAACTATACCAGCATATGTGGCCCTTGCAGATAAAGCAGAGACTGGGACCAGCCCCTCGCCTCCCGACAAAGGAACCCACAGCATGGGTACAGCGAGGACCATGCTGCCGCTGTTCGGTGGCACAGGCTTGGACCCGTGAGCGGCTCTGTCTCTGTGCTGCTCTCAGCTACCTCAAGAACTGCATGTCCACTGCCATACCTACTCCGGACCTGTGCGCATGAGAGGAGGAGGAGGCACGCTCTGTACACTTTACAAACATCATAGAGGAGGGGTGTACGGCGTCACCAGTACCAACAGTATCACACTTACAGGGCTAACAGAGGGAAGACATCCGATAGAGAGCTGAGCCGACATCCCCCGCTGGAATCTGTGCCCTGCGACGTGAGGCGCTCACTTTCCCACTGGCCTACACAGTGTAAAGAAGCGAGGGAACGCAGTCAAGCACCCGGGACCCGGGGACTTCAGCAGTGAAGACTCGCCCATTGCCAAAGAGAAGTGCAGCAGCGCACAAGCCACATCCCGAGATACGGCGCCATGACACTTGCATACAGGCACGCGCTGCAATGCTTGTCATGCATCCTTATTGACGGATCCATGGCCACCAGCAGTTGCACTCACATAACGAGATTCGCACATTGATGCGTAGGCTCCCAAGAAAGGGTTCTTAACAGTGAACTCAATTAGCAGTAGAAAGAGGCGGAGTGCAATAACTGCAGCGGCAGTAATTTTGGTTATGCTTTTGGGGCAATTCAAGGGTGTGAGATTACTTCCAGACGTGGTGTGGCAACAACACTACAGGAAATTAGGAGTGTCCCGCCAGACATCAACCTCGTTGAACCCCTCCAGAGTAGGCCCGCACCTCAGAATGTAACGCTCACCTGATTCCCGTAGAGGCGCCGGTCTTGACTGGGCGTATACCGTATCTTCAAAGGTGATGTGTAACACACGGCTGGCTCTTTGGGCTGGACCTCTGTGTACTGTGTGTCTGACTCGAAGGGTAAGATGTCTGCAGATAGAAAATATGGGATTAATGAACTGGGTTATTGAATGTCTCTCTCTTCTTCCCTTTCTCTTCTCCTGTAGAACCCCAAAGGTTAACGCTCTCACCTTGGGTAAGTGAACGCCGTGCTCTCCATCTGCCTCGGGGCAGGGTGCTGTAACCAGTTTCTTCACTGGATAAGGGGAGCAGGCCTCTTGACTTCAGAGGACTGCTGTCCGTCGTTTACTGCACGAACGGTAAGTTTCGAGTAATTCTAATGTCTTTAAAAGTCTTTAGTAATGATGTCTCTTGTTTTGCAGGGTTCCGGCGATGGCGGATGACGGGCTGAAGTGAGTTGAAGATGGAGCCCGTGTGATGAATAGAAGCGCCTGGAAGCACCTAAGTAAGCGCTTGTTGCCTGCTTCACGATGCGCTCTAACTGTCTTTTTATTTTGCAGGTACAAGTTCGGAGCGGCTGCAGGGTGCCGGAATACCCACTGGGTTAGATGTGGAAAGGAGTAATGGCACGTGAGTATTAAAGTTCCCCAATGTCTTTAAACGCACCTTGTTTTGTCTGTCAGATGCGGGATGCAGCGCCGAAGGCCTCCGGAGCGTGCGAAGAGTTGGTAAGCTTTTGTCTTTCAGATGCCGGAATGCAGTGCGAAGACCTCCGGAGCGCACGAAGAGTTGGTAAGCCTTTGTCTTTCAGATGCCGGAATGCAGCGCGAGGCGTTGGTGACAGCCGATGGACCAGGTAAGTGAAGCGCTGTCACTGAAGACCGTAATGCTAACCTGTTCTTTCTTGTCTTTATAGGTGTTGCTGAAGACTGGATTCAGGATGGTAAGCCTTTTTCCTTAGGCCCAGGATCAGATGCAGAAGACACGATGAGCGTTCTGCTGCAGAGGATGCAGAATAACGCAAAGCAAGATTCATCCATCGGGTGTGGTTTAAATAGCCTCCTGTAGTGCTTAGGTATCTCCTTCCACAGCCATGCCTAGGTAAGAAAAGAGTTCCTGCTTTCCAGAAGAGTTCCAGTGTTCTGAACCTAGGGAGTGGCTCCTGCCCCACCCAACAGGAAAAGTAGTTCCAAACAGAAGAGGATCAGAGGCTCAACTGGCAGGCAAGTAAGCAGCATGGTCTGCTGCAGGTAAGTCCACCCAAGCATTATGAGCCCGGCGCTTCCAGCGCTGGGACTGGGCATATTTATGAGCCTGGTGCCACTGGCGCCAGGACTGGGTCCAAAAGGTCCCAATTGGGACTGGTTGGCCCTCGGAACCTGGGTTATGGATCTGCTTCCAAGGGAGTTTGGAAAACCCTGACCTTTTGGAAGCAGAGATCATGACAATACCCCCCTCAAGGCCCCTCCCAAACCGGGCTTCTCCGGGGGTTTTGGCTTGTCAGGAAATGTTCGGTGAAATCTTTTGATTAGGCGAGGAGCGTGGACATATTCAGCAGGTTCCCAGGATCTCTCTTGGGGGCCGTAGCCTTTCCAGTCAATTAAGTAAAATAGTTTAGATTTGGAGATCTTGGAGTCCAGAATGCTTTTGACTTCAAACTCGAGTTCTCCATCAACTAGGATGGGTTTTGGAGATTTAGTTAGTCGGGTTTGAGGTTGCACGGGTTTTAATAGAGAGACGTGGAAGACCGGATGTATCTTCATGTGCGGGGGCAAGTCCAACTTGACCGCTACTGGGTTTACTATGGTAGTGATGGAATAGGGACCAAGGTATCTTGGGTTGAATGTGCGTGGCCCTTTTAGAGGTAGATATTTGGTGGATAACCAGACTTGATCCCCTACTTGATATTGAGGGGCTTCCTTCCGATGTTGATCTGCTCCTTTCTTGTATTGTTCTTTAGCCCTTTGAAGGTGAGAAACAGCTTCCTTAAAGGCTTGGGTGATTGTAGAATGCAGGTAGTCTACTGCTGGTGTTTCAAGATCTTGGAGGGGATCCAACTCCGAGGTTCGAGGGTGACTGCCGTATAAAAGAAAAAACGGGGTTTTCCCAGTTCCCGAATGGACAGAGTTATTGTAGGCATATTCGGCTATCCAAAGGATGTCTTTCCAAGTTTTTTCAGTTTGTTGCAGCATGCAGCGTAAATACTGTTCCAGAGTTTGATTGGTCCTCTCGGTTTGTCCGTCGGTCTGAGGGTGGTGACTGGTCGATAGTCTCACATCAATTTGAGCCGACCGACAGCAACTTCGCCAAAAATGAGAAATAAATTGACTACCTCGATCCGAAATTAGAACCGAAGGAAAACCGTGCAGTCGGACGATGTTTTCGAGAAATTCTCGGGCCAGAGTTGCTGCTGTTGGCAAGCCTTTGAGCGGAATGAAATGCGCCATCTTGGAGAATAAGTCCACGATTACTAGAATCGTATTGTATCCGGAGCATGGAGGTAGATCGGTGATGAAGTCCATAGAAAGCGTATGCCAAGGGTGAGGTGGGATGTCAATAGGGCGTAAGAGGCCTGCTGGTCTTTCCTTTTGACTCTTGTTTTGGGCGCATACTCCACAGGACATTATAAAGTCTCTGATATCTTTTTTCCAAGACGGCCACCAGAAGTAGCGCTTGATCTTTTCTGAGGTCTTGGCCATACCGGGATGTCCTTCCATTAAAGAATCGTGATAACAAGAGATTACTTTTTTCTGTAAATCTGTGCTGGGCAGGTATAATCGTTCTTGGAAATACAATAAGTTGTCCTTTACTGCAAAGTCCTTTCCCTGCAGATGCCAATTCTGTATGTCTGCTGGAGTTACAAGTTGCCTGGCTTTATCCTTAACTTCCTCTATGGATTGTGTGGCGATTACACCCAGAATTCTTTGTTCGGGAATGATTGGTACAGGTTTAGGGTTGATCAAGTGTTCTTCCACTCCCATCCGAGAAAGGGCATCAGCTTTACCGTTTTTTGTACCAGGTCGATAGGTAATTATGAAGTCAAACTCGGCAAAGAATAATGCCCAACGGAGTTGTCTAGAGGATTGGGCTTTTGCGGTTTTCAAATATTGCAGGTTTCGGTGATCCGTAATCACAGTAACGGTGTGTCGGGCCCCCAGCAGATAATGCCGCCAAGCCTTAAAGGCAGACTTGATAGCCAGAAGTTCCTTGTCAGTAATCGTGTAATTGATTTCAGGAGGCGAGAATTTGCGGGACCAAAATGCCACGGGATGCAACTGATTGGTTACCGGGTCCTTTTGTGATAGAACTGCCCCCATGGCAAGGCTTGAAGCATCAGTTTCCACGATGTAGGGGAGTTCGGGGCGAGGGTGTTTTAAGATTGGTGCAGAGATAAATGTAGTCTTCAAATCCTGGAAAGCTTGTTCCGCCTCGGTAGACCATTCAAAACGTTTGTTTTTCTTTAACAAGGCAGTGATGCGCTGGACTATTCGAGAGAATTCGGGGATAAACCTGCGGTAAAAGTTAGCGACGCCTAACATGCTTTGCACACCTTTTACGGAGGATGGTGATGGACATTTGAGAACTGCATCGACCTTCTTTGAATCCATACGCACTCCGCTAGGTGATAATATGAATCCCAAGAATTCAACTTCAGTCACGTTGAAAACACATTTTTCCAACTTAGCGAAAAGTTTGTGTTGACGCAATCTTTCGAGGACCATTTTCACGTGTTTCCGATGTTCAGATTCCGATGAAGAATAAACGAGGATGTCGTCAATGTAAACAACAACACACACATCTATGAGCTCTCTGAGGACATCGTTCATAAAATATTGAAAGGCGGCTGGGGCATTGCAAAGTCCGAAGGGCATGACCTGATATTCAAATAGCCCATATTTGGTGCGGAAGGCCGTCTTCCATTCATCGCCCTCTTTTACTCGTACCAAGTGGTAGGCTCCTCTAAGATCCAGCTTTGTATATATGCATGCTTTTCTGACTTGGTCCAGGAGTTCAGGGATCAAAGGTAACGGATATCTATTCTTGACGGTGATCTGGTTCAGGGAGCGATAATCTATACAAGTTCTAAGGTCTCCTTCCTTTTTTGGAACGAAGAACAAAGCTGAAGAAGCAGGGGACTTGGAAGGACGAATAAACCCATTTGCCAGGTATTGATCCAGGTATTGTCGAAGGTGAAGGTTCTCAGGCTCGGTGAGGGCATAAATTCTACTACAAGGAGGAGTAGATCCAGGTATCAGGTCTATCTGGCAGTCATAAGACCTATGAGGAGGTAGAGAGTTAGCCTGATCCTTCCGGAAAACATCTTGGTATTCTAGGTATTCGGGAGGTAACTGGGGAGTCTCTGAAGAAATTGCTGCCAGTGCAACACCAGGTGGAGGGTGACAAGTAGAGACACATTCTGGAAACTGGACCGTTCTTGCTCGCCAATCGATCAGAGGATTGTGTTTCTCTAACCAAGGTATTCCTAGAATAATCTGAAACTGAGGAGCCTTGATCACATCTAACACGATCTTCTCATGGTGTCCATCTTGACTTACTAGCGTCACTTCTTGAGTGGTATGCGTTACTGGTCCGGAGGCTATCTCCGTTCCATCCACCGTAGTAATGACGTCCTTTACAGCCTTGGGACAAAGAGTTAGATTCATCCTCAAAACCATTTCATGATCCACATAATTGCCGATGGCACCGCTGTCGACGTAAGCTTCAATTGCATGTAATCGATCCGGATTATCAGGGCTAATGAGGACCATAGGTATCACGAAATGCGAGGTCACGGAACTGGTTTTCACGCTCGGCAAGAGGACCTCTATTCTTGTCGGGCGAGGCCGTTTCCCTGCTCAGAGATTGTAACTTTGGTAACTGCAGCTCCTACTGCCTTCTTGGCAGGTTTCACCGGACAGTCTCGAAGAAAGTGCCCTGAGTTTCCGCAATAGAGGCATAATTGCAACTGTTTTCTCCTTTCCCGCTCCTTTTGTGTTAGAGGACCTTTCAGGCCCCCTATTTGCATGGGTTCCCCGGAGTCTACTCCTTTGGAAGGAGTTGGCGGTTTGGAAAATACTCGAGCATCAAACTTGGAACGATCGGCCTTCCTGTTCTGCAGTCTGTGATCCATTTGAACGACTAAGTCTATATAGTCCGAACAATCTTGTGGGGGATTCACTACTTGGGCTAACACATCTTTGAGCTCTCCACGTAGACCTCTATAAAACAGCGTAATCCTTTTGTCCTCAGGCCATTGAGTTTCCACTATCAGTCTGTTGAAAGACGCAATATAAGCCAAAAGGTCTTGATTACCTTGTCGCAACGAAAGAAGCTCATTGTCCAAGGCCTGCCCCTGTGAATGTCTTGCGAACAGTTTTTCCATACTGAGCTGAAAAGCTTGAAAATCATGGAGGACCGGATCATCTTGATTTACTAGAGGGATCGACCAGTCTGCCGCATTGCCACTAAGGTACGAAAGCACGAAAGCTACTTTAGCTTGATCAGTTGGAAAGGCTGCTGGCCGGCATAAGAAATGCAACCGGCACTGATTGATAAATACTGCAAACCTCTTTGGGTCACCAGAAAATCGTTCGGGCGGAGCCAGAGGTACATTCCCAGGTAGGTTGATCTGCACTGGATTCATAGAGGATGTAGAAGGAAGATTTCCCCCAGATGCGGGTAACGGGGTCTGTCCGGCTTGTGACTGTAGCAATTGTCTAGCGAGATCATCTGTTCGCTCCTTGGAAATAATCAGTTCCCTTCTTAGAGCGTTCGTTTCCTGACGGGCTGCATGCACTTCTGCCCTTAGTTCCCCAAGTAACTGGGCTAGCTGGTCGGTATCCGAGGTTTCCATAGCGCCTGGACGGGAGTTTTGCGGTAGGCTTTGCGTTCTGTAACGCTCACCTGATTCCCGTAGAGGCGCTGGTCTTGACTGGGCGTATACCGTATCTTCAAAGGTGATGTGTAACACACGGCTGGCTCTTTGGGCTGGACCTCTGTGCACTGTATGTCTGACTCGAAGGGTAAGATGTCTGCAGATAGAAAATATGGGATTAATGAACTGGGTTATTGAATGTCTCTCTCTTCTTCCCTTTCTCTTCTCCTGTAGAACCCCAAAGGTTAACGCTCTCACCTTGGGTAAGTGAACGCCGTGCTCTCCATCTGCCTCGGGGCAGGGTGCTGTAACCAATTTCTTCACTGGATAAGGGGAGCAGGCCTCTTGACTTCAGAGGACTGCTGTCCGTCGTTTACTGCACGAACGGTAAGTTTCGAGTAATTCTAATGTCTTTAAAAGTCTTTAGTAATGATGTCTCTTGTTTTGCAGGGTTCCGGCGATGGCGGATGACGGGCTGAAGTGAGTTGAAGATGGAGCCCGTGTGATGAATAGAAGCGCCTGGAAGCACGTAAGTAAGCGCTTGTTGCCTGCTTCACGATGCGCTCTAACTGTCTTTTTATTTTGCAGGTACAAGTTCGGAGCGGCTGCAGGGTGCCGGAATACCCACTGGGTTAGATGTGGAAAGGAGTAATGGCACGTGAGTATTAAAGTTCCCCAATGTCTTTAAACGCACCTTGTTTTGTCTTTCAGATGTGGGATGCAGCGCCGAAGGCCTCCGGAGCGTGCGAAGAGTTGGTAAGCTTTTGTCTTTCAGATGCCGGAATGCAGTGCGAAGACCTCCGGAGCGCACGAAGAGTAGGTAAGCCTTTGTCTTTCAGATGCCGGAATGCAGCGCGAGGCGTTGGTGACAGCCGATGGACCAGGTAAGTGAAGCGCTGTCACTGAAGACCGTAATGCTAACCTGTTCTTTCTTGTCTTTATAGGTGTTGCTGAAGACTGGATTCAGGATGGTAAGCCTTTTTCCTTAGGCCCAGGATCAGATGCAGAAGACACGATGAGCGTTCTGCTGCAGAGGATGCAGAATAACGCAAAGCAAGATTCATCCATCGGGTGTGGTTTAAATAGCCTCCTGTAGTGCTTAGGTGTCTCCTTCCACAGCCACGCCTAGGTAAGAAAAGAGTTCCTGCTTTCCAGAAGAGTTCCAGTGTTCTGAACCTAGGGAGTGGCTCCTGCCCCACCCAACAGGAAAAGTAGTTCCAAACAGAAGAGGATCAGAGGCTCAACTGGCAGGCAAGTAAGCAGCATGGTCTGCTGCAGGTAAGTCCACCCAAGCATTATGAGCCCGGCGCTTCCAGCGCTGGGACTGGGCATATTTATGAGCCTGGTGCCACTGGCGCCAGGACTGGGTCCAAAAGGTCCCAATTGGGACTGGTTGGCCCTCGGAACCTGGGTTATGGATCTGCTTCCAAGGGAGTTGGGAAAACCCTGACCTTTTGGAAGCAGAGATCATGACAAGAATCGAAAGGCTAGTGCAGACACTTCACGCTGTTTCATTGGCCCAAACCATCCTACTAGTGACCTGCTCAAGAGAATATATAAGAGAGGATTCAGCCAGAAACCAACAGGGAACCATCGAAACTCCTACAATATCTGAACTGGGATATTCATCCATTCCTCTCTGACACGTGATAGAAACAGATGCAACAAACTCGCCTAGACACTGCAAAATAATGCCTAAAGGTGTGCCCTCTAAAAAGGGTGGTACGATAGATAGATTTACCAAGCCAGACACTAAACTAGGGGGCACTGACAGTGAGGACGCAAACAGACAAGAAATGGCAGCAACAGGATCACCCACTGACTTGCAAGGAGTCATCACCATCATTCAGCAGGGATTTGCTGCGATAATTGATAAGTAAGATGGCATCAACATTAATGTCAACACGATCCTGACCCAGTTAGAGAAAGCAATGCAGCGTATCACTGATGCAGGGACACGGATGGGAGCGGCAGAAGACACCATAGAAACCCTACAGACCACAGTGACAGCTATGGCAAAAGACTTGGGCACCGTCAAGCTAAAATGCGAAGACCTAGAAGCGAGGTCAAGGAGAAATAATATCTGCGTCATAGGGGTCCCGGAAGTCGCCTTAAAGGGCCCTATGGAACAAGCAGTAGAGGACCTGTTGAAAAACCTGCTGGGAGACCCGGGCTGGTCTTCAATGTTTGTTGTTGAGCAAGCACATAGATCATTGACAGCACAACCTAAGCTATTAGCGTCTCCTCGACATATCATAGCACGCCAGATGAACTACAGAGACAGAGATCTGGTATTGAAGGCTGCCAGAGAGAAACAAGATTTAAGGTTGGGCTCCTGCGTAATCCGCATGTTTCCTGATTACACGCTTGCAGTCCAACAGGAGAGATGCACATTTCTAGGGGTGAAGAAGCTGCTAAGAGAACGCAAGATACTGTATGCAATGCTATACCCAGCGCGGCTATGCATGCAGTTCAAGAACAATATCTACTTTGATAGTTTCCCGGAAAAAGCAGCCTCTTTTGTGGAAGCTAACATCCCCTAGCCTGAGATGCAGCCTTCTGAGTAGGCGGATGAATGATGGACTATGACGCAATTCACTGGAGAAGGTGACAAATGGGCTCAGAGAGCATGTCCATAACCGTGGATGGGCACCCGACGATGCCAGATTAACACTCAGACTGAAACCTGTGAATGGACCATCAGCTATGGAAGGGGTAGCAAAGGATTAGAATTTGTTATTGGGAAGTACCCTACATAAGAGTCAACCTGTACCCCGCAATGACTAAGGTATTCATGATGTGTTTGAGAAATGCAGGATTACATCGGCAAGTTGGTGAACCAGACAGAAGTCCCCGGTCACTTTGGAAGCAGTCGCCCCCAATGAAAGTGCATCATTTTGTTAATTTAGATGAGGGGGAGGGGTGTGTGAGGGGAGGGAGTCACATAGTCAAAGTTCGGGGAGGGAGAGTTGGGAAGAATCTGGGGTGAAAAAAACGCACAGATGGATGACAACAGGTACTAACCACAATGCAAACAGGTGCAGGTCTATGACCTGGGCATCCCAATGAAGGCATGTAAGGTGATTTCTTATGCAAACAGACAGGGAGCCCAGATACTATTCTTGCAGGAAACACATTTCTTAGAACTCCAGGCACACAAGTTTGCCCCTGGCTGGGGGGAATGTCGCTACTATACCTCTTACTCTACCAGGACAGATCACTCCCCTTCATAGTTTGGGATATGTTGACCCACTCAACAGCATTTCCCACATCACCAAGCTGCAGTTGCGCAGAAACCACAAAATGGTTGCAGTGGTTCCTGTGAGTGCCATGGCTCAAAACTGCATTTTGCAACAACAAAAATGGCTGCACCGTCCTTTCAGGCATACATCGGGCAGGATGGAACCAAGGGGCACATTGAAGGAGATTGCCAGTCTGTTCCAACATTCACAAAAGGAAGAAAGTTGAAAAAGCAGCGTTGCTTTGCTGCAAAAGCCAAAATCTCCATTGAAAAGAAACCCTCTTTCACCTTTAAAAATTGCGGCTGTGATGCTTATTCTCTCTGTTCCTTAAGACCACTGTGATTAATAAGCTCTACCGAGCCCTGTCTGTCTCGCTGTGCCTCAGGAAAACCAGGCATGATTCTGAATTGACAAGGCCTGTCACACCAACTCTAAAAAAAAAAAATCAACCAGGAACTTTACTTTTACTTACACAGGAAACACAGTCATTTTCTTTGCAAAAGTATCCAAAACTGTTCAGAGAGAGACTCTAATTAGCTGAGCAATGTCTGATGTCTGCTTCAATGTATCTGTGCTGCAGACTGTTGGATATTTTGTGTAGATTTGGGGTCTGGCGTTATTTTCTTAGCGCCAAAAATAATGGTAATTTGGGGATGACTACTCCTTGCATTTAGATTGGGTTTGGCTTTACTTTCTTTCAGTGACCATTCCTTATTACATTATATAGGATCATTTAGTGGTATACATTATTGTTGGTGGTTTAGTAATGAGCATAATGTTTCTGTTTTATTTGTGGCCCCAATATACACCAAATTCTTCCTATTCTTGGACTGTTTGTGTGATCTATAGAGGCCTTGGACCTACATTCAGGAACACCACAGTTTCATATATAGCATTCTCAATAATCTGTGGTATTATCATTAATTTATATACATTAGCGAACTATGTTTCCATAGGCCTCTTTGCTGGTTCATGTACGCCCAGCAATGTCTATTGTATTAGATTCCACACGCTGAGTAGAAACACGCACACAGCTATTTATCACTCTTAGTGCTATTATTCCATCTGCATGGGAAACATGACACATGTATTGTCAGTCTAGAAATCTAATTCGAGACCGCAAACGTATTTTGGTGGCCGTGGGCCAACCGTCTCATGCACGATACGACAGAATATAGGTTTTCGAGTGTTCCAATGAACAGCCATCTTGATGTAACAAGAATCGCCATTTTGTTTTCTAACCATTGCTCACTGCTTTCTGTGCCTATTGCTTCGCAGTATATTCTCCGCTTACACTGCTCGACTGTGAAACATTGCTGTCTGTATATGAAAAGGACAAGGCCACAGGGCCGAGAGGATAACAAGAGTTTCGCTGAAACACAAACGTAGGCAGCGCCAGGAAGAATGCCCGGCTCCCTCCTTAATGTAGCCTTGAAGCAGAACCACAGGGCATTTAATCATTTCACAGCTGCCAGTCTCGTTATATGGTAGAATATGTTAGAATAATACCGCTAAAGGCTTGAATTATGCTTTTCTAATGGCCCCCGTTTGCTAAGCCCGCAAAGAGCATGTCGGCTCCCAGGACAAGAATAGCACCTGATAGATAGCAAGGGCCGGAATGCAACCCCCTCTGCATGTAGCTCGCTTCCAAGAACAGAAGCGCCATGTTCTATTCAATAACCGAAAGATGCCTACGCGCTCACAAATTGCAAATTATTACTAGAATAGATGTTTGAAGGTGTCATAGTGGTCGGAGATGTCCATCATCACACCAAGTACAAAGAAACCAAATGAAGAGGGGTGTTATACATGTCATAGCTGATTGTTTGATATGCATTTTGTATATATGTAACTGATGTACGTAATTCACTCTCTTGCATCCCTCGAGGTCTAGAGATAAACGTCACTGGATGT
Organism: Ambystoma mexicanum; assembly: GCF_040938575.1. Taxonomy (NCBI): domain Eukaryota; kingdom Metazoa; phylum Chordata; class Amphibia; order Caudata; family Ambystomatidae; genus Ambystoma; species Ambystoma mexicanum. Next base: position 895,777,136 of record NC_090924.1, read on the forward strand.
TGAGACAGAGTTGGCCAACTGAGACTTTTGCTTTGCAATAAAACCCTAGCTTTGGGAATACAACCTCGTGTCTGGCGTCTCTATCATGTGTGGTGACTCGCCTTGTTTCCATAGACTTCAGGGTCTCCTAGGGGCCCCTTTCAAGATGGCGCCCGAATAGGGACCCTCCCCCACTTGTTCCTTCACGTAACGTTGTAATTGAGAAAGGCAGAGAACGGCGAGGACGGGACGATCGAGCCGGGATCAAGAGGGGTTCGGGGCGCCCTGTAAAAGTGATGAGAGACTCCTTTGCATATCTGCACACATATGATCCCTGATCGACGTGCCTGGCTAGAGAACAAGGAGGCGAGGGTCCCGAAACGAGGCAGAAGCTAAGAAACGCAGACACGACATCCTTTGGTGTGTCAGTATACAGACGACTTGATTTATCAGGTGAGTCATTCCCCGATTCATAGCATCCTGATATTGGTTGAGAGTTGACTTTGCAAAATCAAATGCCCTAGGTAAGGTTGATTAACCAAGGGGAAGGTTGAAACATGCCTGGGGTATTGTCCACCTTAGCGGGGTTTTTCCGCTGTGGTAGACAATCTTTGGAAGATGGCCAAATTGTACCACCTGGGGGAACGCCGGCGTATGAGATGTATGTGAAGTATGGAGTGGGTGCGATAATATTCTGTGAGACTTGGCATAGGCAAACCAGAAAGCAACAAGACCACCAGTGGCCGATTAATGGTAGTTTTGAGATGGCGAGGATAGATAACTTGGAAAGGGTGTTGATAAGAAAGAAAGCGCGTCCTGCGGCATTTGAAACTATTAAAGACTGGAGAAAGGAAGCAATGTTCCGATTTAAAAGCAGAGCAAAGCATGCACGCAGGCATAAAGCGAAAGGTGAGGTAGCGGAAGAAAAAGAAGAGGAGGAGTGGACTGAGAGTCTAAGAAGGGCAGGCAGGCGTGACCAGTTGAATATAGAAAAGATATACCCACAACTAGAATTGCACATGACAGATGAATTGATAGAAAATATACTGACTCATACAAAACAAGGCCCAAGATCAGAAGAAAGACCAGATACGTTAGTAACTATTGCCCAGACCCCACCCGTAGCTCAAGCTCCCCCTCCGGTAGCTCAAGCCCTCCCACAGCCACAGACCGCGCACGTAACACTTCCTACTAGCCAACCAGGCCCACAACAGACACTCGCTGTTCCCATTGTCCCATCCGCACCTCCCGCCTTAGACACAGACTCGGTACCGTCCGTTCCTCCCAGGGTTGAAGTTGAAACCATGGGGGCAGGAGGCGGGACTGACCAACGGCAGTGCACAAGGGTAAACCGCAGCGCAATCAGCAAAGAAAGGAAGGTGGAATTGCAGCAACAGGCAGAGATGCACATAGACGGGAATGATGGGATGGCAACATTGGCTTCGATACATGACTTTCGTAGAAGCAACGAAAGACAGGTAGTGTTGGAATGCATGGGTGAATATTTGGTGGAGAGGTGGAAGCAGCTAATTGGGAAATTACCACCGCAGCGATTGTTAGATCTGAATGCATTAGCACGCTGTAGGGAGAGGGATGAAGAAGTAAGAGAACATGTGTATAGACTTTTTGAGTTAAAGGATGAATTAGATAATGACTATGCCGAAATGTTTACTGCACCCGGATATAGGAGTAAAGATATTGGGAGAAATAGAAAGGAAACTGTAGAGCCATATATACAGCGACGACACTCGATGTCCTCAGTACATAGGGGCAACAAGTTAAAAGTATGTATGCGAGAAGCGTCTAGATGGATGTCAGATCCTAGTATTGCCACAATGGAGATACTCGAGATATTTGATGAATATTCTATGCCTATGAAAAGAAAAGCGCTACAATCGATGGTTGAATACTTATTAGATAAAGATATAAAAAATGATATGGCCAGCCCACCTGAAATAATGGCAGTATATAGGAGAGCATTAGAACGAGGAACAGGAGAAACAGCCCTATCATTGGATCTGGGAATATTGTTGCATCTAAGAGAAGGAGGAGGGACGGTAAGTGGGGCATTTCCTATGAGAGAGGTCCCACCTACCTTTGTGCCCAAAGTGGAGGTTCCCGCAGCGGGCAATGTAGCGGCGCAGGTAACACCAGCCCATTACACCGCCCAATACGTGCATGTTCCCTTTTCCAGACAAGAGGTGAACAACATAAAGCAGACGATTCCGGATATAAGAAAGAATCCTGCAGGGTTTTACAAGGAAGTAGAGTCCTGCCTACAGTCATCCGTGCTTACCATGGGTGATATAGACCTAATATTCCCAGTGATTTTGCCAGCAGATATATGGAAACAAATAAGGAAAGTAGATAACACAACTGCCTTTGGCGCCACATGGGCGGATTTGATGATAGAGGATAGGAATAAAGCGGTTGGAGGAACACCAGGACCAAACCTGGTGGCATTACCAGCACGTATAGTACAGAAGTTAAAAACGATTGTTCCAGAGAAAAGAATCCAATGGGACAAACTGACTGCATGTGTACAAGGCAAAGATGAGTTGGCTACAGATTATTTTAATAGATTTGAAGAAGTATTCACAGACTTCAGCGGGCAGGATGTGGGTTCAGAAGCAGGGAAGAGGTTATTTGTTGACAAATATGTGAGGGGGGTTAAGACTTCCAATTCAGGATCTAATAATGACATCAGAGAGTGCATGGCAAGCAAAAACGTTAGGCGAAGTACTGCATATGGCCCAATATTATGAGCGCAGAGTGACTGCAGGAAAGAAAAAGAAGAGAGGGATAGGGTAAATCTAAAGACACGGGTATTAATGCAGCAAGTAGTAGGACATAATAGAGGGCGAGGGAACGCACAAGTGAGGAGTAGTTTGAATATGCATGGGGGAACAGGGGGGCCAAATTAGTGTGCATATTGTAAAGAGGAAGGACATTGGCGAGCGCAATGCCCGCATTTACAGAACAGAAATGGGTCTGGTCAGAGGAGACAGCATAGAGGACACCCAGGAGCGAATGGACCAAATAGGAATAGTATGCAGCAGCATCATAATAATGGAGGTAATCAAAACCAAGGCCAAACCCAAAATGCCCCAAACCAGAGTCAAGGACAGCAAAATCAACAATATGAAAATCAGAGTGGGGGAAATAGAGGAAAGAGTGGAAATGTTTTCGATACACAGCCAAACACGTATTACAGTAATAGTAATGATTACACATCGGACGATGTGTTATTTCCCCAATAGGACAGCCCAGGACAGGGGTCGGAACCAGTGTCTATTCCTGTGAATCAGAGAGGACCCTACGTAGAAATGAGAGTCGGGAATGAGGAACACCGCTTTCTTGTAGATACAGACCATCACTTGGTTCTGAATATACCACGGTCAGGGCAAAAGAATATTTCTGTAGGGTTCGCAGGTACACCAGTCATAAGCCCAGTGTCCAAACCAGTCCCAGTTACCATAGGACCATTCACTGAACATTGTCCTTTCCTTCTAACAGAAAATTGTGGAGAAAATATGTTGAGTGTTTCTAACGATATGGCCACACGATGCCCCTGTGTCAGAATTCATGTCCGAAGCGTTACCAGGGGAACTAAGTAAAGTACCAACCTGTATATAGGCAATGCATGACAACGATGTGGGATGCTTAAAGATAGAGCCAGTAAAGATTGTTTCAAAAGAAGGTGTTACCCTACCGCGAATACCCCAATGCAAAATTTCGGTTGAAGGTGAGAAAGGATTGAAGAGTATTGTTACCGATTTGGTGAAATTAGGGGTAATAGAGGAAATCACAGGCAGTACATGTAACAGCCCGATCCTTCCGGTTTATAAAAAAGGAGGTAATGAGGTACCATACCGTTTCATAATTGATCTACGCGCATTAAACAAGGTAGTACATCCGCAATTTCCTTTAGTGCCAGACGTCACTACAATATTGACAATGATACCTGTTTCAGCAGAATATTTTAGGGTAATAGATTTGAAGAACGCATTCTTTAGTATTCCAGTCGACAAGGACAGTAGATACTTGTTCGCGTTCACATTAGGAGGACGATCATTTATATTTACACGGATTCCACAAGGTTACACGGAAAGTCCAAGTATTTACAGTAGAGCATTAAAAGAGCAGCTAGACATGCTGGAATTACCCGTGGGTTGTGTACTTTTGCAACGCCAGAACGCATAGAAAGTATTTCTTGTATGCCTATTCCAAAGACACAAAAATAAGTCAGAGCCATAATAGGCATGGCTTCATATTGCCGACAATGGATTGGTAATTTTGCGTTGATTGTGAAACCATTAGTGAATTTGACTAGAAAAGATGCGGTTATGCCTTTGCAGTGGGATGAGGAATGTCAGAGAGCATTTGATGGATTGAAAACTGCATTATGCTCAGCTCCAGTTTTGGGTACGCCGAACTATAAGAACATTTTCAGACTATTTGTGTGTGAAAGTGAAGGATGTGCATTGGCGGTTTAGACACAGGAACAAGGTGGAAGAAATAGGATGTGCGGCTATTTTTCATCTGCGCTGGACCCTGTAGCGCGCACTACCACGATGTTTGCAATCTGTCGCGGCGGCTGCTGCGTCAGTGAAACAAACGGAAGGGATAGTATTGGACACACTTTAATTCTGATGGTGCCACAAGCCATAGACGTTCTATTGAATAGGACACAGACGCAACACCTCACCACTGCTAGATTGACAAGATATGAGATTATCTTGTTTGCGCCCCATATCCAAATTATGAGGTGTAGCGCTTTGAATCCTGCAGAATTAATGCCATTAACCATAACAGAAATTGGGAAGAATGAATCACCCCCCTACGATTGCTTAATGATCACTGAGGAAGAAACCAAGGGGAGAGTTGATTTAAGTGATATTCCACAGAAACAGCCGGATGGAGAGTTATTTTGTGACGGCTCATGTTTTAAATTACCAGATGGCATGACAACTGCCGCATACGCTATCACTACCCTAGAGAGTGTTGTAGAAAGTAAAAGAATCCCCTATAATTCAGCACAAGCTGCGGAAATGATAGCAGTAACCGGAGCCTGCGAGATTTCTGAAAATTTGAACGTGAATATATATACTGACAGTCAGTACACGTTTGGAGTGGTTCATAACTTTGGACGACTCTGGGCTGAGAGAGGGTTTCTGACATCACATGGTGCCAGAATTCAACATGGCCCTTTGATTGTACGATCACTGATCACTGTCTGCACTCACGTTTCCAAAGCGCCTAGCAATAGTGAAATGCGAGGCACATAAAAAAGTAACAAAATAGGAGAGGGAAACGCGTTTGCAGACAGGATTGCGAAACAAACTGCCACTGATTTAAATACCAAGATGATGACGGTTCAGACAGAGGAAGTACCCTGTATAATAGAAGATGGAGTTGCGACTGTCAAAGAAATGCAGGCCGAAGCTACAGCCAATGAAATACACGGATGGGCAGAGGGATCTGCTGAGTTGGATTTGGAGGGTTGTTGGGTGGACAAGGGAACTAGAAACTGGATGTTGCCAAATTCATATGTGACTGCAATGGTCACAATGGCCCACAGTCCTACGCACATCTGTGCCAAGAAAATGATACAGCACCTATCTACAGTATGTCAGAATCCAAACATAAAAAAGAATGCAGAAAGGTTGGTGCAGAACTGTATCACGTGACACCAACAGGAAGTTTTGGCCCGCCCGCCATGCCGTTTGAGGTAGTTCATTTTGATTTCATAGAGATGGAAAGGTGCCAAAACTTAAAATACGTCTTGGTGGTAATCTGTGCATTCAGTAAGTGGGTGGAGGCATATCCTTTAAAAGACTGCACAGCGATGAGTACGGCAAAAGTAATGTTGTAGGAGTATTTTTCCAGATTTGGCTTGCCCCGTGTCCTATGGTCCGATAATGGATCACATTTTGTGGGTGCAGTGGTATTACAGCTATGTGCAGGTCTCCAGATTGATAAGGGATTCCACAGTTCAAGGCATCTGAGTTCTGCCGGTCTTGTGGAGAGGCGCAACGGGATACTTAAATCAAAGATTAGCAAGATTTGTGCGGGAAGCAAGTTGAGTTGGGTCCATGCATTACCAATAGCACTATTATGCATGCGTGCGTCTGTACAGGCTAAAACTGGGCTCTCCCCATGCAAGGTCATAATGGGGAGGCCGGAAAATGTATGGTGCGCACCTCAGCCAAAACGGCTCAGTGAGACAGAACATCCTGTGCTTAGTACTTATTGTGGCCTTTTAATGCAGAAATTGCGTTTGATTCATCAGCAGGTGCAGGAGGCATTACCCGTGCGGTATACCAGTCCGGGGCACGCGCTGGAGCCAGGAACTGGGTGCTGCTAAAAAACTTCGAAAGAAAGTCATCATTAGCACCCAGGTGGCGCGGGCCCTATCAAGGACTTTTGGCGACGCAAACGGCAATCCGGGTGGATGGAAGGAAGTCGTGGATCCATGCCATCCATGCCAAGAAGATTCCAACTGCACTGAAAGTCTTGCCTGACACCGGTGACTGGAAAGAGACAGTGGTCGCAGAGACAAACGAAACTGTTGCCAGTGTGCAGCCACCTTATCTGCCAAAACATGAAGTGAAACTCGAAACAAAGCCTGAGACAATTGCCAAAGAGGGGGAAGGGCAAACAGTGCCCCAACATTGCCCAGCAGAATCGACATCACTGCTGACCGACGTGAAATCTGCCTTGCAAATACCAGCAGAAACAAATCGTGTACCCCTTTGGCGCCCACCAGCACTTGCCAGGACGCCAAAGACCGAATCTGCATTATTGGCGCGGCGCACACCAGCACCTGCAGAAGCGCCGCAGGCTGACTTCAAGCCTGAATCTGAAAGTGCACCGGCACCGTTCACGGATCATACGATACCAGGAGCAAGGCGATACAACCTGCGGCCTCGGAAGACAAAGTGATCCGCATTCTTTTTCTTTTGGTGTTTATGTCAACCTCTGGTTCAGCTCATGGACGGAGAAGGAATCAGGGGTGTAGAGAAGAGAAGTGTGAGAATTGTGCAAGTCGGACAATTCAAGACTCGCGGCTCCTCGGTGCGGTCATAAAGGTACATGTGTCCGGAACCAGAGCGGAAAAGCTGGGCGCACATGTTACTATGGCAAGTGAGATAATTGATTAACAGTACATGTGTCCGGAACCAGAGCGGACAAGCTGGGCGCGCATGATACTGAGGCAAAAACTGATCAAAGGTCCTCTGAGCAGTATAAAAAGGGATAAGTGATCTCGCCTAAAAACGAATAATCGAATCCAGGCTAAAAAAAAAAAAGGGCAGACAAAACTGAACTGGGAGAATTTCATTGAACTTATAGACATCAGAGCAAACGCGATGAAGAGAGATATCCACAACGAACTGTGATAAGGAAGAAGAAAGAAGACGAGAAACATGCCGGGACCGGTTCCAGCCTCCTCCTGCACCAGCACTGCTGAAGATGAGTCAGTTATAAAGACTATAACTTTAAGAAAAACGCATGGTAAAACAAATTGTATGCTGACACTAACGATAATGATGTGCTTTATGATCGTGGTAGCACCAATATCGACAGCCCTAATATTATGGTGGGTAGAAACAATACACCCATTAGAAATGTTTTTACCAATAATTAATATATCCACTACTGAAAGCCCGGTTCAGGTGATCACTTATACCCTACCCCCAATGGAAGAAAAACACAGGGAAGGTTTTGGGAATAATACATTATTATTAATCATGAACATGACACATGCAATCCTGAAGAAAACAAACTGCTGGGTATGTGCCCATTTACCGCAGCATGCTGGGAAAGGAATAGGGTGGTATGTGCAGCCGTTACCATTAAGTTCTGCATGTAGTACATCTTTAGGTGCAATGTTCTATGGGAAGTGGAATAAGAGTAATACGGTTCAATTAGACAGAACCAACATGAATGAGTTTGAGGAGATAAAAATGAAGCCTGTGGGTTGTTCCATTTTCCATAAAGCACAAGTAATAACCCCAGAGCCCACAAGGAAAAACACACGAAAAATAACACGACAAAATAGACGAGATAGATTGTCCCTGCCAGAAAAAACATCTGTAATGACGTTTCGTGTAAGAACAGAAGGGAACAAAGATGCGATTCCCCCATCTTACACGGTGAATTATAGCCCAAGAACTGTCCCATTTTGCCTGAAAAAGAAAGGATCTTTTTCGGTGGAAACATATACTGGTTGCATGACTACGGTGGTACTAAAATGGGAAATAGAACCAGTATACGTAGGTGATCCAGTTTATTTTATATGTGGAGAGAAAGCATACCCTTGGTTGCCCAGAAACTGGGGAGGTACATGTTATCTCAGGCTATTGTTCCCAGGAGTATTCCTCTTGGAAAAAGCAGCCATGGCCAAATTATCCAGAACTAGAGTCAAAAGGACTGACGAAGGTGTTTTAATAGCAACTTATGTATCAAAATCATTTGTTCCATTCTTAGGACAGATAGTGAACTCCTATAATATAAGGCAATTGTCCAGAATCCTAAAGAATACAATAAACACAACAACAGATATATTATTCAACATGAAGTTGGAAGAAAGAGGAATCATGTTAATGACGCTGCAAAATAGAATGGCTCTCGATGTTATCCTGGTTGATCGTGGGGGTATTTGCAAAATAGTGGGATCAGCATGCTGCGTTTATGTCGATGACTATTCCCGCCACGATCTTTGAAGCAATAAAGAAAATGCAAGTTCTAAGCTCTGAACTCCCCAGGGAGAAGGGAGCTGGGAAATAGGATCTTGGTTTTGGGGAATACTACGATTTTGGGGATGGAAGCTGATCTCAATACTAGTAGTGGTGTTCGGAATATTCCTAACGGGTTGTTGTTGTATACATTGTTTACCCATAGTTTGTGCAGAGGTAACTGAGGAATGTACGGAAGGATGCATGCAAATGATAACAAAGAAAAAACAACCTCGTGATCAAACTAGCCCAGACCCAAATGAGATGAGAGTAATGAAATAGTTGATGGCAATAGATATTACTGAAGGCAATGATGACCACGATGGCATACGAGACTCAGACATAAGTATTTCAGATTCATCATCACTAGAGGATGTTTCAATAAATAGATGAGACGTTTGGCATATGGCCAAAGGAGGGTTTCTCGGTCTAGAAATCTAATTTGAGACCGCAAACGTATTTTGGTGGCCGTGGGCCAACCGTCTCATGCACGATACGACAGAATATAGGTTTTTGAGTGTTCCAATGAACAGCCATTTTGATGTAACAAGAATTGCCATTTTGTTTTCTAACCATTGCTCATTGCTTTCTGTGCCTATTGCTTCACAGTATATTTTCCGCTTAAACTGCTCGACTGTGAAACATTGCTGTCTGTATATGAAAAGGACAAGGCCACAGGGCTGAGAGGATAACAAGAGTTTCGCTGAAACACAAACGTAGGCAGCGCCAGGAAGAATGCCCGGCTCCCTCCTTAATGTAGCCTTGAAGCAGAACCGCAGGGCATTTAATCATTTCACAGCTGCCAGCCAGTCTCGTTATATGGTAGAATATGTTAGAATAATACCGCTAAAGGCTTGAATTATGCTTTTCTAACGGCCCCCCTTTGCTGAGCCCGCTAAGAGCATGTTGGCTCCCAGGACACGAATAGCACCTGATAGATAGCAAGGTCTGGAATGCAACCCCCTCTGCATGTAGCTCGCTTGCAAGAACAGAAGCGCCATGTTCTATTCAATAACCGAAAGATGCCTACGCACTCACAAATTGCAAATTGTTACTAGAATAGATGTTTGAAGGTGTCATAGTGGTCGGAGATGTCCATCATCAAACCAAGTTCAAAGAAACCCAATGAAGAGGGGTGTTATACATTTCATAGCTGATTGTTTGATATACATTTTGTATATATGTAACTGATGTACGTAATTCACTCTCTTGCATCCCTCGAGGTCTAGCGATACACGTCGCGGGATGTTGAGACCGAGTTGGCCAACTGAGACTTTTGCTTTGCAATAAAACCCTAGCTTTGGGAATACTACCTCGTGTCTGGCGTCTCTATCGTGTGTGGTGACTCGCCTTGTTTCCATAGACGTCAGGGGCCCCTTTCAGTATTACCTAAAAATCTTCCCCCTCTCCCGAAATATTATTCTAAATGCACCAAAAAAAAAACAAAAGCAAAAACACTCTTCACGGTTCGTGTACATTACATTTGTATTATAAAACAGTTGCATTTCAAAATAACATCTTACCTTTTTCTTATTACAGTATTCTCTGAATCAAACAGAAGAGAAAAAAAATACAGCAATAGGACGAAATTCACTTTGCATCATCTGTAACAAACAGAAGAGGAAAAAACACAACGATAGAACAACATTCACTTTGCAACATTATAGCATGGCAATTAAACACAGGGGATTCCCTTCTGCTACTCTCCCTGCCTGATATTTATAGAAGGACAATCATACAGCACGCAATAACCTCAATTCACTTTGGATATTTACCAGCTATCTGTAGTTCTCCCACACGCGACCTCCCTTCTCTCGCCTCTGAGGAATGGGCCCAGGGTTGTCCTCGTAATCTTGAAGTTTGAAGTGCAAAGCGAGTACATGCAGTCCAGTTATCTGCAGTTCTCAAGCCAGTGCTAATTGAGACTGGGAATGCCTCCTCACAGCCCAGTCTCAGATGGTCCGTGTCAGCAGCTCAGGAAAAAGCAATCTGAACTTTTTTCTGCCAGACTCTTCCAGCCAACCTCTGTCTCGTCCCCCTCTGCCTACATGGAACCACTGCAGATACTCTGCACCAATCAAATTCAAACGACCATATCACCCCACCCTTCCTTCCACAATAGCTCAATTTTTACAGTAAGAAACTGTAGCTAAAATAATTTCCTGGCATGTAGATTCTGCTTTCTGCAAACACAGTAAACAAAGAGAGAAGAAAAAAAAATCCAAATGCGCGTTTGAAAACGAATTTCATAAAATGTATTCCTCTTTTCCACATAGAGATTACATTATAATGTTATTGAGTTAGTACTAGTATTAGTATTTGTTAATTAAGTCAGTCAATTAGACAGCTAATGTAGTCTCCTGTGAATGAGGCATTTCAAGTAAGAGAAAAAGAGAAAATAAAATATATTCTGGTGTACTTTTAAACCTGCAGCCTGTCCATTTGCATACCAATATGTTATGCTAACAACATAGGGCTTGCTATATGTGCCACATTATTGCTGGCAATAATGTTATCACATTCAGTGGAGCGCTGTACTCCAAAATGTAATAAATTATACTACAAGACCAACTCCAGCATTCAAGAGAATAACTATAACTGCAAGACAGTGTGTGAATCTTCTGGAGATGAAAAGTTGAATTTAAGAAGGAAGGCCAGCTGTACCACGTGTAAAACAATGGGCCTTTGCAAATTAACGAAAAACAAATGCCTGTGTGTTGGAACAGAACACTGATGAATGAAAGCCTGCTAGTTTTTAGCAATATGAAGGGGTTTGTTGCTGGTGAGACTATATAACATGGGTTATTTTACGCAACAGGCTTGCTTTAATTATGGATCTAAAATCAGAAAATAAAGGTTAAAACTATGGTGGCTAGAGTTGCAAGTTGAAAAACATGTTTTCTGCTTGGAGGGTGGCACCAAAAGGAGGGTTCTCTCTCAGCAGATACTGATAACCCCCTGACAATTAAGGGGTTGAACAGACTTTCGTCTTTGCTGGGACCCTGACAATGAAGCTCCCAGGGAAGGAAGTCTGAAGTGTGAAGGGGCAATAAAACTTCAATCAAGGGAGAAAGCCCCACCATGCTCTGAAGGAAATGACAGTTGGCAGCAGTTGAAGGAAAGAAAAAAAAATGGACCCAGGGACAAAGGGGCTGCTATCTATTCCCAAAGACTATTTCAGGAATAAACTTTAAAGACTTCTATCTCTGCAGCAAGACTTTGAAAAATTGTAAAAGTTTTGCAGTTTAAAAGTGATTTTTTTGTGCTTTCTTTTGAGACATGGTATAATTCACTGACACCTTAGGGACAGGAAGGGCTACATATTGAGGATAAATAGAAAAGTATCAATGTTGCAAACATACATTTTTGTACATGCATCCCTTGGGATAATTTGCATCTGTGTATAAAGTTATGGAATTTTAGGCCAAATCTTTCATGCTCAAAATTACCAAAATGTATCAGAAGAGCAAAACAAGGTCCCACAGACTGGAGGATTGGACTGATATGGGCTGCACAAAATATGCAACCTGTGTATATAATTTGCTAAGAGATTGCAATTGTATAAATGTATGTTTTTGGCAAAATCAGATTTTAAGTTAAGTAATTGTGGGAGTTTTTGGACATTGTAAAACTCACCTCATAAATCTGACATCATTCCCTTGAAAATACAACCAGTTGAGAGCAAAGCTGAGACTAGCACCCCTATCCAATACAAGTAGTTAAGAGGCCTGCTTAGTTAACCCTGCCCAGCCTATACTTTGATGATGTCATTATGCATTATAAATAGGGTGTCCAGTTTTCGGGGATAACCCCCGTTAAATCTTTAAAATTCCTCAGGGGACTCCGATAAACCCTGTATTTCATAGTGCTGGGAGCAGGAATCGAAACCATGGTGTCTTGTTTCCAAGACACACACGTTGCCAGTGAGCTATCGTAGCAGCACTGTTAAACCATTGTCTATTGAAACTGACATTGCTACTAACGCTGCAATGGCAATTTATTATCCCATTTTGCCACCTTGTGGCCAAATGCCAATTTGACTGCCTAGTCATAAGGACCTCACATTGCAAACTGCAATGCTGGACAATCCGGAAAACCCTGGTTTCGGTTGAGCGTTAAGCTCTGTGTGCCTCTCCCAGCTTTGGCATTGTTCTTGGGAGGGGAATATTAGCAGGACTGCAGGGGGCATGCTCCTGTTGATGATGTGTGCATCTCTGTGAGGAGGAGGGCTAATGTACCCCCTCCAGTCATGACCTCTGAGGCCTGCATGGGTAATTAGGCTGCACGTACATGTTTGCCCGTGAAATCTTGCCCCACATAAGCAGCGTCACCCGTTTGAGCCATTCACTGCTCACTGAACCTGCTGAATGGTATTTTCCAGTGTTTCCTTCGCTTTTGCTCAGCTGGACGTGTTGGACCCTTTGTAAGGTAAGTTGTATGCATGTTTGTGTGTGATGCCGACGTGGTGGGGGTTTGATTTACACACATTTTAAACACCAGGACCTCTGGGCTTTTTCTAGCGAGCTTGGAACTGGCACAACCCGTGCCCCTGAGCCAAGGTGCTATAATGCCTTTCTGAGATAAGACCACACTGGCTGGCAACGGGCTCCCAAGGACAACAAATTGGTAGTTCGAGACCCTGGAAAGGAGAACCGATGTGTGGGCGGTCCGACCGTCTCACACACAAGCACACACACACTCCTGCACGCCATGAGTAAGCACTCCCTCCCGAGCCATGGATGCACCTGGAAGACACCCCCCAGCCCCCACACTGCAACTCCTCTCCAATGAATACAGTCAGATGGGACTATTCGGTGGACCTGGGGTTCTGTTCCGAGTGTGTGGTGAGGTGTGGCCCGCTGGCCGCACTGGTACATATGTGTGAAATAGCTACATTCCGAAAGGAGCAAAACAGCCAGGGGTATTTCTGCATGGGGTACCTGTGTGGGCGACTGCCTGCTGCCCTCCCCCGTAACACCACAACCGTCCTCGGTACCCTTCTCTGAGGGTCTGCCCATGTCCTCTGTGTACTTGTGTTCCATATGCCCGCCTGTGCCTCGAGACACTTTTGCGTGGCCATGTCAGTGTGCCTTACCCACCAGACTCTGCATATGTGTATGTGACTGCCCTCCAAGCCCCAATTGATATCATCCAAATATGGGCCTCTCCGTGCCCTCCAGATGATGGTCTGTGCCATGTTGGAGCCTGTCGATGCCCCACTCTGTACCTGCCCTTTATCACTGTGTCTGCACAGCTCCTCTGTAAGACCACCTTACTATGCGCGTGCCTGTTGGTGCTCTATTCCCACGTGGGCACATGAGTGCTCTTTCCCGTGGGCATGTGGGTCCCAATTCCCCAGGTGTTTCTCGTGTGCATGTGAGTTCTCCATTACCATTTGCATGTGTGTGCCTTTTCCCGTGTGCATGTGAGTGCCCCTTTCCCATCTGCATGTGAATGCCGTTGCCTGTGTGCATTTGAGTGCTCTCTTAACATGTGCATGTGTGCCCTTTTGCCGTGTGCGAGTGCCCTATTCCCATGAACATGTGAGTGCCCTTTTGCCGTGTGCAAGTGAGTAAAAGTGAGTGAACCCTTTCCCATGTTCATGCGAGTACACTCGTCTCATGTGAGTGCCCTTTTCCCGTGTGCGTGTACTTTGCCAATGTGATTTGTGCGTGTACTTTGCCAATGTGATTGCCCTCCGTCTTAAGCTTTGTACCCATCCCATGGTTAAAAAAGGGTACAACTCTCAGGTATGTAAGAAAATCAGCAGCAGAGTTTAAACTGTGGTCCAAATTATAATGGTGCATCCTTTCCAACGTTTTGCCGTCATCTAATTAATGGTAGGTGCCACATCGAAATTGTATGTGGCTACTGTGTTACTCTGTTAGGCATCTCAGACATGTGTTTTTGAGTCAGTCGACTTCAGTCCTGGGTGCCTTTTGCCCTGCTCTCTGCTTCTGCAGCGGACGTAACCATATGTCTTTGTTTTCCTTTTTGCATAAAAGGAACAAAAATATTGCCTGTAGAACCCTTGCCTGGTTTCTAAAAAATAAACTCCCTCTTGGGCACTTTCGAGATGCAGCAAGCTTAATCCTAAAATGTTATCTCCCTACCACCAACCAACGAGCCAAGAGTCCCCATGTGACATCACTTGCACAGAGCATGGTTTATTTATACACGCTAACTGCGACAGAGGAGTTTGAATCTGCATTGTGGCACACTTTAAGATTACATTCCTCAAGCTTTTACAGTCACATTTATATTTGCTTTTTTCGGCTTTCTATGGCTAAGTCTGGGACTAAAATTGTCCGAATGCTAAGAAAAAACAATAATGGGGGATAATCTCTTCAGTGACCTTGGGCACTTTAATAACTAGAAGCTAACAACCAAAATACCAAATGTTGAAATTAAGACTATTCCCAACAGGACACCCACAATCAACCCCAAAGACCAATGAGGGCTTGTTCGGTACATCAGTATTCAAAACTCAGAAAAGGTTGTGCTGATGATGCTTGATTAATGCTGGCAGTCTCATATTTAAGCAGTCCAAGATAATCGTAAATGTAATTGCTATTTAAAATGAGGATGGCTCCACAGACATATTTAGCTTAACAGCAGTAGCTTTATCAAGATAACTCATACAGCAACCCCCAGCCTTGAGAGGTACAGACTTCACCGCAACCAGGTGACACTTTCCTACGTAAACATTCCTACTTGGATTCCACTGAGAGAGTCCTATCAGAACACAGCACAACATCTATGAAGGCACATTTCTATTACTAAATCATTTATGACGGTTTAGATGTCTGTGTATGTGGATAACACACCGCTAAGAATACTTTGAGTAACATTTGCATTGTCTTGAGCATTGGATTCCCCTGATACGCATGGCGGCTCTCCTCCTTACCACTCAGGGATTCTGAATGACGTCTCAGTTCCCTCATGGATGTGACCACCAGGTGTTGGCTGTTTTGCATTCAAGCTCCTCACATCCTGCAACACAGACTTTATTTCATTTCAGAGAGGAGGCAAGATATGACCAGTATGTTGGCAGCCATGGTCTGTCCTAACTGGCCTTTAATTCCCTGATTTCCAGATGGGTCCTTTGTTGTGTTCCAAGCTCTTGTTTGCTGTCTCCTTAGCCAGTGTGGCTCTTCCCTGGAACTCACTCTCTATCTCCCACGTAATGCATGCACCACCACTACTGACTCACTCCCCATGTGTAAGGGCGCATGTCAATTAAACTATATTTCACTTTAAGGAATGTTCACTCACTGCGCATTTATTAATGTATGGCAGCTTTTGATTTTCGCTACGGGGCAAAGACTCTCACACTGGGTGATTCGAGCGAGCTGTACCCATCCAGGGGAGACCATGTTCAGCCATGTAGACAGTTTGCTATACTGGGACTCTTTACAACCTGCCAGTGTTATGTTAATATGGTTTTTCCCTTGCAGCAAACAAAACTGGATTTGAGAAGGTTGGCACCATCAATCAATCAGAATAGTAGTCACTGGAACGAAGAAGCCGAACAGTAGCCACCTGAATTCACTGAAGGTACGTTTACACACAAGTATGCCCAGACATGTTCATTTGACCAAGCACTTGCTGTTGTGTTGGGATATCTATCGCTGTTATCTACATTACTGCATGGCAGCTCTTCTCTAGCCCTAAAAGACAGCAGCCAAATAGCGAACATTAGTGGTGTCATGTGTCATCACTACGTGACATTATGTAGGTAGCTGAGGTAGCTGAGGTCAACTGATGTTTTTTAATTGATTGTATTTAATTATTTATAGATTTCACAGGGAAAGCAATACACTTTTGGTGCAAATACACCTGCAAAAATTAAGAGTGCAGGGCATAGGTCCTTGTCAATGGGGTGAGACTGAATTAGAAGGACACAGTTAGTGTCATGCTTCTGCTAAGTGTAAGCAGTCTCCTCTTGTAATTGTTCCAATAAGCTTCTCTGACATCGAGCAATGCC
Organism: Ambystoma mexicanum; assembly: GCF_040938575.1. Classification (NCBI taxonomy): domain Eukaryota; kingdom Metazoa; phylum Chordata; class Amphibia; order Caudata; family Ambystomatidae; genus Ambystoma; species Ambystoma mexicanum. The sequence goes on from NC_090924.1 coordinate 895,793,840, forward strand.
CTGCAAAAGCAAGACCGCTGAGGATTACGCACGGGAACACAAAGATTTTACAGTAGAGGAACACAACGGAATCGCTGAGCACGTTTCTTCAAAGACCCACTCAGGTTGAAATATCTGCCAAAATTTGAGAGTGGTCTGTGCCAAATGTCCCTTACAGAGACACTGACGCATTTTAAAAGAAAACGCGATGAGGAAAAAGTTGTGGCACATGAATTTGTGCGTGCCTTAGTGCATGCAGGAACCAGCTTGCACCAGGCAGATGGCCCGATTGGTAATCTTTTCCGCAGACGGGCCCCAGCAGCAACATTACCCCGATCCACACAAATGTACAAGAAATATCTAACTGAGGTTTTTATGACAGACATTGGCCACATCAGAGAGTTAGTCCAAGGCGACGTAAACATTTCAATCACTGTCGATGAAACGCCCGAGATGCATGGTGATCCAGCAGTTTCAGTCCTCTTCACATTTTGTGACCCAAAAAGTGATGGGCGCGCCTTACTATCATGGCAGATTTAGAGGTGGTTGAAACTTGCAATGCAGTTTCAGTAGCGGCATTACTCCAGAAAATCCTCAGCAAGTTTGGGAAGGGCTGGAGAGATGTAGTGTGCATTTGTAGTGAGTCGGCAAGTTATATGAAAAAGTTATGTGATGATCTGTCCAAGGGCAATGCCGATTTCAAGGCCTTCCCCGTGCGAGACCCCTGCCACTTGCTTGATGGAGTTTTAAAAGCAGCCTTAAAGTCCTCAGATTTGGTTAGGGGTGTAGTTGACTTTGTGGTCCATTCTGGTGCTCTATTTCACACTCTTGTCCTTAAGCTTCTCGCAGCTTTCTTTTGAGTGCAGTTAAAATTCTTTGCACTTCCCACAGTCTTTCCTCTTTGGATAAGTCTTTATCCCTGCCTGAAGGTCTCGATGTAAACAGTTCAAAAGAAACTCCTTTCTCTGAATTTCTACCTTAACGTTATCTTGCATTTCGGGCAGTGTGGGCATAGTTGCCATGTTTGACCAACGAAGGGGTTCTATCACTTGCTTAAGTTTCATGCCGCCAAACAGCTCTTGCACGTGTGTAAGAAACACATATACGACACGGTTACTGATCTGTACAGTGGGGCTCAATACAATGGAAATGTTCTAGATATTCATTTTGGTTTCCAGTTCCTTCGTGATCACGTGGTCCTTATGCACAATAAGCCAGGAAATAAGATAGTAGTTGCACTCAGGCAAATCCTTCAGCAAGCGTTGGCACTCCTGAACTCTCTCACTGTCTGTGCTTCTCCCACAAGCATCCTCAAAGTGTGGCAACAGCTCTTTGATAAGCACGTTCTCATGGAGTTCCCGCAGGTACTGCTTCAACAAACTAGCAACTGTGTTTGGCTCATAATCATCAAGGTTCAGAGACTCTTCTCGATCAAAGACTGCTTTCAGTTCATCCACCTTCGATTTTATACCTGAAACTCTGTAGATGCCTTCACATTTCATGCCATGTTTCTCAACATAATCTATACATTCACGAAACACTGAGGGTATTCTGATCCCATCATACATCATGGTCCTTTCCGCATCTTCAATCAGTGGAATTCCAAACACTTGGGACTTCCACAGGAGGAAGCTCTGGCTCGGGGGTTGGCTTCTTCTTTTTCTTCTTCTCCCTCCACTGTTTTACAATATCTGCTGCTGTTAAGTCCTTTCACTTCTTCTCTTTGTGCTTTTCCTCTTTTTGTTTTTCCTCTTTATGTTTCTCCTCCTATGGTGTTTCCTTAACTTTGAATTATTTTTCTTTCTTTTTTGAAAAACTGGGCTTCTTAAATATATGGAACCCTTTGGATCTCTTCATCTTAGATGGAGTTTCAGCTTCTTCTACCGAGCTGTCTTCTTGAAAGGCAGCATAACCTTCTGTTCTTTTTTCCTTCTTCTTAAATTTCCCCTTCTTCTTTCCATGGTGCTCTATTTAGATATGCACGTGAACTGAAACGCAAATACTTATCATTTTGCACTTTGTATGAATTGAAAGAAAAGGTTATCCCAACTGTCTCCTTTAGCCAGTGGTTCTCTGTATTAGAGGGAGTGATTGCCGTACTATTGATGTGGCGGGCAACCTTTTACCAATTTCCTCCTTAGTGATGATGCCTCGGGCAAGAAATGTGAGGATCTGAGGGCACACATTGATACTGATGTGAATAAAAGTACAGTCTACTGTGTTCTCAGATTTTTGCAAGAGAACATGACCGCTGTCGTTGATATAATGAAGAGGCTGGAATCCGAAAACACATATGTTTACCAAGTGTACAATGTCATTGGTGTGGCGGTCAAACTCTTATTTGAAAGAAAGTTGGGTGACACTTTCAGTGACTTTGGTCCAGTAACATGTGCACTTTTGGAATGTCTGCCACTTGGAAAACAAAGGACTGTTGAGGAGAAGTTTAGGATATTCTACACAACAATGCATGAAAAATAGCAAGCAATGCTGTGTCGAAAGATCCCATCAGCCACCATGTCATTCGAAGTGAGTGAAGCCTCTTTGTGGTATGCCATGCAAGTACTAGATCCCTTCCGCAAAAAAGAGTTTAGTCAAAACGTTGAAAAATATGCATTTATTTTTAACCATTTTAAAGACACTGAGACTGTGTGCAGCCAGTTTAATGCCTATTTGGCAGAGCCTGTGTCTGAGAATCTGCAGCTTCGGGTCCATGAGTATTGGGTGGGAAAGCGCCAACAGTGGCCAGATTTATCAGCTTGTGTGTTGGATATTTTGGCCCTGCCCGTGTCCAGTGCCAATGTGGAAAGGTTGTTTTCCCAAATAAAAGTCTTTATGGGAAGAAAAGAAAGGGCACGGATGGGCAAGGAGTCCTTGGAGAAATATTGTATCATTTATTACAATCATTTTGACTTGTAGCAATGGAACAGATTACTGGATTAACATGAAATTGTTTAGAACATCTTGCACTGAGAGATTACCCTACATATGCGTGCAGTGAAGCAATAAAATAACTTGTGTGTGTTTCCACCTGAAAAAACAGTTGTCCGCGATTTTTTTAAAGGGGAAAATGGGAAAACACTGATAAACAAAGATTCTGAATTTTTTTGAAAACACTGGAATAACACCCCCGGAAGTAAAAAAAAATAAACCCCTAAAACAGGAAACCCTAATTATAAATAAGGGTCACTGACGACTGTACACACACACTCTTCCTGATTTCCTGCACTGTGTTCCTGTTCCCGTCATCTTCCAGATCCAGATTCCAACTACAAGGCCAAGCATTGCTGATCCTACTCCAGGGCCCACTGCAAAACCCAAGCAGTGCTGAACCCATTCCCAGCAAGGCCTCAAATATATAAAACCCAATAAATCTCCCATTAACAGGGGGAAAGCTGTGGTAACTTTTGCATTCTACCACTCACTGAATGCTGCTGCAATCCTGCTATCCTGATGACTTGTAGTATCCAGTGACCAGAATTGCCCGTCCAGTCCTTGCCAGCCGGTGACCAGATCCACAGAGCTTTTTGCCAGGTGCCCTGCCGTGTAGTGACTCGACCCGGTTGACTGTCCAAAAAGCCCAAAACTGAAAAGTGGATTGTGAGTATTTCATCACCCCATATTAATCCCTAGTATACCTGGTCTTGCATTGTCCTCATCCCACTCTATAAGTCATCCTATACTTATCCATGATAACTGGTGCAACTGTCAGAATTCTCTGTGCATTTTGTCATTAATCTCCAAGTATCAGCGCTACTTTTCTCTTCATTTTTGTCTTGCATAGATCTTATGTCCTTACCGATATTTTGATTAAATAAAGTAATTTTCCTTAAAGAAAAGAGGTACACTGGCTAAAGGTTACATTTGCAGCGTAACTTAGAGAATTCACGGGTGGCGTTCCTCTTTTCTTAGTCATTAAATCTAGTTTAAAGTAAAACTGTTCTTTTCACCAACTGATTTCCTTTCCAATTTCACCCTTCCTTTTACTCAAAGCGCCCCTGCTCCTATACTGCATAATTTACCAGCTAGAGACTTACTTTTGATTCCGTTTTGTACCTTTGATAAATATCTATCCCCCAACATAAAAACTGCACTCCAAATCAGTGTATTTCACCCGTTTTATTAAAAACCGTTTGGGTAATTTTAGGCGGGAATTGCAAAAGTGTAAATTTTAAACGTGTTATTTGACTGCAATCTGTTTAAAATTTTCCACTCGTTTCTGAACTGTATGCTTTTGGTAATCCATTCTTTCTGATTGTTAGTGTATTTGCATTGTTGCTCTAGTGAGGAATTATATTTGCTCTAAGGTTTTTAACACACATTCATTATTGATTTATCCATTTCCGAGTGTCATTTCGCCACATTGCAAGAGGTTTAAAATCCGTTTTCTCTCTTATTTGGGGAGGGAAGGTCAGATGTAGATCTGTTTTCAGTTTCTTTTTCTGAGTACCTGCTGCTTCTTTGTATCCAATCAGAAATGATTATTGGTGGGTTGAGGGAACATTGCAGGCAGAAATTCTAACTTGGGTGCTATCTGTCCTAAATCAAAAAGTGCTCCTATTCTACTGTGCTGTGTATATGCTCCACTAAAAAGTCAAACCCAGTGCATTGTTCACATTCTCATTGTACCTCTCATCCCATTGGTGATTGCTGCCCCATATTAAAAAGTGTGTGAGTTCTTTTGAATTTTAAAATAAATAAATCTTGCATTTGACCAACCAGCCTGGTTCATGGTCCATTGTGACCCGGGGTATTTGAAAAGGGTGTGTGATATGAGTGGTGTATCTTCCCAAAATTGAATCCACATAAATAAGGAGAAAAGCACCTCAGTTAGGCGTTACATACTAGGCCAAGACCAAGGTGTATGTGTTGCCTGATTGAAATCCTTAACAAACCCTTACACCACAGAGTGTGACTTCGGTGGCAGGTACGTGTTAGTGCATAGGAAACTGGGGCGTTCCGAAGTACTGTTAACGAATATTTATAGTGCCAATACAGATGACCTTATATTTATGAACAGGTGTTTAACAAGTGCGCCAAGTACCCAACTGCGCAATTGATCTGTGGAGGAGACTTCAACAATATACTCAATACAGAGCTAGACTGCACACCAACTACCCCCTGACCGCTAACCAACGTGGCGTGTGCAATACACACACATATCACTGATCTGGGACTGAGAGACGCTTAGCACTCACTACATGGGACAAAGAAATCCTTTACCTTTTATTCATCTGTTCATGACATGCAGGGATGTTGCTAGGTCTGTAAAAGATCCGGGTGTATGCTCATTTTGGGACTGTCGGGACTGGGGGCTAGCTAGCCTTTTTCGTTGTAACCCCTGAGCTTCTATCTGGGGCTACAACCAAAACACCCATGGCAATAGCCCCCTCAGCACCCTGCCCCAGCAACGTCTCTGATGACATGCACTCCCGTATAAACCTATGGCAAACATCGCACACAATCCTGAGCTGGGTTAGAGAAATCCAGATTCTTCCCAGGACGCTGTGGGATTACTCCCCTGTATCGCTTGTCATAGATATCCCAGATAGCGCTCCCCAAAGAGCGCAATGGCGGTTCAAACCCACATCACTCCTAGACCCAGTCTTTGGGACTAGCTTAGTGCAGCATATTTCAGACTTCTTTGAAACTAATGAAGGATATGTAACCAAGCAGGCCGTTCTATGGCAAACATTCAAGGTATACATGCAAGGAATAACAATGTCCACTGAATTTGGGGTGTTGCGCGATATCAGGCGGGAACTTGGGAGACAAGAAGACGCCATAGCCCAACTGCAGGCAGAGTACTCAGATAACCCATCCCCGCAGGTCAATGTGGAAATTAAAACACAACTAGAAAAATATTGCGAGGCAGCAGACAGGGGAAAACACCATTCTGATAGGCCGATGGAGGCTCGTAGATAACAGGAGAGACAGGGCAAACATTTAGCACGTTTGGTGCACATGGAGAGAGGCAGTACGACTTTCCCGTATGTAACCAGGCATGATGGTGTGGTGCTTATGAAAAAAGAAGAGGTCAGTGGAGTGTTCTTCGACTTCTACAGTGACCTATATTTGCCCCAACGCACAACCTCTGACCTAGAGATTGATGAATGCCTTTCTGCGATACCCACAACACTATTATCAACAGAGACTCGCAATGCTGTGGAAACACCCATAACACTCGACGAGATAAAGGTGTTGATAAAAGAACTACCCGGTGGGAAGGCCCCAGGCTCGGATGGGTTGGGGCAGAATTATATAAGGAATTCGCGGAAACTCTTGTACCTCGCCTGTTGGTGGTGTGGACCGAAGCATTAGACATTGCTATCTTGCCAGAATCAATGCAAGAAGCAGTCATAACCCTACTGTTGAAGCCCGGGAAACCACCTGAGGACTGTGGATCGTACCGCCTGCTGTCACTCCTTGACACGGATGCGAAAATATTTGCCAAGATACTAGCTTACCGAAAAAACCCAGTGATGCCATACATGGTACACAAGGACCAATTGGGATTCGTAGTGGGGAGATCGACGGCATCTAATATTCGTAGGTTTTATAATGTTCTCGCGAAGATTCCTCAAAACTCTGAAGGGGTAGCCATATCTTTGGATATGCAGATAGCTTTCGATACTGTGTACTGGCTGTTCCTGTTTAGAGTACTGCACAATTACAGAGTCAGTCCTAACGTTATCAGTTGGGTACAAATCCTTTATACACAACCGTTTGCTAGGGTGCCTGTAAATGGGGTGCTGTCGTCGGCACTGCAGTTGGCAGGTGGCACAAGACAATGTTGCCCACTCTCACACCGCCCTGCTGTTCGCACTTGTGATTGAACCCCTGGCAGATCTCATGAGGGCGTGACATGCAAGGGCGGGTATCTCCATAGCCGGGCATATAGAGCTGAATCCTGAGAAATATCTCCAGAGGGTGATAACCGTGGTACAAGAGTTTGGAAGGTTCTCCGGACTCTGATTAAACATGAATAAGTCTGAAATATTCCCATTGACAGACAACACAAAGCCACCAAGCAATCTATTTGGGCTAAGATGTGCTCCCCACCAGGTCAGATATTTAGGGGTAGAGATAGAGAGATGGGCCAACCTCGTTGCTCCCTTAACTATGATACACTGACTATAGCAATATGCGTTAAACTCAAGCACTGGAACCAGCTGCTGTTATGGTCATGAAGTCAGGGGCACAGGGATGCAGGGGTCGCATGCACAGGAGACCTGGGTGGACACTGTCCTTGCGCCTTTGGCGCCAGACTCATGAACAAAGGTAAACAAGAACATCCATTTAACACCAAAAAGCTTTTATTATGGGCATAGCACTTCGGATGCATTAACCTTGAACATTCCATCCATTAAGCAGGATGCATTAACCTTGAACATTCCATCCATTTAGCAGCCCCAAGTGTATTCTTGGGTGTGACTGCTAATGGATTGCCTTTGCACGTGCTCACTCTCTAGGAGAGGCAGGGTGTGGCTGGTAAACCGGCACTAATGGGCGGGCCCAGATCTCAGCTATATAAGCTGCCACGATCCAAGACAGATGCTTCGCGTTATTCTGCACTTGCAAGCAGCGTAATGCTCACCGTCACCTGAGGTCAGACTTACCTTTGAAGATCCTGCTTCCTGGACATCCTGCTTCCTGCCAACATACTTACCAACTGGGGGAAGCTGTTCTTACCTGTACATCTCTACGGAGGACCAAGTATTCATCTCTACAGTTTCAGGAACGCCGAAATCTTCATCTTGGCACCACAGCACGACACACTCCATCGTCGACAGCAGCGCCTGCAAGGAAAAACAGAAGACAAGGTCAGACATCGAAAAAACAGTCAGTTTAAGGTTGCGCTTCACCATACTTCGCGCTTTTCCATAAAACCATCAATTACCTGCTGTCGAACAATGCGGTATCATCCATCTTCCATCTGGCCGCGTCTCGCGTCTCACAGCTGCATTGAGGCCGCATTTCCATCTAAGGGAAGAAAACATAAGAGAGACATTATTGTGGGCATAAATAGGAGCAACATATAAAGACATTAAAAAGAATGAACAGCATCACAAGAGCTCAAGAAAGACTTACCAATCATAAGGAGAAGCATAGTCGCAGCGGGTCTGGACTAATCCTTATCAGGGATCAGTGAAGGAACTAGATCCCATTCGACGCACCCCTGCCAGAAGTAGCAGGACGGAGAGCTTATCTTCCATAATTTACAGGTGAGCTTTATGGACCGGCGTATACTCACAGAAACCGTACTTTGGGGTCAAGGGTTAGAGAGGTACAACAATCACAGAATGGCGCACTCACACACTGTTATCTCCATGCAGGAGCAGTATGACCACGTACCACCGCTCACAGCTGCAGAGGTCTGAAGGGGGTGATTCAAGTTCAAGGAGGGCTGCAACCGTGCCCCAAGGCCTCCGCAGAGACCAGGTGAGCATAACAGAACGCGAAGCCTCTAATACTCTCTGCCTGGACGTTATGGAAATTTCAGAAACAGATCAGTTAGCCCTCTTACTAGGGGAATTACAGGCTGAAGTACATGCTTCAAGACAGGAAACCAATGCATTACGGAGGGATCTTATTGTAACTCGAGAAAGAACTGACAAATTGGCAAGACAAATGCTACAAGCACAAGCAGGACAGGTTCCACTGCCTGGAGTGACCCATTCTTCAAATTTTTCCACACCACAACAATCAACACCGGTTCAGGTGGTTCTTCCAGGAGCAGTGCCTCTAGCCCCTCCCGAACACTTCATCGGCGACCCAAACAAGTTCGCTGTATTTATGTACCAATGTTGCCTTCATTTCTTGTGCAGACCAGGAGCCTTTCCTAATGACCAAGCCAAAGTGGCGTTTGTACTCTCGTATTTAGGAGGTAGTGCGGCGTACTGGTCTATGACTTTGGTAAATCAAGATGACCCTTTACTCCGGAACTTTGGGAATTTCCGACATGAGATGGAAAAATTGTTTGCCCGTCATACTCAAGGACAAGCTCTGGACAACGAGTTGTTGTCACTCAGACAAGGGAGTCAAGATCTATTAACCTATATTGTAACCTTCAATCATCTCATAGCCCAGACCAACTGGCCAGAAGAGAAGAAGGCTATACTCTTTTACCGAGGGTTACATGGCGAACTTAAGGATGTGTTGGCGCAAGTGGTGAATCCCCCTGAGAGGTATGCGGACTACATAGACCTGACGGTGCAACTCGATCATAGGTTGCAGAATAGGAAAATGGATCGAGCTAGATCAGAGGGGCGGTCAGTTTACGTACGACCTCGTGAGAATCAGACTAAACCACATGAACAGTCTGAACCAAGGCAAATTGGTGGATTACGAAGTCCCCTTACCAAAGCAGAAAGGGAAAAAAGAAGACAACAACAGCTTTGCTTATATTGTGAACAAGCAGGTCACTTCCTCTGTGACTTTCCGGTAAAACCACCCAAGAAAACGGTTGGGGCAACAGACAAAACTGATGAAGAAGAAGAACAGAACTCGGGAAACACCAATGCCCGGCAAGTGTAGGGGTCCGCTTGTCGAGCATGAAAAAGGAATCCATACAGACCTCACATCTAGTCCTTCCAGTGCTTTTGGTGAATCACAAGCAACCATCAAAAATACATACCTGGGAGGCATGTATTGATTGTGGAGCTGTGGGTAACTACATTGACCAAGATTTGGCTCTCCGAATAGGCCTTCCTCTCCGACAGAAGCAGAAATCAGAAAACGTCACTGCTGTGGATGGTTCTCAGCCATCATCCGGCCCGGTGACACAATACACCGAGAAAGTCAAGCTTCTGTGTCATGAAGACTACACATCACCTCATACCCACACCCACACTCCTACCACTGGCCTCTGCAAGCAGTTCCCAATTTTCCTTTTTTCTTTTCCACTTTCAAACCTTCTATCTCCCTCTTTCTCACTCTCTCCCTCTCTCTCCCTCTCTCTCTTTCTCTCTCTCTCTCTCTCTCTCTCTCTCTCTCTCTCTCTCTCTCTCTCTCTCTCATATAGATCAGAGAATGGCAGATGAGGGGAGGGGGGCTGACTGCTGACGGCAATCATTACCCTATTTAAATTGTAAATGTTCTGGGATACATAAAGCTTTCATTTCATAGGAAGGGCTGCAAGGGACATATAAAGTGCAGGGGGCATTTCATCTTGATTGGAATGTTGGTGGGTAGGCTGATAGCTGGCTCAGACCTCACTCTGGCTTGCTTTGGAGCCGTGACCAGGGGGTCTGCCAGTTCCTTTGCCCTTGTGTCTGTCAGGTGTTCACCAGGCAATCGGGAAGGGGCCAAAACCCCAGGTTGTTTCCCCCAAAAGTCTACCCTAGTGGCTGAAACAGGTTTCAATCCTCTCCCACACAGCACACACAGCTACAGGTAAAACATTGGCACCCCCTCACACTCATCCCGGTGTTGAGGCAATTCCATCACGTTTCATGAGATGTGGTTTAGGAAATATAAAAAGTGGAGTGAGGATTGCTCAGTGTCCCACAAAGCAGAATACACCACCCCTTAGCCTAAAGGGGATGCTGCGGCCGCAGGAAGGCAAAGAGAAGCATGCTTACATTGAACAAATAAGGCGGTGGAGAGAATGCCTGCAACTGTGGGAGAACGTGAAGGAGCAATGTAACTATGCAGTATTCTCAAATGTGTAGTCTTTACACCCGCTTAGTGGGTACTTATCTCTTCCAGGGCTTAATGTAAAGCACTGCACATGCAATGCAAAGAAAACTCTTGGCCAACTATCTCCAAAACATAATTGAGTCCCACTGAAAAGGCAAATGGCTGTTCATATTGCACAAAGAATCTTGTAATTAATAGTTGATAATGAAGGAAGGGACACTAATATTACGAGGTCTTTTGTGGAAATGACCAAAAAGCTGCTGCGGACAAGTGTTATAACACTGGTCCTCCAAAGCTCAGGCAATGAGTCACGCCTAAGTATGTATGAGCCTACTTTCTGCCAGAGATGCCAGTGCAAATTGGGGACAGCGCTCCCATGTGCATGCAAGATTACCTCTATTGAATGCGCTTTTTTCAGTGAACAGGAGAAACTAGTTGTGAAAGGATGGCTATGTGTCCAAATGTCGCTATTAAGTACAGTATAAAGCAGAACCCTGAGGCTTTGAACCAACAGTTCGCCTTAGTTTGATTCATCAAATGTCAGACACCCTACAATCGGTTTATTTTATTTTTCAATGTTCTTCAATTGTATATATTTTCTTCGTGCAGAGGAGACACATTTTGTCTGTGAGCTGTTCTTTACGGGCTTAAAATATGTCAGTTTCATCAGAGTTTTGGATTGACTGGTCACATTGTATGTTTCGGACATCAGAGTGCTATCACATGTCATGTCACCCTGCATGGATTTTCATTACACATTCCTCTGGTGTAGAAAATCAACAAACAAAAAAAATATTCTTAGGAGAAATTCCGACAGCAAAGCAGAAAGAAACCAGTCACATTCCAAGCACAAGTCGGCACGTCGAGGCAGAATATTCTAAATTCACCAATTCCAAAAGATCACACACAGATGCCACTTCTGTGGCTTCACCCCAAACCGTTTCAGAACAGTCACGAGTAGCTCATCCACTCCTGCGTTTTTCTTTGCATTCTGGGCCTTTTAGTTCTTCTTTGATAATAGGAAAAATAAACCTGAAAATTGCATCAAAGGCAAGATAAGCCCCAATTTAAACTAAAAATGGAATATTTAAGCCTGTTGGCATAGCCATACAGTATAGGTGCAATATCACTATGCCAACATGTCAGTAAATAACTATTGCAACATTCTTAAATAAATTCCTTCATTTGGAAAACATATATGATGACATTGGAAACAAGATGGCACGAAGCAGCAAAGGTTCGAATCCTGGGTCCGTGCTAAGAAACCTCTGGGTATTAAGCGCGTTATAAATACGCAACTAAGACATATTCCTGTAACAGTGTGAGCGCCTTAAAAATGCAAATAAAAAATGTGCATTTACTGCAGTATTTACATTGTGCCACCCCCAACCAACCTGCCCAGTCGAGCCCCCCTACCGTTATAACTCCTTTGGGCAACTGATCGGACATCAGCTCCAAGGGTCCAGGCCACGGCCATGACTAACCTGAAAGTGTAACCAGGTACACCCATTCACCTGTCACCATAACTGCAGGGAGGTCAGCCCCCTGATCCAGACCCAGAGAGGAGGCAAGATGGGCCAACAAACAACAACCAAGAATGTTGGTAGATAATCATTAAGTGGCAACCTCACACCAGAGTCTTCACCAAACTGACTGACTTACTAACTGCTCCTCCAACATATCCAACGCCATTAACATCTGACTAGGGTCTAGCCACACTACTCATAAACACAATAAGAATCAATCTAATGTTCGCACCCCCTACCATCTCTGAGATTTTGGAAACAAACTTTGCGACACACAGTCCATAAATCCATCAAATACACAATTACACACCAACACAATAGTTAGTCTTAGTCATAGACCAACAGCCACCCGCAACTCTGGAGCCTTAAGTTAGCCAGCACGCACAACACCAATCCACCATAAGAAAACACAACACACACACCCACACAAACACTAGGACACATCCGAGGCACTGAGTCTACCCATACGGTTACAATACACAGGGCCTCCCGAACCATCTCCCACATGCAAAACAATGCTCACAGATGCCAGTTCTTTCTGGCTCTGAACCTATCCTATCATCCTATCCCAACTATCACACACAGGCCTCCTTTCTTGCAGAGCCACATGAGTGCTTGGAGACTGCCCTTGAGTGGTAGCGGTGTGTGGTATAAATCAACATAACATAACATTGGCTTTTTAACTCTTTTAGGGAACAAGCAAACAGATGTAACAAAGGGTAAGGGAGTATGGAAACATTAAAAGGTGTAGCTGAGGCTTTCCCCATGTTTAAAAAAAGATGAATATCCAAAAATATGGAAATTCAGTAGATGTAAAGACATGGAACTGTACTTTATATATATATTACACGGCCCCTGAGTGTGGCCGTGTAGTTATGGTTAAGTTGCTAAACTCATAGGAAGACCACTTTTTCGGCATCTTATAAGTTCGCTCCCCTTGGAGGAATCCTCACCAAAATTTGCAAAAAAAAGTATAAGGCCCACTCTGAATTGTTACAGCAAGTTTGGTGAGGTTTGTGCAGGGGGTGAAAAGGTATAGGGGGCGTGCCAAATCATTTTTTTTCTGCATAAACTGAATGGGCGAGAACTTTGTGCACAGCTACAGGCCGAACGGCTGGACGGATTTGCACCAAGTTTGCGGAAGGAGCAGGGGCTTGGGTCAGAAAGCATGCTTTTGTGTGTTTGGTGGAAATCCGACCAGTACTTTTGTTGCAAAGAACTGAAATGTACATTTCAAAAAATTAGTGATATCTGGCTCCACTCCGCGGACCCATTTCCCTGTTCACTCCGCGGACAGAAGGCTCATTGGCTTGCAGTACGCCGTGCTGTCGATGAAATTTGGACGCAGCCGGTGGTTGGTTGGAGAAAAGCGTGCTGTGCGTCAAAGTTTTGGGAAATGCCGCCATGGCGGATCAGAGGACAGTGCGGCACCGAAAGGGACGGACAAACATAATGTACGGCATGTAGTGGTGGAGAGAGAAGTGGTTAATCAGAGATATGTGATTATTAGGTGGACAAAGACAGTGGTGTGCCTGCAGTATCTGTGCGTACTGTGCCAATTCGCTGGTCCCTGCACAGGCCACAACCATGTGTGGTGCATGCAGGCAGCCTTCGTTATGGCATGATAGCTCGTGCCGCAACCACTTACAGTGCTGCCTGGTGGTACCTGAATAGCAGACGGGGAGTGCATTGCAAAACATATATTATGCCATGTGGTGGTGGGAGGAAGGGATGGAAACGGTGGGGAAGTGAGAAGTGAATAATCTGAGATATGTCAATAGGTGGATGAAGATGTTGATGTGCCTGCAGTGTCCTTGCGTACACTGCCAATTCGCGGGTCTCTGCACAGTCACCTCCCATGTGTGCTACATGCAGGCAGGCTTCGTTACGCCACAATAGCTCGTGCTGAGACCTATTTCCATGGTGACTAGTGGTAGCTCAATTACAGAAAAGGAGTGCATTGCACATGACATGCACATTATAAGATAGCGTGTACTCCGGTGTGTTGCATGGATGGCGGTCTTGCAGCGACAACTATGTACCGTGGTTGGAATTAGGTGTCACATTGTTCCCTTCTGTGTGTGGTACGTTAGCATTGCATAGATGGTTGATTGCATGGGTGTGGTGCTTCTTAGCACATCCTACAGTGTTTAATCGATGGCTCCAGCTACTGGAGTGAACAGTTGTGCAGTGAGTCCACTGAGTGCAGTGTTGTAATACTGACAGTATCAAAGAGGGTAGGGATGAAGTGCACCTTCTATGTGCATGGATACTGCAGTGTGTGAAGTGGGTGCAATTCTTCAATAGTGTGTGCATAGAAGTGGAGATGGACTAAACTGCATGTAGCAATGAATTGCGTAGTGCCCATTGCGTGGAGTGGTGACTTCTGTACTGCAGTATGACGTATTGCTTTTCTGTACTGAATAGAGCGCTCGGTGATGTACTATGTGAATGAAAGTGGGTATGGGTGCCGGAGGCTGTGTTATGTTTCCATGAATAGCTGTATTATGGTGTTGAGGTTGGGTAGTAGTGGTGGTGGCTGTGGTACATGTGTGCAGTGTGGTACGTGAGCACATGATGGTATGCATGGCTGAATTATGTTGCGGTGGGTCTGGGCAAGGCAAAGACTATTGGGTGCATGGCCAAAGGTACACTGCATCTGTCACAGACTCCTCACCTTCACAGAATGGTTGTGGAGCACATTGTACATTTCATAGAGCACCAGAAGTCAGCTGACATGCAAATACTGTTGGTTGGTTTGGTTGGCAGTAACACCATCATATGTAAATGAAAGTGGGTGGGGGTGCTGGAGGCTGTGTTAAGTTTGTAGATTCTGGTACAAGGTGAATCTTTCTATGCATAGTCATATGAGGCTGTGGAGTGCCCGTGGCTGTGGTATGTGTGTGGATTGTGGTACTTGAGGACATGTTGCCATGCATGGCTACATTACGTTGCAGTGGGTTTGGCCAAGGCCTAGACTATTGGGTGCATGGCCAAAGGCCATTGGCCATAGGCCATGCACCTGAAAGCCAAGGCCTTCACCACACCCACTGCAGCAATGCAGTTTTGACTGCATCTCTCAGAGAGTGGTCACCTTCACGGAATGGTTTTGGAGCACATTTTACTCTTCATAGAGCGCCAGAAATGCACTGACATGCATACATTGTTGGTTCCATGGGTGAGGTAATTGTTGTAACATCCTATGGTTTTCGGTGTATGGCTGGAGCTTGTGCAGTGAAATGTCTTGCAGTGTGCCCACTGGATGCAGTGTCGGAACACTGTCAGTATAAGAGAGGGTAGGGTTGAAGTGAATCTTCAATGTGCTTGGACATTCTGGTTTGTGTAGCTTCCAGGGAGTAGGCCCAATGTTGTGAGGATTGTGCGGTTTGGTTTAAAGTGACATAATACTTTGCACATGGAAGTGGGTAGCGGTGGTGGAGGCAGTGGTATGTTTGTGGAATCTGCTAACTATGACATGTTTCCATGCATCACTGTATTATTGTGCTGGGGTTGGGTAGAAGTTCTGCTGGCTATGTTACGTTTGTGCATTGTGGTTTATGGCCACATGCTCTTATGCATGGCTCCATTATGTTGAGATGGGTGTCGGCAAGCAGTAGACTCTTCTGTGCATGGTCCAAGGCATGAAAGGTGCCGCTCTGGACGATTTTGGATGCTGACATCGTGTTTTTATGACATTTGTGATGTCATCTTTGATGTCATGGGTGTTAGTCTTAGCAGTGCACAGTGGTGGCGCGAGTTATGGATGCTTAGCTTACCATAACTTGGGAATTTCTGGGGGGTTTCGGTTTTACTTGTAATCATAGTATGGATAGGTTGTTGTTAGTGCAAAGTAACTGTAACGTTCCTGTTTTTCCACTGAAGTTGCTAGGTTGTTCTTAGGGCAACTGAAGCATAACGTCCCTTCACCAATGTTTTTTCACTCAATTTGTTAGGTTTTTAGTAGGCCACTGTAACCAGACCCTTCCCTTAGCATAGTCTTTCAGTAAAGGGGATAGGTTTGTAGTAGTGCAATTTAACCATAACATCCCTTTAACAATGTTTTTTGTTAGTGAATATATATATATATATATCTATTACCACCGCCCTATAGTTAAGGTGAGTCGGACTCCTGTAGGAACCTCGAAAAAATGAATTGCTTATAACGTTTGACTCGTGCAACCGATTTGGCCTAATTTTGAAGTCAATTAGAGACGTTCGGGCCCACAAAGACTGCAAATTTTGGTGAAGATTCATTAAGAAAGTCATTAAGAAAAAAAAGAATATGTTGTGGTCTGCTTCCCATTAATTTCCCATAGACAAAAAGGGTACATTCTTGCCAGACCGCACAGCCCACACCGCTGAATGGAATCGGACCAGGTCCGAAACAATTTGGGCACAAAGCGTTGACTTGAGGCATTTGTGATATCATCTTTGATGCCCTGGATGTTAGTCTTAGCAGTGCACGGTGGTAGCGTGAGTTATGGGTGCTTAGCTTACCATAACTGGCGAATTTCTGAGGTTTTTCGGTTTTACTTGTAACCATTACGTCCCTTTAACAAAGGTTTTTCAATGAATTTCATAGGTTTTTATTAGTCCAATTTAACCATAACGTCCCTTTAACAAAGTTTTTTCAGTGAATATATATATATATATATATATATATATATATATATATATATATATATATATATATATATAGGAGTGATCAAACTATGGATGATTCCACTATGCATTTTAGTAGAGCTGGACCAGAAAAAGGAAGGCTTTTCCAATATGTCGCAGTTGAAAAGCAAATGAATTACAGAGGTGAATCAGAGAAGGGCAAGGCTGGACCAGTCCCAAGAAGCCATGGACACTCTGGGCCGGAATGATCAGACAGTAGTTACAAATATGTGAAAGAATGAACTCCTGTTCAGAAGACGGGCACGAGAACACTGAAGACGTCAGAGGTTCATTAAATAAGAGTATTTTAAATGCACCAGAGCTCTAAAACATGGACTTCAGTCACTTGGATGGGTGAAAACAGATAATCGTGACATACTACGCCAATGCAAGGAGGCAGACTATGCTATACTCCCATTCTCCTCCGGAGACCTATCACATAGTCAGTCACTCTCACTGGCTCGGGGGAAGAAGCACTCTCCAACCCCTCCTTAATCGGGGCCAATGGACCTCTGACTGGATGGCCATAGAGAAGTTCAAAGGGACTGTAACCAACTCCCTCCTGAGCGATTTCTCTATAAGCAAAGCGAAGGCATGGCAGTAGAAGTTCCCACTTTCTTTTAAGGGGTTCCTCTAAATCACCTATCATGCTCTTCATAGTATGATTAAACCTCTATACCAGTCCATTTGTCTGTGGATGGTAGGCTGTAGAGAACTTGTAAGTGACACCACAGTTTTTCCACATGGCCTGCATGTAGTGGGACATACAATTGGATCCCCTGTCGGATATCCCTTCCTTAGGAAACCCTACTCTGATAAAAATACCAAGTAGAGCCTTAGCCACAGCCTGAGCCGCAACAGTCCTCTTGGCTCCACTCTCAGAGGTTTGGCAAGTGTGACAGCTCCTACAGTATTTGTCAACTTCTTAACCCATCTTAGGCCAGTAGAAGTATAAGGGAAGCCTTTTCTTGGTCTTTTTGAAGCTCAAATGACCAGCCAAAAGTATCTCGTTGGCCAACTGTAGGAACTGGAGTCTGTTGTCTAGGGGCACTACAATTCTTTTGCAGTCCCCAGGGATAGACTCAGGTGGTTCACTATAGAAGAGTATGTATTTAAACAAAAGGAAGGAACATATAACAAACTACATCAACACAGTATATATCCTCAGACAGCAATTTCTTGTAGCAACCACGAAACAAATATGGACTGCATTATGTGTTCTCAATAATCATCAAAAAGCAGTATTACCAAAAAATATCATTTTTAATATATTAATCTCTCTTCAGCACAAGAAATACACTAATTTGTTTAAAAAACATACACACATAACATAGTCATATACATCTTAAAATCATGCCACCTCACAGTGTACATAACTAAATGCCAAAAATTTCATTAGCACAACACAACAATGGCAACTCAATTTTTCTCATTCCCCATTGTGTGAACCAGCCCAACTTATATAAGTTTCAGTCCTCTGTGTTTCAAAATAACCGGACATTCATCAGGGGCAGAAGTAATCCTGTGCTCCAGGTCGATTCTTCCTACATATACACCAGGTTGCTATCTCTAAGGATAAAAAGACAAACACGTATCACTAACACGGGCATAATCAGTGTAATCAATCACCATAGCCAAACCCTAATCACCAATAGGGTATCTAGTACACACTACATCATGTACTGGATCTGAGGTCAGAAGAAACATATGTCTTCACCATAGAAGCCAAGTCAGTACTGGCTCTTCACTATTACAGCAGCAAGTGAAATTCGAAAGTGAGTACCTAGAGGAATTCTACCAATGGCAGTATTTTTATTCACCTCTTAATCCCGAACACAAGGAATTTAGGGAATGTCCAACCACATTAGAGCCTGGTACAACAACAGAAACCGGCTCACTCTCGGGTGTTAAAGCTGTTATTTAGTTGGATACAGTCACAACTCAGTGGCACTGTCATCCATCATCTTTCTTTCCGATTTCCTAAACGAACTATCAGTGCCTAAAATACAACAAGTTGAGGGTGAGATGCCTAGCTCCAGATGTCAAGTAAGGATCTGCTTCTCTAATTAGAAAGGGCCAAAAAGGGTCTTACCTATTTAGGCGGTTTTCAATACTCCGAAAAACACTACAGTAAAAGCCTGTATAGATAGGGCCTCTTCCTTCTAAAATTCCTCTTGCTCTGAAAGAGTAAAAAAGCTAAGTAAATACATAGCAAAGAATAGGGGCATCTTCTACAGAGCGATAGAATTAAAGTTACTTCAAAAGGCATCCCCCCGTTCTTACCTTATCTATACCAGCTGATAGCCTGCAAACAGGCAGAGTACTACATCTCACACCCGGGATGATAGTGGATCAACACCCTGAGACCACGGCCAAAAACTGTACTGAAATCCTTATTCCGCGTCACTAGCGTAATGTGATGACGTCATCACGCTCTGCGGAACGCGGTAACGCAATGACGTCACCACGCTCTGCATCACGCGCGTTGGAACACCCATTCGAATCAGACAAAACATGCCCGAGTTGCTAAGCAACTAAGGCCGCAAGACCTCTTGTTTTGCCTGATTCGAATGGGTGTTCCAACGCACGTGACGCGGAGTGTGGTGACGTCATTGCGTCACGCTAGTGACGCGGAATAAGGATTTCAATACGGTTTTTTGACCGTGGTCTCAGGGTGTTGATCCACTATCATCCCGGGCGTGAGATGTAGTACTCTGCCTGTTTGCAGGTTATCAGCTGGCATAGATAAGGTAAGAACGGGGGGGATGCCTTTTGAAGTAATTTTAATTCTATCACTCTGTAGAAGATGCCCCTATTCTTTGCTATGTATTTACTTAGCTTTTTTACTCTTTCAGAGCAAGAGGAATTTTAGAAGGAAGAGGCCCTATCTATACAGGCTTTTACTGTAGTGTTTTTCGGAGTATTGAAAACCGCCTAAATAGGTAAGACCCTTTTTGGCCCTTTCTAATTAGAGAAGCAGATGCTTACTTGACATCTGGGGCTAGGCATCTCACCCTCAACTTGTTGTATTTTAGGCACTGATAGTTCGTTTAGGAAATCGGAAAGATAGATGATGGATGACAATGCCACTGAGTTGTGACTGTATCCAACTAAAGAACAGCTTTAACACCTGAGGGTGAGCCGGTTTCTGTTGTTGTACCAGGCTCTAATGTGGTTGGACATTCCCTAAATTCCTTGTGCTCGGGATTAGGAGGTGAATAAAAATACTACCATTGGTAGAATTCCTCTAGGTACTCACTTTCGAATTTCACTTGCTGCTGTAATAGTGAAGAGCCAGTACTGACTTGGCTTATACGATCGAAGACATATGTTTCTTCTGACCTCAGATCCAGTACATGATGTAGTGTGTACTAGATACCCTATTGGTGATTAGGGTTTGGCTATGGTGATTGATTACACTGATTATGCCCGTGTTAGTGATACGTGTTTGTCTTTTTATCCTTAGAGATAGCAACCTGGTGTATATGTAGGAAGAATCGACCTGGAGCACAGGATTACTTCTGCCCCTGATGAATGTCCGTTTATTTTGAAACACAGAGGACTGAAACTTATATAAGTTGGGCTGGTTCACAAAATGGGGAATGAGAAAAATTGAGTTGCCATTGTTGTGTTGTGCTAATGAAATTGTTGGCATTTAATTCTGTACACTGTGAGGTGGCATGATTTTAAGATGTATATGACTATGTTATGTGTATATGTTTTTTAAACAAATGAGTGTATTTCTTGTGCTGAAGAGAGATTAATATATTAAAAATGATATTTTTTGGTAATACTGCTTTTTGATGATTATTGAGAACACATAATGCAGCCCATATTTGTTTCGTGGTTGCTACAAGAAATTGCTATCTGAGGATATATACTGTGTTGATGTAGTTTGTTATATGTTCCTTCCTTTTGTTTAAATACTATTATTTATCCTCACTTAGTAGGAGGGAATATCACCAGAACGTGGGGGTTACCCCTGTAGAAAAACTATCACTATAGAAGAGGCCATCTTCCCAGCTCAACCTAAGCTTTCCAACTTCTTGCACATCAAGTTGAGAAGCAGTCTGTTGTCGAAGACCTTCGAGAGCTGGACACTCTCTTTGTCCTCTGCTGAAGTCTGCCCTGTTGGGTCCACCTTCTGCCAGTAAAGACTGCAGCTCAGGATGGTCAACAGGGTCAAAATCTCCAAACAAAACAGTGTCTTCCTCCAGATCTGACTCTTCATAAACTGGATCAACCACACATGGGTGTACCTCATACTCTGCCTCAGGAGGTGGAGGAGTCACAGGTGTGACCTTGGACAATCTTGGGGATGTCCTTGTTGGTAGCACAGGGGTGCTGTCTGTTTTTTTCCATGAGGTCTTGAGTTTCCCCTTTGCCTCTTTCTTTCCAGGAATAGCAGTGAGCAACTCCTGTGGAGTGGGAGTGATAGTTTCCTCTATCAGCACCTCTGGAGAGCCTCTCAAGGTCCTCTCCCTTGCAGGCCTAGTGAGCTCCTGTTTTCTTTTACTGGGAGGCCTGGGGGGTACTTGACACTACTCCAAGATCTTTAAGATCATTGCCCAACAGCACCCTTCCAGGTACTTTAGATTGCACACTAACAGGTATCCTGACAGTCATATCATTACACTGGATGAGAGCTGGTAACTGGGGAAGTATTTGCACAGGCCCTCCAGCTAACTTGGTGAGGCATTTGGGTGCCTTAGCAACAGCCTTCACCTTGAACAATTATTCATCCACCACAGTTATGCTGGCTCCAGTGTCTCTGATGGCAGGAGTCTCCTGGCCATTCACAAGAACACTATCTTTATAATACTCTTTAGTATTATCTGGGATGGAATTATAGACATCTAAATTATGTTGTTCCCACACGCCCAGGGACACTAAAGAAACTCTAGCTGAGGCTCTGATGGGTTCAACAGCCAGTAGGTGAAAGTTTCCACTTGCCATAGGTACTTCTTCCTCTGGGGAGAAGGCCAAGGAGACAGTATGGACCCCTGAAGGTTTACCCTTACACCTGGGATCCCCTTTAACATGGTCAGTTGACCCACAAACATAACATTTCCCAAATGTTTTGATGAATGGGGGTTTGTTCTGACCTCCATCTGTTTTGGGTCCAGATGGTGCACTAGCCTGATTCGGTTTCCCGTGTGGTTTACCCTTATGTTGCTGTTTCTGGCCCTCTTTTGGATTGGAGGTATTTAAATTCTCCTTGTTATCTTTCTTTGGCTGCTTTCCCTCATCCTTCTTCTGAGTGGCTCCAGAATCCTTGTGAGTAGCCCTGTTGGCAACCCACAAGTCAGCAGCCTTAGCTAACTTCTTTGGATCTATCTCCTTAGAATCAGCCAAGTGCTGTCTGAGCCAGGAGAGCAGGCATCATAAATGGACTCCAACATAACAAGATTTCTCATACCTTCATAAGTGTGTACTCTGTAACCCTTAACCCAACCATGTAAGTTTTTCAAACATTCACATACCCAGGTAGCCCAAGGGGTATCATCATGCTTTTTGAGGGTCTTAAACCTCTTAAAGTACTGGGAAGGGGTCTTCCCAAATCTAGCAATTAAAGCTAGCTTCACACACTCATAATCCATCCTATCCACCTCCCCCAACTCAATCACAACATCAGATGCACCAGTGGGTAGCCTAGAGAAGAGCCAAGGAAGCAACTGATTCCCTGCAATGTCTTGAATCCCATGGTTATATCAAAACATTGCCAACCAATCCAAAATAATCAAGCTTAACCTCGTACATACCCACAATTTATTTAGGCATACAGGGTCTCATAGGACCGGAAGACCTAGAAGACTCTGGGAGAGAAGCATTTTCAATAGACAACTTTTTCATCTCTAAGGCATGGTTCATCTCCATTTCTCTGAGCTTAAGTTCTTGATGCTTTTGTTCAGTTTGAGCATTTAAACATTTGAATTCCAATACAAGCCCCGTCTTTTCTAGAGCAATGGATTCAGGACTGAATGTAGGACCTGTAGGGGTCCCAGTGGAAAGGGTTGAGGTTGTTGAGCAGGTAAGGGAGCAGTGAGGCCTACATTATGAGACACATCTACTTCCTCTAACTCATCAATAATAGACACATTCTCATCCTCATTATTTTCCACATTCGCTGAGGGGTCAGGTATTTCAGACCCAACTTCCAGACTTTGTTTCTCTAACAACCTTTCAATCAATTCAGACTTTTTGCCTTTAACAGAGAAATTCCTTTCTCTACACAGATTTTTGTAACTAAGCAGGGTCTTCTGACTGTAGCTTTCCATATCAGACATGATTAATATTGCTTTTTAGTGATGTTTAGCCTTGTGGTTAGTTGATCCAAGGTAATAGCAGCACTCTAAGTGCAATCACTATACTTGATCCCACTGCTGTACACGAGTGTTAGGCAGAATTATATGCAGTACCCTTTGGGAACACCACACACAATTAGGACTACAAGTGACAGTACACGTTCACCTTTGGTACAAGCCTGTGCTACACAGTGAAGTGGTAGTGATGGCTGAGCAGCCAGACTTGTCTCAAGAGTAAAGTGAGCAGTATCAATAGTTACACAAAGGACAGCAATTACTATGATTCAAAAAAACACTGATTCAGGGTTTCAGAGTAAAAGAATATACATTTATTTACACATCAGTTATTAAACATTTCACTATTATCAAGCAGTTGAAAAATCACGTTACTAATACACTACACCCCACCCAATAGATTCTGGACAAGTAAGGCTCAAAATGAAGTGTGTGCAAAATGGCACTCCAGCAATTTAAAAGGGAGGACAAGACAAAGTTAGACATAAATTGAACAGCACCAACAAGTAAGTAAGCAGGGCAATCAAGACAAAGGAATTACAGTGAGGAAATCAAATTAAAGGGGCCTGGTCCAAAGTCAATGGACCAAAGTCTTTGCAGAGGATCACACAGTTCAGAGTAGTTTAAGCTTAAGTCTTTGCCAAGAGTTCAGAATGAAGTTGGTCGGACGAAAAGGTGCTTTAAAGAATGGAGAAGGACAAGCCATTGGATTGGCAAAATAGTTCACACACTTTCACCACTGCTGTACGAAACGAACAACCGGGTTAGCACAGTACCTTTAAAGCAGAAGAACACTGTAACTGAGGCAAACATTCCTGGCAGGTCCTGCAGGCTCACGGTTCCTGAAGCGACTGTCGGACTGACAAGAAGAAGGAAGACTGGAGGGTCCTGCACTGCGCAGGGAAGAAACCAGAAGCAGGGGAAAGCGACAAATAAAAGGTGCGCTCCTTAAAACGCAAGCAGGGTCTGTTCCTCCTGGCTATCCAGTTCACTGTAGCTCTGTACAGCAAATTCGACCAGAGAAGGGAGGCCCGGCGAGCAGTTTGGTGAACTGGTTGTTCCCACCAGCTCAAGGGGAGAAGATTCCTTGCAGATCTTCCCTGTCACCGAAGTTGAAGATTCAGAACCGTAGAAGGGCTTCACCGGGCGGGGTCAGTCATGGTAGAGGTCCTCTTATGTCAGCTTCTCCTCGGTTCTCTCGATCCAGTGGCAACTTTGCCTTCTCAGTCCCAGAGACCTGCTTTTTATACAGTTTTCCCCCATTCACACAGCCTGGCTGTCAATAACACAGCAGGGTGGCGGTCCCGCCAGGACAGTCACCATAGCCAATCATATCAGAGTGCGATATGGGTCTCCAAGGAGACCCTGTGCAGGGAGTCCTAAACCCCTCCCTCACATCTTTTCCCACTCAGACATACAGGCGCCTAAGGAGGGCTTCTGTGCAGAAGCCTGCAAAAGGACAGCGAACAAAGAAACCAATCCTGGTTTGGCACGCAGAGTAAAACCCGAAAAAGACTTTTACAAAAAGAAATGGCAAATAAACCCAGCCGGAACCGTATAAAAATCTATGTGGTTCAGCGGGTTTAAGTTCGAGGCTACCAAGATAGCCTAAAACAATGCCAGGGCTATTTAAGAAAACCGCAGTAGGAAAAATAGGGTAGTTACCACTGCCACCAGCCAAGTCTTAATGAAAAGGGGACAAAACAATGTTCCAAGAGAAACAGACAAAAAGGGATAAGTATTAACCCTTTCCAGAACTCTGTGTAAGATATTTTGTAATGGGTCTGTAAGTTTTAAAAGCGACTAATAAAGTCAGTAGCAACTTTACATGTTCTGAGAGACAGTAGTTAGTTTCAGAAAATGGAGTCGGAGTTGGGAAGTCTGAAAAAGACAACCCTGTGTCACTGCACTGAAGGTGCTGTGTAACACACAGTAAAAAGATGAAGCCTATGGAGTAGGTGAGGCTCCACAGTCAAATTAAAGGGGCCTGGTCCAAAGTCAATGGACCAAAATCTTTGCAGAGGGTCACACAGTTCAGAGTAGTTTGAGGTTAAGTCTTTGCCAATAGTTCGGAATGAAGTTGGTCGGACGAAAAGTTGCTTTAAAGAATGGAGAAGGATAAGCCATCGGATTGGCGAAAGATTTCACACACTTTCACCGCGGCTGTACGAAACGAACAACCGGGTTAGCACAGTACCTTTAAAGCAGAAGAATGCTGTAGCTGAGGCAGACCTTCCTGGCAGGTCCTGCAGGCTCACGGTTCCTGAAGCAACTGTCAGACTGACAAGAAGAAGGAAGACTGGATGGTCCTTCACTGCCCAGGGAAGAAACCAGCAGCAGGGCAAAGCAACAAATAAAAGGTGCGCTCCTTAAAATGCAAGCAGGGCCTGTTCCTCCTGGCTATCCAGTTCACTGTAGTTCTGTACAGCAGATTCGACCAGAGAAGGGAGGCCTGGCGAGCAGTTTGGTGAACTGGTTGTTCCCACCAGCTCAAAGGGAGAAGATTCCTTGCAGATCTTCCCTGTCGTCGAAGTTGAAGATTCGGACCTGCAGCAGACTTCACCGAGCGGTTCAGTCATGGTAGAGGTCCTCTTATGTCAGCTTCTCCTTGGTTCTCTCGATCCAGTGGCGACTCTGCCTTCTCAGTCAAAGAGACCTGTTTTTTTGCAGTTTTCCCCCATTCACACAGCCTGGCTGTCAATCACACAGCAGGGTGGCTGTTCCGCCGGGACAGTCACCAGAGCCAATCATATCAGAGTGCGATATGGGTCTCCAAGGAGACCCTGTGCAGGGAGTCCGAAACCCCTCCCTCACATCCTGCCCCCTCAGACATACAGGCAATTTTACGTTCTGGAAGACAGTAGTCTCAGAAAATGGAGTCGGAGTTGGAAAGTCTGAAAAAGACAACCCTGTGTCACTGCACTGAAGGTGCTGTGTAACACACAGTAAAAAGATGATGCCTATGGAGTAGGTGAGGCTCCACAGTCTATGAACACAAGAAATGTTAAAAACACACAGCAAAACACATATAAGAGTGGCATAAAAGGCTCACACTCTTACCAGGTGAAAAAAATAAATCCTAGAAATCCAGCAAAGCTGCTGAGGGACCCAGTAGGTAAGGGAAATTAGCCATTCTGGAGAATTCTCCCTAACACTGCCCTTGCTTTGCTAATGGTATACATGTAGCCAAGGGTGGGGAAAGCTTGCACTGGGCCAGACCATGCTTGGCGTGCCATTCCTATGCTGCACATGTACACACATGTGAGGGAAGCTTGCACAGTCTTGGACCATGCTGTACAGTTTTCATGGAAAGATTTCATCCACCTTTCCCATGCTTTACCTGCATCTGTTTGTGAGTAGAATTGGCGTTTTCCATACATTTGCAATGCCTTGTTATGAGTGAAGCTTGCATTAGTCCTCTCAATTCCATGATATATCTGTACCTGTATGTGAGCGAAGCTTGCACTAACCCAGTTATTGGTGCCCGCACCTGGTTGTGAGATAAGCTTGCACTTTCTCTGCCCATGATGTACCAACACTTATTTGGTATTATATATAGTAGTGGATGGTCAGGAGAGAGTCTCTAAGTTTGGGAATGTTTGCAGCAAAGTATTCAATTATTATTATTTATTTATTGTGTTATAGTTTACAAGTAAACGTTTCACATTCAATAAGTACATACAATTCAACTCAATCATTTCTATATCATTCATTATTATCACATAAATGCAATATTTCATTTCATTTAAATCACAATAAAAAAATAAAAAATACATAATTCCATACTAGTCTCAATTGATCAATTTAAAAATATACAATATACAAATTCAATATACAGATTCCAAAATTACATCTATTTCCAACCTAGCTTGGGCTTCAGAAGAGTAAGGGCAAGGATAAATGAAATCTCTGCTATATACTTATTTCCAAGAGTTTTGCTGCCGTTTGCCAGACATTATACATTGCGATATAAACCTTCATATTATTTGTATTGATACATTGTGCCCAAAAGGACATATTTTTTATGGTGTCAAAATTGTGTACATATCTCCCATAATATATTATATATATCTCAGTGAGGCTAGCACATTCTGACAATACATGCTTAGGCGTTTCAATGGCATCCTTGTTCTTACATAGCCTACACCATCGATCGCACTATGGTATGTTGGTAAAAGACCCAGTTATTGACAGCACTAGCAGATGGTTCAATCTTAATAACAGTATAAAATGTCTGAGTCTTGGGGAAGGTGAAAGGTTCATATACTGTTGAGGTTTCTTGAACGTATATAGTAAGTGGGATCCAGACTGGTACTTTTTTACGGTGCTCAAATGTTCATAATTTTCCAGCTAGTCCCACAACTCACTACGTCTAGCAAGAGCATGTCTCATTTTTACGATGTATTGTCCTTCCCTTTGTATCCAACATATCTCTTTAAAAAGTGACTCCATGTTTTTTTTTAACTGCCACATCGTTGCTTCTTTAAGTGTTTCCTGATGTAAGGCAAGTAGCAATCTGTTTTTGGGGTTATTGCACATATTGTTATACATTTCTGCCCGTTTTTTCAATACTATAGCTTTAAATGATATCAAGCCTAGCTCTAGTCTAATTATTGCCATCGGTATACAATCTGGGAGACCCAATATTTTCCTCCAATATTTGCCTTCTATGATCTGCAACCACTTTAGTTCTATAGTCAGCAGTGATTCCAGGCCATAGGTAATCATTGGGGTTAATACTTGATTATATAACTGCCTCGCAGCCCAGACTGTGTATCCCCCATGGTTAAGGGGGTAAAACGATATATCATGGCAGTTGTCTGGGCAGCTTTGGTTACCCGCACTTGTTTACATGCAAAATAATTTCCCTTGTCGTTCAGTTCAACTCCCAGGTACTTATACATTGGGGTCTATGAGATCTCCAACTCGTTTATCGACAATTTGGTACGAGCGATTTTCCTGCTGGTATATACCATAAATTGCATTTTGTCACGATTTATAACCAGACCATTGGTCTCAGCAAATGACCATAGTGCCTCAGTTGATCTGCAGAGGCCACTAAAGGTATGGTCAGGTATTACTAGGTCATCTGCGTAGGCCAAGACCGGACCATGTGCAGAACCTATCAAAGGCGGACAGTTATGCACAGCTTTTATTGCAATAGGTAAATCATACACAAAAAGATTGTAAACTAGGGGTGCTGTGATGCAACCATGCTTAACTCCTTTTTTTGGTTTATGAAATTAGTCCTATTCCCTTGTGTATCTAATTTCAAGGTTGCCATAATATTATGATGTAGTAATCTGAGATAGTATAGTAATCCCTCCGGGCAGCCCATTAATTTAAGTTTAGACCAAAGCTTTTCTCTGGGAATAAGATCAAACGCTGCCTTAAAATCAACAAAAAGAGTGTAGAGTGGTGGTTTACCTTTTGATCTGGCTCTAGTACGAAGTATGTCCATAACAGCCAAATTATGCGCTGTGGAATATCCTCGTCTAAAGCCTGATTGAAACTGGCATAGTAAATCCGATTTATCCACCCATGTCTGTAATGCATCTAGCAGTATAGATGCAAACAGCTTGCCCGTGCAATCCTTCATGGGCAGCAGTCTATAATTACAAGGGTCCATCCTGTCTCCCTTCTTAAAGATTGGGATCAGGATGGCTGTTTGCCATGAAGGGTTATAATGCCATCAGCCAATACCTTTTGTAAAAGTATTTTTAACAATTCTTCTCAAAATCCTGGTTGGCTCTTGAGTGTTACGTTTGCCAATCCATTAGGCCCTGGTGCCCTTGATTATTTAAGTTTCTGGATCTTTGCTAGTAATATTTCATATGACAATCTAAATGGTGGTTTACTAGGCATAATGAGTGTTTCCACCCTTTTTTCTTCCTTGCCAGAAAGATTGCGACTTTCCAGACAGTTTTCCCAATGCTGCGCACCTATCGGGTTAATCATATGTGTTTTACCTTTACTCCTTGCCTCCCCCAGAAGAGCCCAGATGTTTCTAGTATTTTCGGTACATATCACTTGGACCATTTTCTGCCAGTTATTAAGCTTGTCCAAGTATCTTTTACCTTTAATTCGGGCTCCATATTTCTTTTTACTTTCTGTGCACTTATTGAAAAGGTCTTTATGGGTGGCACATGATTTCTTAGCCAATCGGATTTCAAATCTTCGATCTCTTTTGGCGTCTCTAATATATTGATCAAAATACTTAATTTTACGTTGATGAAGACCAATGTTCCACACTACCACAGTGGTGTGTGTGTCCGTAAATTGCGAAATCCAATTTTCCATATCTTTTGTCGACATTGCTTCAAATACCTCAAAATTGTTGATACTCATATAAGACACTGCTATTGCTGCCTTGTTAATATTGGTTTCCGACCAACGTATATGAGATGCTGCATGATTCAATATAATATCACCCATAGGTTTGGGGTCCTTCGAAGAATCGTCAACTTCGATTGTAAGAGTGAGCGAGCTGTGGTCAAGGGTTCTGATTTACCTTCATATCCCTGATTTTAATAGCAAGTGTTGGACTTACAAATATGTAATCAAAGGAGCTCAGGGAATTAGCATTTCTCCATGTGCATTTCCCTGTTTAGTCACTCAGTGTTCTTCCATTTACCATCTCCAGGTCCCAAGCATGGAAAAAACTCAACCAGTTTTGTCCCTTAGGGTCGACAATAGTATGTGACATTAAACTTCTGACTTTTAAGTAGGGATTAGTGGATGTCCCTTTACGCCCAACTATATGACAGTTAAAATCTCCCATAATTATTATTATGTTGTTCCCTGGTACTATACACCACAGTGCCAAGAGTTCATGCATTGCCTCTTTCAAGGGTTCTCACCAATTAGTTCTCGGAGGATTATACAGTCTGATCAATAGTATTTTTCATGCTGAATCGTCACTGCCCACTTCTATCTCACAGCAATCAGATTGTCTACATATTTTGAGGTTTTACGGACAGCTTTAACTTTTTGCGATATGCCACTCACCAGCCCCCCATACGGTCGACCCCATATTCCTTTTTTAGCCATGGATTGAAAGATTTCGTACCCATCTAATATCATAGGCGAGGTCAACCATGTTTCCTGAAGGCAAAAGCAAGTATGAGTTATAATAAATGGCAGTGATCCATCAGCAGAGAAAAGATGAGAAAAGCCCCTGCAATTCCATGACATGAAAGTACAATCTCACAGTTTATGCACTGTGGTTGGCAGTGATTCTGTCAACCATTTCAAGACATTCTGTCATCTGTAGTTCTTTTCCTTTTTTCAGTAACGGTATGGATTGCAGTTCTTTACTTACATTGTCGTCGGTCAGGGGCCAGCTTGGGTCTCCTTTATCAGGGTCTACATCTAGCTCAATATCTACTACCATCAGACTTTCTCTGTAGCTGCGCAATAATTGCGCAGTCACTAAGAATTTACAATGGAGGGCTGAGACATTAGGATTGGGACATTTCAAGGGTTCCACATACTCAAAGTCATCTGATCTGAGTACCCTAAACTGAGGTATTGAGTGTAGTCTTGTAAGTAATTCAGTTCTTGTTAGCCATCTGGGCTCTTTTTCTTTGTACAAATTTTTAATTATACAACTTCTATTTCCCATTATATCACATATATTTGCTTCCTTTTCCGTTGTAGATGTATCCCCTAAGTTATCCGCTAGGGGCAAAGTATTCAGCTAGGTCATTAGCTGTGAGAGTGGAGTTGATAGTCATAGGCTTAGGAGGAGTGAGGAGTGAGTTTAGGGTGCCTTGTAACCTGCGAAGATGGGTGAATTGAGAGTCAATGAGGGTTAGACAGAATTCCCTTTGCCCTCTATCAAGAGTGGACTTGAGTGAGTTCACGGCAGAGAAGTAGGGGTGCTGGACCTCATGCGAGTGAGTACGCCTCCATTTACGCAGCAGCCGACGCATGTCTGTGAGGAGAGAGTGCATAAATGGGGTGACCCATGGTTGAGGACGCGGACACTTAGAGGTCAGAGTAAGCAGTGGGAAGTGACAGAAGAATGAATCATATAGTAGGTATTGGAAGCTGGAGAAGGCAGTGTTGATGGAAAAGGCGTGTGGTGTGAAGGAGGAGAGTTAGAACTGTAGGTCAGATAGAAAGGGGGAATGGCAGAAGGTTTAGTCAAATAGTTCAAAGGAGATGGGGTGGAAACAATTGAGTATTCAAATATGGATGGTGTGACATTAGTATTAGTGGCTGAGAGAGAGGTGGTGGTGGATAAAAGATCCAAAGAGTTACCCCCTGTGTGAGTAGGTAAGTTATGGATAAAGTGGAAAGTGTGGTCACTAAGAAAAGACTGAAGTTCAGATTTCTAAGAAGTAGTTGGAAAGGGAAGGTTAAAGTCACCTAAGAGAAGAGGTGATGAATAGTGGAAATAGAATCAAGGAGTTGCCCATGGTCATCCAAGAATGATCCAGTGAGACGAGGAGGGAAATAGATGGAGATGATGTGAACAAAGTGAGGCAGAGCAATAGTAGAGATGGTAAATTCAAAAGAGGTAGGAGAGGACATGGCATTCGAGATTTGTGAGGCATTGAGACAGGAAAAGAGTAGGTGTCTGACGCCTCCACCTCTGTCAGTCAGTCAAGGAGACTGAATGAAGGATAGTCTGGAACTGTGTAGGGCTGCCAGAGTGGCAGTGTCAGATGGAGAAAACCAGGTCTCACTGATAGCAAGGAGGTCTAGGGGAGGAGAGCTGGTGTAAAAAGAGTAGTCAATGATAAAGGACGTTTTGTTGCATACAGACTGAGAATTCCAGAATGCAATTTTCAGTTGATGCCGTAAGGAAGAGTAAAGAAGTTGAGTCACAGAGGAAGAGAGGCGAGGTGGATAGGTGTTAAAGGGAGTATGGTTAGCTTGTTGGCTTTGGTTGTTGGAAGGAGGTGGAAAAGAGATGGAGTAGTGGGAGTTTTGATTTGTGAATTTTATGATAGGGATACGAAAGGGGGAAGCTGTAGTGTGATTAGAGAAAGTGTAGGGAGAGGTGTGTAGGAGGAGCAGCAGGAAGAGCAGGAGTTAATGCATTATAGGTCTGTAGCACAGTGTGGAGAGCCAGTACGGTAATTAGGAAGCTTGGGGTACTCACAGGTGCAACAGGAAGAAAGGCTGGTCAATGGCTAGTCTTCACCCTTCACAGTTCCACCCTTAACTAGAATGCCCCAGACTGGACAACGCTAGTGAGTTCAGAAAGGCTGAACCACGTGCTTGCCACCTGATCGCCTAGTCCAACAGTGGTTGGTCTCTTTGATATTGTCCATGGTATTGCTAACATGAGGTGCTTTCTTCGTGATTGGTGTTGCCTGAGGAACCTCTTGTGGCCTTCGACTGGGGATGGCGTTGATCCAAGATGGAGGCATGAAGTGATGTCACCAATTCAAGATGACCACTGAGAGATGTCATTCACCAATGGCAGTGAAGTTGGAGACAGAAAGTGAAGCCAATAACCAGAAGGGATGACACACACTCTTGTCACCTGATTTCCTAGTCCATCAGTTGTTGGTTTCTCTGATATTGCTGCTGGTGTTGCTTGGATGAGGCAATTTCTTCCTGATTGGTGTTTAGATGCCAGAGTCAATCTTAAGAACCACACTGACAGGCCCTTGAAGTCCTTCGTCATAAGATACCTCATCACAAAATGTCTTTCCCTGGTAACTGAGAACCAGATCTCACAACAAGCCACTAACTCAACTCACAGGGGGCTGACTACCAGAAAAGAAAAGAAGCTGAAAATGCCACATTGATATGCTTCCTCAAACACAACAGGGTACGATAATACTGACAACAGGGAACAAGACCATACACAGGTGAACGTGAATACAGTTGCTCACACTACTATTTGAACTTTCAACTGCTCCTATCTCTCCCATACTCCAAGTATCCACCATGGCAAGAACTCGATCCTGTGTTTGTGGTAGGACATCAGGCCCTGGTGACGCCCCTATCCAGTGCCACCGGCATGCACATTTGAACATGCCACTTTCTCCCAGACATATAGGCTGCAAAGTCACTGACAGTGATAGCCACTGAATTCCCTTTGGACAACGCCCTTCCCAAATATTGCTCTTCATGGAGCGCGTTGTACGACTGCCACTCTCTCCATATAACTATGACTCACAATTCTCCTTTCCTCATAAAAGCATTTCCAATTTCAGCTGAAATCCCCCCTCGGGTAACAGTCTTCAACATCTCAAACAGCACTGCAACCACTTATTTGCTGTGCTAGTGTATCTGGGGAGCTAGTGATGTGCCTGAACAGACAATGGCCTCCACCTTCCGATGGTTGAGATGCACTGCACTTTGCATCAGCATGCAAAGTGTGCAAACGCAGAGGAGCAATGTCGGCAAACCACCACTTAACTGCGAATATGCACACTGTGCACAAAATAACAGACAATAACCTATAAGTAACACAGCGAGTAGCGTCAATAGGCTATGCATTGTTCAACAGGGTGTTACGCTCATCGCCCCACTTGCACTATGTACCACACACCAGCACTAATAGGCCCATGATTGACTGTGCCTTCATAATTCAAAGCCATACTCCCTCTGTGTGTGGCAGTAAAACAAAGGTGAGGCAAGCAGCAGTAAGACAAAGGCGAGGCAAGCTCTCAAGTGCATATCATTGAGAAAACACTGGTTGCACCCCTTGTCTTCCTTCAACTGATACACCACCACAGTAAAGAAGCACTTGTTTTGCTTGCTGAGGAGTACATCGCGCAATAGCAACATTCCAATTGTAAAGCCAAATATCAATAGCCAAGGTCCAACTTCTCAATGAACCATTTCAAAGACAATATGCTGCAGGGAAATGTATGGACGAGAGCGTCAACGTAAGATTGGTATGCAATAGGTTTGTAAGAGCAAATGCTCTCACATGCTAGTCTAAAAAATGAGATTTAACGTACGGTGCAAAGATACTTTGAAGCCCAGTTCAAGAGACCAGCAGTGACAGTACATCAAGTACTTCATGCTGTTTGCCACCCACCAATCGTCAAGAGTAGGCATCACATGTGCACATATCCACAGAGGAGGGATGCATACTCTGAGAAGGGAAACACACACCATAGCGGGACATACACACTGAGGAGGAAGAAATATCCTGAGGATTTACTTATTGCATGAGCTGGAACATACAACACAGCAAGTAGGGACATATATCCTGACATCTACACCCATTACCAAAAACGACATCTAAACCAAAGAGCAAGAACTACAAGAAGGATGGACATGTATACTTTGGAAAGGGTGTGCAGTCAAAATATTGAAAAAAAATGTCGAAAGGCAAAAAAGTCACAAAAAAAAGTCGAAAAAAAAAGTTGAATAATTTATTTTTTTATTTCTATTTATTTTTTGGCTCTCGTATGTAAAAAAAAGGTAAAAACAAAAAAAGGGGAGGTGTTAGGGGGGAACGCCCCCAGTTCGAATAAAAAACGTTATAAAAAAATTTGACCTTTTTTTTCTCAATATTTTGACTTTCGACCTTTTGTTTTTCTATGTTTTGACTATGAACCTTTGGAAAGACATGCCCAGAGTTATAGGAATATATTCACTGAGGATGCTCACCTACTCAAAGAAGGGAGAAACAGAGCCTTAAGTGCCAGGCTATTATGCAAGTCTATGCAAAAAGGATGAGCATACTCGCCCTTGGCACTTCATGACAAGGACACTGTTCAGGGATATCTCTCCCACTGCTTCCCTTCCCTCTCTACTCTTTACTTACAGAACTTTCAGATGCCCTCACAGTGGTGCGAAGTGCTTTAACCACTAACATAACCTGCTCCATCCTTCCCTCCTCTCTCCTCTCTCCTCTTCCTGCCCAGCACAATTTGCCTGACAGCACAATCATCCAATACATCACATGCACTAAGGGGGTCCGTCCATGGTTACATGACAAGTGATAGCACCCAACTGTGCTGTAGACTGGTTGTGATGTTCTGCCACAATGCTCCTGCCTCATCTATTCAGGTTGTTCCAGTCTGTTTCTCTTCATCCATGCTATTAGTGTGGGTGGACACTGCATTTAAACTGTCTCAGGTCTTCTAGGACAATGCCGCTCTCTTCATAGGTGCTGCTTAAAGCATGCGAGGGGTACATGGTCTCACCTCCCATCAGACCACCTCCTTCACCAACAGGAGGAACTGGGGGCGTTCCCCCCTGATAGTTCTCTAGCTTTGAACTTCCTCCCTTCACACTCCCATAATCTGGAACCAGTGCTCACTGATCACAATCACCTGGCCTGGATTGCAATGGATTGCAGTGGTCAGTAACATTCCCTTCAATTATTTCTCTCTAAATATGGATATATTTTGATCGTGTATGCATGTTATCTTTAATGTGCCCAACGGATTACCGAGGTAAGCCACTTTGTGTCCTTGTGTAGTTAGTGAGCCACCAACTCTGTATTAAGTGGGGAAGGGAATGTGTCCTTTCCCAAATAATGCAATTCTTAACAAATCAGTATACAGCATATTTTCCAAATATATTGTCTAAAAAAAATGTTTTAACTGCGGGTCTAAGAGAGCTCAAAAACCAATCCAACAATTTTCAAGATCTGCCACAGTGCCTAGGAAAAGTACTCCTCTGCAGAGACAAATGCACATATTTACTAAAGGAAAGCATTGTATGCTTCATATAAACAATAGGTGTATTCCTGGTTATTCATTTATCAGTGGCAAAAACTACACAGGGGCAGAACACAACATGTTTTATGCCACAGAAAAGAAAAGAAACTCTCATCTGTACTACAAAGTGAAAAGTGGGCAACGCCATTGTAATTGTTTATTTATACAGGCTTATACACAGGTGGAGTGCTTCAAATTACTTCAAGGCGGGAAGGGAACAAGGGAATACAGTAAGGATTCTTAGGCCTTGAAGTTTCCGAATTATCTGAACAGAGAAATAGCATACTGGGCCTGATGGCATTTCTCCTAGTGGAAGTGCATGAAGTGTTACTGTTGCAATACATTTAGGTCATGCATGCATACAGACGGAAGTGCGAGAAACAGGGGGTGGAGGAGAAACGGGTGCGGTCCAACATGGCTCTGGGCAGTGATCGAAGTGAGCGGGAGCAGTTGGGAGCGGTGTGCCTCTACTTTTTAAAATAAAGTTTTACAGCTCCTATACTTTTATTATAAAAAGAAACTGTTCCGGAACAGTTTCGTTTTAAAATAACAGTGTAGGAAGAGGTTGAAACAAACACTTTCAATGCATTGCAGTGGACATTTCCTTAAACAGCAGGCAAATGTGTTTGGGGGTTTGTATTGTGTGTAGGAGGGGGTAGGGCGATGGCGTTTGTGAGGAGCGGGGCAGGCTAATAGAGAACATAGTTCCACTACTTCTTTTCTTACACTTCGACCACTGGCTCTGGGTTAAGGGCAGAGAGTTTGCCTCGCACCTGCAGCTTAAGCAGAAAGTGCAGTAATGACCCGGAGGCAAGTGCAAGGACTAACGGGGGGGTGCTTGGGACATGTAAGGTTCTGGAGGTGAAACAGGCAACCAGTCATAAAAAAAACTGGGAGAGTTAGGGAGGAGAAGGAAGGAGGGTGGAGAGAAAAGAAAGGCAGTTAGCAGGGGAGAGGGAGAGAGAAGGAGGAGGAGAAGAGGATGGTATTGAGGAGTTTCCAGAACTTGAGGTGCTCCAGCTCAAGACAGAGAGAGGCAGGGAGGTTGGTCCGGAGGTAGCTGCCTGCAGAAGATAAAGATCTACCCCCAAATCTCTGTTTGTGAAAGCGGCTCAACCGCAGCCAGTATTTACCCTATGTAAATAGTGGGGTGCTGTATGCAAGAAAACATAATGTAATGTATGGCAGCAACATGGTTCTGCTGGATTTCCGCTGTTCCTTATGTTGAAGGCTTATTATTTTTCGATCTTTTAGATTTGTTCTATTAGAAAGTCTTTGTCCCTTTGCACATTGTCTGCTGTTGCAGGCCAGCACTTCTTTCGCTAGGTTCCATATTAATGGTCGGTACCGTCAATCCTTTCCACAAGTACAATGCTTCTGTGTGCTCGAAGAATACCAGATTCATTGCAAACATTATTTCAATTACTGGTGCAGGTCATTTGCAAATAATATTAGAAAGATAATGCCTGTTTTGGAAAGGTAATTTTGTTGGCGGTCACAATGCCAGTTTATGGGAGTCCTGCTTTTTTAGTGCTCACAGCCCAAAGGCCAAAATGGCAATACAACAAAAGCAATACACTGCCTAGTGTTGATTATAGCACGCTGTAGCTCGCAATTGGACTCATGTCAGGCTGGCGCAACTCATGCATAGTGTCTGTAAAATGAATTCTCCAAGACAGCAGGCCACATATTACGGCAAGGGGTGTATCATTTAGTTTTGCATTCATAGCAGCTCACACAGCCTTGAAGCATCAAAGCGCTAGTTACAGTTACAAGAAGATTACAGTTGCAATTACAATATAGTTCTAGGATACATGGCACAGAACAGTAACCATGGACTGAACAGCATTCAATTTGGAGACTGCCTGCAAGAGGCTAAGACATGTCCCACCTGATGGGACCACGTTGGAGCAAGGTGGGCATACGCGATCACACCCAGCAAATATAGTGTAGTGGGTCACAAGGCGCCCACCGGAAAAGCCTCATCCAGTGGGCCTGGGCGCTACATCGGCAGTACAATGCAATGGGGTACAATATGCTGTTTCAAGTTACAAAGAAGAAAGGCAGTAATAAGATGCATAGTTCAAAAGCCTGATACCATTTACTAAACGACATTCGGATTAGCGTCTACCAAAGGAGGCTAAAACAGGCCCTACCTACTGGGTCCAGATTAGAGGGTGGTGGGCAAAGGAAGACAGAGCAGGCAAATTCGGGATCAGTAAAGTAGTATATCATCGACACACACCGGAAAAGCCTTACCCAGAGGGGCTAGGGGCTACTTCGGCAGTTCAAGGTAATTAGGTCAATGGTAAGTGCAATCTGGTGTTACAAGTAGCACAGATCTAAGACAGATGTAAGATGTAAAGTTACAATAAAATAGGCAGTGAAGGCAAGCCCCTGAACACTCACACCAGAGAAAATACAACCCGCTAGGGAAGAAAGGCCCAAGTCGATCTTGTAAGGGTAACAAGTTTTAATCTCATGCGCATATGAGAGCAACAGCAAAGAACTCTGCTGCCAAGAACGTTCTGCCAAAAAGAGGTACAAGCAGAAACATTTAAGGCAAAACATTGTCATAATGACACAATACATGTAGTACACACCTGCATGGCTGATTGAATGGACCCTATACAGGTACCAGCGTTCATCTTCCATCACGTGGACACTGCAGGGTTCATCTTCTTCTCACGTCGAAGGTCAGATAACAAATAAACTTTACTCCTACTATACAGCTTGTTTATCACTCATACCGTGCACTTAGCAGGCTTCGAAAACAGAAGCACAGGAGGTTCCAGGGCACTCCAACCTTCACCTGCACATCTCCCTCACTCCCTCCGCATCATCCGACTCCCAGGTCTTCCACCCTCGTTATAACTATAATGTATCCTTCCCAGCACCTCGCAATACAAATCACACGATTGTCACTGCAACAATACAGCCTGGCCATCCTCTTTGAACAGGATATGTTACTTTGGGGTTGATGGTCAAAGGGCACCTGTTGTCATGGAATTTGTGGATCTTAAGATTCAGTCAGTTATATGGGCTATAACTCGTGGTAACCCTGGAATGCACCGGGTCATGCTTTGGCCAAAGTTAGATAACATGCCCAGCAGACGCCAGCCTCTAACCGTGGCCTTGTAGGGAACATTCCTTTTGGGTGAACGACACATCTTCGCAACACATTTCATGAACAATGGACAAACAGTGTGGTGGGTCCAAGCTTTCCTCATGGGAGCTCGGGCATGACTGGAGATTTCCATTGCCTTGTGAATTTGGGCCTAGTGCATGCAATGGCGCCCTTAATAATGCTTACCACAAAAGCCTTCTCTTCCACCTAGAAATATTAATATCTACACAAAATAGCAATGCTGCCCGCACCTTGGTCCGCACCATGTGAATATACAATAATTGATGATGTAAGCACGGGGTCCTACTGAACGGGATCACAACCCTTTCACTGACCCTCCTATACCCTGGTTCATTACAGTGCCTCAAATGCATCTGGCTTTACTTTAAAATGCATAGGGGGAATGGGGCTGTCCCCTTCCCAACATTCCCCCCTTTCATTAATTCTACAGTAACAAATTCTGGAATTACTCTGTGCCCCCACTACCCAGTTTTTACATCCACATATGGCGTATTCCTATTTACTGGCACCCATGCCCTAAACACTGATCGCAAACTCTCCCCCCTACCCGCGTACTCTTCAGGTGAGCAAGTCATGTAAATGCATCACCTCCTCCCCCCAACCAGGTCCACCAAGCCTCTATGTGGTTCTCTGGATCAGGGGCTTGGGAAATGACAGTGTGGTACAAAAGAATCAAGGTGTGTTGATTGACACAAGAACTGCGCCACAAGTTTTAATTTGATCTCAACTTCAGATTTATAATTCAAAAAATTCTGTCCAGTCCCCCAAAGGAGATCCCTTTTGCATGACAAGTGCTTCAGCAGGTCATGTGCCTTTTTCAAATGAGGGCATATATCACATTCACATGAGTTCAATTCATATTCATTCCTTGATAAATAGGGTTTTGGTTCCATAAATATCTCGGGTTAGAATCCCACCTCAAAAGTCTGAGTTTTAGTCTCCACCCGTCGGCTTCAAAGTTGAAATCAAATTAAAACTTGTGGCGCAGTTCTTTTGTGAAAGCAACAAACCA
Source organism: Ambystoma mexicanum (assembly GCF_040938575.1). Classification (NCBI taxonomy): domain Eukaryota; kingdom Metazoa; phylum Chordata; class Amphibia; order Caudata; family Ambystomatidae; genus Ambystoma; species Ambystoma mexicanum. The sequence continues at coordinate 895,833,772 of NC_090924.1, forward strand.
TGCATTAACCACGGAGTTGGGGAAGTGGTTCCTCCAAACTCTTTCACACATATACACAACACCAATATACCAAAAGTTAAATAGGTTGTGAGGCCGAAGAAGTTGATACCCCCAAATCAACCTCATTTCCATACGCGATGGGCCACATTTCATACTTCGGGTCACCTAGTGAAACATCAGTTTGTACTTCAATTTTGTTTTGTTAGGTGCTTTTGAACTCCCAATTGATACCATAATTCTAGCCCTATCGGGTGCCACAGTGGCACAGCATCGAAGAACCAGCTGACACGTGCAGAAAATGACCAGGATGAACAAAATTATGGGCATTACCATCTGCATGATTGCTCCCATCCACAATGGGGCCCAATTGAAAGTCATGCTTTGCCAATCATTGTCCTGATTTCCTCCTTCCTTCCTATTACGAACACCTAAGCCATGGACAGCTGCAATTATGTGGGATAGTGATGTATTTTCCGTGTCTTCTGGAGGTACGAACGTGCAACAGGAATCGCCAAAGCTTTGCAAACCCCACCCTCCATTGCTGTCAACATATCGAACACATATATATTTTGCATTGTCGTAAATCTTAGTGCTCGTAACTCAACCTTGATCACGTTGAACCCATTCTCTGTGTCGTTTGCAAGCTGGACCAGTTTGCGCTGCATGATCTGTAGCCATTTGTCATTGGCTGCCGCCTGTACCTCTGGCAAGAGATGGGAAGCAAAGAAGGATTCTGCTGAGCTGAAGAGCTGATAATCTTCTGGTATCTCAGCAAGCAAAGTGGAAGAGTCTTTAGATATGTAATTCGATATTTTCATCCTCTGCGGTTGTTGGAACTGTCATTTTCCTAGCCGGATGTTGGGCTCTTGCATGGGCACCAAACTCTTATCTTCAGGTTGCATTGTGGGAAAACTCATTGGCCTCTCTGCAGGCAGTACTCCCCCCTTCAGGTGTTCTTCTGCGATTAATAATAGCGCTGAATGCAAAGTGGCCAGCGAAAAACAGCCTCTCCATGATGCTGTGAGGTGCAAGTAAGCTTGACGACCACTGATCTAGTAGTAATCCATCAATGCAGCCATTCCTTTCTTCATGTCTGTGATCAAGAGAGTCTTATTACAATGTTCGTTTATGCCAACAGAGACTGAACCCTTGCTGCGGAAATAGAGCTTGTATTCTTCTTCCTCGTGCACCTGCACCGGCATTTCCATCGTTGCAATCCACGTCAGCTTTGTGATATGCTCTGTGAACATGCCAGCATACCCTCCCTCTGCATTTTCTCCCAGCACCGTAGTATCCTCTCCCAAGACAATCCAGTCACCCAGGCTATTTTCCTTCTCAACCCCTACACATTGTATACCTTCAACGTACATTTTAAGAAACATTTCCCCCAATGTCCACTCTCCTGCCCTCGTTCTTATTGTACCTACTTCCCTTCCTCTTTCTGGGGATGTCTGTAACCTCTGTAGTTCCATTATCAAACCTTTCAACCTATCCTGAAACGCCCTAGACCTGTACTCCATCGATGCTGGTTCTTCAGGTGGGTGGGTGTACGGAGGCGGCAGAGAGGTAGCCTGCAATGTTGCTGACACTGCAGGAGACCCTACTGCCATGGGAGGGACCCCTATCATAGCGGGTACATAGCTTGGATTAGTGTACCCTTCTGCATGATATGGTATCAAGGAATATAATCCCTTAGTCCCTGCCTGCATCTCACATTCCCCTTCTCTCTTTCCGCCACTCTCATCTCTCTGCCTCTGAGACTCGGCTCCATTCCCATGGTCCTCTGTATCTTTGAACATACACCATAGATCAAGAACTCTTTTCTCTTTTGTAACTGCTTCCCCTTGGATTTCGCTACTAAGAATGTGGACATGTGTTCCAAAATAGTCTTATTGTGTGAGCCTTGCCCTGGCCATGGGCAGGGCCTCCACCCTTCTTCTGTCTCTGCAATCCACTGCTTATGATATTTTTGCACCATGTACAGATACAGTGGCAGGGCCTTATACATGTGCTCTATTGGTGATCCTCCCCCCATGCTATTGACGTCTATCTCTTACAAGCCCAGCAAAAGCCCCTCTAATGCGCAGCAAACGCTCCCGCTAATTTATAACAACAGAAACAAAAGAATCAAACCCCATCCTTCTCCCTCACCCTTCCATACACACACATGCTGCTTCAAGAGATCGAGAAAACATCTCGCCCCACCATGAGTCACACGATTACCGCCCCTTCTAGGGGCTGCTACTTCACCCAAAAAATACTACTACCACAAACTGTATCAATGCGCTACACCAACACCCGCTACTTGTTCCAGGTCTACTACTTATATGAGACCACTACCTTGTATTTCAATGACCCTCATTTAAATATTTTTCTGCCTCATGGTATCACCTTCCCTCCCCTTCAGTGGAGGGGATACCTTGCCTTACCTTTGCCTTACCCTATAATGCCCTACCGAATCGAGCAACTAATAAAACAAATCTTCACCAGCAATAACCCAAACCTCATCCACGTCACATCAATGATCTCGCTCTCATACCGTTCACACTTCCCCACGCATCCGTCCCCTACTTGTTATCTCTTACAAAAGTGTACTCACATGTGTGTGTTGACCTGAACTCCTCCATCACGGGGTTCCAGCACCGGCCTGCACTCTGCTCAGAGCTGCTTCCCGCTTCTAAGAGCAGAGAGGACTTTTCTTAAAAAGGCGACTTCTAGACCACTCGGGACACATGTTTTTTTGGGGGCCGGTCACAGTAGGTGGCCGCGGCTCCTTCTGGAGAAGTGGCCTGCAAGCCTCTGCAGGTACCAGGGGGTGCTGGGATCACGTCGGGGTCACCAATTGAAGGCAAGCCCTTGAAGGCTCACACCAGAGAAAATACAACCCGCTAGGGAAAAAAGGCACAAGTCGATCTTGTAAGGATAACAAGTTCTAATCTCATGCGCAGATAAGAGCGACAGCACAGAACTCTGCTGCCAAGAATGTTCTACTGAAAAGAAGTACAAGCAGAAACATTTGTAAGGCAAAACATTGTCATAATGACGCAATACATGTAGTACACACCCATGCGACTGATTTGGAACCTATACAGGTGCTGCCTTTATCCACATGGGATGGCAGTTTATTGGTCCATTGACTATGGGCCAGGCCCCTTAAATTTGATTTCCTCATTGTAGTTCCTTTTTCTAGATTGCCCTGCTTACTTACTTGTTGGTGCTGATCAAGTTCTGTCTAACTTTTGTCTTTCCCTCCCTTTTAAATTGCTGGAGTGCCAGTTCGCTCAGACTTCATTTTGAGCCTAACTTGTCCAGAATCTATTGGGTGCGGTGTAGTGTATTAGTAACGTGATTTTTCAACTGCTTGATAATAGTGAAATGTTCAATAACTGATGTGTAAATAAAGGTATATTCTTTTACTCAGAAACCTTGAGTCAGTGTTTGTTTGAATCATAGTAATTGTTGTCCTTTGTTTAACTATTGATACTACTCACTTTACTCTTGAGATAAGTCTGGCTGCTCAACCATGGCTACCATTTTACTGTGTAGTACAGGCTTGTACCAAAGGTGAATTTGTACTGTCACTTGTAGTCTTAATTGTGTGTGGTATTCCCAAAGGGTACTGCATATAATTCTGCCTAACAATCATCCTTTTCAGTCAAGCACATGTACAGTATTGGAGGGACAGTGCAGCATTTGCCATAGGGTTAAGTGGTACGAAAATAGAAGACCAGTAATTATTTATGTGGTCATTCTATTCACTTGGGCAGCTTTTCATTGCTAACTTCACAAGAAATATTAGAGCATGTTTGCACCTGTGAAGTTACCCAGATGCTTTGTTTGGCAACATGCAAGTAGCAAAATTGCCCAAAATAAAGTCAAATTGTTTATGCAGAGGTTTTAAAAGTGCATGATTGAATATCTTTTATCCTGAAAGCGAGTACAGAAACAAATCAATCATATAGTCTCTACTTTAGAAGCAGAAATATGCAGTATTTCTTTATAGGTTTTTCGATACTGTGAAGGCATCATGAAGCAAGACACAGACAACAGATTTAAATGTGTACTCAGAAGTTTTATTTAACTCAAAATTTAGGGCGTAGTAAGGCCTAATTTACCCTATGCTAAGGTGGGATTTCCCTACCTAAAGAAAACTAAGGATAGTCTGTGTCGGGATATCCAAACCAAATAACTGTCTCTGTCCAAAACCTATACTTGCCCTCACAACTAACTATATACAATGTGTAAGGGTGTCAGCTTCAAAATGAATAGTGTTCAAAGATTCAAAAGACAGCGTAGAGCCTCTTCCTGCTCTCAGCTTCTGCTCAGCTCCCCCTTCCCCAAGTTCGATACTGTTGAGAAAAAACTGGGGTTCTCTTCCCCAAGAGTTCAAGTTATCGAGCTTTACCAAACCAATACAGTTCCTTGGGACACTTCCCAACTCTCTGGTCATTTGCACTCTTCACTGGTTCACAAAAAAAGTCTGTTTCTTGACTTCAGAATCATATAGGTAGCTGTTGCCCCACACAAGCTTCTGTAGGAATACATTGGGGCTCTGTTCACAAAAGGCTCTCGGTCTAGGTGCAATTGTCCAACCACACGGTCCACCCATTACAGGTCAGGCAACCGATACCCTTTCTTATGTGTTTTCCATTAACAATTGCCTTTTACTCTCCTTGAACAGTTAAACTCGTTCCTTGCATCAATGTTACACCATGCACTTTGTCACACCTTGTTACACCATTCTTAGCACACCCTTCTTGGGTTTTCCTTGGTTTTTGCCAACACTTATATTTCCAACAATGCACACCATGGTATCTCTCACTTGCACCACCTTGTTTCCATTCACTCCTAAATACTCATAACTAGTTTTTGCATTATGCAGCATTCAAAATAGTTCACAATGTCTTTCAATTTTGTTGGTATTCAAAATACCTGGATTTTGCTTTATAGGGCATTCAAAATTGTCACTTTCAGTTTGTTCACTTTTCCAAAAGCACTTGTTTCTGCATTCCCAAAGTGCTTATAACAATTTCCCATTCATTCGGTAACTACAAATGTTTACGTCAGGCTCTTGGAGCACCCCGGTATGAGTGTTTCCCTTGCATCACTGACCGGCTCCGTACAGGGGCTCCTTTCGGCTTCTCATCTGTTCCTTGCACTGCTGTCTGGCTTCTCTGGTCCCGCTCTTCTTCCGCAGAGACCAGAGAGAGCACTGCTTGCTCTCCGGTCGTTCTGCAGCCGCTAGTATGTCCCGGTGCCCACAACTCCTGCTGCGTGCACCTAACAAAGAGGGTTGGCAGGCCTTGTAGACCCTCTCTTGGCAGGCCTCTGCCACAGCGTCTCTCTCTCCTGCACGACACTTCTGTCGGCTCCCACTCCTCTTGCTCGCCAGCCAGCTCTCCTCCGCTTGTGTCGGCAACCTGCCTCTGGGTTCCTTCCTGTGATCTCCCTGCTGTGCAGTCAGGCTTCTAATATCTAGTGGGTTTTTAGTTTAATTGCCTGACCTTGCGAAAACCTATTAGCTGGACATGCATGGCTATTCCATCGGTAAACTCCATAGCCCTCTACTTCGTCTGAGTACCAAAGTGGTGTTTGGGGAGATTTGAAAAGGAAGTTTGCATTACTCTGTGCAGCCTCCTACTCTTGGTATTTGACAGATGTGTGTCTGAACTAACAACATAAGGTGAATATGGGTTTCTCTCACATATATGATGATATGTTTTCCTAGTTGGTCTCTTCCTCGTCCCAGTCTGAAGAGGATAATTTTGGGGGACATTTGGATGTAAGAATAAGGAAAGGGCTGACAGTAGCCTACGAAGGGTTGGGGATAGAAGGTTAATTTTAGAAAGGGAATGGGGATACCATGTCTCACCTAAGGAAGTCCTCTCCCCACGCCAAATGTTCCCTCCACCCAGGTGATCCTCCCTCTCATATCCACCCCCAGGGTCGAGCTCAAAAAGCGATGGCCTTTCCCTGGCCACCGGAGAGAGGGATTCTGGGGGAAAAGAAGTGAGGACTCCCCCAGGTTCCTCACAATACATTGATGTCAATAGGTTTATGCCAATAAAAAGAGTACAACAAAGGTGCTACAAGCATGACTTGATCCATCATATTCTGAGACTATGGGCCTCATTACGAGTTTGGAGGTAGCCATGCCCTGAGTAAGGGCATGGCTACCCCCAAACCCGGGTTCCCTGAATGGGGAAATACCGGGGCATTCCGACCTTGGAGGGCCCGGTATTTCCCCACTAAGGGAACCCAGACCCGGTCCATCCCCATTCCCATTTGAGACCCCATAGGGCTCAGTGGGAATGGGAAGCAGGCTAACAACGGGCCCGTTAATTGTGGACCCGTTGTTAGCATGCTGGGCCGCTCACGGGACCCGCTAAGGACGTCTGGTAAAATCAGGCATCCTGAGCGGGTCCCGCGAGCGGACCTCATAATGGGGCGGTAAGGGGTTAACGGCTCCGGCACCTTTACCGGCGCCGTTAACCCCTTACCGCCCTCCTCATAATGAGGCCCTATGTGTAAAAGACCATTGTCGGCTCCCTTTAGCCACTCTATAAGAGGCCCTCGTCACTGCTCCCACCAAGCCCCCCTGCCTTTTCTGTGAGTTATCTGCTTCCTGATTCGTGCCTGCCACCAGAGGATCCAAGTCCTGTTGGAAGCAACTGGGATTCTGGAGTGATCAGGCTCTCATGTTATGTCAAAACCTCTGCCTACCGCTTCTCTCTGTATTTACCTTCCAGGCACTGTGTGATGCTGCAACAGAAAAGTAGTGACCAACTAAGGCAGGCTTACTTTCACTGCTTTCTGATCTGGAATAGAGGGATTACTACATCAGTAAGCACTTTGTTTTTAGGAGAGGGCCCCCTTCCTTTCTGGTGGGCACAGCAACTAATCAAACATTAAGTTGCATATTATAGTATGTAATCCATAACAGTAGAGATGACATCATGTTGTTTGGCACCTCTTGCTGGCGAGAGTGCTACGGAGCAACCTAGGTTGCGCAGCGCTTGCACCAGCCCTGAAAATAGTAATAGTACCGGGAATGGCCTTGTGCGTCTTACCATTGCTAAGAAAATCCCTAAAGTATTATTCTGCATACACTCATATTGATATCTCTTAATTATATGCCTGTTCTTTTCAGTTCCTTGGTCCCCTCGGTTTCATTTCTCTTGAAACATGTGTCCAAGCATCTCTGCGCTCTCAATGTTGACTTTGCCTTCAATTAAAGAAAGTCCTTAACCAATCCTTCCAGTCAGGGTCTGTAGTAGGGATTCTTATGTCGTATCCTTTAGGCCACATGGCTCACCTTTGCCCTCTGAACATGATGAGGGAGTTCTGTCATTTGTCCTTCAAATCTTGACCATACCACATTTCAAATGTAAACGTTTGTATTTTTAAGAGTTGCACCCATCCAAGGCTGTTTCTGTTGTTGATCTAGTCGCATAGCAGCCGCCCCATACAATCCTTCTGCTATGGCCTTAAAGAGATCAGACTTAGAGCTAAAGATCACAGCCGATCTGTAATGAAAGGATGTCACTTGAGTGTTCTGCCTAGCAACAAACTCCTCCACAGGAAATCGAAACGTACAGTCATACATTTCCCGGGCCCATTACATGTTGCATCTGAAAGAAAATACAGTCTTTTTAATCTGCTGCGTTAATTTGTCATGTGAAGCCTCTTATTTATTTGTAATAACTTGCATCTCTCTTATCACTGTTTAGGCCCTTCTCATAATATGTTATTTTGCCAAGGGAACATATTCCTCCATATCTTTATTTTTGTAGCTGTGAAATGCACATGCAAGGCCCTTTTTAATAGGTTTCTCTTGCACACACAATTTTTTTCATCGGGGCAACTGAAAGTGAAACACTGCTGTTAATTTTGTCATGTACATTGTGCATTTTTAATGTTCCTTTCCACAGTCTGTCTTTATTTTTCACATACTCCTTGTTTCAACTGCAGAAAACACACAATCTGCATTCACTAGGCAACTTGGTCGTGTTAATGTTTGTGGCTGGCTCTTCATTCTGCCAGTGTGCCTTTCCATAAAGAGACTGTATTTCGCATTAAAGGCCTAACCTGTCCTTCCTGCTAATTTTCCTGGGCTGAAAATATCCCACAGTTGGCCCTTTCCTTGGATCTCTGTATCTTCACCTCTATGAAAGAGAACTTTGGGGCAGACTGTACCGCCAACAGAGTTCCAGGTGTATCCTTCTTCTTTAAGTGTCTGAATCATTTATGGGGAGCATTTCCCCAAATGAAGGCAAAAAGCCAAAGTAGACTGGTCCCTTTCTAGACTTCTTTAAAAGCTCCAATCCTGGCTGCTGTGCACACAATCTTCTTCATGGTGATGTCATACCCAGAGTGCTTTGTCTGCAGAGAGGATAATCATTTTGCGAGCCCTAGCAATATCCAAGCTGGTGGGACACCTCTCTGGACTTCAGCTCTTTCCTCAGCTACTGTAACTCTACCCCGTTCCTCGGTCCCTCTACGTCAAAGGACTCCTGTCATTCTGGCGCTGGTGTGAACCCTCGGAGTTGTACCTGGGCTCTCCTTCTGAACCACTGGTCCTGCCTCTACCACCTAGTGTATTCCCTCCCTTCTGGGGAAGGTGCCTAAGGGATCAGGAGGCTACACCCAAATGGTCTGTTTTCGGTAAAACACAGCTTCTTGACAGTTGAATGCACAGGAAGCCTCTGCCAGGTGCAGTGAATCACTGAAACCCAGAATGGCAATAGAATTACACCAAATGGCAGTGACTAGTCTAACGGTACAATCACAAAAGATACTTTGATTATGCAAGGTCAAAAGAATGGACGCAGGAGAAAGCATTTAGGTAAATTGTTCCGCATTTTGTAGGCAACATAATATATCACAGTCAATACAAAGAGAAATTCACCTTTCCTTTCTTATAATAATTCGGTTTTAATAAGGCAGTATATTTTCACGGCACAAAACTGAAGTTCTAAAAATATTGCTTTGACGCACAAGAAACATAAGGTAAAAATAATATATTGCTGTTTTTATTTCAGGAGATCAGCATTGTCGTTTGATTTAAATGAACACATGTTGCGTATTATATGAAATATGCATCAGAGAAACGTGAGGCTTGCAGAGTCTTAGAGAAACATGGCATGGTATAGGACTACTTGCTGAAGACTATTTGAGCTCTGGAGAAGGCAAGAGTCACTGAAAAGTAAAGAACGTATAGTGACTGAAGGTTTCCCGTCAGACAGTGGGGGGGCGCGCGCGCAATCAATCTTAATTAACGCGCTAAAGTACACAGAGAGGGAAATGGACGGCACAGCCAGGCTTGTCTCATTTTCTGTACACGCTGTGTCATTCTCATATATCCTGGCTGACCTTTGCAGAGTCACTGTTATCAAGTCAGCAATCTCTCTCTAGAAGACTGAAGGCAGCAGAACCTGTGTCTAAAAACAGCCGCAGAGGGGAGGCAAATCTATAGCTTCACCTTAGCTGGTGGCTTTTCCTAGACTGAGTGGCTTCAGAAGGAGCATTAAGTAGAGCAGGGGAGGCTATATGTCCTCATAGCTGGGGTCAGCTCCTCCACAGCGCCATTGCTTTAATCAGTGGTAGACGAAGGACGCCATTCGCATGCACAGTTCGACAGTGTGGTATTGGAGAACCCCGTTAGTCTTCAGAGAATCCTCTTTACAGCTAACCTTTTCCTTAGGTGGTATTTGTAAAAGGCAATGACAGCCGACAGTAAAGCCTCTCGCCCCTAAGGGATATCGCTGAGGTGTGTGGAGCCAGTCATGTAGACCCTTTAAGAAGGTCTGCTCTGCGTGTCTGGATATGCAAAGACACTACATCTGGGTGCACAGAAGGGAAACCACGCATTGGCAATGCCAATAGTTTTGGTGTTTGCTGTTGTGCTTTGCATTATGCATTTATAGGCACCAGGGTGCAATGCAAGGAGGAGAGTGCAACGTTTTAAAGTAGGATGTGATAAGGGTTGTGCAGGCGTGCAAGAGAACGAGAAAGGGAATGAATAGAGCAAGGGAGGAAGCCATTGATAGAAGGTGCTATCGATGATGAGCAAGAGGAAATATGCACGAGAAAGGGCGAGGGGGCAAGAAATAAAGTGAGAGTGTGAGAGGAAGGATGAGAGGGAATAGAGAGAGGAGATAAGGGTGTGGGAATATAGGGTATAGGTTGGGTGGCGCTAGAGAGCTAGAGGTGGTAGGTGTGCATGGGTGGTGGAAGCTATGCCACCAAAATGCACCAAAACCAAAAAATCATGAAGTAAAACATCTCTCAAATGCTACCTTCAAACTGCACCGAGCTCCGCTTCAAACCTACTCTGTGCCTGTACCAACAAGGCCAGCTGCCTCTGAACATCCCCGGAACTGGGGAAAAAAGCAGAGAAAAGTGCACTATTTCGCAGCTCCAGCCACCTAGGTCCAATTTTAGGGCCCTGGCGATTTATAAGCCACCCATCTGCACTTTCATCAAGACATCCTTTTTGGAGACTGTAATTTCTTACCCATCACCGCTGCTAAAGTTTTTACAGTGCATGCAGCATGTGCATTATGCATATTTGTTGGCCTTTCCAGAGTGATGGCATATTGGTTTGTTAAAGTATACTTTTATTGAACCTTGATTCAACATTCCTTTCTCTTGGACCGCTGCACTATTACTGTTTGGGTTGCAATTGTTGTCTTATCATATTCAACCCCTTAAGAAAATAGCCCACCCATGTTACCACAAAAGGCGAAAATGTACTGTGCCTGTTGCTGGTTTGTAGTAATAAGAGGTCAGAGTCGGTGGTTTAGCCACTACCAATAATTGCACTCCTGCAGCGTGGTAGTCAGGGGCGTAGGAGACACATACAATCTAGGGGGGACAGGGGACACCTTGGGGACTTTGCTTTTTTTTTTTATTTATTGTGTTTTAGTCAAAGAACTCGACTTTTCACAAAATTACAAAATTAAAATAGCAGTGCGTATTAAATTACATATATCATCACTGTATAAAACAAGAGAAAAGAAGAAAAGAAAACAGAAGAAAATTAAGAAAAAGAAAAGCAGTTCAGCGTATAAAATCCTTTAATTTGGCTGGAAAACCTTAACTACCTTTGAATGCCCTGCTAAAGAGTGAGATGTTCATGCAGTCCCACTTCAGACCAGTTATAAGAGGAAGCCTGTCGTGCCAGAATCGTGTAATCCTTTGCACTGGGTGCAGCTTGTCTCATTTGTTTCCTAATGCGTGCTCTACTTAGCTGATGTGCATTTTGCCAGAAAATTAACGACGGACGTAGTATTATTTTGAAGCACAGTGCAGGCTCATGAAAACGGTTCTCTGTGTTCATTTATCTTCCACAATTCTAGAGAGTGCAACGTTACGTTTGGAGTTTTGCCTGAAATCATGGTATGTACTGCTGTCCGGCTGCGGTCTGACCGCCCTCCGTGTGTTTTATCATATGAACTGCTAAGAAAAGATCTGGTGCCAGATTATCAAAACTTTGCTCTTGTGCAAAAAAATAGAGCAACTTAATATAGAACTTATTTTTGAAGTATACAAAACATGACATGGTGCAAACAGGTTTAGCCCCAATCCCTATTATTTTAAAAAAATGGTTCACTGGGGTTAAAATGAAAGAAAATGTATTGTAGATATTTGCTCTCTAACTTCAAATGTAGTAAACACGTTTATGTTATGTAACAAACCAGTGCACACATCAGATTCCTTTTGTGCTAATGTAAAGTACTTTTCTTTTTACATAATACGTATTGTGACACAGCTTGTCTGCTCCATTCCATACTAAGCATTTACCCAATTTTTTGCACTGGTCGAGATATTAGATTCTGTAGCCCCAGGTAAACACGGTAAGTACTACTTCTCCATGAAACCAGGAAAGAAAAGACCCTGCCCAGACTAAAAGCTGAACAAAATATAATCACGAATCTGTCCTAAAGAACATGGCAAGAAACCACATCAAATATGAAAGTTACAATGACAAACAATTATAGCTCTTTTTTAATATGTAAGTGGGTTTTGAACCTGGTTGGTCAGTTTGGTGTTCTTCCATAAATTAATTCTTTAACCTGGATTTTATATTGTGCAGGAAACGACGACCGTGCATTTATAGTAACATTTACAGCCAGTGTGTACAATTAATTGCTGACTAGTTCACAGTTACAGGGGGAAATTATCTGCGAATTAAATGCAAACACAGGTGTCACGCTCCATTAGTCGGAGTGAACACTGAACAAATGCATGGCCCTGCAGCATGACACAAGTCTTTTTGTAAATATAGGGTGGCGTGTGAGAGGAGAAAGGGAAGGTGGTAGGGAGAGGAAGCAAAAAAGGGGGAGAAGAATGGTGATAGAGTGGCGTGGCTCCCAGAAGATTATGTTGGTGACTCTGAGAGGGAGAGGCCAGAAGTGATACTCTGCACGAGATGTGAATCACCGAAGAGTGGAAGTGCGGCAAGAAAATTGGAAATAAAGAGAACAAAGTATGATGAGGATTGAGGAATGCTTTTTGATGCAACATTTTCAACATTATAGTAAATGAAACAAATAATATGCAAACCGTATAAAGGAAGGCGCCAGAACTATGAGGAAAGGGCAGGGAGAGAAGAAAAAAAGTTAAAAGGGAGATATAAGGAAGGAAGAGAACGCTACCCTAGCTCCTACTCCACCTCCAGCTAGCTGTCCTCCAACACTGCCTCGAAGTGTCCCCAGTGCCCACGCCGCTGACAACTGAAGCACGTGGTGTGCGCAGTCCACGCAGAACACAGAGGAAAAAGCTCCCCAAGCCCACTCCAGACTTCAGAGGGGCTGGCTGCCACCGTCAGGCAGCCAAGGGCTCCTGTCAAAGGTTTAAGCCTCATACCTGTTCTCACTGGTAGAGTTTCCTCAGATGACACCGGAGCCAAACGTGCCTCGCGCCTCCTTCTGTGATGCTGCGCACCTTTTCCAGCCTTCAGCTTAATAGTCGGTAACGTCACTCAATACTGCCAGTGTTGCCTGTTACATTTGGGGGGCAGTTTGCCACAGTGTGAGACTGGGACTTTATGACTGGCGTGGACCTGTCTCAAGAGGGCCTGAAAATCACAATGTTCACAGTATTTGGTTGAAATGGCTGCGGCTAACATCACAAAGAATGTTCTAGTAACCTTGTCTCTGTAAATATCTGCTTTTGGTTAAGTTTTGAAGTGTGGGTCATTAGCACTTCAAATGGCAATTTGCTCGTCAGAGCACCACGTTTAATTATCAGTCCATACCTATGCCAAATTAAACTGAATCACAAGATAAACCTATTTTTAAAAGATTTAAAACATGGACTGGTTCATTTCTGCTTTTTTGACGAGCATAAACTATGTTGACTTATTGTGTAAATTAAACGTTTTGCACATTATGTATATCTGCAAGATACATGTCTGTGCCAAACAATTCTCTCAGGTAAGTGACTTCATCACACATTCTCTTCTAGGTTGTATATATGTCTTGAAGGTAGCACAACCTATAGGGCAGCTTGCACAGATCCCAAGTGGCCCAATGTGGTGTAAAATCATAAACATGTGACTGCTTTAAGTTAACATCGTATTGCATTGTGGTACCTGAAGTCTTCAATGTATAGTGCAGAGATGCTGAATGACATGAGCTACACATGCCAGAGCCCACAAAACATGATCTGAGAGCTGTTCCTCATTAGTGTCATTATTGGTTGGGGGAGTTTTCCTATTAACCAGTTTGGTGCTTTCGGATTACAGCAGAGAGACATTTACTTGTGCCATTGTGCTCCTCAGATGGTGCCAGTGGCACATCTTAGTAGATAGTGGCATAACACAAAATGTGGGGGCCTCCCTGTTAGCCATGCTGAGGGCCCCCCTCCCAACTCGGCAACAAATCACGGGTTGTGCCACACTCTGTGCCAGTCTAGATGATCACACTGGCACAATACGTATGAACGTGCTCCTGAAGGGCTATGCCGCACACTGTACTAGTAGAAAGATATAAATATGTGTTTTAATACAATATACAGCACCCTTTCTGAGAAAAATTAGCTAAAAAGCCAGAGTGTTTGCAATTGTTTTGTAGGGTAACACCAATCCAATACATGCAAGTCACCAACAGTGCACAGGAAAATGAATGCTTTTCTATTAAAAATTCCATGCCACATTGAAAACATGTCCCACTGGCTGCACAATGTAGACCAGCATAGACACATAACATTACACTAAAGCATGCCAGGCCACATTTAGACATACCTAGTCTGGTTGCACCAAAATGCCAGTCAAAGCAATAACACTCATCAAGAAGAGAGCACACATTCAAGCCCAGGTCTCTGCAGCCTCTAACAACACGGCCGAACACTTTAAAATCGGCAAGAAACTGGTCAATCCCGTTGCGCTCTCTACCTCTCCTGTTCCCTCTCAGGCCCTCTGTATGGCTCTGGCCTCTTACTTCTCCGCTAAAACTCAGGACATCCTGTCCTCTATCTCCTCTTCCTCTCCCTCTCCCTCTTCCTCTCTCGGCCCCACTTTGGCCATCTCTACCTCTCCTCCTCCTTTCTTGTCTTTCTCGCTGACAACACCTGACAAGGTTTCTAGACAAGTCCGATCTATGAAAGTGTCATCCAAACCGGTGCTCCCCTGCTCCTCCAGAACCATCAAGGACCATATTGACACCCTCGCTCCAGCCTTGGCTGATTTCTGTAATCACTCTTTCGCCACTGGAACGTTCCCCTCTCTCCTTAAGTACTCCCTTGTGCACCCACTCCTCAAGAAGCTGTCTGTCGATCCTACCTGCCCGGCAAGCGATTGCCCAATCTTCATCACCCCTTTCCTGGGCATACTCTTGGAAAAGCTGGCCATCTCCCAGCTTACTCGCCATACTGAATCTGTTGGTTGCCTCCATGACCATCAGTCTGGCTTCAGAGCTACCAGAGGCACGTAAACTGCTCTCCTGAACACCTGTGAAGATTGGCTCTCTAACCTTGATTCCAGCATTCCTTCTGTCCTAATCCTCCTTGATCTTTCCTCTACTTTCAACACAGTCAACCACACCATCCTGATCAATTGACTATGTGAGAACCTGGGCATCATTGATCAGGCCCTGGATTGGCTGACCTCCTTCCTCTTGGACTACCCCTCCAAGGTCCAACTGGTTCCCTTTCTCTCCCCCACCTCTCTCTCTACTTGTGGCATTCCCCAGGGCTCTATCCTCTCACCCTGGTTTTTCCACCTCTACTTGGCCAACCTGATCTCTACCTTCTCCTCTAACTTTCAGTGTTATGCAGATGATACTTAGCTTTCCTTCGGGCTCCTCTCCTCTCTCGTGCATTCCTGACTGACTATTCGCGATTCAGGATTGGTGCGCCTCCAACAATCTCTACCGTAATGCCAGTAATACAGAGATCCTTCTCATTGGGATTCCTGCCCCTGCTTTCCCTCTCTCACTCTGGCCACCCACCTTGGGCCTTCTTCCTTCGCCTTCTTGTGAGGCAAAAATACACTGTGTCATCTTCGACTCCACTCTCTCTTTCTCTCCTCACATCTCGGACGTCGCCAAGAAGTCCCACTACCAGCTGCTCCTCCTCAAAGGGA
This sequence comes from Ambystoma mexicanum, assembly GCF_040938575.1. Classification (NCBI taxonomy): domain Eukaryota; kingdom Metazoa; phylum Chordata; class Amphibia; order Caudata; family Ambystomatidae; genus Ambystoma; species Ambystoma mexicanum. Next base: position 895,849,358 of record NC_090924.1, read on the forward strand.
CTCTTCCCTTTCCCCCAGAAGCTCATTGTCTCCAGAACCCTGTTGCTCTCCAGGCTGGGCTACTGCAACAACCTCTTCCTCAATCTGCCTTGCTCTACTCTCTGCCCTCTGCAACTAATCCAGAACAGGACAGCAAGACTTACCCTTGGCCTCAAGTCCAGGAATCGTATCTCTCCAGTCCTGAAATCTCTCCACTGGCTCCCGGTGGCTGCAAGGATCAAGTTCAAGGCCCTTTGCATTGTCCACAAGGCTTTCTGGGGTTGGGTCCCATACTACATCCAACGCTCTCTTCCAAAATACCTTCCTTCTCGAGCCCTTCCCCAGCTACCTCCAACTCTCCAAGGGTTAGATGCTTCTCCAGGCAGAGAGTGGGGGGGTAGACCTCTCTCCTCTCTAGGTGCTTACCTCTGAAATGGCCTCCCTGCCCCTCTCAAACTTGAGCGGACCACCTGAGGATCCGGAAGCAGCTCAGAACGTTCCTCTTCTCCTCTGCTTTCTTTCTCTCCCTCTGCTGCTGACCTACTTGTCTGCTGTACCGACTGGTTGCTTGGCTACCCTCAGAGTCTCACTGGGTCCAGGCTCTTTCTTGATCAGTCACCCTTGCACTGCCTCCGGGCCTACCACGCACGTAGGGGCTGTATCTGTAACCCTACAGTCCCTTGTTCTCCTTGCACTACCCAGAACCATACTGCCCTGGCTGCACTTACTCAGAGCAATTCCCCCCTCCCTTCCCTCTTGCATTTCTCGTTCTCACACTTGCACAATCTGAATGACACAAGGCCTAGTAAGATCGTTTGTCTTGTCCTCCCTCTATCTTTGCTCCCTTGTCTCACCTAGAAACACTTGTTTACAGGTGTGTTATAAATGACTTATACACAGATGCCCAGAAACAATATACAATGCCGCAGTAAGAAAATGCTAGACTGACAGCACCAAAATGCCAGTCTAGCCAGGTAATTCTACTTAGCAGGACTTCTTTAACAGAAATGCGCAGTTAAAAAAAGTCATACCAAACTGAGAAATGACTTGACTGGCTGCACCAAAATGCCTCTCAAGCCACTAATACCACATATCGTGCCTGCTTAGTCTGGACATGGACAAACATTATGATTTATCGCACAATCCCATCCCTCACACATCCCCGCTCCCTCCCACCCCCTATCCCAACCTCCAAAATCAGCTCTTTGGCCCAGAATTACCTTCACGTTCCTCTTCCTTGTCCCAAAGCTTACGTATGAGGCTCCTTGCCTCATAGGTAAGTGCTGGGATGAGGAAGAGTGGGACTATGAGTAATTAAGATTACAGGTAGTCAGACATTACCTCCATGTACCTCTACCTCATCCACGTACTTGTGTCTGAGGCAGAGTGCCTCATACACAAGTGCTGCCTCATACACAAGTACAGGGACGAGGAAGAATAGGGCTAGGAGTAATGATGATTACCAATAAGGAATCAAGGCATTAAACACAAGTAGTGGAGTAACACCATTGAGTTGACTGGGCTTCAGCACCCCCGCCTCCTGAAATTTTGGCCTATGTTGACTCAACCTGGCTGACCTTCAAAGTAGTTGCCGGAACAGAACAGGACACAGATGTTGAACAGCACCTGGGTTTCACTGTTAACAAGGGCCCAGCAATTACTAACATAAAGCTTTTCACTGTTAGTACCTGCATTTCTACCGCGCCATGGCCCACAGGCATCAGGGCGCAAAACATACAAACATAAAAAGTTTACAGTCTAGGTAGTTGGTTTATTCAAACAGAGATGTTTTCAGATTTTTTTCTGAAAACAGCATAATTTACCTCTGTTCGCATAGATGCATAGATCACGTCTCCTCGTTTAGTACTTGCATGCAAGGGGAGAGATTGGAAGGGTAGAGAGGGAACACGAGACCGCTCATTCTCACAGCAGTCCATAAGTGGCTGCTTTCAGACTTAAAGGAGAGAGTTAACTGCTTGTAACATTGAAGCTGCACTAGAATAGTCTAATTAAAATGCGTAAAGAAATTAGATGCCCCCACATAAATGAGTTTGCCCCCACAATGCTCGTGAGGTTAGCGGCTCTCCCAACATTTGAAGGATTAGCCCCCCAAAATGTAGGTTTTGTTGCGCCCCTGAACACAAGCACACACACCATTCACCATATACCCACATGCACACCCAGCCATGCATACATTTAAGTGTGCACCCTTTTACCATACAGGCACACCCAAGCAGCCACCCATACATTTAAGTGTGCACCCTTTCACCATACACTCACACAGGCAGCCACCTATACATTTAAGTGTGCATCCTTTCAAAATACACTCGCACACGCACCTGTCATCGGGTTGAGGGGAACCCTATTACTTCAAAAAGAAATTGTTTCTTTTCGAAGTCACTCTGACTTCATAAAGAAATTGTTTCCATTAACGACCGAACCATAACGGAAATAATTTCTGTATGAAGGCAGAGTGACTTCAAAAAGAAACAATTTATTTTTTGAAGTCATAGGGCATCCCCTACCCCATGGCATGGAGGCCTCCAGCCTGGGGTCTTCCATGTCATGAGGCGGGGGAAGCCCTTGTACTTCAAAAAGGAAGTTTATTTGTGTAGTCTCTCTGCCTTCATAAGGAAATAATTTCTGTAACAGAAATAATTTCTTTATGAAGGCAGAGTGAATTCAAAAAGAAACATTTTAAAAAAATAAAGTGAAAAAATATTTGTTTTTCTTTTTTTTCTCCAAGTGGGGACCCCCCTCCCAGGACATGGGCTAGTGGGGGATGTGGGGTCCCCTGTTACCCCAGTGTTTGTAGATCAATGCCCTTACGCCTTAGAGCCCTCTGGCGCTTTATACATTCATTACATAAAATGTATTAATTAAATTAAAAAAATCACAGACATATTTTGGGGGGGATAAATGCCATTATATCCCCCCACTTAAAAATGTGGGGGGTATTTGTCCCTCCTTCGCCAACCATGTCCTACGCCCATGTTTGTCACAGCAGCCCACCTTTCATACATCAATCACAGAAAACCTCTCATATACAAATACACAGGCGTAAGCCGGCCATTGTCGAAGGAGCCAGCCCTGCTAAACTCAACCCCCAGTCCACTCCTTCCACACAATCATACATCAGCCCCCGGGCCTCCTTCGCGCTGACTTGTGTGCTGTGGTTACTGGTACACAACACCTAACAATCTGATGGCAGCTTGTATGTTTCCATTGAAAGATTTCTGGATAGCCGGTCAGGTCATGAAATGTGCACTGGTGTCACGTCCTAACACCCGCCATAGGTGAATACCTTGAGGACCCATACCGGTAGCCCCTTTCATATCAAATATCAAAGGGGCTTGCCAAAGCACTCAGAATGCTCAAATAGATGGATTACTGGGGGTAGGAAATGTGATGCACTTAGATGGATTATTGGGGGTAAGAATGGTGATGCGCTAAATGGATTTTGGAGGTATGAAACGTGACTCAATTAGACAGATGGTTGGAGGTGGGAAATATGTCATAGATGAGAACCGGCCCAATGCACCTAAAGCCCTTTGAGGACAGACTGTTAATTGCACCAAGAAGATGTATTAGGATTGCCCCTTCTGTCCTTAAAAAAACATCAGGATAGCTTGCCTCTGCTCCAGGGCCTTGGTACTTGACCTGACAGGTTGATATTATCCCACTTACAATACCTGTAAGGACAGCCATGGGTTTGTACCTAGATATGCGGGTAGCCTGGCACTGCAACTAGAAGAAAGGACACGCAAGTTAACACACGTGGCTCACTTAGAGCATTACGCCTACAATGTTTAGCCTGCCCATGATCTCAAAGATATATATTAGTAACACCCATTACACTTATAACTGCTTAGGTTAGCCATTGTAACGCACAGTGGTTACGTGCAGATATCCTTCATATTGCGCTTATTAGACTGCTTTGTTTAGCGTCTGTAGAATGTGGAAGATATGTAGTATCTATGTCTATTAAGTATATATGTATATTGTGCTCAGAGAATCCTATAAACCTAGTTTCTATTGTGGCCTGTCTGTCCCACATAGAAGATGTTCTAGGATAACCGGCCTATTGCCCTTGCTAGATTTAAGGGTAACCGGTTCATAGTACCTAGAAAAGTCTATGAAGGTAGCTGGTTTTTCTACTTCAGAGAAGATCGGATGACACAGCAACATCAAAATTATGCTCCCTCTGAGCTTAAAGTATGTATAAACGCACCACTTTGGCGGACAGCTGAAGCAGGCACGCCCATCCATCCACACACTCTAGTATGGAGCTACGACTATTACAAATGTGGTCTAGCTGGTCACATAACCGCTTTGCGCTGAAACACCAGACTTGCCTCAACACCTCTGCCATTAGAATAAGATGACAACCTATGACAAATTTGGTCTCGATGGGTACATATTGAGCTTCTTGCACTAGCGCTCTGTCGTGACTTCCCTCAGCACCCGCCCACATGCCTGACCTCCTGGGTTGCTTACTGGAGCTTAGCCAGCCCTCCTAAGCCCTTATCTTGGCCCAGTGCACACACGCGTCTAAAGCTTCTTCTCAGAACCTTCCCATACCTGGTCTTCGGAGAGCATTCTTACCACAAAGTGCTTTGAGGCATTACAAATGGTAAAAGGTGCTATATAAATTCCTACTAAAATACAATATAAACGATGCCCAGTAAATAAATGTCATGCCACAGTAAAAAATGGGTAGGCTGGCTGCATCAACATGCTAGTCTAGCCATGTAATAACAGCAATCATGCTTGCTTCATCATAGATGCCCAGTAAAAATGTCATGCCAGAATACGAAATGGTTAGATTGACTTCACCAAAAATACAAGTTTAGCCATGGATTAACCCGTTTCATCCTAACTTTATTTTAGTTGGGCATTAAACAATGCCATGCCATGCCACAGTAGGAAATAGCTAGACTGGCTGCATCAAAATACCTGTCTAGCCACATAATAAAACATATAATGCTTGCTTTATCATAAATGCCAAGTATTAAATGCCATGCCACAGTATGAAATGCCTAGACTGGCTGCACCCAATAGCTAGTCTATCCACATAACACTTATTATGCTTGTTGTATCATAGATGCCTAGTAAAAAATGTCATGCCATCATATGTAATGGTTAGACTGACTGTACCCATGAAAGAGGTTCTCAAGACCACTGAAAGCACAATTCCCCAGTCGCTAAAAAGAGGCAGGTACATTATTTAGTCCAAAATGCATGACTCTCAAATGATACAAGCCTTCTGGGGTGGGGAATGCTGTTTTGTCCTTGGCATAATCTGTTAAGGCTATTTGCCAGTAGCCTGAAGTGAGATCTTGAGAACCTCTGATCTGCCTATCTGCGTGATATAACTGTCTGAATTGACTCCTGCAAGGAGCATATGAGCCACTCACTCAGAATGTGCAGGCCCTGACAAAGGCCCAGATTGCTATCAAGAATTCAAAGTGCACTTTGAAGTGAAATGCGGGAGCTACAGGGTGTGTGACAAAGTCAGAGACCACGTTAAGGCAGAGGACACCAAGATGTTGGACTTGGGTGTAAAGGAGCATTCTAACAGAGCTTGGACCAGTTCTGTTGTGCTGATCTCTCAAGCTGGAAACAAGGAATTAAGGTTCTGCGTGGATGTTACTGCACGCAGTGCATTCTCAAAGGCTGATCCACATCTTCTTCAAAGAGCTTATGAGAAGAAAGGAACAAGCAGTAACAGGAAAGCAACACCTTTACTATTTAGGCCCAAAAAGAGAAGAGAAAGTGAAGAGAGACAGAGGAATAACAATTGTGCAAGTCGGGGCATTATTTGGCAGTACCCCTGCCTTTGGAGTCAACGGTAGATTTAAAGCCAAGCACATGAAAACATAGCCACGCACTAAGCCTGGCTTGGAGCAAAATAAAGTGCAAAACCCCATAAAAGCCAGCAATAGTTGCTATGGGCTACATCATCATGGGCTTTCTACTAAACAGGTCATTCCAGTGATGTGGTAGAAGGTGGCTGGAGAGTTTGTGGATGTGGAAAAAAGGATATGAGAGGGCAGGAGGCGGAACATAAGGAGGAGATTGAACAGGAGGAGGAAGATGACGGGCAAGAGAAGAAACATGATGTGGATGAGGGTGGGCAGCAGGAGGTGGACACAAGGCAATTGCAGGCCAGAAGGAGGCTGCAGATATGGGCCAGAGTGAAGGGATACAGAAGGAGGAGGGACAGCCAGAGGATAGGGAGGTGGAGGATTTTACTCTATAAAAGGCAAACACATTTCAGAGTATACCCCAATCTTCCTCAGAAATCCCCAAAATGCCATCTGCCACAGCTTGCAGTGTACACTCACCACCCTATTGTAGTTGGAAGTATACAGTACAGAATGTGCCTCTGCTGTTATAGATTCTTATTGAAAGAGGAGAATAGTCAGAAGAGAAAGTTTAATGGCAGGAATGTTATTTTCTCAGTATTACTCAGTGTACGCGGAATTACAGAAACTGCGCACCATTGCAAGTGCAATTATCACTAGGGCAAAAAAAGCTTTAGTGCAAGAAATACATTCTTTCATTTCATTGAAACAATATTGTGTTTGCGCTAGTCAATATTTCCTGAGTTGTAATTGCACTTGCACTGGTTCAAAGTTTCTACAGCACTGCCCGTTGTTAGGTTTTGTTGAACATATACACGCTTTAGACTTTCATTATAATACAATTTAGCAGTACAGAAGAATCCTTTGTCAACTACGCGCTGCAAGCGAGGAGATTTAAAGTGCTAAAAAAAAGGATTTCTATAAGGATCAAAAAATAGTTTGCGGGGGTGTTGTTCCATGTGGATCATTTGGGTGTCAAATGGGGGACTTGCCCTTGTTTGAATGACTGAATTAAATATGTTGATAGGGGGTTACCCATGCGGTAGATCTGCATGGGCTTCTGGCCTACCACCTCATTGAGGGCAACGAATTTAAGGCATGTGTGGTGTCTTTACGGATAGTGTGTGTCATGTGAGACGTATGACTGTGCCTTCGTGATGGCTCCTGAGTGTTGTGTGGGGAGCTTTCTTGCATGTGTTCTATGCCATTGTTTAATGTTTGGGCTTGTACAGCATATTGGTTGGCATAATTTGTGTATCTAAAGGCAGGGTCTGTTATGAGGGAAATGATCTAGGTAGACTACCTTCTAACTTCTCTAATGTCCCTGCGATATTTTCGTGTGTAACAGTGTACATATTGCCCAGCGGGCATTGTGTGAGACATGTGGGGTGTGGAGGTGTGTGAGATTTGGTTTAGCATACCTCATGCTTACTGTTTGAGAAAGTGCTGTTTGAATGATGGGTTGAGCATATGGAGAAACGCCAAGATGTTTTTACTATGTGATATTCGACTGGATGCAAGCGAGGTATCCATGAGGTCTATCAGTTGTTATCTACTTAGAGTGGCTTTTGGGACATGGGATGTGTGTGTGTTGTGAGAGTCGTTTTTTTAAAATTGATTGAATGTATGCAATGTACTCCTCTTTGATGTGCATCCTGTGTAACCTGTGTGTAAGAATGAAATGTGGGGAGCACGATGAGTGTAAACTGTGGAAGATGGCTCAAAAGGTTGTGCTGTCAGGGCCCTGAGAACCAAGACACCTGGGACTGACATTTTATAATTGTGTGCTATGTTTAGTGAGATTCTAGAGCATCTGGTGGGCTTCTAAGGGCTGCAGAAGAACCCATTGTTGTGCCTGAACCATTATGGCTATGGGCACAGGTTAATGGCCAGCAGAACCAATACTGCAACTCAGGAGCTGCAATTCGTTGATGGGCCATTGGGACAATGTCCATCTTGGGAGTCCATCTTGGGTGTGGCTGGGATATAAAACACTGCCTCGCCTCCTTCTGCAACTTATCCCAAAGTTCCCTGGCTGCTGGAATAGCTCCTGCAGCTGTGGATGAGGTTGTTGTGGTCTCTTAAGCAACCACAGTATCTTCCTGAAGTCTCTTATTTGCCAACTCCAGCTCATGGAATAAATCAATTATTGATTTTCTGGTGTTGACAACTTGTTGTTCGTATTCATGTAACTGAGAAACGGGATACAGAAGGAGCTCTATTACTAACATTTAAGTTCATATTGGTGTCCTGTATCATTAGAGTGTTAACATCTGATGAGAAAAAGAAATATCTGCTTCAAGCCGATATTGACTTTGTGTCTGCTTGCTGTTAGCCGCAATCAACATAATTCATTCCTGGAACTCAAATAAATTTGAAATTAAAGAAGAAACTAAATTGCAGTGTGTGCAATTACAATCTCAACAGAATTAATCAGTGTGAGTCATTGTGTGTACTTCTTTCATGTGGCAAGTAATCAGTGCAAGAGAAAGTATTTAGGAAACAAACTAAACGAAGACCGAAGAAACAATGCACATTTTGATGAAACAAAGTATATGGGCGTTAATGTGACTAACTTAGAGTCTGCCTGTTGGGGATTGATTTTAGCCACCAGACTGTCAGAGAAGGAGCTGGGAAGCCCATAGAAAAGCCAAACCCAATCTGGGTGCCATATTCACTCTTCTCGTGCATGTGGCTTTCTAGCTCTCTTACTAAACTGAACAATGTGACACAAGGTTCTGATCTAATTATCTCTGAGGAAACAAAGGGTAAAATAGTTATCTTGAAAATAACATGGTCACTCCTAACACTGGGGTCGAGATTTATTTTTCAGACTGGAGCTCGAACAACATCAGCTTTAATAAAGTGAATTTTATCAACAAATATAGGGCACGTAGATTTGTTATTAATAGTCAATGACGCAAAAAGTTACAGCAATCCATGAATTATATTACACTCTCAGTTATTGTAACCTTGCTTGGAAATGAACAGCATAAGCAATACATATGCAGCTTGAGTTTGTTCTAATCCATTGGTAGCAAAACCAGGACCCCACTTGTATGCACTATTTGTTTACGATTTTGAATCATTAATATGAAGAGATAGGGCTGATTTACCCAGTAACACAATGCAACGTCCACAAAATTACATAAAAGGGAAACCTAAGATGTATACACAAAGTGCACTTGTTTACCACGCTAAATAGGTATTGGGCTGAAGTTAGACTATGGGGTCATTTTTAACCCCACAGAATGGAAAAGTAGAATGGCAAACTAAGGTGTAAGTGGTTTACGCCTTGCTCTTACACTCCAGGGGATTGGTAAGGTGTTTTGTGGGCAGAGTGGGAGACAGGAGAGGAAACATGATTTCTCCTCCTCATTCCCGCTATGTAATTTCCTGTAAAGTGTAATTAGCAAGCAGCATTTACATATTTCACAAAGCCAAGAGTAACCTGAAAATGCAAGGCCAATATCGCCTGTTGTTACTCTTTCATTTTTTTGCTTTACCTTTTGTAAATGTGGAAAATTCCATGTGTGGTGCAACAGCACATACGTGCTAATATTGGCTGTCCACCCAATGAATCTAACACTTTTTACAAAATGGCCCACCGTGTTTTTCAGTCATTAACTGGCAAATGGAGTTGTGTCTGTCACAGGATAATCGGCTACATGGATATGTATTTGGATTAGTCTTGCAGCAAAGGAAGTCAACAGTTTTGCCTAAATGTCAAGGAAGGAAAAAATGAATCCCAGCCCCACTGACCTGTGCGACATCTGACTCTTTGAATTGGCTTCGGAGGATTTTAGTTTGTGTAATACGACCTCATTGTATACCTTAGATGCCAACTGTTAAGTAGCTGAGAAACATGTATTAATTACTGTATAATAACTTTGATTCATCAGACATTGGAACATCTCACACTTTACATTACTGAGCCCTGTGACCAAAACACTTCATGTAGCACTGTGCTTCTGGAGCAAAAAGTGCTTGAGCTTTTCGCAGCTAGTCACATTTCACTTTTATTATTACTCCTTGGTCCTAATAAGAATTATATTGAAATTGGCTACCACCACTTGGCTGAACCAGAGGGAACCATTAGGACTTGGAATGCCCCATGCATGTCTTTCTTAAATGTCACCTCTTGTTGATCCTGTTTTATGCAAATAGGTAAGGTAACTAAAGCGTATCTGCTCCCTTGGCCTTAGTTCTGGAAAGTCCCTGTGCTTTAGATTGCTCATTGGGCAGCCTTCTCTCTCAATCCATGAAAATCCTGCTACAAGATGACTGGACTCAGGACTTCTTGCTGGCTAGATTTCCTGCCTTCATCTTGGTTCGTCTGGCTGATTTTATGGGTTTTGCATTTTCTCTCACTTCCTCTATTATCAAGCCCAATTCCATTTTCATACCGTCTAGACAGAGTGATCCCATTGTTTTTTTAATATTATTTGGGAATCAGTATAGTGCTTAAACATCTCACCTAATATTCCTTTCAGAGCGCTAGCAAGATCAGTGGAGAAAACAACAAAGGCAGTTTAAAATGTGTAGTGTAAGAATGCAATTGAATCAGAAAATTATACCTCAACCCTGTGCTATTAACCAATGGCCTGTTCAAGTCCTGCTCTGATGATAATCTCATTTCAAAAGTCTTTTCTCAAACGTATTCCAAAACCATCACTGATAAGATTCTGTAATCAGGCTATGCTGAAACATTCCAAAATCTAGGGCTCTCGACCCTATGTGATGGGCCTCCAAATAAAAGGTTTTTGATTAACCGGGTAGGTGCTGGTTAATCTTAAACCTCGGCTTTGGTTGTAATAAGGAGCTGGATTCTAGAGAGTTCCTAGGACTTTACCCCAAAAGGCTTTGTGAACAGTGCCTAGAATCTTGATCTTAATCCTGGCTACCACTGTCAGTCAAAGCAGAGGTTTCAAGACTGTTTAAGTGGTCCTGTTTCTAGAGGTTTAGACACCATCTGGCTTTTAGGTCTTTGGCTTTCGGAATACTGCCGTGAACTTCTTTGGAAGAGTGGTGTAGATGGTAATACAATCACTCTGATAGGACATGATCATTGTTCTGTTTGATTCTACTTGAACTTCATACTGTAGTTGAGGTAGGATTTTTCAGAGAATGGGGAGCTGGAATTTGATGTTTTTGACCACTGTGATGCGAAAGGGGGACCTGTTTCCAAGATGACTACCAGATTCCTTACGTGCCTGGAGATTAAAGGGAAGGTTTGAAGGGCCGCTTCTGGGGATTGAGCTGGACATCAGTCGTCCCAGCAGCAGTACCTCAGTTTTGAATCCATTTTCAACTCTGCAATTTCACGAATCTCTCAAAACGTGGCTTTTCCAACACCTGACCAAGTAGTAATCATAATGGACGCAGAGACCACACCTCACAGTACTGTGCTACTGGTAAAAGATGCCAGCCCATATGCTGCCTATCCACAACCTGTACAGCGGTCCACTGCTCTCGATTTAGGTGAGACCTTCCAACAATAAAATAATTAAAAGAAAAGAAAAGTCACAGTATCAAATGTATAGCAATCCGTAGGCAGCAGCAATATGTGACCTGTATCCAACAGTTAACAATCGCAGAGCCCCTCCCAATATTAACAATGGACCATACATTAAGGAAATTCCTTCTTCTATATGCTCCTTCACGCCCAAGTGACCTTGAAACCCCTTGTCCCTCTGCTAGACAGGCATACCAAGGCAGGCTTTCTAGGGTCAAAGTTCATATGAGCACTAATCTAACAGATTGAGACTGTCACACACACACACACACACACACAAAACCGAAAAAAATAAAATTATTCACTGCTATGTTTGTGATTTTTTAAAAATCGAAACAGTTAATTTTGGTATTCGTGAGTGCTTTCCTTTTCCCAGGGTTTCGCACCACAAAATTCGACTTCCTTAAATGTGATGAGGGATATAAAGACAGGGAGAATAAAGTGAAATAATATGTCCTCTTCAGCAAAAAAAAGCAGATAAATAACAGATTGCTGTGCTGGGATAACACAGGTCTTTTCATGTTGCACATATTTGGAAACACTGCTAAGTGTGAATTTGAAAGTGACTCCTTTCATCAAGGACTATCAGAACAATGTCTCATAACCGAGGCGCCGCTTTAAAAGCAGGCATTTCATTTCCCACTCAGCGAAGCATTTCATTAGTATGTTTTTGTTTCGCGGACCTCTACGTGGAAATAAGCTGAAAGGAAAGTGAACTTTCAAATAGGCATTTGCAACTGTAGAGTATTTCATTTTTGTGTGTTCCTATTTCATTTTAATTTTCCACATCTGACATTGTAGGCCCAGGAATTAATTCGCTAATTGTGTGTGTAATTACTCCCCGCTGTTAATTATAAAAAAAGGCCTAAATTCCACATCCACCAACGAGACAAACGAGAGTTTTCGAATGCTTAACTTTGTGGAGCCCAATCTTAGAGTTGATCTGCCCATTTCATCTTTGAAATAGGCCCTGATGGATGGGACGCGCGCTGGCACGCGGCGATTGCTCAGATAGGTAGATGAAAGTCTTTCCAGTATGAAATCTTAATTATGAACTGCTTCCCCCGGCGCAGGCCGCCATGATGTGCAGGCCCCAGCTTTGCTTGGCCTGGTGAATTCTATTTCCTTTCAGTCAGACACACACAGGCAGGCAGTTTACCTTTCATCACCGATCTCCTCCTTTCTTATTTTATTCTTTTAATCGTGTTAGGCATTTAAGGTGCACCATTAACTCTTTAGTGAGCAGTATAGGGCAGCCCTGATCCCTGCCTGGCGATCATCTTACCATGGCCAACATGTTAAAAGTTTAATTGACTTTCACTCCATGCTAATAAGAACATATAATGTAAAGTAAGCGATACTGAAGACTTGCCCCCCCCCCCTAAAAATTGATCCTGCGAGGTTGACTTTGCACTGCTTCTAACTCGTGCAATTAGAAAAAAATCTGACGTGTGCAATGGGGCATTGCTGGCAAGATACCCACTTCCCACAGCGACTGTCCGTAAAGGGGGCTTAGATGGAGGGGCCTCCCCTCTCCTTTCCTTCAACCCAGGGTCTTTGTGTGGCGTGTGTGACAAGAAAGACCTAAGGTACCCCTGAATTCCTCGTCTGTCTCCCCCCGTGCGTCTTTGGGGCATGGTAGATGGGAAATGGGTGTCTTAGAGCCTTAGCAAATGCTGGCACGCCATTTCTTCTGTGCAAATATTTCTGGGGCCTCGGGCGATTGGTTTGTAGGACCCAGCAGGCTTAGAGAAGAGGAGTTCTGGGAATCACTGCTCGGGCTGTTCTGCACCCTCCTTGCGTTCTTCTGCTGTGGGGCGGCCTGGTAAGGTTTACAGATACGCCACCCTTCGTGAAATCATTATAAATCAGACCCAGTGAAACGGGATATCCATACACACATACCAAAGCACTGTTTCAGTACTTTCCAATGCTGAAGGAAATGGCTAAGAAGCAAGGTCTCCAAACCAAGATGGATAACTACTATATGGTAACTTCCACAAGACAAAAATAATCACCCAGGGGCAGGCGATGGAAAAAATCCTGCCCAGGTTCAAGCAGGAACAGGCATGCTTTCCCTTTCTGACGATTGGGGCAACGTGAATTTGCTGCATCAAGACTTACATTAAGAACATGTTAATGGGAGTGGGGGGAACAGAAGAAAGTATCTCAGAATCGAAGGACACCTTGGTGATAGCAAAGAAACAACCTACAGAATTGCAAAGCAAAACCACACAACTGGAAGAAAGGGTGGGAGAACTAGAAGGATGGATTAGGAGAAGTTGTGCCTGTGTAATAGACACACCTGAAAGGTCAGAATGGCCCTCAATGGAATGATACTTGCAAGACTGTTTTCAAAGAATTGCGGGACCTAGAGGACTTTCAAACTTCTTCTAGGCAGAACGAGTGCCCCGCGTGCCAGCTAAGCCACTGCTGCCAGGACAAAGCACTTACAGAGATCGGGATGTTATTCTACAAGTGGCAAGGAAGAAAGCTACCCCGGAGGCTGAGTGGCTTGTTTTACAGTTTTCCCAGATTACACTAGAAATGTTCAAAAGGCCAAGCAATCAGATGAGATGGTAGAAAAGAAGTTGTGCTCGCTAGATATCTAGTAGGTCCTGGTCTTCCCGGCTATGTACAGAATTGCTATGGACATGAAATCCCTATTCTTTACAGATCCAAATGTAGTATGGGACTGGATCAAAATTCAAAGAGGAGGAGGCCTTGATGGAAGAGGTCTCAATTTTGTGGCGCTGACAAAGGACACTAACATGGGTCTCCATGGTACCTCTAGATCCTCGGAGAAGCAGGCTTCTGGCTGGACAGAAAGGTTTCTGATGCAACAAGTAAGGATCTACAAGAGGAGGTCAGGTTGGATGGCACATGAATGGCACTTGATGCCACCATGATGAAAGTGATACCAGAAACGCAGACTGGATGGTTGCAATAATACATGTTCAGGTTAACTATATGTGGAGAGTAGTTGGTAAGGATCGATTACCCCTCTAATTTTTAGGTTGGTTGGTGTCAACGTTTGTGTGACAGATATTTCCTTTTGCAGTATGGGTTTGAGGATGATGGTGTGTGTATATAATGTGCATTATGTTTACAGTATTTGCTCAGCATGTTGGGAAAAGGCCAGAGAAGGTGTATAGTAGGCGCAGTTTTGATTCATAATGTAACTGATGGGGGAACAAAGTTATACGTTTGTGGGGGTGTCTTCTCGTGCTTGACCTGAAATGGAGTATGCGATAGAGCGAAGGGAGGGACGGTTTTACAGTTGGTGCATATCTATACACCTAACATTGTGCGTCTACAGGAGACACATTTGATAGGCACTGATTGCTAATTCTTCAGTATATCACCATGTAACCTATTATTTCATGTAGGGTTTATCCGAGGCTCGCGAGGCAGATGGTCATGCTGATGAGATGGCTCCCTCTAAGTCTTGCTAAAGTGAAAAGGGATAATAGCGGGAGGCATGTTATGGTTATAGGGGAACTGCAGAGCAAGAACATTGGAATTTCCTCCATTGCTGAGTTTAGAATTATTGCAAGATATTCAAGGTCTACTTCTGAATCATGTGGCTGACCTTTGGATAGTAGGGGGATTTTAATAATGTGTTCAATCACATTTTAGATCACTCCAACAAAGGTAGAGGAATTCCAACAGGGCACACATAACTTAATAACTTTACCCAATCAATGGGTCATGCTAACACTTGGAGACAGATTCACCCCGATCAGAGAGGGTTCCAATTCTGGAGTGAATTACACAGGGTTACCCGGGTAAAATGTCTTCCCTAAGGAATCACTGACCATTCACCACGCACACGGTCGCCGGGTAAAATGTCTTCCCATTCACCCATGCTAATAAATGCCTGGGGGAAGGCTCCCATGGCTCGTGTTATCTGGCACCTCACTGCATATCATCTGGGATTCCCAGAGATTGTGAGATGCTAGAATTGAATTGAATTGAAATTTATTTATATCGCGCTCCCCTGACCCTAAGGCTTAAGGGCGCCGACATACAAACATTACACAGCAATAAGTAACTGAAGAACTGAGCACACCATCAATAATACATAAACATTGAAACATCTAGAAAGGAAGGAGTACACATAATGGAATACATTATACAGCCATCTTCCAAGGGGATACGCAAATCAGTTCAAGACAATGCTAAGTTTAGTGGCAGAGACATTTGCATGTAAGTTTGAGAAATTGTTCAAAACATAGGGCCTCATCACGACTTGGGCGGTAATGGTAACGCTATTAGCGCGGGCGGTATTAGCCCTACCGCCGAACTCCCCGGCGCTAATAGCGCCGGATCACGAGTTCGGCAGTAATGTAAGTCCCCATTCCCCACTGAGCCCATTCGGGAATGCCCCATTCCCCATTGGGCTTAATGGGGAATCTTCGCGCTAATACCGCCGGCGGATTTCCCGCTGGCAGTAATAGCGCAAATTTTCGACGGATTTCCCCCCAGCTCAGAGCTTCCCCCCAGTGAAGCCCTGTTTCGGCGGACCCTTAAATCTGGCGGTAATAGCGCTACCGCCGGATTTAAGGGTTACCGCTGAAGTCGTGATGAGGCCCATAGAATGGGCATCAGAAAATAAAAGAGAGACATAATAAATCTAGAACTGGGAAAAAAGAGAAAAAAAGACAACAGGATCAGGAGAGTCCTATTAGTTCAAGATAATATTCAAAATAGAGAGGACAACTATTGAATACATTGAATTAAGTACATCCTTGGTGGTTGATTGTAGGATCCCGTGGGAAGGGTTTAAAAAAGGGCTAAGAAGCAACGCCATTTCTATCCTCAAGGCAAAAGGAAATGATAAAATCAAAACTCTGGAAAAACTGGAGTAAAAATCCTTAAAGTGAGAGCAAATGTTAAAATCAAAACTCTGGAAAAACTGGAAGAAGACTTGGAAAAGTCAGAGGGTGGATTTATATATCCTAATAACCCAGAAATGCATGGAGGTCTATTGAATATAAAAGAACAATACCGAAATTGATTCACTGACTGCTCATGGCAGGCATATTCGAAACCTATGTGGAGACTTTAGGAGGTAGAGGATAAAGTAAGGAGAATGCTTTATTTTGAAAAAGTGAAGAAGTCTCCTGCTACGGACAGGAAATTCTGCTTGAATATGGCTGCAAGGGGTCAGATGACTTGGCTGTAGGTTATGCATTTGCTGATTATTATAAACATTTGTACCAGGCTTATAGAAATGAGCAAAACTGGGGTTTGATGCATTTATGAGAGATATTCCTGTGCTGCAACTAAATCTAGAAAAGCATATTTCAAAAGAGGAAATTCTGCAGCAATCGCTGATCTTCAAACAGGAACAAGTCCGGGGATCAATGGTTTCTGAGTAGAACTCTGAGAACTATTGGGTGACAAGGTGTGTAACCATTTTCTGCAAATGTTTCTATCAAGCTGGTCAGGGGCAAATTATCCCAGACCTAAAGTAAGCAACAATAGTTTTTATCCCCAAGAAAGTTAAGCCTTCTAATGAATGTGCCTTGTAGGGAAGTCTAATTCATAAGAAAATGATAAGAAGAGGTTAAAAGCCAAAATCCCTCTAACTGGTATTTGTCAAAAAAGAGACAACACAGAGTGTGGTATGTTGAATGCAGGGTAACCAGTTTATTGCAATATCCTGGGGAAAAATCAAGATAAAAGCCGTGCTCTCACTCCAGAATTCTCTGATGTATGAACAGACAACAAGAGTTTATATAGTACAGAAAGGTCCCTGTGATGTCACAGTTATGAAAACCTACATATGGAACCTATATGTGTCCACCCAGGGACTGGATAATCGTTATCTGAAATCCCACCCCTGTACCTTCCTCTAAGAAAGTGCTACCTCATCATATCTGGAAATTAATTGAAAAAAAAGACATGTGCCAATGGGGTACAATGCGGTCACAGTATCCATGAACTGGCTGCATGCTGACACATTTATGTAGGTGAGAGAGCGGGAGAGACATGTGCATCACCTTATTTTAATTAAATCAAATAGCTCATGTTTACCTCCCATGCAATGCTCAAAGCCTTGTTCGGAATCCGTAATTGCCATCCTGCTCTTGACAGATTTATGGATAATTATTATGTGACTCATCCTGCTAAGATTTCATTTAAGTATTTAATTGTTTTTCTTTAGACGCTCCTCGCATCTTCCCTTCACGCCTAGCCGGGTGCAAAATGCATTCATCTGTCACTTCCTTCTGATTTCCTGGGATGGTATAAACTTGAAACGGTTTATTGTGTCCTTGTAACTTGCTTTATCTGACAACTGATCGAACACAATAATATCTTAATGCGCCATGTGCACTTCCTGCAGCAGCTCAGCATTGACATTCCTTTGGCTTAGTCACCTTCAAGCGGGCTACAGCATTTTTCCTGATTTGTTCAAGTGTGTTCAACTTGGCTTTTCTTAAAGTGGCAAGGTTGAATTCTCCGCTGGTGCAATCTTTAAAATGGCACTTGGTCACGTTTATGGTTCTTTTGCAACACACATTAGCTCTGCATTTATTTGCTGCCTACCAGCCTGGTGCATGGCTGCCACATGACATTTCTCCATGTGGGTACGCTGCAACATGACCCTACCTATTATAGCCATGCTGCCCCTACATGTGTAGTGAGACCCTCTCTTGGTATGTGCTTTCCTGCCACCTAGTCTATTCTATTTAAAAGGGTACACTAATTGTGCAAGCTAATGCCTCCTCTGTCCCTATTTGTGTTGCAAAGCTAACTATTCTTTGTGGCAGCTGCTTTTACAGGAGAATTTAAAGTACAGTTTCAAGTGTGCTCTTTCTGATTCTGTAATTCTGTGTTTTCTGGGGAGGGCAGGGAGGCACCTGCTTTCTAGCCAACAATTGCCCCACTATATTCCCCCCTCTGGTCGAGTCATCGACCACCTCCATTTTTTCTTATCATATTAAAGCCATCCTTAGGCAGCCACACTCTGGTGACCCCCTCACATTACCACCTTGTGCTACGTATTCTGCTGTACTGCATGTCATAAGCCAGCACTCACTAACGTCATAGTTATGGGTAGCTTTTGGGCATGTAAACATTGCTCCAGTTTGTCTCACTAGTGGCCCCAATGGGTACATGGGACAGTAATCTTGCTCATCAGTTTAAGTGTACTGATGGACAGTGTCAGCCACATCAACCATTACTGTCATTTGGAGTGCTTTCTTGCCATTTTTTTTTTTTACATTGGCCTATTGCTATTCTCAAGATGCAAAAGCCTTAGGACCAGCACCGAAATTGCCAACAGAAATTGTAATGCATCTGTCAGCCATGTGGGCATCCAGGAGAATAGATAACTGAACCAGCTATCTTCCTCAATGTCATTTACTCCCTTCTCCATTTTATCATGCCGCTCCTTCAAGGAGTATGTGGCCTCTGTCAAGGTTGATTTCTCATCATCATATACAGGTACATATGCCACCCCCGTTGGAAGCTGCACATAAGCTTTCATACCGCAAGCCCACTAATGGTCCATTAGTACAGCTGTGCCAACTTTCATACCTGGCAAATCCATAATGCGTTTGCACCCTTCATTGTCACCAGGCTTCACTGACCCATTATTTCTAAAGCATAATGTTGGTGCTTGTAGTCTGTCTGCCTTCTTTATCACTTCAGTTGGTGCAGTCCATATTGCCTCTGCTTTGCCTCTGCTTTGCATCCCATTATTCCATCAACCCATCCTCCTGAGGAATATACTTTCCCTTTTATTTGTGATTGTGGTCTGTCAGCACAATGAGGTATCAAATTAAATTGGGCATCTGTACACCTAAATATTTGGTGAACCACTACTTCAACATCTCCTCTTTCTGAACCTGATAGTATGTACTTGAGTACATTACTTTTCATTCTTATACCCTCCATCATGTGTGCTTCTTTTACATAGTTATCTACATATGTGAATTCTGATCCTGTGACATACTTTATCATGGCCGATTGCCCTTGAAATTGTCTTCTTGTCTGGCATACTGTGAGATGTACCAAGCAGTGTGCTGTGTACTCAGGTACTTCTTGAAGTATAAATGCTCGAGACGCTGTCATGGAATAGGGGATAAGTGAGCAAACAAAACAGCTTTTCCTTGATCGCTCTCTCTTTCTCCACCTTCTCCATTGACCTACACCATTACTTTTGTTTAATATGTATCTAATCATCAAAATACCTTCTCATGAAATACTCATCTGGAATACTTGTCATAGCCCTTACTGTCTCCACAACTGGACGTAATACCATTTCCTGCTCTAACTGGAAATCCACTTGTTTTCTAACTAACTTCTTCACTAACTTTATGCCATAGGGACACATTCATCACATCATAATCAATTTAGATGCAATGTGAGATAAAGTAAGAAATAAAAACAACAAAAGAGAAAGGAAAACAGAAGTACTGCAATAGCCATGATGTCAATTGTTTGTAGAGGTGTCCTGAGGTGTACTGAACGGGCTGTTATGAAGAGATTAGGTACATAAGTATATGAAAACATTTGTACAGTTTGCTTAGTACCGGGCAACAGTGAATCTTCAAGTGTGTGAGGTGTGATGTATATACTGGTTTAAAAAACATTTTACATCCAATGACAATAATAAAATATTTGATTGATGATTTTCAAGCCACTTTCACTATTATGTGGTTCATTGAAAAACATTTTTTTTAAAAAAATAGTGCTGATAAAAACCTGAAAATAAAAATGTGGAAAATAGAAATTGTCCCAATAAAAAATTTGAAGATAAAAAGTAGGCAAAACAGTCTATTGTAGATGTATGCTCTTGTTTACATAGTATAAAAATAGTCCCAATAAAAATGTAGAGATAGGAAAGTAGAGAGAATTGTCAGATAAATATGATTGTCCTTGTGAAAAATAGTATATACAATAGTCCCAATACAATGTTGAGGTAGGAAAGTAGAGAGAATAGTCTGTTATAGATGGTCGTTCTTGTGAACAATAGTCCTCAGCAGCAGCAGAAATACTGTGTTGGTGATGTGTTCAAAAAGTCCTCAGCATACTGTAATTTTAACTCTGCACTTAGATGTGGCTTGCCGCTTTGTTCCTTTGGGACATGCGCATTAGAAACTTTTAATTAATTTTAATCAAGTAAAGTCAAAGCACCAACTCCTTTCTTATTGTTCCAGTTAACATTCATCCTCAAAGTTCAGGATTAGTGTTCCTCAAGTGGACCCTTTGCTCTCAAGTTCCTTCTCCTTTTATCTTCTTTCTCAGCATGCACTTGAGCTCGTGTCCTGGGTGTGGCTTCGTTCTCTTCTCCCTCAGGGTACTGGTAGCTGGGAAGGGAGGCGGCACTCTTTTATCGTTTTTATGTTGGTTATGTTGGCCCATAGGAAAAAAAAAATAAAAAAAAACATTGACTTCTGCAGTAGCTTTGGATTTTATCGTCTTTTTCCGTGTCTTTTGCGATATTTGCCTGCCGTTCCTTTCCTGTCAACAAGTCCTGTAAAACATTTACAAACAGTCGTAGTGCTTTGGGAATCTGTCTGCCCGCGCATGGGCGAGGTAATGGGCACATGCATCCCACAGCCTGTCACCAACTCATAAGGAGTCAGGTGCAAGCTTGCTAATCTTGCTAAACCGTGATGCCCAAGAGTTTTATGCTTTTATAAGTGTAAAATAAATAAGTAAATCTCCACTACCCTCCTGATATTTATTCATTAAATATACAGCAGTGTTGTAAGGAGATTCTGATGGCACTATCACTCCCTGCTTAATGAGCCATTTTATTTCTCCATGAATACCCTAATTTGTTTCTTTGGACATTTGGTACTATTTTACTTCAGGTAAATGTGACCCTTTCTTTACTTTTATTTTTACTGCTTCAATTCTTTTAACAACACCACAGCATATGTACTGGTCATCCATAGTGTGCCTGGTGCCCTTGGCAAATCTTTTTCCATAAATTATGGTACCTTTTTAGCTAACATTATTTGTTGTGGCGCCCCTGTATTCTCTGTTTTCAATTTAAGGCGTGTATGTATTATTTTCTGTCTGGAAGTATATGCCTGGTGTACAGCATATTGTGCGGTCTTCTGTTAATGATATTGACATATTGAATTTGACCATAAGATCTCTCCCCAGTATGTTAACAGGTGTTTTCCTGGAATGTAGGAATGGGATAGCTACCGTCTACTCTCCTACTGTCACAGGGTTTTGCTGTCCGAGTGTTAACAAAGAAAGACAGAGTCTGGTCACCTGTAGATATCTCCACCTTCTGTTCCTGTTCAGTGTCTGTGGTTGCTGATACGATAGGGCACATAAACTATTCTGCGTGCTGTCCTATTGGGGATACATGTTCAGGCCTGTCCCCGTAGAAGGATTCCCCCCAAACACTGTCACTCCTCCTATCCGTGGTTTCTGTGGCAGAATATTTCTATCCCACTGTGTCACTGCTTGTTGTGATTGTACTGCACTCTGAGGTTTCTGTGTCAATGTCTTCTGTGGTTGTTGTGGCATTGTCTGTGGCTGTATCTGTGGCACCTGGGGTTGCTGCACCTGCTGTGCTTGTGTCTGATCTGCTGAGTATTGTGTGTAGTCATAGTACTCATAGCTTTGTGGTAGTGCACCATATGGTGCTGGATACTCCACCCCCCCTCTTGACCCATACTGCATTGCATCTTGTTCCATTGCTCCTCTACTTCTACACACTTGTGAAATGTGTCCTACTTTCCCAATGTCCAACATACTGCTCCAGTTCCCCCAGGTCCTCCAAAGCGGTGCTGTCCCCCACCAAACCCAAATCCTCTTCTCCTCTTGGGTAAAAACTACTCTCCCCTCTTTCTGCAAAATATCCACCCCTGCCCTGCTGTGGCATGACAACTCCCTGTCCATTATTCCGTTCTCCTTTATTTATCAATACTGCTCCTTCGACCGCCATTTCTTCTGTACCAATTTTGCCTCTTCCTTTTGCCTTTCCTCTACTGTCTTTTGATCCTTCTCCTGCTTTAACCTACAGTGATGGACAATAGTTAGTTGAATCTCTGGCCATGGTCTCATTTTAATCCCCACAATCTGTTTTAACTGTCTCTGTACTTCTTCAGGTAGGCCCTGACATAGAATATGATAAAACACGGGTATATTTTATCCAAATGGTCGTTAGTTTCCAAATGCCAACGTTCTTTAAGGTGTCTTGAATATAGGCCGCGGGGTCCGCAGTAGGCCCCATCTTCCTAGACATTATGGCACTCATGTTGGATTGATCTGGAAATAGCACCCTCAGTGCTGTCCATACATTAGCTCTGCAATAATTAAATGGTGACCCGTCATATTTAGCGGTGTTATGTTCTCTCACTGTAGAATAGCCTGCTCGCTTCCACACGTCCTCTGCCTGGTCACCCAATATGGGTGCAAATAGGCTTTTCATGTCACCTATAGCTAATGCTAGCCCAGTTGTCCCTCGCTCTAGCTTGTAGATCCAGCGGATAGCCCCTGATGTCAGTGATGGCAGTTTATCTATCAAGTTATTTTTATCTGTCTGATTCCATGGAGTATAGTGGGGTTGCCCTGGCCCCTGTGATACGTCAGTACTGAGGGTGGGAATATATAAATTGATTGTGCATTCCTGAGAAGTTAGGGAACATTTCAGAAGTATATGTGCTTCTGGAAAATATATAATGTATAGCTATGAGGCACAGTGTGTCTACAGTAAAATATCCTCACTCTTTCTCATGACATATAGTGCCAAAAAATTCTTGAGGAGTTAAATGGACATCTCACTTTGTGCAAGCCTAGAAACAGAATGTAATTGAAGTAATTCCTGGGTTTACCATCAAGCAAAATATTGTTGTTAAAGCTAAGTTGTTCCAGACCAAAGTGAGAGGGTGATTATTTGCTACCCATTCTCTCGGTCTTTAAAGTTTCCCATTGAAAGTGTGAAAGGTAGATTTTTACGTGATAATCAAATAGAAATCTACACTACTTATATGTTGAACATTCATTTTATTTTCTACAACCCATCTACATACATAAAGGTCTAGTAGTTTGTTGCAATTGAGTATTTAGAATGCTGCTGAAATTGTGACGTCTATTGAGTAAGTATTTTGAATAAAGGGGAAGTAGAGAGAATTGGATAAGCTGGGATACTAATTTGATTTTGTCTCTCAAATGAAAGATTCTTCCTGGACCCTCATGCATTCAATACATGGTGCCTGTGTGCTCAGGGGGAATCAAATGCATAGATACCTATGGTAATGTGGGTGTTGCAAAAGTCTCTATGGGACACAAGGACCAAAGGTAATAGATGTCTCACAAGAATTTGGTAACCACACTGGTCTTAAGGAAAACTGGATGAAATCAATTATTTTTCCAATTCAAGTTGGTGATCAGGCAGTGGCCATTAACTACTAATTCAAAATCGCAACGGATACCTTTAAATACAATGTAATTAGAACTAATTACTAAACAGTTTCAGATGGAGTCACCACACTGATAGACACTCCCTCTTTGATATTTAGTCAGGGCAGAGCTACTGAAAATGCTAAATCTTCCTGGGTAATTTTATGTTCTCCAGAATACCTCGTTTACAATTCCTAAAAATAAATGTGATCAAAGTTTAAAAAGAGCAAAGACGACTTTTGTGGCATAACACTCAACCGCGCATTACACTTCAAACACTTTACAATTCAGAGTGGGATGGAGTGGTTGGTCCCCAGTCATTGAGAGATACCATTGGGAATCACAATTAGTGGTTGCCGATAAATGGCTGCATGGTGGCTCTGCAATCCAGAATATACACTCTTGAACGTGAACTGATGGATCAGAGCACCCCACTACAGACTCTTTATGGCGATTTACACGCACAAGTACAACCTTTAGGCTCTAGACTGGTCATTAAAAATAAGAGAGGGGTAACAAAGGTAATGGGGTGGGCAAGGAAGGCAACACTTGAGGCTCTAATATGGGGAAACTCACATCTACCGAAAGTTACGAAAATAGGGCAGATCAAGTCATGGATGTTTAGAGAATCAATGCTGTTGGTGACTTGAAAGCTAATAATACCATTGTTACATTTCAAGAACTTAGGCCCAAATTTGAGTTGGACAATACAGAGTATTAGCAATATTTGCGGTTGCGCCATGCACTACATGGTCAGTTTAATTAAACTATCATCTCCCACTTTGATACCCGCAAGGTCAAGGAGGAGGTCATTGGCAAACCAACCTCAACATTATGCCATGCCATCTTCACTTTCACCCCTCACACTCTACAGAGTTTCAAAGCTAAATGGGAGATGAATCTGGGACCTATGGCTCACGAAGTGTGCGGGATGCCCTTATGTGTGCCCTAGAGATTGGTATCTCGCCTAGATATTTGGATGCCATTACGGGTGCCCTAGAGTTATTTATGTCATCTAGATTTTGATTTCTTAGGATGTATTAATCAAGAGATCTTCATA
Source organism: Ambystoma mexicanum (assembly GCF_040938575.1). Taxonomy (NCBI): domain Eukaryota; kingdom Metazoa; phylum Chordata; class Amphibia; order Caudata; family Ambystomatidae; genus Ambystoma; species Ambystoma mexicanum. The sequence goes on from NC_090924.1 coordinate 895,874,163, forward strand.
AAGTAGGCCAAGCTCCTCACTCATAAAGTGTGACCATGAGATTGGGTCCTTGTTGCATGTACTGTGCAGCTGCCTTAATATCCAGAGCTACTGGAGGAAGGTTTTAAGGCAGATGGAAGTGGTATTGGTTCAGCCTGTGGGGGATGATCCCCACATGATGTTGCTTAGTGTCTGGGTGTACATTCCCTTTCATAAATAGGAAAACCGGTTTATTTAAGTTAGTCTCCCTGTAGTGAAAAGAGATATTACAACAAAGTGAGGGATTAGGCATGTGTGGAAATATGTGGAAAGAAGGGCCTTACATGTGTAAGTAGTTAAAGGAAAAGGTACATAGAGCAAGAAACAGTTCCCAGAAATGTTGTAAAATATGAAGTAGATGGGAGTTTGTTGCTGTATGTTCCCCATGATCCAGTAGATGCTGATGTTCATTTGTGAGTACATTCCCGTGGAAAATGCAATGATTGTATGCATTTTATGGTGTTTTGTTATAGATTGATCACAGCTTTTAAAACTCAATAATAAGAAAAAACATGCTATGCAGTTGATGACCAGACAGGGAATACAATAAAAAGTAGGATCTTGAAAAAAAAGTCAATAAAATGTGTTAAAAAAAAAGGGCATCATAAATCACCACTCTGCCCTAATGACTCAATGGTCGTAAACATGTGTGAGATGCTTAAAGACCTATAGGAACTTCCAACCGGTGGTATAGAATTTTGCAGAAACTATCATGCCTACCAAGGGAAACTCTCAGTAGCCCGGGCTAATATAGCCTCTCTCACGAGCAAAGTACATTTTCTAAATGTCCCCATGCCTGTTTTCTATAGTACTCAAGAACAGTCGAGAACCAGCTTTAATAGCCACCTTCAGCAACCATAGCGGCCACAAATGCTAGGTCCCAAATCTTTCTGACGTAGTAGGTATGTGGGAACACTGAAAAGGTCTTTGGTACAGACATATGATCCCGTCCACACACTTGCCCGGGAATGATGGATTTAGCGTGCCACCTCTAACTGAACCAAAATAGACATTAGGGATTGTTAGCGGGTTCTTAAGTGTTTGGAGTAAGCATATACAAACTCAGGCCCCAATGCAGGGGAACCCATGCAGATCAGGAACCTACGTGGCCCTCTCCTGAGGAAAAAGAGGAACATATGTTGTATTTATACTATGGGAAACCAGGTAATGTTGTGCAGGATTGCCCCATGGCATGGCCCACAGATAGCTGAATGCCACCTGCAGAGAGACGGCAGTCTGAAGGTCCAGCAAAGCATTGAAACATACTTTGTGCTGCAGTACCACACGTCTCGGTTCCAGCCTGCAATTTATTTTGGAAGAACCAAAGTGAGTGAGTGGCAATGTTTACTGATTTAAGGGCTATAGCAAACTTTGTGGATGTCTTTTATCTGCAAGCACTCCCTATCAGGACCAAAATACAGTTTACCAAAATACGCTGCTTTTATGGGGGCATATTAATATCGGACTTGCTTACACAACAAACAAGTGCTGCGCGTTTGGACTGTCACAAAAAACACGTGTCGTTCTATTGTGACCTCTCCAAGAAATCCAATGACCCGAGCAACTGTATCGACACTAGGGCTACTAACAGGGGTAGCATTTAGAACCTATTCCTTTGCCACTCATTTCTGTCCTTCTGGATCATGTTAAGGCTGCTCAAATGTACACCAAGCTGCAATTAAGAGGAACTTACTATCTGGAAATCATGTAAAAAGCTAACAAATTGGAAAGTGCTTACAGGCGAATATTTGGGATATACTAAACCAGGTGATGCCGTTTGGTATAAGCTTAATGCATAAGCAGATTTCTAACATGCCTGGCTCTCATGATGATATGCTCATCTTTTTAGTGGATGAAAGAGAGCACATGGATGAAACATGTCAACACCCTCCAACAGACATTTTCAGGACACTGCTTGTAAGCGAAGTTGGAAAAATGTGATGTTTCATGTGACTGTAGTGGTGTTTGTGCACAACATCTTATGCCATAAGGGGTCCAGATGACTCCCAAGCAGGTGAATGTAATCTTATTATGGTTGGTAGTATCTAATTAACGGAAGGCAATCCTTTCTCGAATTCAAACATTTTGATGGGTGTTTAATTGAGAAAAGTGACTCTTCCAACCAAGCTTCCCAGCAGATAAGTACCATTTGAGAGGACCTCCAAAGTGGCAATTCACATTTTAAAAACATTCTTTACTTCAGCCCCCATCTGTTGGGGTCTACTCCGGACTACCGGGCAGCCCCGTGTTCGGGTCGGGTGGCACCCGACGCCACACGGTGACGTGCGGCGATCACGCCGCGGGATATAGGGTGGGGGTTCATCCCACCCGCTCCGGGACACCGGAGCTCACCACATGGCCGGCTGGCAACCGGCTTACCGCGGCCCCGGCTCTGGGGGCACCCAGGCCGGGGTCGCCACCCTGGCCCGACTCACAGGGCCAGGGAGACACACATGGACGGCGTTGCCCGGCAGGGGCACCGTCCGGACGGCGTTGCCCGGCAGGGGCACCGTCCTGGAGCTGGGCCCCTTCCTTGGGCCCAGCACACGTGGTGGGGCGCCGCCATGGCGCTGACACAAAGAACACACACACCACGGAGTCTCGCTGGTCTCGACTGCCGAGCCGGAAGCGGCTCGGACCTTTTATTAGGTTGGTCACATGGTTGCCCATGTGACCACACAACAACACCGTGGAATCTACCATGGCCCCTTGCAGGGGTGCCATGCAACACTCCTCCTTTTCCATAACAGCAAAACAAAACATATGTCACTAACTACGCACTATTGCTCCTATGACCACCCTACTAATACACCTTTATTAACCTGGGTGAGTGGTCTTATTATGACAACAGAACTACGAGGCGCTGGCACTCCCCGACGCCTTCCGAGCGTGCCAGTGTGCACAACATCACATTGCCCCCACCCCCACTGGGCCATTTCGAACTGGTCCACTTCCGCAGGCCCCGGAGTATTCATCGAGGACGCTGATGATGACGTCCATCTTCTGCATCTCCGTGTCTGGACACCGTCTGTGTCCTCCCTCACGTTCACCAGAGACAAAGAGGGGCCGGCAAAGCCGCACCTGGGGAGGCCCAGGGGCCACATCGGCTAGGTCCATTTGTATGGGGGCAACACCCCTCAGGGCCCGTGTCCTTGCGAGCCCAGCTGGTGTTGGGCCCGCTGCCTTTGTCCCCTTTCTCCTTTCCATTGCAGGCCCAGTCCGTGGTGGGCCCGCATCCACACCCCTCTTTTTCCATTGAGGGCCCGGATTGGGATGGGCCCGGCTTCTGTTGGGGTGAGGGCAGGCAGCTCCCCTCCGTGTCGCTGCTGAGGGAGGGGCAGTGCCTCCTTTGATCCATCAGCAAACCCCGTTTGGTTTGGGCCTGCATCCTTGGAATTTTTCTTTGGGCCTGCATCATCGCCTTTTTCTCTTTTTTTTTTTTTTTTGCGCGGGCCCAGTTGGTTTTGGGCCCGCCTCATGTGTTCCTCTATCGCGGGCCGATGGGGGCAGCCGCAACTCACGTGGCCAATGCAGCATTCCCTTGTCTGGCTTCAGGCCGTAGCAGGGGCCCCAGTGTTTTCACTTACTTTCCGGCAGCTTGCACGTGGGGGAGGGGCAGGCAGCTCACCTCTGTTACGGGAAGGGCCGCCGGGCATCCACTCTGCCCGCTCCTCGGAGCGAGCGCCCCCTTGTCCTTGCGGGCCCAGTTGGTGGTGGGTCCGCCTCAGCACATTTTTTTTTTCATTTTCACCGCTGCGGGCCCGGGTTGTTCAGGCACCGCCCCCCCTCCTCCGCGATGGGAAAACCCACCACGGGCCTCCGTTGTTTCCTTACGGAGAACCTCGCTGCTCTCTCCCTGCGGGGAGGGGCGGCGACTCACCTCCTTACTCCTGCCGCAGCCGCCACATCTCTCCCGCCCGCTCCTCGGAGCGAGCACCTCAATATCCTGGCGGGCCCAGTTGGTATTGGGCCCGCCTCATATCTCTTCATGCGGCGCCCATCGCCGCAGCGGGCCGCACCCGTCTCCCTCGCACGGGGGCAGCCACTCCTCCTCCCGGGACCACATTTCCTTCTTTCTTTTGCGGCGCAGCTGCCGACTTGTTCCGTCTCCCGCGGGGGACGGGCGGGTAGTTCGCCATCCTTCCTCAGGGTGGGGCGGGGATCGCCTCCTCCCTGCAGCCGCTTCCTCCACGCGGCGATGCCGCGGGCTTCACCCGACAACCTCAGGGGACAGGCAGGCAGCACGCCATCCTCCTTTTCCGCGGGCCCATCTGGTGTTGGGCCCGCCACGCCATTTCTCCTGCGCGGGCCCCGTTGGAAATGGGCCCGCATCAAAACCTCTTGGGGGCACGCGGGGCCCCTCGCCTCGTCACCATTGTTGGGGTCTACTCCGGACTACCGGGCAGCCCCGTGTTCGGGTCGGGTGGCACCCGACGCCACACGGTGACGTGCGGCGATCACGCCGCGGGATATAGGGTGGGGGTTCATCCCACCCGCTCCGGGACACCGGAGCTCACCACATGGCCGGCTGGCAACCGGCTTACCGCGGCCCCGGCTCTGGGGGCACCCAGGCCGGGGTCGCCACCCTGGCCCGACTCACAGGGCCAGGGAGACACACATGGACGGCGTTGCCCGGCAGGGGCACCGTCCGGACGGCGTTGCCCGGCAGGGGCACCGTCCTGGAGCTGGGCCCCTTCCTTGGGCCCAGCACACGTGGTGGGGCGCCGCCATGGCGCTGACACAAAGAACACACACACCACGGAGTCTCGCTAGTCTCGACTGCCGAGCCGGAAGCGGCTCGGACCTTTTGTAACCTTGCTTCATTGTTGAAAAGGTTACCTCAATTTCTTCATATCGGTTATTTTATCCCAAATGAATTCCATTTATCATCCGCTACAATCGGGGGCATTTTGCTCTTGCAAAATGGCTTATGCTGGACATAATGTACAATAGTTGACAGGGAACTGCTAGCCATCAACGTGGCTTTTCAGGAATGGTGACACCATCTAATTGGTTCCCATTAAACTATGACCAGTCTCATGAATGATTGCAAACCACAGTTCTTAAAAGCAACGCACAACAGGAGTAGTGTGAAGCCTTGATGATCACAGTGTTTTGCCAATTAGGACTTTGTTGTCACCTTCTGTAATGGTGTAATAAAATGCAATGCAAATGCACTGTAAGCGTAGGCACCACAGCACACCATTCCTCCCATCCTTTCGTTATCGAACATAATACCAGACGCCTTTGTCAAAGTTTTGAACAAATATCTAACCGCCCAAATGATTGTGAACGAAGTGGTTCTGCCTTACCATAGGGTACATTATGTTGCATCTCCCTATGTCTAATCTACAGCTTCTGGCCCTTCAAGGGGGCGGGATTAGCTGTTTTCATGACACAGGAAGTCATTATTACTCATACAACAGAAGTTTGGGTTGCCAAACGTAACAAGATAATTTAACAACACATTAATGCATACAATAGCTGTACACACTCAAAGACCAATCTCACTAAAATGGGGAAATGTGTAGTCTGTACCTAGCCTCTGGCACCATGGCATTTGGTATTGTGCTCTACCCCATTGAAGCGTCTTTTGTGCTAGATGGAACTACAAATAATCATCTCAGACCAAATAATCAGACAGACTCAAGGAATATGGCAAAGTACTAATTTATTCTCATTTAATAAAGCAGGGAGAAATGACAGGCATCAGACTGATGCATGCTCACTCACAACTAACCTTGATTATGCAAAGGTCTTATACCCCAAGGTGCATCATCAATGACGTCATTCTACGTGGCAAAATACAAAACCTATTGAGGGAATAGATTGGTTGATGGAATGTATCTACTTATAGAACATATAAGGATTAGTGCATCATTGGCTACCCCTTATCTGTAGGGCACGGCTTGAACTACCTCTAAATACGTACAGTACTAATTATAGTGGACAAAATGGCAGTGAATTTGTCTATGCAACATTGTATGTTAGGTTGTCCCTCAAACTCACTGATTGGTTGGCATGCTATCCCAACCTTGGACTTTCAATCCTTTAACAGCACGTACATGAAACAAAACTTCGACGTTTGAATCCCATCAGACTAGTCCACGTTTTCCCAATTAGTCCATCATCTCTCATCGGTCGGCCATGAGCCAAAGTTTTCCGTTTGTAGTTGACCTTGCAGGCTGCTCACTGTCCTGGAACGTTCAAGGTAGTGTGAGAACACCACTATCTTCGTCTGAGGCTCTAAAGAATAGCCCTTGTTTTCGACTTGTGAGTCACATATGAAGAGACCATTTTTTTTCCAGTTCAGCCTCTTATTTACTGCTATTTGATTTAATTATGCTGAGTGCACTTGCTCCTCTTGGCCTCTAGAGACTTGCTCACTCTATCTCACATGAACTTGGTACACGTTTAATTGACCAACAGTTGGCTCTTGCAGATGTCTTCTTCTTCTTCCATCTATGAGGTATGTCCCACATTCAGAGCTTATCCATGTACCTCCCTTTGTGCTATGTATTTATTCATTAAAATATTATCTTTAATTTTGGGTCAACCTTGACTCATCGTCGGTTCTGCACACAGGACTATTCTTCTGTGTCTCCTAATTCTACAGCCTTGGTTTGTCTCTGAGGTAGCTTGGTTGAATTCGACATGAGCTAGCGTCCATTTTCCTATTATGGCCTTCCGAGCTACATTATGTATTTCTATATAGCAAGCTTCTATACGTTTCCTTTCTACTTTGAGTTACTGTGTATTTACAGCTATTGGCCAGTAAATTACTTCATCTTTATTTCCATGATTACTTTAGCTTTAGGTACATGTTTCTCTTGGTGCTTCAGTTGCATCATCACTTTTAAGTATTTTCCTATTGTTTCAGCATAGGTTCATATATCTTCTTTATGACATCATCCTGCCCTTGTCAGATTTCCCTTAATGTTAAATGATATCCATAGGTGTGTGCTGACACCCTTCCATGTAGCATACCTCCACACTTTCAGTGAGGGTACATTCTGTATGGCTGTTTGAGTGCATAACGTCTCTCATATACTCAATGTGGTATGGGAACAATACAGGGGGTCCCATTTACTGCTCTTCTCCGGCTAGTCCAGTATGACAGTGGTGAGGGGCGGGAACTAGTGAGAAAGCATCTACCTGCTCCTCTACATTGCGTCTACCTGCTCCACTACAGTATGAATATTATAGCCAATTTGCCTGAAATCTAAGAGTTATAACATAGTGAGATGGACATGTTGACCAAATCGACCTGTTCTGTGTCATATAAAGAGATATCCACTGTCAGTTCAGCTTTATTGACTTGCTTTTAGATCATGCAGGTAGCACATAGAATCAGTGCTTATAGCTCCACTAAGAAACCCATGTTCTTCCTGCCTGGTAAGTTATTCTTACTGCCACCCTCACCTCTATGTTAGACTGAGCATTTAACCCCTTAAGTGCAAAGGATGCGGTATCTCGTCCTCCGCAATACGTTTAGTGTGCCAGATCTGGAAAGATCCAGGATGGTCGGAGGAGATGTCTCCAGCATTGGGAGCATGTCTCTCATGTGGGTCGACCATTCCCAAGACCAGCGGCGGTCCAAGGGAGCCCCGGCAGGAACCCCATGTCTCCCCAGAAGGGGAAAGCTGGAATGTAGCCCAGCCAGAGCTCCAGGACGGCTGAGAAAAGCTAGAATGTAGCCCAGCCAGAGATCCAGGATGGTTGGGGTGATGTCCCATTCCTTGGGTGCGTGTCTACTATGTGGGCTGACCATCCCTAAGTCCAGAAGTGGTCCCATGGAGACCCAGCAGGGTCCCCATCCATCCCCAGAGGGGAAAAACTGTAACGCAGGCCAGCCAGAGGTCCAGGACGGTCAGGGGTGATGTCCCCAGCTTTGGTGCTGGTCTCACATATGGGTTGACCATGCTGAAGTCCAGGAGTGGTCCCAGTAAGCCCCCGCAGGATCTGCATCCCTCCACAGAGGCTAGGTAGAGCTCCAGGATGGTTGGGCTGCTGCCCCCGGCCTTTGGCGCCTGTCTCCCTTGTTGGTCGACAGTCCCCAAGTTCTGTGGCATTCCTAGGGAGGCCTGGCAGTGTGCCAATGCCTTCCCAGAGAAGAAAGCTGTAATGCAGCCCAGCCAGAGCTCCAGGATGGTCAGGGCTGCTGCCCCTGACCTTGGGCACCTATCTCCCATTTGGGTCGACCATCGCCAAGTCCAGCGGCAGTCCCAGGGAGCCCCGGCAGGGTCCCCATCTTTTCCCAGGGGGAAAGCTGTAGCACAGCCCAGCCAGAGCTCTAGGATGGTTGGAGGTGTTGATTCCAGACTTGGGTGCCCGTCTCCCTTATTGGTGGACCATCCCCAAGTTCAGTGGAAGTCCCAGGGACGCCCCTGCAGGGACCTCATCCCTTCCTGGAGGGAAAAGCTGTAACGCAGGCCAGCCAGAGCTCCGGTATCGGCCGGGGGTGCTGCCTCCAAGCGCCTGTCTCCCATGTTGAGCAACCATCCCCAAGTCCAGCGGTGGTCCCAGTGAGCACTGGGAGGGTCCCCATCCATTCCCAGACAGAAACACTGTAATGCAGGCCAGCCAGAGCTCCAGAACAGGTGGGGCTGCTGCCTCCTGGCTTGCACGCCTGTCTCCCTTGTTGGTTGACCATCCACAAGTTTAGTGGCAGTCTCAGGGAGCACCAGCAAGGTCCCCATCCCTCCCTGGACGGAAAACCTGTAATGCATGCTAGCCAGAACTCTAGGATGGCTGAGAGTGATGTCCTCAGCCTTTGGCGTCTGTCTCCCATGTGGGTCGACCATCCCCACATCCAGAAGCGGTCCCAGTGACTCCCTGGAAGAGTCCCCATCCCTTCCTACAGGTAAAAGCTGTAACACAGCCCAGCCAGAGCTCTAGGATGGTCGGGGGTGATGGCCCCAGCCTTGGGCACCTGTCTCCCTTGTTGGTCGACTGTCCCCAAGTTCAGCTGCAGTCCCAGGGTGCCCCAGCAGTGTCCCAACCCCTGCCCGATGGGAAAAGCTGTAACGCAGCCCAGCCAGAGCTCCAGGACGCCCGGGAGTGCTGCCTCCGAGCTTGGTCGCCCGTCTCCCTTGTTGGTTGACTGTAGCCAAATTCAATGGCGGTCCCAGGAAGCCGCGGTGGGTCCCCATCCCTCCCTGCAGGGAAAACCTGTAACGCTGGCCAGTCAGAACTCCAGGATGGACGGGGGTGATGTCCCTGGCCTTTGATTCCTGTCTCCCTTGTTGGTCAACTGTTCCCAAGTTAACCGGCAGTCACAGGGAGCCCCAGCGGGGTCCCCATTGCTCCCTAAAGGGAAAGCCTGGAACTCAGGCCAGTCAGAACTCCAGAAGGGTCTGGTCTGCTGCCCCTTGCCTTTGGCACCTGTCTCCCATGGGAGACGACCATCTCCAAGTCCAGCGGCAGTCCCAGGGAGACCTGGCAGGGTCCCCATCCTTTCCAGGAGGGAAAAGCTGTAACACAGCCAGCTAGAGCTCTAGGATGGTCGATGGTGATGGTCCCGGACTTGGGTGCCTGTCTCCCCTGTAGGATGACCATCCCCAAGTTCAGCACCAGTCCCAGGGAGGCCTGGCAATGTGCCAATGCCTCCCCAGAGAGAAAAGCTGTAACGCACCCAGCCAGATCTCCAGGACTGTCGGGGCTGCTGCCCCTGACCATGGGCACCTGTCTCCCATGTGGGTCCCAGGGAGCCTCGGCAGGGTCCCCATCCTTTCCAAGTGGGAATGCTGAAGCACAGCCCACCCAGAGCTCTAGGATGGTTGGAAGTGATGGCCCCGGACTTGAGTGCCTGTCTCCCTTGTATGTTGACCGTCCCCAAGTTCAGTGGCGGTCCGAGGGAGCCCCAGCAAGGCCCCCATCCCTCCCTGCAGGGAAAACCTGTAACACAGAGCAGTCAGAACTACAGGATCGTCGGTGGTGATGCCCCCGGCCTTCACCCCCCCATCCTCCTGGAGCTCTGGCTGCGCTGCGCTAGAGCTTTTACCTCCTGGTAGGGATGTGCACCCTGCCGGGGCTGTCTAGGACTGCCGCTGGACTTGGGGACGCTCAGCCCACATAGGAGACAGGCGCCCATGGCTTGGGACATCAACCCCAACCGTCCTGGAGCTCTGGCTTCACTGCCTTACAACTGTTCCCTCCGGGGAGGGATGTGGACCTTGCTAGGGCCCCCTTGGACCACCGCTGGGCTTGGGGACGATGGTGAAGAAAGGAGATGTGGGGTGGGCACCACTGAGCTACTTAAGGTATAATAGTGATATGAACAATTACTAATATAAAACCAGACCTGAGGATGCTATGGGGTGTTGTAAAGACTACTGCAAATTATAAACATTTATAACAGTATACACAAATAATAACTTCTCATCTGATAAATTAACTCTTCATTTTAATTTTGCATCTTTCATTGGTGCTGTACAGAGGCTCTCTGCCAATGTATTTTGGACGAATTGTCCTTCTTCAGGATAGGCTCTAAAAATACATAATCATAACAATAATGTTTTAGTGTCCGGTGTACATATTCTGTCAACTATTTAAACTTAAGGTACATTACTGTCTTATTAAGAGACACAGACACTTGTGTTTATGGGTACCTGGGGTGAGATGTAGTGGGGGTCGTCACTGGACATACAGTGAAAGGTAGTACGTTGGTCTAGTCAGAGGTCGGCTGAGGGTTCATGTCATCTTGCCAGTGATTTTCCTATAACATAATAATGCATGTTTGTAGCTGGAAGCTGCATAAAAAGGGATAGGAGACATATTGTGTGCAGGACACATGCCAGTTTCCAAGCAGTAGCAGAAACAATTATTTTCTCACTGTTAGGTTTCTTACCGTGTATTGGAACCAGAAGCCAGTGTATTGGGTGAGAGTCAAAGCTGAGGGACTATGGTCCCTGAATACTTGCACGAGATCGTTAAGAGGGGTCTACGGTGTTCTGGGTTTCTCAGAGGAAAGCGCATAAGTGTGCACATCAGCTTATTAAAATAAGCTGTTCTGATGTTAGCTAAGGTGTAGTCAAGCCATAATGGCTTGATACATCTAAGGAATTAACGTATGTACCTGCAGCGCTGTGTAGTATCTGTGGCGTAGGCCAAGGGATCCGTTGAGTGAGGCAGATCGATATCTGCTGTCCTGCATGAAAGTAATTTGTGTCCACTGCCTCAGAAAACATCTGTTATCATAGTAACCTACATATACATTGTGCGGTCGCTATTGGCAACATGTAGTGGGAGTTCAAAGATGCCCTCTCATTGGTCAGTGTTGTGGTTAATGCTGGCATCACTCTGTGAGGAGCGTGCTGACAAGGATGTTTACCATCCGTAAAATGACTGTGCCATCGGTAAGTTTGTGAAAGTATTATGTGTTAGCGTAGCGCTAAGGTCAGTGGGTAATGTAGTCCCAGTGCAGTTGTCAGTGATGCAACAATTAATGGTTGAAGCTGGTCATCTTGTGTGCTGGCACAAATTCTTCATGGTATGTCATCTGGCTATGAATGCTTCTATATGAAATGGACCATTATTGTGAGGACTCAATATCAATGAAATTCCGTACAGAAATATCTGATAATGCAAAAGTGTATGGTCTCTTGTTTTACACAGTACAGAGTTGAACAAAAACCTGGTATTCCTGTCTCTTGACAAGAACTGAGGATACAGACCAATAAATAACCGGCAAAACAGATGCATATCGTCTTTTGCTGTACACAAAACGAGATGGAACCAAACTAGTATACATTATAGTCCATTACTATATGCAGTATATCATTTTAAATTCATATACTTTTCTCAGAACAACATTAATGGATATCCACTAGTCATAGAATCACAGATCGTTAGAAATTGTCATTAGAGGGGGGGCGCTGTTGCGCACGTTGGAAATGGCCGCCTGATCTAAGAGCTCCCGCTCCACCGAGAAATCCTGAGCTAGTTTATCCGTCCAGCGCTGCCTGTTTCGGCTCGGACGGGCTGGGGTGATTGCCCGGCCGCCCGTGGGTGACCAGACGAAATCCTGAGGCCCGGGGTCCGAGGTCGCCGGAGTTACGGCACGATTCAGATTGCCCAGCGCGCGGAGTGACAGGTATCCGGAGGCGAGCTCCAGAGCAGACTACTACAGAGCCGCGGCGCGACCGGAACGACTGGGCCCAAAAGGGGAGGAGCTTTGTCCCGGCTCTGCCCTGACATTCTTCTGGCGACACGATACGGCTTCTGGGCTGCGGCGGTGTGGATGACTCTCCGGCCCGTATCTGCTCCAGGCCCGACCCGGCCCCTGTGGTGGTTCCGCGGATGCTCAGCCCCATAGAACCGAAGTGAATCGCAGTAGTAATACCCACACGCACGACCGGTAAGGAGACGGGGCTGGGCGGAGAGGGGGCTACGTGGGATGCTGCGGGGTTGGCCGGGCAGCAACTAAATCGGACCCGCAACCACCCTTGTTGAGGCGGTGTGCTCAAGTCTCCGAGCGGACGGAATACCAAACCCCTACCGATAACTGGAATACGGCGTGCTGTGCCACCTGGAATGCCATTACTCATGGGGGAACCACAGAGGCCGGCTAAGGGCACCAAGACTCCGGGAAAGCAGAGTAAGGGCCCCATGGACGCCTACACGGGGGGTCAGGGACAGGCCATATCGGCCGACGCCCACTCGGCCGACACCGAGATCCCTGCAGCTGAATCCAGTGAGAACTTGGACAACCTAACAGCTATAGTTCAAAACGGGTTCCGCTCGATAAACTCTAAGCTGGATGACATAGTCTCTACCATCGGCTCATTAAAGGCAAGAGTGGAGATGGAAATCCTACGGATAACGGAAACTGAAACCCGTATCAGCACTAATGAAGACGTTATCGCGCACTACAGCCGCGATATCACCCAAATTAAGGAAAATATGACGAAGCTACAGAGCAAGTGCGAGGACCTAGAATCGCGCTCTAGGCGCAATAATATTCGGGTGGTGGGTGTAGCGGAATCTTTTGGGAAGGCCCAAATGGAGACACATCTTGAGACACTGCTTAAAACCCTGTTTGGGCCGGAGGCCTTCTCTGAACAATTTTTGGTCGAACGAGCACATCGTACGCTGGCCCCTGCACCTAAACCAGGTGCGCCACCACGCACCATAATCGCTCGGCTTCTAAACTATAGAGACAGAGACACAATCCTAAGAAAAGCAAGAGAGGAGGGAACCTTCTACTATGAGGAAAGTCGCATACATTTCTATCCTGATTTCTCCTCTGGAGTACAAGCGAGCAGAAGGTCCTATGAGCCACTCAAGAAGCTCCTAAGAGAGCGCCAGATCCCATACGCTTTAATGTTTCCGGCAAAAATGAGGCTTCAACATGCAGGAAGGGCCCATTTCTTCGAGTCCCCAGCAGAGGCCATGCATTATATTGAAACTTCCATACCCCTTCCTCCCAGAGGGGGCAGACCAGCACAAAATGACAGGCCCAGACCCGTGGAATGAGTAACACTTGTATGTCGACCCGGCACGGGCCCGGGGCCCATATGAATAACTGATTGAGGTACACCAGGCACTTTGGTCGGTGGAGCTGTTGGACCTGATCGGCGGCCATGTGAAGCAACATGGCCACCCGTGGAATGTTCCATAAGTTATATGGGCCGCATCGTCAAGTTGGGGGTGATGATGAGGGGGGACGGGTGGGACAGGGTGGGGGGGAAGTTATGTTCAGTTGTTGGATGGTCTCGAGGGGACATTTTGTTGGAAGTTTTGGCTGCCTTCCGGAGCTACCTCTGAAAGGAGGATGGAGGGGGACGGCTTGTTGTTGGAAAAGGAAAATTTTGGTCGCGGCTGGGCTGGCACTGTTTACATGGCACGAAAACTATGCACCTGCGAGATTTGGAAATGGCTAATATGACATCTCGGGTCCCCGGGGACGGGCTGCTGGTCAAGCTGTTAACGTGGAATGTGAGGGGATTGAATAATCCAGTTAAGGTTAGGAAGATATCCAACTACGTCTCCAGGCACAATCCACAAATACTGATGCTGCAGGAAACCCATGCAGTGGGTACAGGCAATTCTCACATCCTGCCCGGGTGGGGTCCCCAGAGGTACCACACGGACTACTCTACCCAGTCCAGAGGGGTACTCACCCTTATTCACCCAAGCCTTGGGTTCCGGGTTGGTGGGCACAAGGTCGATCCCCAGGGGAGATTTGTCATGGTCTGGGGGGAGGTGGCTAACCAACAGCTTCTCCTGGTTAATACATACGGCCCCAACATTGATGATCCGGCCTTCTACCTGGATATATATCAGATGGTTACAGCATTGGATGTTTTGGGTGTCTTGTGGGGGGGGGACTTCAACCTGACCATTGATCCGGTTCTTGATAGATCCTCTATGGTGATGAGACCCCCAAGCAGGACAGCATTGAGCCTCAGACATGTCATTGCACAGCTCTCACTGGTTGATGCGTGGAGGGAGGTTCACCCGGGCAGCAGAAGATTTTATTCCTCGGTACATGATTCCAAGTCCAGGATTGATTACTGGTTGGTGCCCACGCCTATGACGCCCTCTGTTGAGCGATGTGAAATCCTACCCCGCACCCTCTCCGATCACTCCCCAGTATTGCTGGAACTACTATTCCGGAACACCCCGAGTCCCTTTAGGAGGTGGAGAATGTCTGGTGGAATGTTAAGAGACCCCGGGGTGGTGGAGTCACTTCATGTTGAAATTTCGGAGTTTCTGTCCAATAATATCGGATCGGTCGACAGACTCTCGATGGTATGGGAGTCATTGAAGGTCTGGATGAGGGGTCTGCTGATGTCTAGAACTACGGGTATGTTAAGGGCTGTGAGGACCGAACTTTCGGCACTGGAAGGCAAGTTGGATGCACTTGAGGTAGCATATTCAAATACGCAAGACAAGAAAGTGCTAGCCGACATACACACTAATCTCCAGGAATTTGACAAGCTTGCCTTAAGGGAGGTCCGATATGTTGCGGCCCCGATTCGGGCACGCAGGTACGGGGAGGGCAACAAGGCTGGCAGGGCGCTCTCCAACCTAATCAAACACGATAAACAACCCACACAGATCACGAGCATACGCACGCAACAGGGGAGGGTTCTCCTTGGGGATAAAGACATCAATGGGGAATTTATGGAATTTTACAAGAGGCTATACTCTAACCAAGATAAGAAAACGTCAGTGGAAATCAGGACCTATCTTGAGGCCCTCTCCCTCCCTAGGCTCCCGGACGAAGTACGACTGGCAATGGACCAGCCGGTAACGATGGAAGAAATTGGGGAAGCAATCAAGGATCTATCAACAGGCAGGGCACCGGGGTCAGATGGGTTAGGTGCCGAATTTTACAAGGAGTTCCGCGAGGAACTTGTGCCGATACTACTACAGGTGTGGGAGGAAGCGCTCGAATCCGGCAGATTGCCCTCAACTATGAGAGAGGCCATAATAGTGGTACTCCACAAACCCAGGCGACCACCACAGGACGTTTCGTCCTACAGGCCCTTATCACTCATAAACACAGATGCTAAAATCTTTGCAAAGGTCCTGGCGAATCGCCTTCTGCCGGCAGTCCCGACCCTAGTCCACCCCGATCAAAATGGGTTTGTCCCTACTCGATCTACAGCCCTAAACCTCAGACGACTCTTTGGTATCATGCGCAGATCGACCCCGCGAGGAGCGCGGTGGCCATATCCCTTGACGCTGAAAAGGCGTTTGACTCGGTGTCATGGGTCTATCTCCTTTCGGTGCTTGAGGCGTTTTTATACGATACGTAAAACTCCTATATACGGAACCTGGAGCCCGGGTCCTGACCAATAAGACCATTTCCGAGATGTTCCTCCTAGAAAGGGGGACCAGACAAGGATGCCCTTTCTCGCCTCTACTATTTGCACTGACCATTGAACCTATGGCGGCCGCGGTCCGTCTTAGACACTCAGACAAAGGGATCACTATGAAGGGCTCCACCCAACTAATTTCGCTTTACGCGGATGACACACTATTATATGTCAGGGAACCTGAGGCTAATATAGCACCCGTCATGACTGAGATCCAGGGGTTTGCAGACTATTCCGGGTATACCATAAATATGTCGAAATCAGAAATATTTCCCCTAACTCCTGCCACCCAATGCCCTACAGACACAGTGGGACTCAAGTGGTCCGCGGACCACATTAGATACCTGGGAATACTGGTCTCCAGGGACAAGCTCACACTCTACGCAGATAACCACGAGGAATCCCTACAGGCAATAGGCTCCAAGCTTCAGATCTGGGGGCGGCTCCCAATTTCATTAGCCGGCCGTGTTGCCATCCTTAAAATGGTGGTTCTCCCTAAACTTTTATACCTATTTGTTAACATTCCTATATGGCCGGGCAGGGCCTTCTTCTCCAGGCTTAGATCCATGGTGGTAACATTTCTCTGGAACGGTAAGACTGCTAGGATTAGCTGGGAGAGGATGGCGGAACCCTATGCCTCTGGAGGGTTGGCGGCCCCCGATTTCGAACTTTATTACTACGTCTCCCAAGCTCAATTTGCGAAATATTGGTACAATGACGAGAACGATACACCCCACGCATGGATAGAGGAACACACCACACATCCCACGAATATACAGTCAGTCATTTTCGATCCAAAGTATAAAGACACATGTGCATACAATCCAGTTAGCTGCACAGTCAGGGCATGGATGGCGATATTTAAGAGGCTAGGTGTGGAGGTCCCCTACAACCCAGAGGTGCCACTTTGGGACTTCCCGGGCATACCCCCCACGCATGATACTAACATACAGGAGTCCTGGGACCCTAACAGGGAAATGAAACTGGGTGACATGTTTGTGAATGGTACTTTTGCGGACCGGGGCCTCTTGTTGAGGGCACTGGGGGGTGGACCCCTGAAAACGTTGCAATACTACCGTATGAGGTCTGCATTCCAAAAGAGGTGGCCGCTCTTCCCGGATGAGCCCCCTCCCCATCCATGTGTGCAATTGATAACATCTAAGAATGGCCTGGGGATTGCTAGGTTGTACACAGCCATGCAAGCTCATACCCCCACATTAAATCAGATAAAGGAGCAGTGGGAAGCGGATTTACAGGGGACCATTGAAGAAAAGAAATGGGCCAACTATTGTGCGTTATCCAAGAAGGTTTCGCTTAATGCTGGTCTAAGGGTGATTCAATTTAAAATCCTGAACAGGCTACATTATACGCCAGCCAGAATCGCAAGGTTTGTACCGGATGCCTCTGACGCCTGTCCTAAATGTAATGCTCCCCAGGCTGGATCCTTTCACATGTACTGGGACTGCCAGGTACTGAGGGGATTCTGGAAGGAGGTGGCTGAGCTCCTGGAGGAATTCACTGAGGTTCCCCCCGATTTGACTCCTCAGAAATACTTGTTTGGGGACATTGGCAAGCAACCAGAGAAAATTAGAAGATTATTTAACATTGCATGTGCTATTTCCAAAAAATGTATTTTTTAAAAAATGGAAAGGTTCGCTCCCGCCCACTCTAAACCAGTTCCTTCAAGAACTGACACATGTCAACGAGTCAGAGGAACAGTTTGTTTTAACCCGCCCCTCGGCATGCAGGCCCAAGGACATTTGGGGCCCGTTCAGATCCTACCTATGTAACATGATTGCCGATCCTGACTTGTCTTCATAATATTGTTATGTGTAATGTAACGGATATTCTACCCTTGATGTAACTGTTAAACAATTGTGCTGTGATGTGGCGGCCTATACGTGACCATTAATAAAAAAGAGTTTTAAAAAAAAGAAATTGTCATTAGAAATGTGTCATGCAGTGGTTACAGATCACAGAAACATAGCAAGGACGAAGTACAGAATGAATGACATTTGTCATGCAATGATTATGATTTTCATCTAAACGATGATGGTCAGAATGCATATTACTTGTTGTTCATTGTCTGACCAGCACAATCAATGTATCTGCAAACAAATATTAAGGACCATTTCTGTGAATTTATGATATGGCTACAGCAGGTGCAGTCATCCACTGACAATCGGGTAACTTCTTACAGATAACAGAATAAATCTAATTCTTTGTTTAGGCCATTTGGAGATACAGTGTCACGTCTATCGATGCAGTATGCCTCCCTTTATTCAAGTTTGGTGTTACAAGGAATTCTCAGATTGGTGGTACTTATTACTTCGAGGATTTGTAATCTGATCTGTGATAGTTGGTGTCTGTGCTGCTGGAAATGTCTAGCAACAGGAGATTGCTGATTTTGAGTCCTGATATTGGATTTGTGTTCATTCCACCGTATTCTTGCCTTGCAGCAGGTTTGGCCAAAGTAGAGGAGGCCACATGGGCATTTGATTGAATAAATCATGTGTTAGGTATTACATGTAGCATAATCCTGCAGTCTGATCTTTTCTCCTGTACTTTGATGTGTAACCACGTCTCCTTTAACTATGCTATTGCAATTGTTGCATGTCATGCATGGGCAGGTCCCCTTTCTTTTAGGTTTCTGCCTTTTTGCCATTGGTGGTTTGGTCTTAACTAGTAAATATGTGAGATTGCGGCTATGTTGAAATGCAAAGATGGGTTTGTCAGTGAAACGATTCTGTAACTTGCTGTCAAAAGTCAATACTGGCCAATGTTTCAATATGGTTTTCTTTATTTTAGGTGACTAAATGATGTATTTGCTAACAAATACTAGCGGTCCCTCTGTCGTGGTTGTTTTGTCTACTGGTGTTAGATGTGCTGTTCGTTCTTTGGTCTCTACTTTATTTTTAGCTGTCTTCAGGGTATCCTCTTTCTCTGAATCTGGACGACATACAGTCCTGTTCATGTGTCTACTCCGACTCCACATTGACTATGTGCTTCACTCGTAGAAATTGGCTGTAGGGAAGACTTCTGATGGTGGATGGGGGTGTAAACTCGTCATGTGGAGGAGGTTATTGTGGTCCGTTGGTTTGTGGTATAGAGTAGTATTAAACCCTGGGGCATTGGGGAAGATTTGTACATCCATAAAGTCGATGTCTGGATTACCTTTTTCCGATTTGGATTCTATTATAAATGATGTAAAGGTACGACAAAAATGAAGTCAATGTTGTTGGCGTATCTTTCCATGCCATAAAAATGTTATCGATGTAGCGACCCCAGTATCGAATGCAGTTGTGCCACAATGGATGCCTGATAATGTGTTTGTCTTCAAACTTTAGCATGAAAGCATTTGCATATGCCGGAGC
This sequence comes from Ambystoma mexicanum, assembly GCF_040938575.1. Taxonomy (NCBI): domain Eukaryota; kingdom Metazoa; phylum Chordata; class Amphibia; order Caudata; family Ambystomatidae; genus Ambystoma; species Ambystoma mexicanum. The sequence goes on from NC_090924.1 coordinate 895,893,382, forward strand.
CATGGTGGCACAAATGGCGGTGCCACTAGTTTGTAGATAAAACTTGCCACTGAACTCAAAGTACGCATTCTGAGATATCAATTCTAGTAGTATGATGATCCATTACTTAGATGATCCTGCCTCTTCCTCTTGAAGTAATAGCAATTTTGTTGACCCATGCCATGTGGAATAGATGTATGTAGGCTGCATACATCAATGGTTACCATTGTGCCTGTCTCCTCTAATTTGATGTTCTTGAGTTTATTGAGAACATCTGTGGTGTCTTTGATGTGTGTTGTGTACTTTTGGATAATCGGCTGCAAAATGTTCTCTATATATACTCCCAATGATTGAAGGAGTCCATTAGTGACTTCCACTATGGGACCGCCGCAGGGCTTGGGGACCATCAACCCACATGGGAGACAGGTGCCCAAGGTAACTGGCAGCACCCCCAGCCGCCCTGGAGCTCTGGTTATGCCGTATTACAGCTTTTCCCTCCAGGGAAGGACAAGGATGCCACCGGGGATCCCTGCGACCACTGCTGGGCTTGTGGATGGCCGACCAACATGGGAGACAGGTGCCCCTGCCCGAGAACATCTCCCCCCACCCTTTTTCCCTCTAGGTAGTGATGGGGACCCTGCAGGGCTCCCTTGGACTGCTGCTAGACTTGGGGACGGACATGGTTAAGTAGGATATGTGTTGTTTCCAGCGTGTTTCGGTGGTTTCCTGTTGGCAAATGTCTGAAAATTGAGTTTTTTTCACCAGTTTTTGGAGTTTGCCGGGCCTTGTGGGTAATACATTGTAGGGCAATTGGCAAAAGTCAGACCTCTTTGGATTCCTTTGGGTGTCTTCTTTTCAGAAATGTATGGGGTTCCCTGTTTTCCTTTTGGCTGCGACGTCCCAGGCCCAAATCTGTGGGTTGTCACAAAACCAAATACCATTAGAATGTCCTCTTCCTAGGCCCTTTGCTGTACCAATGGTTCAGCCTTTTCAATTTTCGCCCAGGTAAGTGCACTGATACATGTGAGGTACCGTTTTCATCGAGACACATGTGGGAATATGAGAAGGTGGGACATGTTTTGTTGCCGGCGTGTTTCAGTTGTTTTCTGATGGCAAATGTCTGAAAATGTAGGTTTTTTCTCCACTTTTTGGAGTTTGCCGGGCCTTGTGGGTAATAAATTCGAAGGCGATTGATGAAAGTCAGATCTCGTTAGATTCCCCCAGGAGTCTTCTTTTCAGAAAAGTATGGGGTTCCCTGTTTTCCTTGGTGTCTGCGACACCCCAGGCCCAAATCTGTGGGTTGTCCACGACACCAAATTATATCAGAATGTCCTCTTCCTAGGACCTTTGTTGTACCAATGGTTTAGCCTTTTTTCCTTTTCGTAAGTAAGGTAAGTGCACTGACACATGGGAAGGTAGGACGTGTGTTGTTACCAGTGTGTTTCAGTGGTTTCTTGGTTGAAAACATCTGGAAATTTTGTTTTTATCACCACTTTTTGGAGTTTGCCAGGTCTTGTCAGTAATACATTCTAGGGCAATTGACGAAAGTCAGACCCCTTTCGATTCCCCTGGGTGTCTTCTTTTCAGAAATGTATGGGGTTCCCCATTTTCCTAGGTGGCTTCGAACCCCAGGCCCAAAATCTGTGGGTTACCCAGACGGCAAAATCCAGTCTTCTCCAAGGTGTTTGATGTACCAGTGGTTTAGCCTTTTCCCTTTGTGCCCAGCTAAGTGCACCCACACATGTGAGGTACTGTTTTCATCGGAACACCTGTGGGAACATGGGACGGTTGGACATGTGTTGTTGCCAGCAGGTTGCAGCGGTTTCCTGGTGGCAAATGTATGAAAATTGAGTTTTTTACTCCACCTTTTGGAGTTTGCCGGGCCTTGTGGTCAGTCCTCTTTGAATTCCCCCAGGTGTCTTCTTTTCAGAAATGTATGGGGTTCCCTATTTTACTTGGTGGCTGCGCCACCCCAGGCCCAAATCTGTGGGCTGTCCACAACACCAAATACCAGAAGAATGTCCTCTTCCTAGGCCCTTTGGTGTACCAGTGGTTTAACCTTTTCCCTTTGCACCCAGGTAAGTGAACTGGCACATGTGAGGCACTATTTCCATTGGGACACCTGTGGGAACATGAGAAGGTAGGACATGTGTTGTTTCCGGTGTGTTGCGGTGGTTCCCTGGTAGCAAATGTCTGAAAATGTCATTTATTTCACCAGTTTTTGGAGTTTGCCGGGCCTTGTGGGTAATACATTTTAGTGCGATAGGCGAAAGTCAGACCTCTTTGATTCCCCCGGGTATCTTCTTTTCAGAAATGTATGGGGTTCCCTGTTTTACTTGGTGGCTGCGACACTCCAGGCCCAAATCTGTGGGTTGTTGTGATGCTGGAAATGCATCAGCGGGACAGGGCCTCTGATTCCTTGACCTTTATTGCTTTATCATGTATATTCTACTTGTTTTCCACGCAGGAGTTCATTTGGGACTCCTGGCGGTGTGGCTCTTCCCGTATTTGGTTTGGTGAACAGAACCTTGGGATACCCTTATGACACCCATGCGTGGGAGTACGACCCTGTACTCCTAGTGTATGTTTTTGAGCACCTGTGTGTGGCCCACAGAGCAGGGTACGGGGTGGTGGCAGCTCTGTGCTGAATTGACAGGTGCCCTGAGGGTCCTCCATTTTGGGATGCCCAGGCCTTGTCAGTGGATTCCTGATAGGAAACAAGATGGCCCCTGTGGCCTCTTGCTTTCTATCGCCTGTTACCTTACTTTTCCCAAAGTCCCGGGAAGCCCTGACTCTGTCCATCCCCCCTGACTGGCTGTTGGGTGGAAGTTACATATATGGTGTTGTGGGGAGGTCCAGGCCAGACTGGCAGGAGCCTTCCCAATGACTGTATGTTATGGGTACGCCAGTGGGGTGCTACCTGGGTGAATGAAGTATGTCACGAATACGCATTCTGTGTTATGGCTGTCTAGTATCTGGTGTTTGACACAATGACTGCGACAGCCCTGCCAGAAACTGGTATGAATGCAGTGTGTAGTGCTGAATGGCAGAGTATTTGTCCGAATCCACATTCTGTCTTGTGAGTGTCTGGATGGAGAAGAATGGCCTGAATGCACCGTGTGCCTGATTGGCTGCTTGACTGCCCTTCTGAGTGATTGGTTACATGAGTGTGACCCAGCAGATTGAATGGGAGATCAACAGTATATCTGGGGGCCTTACACTGCTAGAAATCGTTCAGAAGCTGAAGTTGATACTTGATGCTTATTCTCGAAGCCGAGCCAGAAGAAGAAGGTGAACCGCTGTTCCCTTCATTGCAATCTGAAAGCTGCTGTGCCTTCAAGAACTGATCCAAGAGAGGAGTTAGCTAGGAGACCTCTTCCCGAGCTACGAGGGACCATCGTGCAACAGCTGATCTTTGCCAAAGCTCCCTGGAAGACAGACCTAAAAAAGGCTGCCGATCGGAGAAGGGGACCGCTGAGGAGAACGAAGAGAAGCACCAGACAGTCGTCCACCGTCTATGACAGCCGTCGCCGACCGGTGCCACTGTCCTCCCCTTGCCTAAGAACATTTGATCCAAGGACTCCCTTGTTCATCATCGAAGACTGCTTTCGTCCTGCCGGAGAAAGTTAAGGCCGTTGACGGATGAGGACAATCCGCTGGTGGGTTTCCCACCATGCGAAGACCGCAGAGACGCCGGACAACTCGACGCCCTTGCTGGGCCAAAGTTCGTCAGTAACTCTTTGTGGAAACAAACACTCATCGTCGAGGTGCACCGCACCCCTCAGCTTGCAAGACGTTTTCGACCAATCTTCAACGAGCACCGCAAGAACTGAAGCTGCTGCCGCAACGACAGTGTTCACCCTTTTTCGTCATGGGATCTCGAAGATCCATGGATCCTGCTTTAAAGGGAGCCGCTCAAGAAGGATCCGTTAACGACCTGACGTTGAACTCTGCTATTCCAGGTACATTGCGGTTGTAGATCTATTTAGAAGGAAATAACACTCTGGTGAACAATATATGAACTGGGCTTGTATGATATATCTTTATTTACAGGTTGCCCTGGTGGGGGATCCTCATACAGAACCGTGACTTAGTAACTAAAGTACTGTTCTGCCTAACTGTTCTAACCAACTGCTTTCCTCCTAAGTCTATCGCTGGTTCACTGGATTTATTGATTTGTGTGACATTTAAACAATGTCTAGTTAATGCACTTGGAATCAAAGTAATTGTGGTACCACGTAGAACTGTGTATATATTTGCCATTTTCGATTTACTGAGCACAAAGTGAGTTATTGTGATTGTGTATACAACTTTGAACCTTAATTATATAAAGACTGTATCTCAACTAATACCGTTTGTGGACATTCCTTTGTGGGTGATTGGGGACTACACTACTTAAGAACCCGCCCACATCCCCTACTGAGAAGCTAGGCCTGTATTGCTTGTCCATTGAATAACAATAGAGAATCTTGGATGGGGTCCTCTGTGGCTCTCCTCTGCCATATAGAGAGCAGGAGTACAGACACCCCTCTCCAGTCTTTACAGTTGTCACAACACCAAATACCATAAGAATGTCCTCTTCCTAGGCCCTTTGGTGTACCAGTGGTTTAGCCTTTTCCCTTTGCACCCAGGTATGTGTACTGACACATGCGAGGTACTGTTTTCATTGGGACACCTGTGGCAACATGAGAATGTAGGACATGTGTTGTTTCCGGCATGCTTTGGTGGTTTCCTGGTGGAAAACGTCTGAAAATTGTGTTTTTTTCTCCACTTTTTGGAGTTTGCCAGGCATTGCGGGTAATAAATTCTAGGGCGATTGGTAAAAGTCAGACCTATTTGGATTTCCTCAGGTGTCTTCTTTTCAGAAATGTATGGGTTCTGTGTTTTCCTTGGTGGCTGCGACACCACAGGCCCAAATCTGTGGGTAGTCCATAACACCACATACCATAAGAATGTCCTCTTCCTAGGCCGTTTGTTGTACCAGTGGTTTAGCCTTTTCCCTTTGCGCCAGGTAAGTGTACTGACACATGCGAGGTACCGTTTTTGTTGGGACACCTGTGGGAACATGAGATGGTAGGATATGTGGTGTTGCCGGTGTGTTTCAGTGGTTTCCTGGTGGAAAATATCTGAAAATTGTGTTTTTTCTCTACTTTTTGGAGTTTGCCGAGCCTTTTGGGTAATACCTTCTATGGCAATTGGCAAAAATAAGACCTCTTTGGATTCCCCCGGGAGTCTTCTTTTCAGAAATGTATGATGTTCCCCGTTTTCCTTGGTGGCTGCTACACCCCAAGCCCAAATCTGTGGGTTGTCCACAACACCAAATACCATGAGAATGTCTTCTTCCTAGGCCCTTTGGTGTTCCAGTGGTTTAGTCTTTTCTCTTTGCGCCCTGCTAAGTGCACTGGCACATGTGAGGTTCTATTTTTGTTGGGACACCTGTGGGAATATGAGAAGGTAGGATATGTGTTGTTTCCAGCGTGTTTCGGTGGTTTCCTGGTGGCAAATGTCTGAAAATTGAGGTTTTTTCACCAGTTTTTGGAGTTTGCCGGGCCTTGTGGGTAATACATTCTAGTGCGATAGTCAGACCTCTTGGATTACCCCGGGTATCTTCTATTCAGAAATGTATGGGGTTCCCTGTTCTACTTGGTGGCCACGACACCCCTGGCCCAAATCTGTGGGTTGTCCACAAAACCAAATACCATAAGAATTTCCTCTTCCTAGACCCTTGGTGTACCAGTGGTTTAGCCTTTCCCCTTTGCATCCATGTAGGTGCACCCAAACATGCGAGGTACCGTTTTTGTCGGGATACCTGTGGGAACGTGGCAAGGTAGGGCATTTGTTGGTTTCCATCGGTTTTCCCACATTTCCTACTGCACTTTGTTGCACAGCCCTTTCATTTCCCAAACGTGACATACATTTAGTCGCTGCTTTAGGCACACAGCTCTTTTGTAACCTGCACAAGTTACCTAGCGTCCAAAAGGGCTGCCTATGTCCTTTCCAAAAATGTATGCTTGCCATTCTTCAAAACATTCGTTTTCCTTATTTTCAAATGCTAAGTATGTTTGTTTAGTCAGTCAGCATAAATATCCTTTGTAGCATGGCTCCGTTTTTGGCTCGTGGTATTGCTTGTTTTGTGAAACATTACCAGAAATGTGGGATCTCCTAATTAGATGTGTTGGGGGAATGTAACCGTGCATTGCTTTCTTCAATATTGTCAGAAGCCATTACATTAGCAGTCCAAACATGTCCAGCACATACTTTTTTCACTCAATTTTCCAATTTATTCCCAAATTATCGAAATTTTAGGTACATAGTTGTTTCCTGACCTGTGCAAATCACCCCTTCCTGAACTTAGAATTGTGTCTACTTTTCAGAAATGTATGCCTCTCTGGGTTCCCAGCAAGCTTTCCTACCATCCCCTTCCATTCCATCCATGCAGGTCCTATTAAAAAAAGGGGAAAAAACGCCTACCTCGCACAAAACCAATGGTATCCTTATAGAAAAATGTTTTTTTGTTTCCACTCATCCTGTTCTTGAAAGCTTGGAAAATGACAAATTCAGAGCTGCAAACCATTTGTTCGTAGCTATTACAAGAATAAAATCACATCATGCTATTGTCATTTTCTGAAAAAATACAAATGTTGCTCTCTTTTTTGTTATTTTCTCTCATCACCCTATGGCAAACTCGGATTCCTTTGTAACGTTATGACCGCTTACATGTGGGAAGAAAAGGGGACAAATTTGGCCAAGATATCTCTGGTAACAAAAAGTTTACAATGGGTTGAATGCGACATAACAAAATCTCCAGAAAAGGGCTCAGCACTGGCAGGGAAACCCCTCAGCAGTTATTGGTTAAGATACAACCTGAGCAAATGCAGGCAGCCCTATGGACAACAAAAGGCAAAGGAAAAGTAAAAAGGTCCTCTGTTACCAACTGGTTATCTGTCCATCATATGAAACTCCAGGGACAGAAAAAAATGACCAACCTTATTCCTTTCCCATTGACACTATTTGAAGTTGTCAATCGAGTTATCTTGCATGCAATTACAGCTGACTGACTTAAAAATACATCCTGTCACTCATGTATCTCGACTAAAGCCACCCCTAGTATATCTGTACGTCAGGCAGACTCATCCATTGTCAGAGCAATACTCAAAACAGAGACAGAGGAGAGTGTGGCTTGTGATCAACTTTGTGAACTTCTGTCAGAGGATTGTTCTTCCGGGCCAAGGGCGTTCATCCATGCTCCGTGGCTGCTTCATAAATAGAACCCCACAAACCTTGCCTACTCGCCTTGCATAGGAGAGGAATGTACTGTCGCTGTTGCTGGCATTACAGGCATACCAACCAGTTCCTTTGCCCTGAAACCCCCCTGTTTAGTCCCCGATCACCCCACCCAATGCCCTAAGCAGTCAAGAAGGAGCGTTGCACAATGGAGTCTATGTGGCAGAGAAAAACATCTACATACCTGCAGTGTGTGCTGAAGTAAGGAAAATACCAGTAAATAAATACAACTTCCAGACTCAGAATGTGGTGGCCATATTGCCAGCCATATTTGGTGTGTTTAATACAAAATCTTTGGCGACACCCAACAAAGCCACACACTATTGGAGATTTTCATCTGGGCAGGTATCTTGCATTGCGCGTCTGCAAATTACGTTGATCACATTCGAGGACTGCATCAACTGCTGGTTGCACAGAATCGGGCCCCTGCCTTGAGTTTCTGCCAGAGATTTCTCTCCTTCATTTGATGTCTCGAGTTCTTAAGGCCTCCTCTACGAGACTCACAAAAGCATTTCCCTATATGTAAAGTGGAGGAAGGTAACATCACCTTATACTTCCAAATCTCCATGTCCCAGTGCTGCAATGCAGTGCTTAGTCAGGAAATCACATTACTGGATTTAAGACAATAGTAACATGTTTTTCCTGTGGGAGGAGCCAAGTATTATCTGAGCTATTAGACAGTCAATCGACATCAAACAATCTAGCCAAAGGTTTCAGTTTGACCAGTCTCCTTGGGGAAGGAGTTGTCATTTTTTCTCCATGTACCAAGGTCAGTTTAGAAGTCAATAAGCACATGGGGAATATTACACTCATACTTATAAAGGGTATTATATATTTTAGACCAATGTACATAACTTTACTTGATGCTCAAGTGTGTAATCGTATGCACCAATCAGCTGTCGGTTTAGAATTTGGGGTTCTGAGAGATTGAGTGACTTAGGTATAGTGTATAAATTATGTTCTTAATTGAATTAGTGTAATTGCGAACACATGGCAGTGTAGTAGCAGATACCCACAGGATTTGTTCGGAAATGACACTGTTACATGATGTTTGCCTTAAACCTCATGCCCGTTCATATTTTCGTTCGACTAGTATTTTTGGGTGAATGGTTCCATGCACTAGGCATACACGTGAGGTGCGGGGCAAAAGTCATAGAAGAGGAAAATAGCTTGTGATGAGGAATGTTGTTAATTGGTTTGTACAAATCTGCTTAAATACACTTTACGACAGTTACAATTAATGCAATTAAATGATTTCCCAGTGTCTAGACTGAGTATAATGTCTGGGGTTTTACTACAATATTCGAATCAATTATATTTGCAGGCTGCCTGCTATCACGTGGGTTTATTTTCCATGTGGTTAGGATGGGAAAACGAGAGGACTATGTGGCCAAAAAAACCATCACAAGTTCAATGTATGTACAAATGACAACCATGTATTGACCGTTGGCGGGGGAATTTGCTGGGAAGGTGAGGCCATAGGTTTAGTAATGAATGGAACCGGACTGTTTATTAGCAATGAAAGTTGCATCTACAGTGTTCCAAAACTGACCCATGGTGCACACCTTCCTTTAGCCACGCAAACTGAAAATCAGAAAGTCTATTGGACTTCAGAATTGAACATGCAGATGCATATACAATATTAGCTTGACTTAGACTGGTCAACTACAGTGCCATATCGTTTTGATAATTTGATAGAAATGTGGCCCAAGATCAGGTGATTGAGGGTATGAAGCAATATTAGTGTGTTTTTGGAAAAAGAGAAACATGCCTTTAAACTCCCCCTTCCAAAGCATATGCTGTCTTATGCTATGTTATGTCACCCATATGTTCAAATTAGCAGAAACATGTATGTGAGCTGTACTTATTGCAGTCATTGCGGCCACCAAAATTTCCTTTTTTTCTTTGCTGGTGCTGCATCTTGATACTGAAAGACTGCTTCAGATGTTAATAGACGGTACAGAGTTTACGATTATTGAAGAAAACAACAGCGATACAAAGACAGATGAGTGATGGCTCATTTTATGCAAATTAAGCACTTACAAGATACCTAATGTAAATGCATGTTAATGCAATAGCTTAATAACTGACACAAGCTAATGAAGTTTTCTTTAGAGTGACTCTGTCCAGGCAGGGATAGAAAATATACTCCCAGTTAGTGTCCCTGAATGACAAAGGAAAAATAATGTCATTGGATGGTATAACGAGAAATACAATCTGGAGCAAGATTGTGCTAGTAATCACACAAAAAGTGTAATGTCAAAACCAAAAGAATTGTATGTTCTCTCATTAGTACTGACCCTGCAGCTGTAATGGGCAGAGCATAACTGCAGACATTAGATACATGACGCAGTAGACCCACGATTGAGCATGATTGGTTGGCAAAAAGCAGAAAGCCCATTGGGTTGTGTGGCAGGGACGTCTGTCTATGGTGGTGACACAGGCACTCTCAGTGATTCGTGGCACATCACACATGCAGGCGAAGCACCCTTACCTGAGAACCAGAACAAGGGTCACATGGGAACCAGACCAAGGATTATAAAGTATGAGGGAGCGACCTACCGTGGGTGAGATTGTGTCACGTGGTTAGGTCGAGTGGAATTGCACAAGCATGGTGTTGCTACGTGATGCCCTTAAAGTCCCAGGATGTTGTGTTAGGAAGCTTACTGTTAATGTAGCTGACTAAAACGTCATTTTTTATGTATGATTTTCATTGTGTAAAACCATACGAAAACCCAGAGAAATCTGCGGGTTTTTTTTGGGAAGGAGGATACTCTGCTAGTTTCTCTGTCCAATTGTCTACAAATGCACAGAAATCAAACCTGACCCTGTTGCTGCTGCTATAGTAATCGCATCAGAGGTATTGAGTGGGTTCCCACAACAGTAATGATATATGTGAATTAAAGAATATATAGTATCTAAAATATACCTATTTGGACCAGCTTTCCATTGGAAGCGATAATTCAAAGTGTTTTTGAAAAATATTTTGATCTGGTACACTACTCTCCAGAGCCTCCCCCCTAATGCACAGTAAGGTTTATCGATAGGTGAGCAATGGAGAGCTTACAGAACCCGATTTCCCTCCTTTGGGAATACTACCCAGTCTTTATCTTAGAGCCTGGAGGAAAGCCGTAACATTGACTTTCCATGGTGGAATTCTAAGATGGGGCTCTGTCCTAGAGCTCAAGCAGCCCAGCGGCGCCCACAGTGAATAACTACTCCTAAAACCGGTGTACCTGCTTCTACACGGTCACAGGCATCCGTGAACACACAAGCAGCTTTCTGGTCCGAAAATGAATTCCTGGACTAGCCCCTCAGCGGAGCACTGAGTGGCCAAACTGCAGCGCGCCACAGGGCCCAAGAACAAAATAGGCACCTTTGATGTTTGCAACGCTGGCCTAATTGCCCGACAAGAGTTTGTGCTGCTGCATTGGAGAAATGGAGCACAACGAAGCACAAGTCTGCAGCGGCGGGTAACGGGACAGCTGAGGCTTACCTCCAGCACCCTCCTTCCTGACATTGTGGCCTGTGACCAGCACACCTGTGACAGCGGCATCATCCAGGTACATCGGCCGACCGGGAGCGGTTGGGATACCTGGGTCAGGTTGGCAGCCCTATGGCATCGCAGCAATCCCATATTTTTAACACCTTTCTTTTACTAGGAGGGTGCTGGCTTCCCTGGAAATCCCATTGTCATGGAGGTGGGAGAGCTCTGGGGAGCCTTCCCCTTCCTAGTTCATGGGGCTAAGTGGCAGAGCGACTCCTGCGGGGATTACCATTAACCACGGTGCGGATAATTTACTACGTGCCCGTGGGCTCCAGCTGGGGTGAGACACTGAGAGATACTAGCCTTATCACGCTGCACAGGGCGGTATAGTACCTCCAGTGTTGGAATCAAGCTGCAGTTCTGCAACAGAAGCGCACAGACTTTGATGAAGGATACACGTATATGCAACATAACCAGTGTTGACCCTTTTTCGCCACTCGGTTTGGTAACCCCCAGGAGGTATATAGCGGCACCATAGGAGATACCGCTTGCCTCACTCGGTGATCTGCAGCATGCATTTAAAAGTTACATATTGGACTGCTTGTCCTCCAGGCACACAGTCCTCAGCTGACCGAAATGATGAAGGGCAATGTGAAGAAGCAAAGCTCTATAAAGCTATACGATAAAAATACCCTGATAAATTCCGATGCTGCGAGTTTATCCGCGGCCTTGGACACTGATGCTGCACCTGCTGAATTCACCGAAACCCAGCGACTGATGGCCTGTGTGCAAGAGGGGTTCTCAGCAGTGCATAACCAGTTGAACAACATCACAACAACAATTGGGTCCATTAAGTCACACCTGGAGAAGACTGATCAGAGGCTGACAGACGCCGAGACAAGAGTGGGCTTGGTTGAGGATGATGTCTCTACCTTAAAGGCAGAGGTGGCAATGCTGTAAAAACAAGCCAAAAGAGTCACTAAGAAGAACGACAAACTTGAGTGGTGGCCACACCGTAATAACATTCAGATTATGGGTGTGCCTGAAAATAATACAGAAATTTCACTAGAAGCATTCTTCGAGGACACTCTCCTCTCACTGTAAGGCAACCCCAAGATCTTGCCACAATTTGCAGTGGAACATGCTCATCGATCCCTGACACCCAAGCCTAAACTGGGTGCACCACTGTGTCCAATAATAGCAGGAATCTTTAATTATCAGGATACCATCCTTCAAAAACCCGTTAGCAAGGGGACCTTAGGTTGGGCTCCGCCAAACTACATATTTACCCTGACTTCTCGGTGGCTGTGCAACAGTAGAGAAAATCGGTGTTGGCAGTGAAGAAGCAGCTCTGCGACAAAGGCCTGAAATATGCAATTCTGTACCTTGCCAAGCTACAAATTGACTGGAACGGCAAGGTTTATTTTTTCACTCTACTGGAGGAAACTATGAAGTTCCTAGATGAGAACTTACCTGCGACATTACTTTAACATCTTGTAGCCTAAGTTTATTTGAAGGTTTATTCTCTTTGCTCCTATGCTACACCTAAGCAGTTGAATCACTCTTAGATAGTATGCTGTGGGGAAATGTATTGCAGAGGTGTATATTTCACAGTATTCCCCAACACCTTGTAGTTTGATTTTGGTATAGGAAATGTGTGAATTCTTCTTTCATATTCCAAAGTTAATTGTGTGGCCCAGGTCCACACCCACTCATCCGCCTTCAACATGCAATGGTGCAATAGTGGTTGGGTATGTTTTTTAGGGGATTCGTCACCCCAGTTTTAAGGGGATGCAGGTTGAGGGTGGGGAGGTAGAGTTGGGGTTTTCAAAAATGCATTTTGCCTGTATGTCGATGACATGTTTGAAATGTATGTTTCCAATGAGGAGTCTGGATGATGAAGTTCTATTGATTCGTGGACAATTTTTGAGGAGATATACTTTTTTAAAGGGGACTTTTCGGCAGGTGAGAATGTATGTTCTGCATGGTGGGATGGGTGAGCTCACATGCTTGAGCTGAATTGTGCGAGTGCTTGAGAATTCTGTTACAAAGCGAAAGCTCATACACCACGTTGAACGTCATAAGCCCAAGCTCTTGTTTTTACAAGAGACCCATGCTATGGCTGCGGAATGTGAAGGGTTTGCCAAAACTGGGGACAACATTGTCTTTACAGCACATATTCCACGGAATCTAAGGGAGTGATGATCCTGCTTCACAGTTCTCTGCCATTCAAGCATAAGAAAGTTCACACAGATACTTTGGGACGATATGTCATGGTCTATGGGGTGCTGGCCAGTAGGGAGATGATTTTCTTGAATGTGTAGGGTCCTAATTTGCATGACCCTGTGTTCTACACTGAAATCACAGATATGTTAGCTCTCTATCCCCTGATACCTTCACTGTTGGGTGGCGATTTCAATACCATCTCGGATGTAGATTTGGACAGGTTTGGCCGGAGCTGTAGGACACTTCCGAAGGCTGCTCAAATAGTACGTGGCAGAATGGTTTAGCTGTGCAGGGTGGACATGTGGAGGGATTTTAATCCATGCGACTGTGCATACGCATTTTATTCCCCTTATTTCCAGTGGTGTAACACAAACTGGGGGCCCCCCCCTGCGAGCCATGCTGAGGGGGGCCCCCCCAACTCAGCAACAAATCACTGGTCGCACCACACTCTGGGCCGCCATAGATCATCACGCTTGTGCAATACCCACGAATGTGCTGCTGAAGGTATATGCCGCACACTGCACTAGCAGAACGATATAAATATGTGTTTTAATGCACACACCCTCGCTCTAGCCTTGGCCGATTTCTGTAATCACACTTTCACCACTGGCACGTTCCCCTCTCCCCTTAAGCACTCCCTTATGCATCCACTCCTCAAGAAGCTGTCTGCCGAACCTGCCTGCCTGGCAATCTATCGCCCAATCTCCATCACCCCTTTCCTGGGCAAACTGTTGGTAGAGCTGCCCATCCCCCAGCTTACTCTCCACACAGAATCTGTTGGCTGTGCTCCATGACCTTTAGTCTGGCTTCAGAGCTGCTCTCCTGAACACCTGTGAAGATTTGCTCTCTAACCTTGATTCCAGCATTCCTTCTGTCCTCATCCTCCTTGATCTTTCCTCTGCTTTCGACACGGTCAACCACGCCATCCTGATCAATCCTGATCAATCGACTCCATGAGAACATGGGCATCACGGATCAGGCCCTTGAGTGGCTGACCTTCTTCCTCTAGGACAGCCCCTCCCAGGTCCAACTTGGTCCCTTTCTCTCTTCTCCATCCTCTCACCCTGGTTTTTCAACCTCTACTTGGCCCCTTTGGCCCACCTGATCTCTACCTTCGCCTCTAACTTTCAGTGTTATGTGGATGACACTCTGCTTTCCTTCAGGCTCCCCTCAGACTCTTCTCCTCTCTCGCTCATTCCTGACTGTCTATCTGCGATTCAGGATTGGTGTGCCTCTAATGAGCTCTGCCTTAATGTCAGTAAGATGAAGATCCTTCTCATTTGGACTCCTGCCCCTGCTTTCCCTCTCTCACTCTGGCCGTCCACCTTGGGTCCTCTTCCTTCGACATTCTGTGAGGCAAACAACCTTGGTGTCATCTTTGACTCCACTCTCTCGTTCTCTCCTCAGATGGCGGACGTCGCCAAGAAGTCCCACTACCAGCTGCTCCTCCTCAAAGGTACTCTTCCCTTTCCCACTTTCCCCCAGAAGCTCACTGTCTCCAGAGCCTTGGTTCATTCTCGGCTGGACTACTACAACAGCCTCTTTCTCAATCTGCCTTCCTCTACTCTCCACCCTCTGCAACTAATCCAGAACAGGACTGAGAGGCATATCCTTGGCCTCAAGCCCAGGGAATTATATCTCTCCAGCCCTGAAAGATCTCCACTGGCTCCCAGTTGCTGCAAGGATCAAGTTCAAGACCCTTTGCATTGTCCACAAGGCTTTCTGGGCCTGGTGCCCACACTACATCCAACGCTCTCTTCCTAGATATCTTCCCTCTCAAGCCCTTTCCTCTGTTACATACAACTCTCTAAGGGTTAAACACTTTTCCAGGCAGAGAGTGGGTGGTAGATCTCTCTCCTCTGCAGGCACCTCCCTCTGGAATAGCCTCCCTGCCCCTCTCAAACCTGAGCCGGACCACCTGAAGTTCCGGAAGCAGCTCAAACCTTTCCTCTTCTCTTCTGCTTTCTCTCTCTCTCCTTCCCCTGCTGGCCTACCTGACCTACCTGTCTGCTGTACCGACTGGTTGCTTGGCTACCCTCAGAGTCTCACTGAGTCCAGACTCTTTCTTGATCAGTCACCCTTGCACCGCCTCTGGGCCTACCACGCACTTAGGGGCTGTATCTGTAACCCTACAGTCCCTTGTTCTCCTTGCGCTACCCAGAGCTGCGCTGCACTTACTCAGAGCATTTCTGCCCTGTTTTTCCCTCTCCTCTCCCTTGCATTTCCCCCTCGCTTTCCCCTTTCATTTCTCATTCTTGCACTTGCACGATCTGAATGGCACAAAGCCTAGTGAGATTGTTTGTCTTGTCCTCCCTCTATTTTCCCGCCCTTGTCTTGTTGCGCCTAGAAACACTTGTGTACAGGCGCATTATAAATGACTTATATCATATCATTTGGTCACAGATGCACAGAAAAATATACAAAGCCGCAGTAAGAAGCGGCTAGACTGGCAGCAACCAAATGGCATTCTAGCCAGGTAATTCACTTAGCAGGACTGCTTTATTAGAAATGCCCAGTTAAAAAAATGTCATACCAAACGGAGGAATGACTAGATTGGCTACACCAAAATGCCTTTCTAGCCACTAATACCACATATCATGCCTGATTAGCCTGGACATGGACAGCCTTTATGATTTGTTGCACAATCCTGCACCCCCCGACCACAAACATCCCCTCTACCTCCCAACCCTACCCCAACCTCCAAACTCAGCTTCTGGGCCGAGAATTACCTCCACATCCCTCTTCCTTGTCCCAGAGCTTATGGATGAGGCTCTTTGCCTCATAGGTAAGTACTGGGATGAGGAAAAGTGGGACTAGGAGTAATGATGATTACAGGTAGCTAAGTCAGGCATTACCTCCATGTACCTCTACCTCATCCCAGTACTTTTGTATAAGGCACTCTGCCTCTTACACAAGTGCTGTCTCATACACTCTGGGACGAGGAAGAATAGGGCTAGGTGTAATGAGTAATCAAGGCATTAATCGCAAGTATTGGTGCAACACCATTGAGTTGACTGGGATTCAGTACTCCCTCACCCTTCCCCCTCAAATTTTGGGCTATGATGACTCAACCTGGTCGACCTTCACAGCAGTTGGCAGACAGAACAGGACACAGATGTTAAATGGCACCTGGGTTTTGCTCTTAACAAGAGCCCATCAATTACTAACATAAAGCATTTCACTGTTAGCACCTGCATTCAAATGCCACATTTTTGAGGCAATTGAAATCGTGATGTGGGTTTAATACTTGCATGCCAGCGGAGTGATTGGAAGGGTAGGAAGGCAGCAGGAGATCACTCATTCTCACAGCAGTCCATACGTGGGTGCTTTCAAACTTAAAGGAGAGAGTTAACTGCTTGTAACATTGAATCTGCACTAGAATAGTCTCATTAAAATGTGTAAAGAAATGAGATGCCCCAAACAAATAAGTTTGCCCCTCCCTCACCACCCATGAAGTTAGCGCCTCTCCCAACATTTGAAGAGTTAGCCCCCGAAATGTAGATTTGTTGAGCCCCTGAACGCCAGCACACACACCATTCACCATATACACACACGCGCACCCACCCATCCATATATTTAAGTGTGCGTTCTTTCACCATACAGGGACACCCAAGCAGCTATCCATACATTTAAGTGTGCACCCTTTCACCATACAGGCACACCCAGGCAGCCACCCGTACATTTAAGTGTGCACCCTTTCACCATGCTCACACAGGTAGCCACCTATACATTTAAGTGTGCACCCTTTTACCATACAGGCACACCCAGGCAGCCACCCGTACATTAAAGTGTGCACCCTTTCACCATACGCTCACACAGGCAGCCACCTATACATTTAATTGTGCAGCCTTTCACCTACACACACACACGTCATGGGGTTGAGGGGAGCCCTAATGCTTCCCAAATAATTGGGCCTCATTACAACTTTGCCGGTCCAGAAACAACGGTGCCGGTAAGCTTACCGGCACCGTTATTTCCGGACCGCCATATTACAGCTCTGCGGGCAGCTCTGCGGGCAGTTGCTATCCCGCCCGGCAGGTAAGACCAGACCTGCCAGGTGGAACGACATCCACCCGCATTATTAACGGTGCCGGTGCTTCCGTGGACCCCATTCCCATAGAGTCCAATGGAAATGGGGACTTATCATTTGCCGGCGCCTGACTTCCCGGACCGACAGGCTTGTAATCTCCCTGTGTTCCCGGGAAGTCGGGCACCGGTAAATCATTACGGGTCCGGCGGCAACCTGCCGGTAGCACCGGCACGGTTACCGCCAAACCCGTAATGAGACCCATTGTTTCTTTTTGAAGTCAGTCTGACTTCATAAAGAAATTATTTCTGTTAAGGACCGAACCATAATGGCAATAATTTCTTTGGGAAGGCAGAGTGACTTCAAAAATAAACTATTTCTTTTTAAAGTCATAGGGCTCCCCCAACCCCATGACATGGTGGCCTCCAGCCTAGGTCTTCCATGCCATGGGGGGGCAGAGCCCTCAGACTTCAAAAAGAACATTTATTTTTGTAGTCACTGCCTTCATAAAGAAATGATTTCGGTTACAGAAATCTTTTCTTTATGAACGCAGAGTAAATTGAAAAAGAAAAAAAAAAAATTGAAAAAAAAAAGTTTCTTTTTTTTATCCAGGGCCCCCCCCACACAACATGTGCTGGTGGGGCCCCCTGCACCGCAGGGGCTGCGGGGGCCCCTGTTACGCCAGTGCTTATTTCAGATGTTCTTCTTTGTGGTGTCACCAAAGCGAATATATTGCCCAGAACATACTCTGACCACTCCCCTGTTCTAGTTACTTTTCTTCTTGATGGGCTGCCTAAACCCTGTACCAATTGGGTTTTTAAATCTCAAGCATTCTTAGATGTTGCTTTTGAAACTAATCTCAGTGACCGCGTAAAGCTATAGTTAGAGACAATGAAGGGTCAGTATCCTCGGTGGGTATATTGTGGGAAGCCTTCAGGGGCTACATCTGTATCATCGCAATGTCCACTGAGTTTGGGGTTCTCAAAATTATTAGACAAGACATTAAATATACTGAGGACAACCTCTGCCACTTGGAAAAGCAGCTGTCAACTCATCCTCCCTCCACCACGCTTTCACAGGTTAAAGAAGCATTAGACAAATGTAGGGCCGATGAAGCAAGAGAACTAAGGTTCCTTGACAGTCCGTTGGTGGCGATGGGTTACGGGGAGGGTGAAATGCTGGGTAGGTTGCTGGCTCATACAGTCCATCAGGTGAGTGGAAGTTGCTGCATCCCGCTCATTAAGGACGGATCGGGCAACTTGCTGCATACACTGACTGAGGTCAATCAAGTATTTGAGGCCTTCTTTTCAGATTGATATTCAAATAAAGATACTTGCTCAGATGCTGACATTGACAGATTTTTGGAGGGTCTCCCACTTACACAAATACCAACAGAGGCTAGAGCTCAGCTAGATCACCCCATCTCTCTATAAGACATTGCTTGAGCAATGAATGCTCTACCTACCAGGAAAGCCGCTGGCCATGATGGCCTAACTGCCAAATTTTATAGAATTGTATAAGCACTTTATGTCTTCCCTGCTTCCCGATCTTCATAAGGTGTGGGCTGAGGCCCTTGAGTTACAAATGCTTCCTACCACCATGGGAGAGGCAGTCATCATGGTACTGCTAAAGCCCAACAAACCCACCAAAATTGTGGTTCCTACTGCTCCCTCTCATTGATAAGCTCTGATGAAAAGATCTTTACTAAGATTCTGGCCACTCGCTTAACGCAGTACATGCTTCACAAAATTCACCCGGACCCATCAGGCTTTATACCCGGCCGTTCCACAGCGTTCCATTTATGCCATCTTTTTTAATATTCTCTCTCAAATAGATCCGGCAGCCCAGGCGGTGGAGGCCACACTTGCTATACAAAAGGCCTTTGATTCGGTGTTGTGGCAATTCATGTATGCCGTTTGGAAAAATGTATCTTCGGCCCCACTTTTGCATCATGTCTGCAACTACTTTACACTTCGACGATTGCAAGAAATAGTTCAAATGGGATGCTCACAGCCAAGGCTCTCCCTTATCGCCCTTGCTATTCACCAGAATTATAGAACAACTGGCAGATCTCATTAGGCATAAACTACTCACTGCTACAGGCCCTGATAGGAGAGAGCCAAAGATACAGCAGAAACCGTTGGGACAGGACAAGGTTGAAGCTTGGCCCATTGGGCATGCCAGAACAGATTAGACTGGGCCCTGAAGGCCCTCTCCTCTCCCCGTTCGGTAATAAAGGATAATACAAAGCAGTAAAAAAAAAAGTTTTACAAACCTATAGAATACCTGCAATGAAAAGACCACAGAGTACTGTTAAAAAGTTATGTCTCTGCAATGAGCCAGGAGTGAGATTGCCCTCTGAAGAAAGACAAAACAGAGCACTAACTGCACCAGAGAAGCTGTCTGCTAGTCTGAACTCATAATGCAAAACTGGGTTAACCTGGAATAGAAGTGCTATGGTGAAGAGGCGCTGGCGTGAGAGGGGCTAGCGGGTCACATTTAGAACTATTTAGAGTCTGAGCTGGGGCCTGGGAGGTGGCGGACAGCTCTGAGAAACACAGCAGGACTCTGGCGAATGGAGGAGTAGTACCAGAAGGCAGGTTTGCATGTCTACCCCTCCAGAGGCCGTGCAGGGTTCCAGCGGTTGGAATGAGAGCAGGATCTATTTTCCAAAATTTTGAGGTTCCTGCTGATTGAGTGCAGTCATTTGTCATCATTTACCATTCTTGTGCCTTACAAAAGCTGTACACACTCTACAACAGACATATGCAGTTTATACAGCTGTGCTGTGTACCACGCTACATATTGCATGTTTGACCCCCCCCCCCTTTGCTTTAACAACTGAGGACGAACCCTCTGCGACAAAGCCTGCGTCGGCAAAGGGCACAGTGTTCTGCACCGCAGTTGTTAGGCACTTATGGTATGGTGCCTAAGACCAGTTACTAAGACCTACTGTCCATGCTCCAAGAAGTGCCTTGACTGGTGATTTAGGCACTTTGCTCGTATTTGGGAGAAGGGTTCATCCCACCTGTATTTGTGTTTCCTTTCTCCTCTCCTACTGGAGCAAAGCAAAACTCTGTTTTCGGTGACCTGTGGGACGTTGTGCCCCCGATTCGTCTGCACCTGTTTTGCTGCTAGCACGCCTGGTGAGTTAATTGTGCATTGTACAGTTTCTACATCTCTCTCTGTCTCTCTCTCTCCCCTCTCCATCTCTCTCCCCTCTCCATCTCTCTGCTCTCTCCCTCCATGGTGCTCTCTCTCTCCCCTATTTACTCTAGCTGCATCTCTATCACGTATACTACCTCTCTTTCGAAGCCTGGAAGGAGAAAGTTTAAGAAAGATCTCCTGGTCTCCAACACAGGCCTGCCCATCACTGACACCTATGTCAATGCTTCCTCTAGGTAGACTGTCACTAAGATCCTCTTTGTCGCTCCCTCTCCGGGCCAATGGACTCCCCATATCCTCCCCATGTCTCAGGGGGATAGCTCTGGGGCAACATGCTCACCTTGGCAACATGATGACATGGAGCAACACAGGTTCGATCCCCGGGTCCGCGCTTAGAAACCTCTGGGTATTAAGCGCGTTATAAATAACCTATCATATCATCATATGGTCTCAGTCCTCTCCCCTTTTTCTTCTTCACCTATTAATGGTGGAACCAGATGGGAAGTACTCTTGGCACACTTCCCATCCTCCAGGTGCATCATTAATGTCTCTCTCATCAACTTCCTCCCTTCTAGTGCCACTTCTCCTTCTGCCAGTCCCCGGCCTCTTTGCCACCACCGATGGGTGTACCACATCCTTGCACCCCTCCTCGGAAGACCTTCAAAGGTGGCAACCAGCTTCACTTAGCTACCCTCAACTCTCGCTCTCCAGTTAAATACTCCTCTGACATCTGTCACCTCCTTGAAGACCTTGACCTTGATGTCCTTGCACTCACTGAGATGTGGTTCACTGCCAGCTCTGTCACTGTTTTTGACACACTCCTTCGTGATGGCTAGAAGATCCTCTCTAAGCCCAGGCCTAACCAGTCTGGGTGCGGAGGGGCCCTGATCTTCCCTGAATGGGTCCCTGCTACCATCATACCTACTGAGTCCTATTCTTCCTTTGAATGCCTCGTCTGCAGGCTTAGTTTAATTCCATCCTCTCGCTGACTCTTGCCACCATCTACAGGACCCCATGTCCAGTGTCCCTCTTCCTTTATGAGTTGTCTGACATCACCTCTACTCTCCTGACCTCTACCTCCAAGCTTCTCTTTCTCTGAGACTTCAATATTCACCTTGACTCTCCTGATGTAGCCACTGGACTCTTCTGCAACTTCTGTGACTCTTTTTCATTCACCATTCTTCCCTCCGGTCTGACACATTGGATGCTCTCATCTCAGCTGACATCCCCATCTCCAACCCTCTCACCACACCTCTCTCCTGGTCTGATCATGCTCTCCTGTCCTCTCACCTGGATCCCTTGGGTCCCCTGGCTAATCCTCTGCCTGCAATGCCAGTCTCCTTCTCCATCATTCGACCAATGAAGGGAGTGTCAGTTGCTGCTTTTGCCGCCACTTTCATTCCCCCTCCCACTCCAGCCACTGACTCTTACATCGACCCAGCGCTTGCTAACCTTCACCTCTCCATCTCCAACACCCTGGACATCCCTTCCCCTGACACGAGGATCCACATGAAGCCCTCTTCCAAGCGCAACACCTGGCATGACTCCGATGTAGCCTCTCTGAAACGCAAATGCAGAGTTGCTGAACGGAAGTAGCAGCTTCAAGCACATCCACTGACAGACTGGCCCGCCGCCTGCTCCAAAGGCAATATAGACTCTCCATCCGCTTGAAGAAGCCTACATCTCTGGGGCAACGAACAACACAGCTGAACTGTTCAAAATCTGCAATGAACTCACCAATCCCACTTCAGTCTACACTTCTCCTCTGCCTGGTCCTCTGCACTGGCTTCCCACTTCACAACCAAAACCAGGACATCCTGTCCCCTCCCGCCTCCCTCACCCACTCTGAGGCCTGCATTGGCCCCCCTCTCCCATTCCCTCCTTCTCGCCCATAGAACTGGATGAGAACAATAAACAAGTTCTCTCTATGAAAGTCTCCTCCAAACAGGTGCTCCCTTGCTCCTCCAGAACTATCAAGGTCATCTTGCCTCCCTTGCTTCAGCCTGGGTTGATTTTTGGAATCATTCCTTTGCCACTGGGCCCTTCTCACTACCCCTCAAGCACTCCCTTGTGCACCCTCTCCTCAAATAGCCTTCTGCTGACCCTTCCTGCTCGGCTAACTACCATCTTATCTCCATTACCCCCTTCCTGGGCAAACTCTTGGAGAAGCTGGTCATCTCCCAACTTATCCACCACACTGAGTCTGTTGGTTGTTTCTATGACCACCAGTCTGGCTTCAGAGCAGCCAGAGGCACGGAAACTGCTCTCCTCAACACCTAGGAAGTCTTGCTCTCAAATTTCGATTCTAACTCTCCTTCCATTCTCATCCTTCTTGATCTTTCCTTTGCCTTTGACAAGGTCTATCATGCCACCCTTATTAATCAGCTCTGTGATGCCCTTGGCATCACATATCTGGCAGTGGCACTGGACTGGTTGACCTCCTTCCTCTCTGACCGAACTTCCCAGGTTCAACTGGGCCCTTTTCTCTCCTCCACCACACTCTCCACCTGAGCGTCCCCCAGGCCTCTATCCTCTTGCTGTGGCTCTTCAACATCTACCTTCCCCGCCTGGCTCATTCGATCTCCACCTTATCACATTACTTCCAGTGTTATGCAGATGACACTCATCCCTCCTTCAAGCATGACTCCACTTCCTCCTCTTCTTCCTCTCTCACTCCTGACTGTCTGACTGCTATCAGGCATGGTGTGCTGCTAGCGAGCTCTGCCATAATGCCAGTAACACAGAGATCCTTCTCATTGGGACCTCTGCTCCCTCCTTCCCTCCAGATTCCCTCCATGGGTCTCCCCTCCCCTCACCCTCTTGTGAGGCTAAAAACCTTGGTGTTATCTTCGACTCCTCTCTCCTCGCATTGTGGACCTTGCCAAGAAGGCCCACTTTCAGCTGCACCTCCTCAGATGCATTCACTCTCTCCATACCTTCCCCCAGAAATTCAATGTCTTCAAAGCTCTGATCCTCTCTAGGCTGGACTACTGCAACAGCCTCTTCCTCAATCTGCCTTTATCCTCCCTTTGCCCCCTTCAACTAATCCAGAATAGGATCAAGACCAGAATCAAGCCCAGGGACCACATCTCTCCAGCCCTAAAATCTCTCCACTCATGGCAAGGGTCAAGTTCAAGCCCCTCTGCATTATCCACAAGGATTTCTGGGGCCTGGGACCTCGCTACATCCAACACTCTCTCCCTAAATATTTCGGTCTTCAAGCTCCAACTCTTTGCAGAGCAGAAGCGTCTCCAAGCAGAGAACGGCGGGAAGATCTATCTCTTCTGCAGGAGCCTCCCTTTGGAACGGCCTCCCGGCCCCTATCAGGCCTGAGCCAGATCTCCTTAAGTTCTGGAAGCTCCTCAAGACCCTCCTTTTCTCTACTTCCTTCCCTCTTTCCCTCCCATGATAAAGCCCACCTCTGACGCATTGACAGGCTGCCTGGTCCATTCTGAATCCTACAGGGCACCAAGCCCTCCTCGCCCAGTCTACCCCAGCACCCCGGTCTCCCTGCCCCCTAACCTGCACTTGCCATTCCGGGCCCCTTCTCCTGACTAGCCTGGTGAGGTGTGCATCCCTACCGAGTCTGGTCCACCCCCTCCTCACACTTAGCATGTGAAACTCATTCCCTGCACTCCATGCATCCCCTGGCACTTGCCCTCCTGGCCTCCCCTCACACTCGCCTAGCCCAAGGGGCCCTCTTCTTCCCCTCGCCTCCCCCCTTGCATTTGTATGTCTCCTCTCTGCCCGCACTTCCCTTACCACCCTACCATTATCTCTTCTGCCCCTACCGGCACTTCTCCCGACACCCATCCCCCCTGCACTTCTTGATACTGCACTTGCACAATCCGAATGAAACAAGGTCTAGTATGACCGTTATTGTTATATTTCTTCCCTGCCTCCCCCCCTTTTGTGTTGTGGCACCTTGAAACACCATTTGCTGTACAGGCGCTTTATGAATACTCAATAAAATAAATAAATCACACAACTTGCTTGGCTTCCCATGGAATATTTAGGGATTGTAGTAACTGGACACCACACTACCTTGTTTGCTTGCAATTATGCTGCATAGATGTCACACCTCACACTTGAGCTTAAGGCTTGGACACAGTTGCCATTGACCATTGCAGGTAAACTAGCTTTGCTCAAAATGATAGTCCTCCCAAAACTCCTTTACTTTTTCCAAAATATACTGATATGGCCTGGAACAAATTTTTTTAAAGAGCTGCAAGTTGGTATGAACACTTTTGTCTGGCACTCTGGGGCAGTGTGCCTCAAGTGGGATCCACTGACTATACCCTACACAGAGGGAGGGCTCCCCGCCCTTGATTTCAAGGTATACTGGCTTGTGGTTCAGGCGCTGCATGCAGCTTTCTGTTTTTTGCAGAATGCACCTAAACCACATGTTGGGCTCAAAAAGGTATTCTGCGGTTGAATGAGATATTAGATCTCTGGTGCGCCCCCCTGTGTCTGCAGACTCCTTCCCATTTGACCCTGCGAGTGTGACTGCCTTGGCCTGGTGTAAAATGTGGGAAGGTTTAGGTGTAGCATACTTACCATGGGGGCTTCCCTTATGGAACTGTATTCCAACCTTTTCCAAAGTAGATGCTGCTACAGAGTGGCAGTGGGTACAATATGGATTTGGCTTATTGGGGCACATGTATATAGATGGGAACTTTATTGCTGCTGATGCTCACACAATATAAATCTTTGCAATTGCTTCACTACATTGGCTTACATAGTGTGTTTAAAGGGTTGTGAACTGGATAGTCCAGCCCCTTTGATGAGCCGCAATTACCCTTGAGATGGATGGGGATGCAGATCTTACTCATACACCAAATAATAGAGTCGACTCAGGAAGTTGACAAAAGGAAGACTGTTTTAATATCAATTATCTAAAACAGGGAGCATAACGAACATCAATGCAAACGCTCGATCTTCAAACTCAAAGCATTTTTGAAAAAACAGTACTTTTATAAGCAGAATGTGTCATCAATGACGACCTGCATCACTACCAACGTCATCCTTCATGGCAAACTACAAAAACCTAACGGAGGGAGTGATTGGCTCTAAGTGAATATCTAAATATATGATCCATACTAGTCTAAAAAGTGTAACTATGTGATTGGTTATGTAACATCAGGTGGGCAATTAAGCCCTCCCCTAAAAATGACCACTATGAACGTTAGTAAATACACAACGTCTCATTGGTTTACACACTATAGGACCCCCAAATATGCAGGTCTTCTACAATTGGTTGTCACTCTATCGATCTTCAGTACTTTTCCACCTACATTAGCAGCCTGCCAGCTGCCATCCAGATGCTGGTGAGGTTGCCTTAACTTTAGCTTCCCACCAATTAGCATATCAATCCATCATCACCTCAGTGGTCTACTGTCAATTAGGCCTTTGAACTGCGTCCTTGAGAGTGTTGAGAAAATTAGGGAGTGAGGAGCACACTCTGCCTTCATGCGTAGGTGTGATCACTTCGTTCGTCCAACTTCATGCTTCCATGTGACTAGAGACCATAAAATCGAGCCTTTTCGTGCATTTCATATTTTATTCCAATAGACCTCTAACGTCTTCCTTGTTATGTTCATTCCTTCTGGACGTGATGTTGTTTTGTTCTTTCACACGATTTTGTATCCAAAGTCAGTTTACTCCAGTTTGATAAGACCTTGGCTCTTTGGGGCTCAGACAACCTCGCCTTTCTGAGCTCTGCTTCTGTAATTTAATGTCTGCTTTTTAACTTTGACACACTGAACTGCGTCCTTTTTGCTAATGTCCAACTGCTTTAATACGTTTAGTGGAAACATCCATAATTCTCTAATACCTATGTATGTAATCGATGGTGCTTGCCGCAATCTACTTTACTATAAGCTTAGAGCTAGCTTCATGATTACTTTTGCCGCTTGTGTTTCTTCTGCATCTGTACACGTGTAAAATAATTCAATGTCGTCATCTGTTTCTGTGGCATAACTTTCTTCACCTTGATCCGAAGATGTCACTTATCCTTACTGCTTTCCCTATGCCTTATAGAATATCCGCATTCTCTAGTTACTGCATCTTTTCATGTACTTCATCTTCAGCTCTGTGTAACATATACTTGGCAATAGTTAGTAATACTATCATTCATCCTTGCCGTTTATTGGTTCTGCTTCTTCAGGGATCTCATTCAAGTGGCCATCATATTTCCTTGTATGCCGGTAAGGTTTCCTCAATGGGTACTTAGGCTCCCATATTCTTTTAGGTACTGGCCCTTTCACTGTTACTTGACTGAGTCTATATTCTGCTATTAGTCGATTCAGCTGTTCTGTACACGTCACACACTCTGATTTCCAAAATACAGGTAAAAGGGGCGGGTCGATTGAGGTGGGGGTACTTGGCTCCTTCTCTACACTTGTGGGCGAAATTTCAGTTGAGCCTGCAAAGAATCTAGGCTTGGGTATATTATGGATGCGCATGGTACCTGGGGCATTGTCTCTACTTCAGATAGTCTTGTCCAAAGCCAAGTTCAGGTTCATCTAACCAAGATCCGGTTGAAATGGGAGTGAGACATGAACATAGATATCACAGACGGAATCTGGGGCGATATGTGCGCACAAACTTGCGATGTCTCTTACAATTCCCGGTACTGTTGAACACAACTTAAAGTGTTACACAAGTATCACTACACCCCAGCTCAATTGAAACTCTTTTTTCAAACAAGAACAGGCTGCTGCCCTAGGTGTAGGGACGACAATGCTGGTTACTTTCACATGTTGTGGAGTTGTTCAAAGCTGGGTGGGTACGGGAAAGATGTATGTGCTATACTTGCTGATATGACTGGTAGCAGACTGGAGGCTACTCCCATGCAATGCCTTTTTCATGTATTTGATGACCCAGCGGGACATTTTTGTAAACTTGCTAGTTTATGCTTGTTACTCGCATTACGCTGCATACTGCTACATAGGCTTAAACCTACTACACTGTTGACTGATCAGTGGCTGAGTGTTGTCACCTGAGCCAGTGATACCCAAGACCAATAGAGTTCTATGCAGCCAGCTGGGAACCACCCCATAGACATATGGCAGCCCCTGAGATCCTACTTATTACGCACACAGGAGGACTCTCTGATAGAATGATATATGACTATTATTTGCTCAGTCGTTACATTGACTTTATTCCTTGTTTAATTTCATCTGTTTCGGCCACTGTCTCTTGTGCATATGATGTCTCCTTATTATCATTGTCTTTTGCCAACTGCATCTTTGATTTTATAGGCAGCTTCTATCTGATTTCAATTTCATTTGTTTAATAATTTTCGATTCCAAAGGACGTATTTTTTTTTTTAAAACATTCACTTTCCAAGGATGGATTTCTGGATGGCATTTCAGGCAGATATTCCCAAGCAAGTTCTTTAGCATATGAGTTTCACTTTTGAGGTGCATCCCAGAGAAGGTTTTATACATTTATTTGGGAAGCTGAATTCACTTCTATATATAAAAGAGTTGGACCCCGTAATTATTGTGCTGACAATAAGGCAGGTAATGTTTTTCAAATTTTTGATATACATGATTTCCTCAGTGATTTGGGTAGGTCAGCCGACACGTGTTTTGTGCCATTAGGATCTTTCTCAAGGCTCAATTGATTCTTGGCTGTCCATGGTTGATGGGTAAATGGTTTGCTGGTTGGAGAATCCTGTTGGCAAAGTGGAGCCAGATTCCTTGCCTCAGTTGAATGGTTTGCGGCAAGTGACTGTCACTATCCGGAGAACACCTGAGGAAAACAGCAGCCCACCGGGGCCAACTTCTATAGGATCGCCAAGCCACAGATACCTGTGGCTCGCCGGAAATCATTCAACTGAGCCAAGGAATCCGGCTCCACCTTGCGCCTAGTTACTTATATATATAGCTGCAAAAGTAGAATTTAAAAACAAAATGTCACTAAATTAATTTTGAAGTTGCATAACAAAACTACATATACATTACAATTGTTGGTTTATGTATGAGCATACACTAGGAAGAAACTACACATTTTGATATCCGAGGTTTATCAGTAGCCTGTAAGCATCATGTGTCCCAGGCACAGACAGGGCCCATGACTTTATCAGTCCCTCAGCAAACTGAAAGAAATAAACATCTTTCTGTATGGATGCTTTTTAAAGTTTCACAGAAGGACAAGGCCCAAATGCACAGGTATATTGTGAAACATTATTTCCCCATGTTCAATACGCCAGGCCTGTCCGCAGTTAAATCTCACTTACCTACCTCGGGGTGTACAGGGAGTGAAGTATTTAGTCCATCCATTAAAGAAAAACATATGGTGGGTAATGCAGACATTCAGCCCTCAGACCACAGTGGAAGGAAAAAATAACGGGCAGGAAAAAACGGTTAGTGGCTTGCTCAAAGGCAAATGGAGGCCTTATAGAGACATAGAGAGGAACACAGAGAGAAAGAGACAGAAATAGAATGAGAGAGAAGAAAGAAAGAAATAGAGGAAGAGACAGACAAAAAGAGAGATAGAAAGAGAGAGAGAGAGACCGATAGAGAGAAAGAGAGAGACAGAAAGAGAGATTTCCCTTGCATGTGTAATTGCAACTCAGCGGGCATTACTTCAATGCACGTCTATCAGCCTCCCAGGATAAACCACCTTCTTTGTGGAATATCATTAATGAGAGCCACCGTCCCCTGTTACTCTTTGCATCCCATTATGTAATGTGGCCTCACAATCAAAATGCAATAGACATGTTGAATACCTAATCCACCTTGTATGGTGTATGCATTTGAATTGAATTCTATCCTGACCATAGACTATTCTAGGTGAGGGCCAGTAGTTTACATTTCACACCAGAGATAGCTCGGTTCTGCTTCCGCAGCAAAGAATGTCATATTAATTTCTGGATTGGAACATCCCATTTCCAACCAGTAACTCATCAAGGTTTTGGAACGTCTCAAGCTGTGGAAACCCCAACTTTTGTTGCAGTGCCTACTTAACCACCTTCTATCTTTCTTTTATTTAGTTTTACTTCAGTTGGCTTCCCAAATAGCAAGGGCCTTGCCGCACAGTGTTACATGCAGAGCTGTCCAGAGAACAGATGCATGGTCTGATGTTTACAGGGTAAAAGAGGTTACAATGGTTTGTTGGGGATACATATATTTAATAGGGAGACATGAGCATAAAGAGGGGGATGACACTGCCTTGGTCAGATTTGCAAGTCGATTTCATTGGGCCCGTGATTCGCTCATCTATAGGAGAACAAGTACATGTTAACCGTAACATGCTTGTTCACTAAATGGGTGGAATGTCTCCGGGCCCCAAATTGCAAGGCAGAAAAAGCAGCTGCTCTGATGATCAATCACATCCTCTCGCGTTTTGGACTACCCCAAAGGATTGAGTCAGACCGAGGTAATCACTTCACCAGCGAAGTGGTGACTAAGATGTGGGAGATACTTGGGGTGAAAAGGAAACTACACATTACCTACCGGCGGTCCTCTAGTGGTGGAGTTGAGAGGTACAATAAAACTATTGTGAGCATATTAAAAATGTTTGTGGCAGACTCTGGGCCAAGTTGGGATATTCGATTACCCCTTGTCTTGATGGCCATCAGATCTACACTTTCTTCTGCAACAGAAATTTCTCCATTTGAACTGATGACTGGACGAAGGATGGTGCTACCCCAGCATCTGCTCTACAGAACCCAAGAGCAGACCTTGATAAATGCCTCCACAACTCATGAGTATGTTGAGAATCTGAGAAAACCCCTTCAACATGCTTTTCTGTATGCTCAGCAGAATCTAGAAAGATCTGCAGACATTATGAAGACCCACTATGACCTAAAGACAACTAAAAAGGAATATCAAGTAGGAGACAGGGTCTACTTGTACAATTTCCAAAGGAACCAAGCCAAAGAGCACAAATTTCTGCCAAGTTGGCGGGTCCTTTTGAAATCATGGACAGAATCTCACCAGTCGCCTACAGAATATGCATCCCCAAGGGTAATTTTACAGAACGGGAAGACAAGTGGGACCACATAAACCAGCTAGAGTGGACATCCCAGGCATACTTTGCGGCAAATTCGAAGAGCCTACCGGAAACCCAGAGGGGGAAAATCTGGAGAGCTAAAAAGAATTATTAAATGTTCATTGAGTACGTGCAAGGAAAGTGTTAAGCCTATCATTGAATATAGGCGGGGAATATTGTCAATTGTAATTAAATGCATGCATCCACCGCACTACACCCCTCGGGGAACAGTAGTGGGGAAATTTCCATAACCGTGCTATGTTCTGTTTTCTAGTACTGGAACTAAATCCACCTAATCACCAAGGAGGACCTTGTCAATTGTAATTAAATGCATGCATCCACCGCACTACACCCCTCGGGGAACAGTAGTGGGGAAATTTCCATAACCGTGCTATGTTCTGTTTTCTAGTACTGGAACTAAATCCACCTAATCACCAAGGAGGACCTCCTCGGGGACCGGGAGAAAAAAACCCAAACGATCTGGAGTGTCGCTCCACACTTCCAACCAGAACCGGCGAGGAGAGCGTGTCGCATCAATCGCTGACGGGAGAAGTAACCGGATTTCTTCACATGGACAGAAGAAATAAATCCCACGTGCCAGACTCCCCCACGACTGGACGTCACGCTGAAGTCGGGGGGGATGTGTGGGATATTCAACCCATGCCAATGCGCCCTATTATATCTCTTTGCCAATGGGGGAAAGAAACTGCCAAATATGGAGGCGCTAACTCCTGTGCGCGCCAAATCTGCAAAACTACACATGGTTCATAAATCACAAAAAGGCTGCACCACCTTGCCACACACAGACAAAGTTGATGTCAAAACAAGAACTCCGTGCAGTAGAATGCCAGTGGGTGCTGTTACCTGTCACATGAATCAAGGCCACAGAAGTGGGTTAAATTCTGAAAATGCCTTTAAAATACAGTGCTCTTAATCATTTGCAACCTTCAAAGTGCTGTTTTGGGGCTAATTTCAGGCATTTTCCACGTGCACTATTGAAATTAAAGTGTGCTGAAAACCACAGATCATCCAGTACAGTCAGAGGAATCCAGACCTCACTGCCTGACAGCTGCATAAGAAAATTAGATGTCAAACCCACTATAAAAGTGTTTTTGTTCCTACAGAAATTGCAAAATTCGCCTATTTAAAACATGTTTGTAAAGGCCTTCATTCTTTTAAATGTCCAAATCCCTTATAAACTGTGCTTATTTTTTTATGTGTTAAAGAAAAGACTTTATTGTGAATTATAAAGCAACCCAGTATTGAAGTTAAGTAATTGCTTAATTCTGATTGGACAGTGGCCAGCCTGGGAAAGTTTGACACTTCAGTTTGGCAACCCCTTGCTACAGGAAGGCTAATGGCTGCTGGAGGTTTTCCCATATGGAGCACAATAGACTTCACTAGACATTCGTCTTGTGGCTGAGCCAAGAACAAAGGACAGGCTCTGCTGGGGAGGGGAAGGGTGCTTCCCTCTACACCCCACCCTGATCAAAGGGATCTGACAGCTGTTGTTTGTTGAAAGGAGAGAAAAAAAACTCTGTTCAAAGGAAGTTTTTGGTGTTTAAATCTGTATTTGTGGTTAAGTTTGAAACTCTTTAACTGTACAACGTGAAGAAGGCTAAATCTGAAAATTGGTAGATGTTAACCTAATTTCAGGCTTTTGTTTCGAAGACATTGATGAAACCTGCACCACTTAAAGAACCAACGCTACGAAAAAACCCTCATGGTAGCAGAATTATTAATGTTGCAAGCCTAAGATTGTATGTACATGATCCACTGATAAGAGCCAGAGATGTACCGAATTAGAAATTATTAATCCAAACTCTTATGATTAAAATTGATAAAATTCTATAGAATGAAAAAGACAACTCTCACAGAGATGGGGATTGAAGGTGAATATAGCCCATCAAATATGAAATGTATATGTCCGATTTTATTAGGGAACTAAATTTTAGAAATGTACATTTGTGCAAAAGTCAATGTGGGAGTTCCTAAATCCCATCATAAAGATGACAGCTCTGTTCTGACTGCAAACCAAAACAAGGCACGTGCCTGTGGCCACTCACAGCCGTGGGGGTGCGTTTTGAAATTCTGCCCACACCATAAACTTGGTGATGTCATTTGATAGTATAAATATAGGAACTTTACCACACATAGGACACTGCTCCCAGAACACATCCAGATTTCTGTGCAGCGTCTTGTTCCTGACTTCTTCATCTTGTCCAGCACTCTTCACCTTGCAGCTGACTCCAGATTTCTTTGCAGAATCCAGGCCTTAGCATTCCTGAACTCTTGTTAGCTAGGCCCAAATTCAACCATCCCAAAACTTAAAAGAATAATTCTGATTCAGCTTGGCTTGCTGCCATTAAGGCGTGCCCACTGAAACTTACATCCTGCTAATCTACCGGGTCCAGTGACCAGAAGGGCCCATCCAAATCCAGTCAGAGGTGCAGTCCAAAATTGACTAGAACCACGCCGCTGATCCAATCCCTCCCCAGGTGCCATGCTGCCGGTAGACCTGACCCGATCCATGACCAGAACCATGACAGTCCAATTTTTATTACAAGGGACTGTAAGTATTAATAGGGAGAACAGTGACCCATAGTATATTTGCATTGTTTTATCCCAATCTCAAACCATCCCATTATAACTTCAGAAACATTCTTGCGCTGATTTTTCTCTCATCTGTGTTTCAAAACCATAAGTGTTTCAAAACCATAAGTGATTAGTGATTTTGAATAACTTAAGCAAATCCCAGAAAGGAATCGAGTATCCACCACGTGAATGGTTATACTGGCCACGTAACTGTGAAGTTTCATGTGTGGCATTCTCTTTTTCATAGTCATTAATATAGTGTAATCAAACCAATGTGTCATTTTTAAAACCGAATTTCTGTTTTCATTTTCGCGCCAATTTTGCAAAAACACCTCTCACTAAAACCTCTATAACTTCTTCAATTTTATAGATATTTTATAGATAGAAACGAAATTTCAACTCGCAGTGATACCTATGACCCGTAGTTACACCCATCATATTTGACCCATTTTTTCAAATATCGCATATTGAAATTCTGCTGCGATTTTGCAGTTTTTAAAACTTTACACGTGTCTTTTTCCCATTCAAAGTGTTTCTTAAATCCCATACTGATCGAAAGTGTGTACTGTTGTTTATATTGTAGCTCATGTGTGTGAGGACCTGTTTAGTGTTGCTTTCCTAAGAATTTTTTATCCATTTAAGCATTTTTGATCATTTTGCATTATTGCACAAATACCCTTTTCACCTGTCATTTTTAAAAGTGTCAAATTCCAAAAACGGTTTTCTTTCTTGTTTGGGGATGGAAGATTGCAGTTAAACTCTAGACCTTGGGCCTCATTACGTGGTGGGTGGTAAGGGGTTAACAGTGCCAGTAAAGGTGCCAGAGCCATTAACCCGTACCGCCCTATTACGAGGTCTCCTCGACAGGCGTCCTTAGCGGGTCCTGCGAGCAGTCCAGCATGCTAACAACGGGCCCATTATTAACCAAAAAGTTCCTTTGAACAGAGTTTTTTTTTCTCTCCTTTCAACAAACAACAGGTGTCAGATCCCTTTGATCAGGGTGGGGTTTAGAGGGAAGCACCCTGCCCCTCCCCAGCAGAACCTGTCCTTTGTTCTTGGCTCAGCCACAAGACGAATGTCTAATGAAGTCTATTGTGCTCCATATGCGAAAACCGTTATTAACGGGCCTGTTGCTAGCATGCTCCCCATTCCCATTGAGCCCTATGGGGGCTCGAATGGGAATGGGGATGTCTGGGTTCCCTAAATGGGGAAATACCTGGCCCTCCAAGGTCAGAATGGGCCGCTATTTCCCCATTCAGGGAACCCAGACCCGAGTTTGAGGGCAGCCATGCCCTTAATAAGGGCATGGTTACCTCCAAACTAGTAATGAGGTCCATTGTCTTTCCTTCCTGAATACCTGCTGATTAATTACATCGGTGTAGGATTGCTCATTTGTGCCTTAAAGAACTTGGCAGGGGGGAAATATTAACCTAAACGCTATCTGTTCACAAACCAAAACTGTTCTTTTTCCTGTGTTTTATATTCTGCATTATTATAAGTGAATTCAATTGCTTTACTTATTTTGAATTGTATTGTGCTTTACTTATTTTTGAATTGTATTGTCACCACTTGGTGGTTGCTATATATATATATATATATATATATATATATATATATATATATATATATATATATTTTCCGTGAAAAAACTTTGTTAAAGGGACGTTATGGTGAAGTTGCACTACTAAAAACCTATGAAATTCAGTGAAAAAACTTTGTCAATGGGACATTATGGTTCCAAGTAAAACCGAAAAACCCTTGAAATTCGCCAGTTATGGTAAGCTAAGCAACCATAACTCGCGCCACCACCGTGCACTGCTAGAACTAACACCCAGGACATCACTGATGACATCACATGTGTATGTAGTTTTCATGAAATATGTTTACAAGGGATTCTTATTATAATGTTGCGAAAAATGTGTCAAGGATCATTGCAATAAATATCATACCCTAATTAGTGCATTGAACGATGCATTGATATAAATAGCATTCTATTATGGGGTTCTATCTGGTATACTAAGCTACTCATACAGAAACTTAAAATTGTGTGCAGCGTACAAGATGAAGGTATAATATTTGTAATGGTAATATGTTGAATAATGAAATGATAATTGTTTTCTTAATAGATTTTTGTGTACTGTGAAATATGTAATACGTAGCTAATAAAACACATGTATTACATAATTGCATTACTGTAGACAAAACACAAAGACACAAGAACACATACCAATATGGGTATATACAGGGAAAGTGAAGTTAGCAAAAAAGCACAAGTAGTAGCAGAAACAATTCATAACTTAACTGATTATTTTCATGCAAATAAATGATTGCTCTGTTTCAAAGCTGCTATTTACCCTATGTATATGTAGCACTTGATGTGATTGGACCCACAGGGAAAGTACAGCCATAAAAAAAAAACATCAGAACTATCAGGAAGTGCTCATAAGTCTATTGATTATCTTTATACACAAAAAGGATTGCTGTCTTTCAAGCTTGTGTCTTCCCGTACGTATATGTTTCATATGATGTGACTGGACTCTAAGGGAATTACTGTAAGAACCTACTTGAAGGATACGTCTACAAATAAAATAACATTTTTAGTTTCTGACTGTTACTGAAGAAAACTATGTGGCCTAGACATGTCAGCAAAAGAAAAAAGAGCGAGCCAGACATGTGATGTCATCAGTGATGTCATCAATGACATTTGTGATGTCATCTTTGATGACCTGGGTGTTAGACTTAGCAGTGCACTGTGGTGGCGCGAGTTATGGTTGCTTAGCTTACCATAACTGGCGAATTTCAAGGGTTTTTTGGTTTTACTTGGAACCATAACGTCCCTTTGACAAAGTTTTTTCACTGAATTTCATAGGTTTTTAGTAGCGCAACTTAACCATAACGTCCCTTTATCAAAGGTTTTTCACTGATTTCATAGGTTTTTAGTAGCGCAACTTAACCATAACGTCCCTTTAACAACGTTTTTTCACTGAATTTCATAGGTTTTTAGTAGCGCAACTTAACCATAACGTCCCTTTAACAAAGTTTTTTCATTGAATTTCGTAGGTTTTTAGTAGTGCAACTTAACAATAATGACTTTCACTTTACATACATATCATATGGAACTGACTGAATCTCTTCTACTGTCTTGATGTCCGCGAACTCATTTAATGTTCGCGGACATGTTCGTAGAACAGTACCACTACCTAAAAAACTCTGGGGGGGTATGTTTGATTGTTATATCATAACATAGGAACATTTAACACATTCAAAAAAGCACACAAACACATTATATGTACTAATACATAAGAAATGTAACCCATATATACAACACACTAACCATTCATTTAAATGCACTATGTTCTAAAATGGAATATACCACAGGAAAATAAATTGGCTTCCAACATAATTACCTCACAAATACAACAGAACTGAGAACAAGAGCAGACCCACTGAGTACATAGGACATATCTTACCTGAAATAGTAAGTGTACTTAATTTTATTCATATATTTATAAACTTTCTGTATTAGATAAAAAAATATATTATCTTTTTTTTTTCTCTCAAAGAAATGTCTAGTACTCTGGAATGGCTAGAGGAACATTTCCCACATGAAGAAATGTCACAAGATAGTGAAACTAATGGTAAACACTTTATAATATAAACCATTTAATTATTATTATTTTGTACATATTTAACATATATATATTTTTTTGTACAGAGCATAACAAAATAGAAACTACTTCTGAAGAAGCTGTTATGGAAAACACGCTTGACAGCATAAAAAAAAAATGATTTATTGTTGACCAATTTTAATAATTTGAAAACTTTTGTTGAAGATCATTTTAAAACAAAAACGTCATATCATTGCCCCACATGTACTTGTCCCCCCTCACCATATCTCAGTCAATTATCCCCAAACCCTCTCCCTAACCCAAAATGTTTTGATGAGACTTACATCCCTTCTTCACCTAATAACAATCATGATAACAATCATGATGAAACCCCTAATTCTCCTGTTTTTGTTTCTGTTTCTGCCTCATCTTCTCTGTCATAAATTATTAATATATGTTAAATAAAGTTTAATTTTTATATTGTGTTGTAAATAGTTTTGTAAATAGTTAGGTGTCCGCGGACAGTGCAGGTGTTGTAAAATGTTTGTAAATAAACGAAAATGGAGGTGTACTGAAACTATTCTAAGAACACACACGGTGTCCTGAAATGTTCATAAAAAAAAAATTAAAGTGTCCTAAAGAACACTATATCTGTCCGTAGTGTTTGCTAGCAAGTTCAAACTGTTCTAAGAACACACGCGGTGTCCTGAATTGTTCGTAATTAAACGAAAATGGAGGTGTCTTAAAGAACACTATACCTGTCCGTACTGTTCGCTAGCAACTTGAAAATGTTCTAAGTAATATATCGGACCCCCCTCCCCATGTCAGACTGGGAAAGCTATCAGTTAGTGACCGCGACATCTGATCTCTGGTGATCGCACCCATGCCAATAGTATCGGGCTCACTGGATCCGGTGAGGTGCACATCCTTGGCTTTATCCAAAACGTGGCAAATGTTGGGCACCACCCATCCCTTCCATGGTAACCTTCCGATCTGGAACTGTGTCCCGGGGATCCCACAGGTCCCTCCATCGGTTGTTCGCACAAGGGCTGAGGAGGGATTTGAATTGCTCCGAGACATATTCGAACGTGGTAATTTCATAGAATGGCCTGACCTCCCACCGTCCCTTAGACAGAGGCCTTCCGTCTGGCTTCAGTACTCAGCCCTCCGTAGAGTCCTCAAACATAAGTACACGTGCTTCCCAGCATTGCCACCTGATGAGTTGGCAATCACTGAACTATCCTCACCTTTCCCTATGAGGGGCAAAATTTCCAGACTATATACCTTGATCCAACCCAGATCACCCCCTTCATTTTCTAAATTAAAGCGCTCTTAGGAGGCTGATCTCGGATTGGAAATGACCGACGATCGTTGGTCCCATATGTGCGCACGTATCCAGGGGGTCTCCTTCAACTCCCGATTCAAGTTAATTCAATTTAAGTTACTCCACAGATACCACTACACCCCGACCAGACTACACCGTATTTCTAACGACTCCTCCCCTAGATGCCCTAGATGTGGCTGTGATGACGCCAACTATATCCACATGATCTGGTCTTGTCCCCGTCTCACTCCATTCTGGAGCGCATTTTGTTCCACTGTTTCGTCCATTCTTGATCACCCTATTTCCCCAACCCCAATGAAATGCTTATTCCACGACTTTCCTGAGCTCCACCGTGATTCCAGGAAACTGGCTGGCCTCTGTATGCTGCTGGCTGTGCGTGCAATACTACTTTGCTGGCTTCGGCCTACCACCCCTACTCACGACCAGTGGCTCAGAGCAGTTACGTGGGCTTCCGACACCGAAGAATCATGGGCGGTACAACAGCCCACCTGCTCTAGACCTAGAGACATTTGGTTGAAGTTCCGCTCATTTATGTCCCCCCCTGACACCGATTCAGATCCTACATCTCCAGCCCCCTCTTCTCGTTTATCTCCAGTTTTTTCTTGATTTGTCCTCCACCTGGTTTTCTACTGTCCTGCTATGTATCCCCCCTTGTGCGTAAGACGACTCTTTGTACTCATTGTATGAATCTGTAATGTTTTACGTTGTTTTGATTTTATATGCTCTGTTATTGCTCACCTGTACCTGTGCTACCAAGCTGAATAAATAAAAGTTTAAAAAAAAAAAAAGAAAATGTTCTAAGAACACAATTGGTGTCCTGAAATGTTCGTACATAAACGAAATTGAACGTGTCCTGAAGAACAGTATATCTGTCCTTACTGTTCGCTAGCAAATTTAAACTGTTCTAAGAACACACGCAGTGTTCTGAAATGTTCGTTTCACGTGTGATGCAATTTTAATTAGTTCAGGACCCGAACAGTGTCCGTAGAAGATCAAAGCGCATGTGCTAGCCAATCTCCGTGTATTTGGTGTCCTGCGGACCTGCGCTTCCTTCGCAGACTTGTTCACGAACGGGTCATATAACCGCACCCACGTTGATCGCGTGTTCTGAATGAGGACACTGTTCGGGTCCCCGAACAAATTAAAAGTACATTTTCAATTAATCCATAATATTTTTCAATAAAATCTCACCATGGCACAAGTCCCACATAGTAATCCTGAGTTTCTACATACCTTTTGAAACGTTTCAAACTTTTTTTTGTGTTCGATCTGTCCGCGGACAGGGCTCATGTCCGCGAACCGCGCACAAACACCCCTATAAAAGACCATGCCCTAGAGCTTATTCTCATTGTGTTTCTGGGTATTCTTCAGAGCACAGCTATTTCTCCAGCAACTTGCTGATTACACCATCGAGATAGCATCCCTGGCTGCAGAACTGCCACCTGGTGCTGCACCTGCTTCAGCACCACCCCCACCCCCTCCACCACCACCACCACCTCCCCAAGGGCCTGAAGAGGGGAACAGGAGTGAGGATGCGGAGGAGAAAGAAGAGGATGATGAGAATGAGGTAGAGGAAAAACCTACTACCCGCACTAGGCGTGAGTCTTGGGTGTGGCGGTTATTTACCATTCATGGTAATGTTCCTAAGGCTCGTGCGAACTGTGTTACCTGCAATGAGTGCAAAATGATACTCAGTCGTGGGAAGCACGGTAAGTACAGCTTTGGGACCACTACTATGAAGCGACACCTGAGGTCATTTCACTCTGGGGCTATTTGCAGGGTTGTACCTTGCAAAGAATGTAGCAGGTTGATTTCCTCTACTTCATCCTCTGTTTCTGATCCTGTCACCACAAGGACCACCTCTGTGGGACAGCGTCTTCCTCAAGCTGCCTCACAGGCCATACAGAATGCTGAGGACCCTTACCTTTCCAGGGTCACAGTTGTATGTATGTACTGTGACACAGTACTCTGCAGGGGGGAGCGACTTCGTAGTGCTTTTGAGACTATTGTCTCAGAGCACGAGAAGATCTGCTCACTACCCAAATAGAACCCACTCTACATCTTCCTCTCTCAGCTCGCCCTTTCTTATCCCTGTGGTTGGTGTCCCCCTCCCCCCTTTACCTTCCTTTCCCCTCCTCTCCTAGTGTGTCGTGTATAAAAAACCCCAAAAAATACTAAATATCAAAAATCAAAAAAAAATAAGGCTCTTTCCAGAGCCGCCTTTCACAGTTAAAAAATAGAAGTGAAAATAAATGAAGCAGGGCCCTTTGTAGTTTTTAGAAGTCCGCGGACAGTTCGCAAACATTTAAAAAATTGGGTTGCTACCCCATCACAAACATTGGAATTTTCTCTCGGAAGAAATGGTGGCTCTGAAAAGAGCCTTTGGGTGGTGTTTGAAAGTCAAAAATTATAAATGCTTAACACCTACTTCAAAATGGTTGTTGTAATTCCAAAAAAGGTTGCAATGCATTTTGTACATTTCTCAGAAAAATCTGATTGCCAGCATAAGTAAGATGGACTCCATCTCTGTGAAAAATGTATGTACTACAAAACATAATATTTTCATTGTGAAAAGAGGACATGCCAAAATCTCTTAGAAAGGCACAAACAGCCTTATTAACACTGCGCCTTGCTTTTTCCATTTGTGGACCAAATGAAGAAGAATGAAGCCACATTTGTCTCTGCGCAATCCGTGAAAATATCACTTGAGAATTAGGAAACATGTCCATAACCTTCCCAAGTCCTTCTTTCATAGCAAATTGCAAAGCAATTCCAGTCACATGTCCTAAACTGTTCCCTCCACAATGAATTACAATTATGTCTGGATGTTGCTCTGTCTCCAAAGTAGCACAGAGAGGTAGCAAGTCCAACCACTTCATTCCACGTACTCCATGCCAGTGTACTTCCACATGTGGGAATCCAAGATCTACAGCTACTCCACAGCTTTCTGCATGCACCTTCAACCAATGTATCCACGAATCTCCCAAAATCCAAACAATCTGTTTTCTGAAACACACAGCCATAGCTATCATTTGTTCTCTCAGCAAAAAGAGTATCTGAGAAACTCTCTCCTGGCACAACACACCCACTAAACTTTCCTGACCAATCCCTTTCAGTGCTTATTCTCATTTGCATGACTTCTGAACCCAAAAATCCCCGGATGTAACTCCCGATGTCCGCAAACTACCGCCATCTCCGCGTACATATCGTAACATAAACAGCCCTTCTACCATTTCCACTTCACTATCTCTGCCATTCCCTCATTGGATGTAGCTAAAAAATCACATGACCATGCACCAATCACATTCAAGACCTCTAGATCTAACTGCATCATCATAGATCAGCACTGCAAATGTACTGTGAATCTCTCTGAGTACAAATGTCATATCATTGGCAAGCACCATCTACCAGAAATACTGTACAAGTCTCCAAGATTTCTACTTGCAGCTCCATGCATATCCCTATGAATGAACACAAACTTCAGGTATGCATATTTTCTGTACAGTAGATGAACACATTTTCAAACAGACATTTAGCCTGTGTAATCTGTAAAATGAATTTACTTTATTTCTTTCAATATCATAAAATCAACTATCACTTATAAACCTTTATACTATTTACTTTCTTTATACACACACACTCAAATCATGTTAAACTAACATTTTTTAAATGAAATATATAGACTACATATATTCAAACAAAATTGCATGCAAGCACAATCTAGGTTTAAATCTTTAAAAAAATACTTATACAATTTCATATTTTTTTGTTTTTATTTATTTATTTACTTACTTTAATTTAGACATGACATTGAGGCGCTATTATCTAGAACAGCTTACTTACAGAAATAGTGGTATTCACTGGTATATTATAAATTTCACAAGACATAGTAAAGATATTTTTTTTGCTACAGTTAGTCATTCAATACAATTTGTTCATTAAGAACATATCATATGTACTGAACTGATGCAATGTATCTTATGTAAATAAATTAGTTTAATGGTTTTAAAGAAGGCACTGAGGATTTCAATTAAAAAAATCAATATCTAAATTAAAAACAGCGCTATATACAAACAAAGTTACTAATTTGAAGCTTTTACAATTGCAGTGAAGACCAGTCTACTGAAAAGAAGCAGCTTAATTCGAAGAACAAAGAAGAACTAAGAAGTTACCTGTTAATTTAAGAAAAAAAGTAAGTAGAATATCACCATATATTTGTATTATTAATCAAACATACTATAACATTAATACAAGCTATTTTGGTGCCTAAAAATAGAGATTGTGTACCATTTTGTCCAAAAATCTCCATGTCTTAAACAGCGATTTACAGCCAGAATGGCCCACAAATTCCTATATTTGAACACACAAATTACCCAACCGAACCGCTACAATTTTCATATTATAGAACAAACAACTGTTTTAATTGTATACATTAGATTTACTATTTGTACTTGTCCACACCACTAGATTACTTTTTTTTGTCATCTGAACCCCAGTTTAGTAACACATAAATTCAAGAATACCTATTCCTACTAGTTGTAGTTGCCAATGCACAATCACATACCATTACATACATCTTTATTATCTTACTCAAACACTCATGCACACAGCACACATACATTCCAGAACACCCCAACCCACATCTTCTTTATTTTTTTCAACAGACCCTATAGAATGCCTACCAAAAGTCAAGTCCGTAGAAAGCAACGTAAAAGTAGAGCAAATGAAAATAAAGGTGTCCAACATAAGCATCCATCTCTAGCAGAATTTGTAAAAAAAAAGTTGAAACAAAACAGCTAATACAGTCATTTAGTGAAACACAAGAAGTTTCAAGTACAAAAACTTTGCCTCCTCTATCAAAATGTAAAACAAACCAAAAAACAATTAAGAGAAAATCAGCTATCACTACAGATAAAACTACTTCTTCAAATTTTAATATAGTGCAAAGTAAGCATACCAACAAAAGTATTTTAGCCAAAATGTACCGTCACAAAGTCCTTCAGAATCTTATAAAAACAGGAGCGAAATCAGGTTCAATGCTTAAAACCTATCGTAGGAAATTAATCTTAGAAGCGTTGATGGACAGTGCAATTCTTCTGAAAAGAAAGTTATTTATTTTACTGTTAAACAAAATGAAACCACTAACAAAACTAATAACTAAATTACAAAAAAGACTTCTCAATAAGCAAAATGTCAACAGAAAGAACTTCTTAAGTATCTGCGGAGGTGAATGGAATCACACTACGAGCAGAGAACCATATTTTAATGAAGAAGCGTACAAACAAAAGCAAACAAATACAATTGCCATACATAGCAGTGGTCGAGGTTATGAAAAAGTGAATAATACCATAATGGAACAAGAAGTACTCCTTACAAAAATATGCCCTGAAAACCTAGAATTACCCCTCCATTCAACTGAATCAGAACGTCTAGTTTACAAATGGCCATGCACGTCAATGTGTAACATTCCCAAACAATGTTTCAAATCTTTACGCCAATTCCTCAATAAATATGTAAAAAGCAAAGACAAAATCAAAATTAAATTACTGCAAAATATGGATACCTGTCCAGTGCGCAAGTACACAGGACTACAAGGACATTCATTGGCCTGCATTACAGGACCTACTTGTAAAACCACTTTCCATGATATCAAAAGGATATCAACACATCATTCAACTATAAGAAATCTAGTCTATAAACTGTACGATGCTAAAAGTCCTGCTTTAGCACTAGCAAAGTTAAATAACATCCTTCTACATGGTACAGCAAAAGACCTACTTGAAGAAATTCACTATATCCAGAAAAAGTATTTTGGAAGTGAAAGCCATTTACAGAATGAAATAGCTTTAAACCAATTAAGCAACAATTCTACACATGGCAACTTTTTGCTAAACACATACAAAAAAGAAATACTCAAATTTAAAAGTACATCAGCTGAAGTACCAAACCATGTATGTGTATGTTGCCGTAGAAATTTTTATAAAAGTAACACAAAAACTGTAGACCTATCATACAAA
Organism: Ambystoma mexicanum; assembly: GCF_040938575.1. NCBI lineage: Eukaryota > Metazoa > Chordata > Amphibia > Caudata > Ambystomatidae > Ambystoma > Ambystoma mexicanum. The sequence goes on from NC_090924.1 coordinate 895,937,117, forward strand.
ATAGAAGACAATGAAGATTCTAAATGGTTTTAATTAGCTCTCTACCTTGTAGCAGAAAACAAATACGAAATAACTGAGCCCTTAATATTTTGCAGTTACTGCACTACAAAACATGACAACAACCAAACTCCTTCACGTGCTATCACAAATAATTTGGAATTATACCCAGTACCAAAACCCCTACAACAACTTAATTTATATGAGAGCATCATAATTCAAACAGTACACCCATTTCAAGCAATAATACGCCTTCACCCAAAAACAGCAAAATGACCTCCCTCTGAATTGGTAAAAGGCATTCGTGGAAAAGTAGTTTATTTACCATTAGATCTAAAAGAAAATGTGCATACTCTAGGAGTGCAACGTCCAATGCAGCAATCTTTAATTATCTTAGTAAATGGAGTACCTACAAAAGACAAAATAAATATGGCAACAGCTGGTAGATTTATATAAAGTTAGACAAGCCTTCCAATATCTTAAAGAGAATAATGAATATTACAAAGAAATTAATATTGAAGAAAACCTGAAAGATACAACTGAAATAATTCAAGAAACACAAGAAGCTGGTCAATTTGAGCTACTAGATCCTGCTACAATATCAAATACTTAAGACCATTATACAATTCATCCTTTGCACTGTAATGACACCGTAGAAGATGTACTGGAAACTTACCAAATGCGTCAAACAAAAGAATCGCCAATCAGCATATGGGAAAAAAGTATAGAAGCACATGCTTTTCCTCTACTCTTTCCTACTGGCAAAGGAGGAAGGTATGATGATAGACCTATTCAAATATCAGCTTCAGAATACCGCTCATTACAGATGTATTCTGAAGATCCCAGATTTAGACAAAATGTGGAATACATATTCCACCTACTCTTTGAAAGTGAACTAGCAACTTTATGTTACGGAGTTGCACACATATTAAAATCAGGATCACACTTTCAAAATATGACAGCTACACAATTATTAGAAAAAGTGCAACAAAAGGATGAGGTTTTACAATCAAATATTACAAATCTATTAGCAAATATGCGTGGTACTAAAAAGTACTGGTTTCGACGTCATGGAGATGTACGTTGTATGATCAGAAACCTTGGCCCACCCACTTGGTTTGTTACATTAAGTTGTGCAGAATATGCATGGGAAGATTTACATGATTTCCTACGCATATCAAATAAAAACAAAACAAACATAGATATACTAACACCTGGAGAACTTTGTTCTTTGGATCCTGTTAATGTTTCAAGATATTTTCACCATTGCTTCATTGCTATGCTACATTTTATTTGTAATAAAACTGTTCCTCCCCTTGGAGAAGTGCAACACTTCTTTTGGAGAAAATAATACCAAGCCAGAGGAGCACCACATATCTGCATGCTTTTATGGATTAAAGATGCTCCTAAATTTGGTCAAGACAGTGATGCCACTGTTTTACAGTTTATTGAAAAATATGTCACTTGTGAAATTCCATCAGAAGCCACAAATAGTGATCTTCATGCACAAATTTTACAATTTCAAAGACACAAATGTGGAAAATATTGTCGTCGCAAATACAAAAACAAAGGGAAATACTACACCAAATGCCGATTTGGTTTCCCTAGACCAGTTACAAATGCAGGTCAAGTGAACAACCTCATGTCTTCAGTTAGACATAGTGTTAAAGGTAAGTCACCTAAAAATACATATTACATAAAAAGAAAAGAAGAAGAAAAATATATCAATGATTATACTGCAATCATTGCCCACTTATGGAATGCAACCATAGATGTGCAGTACATTGCAGACAATTCTACTGCAGTTGCACGATATGTCACAGCATACTTAACTAAAGCAGAAAAGACAGAGCTCCAAGACCTCTGGAATGACCTGTCATCAGATAAAACAGTATCTCAGAAATTATACAGCCTGGGTATAAAAAGGCTCACCCATAGAGAATGTGGATCATATTAAGCAGCTGATCGTTTAACTGGTACTGCATTGTATGGTAAATCTGAAAATATAGTATGGCTAAGTCTTGGTCCAGCTAAATCTAGAAAAAGAGTTCTAAAATCATATGAAGATATAGAAACAATAGCCAAACATGATCCCAACAGCCAAGACATTTTAAAAAACAATTGATTGGACACATACTACCCAAACAGAAGTAATACTTTGGAAAACATGTGTCTATACCACATAGCCCAAAACTACACATGCAAAAATAATATGAAACCTGATGAAAAAAAAGGTAAATATAGATTAACAAACTGTGAAGGCAGCTTAGTTAAACTCACTAAACCAAATTTAATTAATCATATCAAATTTTCATTAAAGACTCCTCAACATAAAGAAGTATATTACATGTCCCTGCTACAACTCTTCAAACCATGGGGAAAAGAAGAACAATTACTAGATAACTATGACTCATATGAGGATGCTTTCAAAGCAAATGAAAGCACTATAACTGATGTAAACTTTACACAGTACAAAACAATGTTGCACAATGAACAGTAACACGAAGAAGAACTCCAAGCCCAAATAGATAAGGACACTCCTGACAGTAGTCAACCTTCTGTAACAGGAAGCCAAGAACCACTGGGAGAACCACTAATAATAAATGAGGGAGAATTAGCTATGATAGAAGTAGAAAACACCATGTGTCAGTATGAAGATAAGGAAGACGTAACTATACTACAATCAAAACTAAACAATGAGCAAAGTAGCATTTTTCAAGAAGTAACAAAACAAATTGCACATGGTCTAAAACATGAAAATAAAGAATGTTCCTGCCATAATTATAAACTTATACTACTGTACGTCAGTCGTGAAGCTGGTTCTGGCAAAACATTCCTAATCAAAATCATTAGTAAGTTCCTTCAACAATTGACAAACAACAAACTGTCAGCTGTTGTCACTGCCCCCACAGGTTTAGCTGCCTACAACATAGGTGGTGTTACATTACACCGATTACTACTATTACCAGTAGAACACCAGAACAAATTAGACTATTACAAACTTTCTGCAGAAGCTGCAATGGAATTACGCAGAGTATTGAAAAAAATGAAAATGCTACTAATAGATGAAGTTAGCATGGTCTCCAACCTGAAGTTAGCTTTGATTCACCTCAGATTACAAGAAGTACTCAAAACAGGCTATGATGAGCTCTTTGCAGGAAAACACATTATTGTTTTTGGAGATCTGCTTCAATTAACACCAGTAAAAGGTGAGCCTACTTTTAAAACATTAGGACACAAACTCTGCCGTAAAACTATTGGCAGAATTGGAAATGTCAACCTTTGGCAACATTTCGAATACAGAGAATTAACAGAAAACATGCGGCAATCTGCAGATCTCACTTATGCCAACATTTTAAAAAGTATCAGAGTTGGTATACTTTCTAAAGAAGCAGAAGCAATATTGAAAACCCGGCACATTAATGCACTTTATGGCGATAATGCATGTGCTACAGATGTTATGGAATAATTTGCCCACAAAAATGTCAATTGTATGGCCTTAATGCCAACTCTTGCAAGCTGTTTCAAATTCAATGAAATCATGCTAAGTAAAGAAATGCAACCAATCATGGAAATTAGCGCCACAGACAAACTAGATGTACATGGTATGACACTACCCATGTGTGACCAAGCCACAAAAAGACTAAATAGTTTAGAAAAAACAATCTCAAACACAGCAGGCTTAGAAAAGATATTAAAATTATCCTTAAATTGCAGAGTAATGCTTAAACGTAACCTTGACGTGGACCAAGGACTAGTTAATGGAGCACTGGGTACAGTTGTTGGCTTTCAAACATACCCACGCGACAACAAAATTCAGTTTGTCAATATACTCTTTGACAAACTTTCAGAAGTAAAAAGGATAGGATGCTCAACAGCTAGATTCCTTCTCTTCAAAGATATGTATGTACGCAGAGAACAATTTTCTGTAACTCTTGCATACGCAGTCACGATTCATGAATCACAAGGTCTTACCCTAGACAAAGCAATGATAGATATTGGTAACACAGTCTTTAAAGAAGGCATGAGCTATGTAGCACTATCACGCTTACGTACACTTGACGGTCTATTTCTAATCAACTTTGATGCAAGTAAAATAAACGCTGATATTCCTTGCATTTTAGAATACAATAGACTTCGCTCACTGTACACCCCCCACCTAAACACATATTCTGTTCCACAAAAAGTAAACGTTATAAAAGAAAAATAAATCAAACAGAAATGCAACAGGATGTCACTGCAAATCCTCCAAAGAGAGTAAAAGAAACTAATACTTCATCACGTACCACAAGCAAAAAAGAATCAATTAGGGAAAGTAAACCAAGTACTTCTTTAAAGAAGGAAGACAAACTCCAAAAAAGCAGTTAGATACAGAACTACCTGGACCATTTAAATTCTCAAATATAGTTGGTGTAAGTTGCTACGCAAATGTAGCAATGAATATTCTATTTCAATTACCACCAATTGTTGACAACATTTACTTACAGAGTACAGACCCATTGTGTTTGCAAATGTTAGTACTTCACAGAAATGCAGCAAACAATCCTGACAACACGTATACGGGGTAATTCATAGAATTTCGCAGAAAAGTGTCGCAAGCGGCTGGCGCAGAGTGTCCGCGTGCGATTGACTGCGCCAGGCACGTGCGCTAAAACCGATTTCCGCGCACAGCGTATTCATGGATTTCAGGCTTCCAAACCAGCCGTGGCGCAGAGAATCGCAGCGACCCTGCAGCAGCGCCAGTAACGCCCCCAAGAACGCCCTCGCGCAAGGAAAAGCCATCAAAATCGCTAAATCATAGCAAAGGGCTGAGCAGGGTACGTGTATTACATGGGTGTGCGGGAAGTTCCACACGCGATTCCATCAGGATACGTGTATTTCAGGGGTGCGCGGGAAGTTACACACGCGAATGGGCCAGTGCGAGCAGGGTACGTGTATTCCATGGGTACGCGGGAAGTTCCACACGCGATTTCATCAGGGTATGTGTATTTCAGGGGTGCGCGGGAAGTTCCACACGCGATTGGCCCAGTGCGAGCAGGGTACGTGTATTTCAGGGGTGCGCAGGAAGTTCCACACGCGATTTCAGCAAGGTATGTGTATTTCAGGGGTGCGCGGGAAGTTCCACACGCGATTTCATCAGGGTACGTGTATTTCAGGGGTGCGCGGGAAGTTCCACACGCGATTGGCCCAGTGCGAGCAGGGTACGTGTATTTCAGGGGTGCGCGGGAAGTTCCACACGCGATTTCAGAAGGTATGTGTATTTCAGGGGTGCGCGGGAAGTTCCACACGCGATTGTCCCAGTGCGAGCAGGGTACGTGTATTTCAGGGGTGCGCGGGAAGTTGCACACGCGATACCAGCAGGGAATGTGTATTTCAGGGGTTCTGGGCAGTACTACACGTGAATTGGCCGTGTGGGTCCTCCAAGGTGTACGCTCCACAACCTCCACGGCCCCTGCAGGCAGCCCACACCACGGGGGACTACCCTGCACCCCTGCTCATGTCCCGCAGGCAGCCCATCCACCATGGGCATGCCCCCCAGCCAACCCACATGTCACCTTGCACTACTGATCAACAATGCATGTCTCCCACCACCCCCAGCCCCCTGCCACCATGGGCAGCCCCCACCAGGCCCCCACTCATGTCTCCCACCACCCCCACCCCCCTGCCACCATGGGCAGCCCCCACCAGGCCCCCACTCATGTCTCCCACCACCCCCACCCCCCTGCCACCATGGCCACCCTCCACCAGGCCCCCACTCATGTCCCCCTGTACCCCCACCCCCCAGCAGTGCAGGGGCAGCCTCCACCAGGCCCCCACTCATGTCTCCCACCACCCCCACCCCCCAGCAGTGCAGGGGCAACCTCCACCAGGCCCCCACTCATGTCTCCCACCACCCCCACCCCCCAGCCACCAGGGGCAGCCTCCACCAGGCCCCCACCCATGTCTCCCACCACCCCCACCCCCCCGCAGTGCAGGGGCAGCCTCCACCAGGCCCCCACTCATGTCTCCCACCACCCCCACCCCCAAGCAGTGCAGGGGCAGCCTCCACCAGGCCCCCACTCATGTCTCCCACCACCCCCTCCCCCCAGCATCCAGGGTCACCCTCCACCAGGCCCCCACTCATGTCTCCCACCACCCCCACCCCCCTGCCACCATGGCCACCCTCCACCAGGCCCCCACTCATGTCCCCCTGCACCCCCACCCCCCAGCATCCAGGGTCACCCTCCACCAGGCCCCCACTCATGTCTCCCACCACCCCCACCCCCCAGCCACCAGGGGCAGCCTCCACCAGGCCCCCACCCATGTCTCCCACCACCCCCACCCCCCAGCAGTGCAGGGGCAGCCTCCACCAGGCCCCCACTCATGTCTCCCACCACCCCCACCCCCCAGCCACCAGGGGCAGCCTCCACCAGGCCCCCACCCATGTCTCCCACCACCCCCACCCCCCAGCAGTGCAGGGGCAGCCTCCACCAGGCACCCACTCATGTCGCCCACCCCCCCACCCCCCAGCATCCAGGGTCACCCTCCACCAGGCCCCCACTCATGTCTCCCACCACCCCCACCCCCCTGCCACCATGGCCACCCTCCACCAGGCCCCCACTCATGTCCCCCTGCACCCCCACCCCCCAGCAGTGCAGGGGCAGCCTCCACCAGGCCCCCACTCATGTCTCCCACCACTCCCACCCCCCTGCCACCATGGCCACCCTCCACCAGGCCCCCACTCATGTCTCCCACCACCCCCACCCCCCAGCAGTGATGGGGCATCCTCCACCAGGCCCCCACTCATGTCTCCCACCACCCCCACCCCCCTGCCACCATGGCCACCCTCCACCAGGCCCCCACTCATGTCCCCCTGCACCCCCACCCCCCAGCAGTGCAGGGGCAGCCTTCACCAGGCCCCCACTCATGTCTCCCACCACCCCCACCCCCCTGCCACCATGGCCACCCTCCACCAGGCCCCCACTCATGTCCCCCTGCACCCCCACCCCCCAGCAGTGCAGGGCAGCCTCCACCAGGCCCCCACTCATGTCCCCCTGCACCCCCACCCCCCAGCAGTGCAGGGGCAGCCTCCACCAGGCCCCCACTCATGTCTCCCACCACCCCCACCCCCCAGCAGTGCAGGGGCAGCCTCCACCAGGCCCCCACTCATGTCTCCCACCACCCCACCCCCCAGCAGTGCAGGGGCAGCCTCCACCAGGCCCCCACTCATGTCTCCCACCACCCCCACCCCCCAGCCACCAGGGGCAGCCTCCACCAGGCCCCCACCCATGTCTCCCACCACCCCCACCCCCCAGCAGTGCAGGAGCAGCCTCCACCAGGCACCCACTCATGTCTCCCACCACTCCCACCCCCCTGCCACCATGGCCACCCTCCACCAGGCCCCCACTCATGTCTCCCACCACCCCCACCCCCCAGCAGTGATGGGGCATCCTCCACCAGGCCCCCACTCATGTCTCCCACCACCCCCACCCCCCTGCCACCATGGCCACCCTCCACCAGGCCCCCACTCATGTCCCCCTGCACCCCCACCCCCCAGCAGTGCAGGGGCAGCCTTCACCAGGCCCCCACTCATGTCTCCCACCACCCCCACCCCCCTGCCACCATGGCCACCCTCCACCAGGCCCCCACTCATGTCCCCCTGCACCCCCACCCCCCAGCAGTGCAGGGCAGCCTCCACCAGGCCCCCACTCATGTCCCCCTGCACCCCCACCCCCCAGCAGTGCAGGGGCAGCCTCCACCAGGCCCCCACTCATGTCTCCCACCACCCCCACCCCCCAGCAGTGCAGGGGCAGCCTCCACCAGGCCCCCACTCATGTCTCCCACCACCCCCACCCCCCAGCAGTGCAGGGGCAGCCTCCACCAGGCCCCCACTCATGTCTCCCACCACCCCCACCCCCCAGCCACCAGGGGCAGCCTCCACCAGGCCCCCACCCATGTCTCCCACCACCCCCACCCCCCAGCAGTGCAGGGGCAGCCTCCACCAGGCACCCACTCATGTCTCCCACCACCCCCACCCCCCAGCTACCAGGGGCAGCCTCCAGCAGGCCCCCACTCATGTCCCCCTGCACCCCCACCCCCCAGCAGTGCAGGGGCAGCCTCCACCAGGCCCCCACTCATGTCTCCCACCACCCCCACCCCCCAGCCACCAGGGGCAGCCCCCACCAGGTCCTCACAATCCACAATCATGTGCGTAATGGTCAGCCTCCACAGCCAAAAAGCCCTACCAAGTAACCCATTCACCCACATGGAAATGGAAATCACATGTTACACCCCCAATGTTCATGAAGCCAATGAACCCATGTCCGTCACACACAATGGTTGCAATTGAATGGGAAAACACACAACATGACATGCATGAAACCAATGAGATGATACCACACAGTGAAGTATGGAAACAAAATTGTATTGAACCATTCGAGATGACGTGCAGTCTCTCCATGAAAAGACTGCAGGTCACCTCTCATGGCCCGTTGACGCAACGCCACACCAGCCAGGACAGGCTCAACCCGGACCTGGATGGCCACGTCCGCATGCAGAGGAAGGCCAGTTGACGTCAGCTCATCCCCTGCCTGAAAACGGGTCTGGACGTAGGCATCCCTGCTGGTGCAAGATGATGCAGGTACAGGATCGGGGACAGGATTGCACACAGGCACCTCCGCGGCCGCCTGTGCTGCCTCATGTCCCTGGTCCTGCACTGCACCACTAGCCCCAGTGGGATCCCCACCTCCAGACCCCGTCTCTGGTGCTTGCACGGCCTCCTCCTCCACCAAACCCCCCACCAACCTGGATGACTCCGTGCCATCTTCCCCTGTTGGGCCATGAGGGGTCCCAGCTGCCCCTTCTGCTGCCGAGGAGTCCAACTGCAACCTCCGCCTCTTGGACCTCCCCCCGGCAGCTGCGGCCTGGGACGCGGCACCGGACTCCTCACTCCCCGACGAGATGGCAACACGGGAGGGGAGCCTGACCTTGCGTCTCCGGCTGGTGGTCGGATCCCCGCCGCTGTGCTCTACAGCACCTTCTCCGCCCTCTTCATCAGTTGACGCTGCAGACAGGGAGAAACAAAACACAGGCATCAGGGCACTGTACAATGGACACATACACGCATTACAGTTGCACATGAGTGGCATTGGCAAACCTCAGACATGTCATCACAATCCCCAACACACATATCATTGCAACTCGCACACATGAGCCATACCACAGCCATATCGCAACTGCCACCACCATCCATACACATACAACAGCATGAGCAGCCAAAGGGGAGCGAGACATCACATGCAACACAGGAAGTGCACCACACATGTACACACACCACCACACTTGCATGCATGTCTACACCTCTGCCAAGTGTCGCACTGTTCAGACGGGCATCCATGTCACATCTGCCAATCAGGCTTCCACATACCGCTGTCACATGCATCCATGTTGCATCACTGTTGCACCCTTGACAAATACACACACATGCACATGTACACAGTGCTCATACATGCAGCCGAAAACAACATACATGCCTGACATCACGGACATGTCTACTTACATACACATTCATCCAAACATGTGTGCACGCACAACTGCATTTGCCATGCAAGCCCACACACACAAGCACCATCCATGTCTCACACATTACAGCCCTCGCATGTGTCAGCCCCACGGCCCTGTACACCCCCACCCATACTCGACCCCATACAAACAGATGTGCAACCGGCACAATACCGAATAATCACCACACGCACTGCTCACAATCAGGATGCATGTACACTCACTGCTCGACTCCAGACGGGTCTGCTTCTCTAGGACCTGGACGTGGAGCGCTGGGGATATGCGTTCCAGGACCCCCATCTGTTCTTCCGACAAGTGGCCCCGGCGCCCCTTGGCATCCGCTGCCTTCAAGAGGCGCCGAGCCTTGTTCAGGGTCCTGGACCTGAAGTCCTCCCAGCGCTTCCTGACATGTTGTAAGTCCCGGACTGCCACCCCCTCCGCGTTGATGGCAGTCACGATGTCAGTCCAGATCCGAGTCCGTCCTTCCTTGTCGGCGCGGGAACTTTCGAAGAGGGCATCATACTGCCCCAGGACTTGCTCCACCAGGACACCAACTTCGGTGGCACTGAAGCTGGTGCCCCTCTGCCTCTCTGGCCGGGGGTTGTCAGTGGTCACAGATGGTGTTTGTCCCGACATGACAACCCCAGAGGCAGGAGTGGGTGGGCAACAGGGTCCTGGGGCTGGGCTGTGGAGCGATGGAATTCCAGTCGGGAGTCTTCGGTTCCAGCAGGGGTGGTCACAGCAACAGCACCCCTGGCTGATGTGCAGGCAGCAAATGGCAGTGCACGTGGGCAGCAGGCAGTCAGGCAGCAGCAGATGGCAGGTGGGAGCGTGCTCGGGGCTCTGGGGGGCAGTAGTTCGGCCTTCTGGGCAGGAGCGTGGTCTTCCGTGTGCTTACGCGTGGCCAGCTTGGTACGGAGTGATTTGGCACGTGAAAATCCTGCACGTCAGCGTGAAAACCGAGGAAAGGCCCTTAGCGCGTAGGCGAGTCAGCACGCATACGCAATTCTATTGGACCAAAGGCCCTCAGCGCGTAAGCGCGTCTGTGACGTGACCCGCACGGGTGTTTCCCACACAGCACGTGATGACAGAGCACACGTGGAAAGACTGCACGTCAGAGTGTCATCGCGTGTGATTGGTCGAAATGGCCCTACACGCAGAAGTGACAAAGCGTGTAATTGGTGGAAATGGCCCTACACGCATAAGTGACAAAGCGTGTAATTGGTGGAAATGGCCCTAGCGCGTACACGCCGCGTAAGTGACGCTGGACGTGTGGGCCTGTATAAAAGGTACGCGTAGAACACCATTTCCTTGTACGTGCTTTTCGTGGAGAGCGAGTGGGTGAATTCTGTACTTCTTGTCGTTTCACACGCGATTTACTTCACAGCGTTTCAAGTTCGTATTCCCTGTTACCTCTGACAGCTTTTTCTCTTTTTTCTCTTTTACTGGTTTACCTGGGCCTGTTCCCTCAAACAGTGTTCCCTTCTACTGTTGTCCTGTCTCCTCAGACAGCGTACAAATCTTCTTTTGGCGGGGGTGTTGCCAACCAAACGCGCTCCTTTTTCACGCTCTTTTACCTGGCAGACGGTGAGTCAAGCACGTATCTAACATCTGTGCTTGCCCCGTGGTTAGCCTACCCCTTCAGAGGTCATTCTAGGCTGCGTGTGACACGCATACGTTCATTCTTGTGTTACTGGGTGCCACAGCGTAGTGCAGGTTTTTCTTACTGCACACGTGGTCTAGGAGGGGTTGCGTGCACGTCATCTCCCTTTTTTGGGGCTCCTGTGCGTAGCGTGACCCGTCATCTTTCCCCAGGGGTTACAATCAGCCTTGCAAGAGCACTAGGGTACAATTACCATCTGGTACCCAACCCCTTTGACCCCCAATTGCCCAGGACAATAGTTTACAACTACTCCCATACGCACATTAACATCAGTGCCATGGCTGGGAGGCGAGGATTCCGTAAGGGTGGCAAAGGTGGAAGAGCCGCAAGTGGTGGCCGTGGTGGATCCTGTAGGGGACGTGGTCGTTACTTGCAGGGTGAGCCTGTCCCCCCATGTGTGGAGGACCAGTCAAGGACACCCATAATCCCCCCCCCCTCCCGTTGAGGCTGATGTGGCTGACACCATCCATGCTCAGCCCTTGTTGGACCAGCCCATTGAGGCACCAGACCTGGCTGACTCCATGGCTGACTTCCAGGTCAGCAGGCCGATGACACGTGCGCTGGTGCACGTTGATGTCACCATGCCACGTGCATCTGGGGCAGCAAGGTCATCTGCTGCACCAAGTAGGCAGGGCGGAGAGGCTGCAGGGGCAGCTGCGGCTCCATCCACCCCAGCCCTCACACACCCAGCCCGGACAGTGTCGGTCCTAGTCCAGGCTGCTGACATTCCCCCTGACACCATCACACTAGAGCCAATGCCTGCACCAACTCCCATGCTGAGTGTGCAATCCCACACTCCTGATACAGAGTCCACCAGGGCTCCTGCCCCTAGTGTCCAGAGCGGCGCAGGACACTCAGGATCACCACCACCTTCCAAGCGGAAGAGGAAGAGTGCTCGTCCGGCACAGGCTGATGCCCCAGACACGGCTACAAAGTCCGGCCCGTCCAGGAAGCCCAGCTTCACGGATGACGAACTGAATGCACTTGTCGAGTATGTGTCCGCACATGACAACGAGATGGTCATTGTTGCAGGATCCAAAACCACACCTGCACAACGCCAGGCACACTGGCAGACCGTTGCGGACATCGTAAGTGCCCTTGGAATCGTGAGGCGCACAGCCAATGATTGCTATAAGCGCTGGAATGGCCTAAAGCGCAGGGCAAAGAGTAAGCTGGCCTCAAGTCATGCCGCAACTCTAGTGACTGGAGGTGGGTCTCCAGTAGTAGACATGGAACTCACTCCACATGAGTCAGTCGCTGGGACCTACGTCACGGAGGAACAGATCCAAGGTGTGGGAGATTTGGCTGATTACGAGGCATTGTCCGGTGAGTGCACATGCATGTGTGTGTCATCCATGTGCATGGTGTGTGTGAGGGCTTCTGTTTGTGTGCCAGGTGAGAGTGTGTGCGCCTGAGTCGTATGGGTCAGCCATGTGCTTCATGCAATACATCCTGTGCAGCTGCATTTGGCCATAGCAGTATCCCTTCTGCCAACAGTAGACATCTAGCCCAACTGCACGCCAGTTGCCCTTGAAGTGTCACCTTGCCACAACATTGTTGCTTAATTTTTCACTGTTCATTTAGTCAGATTGTTTGCATTCCACCACTTTTACTAGGCATGTCGCAGTCCTCTAGTCACATGTCTGACATGGCTATGGTAAAGTGGAGTGACTTTGTTACCTGGATATCATTTGTTCAAACATGTCCCTGTGCAATTGCACCATTTCGGACTGGCAGCTCCAGGTGAAGAATCTGACCTGTTTGAATTAGAAAAGCTATTACATGCGGGAACTGGACTGAATGAATAGGTGCTGCCCTCCTCTCCATCTTGACTCAATAGCAATGGTACATGCCATCTGTGTGATGGCATGTGTGTTTCACTTGCCAATCACAGGCCAATGTGTGATGCCACTGCCAGGCAGCATGCAGAAAATGTGTTCATCTTCCATCTTGGTGTCATCAGTGTGTGCCATTTGCCTGCCCTTCATACGCAGTGAGGGTGCATGCATGGGAGGGTTTTAGTCATGTGGGACATGTGTCAAACAAGTACTGGTTCTCTTGCTTCTCAGCACTCATTGTGTGCCATGGTGCTAATGCCTGTTTCCATTTCTTTGTTTTTATGTCTTTGCAGGGGAAGACACACCTGATACTGCTGGGGTTGTGGAGATGGTGCAGACCCAGGAGGGGTCCGAGGGCCGACCAACCACCAGTGAGGGACGTGGTGTGGTGGTGGGTAAGAACCCACAAGTGCTGCAGGCCGTGCTCTCAAGGGGTGTCTCTGGCTGCACCTCCCCCGAGCTGTACTCAGGTGTTGATTCGGATGAGACCCACGTGCCGTCGCAGGTGAGTGTTCCAGGGAGGGATTCTGTTCTGTCTCACCCACCTGCACCAGGGTCAGAACCCTCAATGGGGATGTCAGTGTTGGCAGCTACGCCTTTGGTGGTTACGGATGCAGGGTCACACTCCGCGACATCTGATCCTGTTCCTGGGCCAGCAGATCAGAGGGGGAATGCAGTCCTGCAGCCTCAGGCAGTGCCGGCACAGCAAGGCGCAGTTCGCCTTGCCCCAGACAGGTGTGGTGCCCGCCGACGTGGTGGCCGTACGCCACCTGGCAATACCGCATGGGAGCAATCCATTTACGGTATGGCAACCCAACAGGCAGCATCATCTGAGATGATGGCTCAGGCCACGGATAGGGTGGCCACTTCCATTGTCCCCCCTGAAAGGCTGATGGAGCGACTAGAGCAGGCAACCGACTCCATCTGCCAGTCACACAGGGAGGACATGTTGGGGTCCAACAGGGACAGGCGGGCGGCACTGGCGACTCTGCAGGAGGCCATCTCCATTGAGTCCCAGGGCCACGGGGAAGCCCTGAGGCAGGAGCTCCTTCACCTCAGGATGACTCTTGTTGAGCTTGAGTCTTCAACACACCAAAGGACAGAACAGCAGCTGGAGCGTCTCACCCGTACGCTCTCAGCTGAGATGCAGGCAACGAGGGCGGAGGTCCGGGCACCCCGTGAGTTGTTGCATGGGGACCTCCGCACACTCATCCTCCAGAACCAGACCTACCACACCCGCATGCTTGCAGCCATGGAGGAGCAGACTAGGGCCTTGCGTGGGCTGCCTCCCATAGTGCAACCACCTCCGGATGCAGCTGCACAGGGTGATAATAGCGACAGCAGTGATACTCCCACAATAGGGTAGCCGTGTGGGCCATGAGCCCATGGAGGTGTTTTTTTTCCCAGGATCCACGCAGGTGGGTTCTGGTGTGCATCCTGTCCTCGGACCTCCTGGGTGGCCTCCCCAACCCCCCGGGCCCTTCAATGGCCATTTTTGATTTTTTTTTATTTTTATTTTCATTTTTATTTTTATTTATTTTATTCCCAATTTTTTTGGGACGATTTGTTGGCTTCCGTGGTTCCTGTGGGCATACGCTGCATTGTGGCTGGGCACATGCAGGCTTGTAATGTATTTGTTTCAGATGCTTGGGTTTGAGTCACACACACCCCTCCTGCTTCCCGTTTCCATGGGCTTGCAAAGGGTGTGCCCAAGTGACAGTGAATTACACAGTGACGTTGGACTCCCATGAGCTGTGTGGGCAGTCTGTAGTCAATACTGTGTATACATTCCTAGTGCATATTGCTGTTGTGTTGTACACTGCATGTTGCATTGATGTATAACTCATCTTCTGTGTCTACCTCCCAATTTGCAGGTCCCTTCCTCATGTCTACACAAGGACCTCTAGTCTGGAGATGTGGTCAATGTTGGCAGCAGTGCACCTACAACTCTACATGGCGCCAACACTGCACAGTTGGTAGTGGTGGGAGTGCAGGCATTTCCAGGTGGTGAGACTACTAATATTTAACATTAGTGATGTCATGTTAATGGTAGTACGTGCTCAAGTTTGTTGTTGGTCCGGCATTACTTTGAGCATTTCAGGTGTTGCAAGTTTCTAATAGGGACACTGTACGTTGTGACACTAGTGTCATGTTGTGGGGATTACTTTGTTTACCTGCAAATAGCATGACATGGCACGGTGTGTCGTGTGGCCGTGCTGGGGTTGGGTTGGCTGACATGGCACTGTCCTCTTGTTGCATTTTGCAAGTGGGTATTCATTTTAGCTGCTTGAATGTGTAACTTCACAAAACTGCATTGGTGGTGTCTGTGTGGGTAGGGATGCACACATTGTGACACTTCCAGGTGAACAATCTCAGGCTGATATGGTTTTCACGGTTCTTTCTCCAGACATTCAGGATCAGTGTCAGGTTGAGTCATCATTGATTGTCAGATGGAATGTGCCAGGGCAGTGTGCACTCCACAGGGGTGTGATTTCTATGTGAAGTAATTAGCCACTAGCTGTGTACGGGCTGCCTCCCCCCGTGCCCTTTCCCCTCCCATGCGCAGCGGCTGTGCATGTGGTTGGGGATGGGGGGGCACCACCATGTCCACGGCCAGGCCCCGGCGTGTTGCAACGTTGTGCAGGACACATGCTGCCACTATGATCCTGCACACTACTGGGGGAGCGTACAACAGCTGCCCGCCAGAACGGTCAAGGGAGCGAAAGCGTGACTTCAGCACTCCGAATGTGCGCTCCACTATGCCCCGGGTTGTAATGTGGGCTGCGTTATATCTTACCTGAGGTGGCGTGGTGGGGTTCCGAATTGGCGTCATCATGTGGGGGCTGAGAGGGTAGGCACTGTCCCCTGTGGAGGTGGTGATTGGTATCATTGGTGGGGTTGTGACCTTGCTCAGTATCTGACATGCATGCATGTGCAGTGGCATTCATACTCACCAAGCAGCCATGTATCGCCATGCCGCCCAGCTTCTAGGTCCCGGCTTAGGGTGGACATTCAGTAAATGAAGCTGTTGTGGGTTGACCCGGGATAGTTGGCATATACTGAGGTGATGATTCCCTTGGCATTACATACTACCTGCATGTTGATGGAATGCCAGTGCTTGCGGTTCCTATAGATGTGCTCAGATGCCCTGGGGGGACGTAGAGCCACATGGGTGCAGTCGATGGCACCTAGCACTTTGGGGAATCGTGCCACAGCGTAAAAATCCAGGGCGGCAGCATGCCTTTCTGCAGGGGTTCTGGGCAGGTATATGTGCCTGCGGACTGATGGGTGTGCAGTGATGATGTTCAAGACCTGGTGTAGGCAGCGTGACTGGGTGGCCTGTGATACACCACCCACAATGGCACTTGTCCGCTGAAATGATCCAGTGGCTAAGAAGTGCAGTACATTGAGGACCTTCTCCAGGGGGCTGAGTGCTTGGGAGCACAGGGTGGGTGATGTGAGGTCATCCTCCCACTCACTCACCAGGTCCAGTATGATGTGTGGTGGAAACCTGTACCTCCCATGCACCTGGTCATCAGGCATCCCGAAAAGGCTGGTTCTGGGTGTGAATATTCTGGCCCTGACTATCCTCCTCCTCCTCCTTTGGTAGGCCACGCCCACTGCTGCTAAGAACGGTATGTTCATCCTGGGTCTGAGCTTGTTATTTTGTTAGCGTGCAAATTAATGTGTTGCGCGTGTTGTAGGCGAGCGTGTGACCCGCGCACCCCTGAAATCCAGTACCCAGTCCAATAGCGTGTGGAAATTCCTGCGCACACGGGGATACAGGTGCGCTGACGTACTTGCGTGTGTAAGTGTACGCGCACACCTGATATACACGTACATAGGCCAATCGCGTGTACGCGCACTTTTGGCCAATTACACGCGATGACACCCTGACGTGCTGTCCAATTACACGCGATGAGACTCTGAAGTGCTGTCCAATTACACGTGATGACACTCTGACGTGCAGTCTTTCCACGTGTGCTCTGTCATCACGTGCTGTGTGGGAAACACCGGTGCGGGTCACGTCACAGACGCGCTTACGCGCTGAGGGCCTTTGGTCCAATAGATTCGCGTATGCGTGCTGACGCGCCTACGCGCTAAGGGCCTTTCCTCGGTTTTCACGCTGACGTGCAGGATTTTCACGTGCCAAATCACTCCGTACCGAGCTGGCCACGCGTAAGCACACGGAAGACCACGATCCTGCCCAGAAGGCCGAACTACTGCCCCCCAGAGCCCCGAGCACGCTCCCACCTGCCATCTGCTGCTGCCTGACTGCCTGCTGCCCACGTGCACTGCCATTTGCTGCCTGCACATCAGCCAGGGGTGCTGTTGCTGTGACCACCCCTGCCTTAACCGAAGACTCCCGTCTGGAATTCCATCGCTCCACAGCCCAGCCCCAGGACCCAGTTGCCCACCCACTCCTGCCTCTGGGGTTGTCATGTCGGGGCAAACACCATCTGTGACCACTGACAACCCCCGGCCAGAGAGGCAGAGGGGCACCAGCTTCAGTGCCACCGAAGTTGGTGTCCTGGTGGAGCAAGTCCTGGGGCAGTATGATGCCCTCTTCGGAAGTTCCCGCGCCGACAAGGAAGGACGGACTCGGATCTGAACTGACATCGTGACTGCCATCAACGCGGAGGGGGTGGCAGTCCGGGACTTACAACATGTCAGGAAGCGCTGGGAGGACTTCAGGTCCAGGACCCTGAACAAGGCTCGGCGCCTCTTGAAGGCAGCGGATGCCAAGGGGCGCCGGGGCCACTTGTCAGAAGAACAGATGGGGGTCCTGGAACGCATATCCCCAGCGCTCCACGTCCAGGTCCTAGAGAAGCAGACCCGTCTGGAGTCGAGCGGTGAGTGTACATGCATCCTGATTGTGAGCAGTGCGTGTGGTGATTATTCGGTATTGTGCCGGTTGCATATCTGTTTGTATGGGGTCGAGTATGGGTGGGGGTGTACAGGGCCGTGGGGCTGACACATGCGAGGGCTGTAATGTGTGAGACATGGATGGTGCTTGTGTGTGTGGGCTTGCATGGCAAATGCAGTTGTGCGTGCACACATGTTTGGATGAATGTGTATGTAAGTAGACATGTCCGTGATGTCAGGCATGTATGTTGTTTTCGGCTGCATGTATGAGCACTGTGTACATGTGCATGTGTGTGTATTTGTCAAGGGTGCAACAGTGATGCAACATGGATGCATGTGACAGCGGTATGTGGAAGCCTGATTGGCAGATGTGACATGGATGCCCGTCTGAACAGTGCGACACTTGGCAGAGGTGTAGACATGCATGCAAGTGTGGTGGTGTGTGTACATGTGTGGTGCACTTCTTGTGTTGCATGTGATGTCTGGCTCCCCTTCGGCTGATGATGCTGTTGTATGTGTAGGGATGGTGGTGGCAGTTGCGATATGGCTGTGGTATGGCTCATGTGTGCGAGTTGCAATGACATGTGTGCTGGGGATTGTGATGACATGTCTGAGGTTTGCCAATTCCACTCATGTGCAACTGTCATGCGTGTATGTGTCCATTGTACAGTGCCATGATGCCTGTGTTTTGTTTCTCCCTGTCTGCAGCGTCAACTGATGAAGAGGGCGGAGAAGGTGCTGTGGAGCACAGCGGCGGGGATCCGACCGCCAGCCGGAGACGCAAGGCCCGGCTCCCCTCCCGTGTTGTCATCTCGTCGGGGAGTGAGGAGACCGGTGCCGCGTCCCAGGCCGCAGCTGCCGGGAGGAGGTCCAAGAGGCGGAGGTTGCAGTTGGACTCCTCGGCAGCAGAAGGGGCAGCTGGGACCCCACATGGCCCAACAGGGGAAGATGGCACGGAGTCATCCAGGTTGGTGCGGGGTTTGGTGGAGGAGGGGGCCGTGCAAGCACCAGAGACGGGGTCTGGAGGTGGGGATCCCACTGGTGCTAGTGGTGCAGTGCAGGACCAGGGACAGGAGGCAGCACAGGCGGCCGCGGAGGTGCCTGTGTGCAATCCTATTCCCGATCCTGTCCCTGCATCATCTTGCACCAGCAGGGATGCCTACGTCCAGACCCGTTTTCAGGCAGGGGATGAGCTGACGTCAACTGGCCTTCCTCTGCCTGCGGACGTGGCCATCCAGGTCCGGGTTGAGCCTGTCCTGGCTGGTGTGGCGTTGCGTCAACGGGCCATGAGAGGTGACCTGCAGTCTTTTCATGGAGAGACTGCACGTCATCTCGAATGGCTCGTTGACCACGTCAGCCTGCTGGGACAGGTCACCCAGGCCGGATTCCTCCGTCTGATGGGGCTTGCTCCGACCCCCTCCTCAACTGGACCCCCTACGCGCCAGTCATCCTCTGTGCCATCTTCCCACCCATCAGTCACCTGGGTGCCCTGTGGAGCTGCCTCTGACGGTGCGGCCAGGCTGGTGGAGGAGGCATCCCTGCCACAGTCGGGAGTCGGAGGTCCAGCAGGGGTGGCCACATCAACAACTGCACCCCAGCCGGCGGAGGATGTGCAGGCAGCAGGAGGCAGTGCACGGGCAGAGGCAGAGCAGCAGCAGCCGCAACATGGTGGGAGACATGAAGGCTCGGGGCTTTCGACATCGGAGGGGCAGGCATCGGCCAGAGGGCAGGGGGACCCAGGACAGAGAGTGTCTTCCGTGTGGCAGCGGTTGGGCCACGCCATAGGTGCGGAGCGGCGGCGGGCGGAAGAGGCGCGGCTCACAATGGTCAGGGCGGAGAACTCCATGCGGAGGGCCCTGAGGCGGGCCGAGTGCCTCAAGGCAATCCGCAGGGGGTTGGAGGAGGACACGGCATCGTCCCTGCGGACCCTCGGGGCCATGGAACTGGACCGCCTCAGGGACATCGAACAGGAGTTCGATGATGCCCTGGCCCGGGACACCACGGAGTGAGCCGCTGGACTTGCCCGCCGCCTTTGTATATAGTTCTTTAGTTTTAGGTTTCCTTTCTTTCTTATTATGATTTGGAGTCGACGGACACTGCTCCACTTTTTGTATATAGTTGAATTTTAGGTAGGTTTTTTAGTAGGTTTCCTTTGTTCAGTTGGGCTCATGGACCCTTGGTAGTTTTGTACATAGTTCTTTATTGCATGGAGATTTTTTTACATTTGACTTTGCCCACATTTTTTTGGGATTCTGATTTGCAGTTTTGTGTTTTTATACGGACATGCAGCTTTTTTTTTCACATTCACATTGTAGTTTGTTTTCTTTCTTTAGCATTCTTTATTTTTTTCAATACAATTTTGTTTCCTTACTTCACTGTGTGGTATCATCTCATTGGTTTCATGCATGTCATGTTGTGTGTTTTCCCATTCAATTGCAACCATTGTGTGTGACGGACATGGGTTCATTGGCTTCATGAACATTGGGGGTGTAACATGTGATTTCCATTTCCATGTGGGTGAATGGGTTACTTGGTAGGGCTTTTTGGCTGTGGAGGCTGACCATTACGCACATGATTGGGGATTGTGAGGACCTGGTGGGGGCTGCCCATGGTGGCAGGGGGGTGGTGGGAGACATGAGTGGGGGCCTGGTGGAGGCTGCCCCTGCACTGCTGGGGGGTGGGGGTGGTGGGAGACATGAGTGGGGGCCTGGTGGAGGCTGCCCCTGGTGGCTGGGGGGTGGGGGTGGTGGGAGACATGAGTGGGGGCCTGGTGGAGGGTGACCCTGGATGCTGGGGGGTGGGGGTGCAGGGGGAAATGAGTGGGGGCCTGGTGGAGGGTGGCCATGGTGGCAGGGGGTGGGGGTGGTGGGAGACATGGGTTGGGGCCTGGTGGAGGCTGCCCCTGCACTGCTGGGGGGTGGGGGTGCAGGGGGACATGAGTGGGGGCCTGCTGGAGGCTGCCCCTGGTGGCTGGGGTGTGGGGGTGGTGGGAGACATGAGTGGGGGCCTGGTGGAGGCTGCCCCTGCACTGCTGGGGGGTGGGGTGGTGGGAGACATGAGTGGGGGCCTGCTGGAGGCTGCCCCTGCACTGCTGGGGGGTGGGGATGCAGGGGGACATGAGTGGGGGCCTGGTGGAGGTGGCCATGGTGGCAGGGGGGTGGGGGTGGTGGGAGACATGAGTTGGGGCCTGGTGGAGGCTGCCCCTGCACTGCTGGGGGGTGGGGGTGGTGGGGGACATGAGTGGGGGCCTGGTGGAGGCTGCCCCTGGTGGCTGGGGGGTGGGGGTGCAGGGGGACATGAGTGGGGGCCTGGTGGGGGCTGCCCATGGTGGCAGGGGGGTGGGGGTGGTGGGAGACATGAGTGGGGGCCTGCTGGAGGCTGCCCCTGCACTGCTGGGGGGTGGGGGTGCAGGGGGACATGAGTGGGGGCCTGGTGGAGGGTGGCAATGGTGGCAGGGGGGTGGGGGTGGTGGGAGACATGAGTTGGGGCCTGGTGGAGGCTGCCCCTGCACTGCTGGGGGGTGGGGGTGGTGGGAGACATGAGGGGGGCCTGGTGGAGGCTGCCCCTGGTGGCTGGGGGGTGGGGGTGCAGGGGGACATGAGTGGGGGCCTGGTGGGGGCTGCCCATGGTGGCAGGGGGGTGGGGGTGGTGGGAGACATGAGTGGGGGCCTGGTGGAGGCTGCCCCTGCACTGCTGGGGGGTGGGGGTGGTGGAAGACATGAGTGGGGGCCTGGTGGAGGCTGCCCCTGGTGGCTGGGGGGTGTGGGTGCAGGGGGACATGGGTGGGGGCCTGGTGGCGGGTGACCCTGGATGCTGGGGGGTGGGGGTGCAGGGGGACATGAGTGGGGGCCTGCTGGAGTCTGCCCCTGCACTGCTGGTGGGTGGGGGTGGTGGGAGACATGGGTGGGGGCCTGGTGGGGGTTGCCCCTGGTGGCTGGGGGGTGGGGGTGGTGGGAGACATGAGTGGGGGCCTGCTGGAGGCTGCCCCTGCACTGCTGGGGGGTGGGGGTGCAGGGGGACATGAGTGGGGGCCTGCTGGAGGCTGCCCCTGGTGGCTGGGGGGTGGGGGTGCAGGGGGACATGAGTGGGGGCCTGGTGGGGGCTGCCCATGGTGGCAGGGGGGTGGGGGTGGTGGGAGACATGAGTGGGGGCCTGGTGGAGGCTGCCCCTGGTGGCTGGGGGGTGGGGGTGGTGGGAGACATGAGTGGGGGCCTGCTGGAGGCTGCCCCTGCACTGCTAGGGGGTGGGGGTGCAGGGGGACATGAGTGGGGGCCTGCTGGAGGCTGCCCCTGGTGGCTGTGGGGTGGGGGTGGTGGGAGACATGAGTGGGGGCCTGGTGGAGGCTGCCCATGGTGGCAGGGGGGTGGGGGTGGTGGGAGACATGAGTTGGGGCCTGGTGGAGGCTGCCCCTGCACTGCTGGGGGGTGGGGGCGGTGGGAGACATGAGTGGGGGCCTGGTGGAGGGTCACCCTGGATGCTGGGGAGTGGGGGTGCAGGGGGACATGAGTGGGGGCCTGGTGGGGGCTGCCCATGGTGGCAGGGGGGTGGGGGTGGTGGGAGACATGAGTGGGGGCCTGGTGGAGGCTGCCCCTGCACTGCTGGGGGGTGGGGGTGGTGGAAGACATGAGTGGGGGCCTGGTGGAGGCTGCCCCTGGTGGCTGGGGGGTGTGGGTGCAGGGGGACATGGGTGGGGGCCTGGTGGCGGGTGACCCTGGATGCTGGGGGGTGGGGGTGCAGGGGGACATGAGTGGGGGCCTGCTGGAGGCTGCCCCTGCACTGCTGGTGGGTGGGGGTGGTGGGAGACATGGGTGGGGGCCTGGTGGGGGTTGCCCCTGGTGGCTGGGGGGTGGGGGTGGTGGGAGACATGAGTGGGGGCCTGCTGGAGGCTGCCCCTGCACTGCTGGGGGGTGGGGGTGCAGGGGGACATGAGTGGGGGCCTGCTGGAGGCTGCCCCTGGTGGCTGGGGGGTGGGGGTGCAGGGGGACATGAGTGGGGGCCTGGTGGGGGCTGCCCATGGTGGCAGGGGGGTGGGGGTGGTGGGAGACATGAGTGGGGGCCTGGTGGAGGCTGCCCCTGGTGGCTGGGGGGGTGGGGGTGGTGGGAGACATGAGTGGGGGCCTGCTGGAGGCTGCCCCTGCACTGCTAGGGGGTGGGGGTGCAGGGGGACATGAGTGGGGGCCTGCTGGAGGCTGCCCCTGGTGGCTGTGGGGTGGGGGTGGTGGGAGACATGAGTGGGGGCCTGGTGGAGGCTGCCCATGGTGGCAGGGGGGTGGGGGTGGTGGGAGACATGAGTTGGGGCCTGGTGGAGGCTGCCCCTGCACTGCTGGGGGGTGGGGGCGGTGGGAGACATGAGTGGGGGCCTGGTGGAGGGTCACCCTGGATGCTGGGGAGTGGGGGTGCAGGGGGACATGAGTGGGGGCCTGGTGGAGGGTGGCCATGGTGGCAGGGGGGTGGGGGTGGTGGGAGACATGAGTTGGGGCCTGGTGGAGGCTGCCCCTGCACTGCTGGGGGGTGGGGGTGGTGGGAGACATGAGTGGGGGCCTGCTGGAGGCTGCCCCTGCACTGCTGGGGGGTGGGGGTGCAGGGGGACATGAGTGGGGGCCTGGTGGAGGGTGGCCATGGTGGCAGGGGGGTGTGGGTGGTGGGAGACATGAGTTGGGGCCTGGTGGAGGCTGCCCCTGCACTGCTGGGGGGTGGGGGTGGTGGGAGACATGAGTGGGGGCCTGGTGGACGCTGCCCCTGGTGGCTGGGGGGTGGGGGTGGTGGGAGACAAGAGTGGGGGCCTGGTGGAGGCTGCCCCTGCACTGCTGTGGGGTGGGGGTGGTGGGAGACATGAGTGGGGGCCTGGTGGAGGCTGCCCCTGCACTGATGGGGGGTGGGGGTGGTGGGAGACATGAGTGGGGGCCTGCTGGAGGCTGCCCCTGCACTGCTGGGGGGGTGGGGGTGCAGGGGGACATGAGTGGGGGCCTGGTGGGGGCTGCCCATGGTGGCAGAGGTGTGGGGGTGGTGGGAGACATGAGTGGAGGCCTGGAGGAGGCTGCCCCTGGTGGCTGGGGGTGGGGGTGGTGGGAGACAAGAGTGGGGGCCTGGTGGAGGCTGCCCCTGCACTGCTGTGGGGTGGGGGTGGTGGGAGACATGAGTGGGGGCCTGGTGGAGGCTGCCCCTGCACTGATGGGGGGTGGGGGTGGTGGGAGACATGAGTGGGGGCCTGCTGGAGGCTGCCCCTGCACTGCTGGGGTTTGGGGGTGCAGGGGGACATGGGTGGGGGCCTGGTGGAGGGTGACCCTGGATGCTGGGGGGTGGGGGTGCAGGGGGACATGAGTGGGGGCCTGGTGGAGGGTGGCCATGGTGGCAGGGGGGTGGGGGTGGTGGGAGACATGAGTGGGGGCCTGGTGGAGGATGCCCATGGTGGCAGGGGGGTGAGGGTGGTGGTAGACATGCATTGTTGATCAGTAGTGCAAGGTGACATGTGGGTTGGCTGGGGGGCATGCCCATGGTGGATGGGCTGCCTGCGGGACATGAGCAGGGGTGCAGGGTAGTCCCCCATGGTGTGGGCTGCCTGCAGGGTCCATGGAGGTTGTGGAGCGTACACCTGGGAGGGCCCACACGGCCAATTCACGTGTGGTACTCCCCAGAACCCCTGAAATACACATACCCTGCTGAAATCGTGTGTGGAACTTCCCGCGCACCCCTGAAATACACATACCTTGCTGTAAGCGTGTGTGGAACTTCCCGCGCACCCCTGAAATACACGTACCCTGCTCGCACTGGGCCAATCGCGTGTGGAACTTCCGGCGCACCCCTGAAATACACGTACCCTGATGAAATTGCGTGTGGAACTTCCCGCGCACCCCTGAAATACACATACCTTGCTGAAATCGCGTGTGGAACTTCCCGCGCACCCCTGAAATACACGTACCCTGCTCGCACTGGGCCAATCGCGTGTGGAACTTCCCGCGCACCCCTGAAATACACGTACCCTGATGAAATCACGTGTGGAACTTCCCGCGCACCCCTGAAATACACATACCTTGCTGAAATTGCGTGTGTAACTTCCCGCGCACCCCTGAAATACACGTACCCTGCTCGCACTGGGCCAATCGCGTGTGTAACTTCCCGTGCACCCCTGAAATACACGTACCCTGATGAAATCGCGTGTGGAACTTCCCGCGCACCCCTGAAATACACGTACCCTGATGAAATCGCGTGTGAGACTTCCCACGCACCCCGGTATACACACACACGTATTTTTTGACAGCGGGTGTCCGTGTTTGTGGGTACCCCTTTGCACGTCATTTGTCCTGGAGGGCCACAGTATAGGACATTCATCAGGGCAGTATATAGGTGCTATTTGTTGGCGCACCTTTTGGCGCACATTTCTTACAGCCGCAGAGACGCTACCGCCTGCTTTCTTGTGGCGGTCGTGTTTGTGCCTGTGCGCTGGTTTGAGCGTGCGCTTTTTTGCCCTATTCTATTCCATGAATACGTGTTGTAGGCGAGCGTGTGGGCGTTCCGCGCACTTGTGCCCTGTACTTCCCCCGTGACGCCCACGTTTTGGCAAGTTGTTCCCCATTCCGAGTGTTACGCCCGTGTTACGCCTACTTTTGTTGCGTGCGCCGCGCTATGTGCGATTTTCGCTGTGGCCTGTGCGATTTTCGCTGTGACCTGGCGCACGCTGTTAGATGGCCTGTGCGCCAACGTGCACCGCGCACTTTTTTATCGCACATCCGCTGGTTTTCTCGCGCACGGACTTCCATGAATCGATGTGCGCTGCTTTTCGTGCGATTTTCGCACTTGCACTGCGATTTTCGCTATTCCACTGCGAATGGCACGTTTTTGGCCACTTGCGCCGCGCTAATTATTCCATGAATCAGCCTGATAGTGTTTTTGGAATAAGACAGCAATTGGACTACTGTGCTGGAATGGTGAAATTCACTATAAATTCACAGGAAGATCCACAAGAATTTCTAATGTACTTACTACAAGTACTGGAAAACAAAAACATACCTATAAATTAAATCTTTCAGATTTCATACATGTGGAAACATACATGCACTCTCTGCAACAATGTGACACAAGAAGAAATCCCCAATGAACGCTTCATATATATATCAATTCCAAATTGTGAATCCATTCCATTTCACCGACTTGTACAAAATGCAAACCATGGTAGATTATGCTCTACCTGCAATTCAGTTAATCGCTCCACGTTAGTAATACAAACACATAGTAAATACATAATACTAATGCTTCTACGTTACAATGCAGATGGTACTAAAAACAACTGCAAGCTGACTGGATTCACACATGGTCAAATATCACTTGGTAAGAAAACCTTCACAACAATAGGTATAATCTACCACGCAGGAGCCACAACCAATTCAGGGCACTACACTGCATATATAAAAAAGAAATGTGGATGGTTTGAATGTAATGATAGTACCATTACTCTAAAGCAGAGATTACCAGGAAATCTTACAAACGCTTATTTGATGTTCTTAAAACCAAAATTTGATAACTAAACTGTATTTAAACCCTAAGTAAACTTTTGTTAAACTGTTAGAATACGCCAAAAGCTATCTAACTGCTCAAAGATTCTACAACAACTAATCAGATAAATGAATACCACTAAATTAGACCAAAAAATACACAGTTGGAATACGCCAATTGGTATCTAACTGTCCCAAAATTTAACAATATCCAAATAGATAAATCAATACCACTAAAATATATAAAAAAATAGACAGTTAGAATACGCCAATTGGTATCTAACTGCTCCAAAATTTTATAATATCAAAACAAATAAATAATATGTTACTGCTCCAAAAAAATACAACAAGCCAAAGTATAAAGCATTAGCCAGAAACAAGTGAACACTGAAAACAAACAAACAAATAAACTGTAGCATAACAGAAAAAGGTTTTTTTTAATCCAACATGGATTTTTTTTTCTCCCACAGACCCAATGATTTTAGCAACAAATACAGAAACTGAGCAAATTGCACAGTACTCTGATTTGTAATCTACTAAATATGAGGGTCCAAAAAAAATAAAGTATATTGATTATACAATGTAATAAGTCATTACAAAATACTAATACTAACATGCTATTTTCTTTTATCACAGAAATTAACAAGAAAAACATGGACTCCCGTTACTAGACCAAACAGTAAGTATACAATAATAGGGAGAATCATAGCAGCATATCACATCCATAGTATCTAATACCTTTGTTCCTTATACATTTGTTTTTCACCCAAAGTTATAAGCAAATATGAATGTGATATGCTGCGGTGGTTGTGCCAGGGCATAGAGTCTTGGGTGCATGGCCAAATGGCATATCACATCCATAGAGTCAAACATTTCAACTATGGTCTATGCAAACTTTTAATGTCCGCGGACATTATGAGTGTTCTTAGAACACTTTCAACTTGCCAGCGAACAATACGGACAGCGTTTTCAGGACACCCCCTACGAACATTTAAGAACAACGCGATAGTTCTTAGAACACTTTCAACTTGACAACGAACAATACGGACAGTGTCCTCAGGACACCCCCATTTTGTTTATTTGCGAACATTTCAGGACACTGCGAGTGTTCTTAGAACACATTCAACTTGCCAGCGAACAATACGGACTACGCCTTCAGGACGCCCCCTACGAACATTCTAGGACACCGCGAGTGTTCTTAGAAACGTCTTCAGAACACCCCCATTTTGTTTATTTGCGAACATTTGAGGACACCGGGAGTGTTCTTAGAACACATTCAACTTGACAACGAACAATACGGACAGTGTCCTCAGAACACCCCCATTTCGTTTATTTGCGAACATTTCAGGAAACCATGAGTGTTCTAAGAACACATTCAACTTGACAGTGAACAATACGGACAGAGTCCTCAGGACACCTCCATTTTGTTTATTTGCGAACATTTCAGGACACTGCGAGTGTTCTTAGAACACATTCAACTTGACAGAGAACAATACGGACAGCGCCCTCAGGACACCCCCATTTTGTTTATTTGCGAACATTTCAGGACACCGCGAGTGTTCTTCGAACACATTCAACTTGTCAGCCACAACCCCATTCATATTTGCGAACATTTCAGGACACAGCAAGTGTTCGACAACGTCTTCAGAACACCCCCATTTTGTGTATTTGCGAACAATTCAGGACACAGCGAGTGTTCTTAGAAAATATTCAACTTGACAACGAACAATACGGACAGCTTCCTCAGGACACACCCATTTTGTTTATTTACGAACATTTCAGGACACTGCGAGTGTTCTTAGAACAGTTTCAGTTTGCTTGCGAACAAAACGGACACATATTGAGTCCTCAGAACACCCCCCATTTAGTTTATTTAGAACATTTCAGAACACCCGTGATGTCTGCAGACAAATCGAACACAAAAAGAACGTCTAACACATAAAAAACACAACTTTCATCCTATCTCATACACTCCCTCCCTCCCCAAACACTCCTACACACCAACACACTCTACTAAATACAAATTTTGAACAAAGTTTCACCGCGCTGTCCGCGGACGACCGCAAATCCAAGATGGCGGGTGCTACCGAAAATCTGACGCGCTTCACGCTCCACGCCGTCCAATCAGCGAACACGTTGCATGTCCGCGAACATCACGCAAGCCGATTGGCCAATCAGGACACTGTCCGCGGAGCGAACAGGGAAGTGTGTCCGCGGACCGAACACAATTAACTAATTTTTTTGTTACCTCTTTTTTGGTCATTTAAAAAAAAAACTTCTGGATGGATTTTCACCAAATTTGCAAAAGCATGCTTTCGGGACCAAGCCGCTGCTCCTGGTCCAAATTTGGTGAAAATCCGTCCAGTGGTTTGGGCTGTAGACGCGAGCAACTTTTTTTTCCCATTCACTCTATGGGAAAAAAAAAGTTTTGGGATCCCCCCTATAACTTTGCCCCCCCCGCACGAATCCTCACCAAACTTTGCAAAGAAATTCAGAGTGACCCAAATACTTTTTTTGCAAAGATTGGTGAGGATCCGTCCAGGGAGAGCGAAGTTATAAGCCGCCCGAAAAGTGCTCTTCCTATGGAAACAGCAACTAAACCATAACTACATGGCCACTACCGTGGCCATGTAATATATAATATATATATATATATATATATATATATATATATATATATTTGACAAAAAAGGGTGCGAGGGGTGCACTCTGGGTCCCAGCTAGATGTACCATTCCACAGTCCACTTGATGTTCTCCTCCTAGCACGCTTTCTTGACTCTTGCAATCATCAGGGAGGCAGTCTGTTCGGGTGTTTATTCAGGTGTTGATGGTTACTACCAGTGATGGCCTCAGGGGATTCTGGTTGCTGTAGTCATTCAAGTAGCCAGGAAACAACTCAACCTCCAATTACAAAGTGTAAAACCCCAGTTGGGGGGAGGGGGGAAAACCAACAGTGTGGCTCTCCTGAGTAGGGGCATGTGTCACCCCGGTGCCGCCGCCTCGGAGCCCGGGACTCCTAAAAGATTTGACAAAGAAGGGTGCGAGGGGCACACTCTGGGTCCCAGCTAGACGTACCTTTCCACAGTCCACTTGATGTTCTCCTCCTAGCGTGCTTTCTTGCCTCTTGCAATCATCAGGGAGGCAGTCTGTTCAGGTGTTTATTCAGGTGTTGATGGTTACTACCAGTGATGGCCTCAGGGGATTCTGGTTGCTGTAGTCATTCAAGTAGCGAGGAAATAACTCAACCTCCAATTACAAAGTGTAAAACCCCAGTTGGGGGAGGGGGGAAAACCAACAGTGTGGCTCTCCTGAGTAGGGGCCTGTGTCACCCCGGTGCCGCCGCCTCTGGAGCCCGGGACTCCTAAAAGATTTGACAAAGAAGGGTGCGAGAGGTGCACTTTGGGTCCCACTTAGATGTACCTTTCCACAGTCCAGTTGATGTTCTCCTCCTAGTGCACTTTCTTGCCTCTTGCAATCATCAGGGAGGCAGTCTGTTCAGGTGTTTATTCAGGTGTTGATGGTTACTACCAGTGATGGCCTCAGGGGATTCTGGTTGCTGTAGTCATTCAAGTAGCCAGGAAACAACTCAACCTCCAATTGCAAAGTGTAAAACCCCAGTTGGGGGGAGGGGGGAAAACCAACAGTGTGGCTCTCCTGAGTAGGGGCATGTGTCACCCCGGTGCCGCCGCCTCTGGAGCCCGGGACTCCTAAAAGATTTGAAAAAGAAGGGTGCGAGGGCGCACTCTGGGTCCCAGCTAGATGTACCTTTCCACAGTCCAGTTGATGTTCTCCTCCTAGCGCGCTTTCTTGCCTCTTGCAATCATCAAGGAGGCAGTCTGTTCAGGTGTTTATTCAGGTGTTGATGGTTACTACCAGTGATGGCCTCAGGGGATTCTGATTGCTGTAGTCATTCAAGTAGCCAGGAAACAACTCAACCTCCAATTACAAAGTGTAAAACCCCAGTTGGGGGGAGGGGGGAAAACCAACAGTGTGGCTCTCCTGAGTAGGGGCATGTGTCACCCCGGTGCCGCCGCCTCTGAAGCCCGGGACTCCTAAAAGATTTGACAAAGAAGGGTGCGAGGGGCGCACTCTGGGTCCCAGCTCGATGTACCTTTCCACAGTCCAGTTGATGTTCTCCTCCTATCGCGCTTTCTTGCCTCTTGCAATCATCAGGGAGGCAGTCTGTTCAGGTGTTTATTCAGGTGTTGATGGTTACTACCAGTGATGGCCTCAGGGGATTCTGGTTGCTGTAGTCATTCAAGTAGCCAGGAAACAACTCAACCTCCAATTACAAAGTGTAAAACCCCAGTTGGGGGAAGAGGAAAAAAACCAACAGTGTGGCTCTCCTGAGTAGGGGCATGTGTCACCCCGGTGCCGCCGCCTCTGGAGCCCGGGACTCCTAAAAGATTTGACAAAGAAGGGTGCGAGGGGCGCACTCTGGGTCCCAGCTAGATGTACCTTGCCACAGTCCAGTTGATGTTCTCCTCCTAGCGTGCTTTCTTGCCTCTTGCAATCATCAGGGAGGCAGTCTGTTCAGGTGTTTATTCAGGTGTTGATGGTTACTACCAGTGATGGCCTCAGGGGATTCTGGTTGCTGTAGTCATTCAAGTAGCCAGGAAACAACTCAACCTCCAATTACAAAGCGTAAAAAAACCCAGTTGGGGGGAGGGGGGAAAACCAACAGTGTGGCTCTCCTGAGTAGGGGCATGTGTCACCCCGGTGGCACCGCCTCTGGAGCCCGGGACTCCTAAAAGATTTGATAAAGAAGGGTGCGAGGGGCACACTCTGGGTCCCAGCTAGATGTACCTTTCACACAGTCCAGTTGATGTTTTCCTCCTAGCGCGCTTTCTTGCCTCTTGCAATCATCAGGGAGGCAGTCTGTTCAGGTGTTTATTCAGGTGTTGATGGTTACTACCAGTGATGGCCTCAGGGGATTCTGGTTGCTGTAGTCATTCAAGTAGCCAGGAAATAACTCAACCTCCAATTACAAAGTGTAAAACCCCAGTTGGGGGGAGGGGGGAAAACCAACAGTGTGGCTCTCCTGAGTAGGGGCATGTGTCACCCCGGTGCCGCCGCCTCTGAAGCCCGGGACTCCTAAAAGATTTGACAAAGAAGGGTGCGAGGGGCGCACTCTGGGTCCCAGCTCGATGTACCTTTCCACAGTCCAGTTGATGTTCTCCTCCTATCACGCTTTCTTGCCTCTTGCAATCATCAGGGAGGCAGTCTGTTCAGGTGTTTATTCAGGTGTTGATGGTTACTACCAGTGATGGCCTCAGGGGATTCTGGTTGCTGTAGTCATTCAAGTAGCCAGGAAACAACTCAACCTCCAATTACAAAGTGTAAAACCCCAGTTGGGGGAAGAGGAAAAAAACCAACAGTGTGGCTCTCCTGAGTAGGGGCATGTGTCACCCCGGTGCCGCCGCCTCTGGAGCCCGGGACTCCTAAAAGATTTGACAAAGAAGGGTGCGAGGGGCGCACTCTGGGTCCCAGCTAGATGTACCTTCCCACAGTCCAGTTGATGTTCTCCTCCTAGCGTGCTTTCTTGCCTCTTGCAATCATCAGGGAGGCAGTCTGTTCAGGTGTTTATTCAGGTGTTGATGGTTACTACCAGTGATGGCCTCAGGGGATTCTGGTTGCTGTAGTCATTCAAGTAGCCAGGAAACAACTCAACCTCCAATTACAAAGCGTAAAAAAACCCAGTTGGGGGGAGGGGGGAAAACCAACAGTGTGGCTCTCCTGAGTAGGGGCATGTGTCACCCCGGTGGCACCGCCTCTGGAGCCCGGGACTCCTAAAAGATTTGATAAAGAAGGGTGCGAGGGGCACACTCTGGGTCCCAGCTAGATGTACCTTTCACACAGTCCAGTTGATGTTTTCCTCCTAGCGCGCTTTCTTGCCTCTTTCAATCATCAGGGAGGCAGTCTGTTCAGGTGTTTATTCAGGTGTTGATGGTTACTACCAGTGATGGCCTCAGGGGATTCTGGTTGCTGTAGTCATTCAAGTAGCCAGGAAATAACTCAACCTCCAATTACAAAGTGTAAAACCCCAGTTGGGGGGAGGGGGGAAAACCAACAGTGTGGCTCTCCTGAGTAGGGGCCTGTGTCACCCCGGTGCCGCCGCCTCTGGAGCCCGGGACTCCTAAAAGATTTGACAAAGAAGGGTGCGAGGGGCGCACTCTGGGTCCCAGCTAGATGTACCTTTCCACAGTCCAGTTGATGTTCTCCTCCTAGCGCGCTTTCTTGCCTCTTGCAATCATCAGGGAGGCAGTCTGTTCAGGTGTTTATTCAGGTGTTGATGGTTACTACCAGTGATGGCCTCAGGGGATTCTGGTTGCTGTAGTCATTCAAGTAGCCAGGAAACAACTCAACCTCCAATTACAAAGTGTAAAACCCCAGTTGGGGGGAGGGGGGGAAAACCAACAGTGTGGCTCTCCTGAGTAGGGGCCTGTGTCACCCCGGTGCCGCCGCCTCTGGAGCCCGGGACTCCTAAAAGATTTGACAAAGAAGGGTGCGAGGGGCACACTCTGGGTCCCAGCTAGATGTACCTTTCCACAGTCCAATTGATGTTCTCCTCCTAGCGCGCTTTCTTGCCTCTTGCAATCATCAGGGAGGCAGTCTGTTCAGGTGTTAATTCAGGTGTTGGTGGTTACTACCAGTGATGGCCTCAGGGGATTCTGGTTGCTGTAGTCATTCAAGTAGCCAGGAAACAACTCAACCTCCAATTACAAGTGTAAAACCCCAGTCGGGGAGAGGGGGGAAAACCAACATTGTGGCTCTCCTGAAGAGGGGCATGTGTCACCCGGGTGCCACCGCCTCTGGAGCCCGGGACTCCTAAAAGATTTGACAAAGAAGGGTGCGAGGGGCGCACTCTGGGTCCCAGCTAGATGTACCTTTCCACAGTCCAGTTGATGTTCTCCTCCTAGCGTGCTTTCTTGCCTCTTGCAATCATCAGGGAGGCAGTCTGTTCAGGTGTTTATTCAGGTGTTGATGGTTACTACCAGTGATGGCCTCAGGGGATTCTGGTTGCTGTAGTCATTCAAGTAGCCAGGAAATAACTCAACCTCCAATTACAAAGTGTAAAACCCCAGTTGGGGGGAGGGGGGAAACCCAACAGTGTGGCTCTCCTGAGTAGGGGCATGTGTCACACCGGTGCCACCGCCTCTGGAGCCCGGGACTCCTAAAAGATTTGACAAAGAAGGGTGCGAGGGGCACACTCTGGGTCCCAGCTAGATGTACCTTTCCACAGTCCAGTTGATGTTCTCCTCCTAGCGCGCTTTCTTGCCTCTTGCAATCATCAGGGAGGCAGTCTGTTCAGGTGTTTATTCAGGTGTTGATGGTTACTACCAGTGATGGCCTCAGGGGATTCTGGTTGCTGTAGTCATTCAAGTAGCCAGGAAACAACTCAACCTCCAATTACAAAGTGTAAAACCCCAGTTGGGGGGAGGGGGGAAAACCAACAGTGTGGCTCTCCTGAGTAGGGGCATGTGTCACCCCGGTGCCGCCGCCTCTGGAGCCCGGGACTCCTAAAAGATTTGACAAAGAAGGGTGCGAGGGGCGCACTCTGGGTCCCAGCTAGATGTACCTTTCCACAGTGCAGTTGATGTTCTCCTCCTAGTGCGCTTTCTTGCCTCTTGCAATCATCAGGGAGGCAGTCTGTTCAGGTGTTTATTCAGGTGTTGATGGTTACTACCAGTGATGCCCTCAGGGGATTCTGGTTGCTGTAGTCATTCAAGTAGCCAGGAAACAACTCAACCTCAAATTACAAACTGTAAAACCCCAGTTGGGGGGAGGGGGGAAAACCAACAGTGTGGCTCTCCTGAGTAGGGGCATGTGTCACCCCGGTGCCGCCGCCTCTGGAGCCCGGGACTCCTAAAAGATTTGACAAAGAAGGGTGCGAGGGGCGCACTCTGGGTCCCAGCTAGATGTACCTTTCCACAGTCCAGTTGATGTTCTCCTCCTAGCGCGCTTTCTTGCCTCTTGCAATCATCAGGGAGGCAGTCTGTTCAGGTGTTTATTCAGGTGTTGATGGTTACTACCAGTGATGGCCTTAGGGGATTCTCCAAAAATCAGCCGTAAAACCAGGGTGGTCATGTTGAACTGGAGTAAAGTCACATATATGCCAATACTAGAGTAAATTAGGTATAGCAGTATAATAAATTGCACAACAAAACAATTCATGAAACATGGTTAAAAATGTCACCAAATAAAAGGTAAACATAATAGAAAAATAAAAATCCCATGTTTAAAAATTGAGGATTACGAATGCAAATCCTGACATAGAAATATCTATTTAAAAAATGTATGCATAATTTTCAAAGAAAGAACAGCCAAAGGCTACACCATAAAGTGCAAGTGCATTTCTATGTAAACAAATCAACATAGCAGCAGTGTGTAATCAAGAAGATTCATGTATAGAGTAGCAGTATATATATATATATATATATATATATATATATATATTTGTGATTTGAATATAAAATAAATATTTACCTTTACAAACTAGCCTGATTCTTGGTTCAGTGTGACCTGGGGGGTATTTTGAGACGGGTGTGATATGAGTGGTATATCATTCAGAATATTGAATTTATAGACGCAAATAAATAAGGGTTCATTGCGCACTACATGCTAGGCAAGACCTGGGTGTGTGCCTGATTGAAATCCTTAACAAACCTGCGGGGGACACCCCTGCATCCCCTTTATTATTTTAAAAGGAGCGGGGGCCCCCCCGCAACCTCTGCTCCCAAAAAACCTTAATATCGTCTGCACTAAAAATATCACCAATGGCCGTTCCCAACGACCATATGTACGGCGATATTTTTGGTGGGGATAATATTACCTGATAACCTTCAAGATACCTAAAACAAGAGTCTCGAGGCACTTTCCTGTTTACATTATATGGTTATGATGAAATGATCTGAAATGAAGGAAAAGAGAGTTGAAATGTGTGCAATATTCTACTCACCCGCCCCAAAAAACTAAATTGTAGTAAAATGTATTTAAATAGAACTGTCACCCAGGCATTAGTATGATCCCTACCAA
Source organism: Ambystoma mexicanum (assembly GCF_040938575.1). Taxonomy (NCBI): domain Eukaryota; kingdom Metazoa; phylum Chordata; class Amphibia; order Caudata; family Ambystomatidae; genus Ambystoma; species Ambystoma mexicanum. The sequence continues at coordinate 895,972,546 of NC_090924.1, forward strand.
AGGTATGTATTTTGCCAACCTCTGAAGCCTGAAAAGTAGATCCACGCAGGGTTGACATGTGGCCAACTTTGCACCAGACCTGCATATTAACTGGGCTGCTGTTAAATCTCATCTACCAGTTTAATGGCGTCCACTACAGAGTGTAATTTGCTTTGTGACTTTGAGAACATTTAGACATGCACTTGCTCATTTTCGCTATAGCCGGTAAGATAGCTATAGCCGGTAAAATAGCTATGTGGGTTGAGAGACTGGCAAAGCCAACTCATCCTTTCATTCTTCTGAGGTCGATAAATGAGTACCAGCACAGGTTAGGTGATATTGTATGACACTGTTCGCATTATCTATGTAATTCCATGGCAAGATCATATCTCATCAGCCAGGCAATCGCTACATTGACTACCTATCTTGGCTCGGATCCATTTCAAGACAGCCACGCTCATGCACAAATGCCTCTATGGCAAGGCACCGGTCTACCTGAAGTCTCACATCATCCTACAGGAGTCTAAACATTCTCTACTTTCTACAAACACTGAACCTTTAAACACCCATAAGGTCAGAAGGGCCGGGGGTATGGCTAGAGCTTTTCCCATGTTAGCAGCACAGTTTTGGAACTCCTTGCCAAGCACCCTATGCATTGACAAAAACAGGCCATTTTTTGCTCATCCTTGAAGACTTAACTTTTTAGGTAGTATCATTAACTCTCCCTGACGTGTTAATTTTCTCTCCCGCCTATTGGCAACCGTTTCTCAGTCCTGATTTTTACATGTTTGTCTACTTGTGTTTTTGTGCGCCCTGATGCCCGTCGGTCCTCAGCGCTATATAAATAAATAAATAAAATAAATACAAATATTTGTTCTATATAAAGCGATTAAGCATAAGTGCTATATTATAACACATCATTATCATTTGGCTTTGGATGTCTGCTTGCATTCAAAGTACTTTGGTGATATGGACCTATACACACTGATATTAATGATACATATGGTGATCCATTCTTGTATGAAATGTATATCACATTACAGTGATATTTATTAATTGAATTTATTACAGCGCACAAAACTTCGGGTATCTAGGTGCTAGTTAAATTGAGGGAGGGGAATGCATTAGGAAGAGTGAAGCGGAGCAAAGTTAGTTAAACAGCCACGTTTTTAAGATTCTGCAGAAGCTCCAGTAGGTCAGTTCTTTTCTGAGTGCAGGGGGGAGATTGTTCCAGAGTTTGGCGGCCATGACCGGGGAGCTCTTACCCCCACGGAAAGGCGATTGAAGTTGGGGATCTTCAGGAGGTGAGAGTTTGCAGATCTGAGCGGACGGGCTGGGGAGTATTTCCCCACGCATTATGAGAGGTAGATCGGAGCAGAGTTGGAGAGACATGGGTGGACCAGGGACAATAATTTGAACTTAATCCTTTCATGGATGGGCAACCAGTGTGCATCTCTCCTAGCTTTCGAAATATGGTCACATTTGGAGAGACCAATGGCTGCTCAGAGAGCATTGTTCTAGATCGTTAAGGTTGCGCTCAGAAGTGCTGGTAAATAAGGTGAGGTGATATTCAAACCATATTTTGCCTAGTGTACTTAGGAACAATGGTATGTGATGCCACTTCCTGTTTTGTCAAGGAGTGATTTTTTTTTTCCATTGCTTTCTGTGATGTCACTTTGGGTTGGGGGCAAATGACATCACTTCCTGTGATGTCATCAGAGGTCACGGGCCATGTGATGTCATTCCGCTACCCCTGGCATTTTGGCGAAATGACATCCCTGGGAGTAACTCCAATAGATTTCTATGGAGACTACTTTTCCCCCTACTAAAATCAGAGAAATTCCAGAGCAACGCTGTCTACCATGCCAATATGGCAGGCGCCATTTACACTTTTTGCAACAAGTGCAATGATAAGATATAAGGGCAATTTTGCCCTTTCCCACACCTTGTTTGCACTACACAGGGAAAATGACTAAACTTGCAAAGAACAGAGCTTTCTGAACATAAGTGCAAACGAAAGTGGTTCCATGTATGCAATTTGTTCTTTTTACAAAATGAGGTCCTCGCTCTTCATTGCTTGATTTTGAAGTGCAGGAAATGGCATGTTTGCAAATATTGCACAAATTGAACACTTTTGCATCCAATTATGAGTGATGGACTGTGAAGCTAAAACGGCGATTCATCAAAATGCAGAGCGGCTGTCTTAATTCTGAAGGGATGCTTTTTAAGCTGTTATAACAAGTGCTCACGGCTGAAGAGAAGAACTTACTGCATGAAAGTGTTTCCAGATAAGGCCTGGATTTACATTTTCGGAGAAAATATTTTGAGGAACAGTTGGAAAAAAACATCGACTGGAAATGTAAATGTAAGTGCACAGGGGCAAAGAATTGCGAGAATGTTTAGACTGCAGATGTTGCTGCGGGCTTAGTTAGATAAGGCCCGGAAACAATGAGATGAGGAGGAATCATAAAACTGCAGGAGGAGCTGCCATTACCTAGTCAGAGATAGAATGCATCCATTAAAAAAGGAAAGGGGGATTTTTAAATAGCTCATGTAAAATTAGCACAATGAAGCAAAAATCAAACTGTAAACCTGTGAATATTAGATTTGAAACGTGCCCGCCATTTTAGACATAGATAAGAGATAAATCAGCTGATCACCAGAAAGTGCAACATCATCAAATTATTACATAAATGATTCTTCTTGAAATGAACATTTCTGATATCAAGATTCAACATAGTTTTCTTGTATACCATGGTTTCTATGCCACTGTGGAAGTGGTGCAAACACATACACACACACACAGACACACAAGCACACCGTTCTAGTTCTTTATAACATTGTTTTTATGTCACTCTGAACGTGATGCAGGAATAATGGTTTCTTTATATTATGAATTGGAATACAGATAGGGATAAGCAAGATTTTCACTGCATAATTCTTCTCTGGCAAGTTGCCATCTACCATTATTGGCATGGATCCAACAGTTTAATTATCAACGGTGTACGACCATCATGCAATCACACACTCTCAGCAAATCTAATTGAGAATTATATTAAATAGATAGGCTCTTATGAATTTATAATCCCTTTATTTGTGAAATTCCATTGATCAGTTTGTGAACTCGGATATTGTTTTCATTATTACACTGTCGACAAGTCTTTCAAGCATATAGTCATGTGCTTCTTCAGGACAGTTTAATTAGAAACTGGTTTTCATGAGCAAAGTGCACACTGCAATGCTCATGTTTCTAGAGGCTACCATCATGTATGCCGGTCCCTAACAGACTTGTAATCTGTAAACAGTGCAAGATTAATAGCAACACCTCAGCTTGTTTAAATTGAACAACTCACTATGATCCAGGAAAGGCAAAATGATACTAGTACCTAATATCAAGCAAAGGAAAAGACAAACTTCTTGGCTCTGGGAAAGGAACCCCTTTGGCCCATAGGCCATTTCACAGGTTCAGAACAGAGGCATCAGTGAGGGGGCCAGAATCATCAGAGGAGCAGTAATTCAGCAATTATTAGCGAGACAAAGTCCAGGAACTGGCTTAAGGTCAATGAAAGGTTGGAGCCCATTTCCCTTGCTCCAGACCACGGTCTGTGTCAGGCAGTGGGACTGGATGGTGAGGTCAGTGTTAGGTATTTCTCTCATGAACAGTGCCAGGCTCTGGTTTAAGGTCAGTGTTGGGAACAGAAATTAGGCACTGTTTTCCAGTCAGGGTTTAGCTCCAGGGGACGCAATACCCTAGTATTAAGCCCAGGATAAAGGCAGCAGTAAAACAGTGCAATATCAACATAGCCCTCGCTGAGATGCCTTACAAATGAAATAATTTGCTCCCTGAGAGGAAGATAGAGAGCTAGATCGATGCATGTTAGGCTGGGTATGGGTAACTGAAAAATAATTGTTTAATTGTTCTCCAAAAATACATTATATGATATTGGTCTGATAGAGCAAAATGGGTATCATTGTCACTTATAGCTAATTAGTAATCTGTGGGGTGCATTTAGAGGCCCTAAGCAGAAATCCCTGTCACCTAAAAAAAAAGGCATTTAAACATTGCCACGAAAAACAGCTGTGCTATGCTTTCCTTGGCACGTGTGTGGCAAGCATTTGAACATTGCCACCAAAAACGGCTGTGCTTTGCCTTCCCTGGCACATGTGTGGCAAGCATTTGAACATTTCACCAAGAAAGGCTCTGTGTTTGCTTTTCTTGCATCTGAATAACAAGAAGTTATGCACTGCATCCAAAATGGCCCTATGTTTGCTTTTCTTTCATCTGAATACCGAAAAAATATGCACTGCATTCAAAAAGGCCCTGCATTTGCTTTTCTTTCATCTGAATGCCAAAAAGTTATGCACTACATCCAAAAAGTCATTGTCTTACTGTTAATTCACATGAGGGGCAAGGATTTCAACATTGCAACCCAAAACGGCTTTTGTTTCCCCTTTTATGTGAACAGCAGCACTCTAAACACTGCAAATGAAAAAAAATGGCTTGCACGCATAGGAAATAAAGAAAAAATGACTTTTAAAAGCCACTGTGAAAGGATAGCTTTTGCTTGCACAGAAAATGTCAGTGAAATATGTTGTGGGGGTAGTGTTGACTAAAGCCATGTACATTATGTTTTCCCCAACAAGACTTCATCACTTTGGAAGAGGTTCAGAACACCAGAAAAAAATGTTTTTGGGCTCAGGCACAAAACTCAATTGAAAGCCTTACCTCCCACTGGAAGTCACATCTATAAGTGAACTATTCCGCAATGACATGTGATGTGACTGAGGGTGTCATCATTCCCTGCTATGCCAGACTGGAAGACAGTACTAGCAGGGAGGACAAAGAAAGCAAGTGTGGAGAGATCCTGACTAGGAAGTGTGAGTTCCTCCTGCACCCACTACGAAGGACAAACTGACAAACCTCAAAGGGTGTAATAAAAATCTTTAGACAGTTGGCTGTGGGAGATGAAGCACCACCCTCCCATATGTGGCAGATCCTCCAAACTGACATTAAAGGATTGATTCATTTTAGGCATTTTTCCCAGCACTCAGAATAAGAAGTAATTTCATTTTTGGCTATTTTTCCATGTGATTTCCAGGCGGTTGTTTAGAGACTAAGTGCATGTTCCTAGGACTCTGTGGACTGAAATGGACAGTAAAGACTAGTTTTGGCTGATTTAAAAATGTGACAAGCATGAGATTTGATGGAAAGATGGAAAATGAGATTATGAACATGCTTAATCATTTGCAGAGTTATAGCTGCTATATATGTTATGAAAAGGACAAACATGTGCCACAGGGCAATGCCACCTCGCACAGAGTTGGCGATCCTCTTACCTAATTCCCTATGACTAACTGCAACCGCACATCTATTTCTTATGGTGGTGGCTACCATAAATATGAAGTTAGGAAACATAACTCAGTTTTGCTAAAAATCTGACTTGAGAAACAAAGAACTGTAATAAATGCCAAACAGACAGATGGTGCTCCCCCCTTGAACCAATGATGTCAGGGGGCAGGGAGAGGAAGGGTAGATTGTGCTATCAGAGGATAGGGGTAATCATAGAAAACTCCCCCTAGATTGTAAAGTTAATGATGTCATTTGGGCTATATAAGGGGGGGCTGTACTAGACAGAGAGGACAGAGAAACACACACACAAATCTGGGGAGAAAGGAGAAGGAGGACGGAGATGAGGCAGATGAACCATACCAAGGAGAGTGCAGAGACCAGACCCCTTGCCTAGCAGTCCAGAGTGTCCTGAGATCCAGCTGGCTTTCCCGAATCCCATCCAAGAGAGTGCTGAGATCAGACCCCTTGCCTAGCAGTCCAGAGTGTCCTGAGATCCAGCTGGCTTTCCAGAATCCCAAACCAAGGCTTAATTTGTAAACAGCAGATAATCCCATTGAAAATCCCATTAAAAATCCCATTGAAAATCCCATTGAGATCCCATTGAAAGTCCCAAATTGCCAGTATAATTCATTCACCTTTCTATGGAAGAATCTGAATTACCATGTGTATGTTAGCGTATTCCTTTGATAAATCTTTCAGTTGGCTGTATAAATCCTTAGTATCATTTTGAAAAAAATCAATTAATTCTCCCATTGAAATTCACGTTCATAATTGTTGCCATTCGAAATCATCAATCTTGTTGAGTGTTTTTATTACTTATAGTCATTAAATTATTGCTTCAAAAGGATTAGTCTCCTTGTCACTGAAAACCGAATGTGTCCATGTGTTGTGTGCATTCCCCATGAATTTCGATTTGCATTGGTACTGTTGAAAACCCCAAACCGTGGTCTCATTGAGAGAAATCCCTTTTGCCTAGAATCCCATCTGTCATGTGCCTCTGTCCTTGTCTTTGAAAAATGATTTCTGATTTTGAAAGCTAAACCCTTTCTTTACCTGTCATTGTAAAACCCATGTAAAATGAATTTCCATTTGCCGTTTGTATTTTCTTCCTTTTGCATTTGCTTCCTCCCCAAAAGCGATTTCCTTACCTCATTTCCACATTGTTCTGTAGACTGTTTGGTAGTCTCTAAGCTTTCCTATCTGAAGCGTAGCAACACTAATTTAATTTATTCTGTCCCACCGCAGTTGTGGGTAGCCGTGCGAGTAATAAGTAAAATTCAATTCTGCTGTATTGCTCCAAAAACGGGATTTCATTTTTCTTTTCTGACTTCCCATCTTGGGCTTTATTCCAAATCCTATTTTTGCCCTCTATCCTTACTCCTTGCCACAGCCTTCCATTCAATGGAATTAAGTTAGCTGATGTTTGGGGGTGAGTGTTGCAGGGGGGAGTTCTAAGCCTTTATGTTATCACTTGATTAAAAACTGTTTCTTGTCCCGGTTTTTTCATTAAAGATCTGTGTAAACTGTGATAGGATTTCTGAACCAATTGTTCTGTAGGAATCATTGCATTTGTGGTGCCACATATTAGTGGCTGTTGTATTTTGAATATTTTTCCTTTTTAATTAAATAATAAATTAATAAATATCCTATTAATACACACCAGCCTGGTTCCTAATCCATTGTGACATGGGGTGTTTGTGAAGGTTCGGTGTGAGACGGGTTGGAGGCCTACACAAATAAAAGAACCTGTGGTTCATTAAAAATAAAAAAGGCATTTTTTATTGTGCCCCACATTCATTGTCAGGGAAGGAGTCCCTAGCTGGAGTGTGCCATGTTATAAATCTGTGAGAAAGTGGGGGCTCTTGCCTTGATTGAGGTTAGAGTTTTCACCAGTGACAGTCCAACATAGCAGACTAACCCATTGAAGTTAGTGTTACTTTTAGTGGTTAGAAAGCTGTGTTACACTGTAAAGGCGCCATCCAAAAACTTGTACGCTGGGTATCGGGCTTTTGTCTCAGAATAAAATAGTGTAACCATAAACTAGGTAAGAGCAGGGTAGAGATTTTGTCCTTGCATAGATAACCAAATGAAGAACACTCTTCATATTGAGCACCGTGGAAATTAATATGGCTAGGCAGCACCTTCTGTCCAAATTATTCATTAGAGGGGAATGGGCAAAACAAAAACAAGAAGCCTGGCTATCTAGTATGATACAACAGGTGACATCTATAAGTATGGATATGTGGCAGGACAGTGGCCTGTTACATCAAGCCCTGACCGGGTTGTACATGACGCCAAATATTAAAGATTAGCAAATTAAAATGGTCCAACTTGCTGCGTACTTGTACTTCCACATGATAGTCATCGAAGAATGGTACCTAGAAAGTATAACCTCTGTGCAAAATCAGTCTTTTTTTTTTTTAAACTTCTTTTTATTATTCAGCGTGGCAGCAAAACACAGGCGAACAGCGTCAGGCAATTACAGTATGAATACAGTGTACATAATGTAGGTGCGCAGAGGTTACTACACATAATAACACAATCAATGGGCACAGTCACAGCATGGAGAGGGCAACAGAAGACTATTATAGGGGTGAGGACCCAAGCTGGTGGGGGGAAGTGGGTGGGGGGGAGGCATCCGGTGTCGCGATAAGATCGAACATGTAAGAGCGGAACCTGAGCCAGATATTCCTAGGCCTGGAGTGGGTGGGTTGCATATGGGACCAGGCTTCCTCAGAGTCCGAGGCCCACGTGACCGCTCTCAGCCATTGGGCGTGTGTGGGAGGTGAGGGGCGAAGCCAGCAGAGCAGGATGATGCGCACCGCGAGAAGCAGGCAGAGGCCAGCTAGTTTTTTGGAATCACGGGAGAGGCCTGGGAGGTCATGAAAGAGGCATAACACCAGGGAAGGAACAATGGGATGGTCGAGCACAGCAGACACTGTCGAGCAAACTGCTTCCCAAAACTGTGAGAGGCGGGGGCAGGACCAAATCATGTGAATGTAGTCGGCATCGTCCTGGCCGCATCTGGGGCAGCTGGCAGGGTGATCACTGGACATGCGATGTAGTCTGATCGGGGTGTAGTGAAACCTGTGTAATACTTTGAACTGAATGAGTTTAAACCGGGAGTTGAAGGACACTCGATGTGTGTGCTCGCATAGGTGTGCCCAGCGCTCATCCGACATTTCAACACCAAGGTCTGCCTCCCAAGCACGCTTCAGTTTGGCAAAGTCTGGGATAGATCTGGATTGTAACATAGTATATAACCTGGAAATTTTACCCCTCGTGGGCCCGGGGGAGGTGAGCTCCTCAATGGCAGGGTCGTCCGGTGGCAACGCGGGGAACGTTTGGTAATTACGCTTGAGGGTCCTGCGAAGGGATGTATATTGGAGCCATACACTCTGGCCGCTCCTCAAGGACAAAGGGAGATCAGGCCATTCAACAAATATACCCTGGTCAAACACATCGTGTAAGAACTCGTAGCCCGCGTCCGCCCAGCGACGAACCGTGCCTGGTGGAACCCGCGGGACCCCCGGGAGGAAATTCCAAAGAGGGAGGTTGCCGTGGAAGGTGTAAGCAGTTCTGGCCAGCTTCCACATTTTCGCTAATGCAATGGATGTGCAGGCGACCGGGCTCTGTGAGTCCAGTGCCAAGGGAGCGGGTTGTATCACCAAGGAGCGGATGTCCCGGTCACAGACCGCAAGCTTCTCAAGTCGGACATGCGGGGGAGGGTCAGGGTGCCAGATCGGCAAGGTGCTCAAAAAAGGATCGTGGGATCTGCAGACCACGGAGTGCTACGCTCCGGCGGCCATCTTGTTCGGCACTCAACAGCGCCCCCCCTGTGCAAAATCAGTCTGAGATTTTAAATCAAACACTGAGTGAGTTAAGGCAGGTAGAGGAGAAAATGACAGAGAGCCAAAATTCTGAGTCAGAATAAGGAAACCTCATCAAGCAGTTAAAGGAGGAGTTGGCAGTACAACAACAAAATAATTCAGAGCAGGAGTCCCAATTGGCTGCACGAAAAGAAGAGTGCCAAGAAAGGGTTGATTCCCTGAAAGAGAGTCAAGTAAAACAGAACCAACAAGTAACATACAATAGAATCTGCTTAGAGGACATAGGCACTCTTTAAAAGCAGATTAAGCAACTTGAAGAGTAGAATAATAAGTTAGTCATTAAAGAAGTCCATTCCCAGACAGAATTTGACCAGGAACTCCAAAGTTGGGCGCTATAAAACAACAGAGAGACAACCTGACTGAACAGATTGGCACACTGTATCAGGAAAAAGATGTCCTATGCCAGGAAGTGTGCAAATTAAAAACAGTCCTGGAAAAAGGTGAGTCATGTTTTCAGGAACTGACCAACATCAAATTAGACAATGAAAAATTAATGGGGCCCATAAGGCAAATAGAACATGATCTAGAGCAGACAATACAGACAAAAAATGCAAAACAAAGGGGGGTCTGGGAATCTCTCTACCAGCACGAACACAGCCCAATGACCTGTTCTTGGGTGAATAACCCCTGGGAGAGATTCTACCAAGTCTTTAGCTCACTGTCCATTTGACAAAGAAGACATTTCCCTGCATATCAGCCTTTGTCCTGCACTGGGGCAGTCCAGGGCCGAAATGCTAGGCAATTCTCTGGAGACAGGGTTGACAGAGGAAGGGCATCGAGAAAGGAGTCAATCTCTGCCACTGACACCTCATCTGAGTTAGAATATAGGGTTTCGTAGAATGTGAAAACTTCCCTGTTGATGTCTTGCGAAGAGACAGCCATGGAGCCGTCAGGCCTCTCAATTCCAAGTATGTGTGGGGACCCCATCTCGTGACGGATCAGTCGCGCCAGAAATTGACCGGGGTGCTCACCCTCCCCGTATCTCCTCGCCATGCCAGGACTATCCAAAAACCTTTGTTCACTATCCGCAAGGGATCGGAACGTGTCCAACTCCATCCCGATGTCAGCCAGGTTGCCCGGGGTAGAGTGAAGTGAGCATGTAGCTTCCAGGGTCGAGAGTCTGGATTCACTAGCGGCAAGATCTCTCTGGATCGACTTAAGGACCCCATTCTCCTTGGACAACGCAATCCCTCTAATATAAACCTTAAAGGACTCCCATAAAGTGGCCTGAGACGTTACAGAGCCCGTATTAGTCTCGAAGAACTCTTCAAACGAAAGCTCGAGCTCAGAACAGAACTCTGGGTCCAGTAAGGAGAGGGGTTTCAACCTCCAGTTGCGAATCCGGCCGGGATCAGGACCCCAACCGATGGTAACAGTGACTGGAGAATGGTCAGACAGGGTTCTGGGAAGGATCATTAACTGTATAACATTCTTAACCAATTCGTTGGAGATCACCCATCTGTCAATGCGGGAATAGGAATCGTGGACTGAGGAGTAGAAAGAGTAGATGTGGGAATCCGGGTAGAAGAACCTCCATGCATCCACCATGGCCAGACGGGGTAGGGATGATAGTGCAGCGAAAGCTGCCCTGGAGAGGTGACGGGGCTTGGAGCCAGATCTATCGAGAGCTACATCAAAGATTGTGTTGAAGTCACCCCCCCAGAGGATAGGAACAAGGGGGAAGCCATCGAGGAGGGAGGTGACCTGCACATAAAAATCCGGGTCATCTAGATAAGGGCCATAGATGTTCAGCAGAACCACTTCCTTGTGATGAAGCATGGCATGGAGCAGTACATATCTGCCTTGGGGGTCAATTAACGAGGAAATGAGGGTGAACTTGAGACTCTTATGGATGAGGGTCATGACCCCACGGCTTTGAGTGGAGAAGTCAGTGAAAAGCCTATGGGGGCCCCAGGTTTTGGCGAAGCGCATGCACTGTTCCGAGCGGGCATGTGTCTCTTGTAAAAAGAGAATCTTGGATCCGTGGCGCTCGGCCTGCAACTGGAGCTGCCTCATCTTTTTATAATTACCCAACCCCCGTACGTTCCAGCTCATAAAGGTCAGGTTACTCTCGATCACAGATGCGGTGGTGTTTGAAACAGAGAAAATGTCAATAACCAATGGGCCAGATTCGCAGCCCTGCGGCAACAGTTCCTGAGTGCCACACCACAGTCCGCCTTTGCTGTCAGCGCCAACTTTTTAATAACAAAACCCCCCTCAGCCAAAACCAAACCAGAGGCATCAGCACCTGGGGGCCTGTAGGCCGGACTGGCCTCGTCGCTCCGGGCTGCTGCAGATCCAGTAGAATCTTAGGAACAGGAAGCAACCAGAGGCCGTGGATCAATGAGTATAAGATATTGCGGCAGCCAGGGCAAAATGTGGAAGCTTAGCTAGCCCAGGGAGACCTGGGGGACAACGCCAGGGGAGCGCAGATGCAGGAGACCACGGGGGGGGGGAGGTAACGATGTCCATCGGTCACTGTAAAAGCAGGGGCCCAGGCGTAGATGACTGAGTACGGTGAGTAGGGGGGAGCGCTCCCCGGCTCAATGACCTAGCAGTAGGGCGGGCCGATCTCGGGCTCGAAGTCAGCAATGTGGGGTAAGGCGGGCCCCAGGTAAACAGCAGATCCAGCAAGAAGTAGTGGCGACAGGAGCGCCACAGCCCACTCAGGAGATAGGGGGCCCCCCAGTGCAGGGATGCGGGCGGCCAGCGAAGATTAGGGCTCCCCCAGTATGGCGGGCATGTGAAGATGGAACCACAAAGCAGGAGGGCCCGCAGCCCGAGCACAGCCAGCACAGGTGGGGATCAGCGTCCGTGGTTGCCCCAGAGGCACAGAATCAAGCAGGGGGGGGCGCGCAGCAGCACCCCCCTTGATGTACCTTTATCACTCCCGGCTCGCGTCCAAGGGCGCCGGGGTCAGCCACGGGGGGGCACCAGCAGGGTGCGGGCCAAGAGCAGAGGAGGCCCGGCCGCGGTAGCGCCGAGGAAGACCCTCCGGGGTCCACACGCAGCCGAAGGCAGTCCAGGGGCCAGCGCGGGGCCGCGCCTCCAGGGGGACCTCCCGCACGAGACGGGCCCAGGTGGAAGCAGGCGGAGGGGCCGGGATCACGGGCACAACACAGGTCCCCCCGGAGCAGTCGGCAGTCGATGTGGGGAGGATCTCCAGTCCAGGGGAGGCGAGGAGCCGCCCAGCAGCAGCGGCCACAGCCGCGGGGCCTCCGCAGCGGTAGGAGGCGGCCCCTGGGCAAACGAGGGGTCCGCGGCCCCGGGAGACACAATCCCACATGGTGGGACCAAGCAGGAGCAGGCGATGAGGCACAGGGCCCCGGGGCACACTGCGGCCCCTCTCCAGAGCAGCCAGAAGTCCCTGGAATGCAGGAAGGTAGGCGTGTCCCCCTCAGGCCAGGTATTGGCACGAAGCCGCGCCAATGGAGGGGGAAGGGCGAAGGGGCACCCGGATCTCAGGATCCCCAGCTCCGATTCGAACAGGAGCAAGGCCAAGTGGTGCCAGGTCCCCTCAGAGTATCAGTCGTGCCCTCCAGGGCAGGGTGCCAGATCGGCAAGGTGCTCAAAAAAGGATTGTGGGATCTGCAGACCACAGAGAGCTACGCTCAGGCGGCCATCTTGTTTGGCGCTCAACAGCGCCCCCCCTGTGCAAAATCAGTCTGTGATTTTAAATCAAACACTGAGTGAGTTAAGGCAGGTAGAGGAGAAAATGACAGAGAGCCAAAATTCTGAGTCAGAATAAGGAAACCTCATCAAGCAGTTAAAGGAGGAGTTGGCAGTACAACAACAAAATAATTCAGAGCAGGAGTCCCAATTGGCTGCACGAAAAGAAGAGTGCCAAGAAAGGGTTGATACCCTGAAAGAGAGTCAAGAAAACAGAACCAACAAGTAACATACAATAGAATCTGCTTAGAGGACATAGGCACTCTTTAAAAGCAGATTAAGCAACTTGAAGAGTAGAATAATAAGTTACTCATTAAAGAAGTCCATTCCCAGACAGAATTTGACCAGGAACTCCAAAGTTGGGCGCTATAAAACAACAGAGAGACAACCTGACTGAACAGATTGGCACACTGTATCAGGAAAAAGATGTCCTATGCCAGGAAGTGTGCAAATTAAAAACAGTCCTGGAAAAAGGTGAGTCATGTTTTCAGGAACTGACCAACATAAAATTAGACAATGAAAAATTAATGGGGCCCATAAGGCAAATAGAACATGATCTAGAGCAGACAATACAGACAAAAAATGCAAAACAAAGGGGGGTCTGGGAATCTCTCTACCAGCACGAACACAGCCCAATGACCTGTTCTTGGGTGAATAACCCCTGGGAGAGATTCTACCAAGTCTTTAGCTCACTGTCCATTTGACAAAGAAGAAATTTCCCTGCATATCAGCCTTTGTCCTGCCCAGGGGCAGTCCAGCGCCGAAATGCTAGGCAATTCTCCTCTGAACAAGAGTACCAACAGTAACCCCATTGCAGGCCTCTGCATACTATCAAGCAATAGGGGCTGAGAAAGAGAAATATGAGAGGTTAGAAAAAGAGTGTGCTAGATTTGATATGTACTTGAGGAACCTGAATAGTTATATAGTGACAGGGCAACCCCTGATCACTGTGTGATGCCATCTGTACCATGGACCTCAAGCCAATTTACCACCATATATGCACAAGGCGCTGCTAACTTCATGTCTACAGGTTCACAAGAACCAGGAACCATGAGGCAGCCGGACTCAATTAACCCAAGCATGATTGAGCCGGCAGGCCAGCGACCATCAGAGATTGATGGACGGGCATCCGTGTTCAGTTTCAAAAATATTGTGGGCAATGTATCTGACCAGGAAGACTTCTATGAAGAGAAACTCTGGGAGTTAGGCCCCAGAAGAGCACCTTGAAAACCTCTACCCAATCAGGGAGGTGGGGAGAGTTCTCGGCCGACCCTGGCAGAAGGCAGGAGTCAGATGATTACTCGCCTGTGCCAAAGAGGAAGTCCAAGGGAAGTGACCCAGAGAGCCAACAATACAACAGGGGAGAGGAGGCTAGGCCCCGTCATTCTGGGAGAGACTCCCAGGCTCAAAGAACCAGGGAGCGCCTAGTGGATACGGATGGGACCTCAAATAGCAGCAGCTCTGAATCTGAGAGCGAATGGACTCAGGTGCAGTGGAAAAAGAAGGTTGCCAAACAAAAGAGAACTCTGGTGAAAGACCTCATTAGACAAATAAAAGCCATAAGAAACTTCCTGACCTTGTACCATAAGAATGGCAAGTACTCAATCTGGGAGCATCTGGAGCTGTATGATCAGATGATGATGTCATTTGGCATTAACAATGATCAGAATTCTATGGAGTTTGCCAAATGGACATTCTCTCCAGAATACTCCAGCTTCTTTGCTGGGCTGGAAGATCAAAACCATTCAAGGTGGTCTACCTACAAGGCGGCCATCTTGAAGCACTTCTCCGTGCAGAGAAATCCCCAGGAGGCTCGCAAGGCAACCTACAACCTGCAGTGTGCAGAGGATAGGCCCCGAGAGAATTTGTCCAGGAATTGAAGCGGGCATTTGCACAAACCACTAGGCGGGTGCCCACGAACAGTACGGAGTTCATCAATACCTACTTCTATGCACTCCCTAAGTACATTCTGACGCAGCTAGTTGGGGACTTTCACGATGAAAGGACCCTGGACTGGGTAATAGAGCAAGCTGCCCGGATCTATGAGGTCCAAAAGCCAGTAGAATATAAGAATTCCCCCAAAAACCCCAAACAAACCAACACCCCCACTGCTGCCAAGGTAGCGGAGGTGAAGGTTACCCCCATTTTGGACCTAGAAATAGGGGGGCCTAAAAATACACCTCCCACTAACCAATCAAACCAGAGGCAGGGAAGACCCTCTGACCAGTCCCTAACAGGTGGTAGTCAAGCAGGGTACCCCACAAATGTGTATCCTGACTCTGCCACCTACATCAGCCCCAGGTACAAGGAGAATAGACCCATCTTGGGGTACGTATGGACTCCCTAGGCTCAGGGGGGATCCAACCAGGTGAGTATGGCCCCAGGAAATCTCCCGCCAAACTTCCCTCTGGAGGGCAGTAATTTTCCACCCTATAGTTTAAGTTTCTTCCCCAGGTACCCTCAAAACCCCAAGAGTCAGAACAACCCTCCTTTCTCTCCCCGCTTCCAGGAGTATCAGGGAGAAGGAAAGCCAAGAATGGAGGGCTACCAGGGAAACCTTCCATATCCAGGCTACTCAGGGAGAAGGGACAGTTACCCTATCCAAGTGCAGCAAAGAGTTGACTCAAGACCCCTGTATCAGCCCTAGAGGGTGTCAAAACTGGAGCACCAGCTCCAGAACTTGACCCAAGACCTGAGTCGCATGTTGAGGGCTCAGCAGAACCCTCAGATGAACATGGACGCTCAGAACAGCTCAAACCCAGGGTCTCGCACCCCGGAACAATGACAGGGAGGCAACCCCGACAACCAGCAGGTTCCAGAGGATGAGGCTCGGGAGGAAGGGGGATGCAGAGCCCTAGAGGAAGCTTCCTCCCTCACCCGTGAAAAGCCCCTAAAAACCTCTGAACCTGAACTCAAATCTCCTACCCCCGAAAAGCTGCAACCTAGGGGACAGAGGGTAAGTAGGAGAAACCAAGGGACAAAGAAGACCCATTTGCTGAAGGAGGTCCATGTCCTCCAGTTTGAAAGGGAAGAATCCTTGGAGGATTCTGGGAAGACATTTTTCTCTTTCAAGGATCGGGGGATTCCTCCCAAATAACAATGGGTCCCAAAAGACCATAACTCAGACTGGGTAGGAATGGGTACTGACCTAGAACCGCCTATCCCTGAACCTCAGAAATGTCAACCTGAGAACTTAGAGATGAATGAGGGATCCTCCCCCCAAACCGGTTCCAGTGACTGTCTCCAGGAAGAGGGGGACAGTACAGAATCAGATGATAAAGGGGATTCCCAAATCCCCCAAAATCAATTCGAGGGACTGTCTCCAGGAAAAGGGGGACAGCACAGAACCAAGAGAGAAAGGAGATTCCAAAACTCCCCAAATCTCAGAATGGCAAATTTTATTTCCAGATTCCCGAACTCCAACACAGAAAACTGCCCAAGATCCCACAGTGTCGGAGTCCAAAATAAAGAAATTAACTGCCCAGCTGGCCCAAAATGCCCATTTCCTTTGCCCACTGGAGGAGAAAGAAGGTAGGTTTTATGCCCCCCTCCTGGTGCAAGGGCAGTGTGCAATTTCAGCGTTGGTGGACACTGGATCCCAAGCCACTCTACTGCCCAAAAGGGTATTTGAGCAACTTAATTCAGGAAGGGGGAGAGTCACCAAATTCCCCTCACACCTCTTCCTGGACAACTCCAGAACTTCGACAGGAATGACATTCCCGTCAACGGGACTGCGATTCTGGAGATCAAAATGGGGCAAAAGAAGGTGAAACACCCAGACATAGTAGTTATTCCAGAGTGGACCCCCTGTCTCTTAGGGAATGACCTCCTATGGAGGTTGTCTCCACTACTAGACTGTGTGAACAAGGTCCTCTAACCGGCCAATAAAACAGAGCGGCAACTATGTGAGCCTAAATGGCACATGCCACAAGGTTGAGCAGTGGTCTGACAAAAATTGAGTTCCATTTCCTGACATCACGGTAATTACTGTAGGACAACAAAATGGTGATGGGAACCCTTCTCCGTTCCTGAAAATCAACCTTCCTTCCAGTTCCAAGTAGCATTCCACACTAGAAGGAAATACCCTGAAATGTTATACTGATCCACAATTTGAAAACCCAAACCCCATGATAAAAAGTGATGAGAAACCAGCTCAAAGCTTGGCCGATATTCAGAAAAAGGGTGAACCGCGGTTCCTCCCCATTCAGGTATATGAAGGGGGGAGCCTGTTCTCGCCAGAGTATGGCTGAATAATGGAAAAAGCTTCATCAGCTAAGCGTAATTCAGGAAACTCCCAAAAGATCAGACCATTCCCAAATTTAAATTGATTGATAAGTGGGAAGTGGGCCTGTAAACTCCCAATCCAAACATCTCCTGCCTAGCAGTTGTATGCTAAAAGTTTCCATTGGTGATAAAAGCATAGAGCATAATTGTTGGGTCATGCGAGATATCCCCTCTGCATTCTACTTAGGCAGAGACATTCTCAATCGGTGGTTCGCAATTAATTTGGACCTCATTAATTGCAAAGCCTGGTCCCGGCTGCGGGGCAACCCAATGGGCTTTGACAATCCTGAAAAGGCATTTCGGTCAGCTCAATTGCTACTGTATGAAGTTGAAATTCAAATTGGAGAGGAGGTAACTGTTGGGGGCTGGGGACCCCTGGAAAAGACACAGACACCAGCGGGTATTATTCACACCTTCTTTATTGGAATCCAATTAGTAACTGCTGTTTTCCCAGCAATCCCCTTCAGCTCTCACGTCACTTCCTCCCGTGACGTCTCCCCATGTGTGAACTGCCTTAAAGGGGCAGTCACCCATAACAACACCCCCGGACAAATGTCCTTGCAAGTAACTTGAACTTGGTCAACTGACAACGCTGTCAACACTCCTCCACTAACCTGGGAGGCCTCCTGATGCTCCTCTGGGGTCTTCCTCACGGCGCTGGGTGTGGGCCGCAGTCAGTGTCTCCCTCAGGGTTGAACAGACGTTGAACCTGTGGTACGAGGGGGACCTACGCTTCATCATGAGTGTCTTTGTATTCTGGGTCTGGATCATCGGGAGGTGGCTTGTCTTCTGCTCCTCTCGTGACGTGTTTAAATCTTGAACTGTTGCGAGTCACTTCTTGTTCTCCATTTGCAGTTGTTATCATAGTTACTTTTACTGCAATTACTTGAAGCGGCTCTGATGAGAACTGCGAGTCTGTCTTTTTTGTTACAGCTCTTTGTACCCACACTTCATCTCCTATTTGGAACTCTTTTGACTGTGCTCTCCTCCTTCTGTCAGTCTGCTCCCCTGTTTTCTCTTTGGTTTCTTCATCTTGTTTGATGACTTCCTGGTCTGCTTTGGGCCACTTTGTTGGATTATTGACGGGTCTAGTCCTGACCTGATACTTCATCATGAGCTCTGCTGGGGCTCTGTTGGTGGCTTCATGGGGCGTATTTGGATAGTCTCTCAATATTCTGCATAGCGCTTGATGTGGGTCAGTTCCTTCTATGCATGCTCTTTGTATGGTCTTTTTGATAGATGCCATGACCCTTTCTGCCATTCCGTTCGCTTGCGGTCATCTTGGTGTTACTCTTTGGTGACGGAATCCCATGTGTTTCACGAACACCCCAAATTCATGACCACTGAAAGGAGCTCCATTATCTGATTTTAGTGTGTCCGGTATTCCCCACTCGCTGAAGACTTCATCAAATGTTGCAGCGACATGGGCAAAAGCTGTCGATTTGACGCGGTTCACAATGGGAAACCTGGAGTGTTCATCGATGAATAATAATAAATAATCTCCTTCCTCCCGTGGACCGTAGAAGTCAACCGCGACTCTTTCCCATGGATGTTCCGGGATTGTGGTTACTCTGAGCAGTACTGGCGGCTCAGGTTTTGCAGTACATTGGCATGCTGTGCAGTTCTTGACCCACCGGTTGACCATACTGTCCATGAAGGGGAACCACACATTGCATCTCAACTGTTTTTTCGTGTTCTCCGCTCCACAGTGTCCCTCATGTGCAGTTTTGATGACCTCCGAGCGCAAAGTAGCGGGGATGACTATTTTGCACCCTCGTACCAGAATGGACTTGTCTTGTACTGCTAATTCCGTATGCACTCTCGCCAGTCTCTCGATCTCGTCACGGCACGCGCCTGGGTGTGTTTGGAGTGCTCTGCGAAAGTCTTTCCACTTGTCATTTTCTGTCAAAGTGATTGCTAGAGCCATGGATGGGTCTGCGGCCGACGCAACAGCAATAGTGTCAATTGATATGGTGGGCGGTAATGCATTCGCGGAGACGTAGCTAATGTACTCCGAGTCACCCTGTCATGGTGGGGGGTTGCCAACTGGATGTCTGGAGAGATAGTCTGCAGGGTTGTTCTCAACCCCTGGTCGGTGAATGATGTCAAAGTCGTACTCTTGCAGACGGATTCCACACCTTTCAATCCTGGGAGGCATTTTTGTACGTGGATTGCCAAACAGAGATAGTAAGGCTTGATGGGCTGTAATTAAAGTGAATTTCTTTCCAATGATAAAATTATGGAAGTGTTCGCATGCTCAGACAGCTGCCAGGCTTTCTTTCTCTTCCTGGGAATAGGCAGATTCTGGTGGAGCTAGGGCTCTGCTGGCATATGCAACTATGTGTCTCGGGTGGGTGTCTTGTCCACTGGTTTGTGCAAGGATGGCACCCAGACCTACCGGACTGGTGTCCACCACTATCTCAGTGTGCCACTCGGGGTCAAAGTATGCTAACTTCCTAGCCTCTGTCAGGGAGTGTTTGATGGTATCGAAGGCTACTTGGCATTCCTCAGGCCATGCGAATGTGACATCTTTTTGCAGTAGACACCTGAGAGATTCGGTAATGGAAGCAAGTGTGGAATGTATCGAGCGCAGTATCCGGCCATTCCTGGGAATGATCTGACATCAGCTAAATGGGTAGGTTTATCCAGGCGAAAAATGGTCGATACTTTATCGGGGTCAGGGGTCATCCCATCTGCTGAGAAGATGTGGCCAGAAAACTCGAGTTTGGCCTTGCTGAATCGACACTTCTCAATGTTGAGGGTTAGTCCGGCATCCTGTACTGCCCGGCATGCTTCTCGGAGTGCTTCATCATGTTCACTGCGTGACATTCCGAAGACTAGAATGTCATCACTGTAATTGAAAGTCCCTTTGATGGGACATATGATCTGTCGGATTGTTTCATGAAAGATTTCAGCAACAGCGGAGATCCCAAAGTTTAGCCGCTTTTAACGGAACAGTCCATCATGTGATGTGAATGTGGTGATGGGTCGTGAGTCTCGGTGAAGCACTAACTGGTGGTACCCTTGATTCAGATCTAATTTTGAGAAGAGAACTGATTTGTTTAGCTGGACTATCATGTCCTCAATTTTGGGTCCGGGGTGACGCTCTCGCTGTATGGCTGTGTTGGCTACTCTCATGTCCATGCATAGTCTTAGGCGACCACCCTCTTTCGGGATGATTACAAGGGGGGAAACCCATGGTGTTGGGCCCATGGCCGGCTCAATGATGTTGTTGCGTAGTAGTTGGTCTGGCTCTTTTGATACTGCTTCCTATAGGTGAAATCCTACCCTGCGCGGGTGTTGTGGGACAGGTCGAACTGCTGGGTCTATGTGTAGCTTGATCGGTGGGCCCTTCATTCTGCCTACGCCATGGCACAGATGTGGAAATTCTTTGATTATGTCCTCTTTCGTGATGGCCATGTTGTCATGAGATACCATGTTATGTATTTGTCCTTGCTTGCTGACTTGTGTCTCTGATGACTCGATGACATCTCCATCTCGGACGGGTTTGTCGATTAGACCTAGACATGATGCCGTTTGTAGCTCAGTAGACAGCGCCCTTTGGTGGGGCTTCTTATGACGTGAATGACGGTGTTTGCGGTCTTGTCGGCAAAAGTGAGTCTCCTTCTGAATGACCCTATACAGTGCAGCGGGGCATCCGCTCCATATTGATATATCTTTGAGGTTGATGGGCTTAGTATCGGTTTGCTGTGAAGTAGTTGAAATTCCTTTCCTCCCATGATGTTCACAGTTTCTCCTGAGTCAATCAGAAACCAGAATTGTTTATTGCAAATGTCTTTCAGTATTCTGGGTGCCTCCTGGGCTTCGTTTTCATCCATAATGAGATTGACAAACTCATCTTGGGCATATAGGTCATATGCGCCTTCATAGTCAAGGTCTCCTTTAGTTCCTAGTGGTGGCTCATGTCGCGCTGGTGGTGGTCCATCATACTGATCCCTCAATTGCATGGTTTGTCCTTGTGCCACGTATTCTTGGCTGTCCTCGTCAGGATATACTTCCTCTACCACTCGCACATATCTTCTCTGCCTTTGCTGGTAGGACCGTGACTGGTGAGATTGACTTGGGAATATCCTCTGGATAGATCTGACTTGCGAGCTTGTGCCCATGCGTGGTGTGGGAAATGGTTTTCCTTCCCTGCACACAGACTGAAAATGGCCTTCCCTGCCACAGTTGCCACATTTTTGGGAGAGAGCGGGGCAGGATCCTGAATGCGGAAATGCCATCCCACATCTGTAACATTGTCTTTGCATACGCGGGGTCGATGTGTTACTTAGGTTGTTGCTTCTGTCGTAGCTTTTGAAGTTTCCAGCATGGATTGCTGCTATGATGTCACTCTTGTTGAGTTTTGTGGCTATGTTTCTGGTCATGTGTGTGGCTTGCTTTTCCACTCTCTCAAGTATGCGTGCCATTTCGCTCACTTCTTCAATGGTGACAGGTTTTTTTTAGAAGTTGTTTCTGTAGTGCCAATGACACGCAGCCCTCGATTACTCTGAGTCGGATCACTTCCTCCAGCGAAAACGCATCAAACTGACAGTGCGCACCTTTGACACGAAGTCTCATGATGAATTAATCCACCGTTTCATCACTGCGCTGTGTGCACTGGTTGGAGACATATCTTTCATAATCCCTATTGGGGGCGATAACGAGCCGTTTGTTTAGGGCTGCGATGAGGCTATCAAAGTCATTGATTTCCGTTTGTGGAATGGTTTTGATCAGTGTCTTTATCTCTGTACCCGCCGTGTTAATGAACATACTGCATAGACGTGGGGAGGTTTCTTCCCCTGCGGCGTCTATAAAGTTATTAAAGTCTTCTAACGATTACACCCACCTTGCTCCTTTATCTGCTTGTGGCATCATGGAGAAAGGGGGCGGCATGCGCCATGCCGTGATGGCGGATCTTGTGACAGCTGGTGCTGGTTGTGAGCTGGACGTTGCTTGATCTGCTGCGGTACTCACGATGAGTGTGGTTGGTGTTGCTCACAGATGGTATTCCTTCGAACTGTACCTTAGTTGGCTGAACTGGCCTGCGCAGTGTTCGTCTTGGTGCTGTATTTGAGTGCAGGATGCTCCTGTGGCCGTCTGCTGTGATTGTGTGGCGGAGGGACCACCACAGATGTTTTCTCATGTGTCACATAGGAGGGATGTACTGTGACGAGGAAGAAGGTTGCAGCAGAATGAGGAGTAGCAGGAAAAAAATTATTTTTTTTTTCTTGCACTTGGTTAAGGCTGCCGGGCGATGAGGACACACCAGGTTGCTGGGTAGACACTGCAGGATCGCACGTGTCTCTGGGAGCTGTGGAGGCGAGCACGTCGGGATCGCACGTGTTCTTTTGCTGCAGATGTAGCCGCACTTGTGGCGGTTTACACGGCAGGATAGCACATGTATTTGGATGCTTTCGGGACGAACACGGCTGGATCGCACGTGTTCTCTCTTCCTGGAGAGTGCGCACATGGGGAGGGATCACGCGTGCGTGGGGGAGGAAGAGTTCGGGAGCAGCGCTCACCCTGGCGCTTAGCTGGTCTCAGGAGCGGGGATCTGCAGGCTAGTGGGATCACTAGCGTTGGAGGGGGAGCACGTACTGTGGGTTCTCCAGCATGGAAACAAGGAGTACCGCTGGTGGGACAAATCCTCGTTGCCAAATGTTGGGGCCTGTGGACCCCTGGAAAAGACACGGACACAAGCGGGTATTATTCACACCTTCTTTATTGGAATACAATTAGTAACTGCCGTTTTCCCGGCAATCCCCTTCAGCTCCCACGTCACTTCCTCCTGTGACGTCCCCCCATGTGTGAACTGACTTAAAAGGGCAGTCACCAGTAACAGTCACCATCCCAGGATGGACCAGACAATTCCCAATCTCCCTAAAAATTAAGAGAGGATAGAAACTCCAAAACCCGAACGCTTATGTACATTAAAATCACCATCTCCAACAGCAGGGATTGGGTTTGAACCCAACACCATTAGTTGACTTAGAACACAACACCATTCCAGTAGGAGTGGATAACAGCGACCCTAGGAGTATCACTCTGGGCGCAGATACCTTTATTGGAATGGCAGTTGATGACCAACATTTCTCCATTGACTTAGGCAATGAAGTCATAGGACCGATCCCCAATGACTGCTATGACTGTGACAATGACATACTGCCAGAAAAGATCTTTACTGGCATAGGGGGAATTTCTTGGTGTACTCTTCCTGCCCTTACAGGGAGGAAGAGGTGACCTGTGACATCAGGAAGGATGAGGTGTCATTCCAGGTCCACAGTGATTGCCTCTCCTACCTGAAACCTCATATCCAGGTCAACATCCTAACCAGAGATCTCTCCACGCAGCTGGAGGATACCGCAGAGATTGCAAAACCCGAGGTCTTTCAGGCTTAAGACAGATAGTTGAGGAATGGGTCAACCTCCCTGATGCATGTGAGACCGAGGAGCAAAAGCAAAAGCTGAAGCATGTGTTTTCAGATTTTCAAGAAATCTTTGCTGCAGACTCGTGCGACTGTGGTCGCACCGAGATATATTCTACATCCATACCCACAGACCCTGGGATGACTCCTGTATTCGTGAAGCAATATCGGTTGCCTCTTGCGTCTATGGAGTAACACACAGAAATCATAAAGAACCTAGAGTCCCGCGGGATAATTCGTCCAGTCCACAGTACTTTTAACAATCAGGTACTGGGGATTCTAAAACCTAATTACCAATGGAGACTATGAGCAGACCTTAGGGAGCTGTACAAATGGGTCCCCATGTCAATATTGCCTCTTCCGTACATTGACCAGGGAGTGGCCCAGATCCAGGGGTCAAAGGTGTACACAACGCCACTGACCTGACCAATGGATACTGGACAGTACCCGTAAGTAGGGAAGACCTTTGCAAGATAGCCTTCACCTTCAAGAGGCAGCAGTACACAGGGACCCAAACTCCCTTTGGATATATAAACACTGGCAATAAATGTAACATCTTTCTGCATAAGGTCATGCTTGACTTGGGTGAAATGGGTAACCTGGCCTATGTGGATGATCTACTAATTAAAAGCCCAAGTGTGGAGGAACACATAGCGGAAATACACTATTTTCTGACCCAGTTGAAGGAAGCCGGAGTATAACTGTCCTTCCAGAAGGCGAAGTGGTGTTGAACCTGCGTGAACTTTTTAGGGCATGACATCACCCTTGAGGGTCTCTGTCCCCAGGCAAAAAAAAGTGGAAGCATTATTAAAATTGAAAGACCCCACAACTCTGCGTGAACTGAGGAGCCTTCTTGGACTGACTAATTACAGTATAACGTTCATAGAGGATTACGTTGAGGTCACAAGACCCCTGGTCCATTTATTGAAGGCCAGGGTCAAGTGGGATTGGGGTCAGAGCAAGTCGAGGCAGTGAACCAACTAAAGAGAAGCCTCTCACAAGCGCCTTGTCTAGCTTGCTGCATCAAAAATTAGGAGTTCTTCTTGGATAAGGGGTTCTCGAATACGTGCTTAACAGCAGTATTATACCAGAAGCATGACAAGGTCAATAAAGTCATCTGCTATGCGAGTAAGGTTTTATTCTCTGTGGAGGAAAAATTCAACGATTGTGAGGCACTCCTGGCAACGGTGTGGGCATTGAAAAATCACCACCCGCTCATCCAGGGGGAGCACCTCATTGTCGAGACTCCTCACCAGCCTTTGCAATACCTCCAAAGTGACAGAATACAGACAGGGAATGTAAGTAATTCCAGAATTTCTTCATGGATTCTGTCCATGCAAGGATTTTGCAATGATGAGTCTCCACCATTATAGGTTGATCACTTAGTATTTATTACTAAGTTATATACAATCATACAGACCCACAACCATCCTGAAGGCAGATCTTCCTCCAACTGCTCTTCTGATCACTGACCATTCCACCGAAGAATCCCACCCCATGTTCCATCATAACATTCCATAACTTCTCCTAAAGCACAATACATAACACACCTCCCCCCTTTACTATACCCAACAATATACTTCACAAATATACTTTTGAAACTCACATAACTATATACACTTTTCCCTTTTTTTTACCCCATGTACAAATAGAATAAATCCAGACACATCTTAAATGTAACACAGGTAAAAAATGTTGAGCCTATATATAAATATACTACCTAACACAGTCTCCTCCACATCTCGTAGGTTCACTTGTTACACATCCCCATCACTCTGATTCGATCTTACTCTTACTTTAGCTACTCTAGACAATTTCCACGTCTGTCCACTTTGTACTCTTACAGCACCTTTCAATACCTGTGACATTTGAGCAGGCTCAGAATAGATGGGATCATCCTTTCTTCTTATGACTCCTTTCTTCACCCCCACACAATCTCCAACTTCAATCTTATTAACATTCTTTGGGAGCTTTTCATTCATTCTTCTCGCCCATCCAACTTTTCTGTCATCCATCCTTCTCTTAACCTCCTCCGCCACGTAATCAATTTCTCTAGCTCTTCCCAGCCTTGGTGGGGACACCAACGTCTGCGGTTTCCTGCCCCTCATCAATTCAAATGCACTAACTCCTGTCTCTGCATCGGGCATCAAACGCAGTGCATATAGTCGTTCTCTTACTGCTGTTTTTCTGTTCTTACCTGTCACACCACTCATACGCACAGCATCCATGATGCACCAATTTACCCTTTCTACCATCCCATTTGTTTGAGGTTGATATAAAGCTGTCTTTTTATGCTTTATCCCACACAATTTCAAATAATCCCGAAACAGTCCACTGACAAATTGCTACCCATTGTCCATTAAAATTGATCTGGATAACCCCTCTCTTTCAAAAATACTCTGTAAAAATTCTATCATGCACTGAGGTGACACATCCCTCACAATTTTAAATTCCGTCCACCTGGAAAACATATAAATTACCAAAACAATAAATCTCCCCCGTCCACTTCCCAAATCCATTGGACCAATAATATACATAGCCAAATCACACCATACACCAGCCGGTTCATCTACCTTAATAATGGGTTGACGTTTCGCCACAACACTATTCGCTGACACTTCACACTCAATACACAACGCAACTGCCCTCTCTATGTCACGGTCAAATCCTGGCCACCAATAGTCTCCCTTAAGAAGTTCTTTAGTTTTAAACATTCCATTGTGCCCTTGATGACCAATTTCAATCAATCTCCTGCGTAAACTGCCTGGTACAACAACACAATCCCATCCATAATATGAAATACCATTCTTCGCACTTAACTCTGATCTCACCTCCCACATTGCTCTCTCTTCTCCACTCAAAAGCCTTCCTTCAGGCCACCCACGTAGATCAAATCCCAGTATATGTATCCACATCTCATCAGAATTCAATGCACTCTCCCATTCTGCATGAGTAATCACTCCTTCATGCGTCACATAAACAATATCGGTGGGACTATCCTCCAACTCCACCTCATTCATTCCATATCCTTGATCCTGCAACCTAGACACATGATCTGCTCTCACATTTTCCTTACACGAAATCACTTCAATTTTGAATTGGTGGCCCTGTAACCTGGCTACCCAACACTCCACCCTTCTTGATACTTTATCCAATCCTGTGTTCTCAAATATAGCCTTTAACAGCATATGATCAGCCATACCCCCCAACCACTTGTCCATCACTTTCTGAAATACTGATGAAGCTGAAATCAACCCAAATGGCATTCTACAGAATTGGTATACTCTGTCATGCGTTATAAACACTGTGAGTTTTTTTTAGATTACTGATTGTGCCGAATTTTGGTGATATGCACTCGCCATGTCCAGTTTTTTAAAATACTTAGCCCTCCCAATCCTACTAAACATCTCTGACATATTCAGTAATGGATGCGTCTCTGCCACCACACATTTGTTCATCTTTCTCAAATCGATGCACACCCTTAATTCACCACTAGGTTTCTTACCCACAACCAATGGTGATACCTACTCAACACCCTTGGCAGTTTCTATGATACCTGCATTCTTAAGCCTCTGAAGTTCGTTATGTACACCATCCCTGAGCGCAAAAGGAATTGGACGTAGTTTGGCACTCACAAGTTTACTACCCTCTCTCATCACAATCTTGTTTACCATGTCTTTGACACACCCTATCTTTTTGCTAAACACTTCAGGAAAACTATCAATCACATGGCAATTCTCCTCTACATTGAGTACTTGTTCATTAGTGTTGGGATCTAATCTTTTTATTCTCAATCCTTTTTGTTGACTCCACCCTAAGAGAGTTTCTCCACTCCTGGTCACATAAACCTTCCCTTAGGTTTCCCTCCCTTTAAACTAAAACGTGGCTGCAAAACAGCCAATCACATCTATTCTCCCACAGTTTTACCCTCCCGGTTTCTTGTCAGAAGGCAACAAATTCTCAACCTTCCCACACAACACATTTTCATAAATTTCTCGTGACATTAGCGTTATCTTAGCACCTGAATCAGCCATCACCTTTTTACCATTGACCTCAATATTGGCAAAGGGACTCTCACATTCCTCCACATCATCACTTTTCAGTCCCCACCTCCACCCGTTTAAATGCTTTTTCCTTTCCTTTCTCCTTGACCATTTTGTAAGAATCTTGTCTTTGTTCACCAACCCTTAATACCTCATTGGTGAGTGTTTTGATCTCCTTTCGAGATACTTTTGCCACACACTGCTTTGTATGCTCTACCCTTTTTGCCATTGTAATGACCTCCTCCAACCCAGGTTCATCTTTTAACCATATTACCTCAGGTATCTTGTCATTGGAACAATGTAACAGAAATTGGTCACAAATGTGCACATCCAGTTTGTCACCAAATTTACAATTTAAAGAAAGTTGGCGCAGAGCCGTAATATATTCCTCGACACTTTCGCCCTTGTGTTGTTTTCACATACCAAAATTATACCTCTCTAATACAGTACTAATGCATACATCAAAATGACGGTCCAGCTTTAATAAGGCAACATTAAATTCACTCATGTTACTTTGAACACTTGGCTCTGCAATATCAGGTAATGTATCAAAGATCCTCTGTTCTTCATATGAAATAAAATGCATCAACATTGATACCTTACGTTCAGCGGATATGCTATTTCCACAAGCTGCTTTAACATAATGCAAGAAACTCTTTTTCCATGCATTCCATTTTATCTTAATTGGACCCGGACTGGCCATAAACATTGGAGGACCAGGAACAACTGCCATGGCCATGTTAACAGAGTCTTGCTAATTTACCCAAAACGCTAGTAGTTTTACCAATCAACACCTGTCTCACCTCGGCAGTGGATCATGCACTTTGGATAATCACCTTAGCATCCAATATATAAAAACAGATGATCGAATATCTGTAAGTGTATGCCCTTCCCTGCTTGGGCCCTGGGCATACACATTACTACCAGCGTGATTTGCAATCCTCCATGTGATTTATGTTGTTTATAGTTGCCAGTGTTCCCTCTTATACTCCTGTCTATAAGGAAACCTGCAATATCCCTTTGTTTTCATGGAATATGTTGTTGGTTTAATCAGAACCGGTGTAGTGCCTACATGGCTGCTATGTTTAAGTGACTGTGTATCTGTTTCCTTGAAACTGTGGCCAAACTAAACCATGATAGCGGTGCAGAGTGTTGGGCATGGGACCTGAACTCTTGGGATAAAAGGAACATTATTTTTTAACAATGTCACTGTAGTCAGTTGCAACCATGACAGCTACAGTGAGCTCCAAGCGTGGCCGGTGAATTAAAACAAGCATTGGCAATTGGCATTTACTACTGTTCTTTGCATATTGCATTTATAGGCACCAGGGTCCAAGGGGGAGAGTGCAACATTTCAAAGGACGATGTGAAAATGGGTGTGGGTGTGCAAGAGAATGAAAGGAAGGAGATCAGAGCAAGGGAGGAAATGATTGAGAGAGGGTGCCATTGATGATGAGCTAGAGAGGAAATATGAGCGAGAAAGGTTGAGAGTGAGAGGGTAAAATATAAAGGGATAGCATAAGAGGAAGAATGAGAGTGGGGGTGGAGTGGGTGGGTGGGGGTAGAGGGAGATGGGTGGGAGGGGGTAGAGAAAGTGGAGTTTGGGTGTGGATATAGAGAGTGAGGGAAGTTGGGTGAGGGTAGAGAGAGTGGGGCAGGATGGGGGGTGGAGGTAGTGACAGTGGTGGTAAGGTGGGTGGGGGTAGAGAGAGTGCGGGTAAGGTGGGTGTGGGTAGAGAGAGTGGTGGTAGGGTGGGTGGATGGGGTTATAGAGGGTGAAGATAGGGTAGGTGTGTGGTGGTAGAGAGTGTGGTGGTAGGGTGGGTGGAGGTAGAGAGAGTTCGGATAGGGTGGGTGTTGTAGAGAGAGTGGGGTTAGGGTGGGTGGTTGGGCAAAGAGAGTGGTGTAGGGTGGATGGATGATGTTAGAGAGTGGGGATAAGGTGGGTGGGGGTAGAGAGTAGAGGTAGGGTAGGTGGGTGTAGAGCAACTAGAGGTTGGGTAGGTGGGTGTAGAGCAAGTCGAGGTAAGGTGGTTGGGGGTAGAGCAAGTGGAGGTGGCATGGGTGGGGTAGAGAGAGTAGAGGTAGGGTGGGTGGGTGAGTAGATTGGGGTAGAGAGAGCAGTGGTAGGGTGGGTGGAGGTAGAGAGAGTGGAGGTAGGGTGGGTGGGAGTAGAGAGAGTGAGAATAGTGTGGGTGGATGTGTGGGGGTCGAGAGAGTGGGGTATGGTGGGTCTGTGGATGAGGTTAGAGAAAATGGAGGTTAAGTGGGTGGGGGTAGGGAGGGTGGAGGTAAGGTGGGTGGGGTTAGAGAGAGTGAGGGTAGGGTTGGTGGGTGGGGGTAGAGAGAGTGGAGGTAGGGTGGGTGGGGGTAGAAAGATTGGAGGTAGGGTGGGTGGGGGTAGAGAGAGTGGAAGTAGGGTGGGTGGAGGTAAAGAGAGTGGAGGTAGGATGGGTGTGTTGGGGTAGAGAGAGCGGAGGTAGGGTGGGTGGGTGGGGGTAGAGAGAGCGGAGGTAGGGTGGGTGGGTGGGGGTAGAGAGAGCGGAGGTAGGGTGGGTGGGTGGGGGTAGAGAGAGCGGAGGTAGGGTGGGTGGGTGGGGGTAGAGAGAGCGGAGGTAGGGTGGGTGGGTGGGGGTAGAGAGAGCGGAGGTAGGGTGAGTGAGTGTTCGTAGAGAGAGCGGAGGTAGGGTGGGTGGGTTTTGGTAGAGAGAGCGGAGGTAGGGTGGGTCGGTGGGGGTAGAGAGAGCGGAGGTAGGGTGGGTGGGTGGGGGTAGAGAGAGCGGAGGTAGGGTGGGTGGGTGGGGGTAGAGAGAGCGGAGGTAGGGTGGGTGGGTGGGCGTAGAGAGAGGGGAGGTAGGGTGGGTGGGTGGGCGTAGAGAGAGGGGAGGTAGGGTGGGTGGGTGGGCGTAGAGAGAGCGGAGGTAGGGTGGGTGGGTGGGCTTAGAGAGAGCGGAGGTAGGGTGGGTGGGTGGCCGTAGAGAGAGCAGAGGTATGGTAGAGAGAGTGGAGGTAGGGTGGGTGTATGGGGTAGAGAGAGGGGAGGAATGGTGGGTGGGCGTGGGTAGAGTGGAGGTAGGGTGGGTGGGGGTAGAGAGAGTGAAGGTAGGGTGGGTGTATGGGGTAGAGAGAGGGGAGGAATGGTGGGTGGGCGTGGGTAGAGTGGAGGTAGGGTGGGTGGGGGTAGAGAGAGTGGAGTTAGGGGAGGTGGGATGAATATAGTGGAGGTAGGGTGGGTGGATGGGGTTGAGAGAGTGTTGGGTAGGATAGGTGGGTGGGGGTAGAGAGAGTGAAGGTAGGGTGGGTGGGGTAGAGAGAGTGGAGGTAGGGTGGGTGGGTGTAGAGAGTGTGGAGAAAGGGTGGGTGGGGTGGAGAGAGTGGAGGTAGGGTGGATGGGTGAGGGTACAGCGAGTGGAGGTAGAGTGTGTGCGGTAGATAGAAAGAGGGCTAGGGTGGGTGTGGGGGTAGAGATAGTGGGGTTAGTATGGGTATGTATGAGGAAGAGAGTGAGGCTAGGGTGGGTGGGGGTACAGAGAGTGGGGATTGTGTGCATGGGTGTAGAGAGAGTGGGGGTAGGGTGGGTGGATAGAGAGAGTGGGGTATGGTGGCTGGGTAGAGAGGGTGCGGGTCGGGTGAGTGGGAGAGAGATAGTGGGGTAGGATGGGTTGATGGGGTAGAGGGTGGGGTAGGATAGTAGGTGGGGCAGAGATAGTGGGTTCAGGGTGGGCGTGGTTAGAGAGTGTTTGGGTAGGGTGGGTGTGGTAGAGAGAGTATGGGTAGTGTGGGTGGGTGAGAGTAGAGAGAGGGGGGTAGGGTGGGTCGATGGAGGTAGAGAGAGAGTGGGTTAGGGTAGGGTGGATGGGGTAGAGATGGGGATAGGCTAGGGTGGGGGTTTCTAGAGAGAGTGAGGGTATGGTGGGTATGGTAGAGAGATTGGGGGTAGGGTGAGTGGATGTGGGTAGAGAGCATAGTGTAGGGTGTTTGGGGTTAGAGAGAGCAGGGGTAGGATGGGAGTAGAGAGAGGGGGTAGGGTGGGTGGGTTGGGGTAGAGAGAGGGGGTAAGGTGGGTGGGTTGGGGTAGAGAGAGGGGGTAGGGTGGGTGGGTTGGGGTAGAGAGAGCAGGGTGGGGTAGGTGGGATAGGGTAGAGAGAATGGGGTAGTGTGGGTGCTTAAGTGTAGAGAGTGGGGTAGGATGTGTGAGGGTATACAGGGTTGGTGGGGGCATAAATGGTGGAACCGGGGTGGATGGATGGGGATAGAGAGAGTGGGAGTAGTGTGGGTGGGAGTAGCGAGGGTCGGGGTAGGGTGGATGGGGGGGAGAGGGTAGGGTAGGTGGATGGGTGAGGGTAGAGAGGGTGGGGATTAGGTGGCGGTAAAGAAGGAGGTTGTAGGGTGAAAGGGTGGGGGCAGGAGATTGGTGCACAAGTGCCACAACAATTCGTCAAAACCAGAAAGGAGACATCTGTGTCCTCTTTTGAGCTGGGAGGGAGGGTGGTAGGTGGGAATGCATCAACATTTTAGTTGACCAGTGTTGAATGGGTGGGTACAGAGTCAAAGTACGTGGGCAAGCTGTGTGTCCTTCCAATTATGCCATCTCCCCACTACCCTTACTCCAATGCCAATAGTTTTGCCCAAACCAAAAAGGACCCCTGATTCATCCTAGAAATTATTGAATGGTTAGCACCTTACAGAGAATGAGAGGACGATTTCTGAAAATTACCAGGCACAAGTAGCTCATATTTCCTTGTAATTCCTCCTCACTGAATGGCTAGGCCTATCAGGAGGTCTATCCTGGGAGGTCTATGATGCCTGCTCCCCCACTTCATGTTACCTCCTCCTCGTCCCCAGGTCTTCACCCTTATCCTTGCACCTGCCCACCTCACTTCTTTGCTGTGAAGTCAGGTGGACTCTTCCTTGTGTACTGGGGATTGTGCACAGATGCCCAGGTGTGTAATGGGCCAACACACGCCACTGCACGCTCCACCCTCCCATTGCGACATGCCCCAGCACGGGCTACCAAGGCTGCGCACTGCAGTGGGGAGGCAGCGCGAGCCCCTACGTCCTTCTCCTTTTTATATATGGCTCCCCGCTTCTCCATAGGCAGTGAAAGCCTCAGCAGCCTGGAAACAGGAATTCCTGAGCATCTGAAGCCCCCCTTAACGCCCTTGCTTCACTTGGGATGTTATGTAGGTCTTCTGGGAACTTGTGTAAGTTGCAAGGTGGGTGCATATCTATTTTCCATCTGGACGATGTGTCTGCTGTGGAATGCAAGGTATGCAATGCTTTCCACCTGTGCTCAATTAATTGCAGATGTGATCTTTTCTTCTGGGATCCTCACAACGCTGTCAATCTTTGACAAACGGGGTCCACGTTTCCTGATCACTTTAATGTTAGTGTTAATGTTAAAGGATATTTGTACCGTGCACTATCACCACCGGAGTGGTCCCCTGGCGCTCGGGCAGCTCTGAAAAAGGGGGTGGTGGTGAGTTAGTGGGAATAAGCTGGAAAAGTGCAAGAGAGCAGTGATGTGCTATTGGCAGCCTCAGACCAGTGGGTCCGTTGGCTGGGCTTGGGGTGTTTTATGGTCAGTAGTAGTCTGTTGTGCGAGTCTAGTGGGTCCGTTGGCTGGGCTTGGGGTGTTTTATGGTCAGTAGTAGTCTGTTGTGCGAGTCTATGTGTGGATTGTTTTGTTGTTGCAGTGTAGTGAAGTTTGTGCGGATTGTTGTGTTGTAGGCTTGGGTTGTGTTTGGTTAGAGTTTGAGAGGTGTATGCAGAGGGGTGAAATTGGTAGTGGATTGGTTAGTTGGCATTGCTGTCCTTGCAATTATGTCTAGCTGTGATGCTTGCTAACATTCACTATTCTGAGTGTGGCACTTGCTAATCTTTATCTAGATGTGAGCAGGTTAGTGATCACGATTGGTGCTAATGGTTAAAGGCCTTTCCAGGATCTTCATTTAATGTACCTAGTGGGGTTTATATTTCAATCATAAGCACACAAGAAAGTGGCCAACCTCATTTACATAACTTTCAGTTTTGCTGTATGAGATTATGAACAGGGCATTAAATACGAACGCTTTACAAATATATGCATTACATTAACAAACAAACATCTAAAACTAGAGAGATTTAGAGATGACCCTTTTTACCTCTGGGTGTTACTCCAGTCTTGAACTCCAATCTCTGTGGTTTTACATTCTTATATCGGATGTTTCTCTGCGTCCAGGTGGTTGCCCTGTCATGTACCCCGCTTCATTGTGCAGTGCTGGGGAGATGTCACTGCAAAATAAACAAGTGCATTAACTATTCAGGGAGAACATTCCTCAGTGAACTCACACTGTTGGTGATTGCGTTCTTTCAATCAATGTGCGAAATTGGATGACCAATGACAATTCGTTGACATCAAGAACGACAAAGAGGACGCCGGTCTTCCTGGATAGTCCTCAAGTCAGGGGCCAGAATAATTTTTTCACTTGCCTTTCACCATTCCTCCACTAAGCATTCCCATTTCAGATCACAAAACAACGTGACAGACCTTTCCCAAAAGCAACATGCCAGCACAAGACAACACACAGGGGAATGCACTACGTCTGCTGGAAAAGGTCTCTGCCTGTCTGTTTGAAGAAAAACCCAGGAAAATCTGGGTAAAATAGGAATCCGAGTGGATGAGATCTGGAGTCAAACAGAACCGAGACAGAATCACAGTGAACAGCATAAGAGTTGTGATGTACCTCCTTGGTGTCACTGGCCTCTTGCATTACTGTGGCTCGCGAATGGCAGCAGTATGGCATGTGCAAGATCACAGCCATTCTGGAACAATAATTTGCCAGTTTGATCATCTTATAAAAGTAAAACAAATCAGCAGATACCTTGTAACTTGCGACCAAACCAAGTCAAACAGGTTGGAGCACTCATATCATGCACACAGCCATGGTACCCCATTCTTTCAGTCTCGTGAATCAAAAACCAGCCAAGAATGTAGACCACCAACACAAACACAATGCTTAATAAAGAAATAGGAAATATTTTCATTCCATATGCTAGCAATTATGGTGCTGGTAACCCAGCGTTTCAAAAAAATCCACTGCCCTCACCACCTGGGCAACAGGTCCTTATGCTAGTCTGCTCCTTCCAGTGCCCCTGGTGGCATGATAGTCCCCACCCAACTGAGAGCTGCACTGACCTCTAAGCAGTCAGGGGCGAAACTGATCCAGAGGCCCTGGTCTCCATCCTGATCCAAAGTACTCCAGATCCATTGCTGGAACTGATGCTCTAGCATCACATAGACCACATAGATCAAATTAGGAGTTGGGCTGAAAGAATTATTATCTCTGCTTAGTGTAATTATCTGTACCACCATTGAGGTCAGAGAATGTATGCCCATATGACAACCCCAAAGCCATTACCAAACCCCCAAAGCAGTTCAGCAACAGCATCGGAAGTAACATTATTTCTGCTTGTGTAGCATTAGTAAAAAATAATGTAGCCTGTGGCCCCACGGGGCCCTGCTACTAGGGGCTACACGCTTGTCCTCTAACGGACCCTAAGAATAAAGACGCAGACACCAGGGTAAAGTATTTGAAAAAATGTGTAGTGTGTGTTTTATTTATGTGTGTGTGTTCCATGTGTTTGTCTTGGATCAAACCATCCAGCTCACCATGGGGCTCGATAGAATGTTTAGCAAAATAAAGGAAAAAGAAAAGAACAATAGAATGGAACTTTCCAGCCCAAGAATCAGCAGGGCAGGGAAGAAAAGAATCCAGTGGGATTTAAAAAAAAAAAAGG
Organism: Ambystoma mexicanum; assembly: GCF_040938575.1. Classification (NCBI taxonomy): domain Eukaryota; kingdom Metazoa; phylum Chordata; class Amphibia; order Caudata; family Ambystomatidae; genus Ambystoma; species Ambystoma mexicanum. Next base: position 896,007,967 of record NC_090924.1, read on the forward strand.
TACGGATCGGCCACCAGGGAGTGCACTGATGATCTTCACCACCGTGTGAGCTCTACCCCCACAGGTCCTTGAGGTGGCTTGAGCCCCCACTTCTGGTCCCCCCAATGGCAGAAAGCGGTACGTGGCTGGATGAAGAAGCCCCGCTCCTACAGAGCGAAACCTGACGAAAATCGGTGAGGATTTGGCAAAGAAAAGTCTGTGTGAACGTGGTGCTCCAGTACGCTGCAATACAGAAAATGAAATCAATCCATGTGTGCGCCTCCGGAAGGGGATCCTGCATGGCCCAAGACCCTACAGTTTGTGGCAAACGAAAGGTGCCCTGAAGATTCTGCGTTCTAGCGACCCGAATACTCCTCAATGCACATAATCTTGCGGCCCCTCTGAACATAAACGGAGGACGACGCTGATGACCACAAGAAGATCGGGATTGGCATTTGGCTTGTGCTCAGGCGTAAAGACAGTAAACCAGCCAGGCCCCCGTATGATGCTGTAATCCTCCTCCATGGGGCGCGCTGCTCAACACACTGATCAGCGAGCGCTCACCCGACAGGTGGACCCGGTGAACTGGTACGGAGCACAAGCAGGGAGACCGTACAACGGACCGGACCCCACGAAACACGGTGGATCCAGTGCACAGGTGCGTAGCACATGCAAGGATTATTCTGAATGTACCTGACCCTGGAATGCAAAAAAGGTTCGCCTGACCCCTATGTGGTGCCGGAATCCTCTTCCTCTGCTGCCCAATATACTAACCGGTCAGTGTTCACACTACGGGAAGGTCCAGTGAGCAGAGTGCACAAACCGTTCCGGACCCTGGCACTACAGAAACACCCTGAGAGGAGAGCCCCTCGGGCACACAATGGACTGAGCGAAACCCTTCCCGAATTGTTTAATGACTGCAGATAAGGCCTGAACGCCAAAGGCTCCCTTCATCTCAATTAAACAACACAGCTTCCACCGGATATCTCCTGACTCGTTGATAGCCCAATTACCAAAGAAGGAGAAGGCTTACACTGGGACCCGCTCCAATTTATGCTAAGCAGACCAAACTGGTCGCCCCCCATAACCTATGTCACCTCTGTGTAATCTAGCCTAATACTCCATAACATAGTGGGTTAATTGTAATTGGCATAACGTGAACCCACTCAGCATCAACTGCGATTAACCCATTACAAGAGAAAAGAGTGTGAAACTGTGTGCAGGACCCGCCTCACTCCTGGAATCACTCTGGACACATCTGCCCCCATTTTAGAGAGTTGGCGAAGTGGTCAGCTGTTCTGGAACCACTTCACAGGTGATGCGGCGAGATCACCCTCGTATACAGCGCAAATAACTGCCAATGTGTGAGGACCACAGGGAATTAAACACTTAAGTCTGGCGACACACAGACATTCCCTCACCACCATCTAAAACCATGAAAGCCACTACACTCCGGAAAGTGACCTGCTGTGTGTTGTGGGAAGAAGTGCAACAACCTGGTGATTGGGGCATTCACAGGTGCTTTCCTACGTAGCCACTCAAAAGGGAGCCCGCTCCCCGACCCCCCCTGGTGTATGCACTTCCTCATGAAATTGCGCAGGCCAACAGATCATACCTCTCTCAGCTCCTGCCGATCCCCTATGGCATTGCCGGACCTTGCACCATACCACTAACCAACGCACTGGCACTGGGATACGGCGAGTATGCTTTAAGATCTGCTGTCTCTCTCATCAAACACAATTGCTAAGGAAAATACTACCCTGCTCTGCTCCCCTTAGACTCTAAGCTCCACTGAAAAGGTCCGGCCCTCTTATTGTTGAGGCGTGTGCCCTCTTCTCTCCATGAGGGAAGAAGACAAAGGACTGAGTCGTACATTGCCCACACACATCTCCCTGAACATCGCCCTCCCAAGCACCTTGAACTTCGTGCATATGAACATTAAGGAAAAACTTGCACCTTATAAGTTTTCCCCACAGCAGCGCACACGCACCGCTCCTAACTTTGACAATACGATGGCGTCCTCAGGGCCTAAGGCAGCAGCAACCAAAGTGGACGTAGCTGACCTGTTATCTGAAATTAAGAGTATGAGAGCTGATATAAGTGGGAAAATAGATAAAATAACTCATAGGATCGACAAAATGGAGGAGAGGTTGGAGGAAGCGAAACACAACCAGACCTCCTTGTCCAGTTTAGAATCACAGATGGATTGTGGATATTGAAACAAGGGAAGAGGCATTTTGCCTAAAGGTCGACGACTTAGAGAATCGTGAGCGATGCAATAACATACGTGTTTATGACGTTCCGGAAAGAGAGTGAGAAATGGAGAGTGATCTAAAAAGGACTTTACACACATTTATGAAACTCCAGTTTGAAGATGACTCTGTGGATGAGCCCAAACTGACTGCATTCATCATGCTGGTGGTTCGCCTGGGGCCCCGAGAACAATACTAGCTCGGTTCCACAATTATGCGGAGAAGCCCCGAGTTCTAGAGAAGGCCAAGCCTGGCACACAGATTCCCATGGACACAGCAAATATATCCATCTATCCCGATCTCTCCTCTCTCACTCTGGCCATCTGCAGGAAATGCCTCCCGCTTACAGAATTCCTTAAAGACAAAGCAGTACGGTATTGGAGGGGATATCCCTTCTCGCTGACGTTTGAATGTGAAGGGAGCACGATTAAATTGAAAACTGAAAAAAACATGGTGGCAGCTGCATAGCTGAATTAGTCGGAGACCAAGAGGACGAATCGGCCCCAGATGATGGAAGAAATAGGAACAGGGAGTGGAGGATCAAAGGACCAAGGCGGAGGAGGATTCCAGGCTCCAGAAAATTCAGGAGGGTGAATGCGTCCCCAGACATGGAACATTGATAACTTTGTCATAAATTGCTGACAATGCTGGAAAGTCGACCCAAGATGGCAATTCGCCAGCCCCCTCTGGGTAAAAGACTCCCTTGTTGAGGTCGGCCACAACCAATGAAAGGGCAGCGAAGACAAGAATGCCAGAAGGAAGGACTGGAATGGGTAAACCGGTGTTATGGTACGGAATGGGGGGGGAGAAGGGGGACCTCAGGGGGTTCATGGTTATTAAGAATGTTATGTTAAAGTACCAAAAAGGGTATGGTCTTCGCTGGTGGTCCGAGACTGCCTGAGTGATGTTAACTCTGCTGGATCGAACGCTGCATGGGGATGGGGGGGTTGATGGGAGGTAAAGGGGAGAGGGAGTGATTGAGAGAGGTAGTTATATTAACACAAGCAGATTCATAACAAAAATGTTCAACGAATACAGGTTGGGCCCCATAAATAAATATCCTAATAGCAACTATGTCCACGATAACTGATAATTTAGCGGTCAGATTCGGATTCCTCAGGGTTGGTACTCTGAATGTCAAGGGTCTAAACTCCACTAATAAACGATCATTGATTTCTCGAGAATTTAGGAGGGCCAACCTAGACATACTCTTCCTACAAGAGACACGATACATAAGCAAGGAAGAACGGAAGGTTCTTTATGCAAAAAATGGGACTTGAATACTACTGGGGATCAGGCCCTCTACGAAATAGCGGGAGTGGGCATTCAGGTTAGGAAGGGGCTTAAATTTATGGTTAACAAGACTTGGTCTGATGTAGGTGGCAGGGCCATCGTCCTGGTAGGTAGATTGCACAACACTACTCTCACTTTAGCATTCCTTTACGCACCCAACACAGGGCAGCCCCGCTTCCTTCAGCAATGATCCCAAAGATTATGCTTGAGGCTGAGGGGGAGGTCATCCTTGGAGGCGACTTCAACATCTGGGCTGGCCCTACACTCGATAGACAAGCTGGCAACCCAATGTCCAACGAACCGCCAGATGGTGGCATAACTGAAGTGTCCAAAATGATTGACCTATATGGGTTACACGATAAATGTCGTCAGTTCCACCTTCACCAAACTGGCTACACATTTTATTCCGCCCCACACTCCACGTTCACGAGGATAGATTATAAATATCTTACCGCTGGCTTAAGTGATGCAGCATTCGCCTCAGAGATGTCTCCGATCTCCTGGTCGGACCACAATATGGTTACCACTACTGTTAGCTTCATGGTTCTCCCGCATAAAAACACAAGATGGCAGTGCAATGAGTCGCTATGGAAGGACCTTATCTTTCGTGAACAAATGGCAAAAGACATCACAGAGTATTTTGAATGAAATGACACGGGGGAGGCATCCAAAAACACGGTGTGGGAGGCTGGGAAGGCGACTTGGAGGGGCACACTGATTAAGGAGGGAGCTGATAAGAAAAGGGAGAGGGCTTTAATAGAAAATAAGCTCAGAAAAGAGATAGTGCAATTAGATCTTTGGGCGCAATCCAGCGAGGAGGGGAGAAGAGACAGAATAGCTGAAGCGGTCAAAAGAGGGAGGCAGTTGGAGGAGGGTCTGGTCATACGCAAGCTCCAATTTCTTAAGCAAAAGCATTATGAAAAATGGGGCAAGACTGATGCACTCTTGGGCGCTCGGCTGAGAGGGCCACGAGCCGAACGGTGGGTTGCAACTATAGACGGTGGCTGTAACTCCACACCAACGGACCCTAGGCGTTTGCTGACTTTTATGAGCATCTCTATAAGTCACAAAACGTGCGGGGGGTGGCGGAAATAAATCATTACATGAATGGGGTGAACATGCCAAAACTCTCACAAGACAAAGTTGAGTCACTAGAGTCTCCTATAACTTCGGATGAAGTGGAGAATGCCATTAAGAGGCTACCGTTGGGGAAAGCCCCCAGAAACGATGGGTACACCACTGGTTTTTATAAGACCTTCCTTGGTCCCTTCCTCCCCTTCATGGTTAGTTTATTCAATCATATCTTACAAACGGGGATAGCACCCGAGTCTTTCTCGCAGGCATTGATCTCAGTGATTCCTAAAGATGGCAAAGTCCCAAAACAGTGTGTATCATACTGCCCCATTACCATCCTTATTATTGACGCAAAACTGTATACGTGTGTACTAGCCGCGAGGCTGGAAACCCATATGCCATCCCTAATGCACTCTGATCAAGTCGGATTCATCCCGGGCCAACAGAGCGCCGATACAACCCGCAAGACTACACAATACATGAAGCACGGAAAATGTCTAAAGCCCCCTCGCTACTATCCATTGACGCTGAGAAAGCGTTCAATATGGTGGAGTGGAATTTGCTTGAAGCGGTCTAAAGTAAAATAGAGCTCGGTCCGACGCTCAGAAGAGGGATCAAAACAGTGTACACATCACCCCAAGCGTTGGTTATGGTGAATTCTGAATACTCTAGGTGGTTCACCATCGAAAGAAGTACAAGATAGGGTTATCCCCTCTCAGCAATATTATTTGCTCTCTCTCTCTTAAACCCCTGGCCCAAACGCTCAGAACCGACAGCCAGATAGAAGGCTTGAGGGTACACAGAAGAGAATACAAACTCGCCTTATATGCTGATGACATCTTACTCCATATACAGAATCCGTTGATTTCAATACCCCGGGCCATACATTTTATAGAGTCATATGGCTTATTGTTAGGGTTTAAGATCAATCGGTCCAAATCTATACTTTTTCCCTTACACCAATCCACCTCCGAGTCATCCAGGGAACTCTCACAATTGGGTTTGATGATGAGAGGTTCTATGTTATGTTATTTGGGGGGTAATCTGATGAGAAATGTCGAAGAACTGTATGAGGCCAACTTCCCGCAACTCCTCTCCGCATTTCACGTGGACTTGGCAAAATGGCGGCTCCTCAATATCTCTTGGATGGGCCGATTGAATGCCATTAAAATGGTATGCTGTCCCAGGTTTTTATATCCTTTTAGGGTCCTTCCCGTGAGAATTCCGGATAGGTTTTTTAGCAAGGTGAAAAGGGCCATGTTACGCTTCCAATGGGAGGGAAAGAAACCAAGAATATCATATGATCTCCTCATACTACCTAAGGAAAGGGGCGGGGTGGACCTCTGAGACTTCAAATTGTACTACGAAACGGTCCTACATGTGCTTAAGTGCTAATCCCCCATCTACGAAATAGAAAAGATCTACAATGGGTCCAATTAGACAACGATAATTTAGCCCCGGCCACGGTCTCAGAGTAGTTATGGGTTTCAAGACCCAAGCTTCTGCGAAGACTCTGAGACCACCCCATACTCGGTACCATATGGGATATATGGAAGGAAGGGATGGACATAGTAGGGTTCACAACCTGCCCCACTCCCTTAAGTCACTTATGGGCCCTGGGAATTCGCAAAGAGATTCCGGACCACCCCAGATACCAAGCATGGTTCGATGCAGGCCTGGAGAGGGTCGGACAGCTGTGGAGAGGTGGGGTATTCTTGACAGTCCCGGAACTAGAGGAAGCACTCCAATTGAACCCAACCTCGGTCTTCCTATACTTGTGGCTCAATGGTGTATTGTCTAGAGCAGACTGGAGGTTAAAAATCAAAGGGAACTTACACCGTTTGAGAAACTCCTTGACTCAGTGGCTGAAACTAAGGGTCTGATTACACACATGTACCGTGCACTATTTGAAACCGGCTCGAGGACAATCTCAAAACTCAAGCACAGGTGGGAATTAGACTTTGGAAGAGAATTCGATCAACGCACAGGGATGAGGATATGTAAAACGCCCTCACGTGTTTCGATTGCCGCACAGTATAAAATGCATGCTATTAAATTATTGCATAGGTGGCAATACGACGCCTACAGACTATCCAAAATGTTTCAGACTACAAGTCCGATGTGCTGGTGGGAGTGTGGGACTAGAGCCAATTACTGGCACGTGTGGTGGGAATGTCCTAGGATGCAGGTGTACTGGAGTGAAGCTCTGGGCGGGATTAAGCAGATTGATGGAATTTTGAGAGAAGCAACACCTCTTGTAATGTTTAGTCTGGAGGAAGGAGATGATGAGGTGTTGAGTGTGGGTGGGATTTGGGCTCCCTTGTTGCTTGCGGCACGAGCCTGCCTGGTGATCCGGTGGAAAGCACAACAGCTCCCCTCTAAAAAAGAGTGGATCGGAGTAGCATCAAATATATGTACGATGGAACGAATCACTGCTGCCCTCCACGAAAGGTCAGCCCAACACGAGGTATTGTGGAACGACTTTACTGATATGTACGCCCCTGACCCTGCAAGGAACCCCAAATTAATCTATCAATGGGTGTAGACTAAACCAGTGAGATTCTTCAGTAAAAGTGCATAATGACAGCCCAGTATTCTGTGAAATGCCCAGCTAAGAACTTTGAGACTCCGGGTATTGTTGAACATGTAGAACAAACCAGAAAGATGGCCCCACACTGAGTGGGTCTGTATATTAATATGCTTTTCAAATGTGCTGACGACCTGTCCTGGGCAGGGGGAAGGGGGCGGGGGGTGGTGATTGCTCTATTGATGTTGGCACAGTATCAACCAAAAACAATATGGGCTCAGTTTCGAAAAGTGATATTAACTTGATGCTGAAACCAAATGTATGTCATTTATTTATTTATTTATTCTGTTGCATGAAAAACCAATAAAATCAAATAAAAAGATAAGGTAAAACAGTTCTAAAAAGACAGTTGGGGAGAAAGAAAGAAGCGAAAGAAAAAGACTTACCTGGAGGGTTGCTGCCTTGAGCGGCCCTCCAGGGACAACATCCTGAAAATGACACCAGGTGGCATCTGGGGAGAGCCCCCCAGTGACTAAACCGGGGGGGCCGAGCTGCTAGTGCCACGGGTAACTCAGCCGCCCCGCGGCTGTGGAGCTGTTGGCCCGCCCAGGGCTGTTGCCATGGGGATGCCTCCTGACCATAAGATGGCCGTGGGTGCAGCAGTGATCATGGTGGCGTACCCACAACATCAGGGACGCTGCCTGAATCAAAGATGGTAGCTTGGGCCGTGTACTGATGGGGCAGCAGCTTTGCTAACGGGACCACCCTGAAGATTCTAAAGCATGCCATGGATTTGGTGGTGAAAGTGGGTGGGCTCCCCAGCCAATGGGGCACACCCTGAAGATTCTGAAGCTCTGTGGTGTGCAGCGGGGACAACGGATGGCTCTCCCAGCCAATGGGGCCTATCCAGAAGACAGCACAATACCACAGGGCATGGCAGTGATAATGGGCAGACCCCCACTCACACAGAGGGCCACCCAAGACAATTGAAAGAGCCCTGCCTTCAGCCAGCTTTGCAGCAAGCACAGAACCAGCGCCACTAAGGACAGACCCAGGAAGGTACTGTGAAGGGGGTGACTGACTACAACATTAACCCCATTGTGACATAGTGTTTTATGTAGTATATATGTTGCTAGTCAATGTATTATACGACATGCGTTAGCGGCCATGTAGTTATGGTTAAGTTGCTCAACTCATAGGAAGAGCACTTTTGGGTGGCTTATAACTTCACTCCCCCTGGACGAATCCTCACCAAACTTTGCAAAAAAAGTATATGGCAAGTTTGTTGAGGTTTCGTCAAGGGGGGGCAAAGTTATAGGGGAGCCCAGATTTTTTTTTTATCCATAGACTGAATGGAAAAAAATGTTGCTCATGCCTACAGCACAAACGGCTGGATGGATTGTCACCAAATCTGCGGCAGGAGCAGCACCTTGATCCCAAAAATGTGATTTAGTAAATTTGGTGAAAATCCATTCTGTAGTTTTTTTAAAAACAGACAAAATATAGGTGCAAAAAAAATTGTGATATCTGGCTCTGATCTATGGAATAATTTTCCTGTTCACTCTGCGGACAGGACTCTGATTGGTCCCGTGGGCCACGTGATGTCCGCGAACATACAACGTGCCTACTGATTGGCTGGTCAGAAGCGTCATGTGTGTCATATTTTCCCAAAACTTTTTTATCCGCAGGTATTCTCAGATAGTGCACTGCAAACAGGGCTGGAAAACATGTTTTGGGGCATCTGGTGTTGGGAAGAGGGGCTGGAAAGGGTGGGGAAGTGAAAGATGGTTCATATGATGTATTTGTTTAGGTGGAAGAAGACTGTGTTGTGTCTGCTGCAGTCCGCGAACAACGCAGCAGTTCGCGGGTAGGACCTCAGGTGACCAGCTTATCTGGTAACTGCAGGCAGGCTTCATTAGGGTAAGGGAGTGGACTGTAGATGATATGAGGATGTTTGTATAGGCTGTATTATGCTGTGGTGCTTGTGGCAAGCCCCGCCATGCACCCAAGAGTCTGCCCACTGGTTGCAAGCACTGCAATAGTATGTGTAGAGAAGTGCACAGGGCCTCAGGCGGCTGGCTTATTGCACCCAAGAGTCTGCCCACTGGTTGCAAGTACTGCAATAGTATGTGTACAGAAGTGGACAGGGTGTGTGGCAACTGGCTTATTGGATTGCCCGAGGGTTGTGGCCACTGGACGGATTCTTGGGTGCATGGCTGTATTATGCTGTGGTAATTGTGGCCACCTACTAGTATCTTGGGTGCACCCAAGTGTCTGCCAACTCATTGCAAGTACTGTAATAGTATGTGTAGTGAAGTGCAGAGGGCTTCAGCCGGCTGGCTTATTGCACCAAAGAGTCTGCCCACTGGTTGCAAGTACTGCTAAAGTATGTGTACACAAGTGGACAGGGAAGGAACACAGTTTTAATAAAAATTATGTCTTTTTCTATAATACAAATATTTTTCTTAATGATATAGCTTTTGTGTGTTACACCTTTCCTTCCCATTAAAATGTGAATTTGAACTGTTTTCTTCTATACTATAAAATATTGTCTTGGGGTCCCCAGACAGTGAAAACAGTAGGTTTATGTAATGGACCTTGCTGTGGGGATTGTTTTTGTTTTGATTTGACCTCATTTGTACTGCCACAAGTGGACAGGGCCTCAGGCAGCTGGATAATGTGTGTGAGTTGTAGCCACTGGGCAGATTGTTGGGTGCATGGCTGTATTATGCTGTGGTGATTGTGGCCAGCTACTAGACTCTTGGGTGCATGGCCGGAAGTCTGCCCACTGGCTGCAAGTAGTGTAATAGTATGTGTACAGAAGTGGACAGGGTGTGTGGCAGGTGGCTTATTGGACTGCCCCAAGATTCTTGGGTTTATGATAGTCTGTGCAGTGGGTGCAAGTAATGTAATAGTATATGAACTGAAGTGGACAGGGCCTCAGGTGGCTGCTTAATGTGTGTGGGTTGTGGCCACTGTGCAGGTTCTTGGGTGCTTGGATGTATTATGCTGTATTGGTTTTGGGCAGTCACTAGAGTCTTGGGTGCATGACCGAAGGCCATGCACCCAAGAGTCTGCCCACTGGCTAGAAGTACTGTAATAGTACGTGTACAGAAGTGGACAGGGTTTGTGGCAGCTGGTTTATTGGACTGTCCCTAGATTCTTGGGTGTATGAGAGTCTGTGAAGTGGGTGCAAGCAATGTAATAGTATGTGAACTGAAGTGGGCAGGGTCTCAGGTGGCTGCCTTATGTGTGTGGGTTGTGGCCACTGGGCAGAGTTTTAGGTGGTTGGCCCTATTATGCTGCAGTGGTTGTGGCCAGGCCCCAGAATCTTGGGTGCATGGTCATCCAAAGAGTCCAGGGCCTGGCCACAACCACTGCAACATAATACGGCCATGCACCCAAGAATGTAACACTGGCATATGAATTGCACAAACATGTGTATATAAATGCATTTTGCTGATTACAAAGAAGCATGACATCAATCAGTGTATGTATTGTTAAGGCACTGTACACCTTTTTAGTACTCAGTGATAGAATACCATTGAAGTCGCAATAGCAGATTTGAATATTGTGGCACTGTGGGCACATATTTTCTTTGTTGCATGTGGAAATGCAGGAGAAATCTTTCTTTCATGGTCTGTGATTAAAATAAAACATAACATGTTAGGGGATGTACTTCATAATGTTGTATTGTACTCAATTTCAGACATTCATGTACTTTGTGGACCCTCATAATTAGTGCATTACAAGTACCATGCTTCAAACAAGTGTACTGTGCAATGTGCTCAGTTCCTGTGTGTATTTTCATAATCATTGGGTCTGTGGGAAATAAAATCTATGCAGGATTTTAAAAAAACCTTCTACATTCATTTGATGTTATGTGGCACAGTCTTTCATTGACGCGTGCAGTACTTACAGGAATGTTTTAGGTGCACATCTTTGTGGTCTTGGTGATATAAGCACTGTTGCAGTAGGAGGAATTGAAATGGTGTATGTGTTTTGCTTTTTGGAAGTGGTGGTGCTATGGTTGCAGTAAGATACCAGTTGGCGTATTCTAACTGTTTATCTGTTTCCTCTTTTTAACAGTATTTGTTTATGTTTGATTGCTGTTGGTGTTTTCTAAGTACTGTACTATTGCAAAATAATATTGCAGTATTTTGGGGGCAGTTAGGTACCTGTTGGCTTATTATAACTCTTGGTAGTTTGAAAGATGTTGAGGGTATGTTCTGTAGTACTTTCATTGCTAAAGGTTGATTTTAGCAGTTTCACCGCTGGAAGTAACAATGTACTACTGAGGGTGTACTAAGATGCCAGTTGATGTATTCTGGTTGTTGATACTTAATAAGTCTTGAAGGGTTTCCTCAGAATAACTTTCATTTTTGCTGGTGGATTTTAAATTGTGGAGCAATGGGAAGTAATATTGCAGTATTATAGTTGCAGGTAGATACCAGTTGGCATATTCTGTTTACAGGGTATGTTTTCAAGCACCTTAGTTTTTGTTGGCAGATTTCCATTTTTCACTATTGCCAAGTGCCACTGCAGTATTATGGGCGTAGTTACATGCAGTTGCGTATTTTGTTGCAGTTGTATGGGCATAGTTAGACAGCGGTTGCCTTATTCTAACAGTTGGTCATTATACAGGTCATTGAAGACAGTTTGTAGACCCTCATCTTCAGTACTATGGGTGAAACAATATTAGTGTGTGTTTTCCACAATTGTTGTTTCTGTGCCTATAATAATTGGGTCGTGGGGGAAAAAAACTGTATAGCAGTGTAACTGATGTGCTCATGGGACCGTTGTTGTACGCTAAATTGTTCCAGTTTCTCAGGGCGGAAGGTTATTGTTTGTTTGCATTTACATATCTGTTGGGTATTTCCACAGTAGGCTATGCTACTTTTGTACACCAGTGAGTACATTTTGGTTTCAAGAATATTAAGTAGGCATTGGCAAGATTTGCTGGTAATCTCTGCTTCAGAGTAATGGAAGTATCATTGCATTCAAACCACTCACATTTCTTTTTAATGTATGCAGTATAGTGACATGCTGACATGCAGTGGTTGTGACACCCGTGTGGTAGATTGTGCCTAGTGTTGTGAAGGTTTTCTTGGCAAGTGATACTTGCCCGTGTCTGAAGCTAGTAAGTTTGCAGTTGTTTTTGGTACCATCTGCATTATATCATAAACGCATTACTATTACATATTGGTTATGTGAGTTTATCTGTAAGATGGAAAGATTGTCTGAATTGTTTGCATTTGGTACCAGCTGCTGAAAAGGGATGGATTCACAGTTAGGTATAGATACATACACAAAGCGCAACAAAGCAACTTGTTTGTGCGCAACATGGCTGCAGAGAGTGCATGCATGTTTACACATGTATGAAATCTGGAAGATTTCATTTATAGGTATGTTTTTGTTTTCCAGTACTTGCAGTAAGTACATTAGAAATTCTTGTGGATATTCATGTATGTTTATAGTGAATCTGCCATTCCCGCCTTATTCCTGAGACACTGTACGTGTTGTCAGGATTGTTTGTTGCATTTCTATGAAGTAGTAGCATTTGCAAACACAACTGGTCTGTGCCGTTTAAGTAAATGTTGTCAATAATTGGTGACAATTGGAATAGAACATTGATTGCTACATTTACATAGCAATTTACACCAGTTGTGTTGGAAAATTTGAATGGACCAGACAGTTCTGTGTCCGAGTCATTTGATGGAAGTCCACTTGCTTTTTTTGAAGAGGAACTTTTCTTTGCGTACTTGGGTTTGCATTTGCCTTTTCACTACATCCTTCTGTGGTTGTGCTAATTGATGGAGTAGCAGCTGGTTTTAGTTTCTTTGGTGGTGCTGTTGGGAGATCATTTATAAGTTGTGTTTGCACTAGTTTTCTTTTACCAAGTTATCCTTTTTGAGTAACAGGGTACATTTTGAGATGGGGTGTGTAGAGTGCACGTAGTCTGTTGTATTCTACGATGCAAGGAATGTCAGCCTTGAATTTGCTTGCATCGAAATTGACAAGAAATAGTCCTTCAAGTATACGTAGGTATGACAGTGCTACGTAGCTCAATCCTTCTTTAAAGACTGTGATGCCAATGTAAATCAGTGCTTGATCTAGGATTAGACCTTATGATTTATGAATAGTGACTGCATATGCAAGAGACAGAGAAAACCCTTCTCTGTGTACATACATGTCTTTGAAAAGAAGGAATCGGGCTGTTGAGCATCCTATTCTTTCAACTTCTGAAAGTTTGGCAAAGTAGATGTTGACAAACTGAACGCTGTTGTCACGTGGGTATGTCTGGAAGACAACAACTGTACAAAGTGTTCCATTAACTAAACCTTTCTTCACATCAAGGTTATGCTTTAGCATTACTTTTTAGTTTGAACACAATGTTAACATTTTCTCCAAACCAGCTGTGTTGGAGATCGAGTGTTCTAAGCTGCTTAGTAGTGCCGTTGCTTGTTGACACATAGGCACTGTCATACTGTGCACATCCAGTTTGTCTGTGGCGTAAAATTGCACAATTTGCTTGCAATTCTTTTTTCAACATTGTTTCATTGAATTGTGCAAGCACACCAATCTGAATGCTTTTCAAAATGTTAGCATAAGTGAGGTCTGCAGACTGACACATGTTTGGAGTTTGTTCTTTGTATTGTAAATGTTGCCAGAGATTTACATTTCTGATGCTGCCAAGTGTTTTATGGCACAGTTTGTGTCCTAAGGTGTTAAAAATAGGTTCACTGGTGTTAATTGAAGAAGATCTCCGAAAACAATAACGTGTTTTCCTCCAAACAGTTCTTTGTAGGTCATTTAAAGGACCTCTTGAAATCTGAGGTGAATCAAAGCCAACATTAGCTTGGAGACCATGCTCACCTCATCTATTAAGAGCATTTTCATGTGTTTCAAAATTCTACGTAGCTCCACAGTAGCTTCTGGTGAAGGTTTGTAGTAGTCTCATTTGTTTTGGTGTTCTACTGGAAGGAGTAGCAATCGGTGTAAAGTAATACCACCTATGTTGCAGGCAGCTAAACCTGTGGGGGCAGTTATAACAGCTGAAAGCTTGTTGTTTTTCAATTGTTGGAGGAAGTTGCTGATGATTTTTAATAAGAATGTTTTGCTTGAACCAGCTTCACCACTTACATTCAGGAGTTTAGGTTTATAGTTTTGACAGGTGCAAGTTTTAGTTTCATGCTGCACACCATTTTCAGTTTCTTTAGTTGCTTCCAGGAAAATTATACTCTGTTCATCATTCAGCTGTGATTTCAGAACAGCAAAGTTTTCATCAGATTCATGATACTGACACGTGTTGTTTTCTACTTCAGTCATGGCTAGTTCTGCCTCATTTATTATGATTGGCTGTCCAAGTGGTTCTTGACTTCCTGTAAGAGAAGGTTGACTGCTCTCTGGAGTGTCTACATTTAGTGGTGCTTGAAGTTCTTTCACTTGTTGGAGTTCATTGTCCAACATGTTTTTGTACTGTTTGAAATGTATATCTGTTATAGTGCTTTCACTCGCATTGAAAGCATCTTCATAGGAGGCACGGGTGTTCAATAAATCTTCTTCTTTTCTCCATAGTTTAAAAAGTTGCAGTAGGGACATGTAGTAAAGTTCTCTATGTTGAAGAGTTTTAAATGATAGCTTCATATGATTAATGAGGCTGAATTTGGTAAGTTTAACCATGCTTCCCTCACAACTGTTGACCATGTATTTACCTTTTTCCTCATCTGATTTAATATTATTTTTGTATGAGAAGTTTTGGGCTATGTGGTATAGACACATGGTTTCCAAAGCAGTGCTCCTGTTTGGGTAGTATGTGCCCAATAACTTGTTTTCAAAATGTCCTGGCTGTTGGGATTATTTTTGGCTATTGTTTCTATTTCTTGGTACGGTTTGAGAACTCTTTTTCTGGCTGCAGCAGGACCAAGGCTTAGCCAGACTATGCTTTCAGATTTCCTATATAAGGCTAGTCTGGTTAAACAGTCTGCAGCTTCATAGCAAACACATTCTCTATGGGAGAGCATTTTTATGCCAAAGCTGTATAATATTTGTGACAGTGTTTTGTCAGATATGTCAATATTTCGATATGTCGGGATGACGATATGTCATCCCAGAGGTCTTTCAGCTTGTTTTCTCAGCTTTGGTTGAGTAGGCTGTGACATATCGTACAACTGCAGTGGAATTGTATGTAATGTACTGCACATCTATGTTTGCATTCCACAGGAGGGCAATGATTGCATTGTAGTCATTGATGTACTTTGATGCTTCACTTCTTTTAATGCAGTATGTGTTCTTAGGCGATTTGCCTTTTACACTGTGTCTAAAAGAAGACATGAAGCTGTTTACTTGTCCTTTTGCTGAAACTGGTCTAGGGAAACCAAAGCGGCATTTGGTGTAGTATTTGCCTTTGTTTTTATATCTGCATCGACAATACCTGCCACATTTTTGTCTTTGAAACTGTAAAATGTGTGCATGTAGCTCACTATGTGCGCTTTCTGAAGGGATTTTGCAAGTGACATATTTGTGAATGAACTGCAAAACAGTGGCATCACTGTCCTGACCAAATTTAGGAGCATCTTTAATCCACAAAAGCATGTAGATGTGTGGTGCTCCTCTGGATTGATAATCCTTTCTCCAAAAGAAGTGTTACACTTCTCAGAGGGGAGTAATTGTTCTATTACAGATGAAGTGCAGCATGGCAATAAAGCAGTGATGGAAGTACTTTGACACATTTACAGGGAGAGCAGAGTTCTCCTGGTGTATTCATGTCTATCCCTGCTTTGTTTTTGTTTGCTATGTGTAGAAAATTGTGCAAGTTTTCCTATGCATACTCTGCACAACTTAAAGTGACAAACCATGTGGGTGGGCCAAGGTTGCGTAGCATACACCATACATCTGCATGATGTCGGAACCAGTATTCTTTTGTACCATGCATGTTTGCCAGAGATATGTAAAACTTGACTGTAAAACTTCATCTTTCTCTTGCACCTTTTGAAGTAACTTTGTAGCAGACATGTTTAAAAAATTGGAACCTGTTTTCAATGTGTGTGCAACTTCCGTAACATAGATTTGCTAGTTCACTTTGAAACAAGAGGTGGAATATGTACTCAATGTTTTGTCTGAATCTGGGGTCTTCAGAATACATTCGTGAAGAGCGGTGTTCTAATGCTGTTATTTGTGTACATCTTTCATCATACCTTCCACCTTTTCCGGTAGGAAAGTGTAGAGGAAAGGCCCGTGCTTTTACACCTTTTTCCCATATGCTGATTGGAGATCCTTTGGCTTGCTGCATTTGATATGTTTCTAGTGCATTGCATATTGTGTCTTTCGAGTGCAGTGGGTGAATTGTGTAGTGGTCTCAAATATTGGATTCTGTAGTAGGATCTAGAAGTTCAAATTGGCCAGTTGATGTGGAATCCTGAATTATTTTGGTGGATTCTCTCAGGTTTTTTTCATTGCTTATTTCTTTGCAGTATTCATTGGTCTCTTTAAGATATTGCAGGGCTGCTCTAACTTCGTTAAGTCTACTAGTTGCTGCCAAATATCTTTGTCTTTTGTAGGTACACCATTCACTAGGATAATCAAAGATTGATCTATTGACTGTTGCACTCCCAGAGTGTCTACATTTTCTTTACAATCTAATGGCAAATAAACTACTTTGCCATGAATGCCTTTCAATAATTCAGAAGGAGGCAATTTGGCTGTTTTCGGTTGAAGGAGTGTTATCGCTTGAAATGGGTGTACTGTTTGGATTACAATGTTCTCATACAAATTAAGCAGTTGGAGTGGTTTTGGAAGTGGGAATATTTCCAAGTTATTAGTGATAGCCTGTAACGGCATTTGGTTATTATCAAGCTTTGCAGTGCAGTATGTGCAAAGTATTGAGGGGTTAGACATTTCGTATTTGTTTTCTGCTATAAGGTAGAGAGCTAAATGGAACCATTGGGATTCCTCATTGTCTGCTATTTTGTATGCTATATCTGCAATTTTGGTGCTCTTGGAATACAAAGTTCTGTGACAACTGTCATGATGCCTACCCCTGGGGAACCAGACCAGGCCCAGCAACCCCGGAAGCAGGCACCAAGTTGTTTTGAGCAAACCCAAAAACCCCTGTTAGGGGCTGTTTGGGTGCGGTCCTGGCACCTATGGCGCCAGGCTCATATGAAGAGTCAGTCCTTGGGCCATAGGCGCCAGGCTCATAGAGTAAACTTACCTGGTGCAGACCATGCTGCAGAGCTCCAAGCCAAATGAAGCTTGGAAGGGACTATTTTACCTAGGGACTATTTTTTACTTGGGTGGGGCTGGGGAAGAATACTCACCTGGGACTACTTTGGAGGCTATTTAAACCACGCCCGAAAAGCAGCACACGCTTCGCATTATTCTGCATCCAGCAGCGTAACGCTCACCGTGTCTGCAAGCCTGCATCCAGTCTTCTGCCACGCCCGCCTCGAGTCTGCAGCTCCTAGAAAAAGGGAGGAACAGAAGGAGAAAGGTTAGAATAAGAGAAAACCTTCGATCCTTACCTGGATTCCGGATCCACCGCACCTTCAAACTGGAAGAAAGAAGAAGCATTTACGTGCGCCGCCTCACCTGCTGCAGCGCCGCGCTGAACTCACCGGCCCTCGGAGCATCCTCACGATCCACCGCATCCTTCTGCACGTTTCGCCGCATTCTGGCACATAAGGGGAACACAAGAACAGCAAAGGTGAGCCAAGGAAATAAACAGAGGCAATAGTAACTACCCCCATAGACTTACCTGATTACTGACGGGGGTACTATTCCTCTTCACGGGTTGGCGCAGTCTTCATTGCATCCTCACCGCACCCCGGCCCCTAAGGGGAACAAAAGGACGACAAGGTGAGACAACAGGACAATAAGGGAAACTCTTCTCACTGCAATAGACTTACCTAATTTTACCGCCGGAGGCATAATTCCTCGAACTTCATATTTTCTCGCCACACCTGAATAAGGGAACAGGCAGCTTACATTCTGGCCTTATTTTATTGAACTGTGTAGGATAAGCCAAATCCTTACCTGAACTTCGTCAGCTACCACGAGGAACTCTTCGTTGGTGTCAAGCTGCAAACTGCAAGGAATCGGACAAGAGTGAAAGTCAGACATGTGAACTCTTACGAACTACATATTTTTTGGAGTCATTATTGTTCTGGAACTCACCGATTCCTTCGAGCCAGTGAAGCAACTGGTTATCAATGCGCCCCTGCGCTCAATGCAGGATGGAGAGCTCATCTTTTCAGACCATCAGGTGAGACTATAGGATTGGACATCAAAGGTGATCTGTGGGGAGAACATCGGTGGTGTGGGGAATTTACACTCGACTCCACGGGTGGTTAATTCCCTTTCTCCATTTGCAGAAGGATATTCCTACAGGCCAAGCAAATGAAGCTAGGTGGGCCAGTCCAGTCCGTCATCTCGGCCCTACGCGTCACATTGGTGGAGACCGCAGCTGTCCAGTTCAGATCGACGCCTCTGTGGGAGCCAGGTTAGCGTAACACAACATAGACATACTTGGTTTGGTACTTCAGCAGATGTACTTTGCTATTTCTTTTTTGTATGTGTGTAACAGAAGGTTGACATCCGCAAGGTTGTCGATACTCTCTTCTAAAGTTACTGGATTTTGTAAGTGCACTTCACTTCCAAAATATTTGCTTTGGATGAGGTGCACAGCCATTTGCAGACTGTACGGATTGGTTTGGTGCAACGGAGAGTTGATCGTAAGTTTGCTGGGGATACTCTTTCAATCAGCTTTTCTTCTGCCATAATGGTACTGTCTACCTTTTTATACCCTCAGCCACTGCTATGTATGGCAATTGGGTTTCTTTGCTCTTGTTTGTATGCCTCTTCATTGAAATATGGCTCTGTGCTGGTTGTTTGAATCCACTCACCTGCAGAGAGGTTTTCAAAGTTATCTATGTTGATGTTGTGTATGTTGTGAAGTACTTTTTGTAGTTTACTAATTCATTTTGTTAGTGTTTTCATTCTGTTTCAAATTAATATAAAAAAAAATGTCCTTTTGAAGAGCATTGCACTGTCTATGAGAGCTTCCAGGATCAGTTTTCTGCGGAAAGTTTGAAGGGGTGAGCGTGATTTCTCCCCCGTTTTTTTAAGGTTCTTAAGAACTCTAAGGTGGAACATTTTTTGTAAAATTCATTTTTTGGAATGCTTACCTGTGGCTGTGTTAACATTGGTAGGTGCAGTGTTAGCACTACTGGTAGTTGCATTCTTCTTAATACATTTCTTTTTAGTTTTACATTTTGGAAGAGGGGTTATACTTTTTTCCTGCTACATGGTTCCGTTTTGCTCAGTGACTGTATTAGCTATTTTGTTCGCAAAAGTCTGCTAGAGGTGGATGGCTATTTTGCAAGCTTTGAGTTTTATCTGCTCTATTTCTGCATTTTTTTCTATGGAGTTGCCTTTTGATAAGCATTCTGTTGTGTCTGGTGGAGAGAAAAGCAAAGTGTGGGTTTGGAAGTTGTGCAACGTATTTGTGTGCACTGTGTATGAGAGTTTGACTATGAGGGTAGGCATACATAGAGGGGTGTGTGATTGTGTAAAGGGCTGTTATTTTCGTTTGGGAAGGATGTAGGGTTATGCGTGTGTGTTTCTGTGTGAAAGGTTTGCATCAGTGTGTGTGACAGTGTGCTGTGCCTGAAGAAGTAAGGATATTACGAAGTTTTCACAAAACTATTGGGTATTCCCAGACTGGTGTTCAGATGACAATACAAAGCGTGGACCTGCTAAGGTGCAATGAGTAAAAGTGAATCAACTGCTGTTGGGATGGATAGAAATTTCTAGGGTACAATACTCCAACACTGCACCGTCTCAGTAACAGGCAGAACACTATTACAGTACTTCACTTACTTTGTTGGATGTGAAGTGTAGGTTTCTTCTGGGTTTTATCTTCCACTGGAGATGTCACTGGGTTTCAAGAAGCTGCTCTTCACTGCAATTGCGAAAGAAGGAAGTTAGTGGGTATGTGTGATAATGGCACAGTGATTTCACTAGGAGAACACATTATTTAAGATTGTAGCAGGATTTGTTGGCAGGAAGAGTTAGTATGTGTGTTCCATTGTACGGCACTGCATAGGAATGGGGACTTGGGAGCATCTGCATTGTTGCTATGGGGGCACTGTTGTATTGATAAGTGTGCCCTATGGGGCT
Source organism: Ambystoma mexicanum (assembly GCF_040938575.1). Taxonomy (NCBI): domain Eukaryota; kingdom Metazoa; phylum Chordata; class Amphibia; order Caudata; family Ambystomatidae; genus Ambystoma; species Ambystoma mexicanum. Next base: position 896,028,271 of record NC_090924.1, read on the forward strand.
GCACCTTTGCAAGTGTGTGAATTGTTGTTGTACTACTTGCTTTGGAAATGGAGTAGTGCAAGTTCTCGTAGTGTGAGAAAAAAGCTCAGAAAGAGGTACAGATTAGAAAGAAGAATGTTACCGTGTGTGGATTTTTATTAACTTTCCCACACATAGATGCTTGCTACATGAGTGCAGAAATTCTTTCCTGTTCTTTCATTTATTTATCCAAATGTACGTATGCACATGCCATGCTTTCCTAACCTACATTCAGTTTCCCTTTTCTGTGTGCATTCCAGGCATTTGACATAGGATCTGGCACTTGAACCTGCTATGCAAATGTTCCCAATGTGTTTTTACAAAACAAATCACAGAGAGTGTTGCTTAAATTGAAATATGTGGTTTGCAGCTGTTATGCAAGCGGGCAGTAAAAGAAAACCTTGAAAGCACACAGCATTGTAAGTAACTGTCACTTGATGTCAGGAGATGGGACAAATAAGAGTATGATTATTGACTAGGTTATGCAGGGTAAGTGGGAGGTACCCTTTTCACATGCATTCAATCTATGTACTTGCTATGCTTTGGTAATATACATGCAGTTTTCGTTTTCTGTGTGCATTACAAAATATATGCATACCTGTAGTTTGTGTTGATGAATGTAGATGTGGATGAATCTAGAAGTGGAAATCTTGGAGAGTTTTACAGTTCTTTTGGATGCAGGTATTTGTATTTGTATTTGTAGTATGTTACAACAGTAACAGTGTTTGAGAATCACAGGAGAGCTGTACTCTGAGTGTTGTACAGGACATCTGCAGTGTTGGACTGTGTTGACAGAGTTAGATGTAGAGATCTTGGATGTGATTGGTGGATGGGCGTGTGACTGCGTAACAGTAGCCAATGAGAGAGTGTTGCAAAGAGTCAAGTGGAAAGGGAAGAAGGGCTCCATGAACACTGCAGTAGTTTGCGGATAGCACGTGCCATATCCGTGGCTTGTCAGCATGCCTGGCATAGAAATGGGACTGTGGGGATTAGCCAATCAGGTGTTCAGGGTGTGCTTTGCAGGAAGGAAGGGAAATACTTGTTTCCATTGCTCTGTTGGTTGTGTATTGAAGATATCTGGAGTTCATGTATGGATAGTGGGAAATTCCTTTGTAAGTTATCTGGAGAGGTATGAAAAGGCAAGAGGTGTTTCTGCTGATCTCGGTTTTCCAGGCCTGCAGGCTTTGTGGTACAGTCAGCATGGCTGCAATTTGCAGGCACTGCTTGCTCGTTGCAGAAACATGGCTGCGTTTTGTAGTCCTGATGTTTTGGTTTTACACTGTGGAGGAGAGCATTTGGGCTACATCAGTGCTCCAAGTTTGGTTCATGTACTGAAGTTGTTGGTTGAAGAACTGATGCTGCTTTTCCCTTCTGCAAAGGTGTTTTTTTTCTGAAATAACACCTAGAGCGCAATGGAACAACCCCAATGTATTTAATCCCCAGCAAAATGTTGGAAGGTGCCTTGTTAATAGAGGCATGGGTAATGTTTTGTGACATGCTGAGATGTCTGTTTTCTCCAATTACAACATTGACTCTCTTAGTGTGCACTATTTCACTCCAGATGGCGTTTCGTTGTCCATTCTTGGAAATGCTTGTTTTTTCTGCAATCTAAGGAATGCTTTGCAGAGGTTGAGGTAAGGCAGTGAGGAGGAAAAGAAGAGAAAAAACCCCAAAAAATAGAAAACAAAAGGTGCTTGTTTAGTAGCACCTAAAAAAGGCTATTTTCAGAGCCACAACAATAGAGGAAATCTCCTACCCTGGGTTAGATTTCTCTCCCCACCCCCTTGATTTGGCCAATTTATCCGTGAACACTGCGGTAGTTCACAGATCGAATGTGCCACATCTGGGGCGCTTTTAAGGATGGCAGGCATGGAAATGGGACTGTGGAGGCCAGGGGATTGGTCAATAAGGTTCCCTGGGTGTGGTATGCAAGGATAGAGTGTGGCAGAGGCTCTGTTTGCTGGGAGGAGTGATGAGTATGGCTATAGCTGTGTCTTTCAGGAGGCAGTGTGTCTGGAGTTTGGGGACTCTTACATACATTAGTTCTCAGGTGTATGCAGAGCCCTGTGGAGTGGCTGCACATCTTGGATTCCCTCATGTGAATGTGCACTGGTATGGAGTATGTGGCATGAAGTGGCTGGATTTGCTTCCCCTTTGTGCCACTCTGGTGACGCAGGATCATCTAGCCATTATTATTGTTCATTGTGGAAGGAACAGTTTAGGCCATGTTACTGGAAGCTCTCTGCAGTTTGCCATGAAGGAGGCACTTGGAAAAGTCATGGACATGTTTCCAAACTCTCGAGTAATTTTTTCGCGCATTGCCCAGAGACAGATGTCGCTGTGCTCTTCATCATTTGGTCCGCAGATGTAGTCAGCCAGGCTCAATTTCAACCAGGCTGTTTGTACATTTTTACTAGATGTTGCTATGTCTTCCTTCCACAATGAAAACATTACATTTCGTTACACCAACATTTTCTGCAGAGATGGCGTCCATCTTACTGATGCTGGCAATCACTGTTTTTTGCGCATTATCGAAAACGCTTTGCAGCCGTACTTGCAAGCAGAGCAAGCATTTGTGTACTAGGTGGTGTCCAGACATTTGGTCGACTGAAAACTGGTCAAAAGACATTTGGTCGACGCAATTTGGTCGAAAACCAAATGGTCGAATTTGTTTTTTATTTATATATATATATTTTTCGGTTTTTCGTTTTTTTTGAAAAAAAAGGGTTTTTTAGAAAAAAAAGGGGGTGAGGGGGACCCCCCCAAAAAACAAAAAAGGGGTGAAAATAAAAAAACAAAAAAATTCGACCATTTGGTTTTCGACCAAATTGGTTCGACCATTTGTCCAGTCGACCAATTTTTTTTCGACCAAATGTCTGGTAACCGTACTAGGTGTTGGCCACTTCAAAACTTCCAAGAACACTAAAAAACAAAAAGGCTCTTTTCAGAGCCACCACTTTCTCCCAGAACAGAAGGCAATGGTTTACATGCTGCCACCCCCTGCATGCTTTGGACCGCGCTGTCAGCGGACTTCACAGACTGCGCAGGGGCCTGCACCATTTCATTGTCACTGCTATTTTTAAACTGTGAAAGGTGGCTCTGAAAAGAATCGTTTAAAAAATATTTTTGTGTTTTGTGATTTTGGGGATTTTTTTAAATATGACACACAAGGGAGGGAGGGGTGGGAGGGTAGGGAAGGGGCACCAACCACAGGGATAAGAAGGGGCAGTAGGAGATAGGAAGATGTTGGGTGAGCTTCAATGAGGTAGGAGGCACTTTCCTTTGTGGTCCCGGACCGCAGCCTCGAAACCACTCCAGAACTGCTCACCTCTGCAGAGTACCACATCGCAGTACACACAACACAGTGACCTTTGAAAGGTAAGGGTCTACTGCGGTGCGTATGGCCTGCGAGGGATCTGCTTCCCCATAGGAGTGTCCCTTGTGGTGGCAGGAGCAGATGTCGAGGCTGCTGCAGTGGAACTCAACCTACTAACCTGGTCGAAGAGGATGACCCTCCGAACTGCTGCTTTGTGGTTGGATCTCAGGTGTCGCTGCATGGAGGCAGTGCCATAACTATACAGCTCAGGTTTGCTGTGACTGAGAATCATGTGGCAGTCATTGCAGCAAAGCTTGGCTGCTTGTGCCTTGGCTACCCCACAATGATGGTAAAAAGCCTCCACACCCAAGGCTCACATCGGCAGCTGGTAGAGGGGTCTTCCACTACCTCATCCACATCATCTTCTTGTTCCCCCTCTGCATCATCACGCCTGTTAACCTCCCCAAATCCTTGGAAGGGTGGTGGAGGTGGTGGGGGTGGTGCTGTGGCAGAGGCAGCAGATGCAACATCAGTGGATGCCATTATGCAGGTAATCCAGCTAATCAGGGAACTGAGCAGTTCAGCAATCAAGCAATGTGGAGCAGTAGTCCAGCAATCCAGCAATGTGGAGCAGTAATGCAACAATCCAGCAATGTGGCACATTGTCTGCCCTGGAAATCCAAAAACAGAATGAGTAGCAACACTGAAGGGTGGCATTTTATAGAGGTGCTTGGGAGCACTTTGCAGACAGTTGCGCGCTTTGCGGACATTTCGAACCTCAAGCTGGCTCAGAAAGTTCCCAAAAGTATCCAGAACACAAGGGGCATGGCCTGGGACCTCTGCAATGGTGATGTTTCACAGTAAAACTCCTTGGATTGACCAAAAATCACTTTTTTACTGTTCGGCGGCCCGGGACCATGTTCACGAATAAAGGCCGACACTCAGCGTGGGTGCGGTCACATTGTGACATTGCGAACATTCGCAAATGGAATGGCTGTCCGTCGTAGGACACCTATTGTGCGGGATCCATTGTGCGCATGCACCTAGGTGTCCTACGGACAGGTTTGGGCTCCCCGAACTAATTAAAAGTGTGACACACATGCGGCGGACAGTTCCGAACAGGCACAGTGTTCGTAGGACCCATGAGGTGTGATGTGCATGTACCCAGGTGACTGCCGGACAGGGTTGGGCTCCTCGAACTAATCATACTACGTCACTGCTTTGCGGACAGACACAGTGTTCATAGCACCTAGGGGGCGTGATGCGCATGTGCCCAGGTGCCTGACAGACAGGGGTGAGCTCCCCGAACTAATCAAAGTACTTCACTGCTTTGTGGACATGCCGGACAGGCACAGTGTTTGTAGGTCCCAGGGGCATGATGCGCATGTGCCCAGGTGCCTGACAGACAGGGGTGAGCTCCCCAAACTAATCAAAGTATGCCACAACTTTGCAGACATGCCGTACAGGCACGTTGTCCATAGGACATAGGGAACGTGATGTGCGTGCACCCAGGTGTCTGCAGGACAGGGTGTGGGCTCCCTGGACCAATTAAAGGTATGTCACAACTTTGCAGGCATATCCAGACAAAGCGCTGAGTCCTACGGACATCTCTATTTTGATTGCGGACAGGCGTGGTGTCCGTAGGACACCTCCATTTTGATTACGGACAGGCCAGACAGTTGCGCGCGCTGCAGACTCCTAACGGGGCTTTTAAAAAAGAAAACACACACACAGCAACGGTGTACACATATAATTTTATTTACGCACACCAATACACACAATTAGGAAAGGGAAGGGGTAGCTGAAATGGAAACATCTAGATGGGGTTTTGCACAGGCTGGTCATCAGGGGAGAAAGGGATTGAGGTCTCAACATAACATCTTTGCTTACAGGGAATTTGTGGTGATGGTAGGCTGGGACAAGGGGAATGGGTACAGGTGCAAGTTGGACAGTGGTATTTTATATTTTCCATTATATACATTTGAACAAGTAGGTTGAAATCACACAACTGTCATTCAATTGGTCCATTTCTGTCCCTAGGCTCACTCGCTCATTGGCCACATTGTCAGTTTGGATTTGAATGTGCTCATGTACTTGTGTAGTAGCTGGTGTGTCCGGGATAGTCCCTTCATTTCCAGTATGCACTGTTAAACAAAAAAACTTGTTTCAGTTACATGTGAAGCAATGTGTATTAAATCTCTTACTTTTGAAACTGCACTCTGTACCATTGGAGTTACTGGGCCTCATTACGAGATGGGCGGAATGGGATTAACGGCGCCGAGAATGATGCCGGCGCCGTTAATCACATTCCACCCTATTACGAGCTTTCCTCGCGGGACCCGCTCTGGATGTCTGGTTTTCCCAGACGTCCATACCGGGTCCCGCGAGGGGACCAACAAGCTAACAACGGGCCCGTTATTAACGGGCCCGTTGTTAGCTCCCTCCCCATTCCCATTGAGCCCTAAGGGGGCTCAAATGGGAATGGTGAAGGACCGGGTCCGGGTTCCCTAAAGGAGGAAATACCGGGCCCTCCAAAGTTGGAATGGCCCGGTATTTCCCCATTCAGGGAACCCGGACACGATTTAATACCATGGCTACCTCCAAAGTCGTAATGAGGCCCGCTGTCTTCCAAGAGGGAAATTCCCCTCAAGCCACTCCAGGGTGCTTGCCATTTCTGTGTAAAAGAGAGAAATACTTTTTACTAGTCATGTACACAGAACAAACTGCACAGTTATAGGAAAAAAATGTAGTGTACTTACCACTTTCTAGTACAGTTCTGCTGCCACTACTTTGCACTTGTCCCACTGAGAGTTGCTTCTCAATTTCTATGTAAAGCAGCAATGAGGTAATAATGTTGGAAACATAGGTTATTTTTCTGCTTGGTGCATTCCATTATGTTGCGCACTCTATGCAGTTGCACTGCTGCTTTTATCAGTACAGAGTTTGTAGACCTACTTCATTTTTCCTTACAATTCAGTTATGTGTTGCTCTTTAAACATGTTCAGTTTCTTTGCTGCATGCTACCATAATGTAAGACAACCCGTGAGCTTTTGGGCAGTGTGGATATGCCCAAATCTGCCCAGGTCTGCGGACAGTCGCATAGTCTGCGGACCATGTGGTTATCAGCATTGGGCCAGGGGGTTCAGTATGTTGTATAGTACATCTACACAAAAGAAGGCTAAGAATGGACCAAAGCGTATACCGTCCTTTTGCCGACAGTCTTTTTTAATGGATTTTTTGCTGACAAAAATCCATCAAAAAACTCATTCAAATGTATATCGGGGATGGGTAAGGGTATAAAAGGGTTGGAAGGGGGTTGGGGCAACAATATAGGGAAATGGGGGGCTTGGGTGGGGGACCCCCAAATTAAAAAAAAAACATTTAGATGAGTTTTTAATGGATTTCTGTCAGGAGAAAATCCATCAAAAAGTAAGTAAAGTAACATAGATCCGGACCAAAGGATATTTCAAAATTGTTCACACACTACCAGCCGAGTAGGATCCTAAGATCAGCGGGTGTGAATTGCCTGGAGCCCATTAAATTAAAATACCTCTTCATGGAGTAATCCTTTGCCTGGAATGCCTGAAGAAAAAAGAATAAACTTCCCAAAAAACTGAGACATGAAATAAAGTTAACTGGGCTCAAAAAGCACATTCTCACAAAAAATCCATTCCCTGATTCCACAGAACATCACTGCAAAGACACATAAGTGAATAATAGACAGGAGTAGGTGCAAACATAGTGAAAACATGTGTGATAAACACAAGGGTGAGTACAACTAGGAACAACAAACCTGTGTAAGGGTGATAGTATGAAAGAGGGTGGGTACACTTCTAATATAGATACAAATAGGCTAAAGAGCAGGCACAGAGGGCACTTGAACTGGAACACTCAATACAGGTAACCGCTACTTATTACCTTCAACCCTATTCCAGTTGTTGTATATGTTTTTACCACTTTTCCCATCTTTGCCTGCATAACATATAACTAACATGGCTTTACAAACAAACAAATAATTCAATATTCTGCAGCCATCCGAGGATGAAAGTCACATGTCACATGCCACATGCCTGGAGACAAAGGCGAGGCGATGGTGCCAGAAATCCAGGTGCAAAAAAATGAATTCTAAGAGAGGGAGAAGCAAGTACTTGCAGATGTGGTTATGGATAATGCTGAGGAACTGTTTGGAGGTCAGCAGCGGAAAACCAACATCCACTGCAAAAATGACAAGGTGGTGGCTGTGGAGACTGTGGCACAGGATACCAGAAGAGGTTTGATGACCTTAAGGCTGTTGTCTGCAGTCTGGCCAAAGTCTGCCATCTCCTCCCCATCCACCATAGGGAGACTGTGGCCTCTGGAGGTGGCACTATAGAGACTCGAAGCCTCCATGAAGGGGATCGGGGCTATCCAGCACCCTCCACATGGCCAATCTTTAGGGAATTGGAGCTGCCGGGGTGGGAGCAGACAGCATAGCCAACCCCGGTGAATACAGAAGAGTTGTATGGATGTTTGACAAAGCACAACATGAGTACAAATGCACCTCCAGGAGATCTTAACACTGAGTCTGGATGTGGAAATCAGGGCTCAAGTCGCGGGTACACGCGGTGGGACAGAGTCCCCCCACTTTATTCGGAGGGTGGACTCAGTCCCCCCTCAGTCCCCCCCAGCTAAAATGTCCTCCTTGATTTTATGAATTAAAGCCAGCCTGGGGGATCAAACCACAGTCTTCAGGTATGCAGGCCAGACACTTCACCACTACACTATATAATTCAATGACAAATAACAAACAACTAAAGGTGAAATGTCGCATTTCGGTACTGCAAGTCCCAGGGAAAACATTTGTATTGGTTGTTGGAGTTTAAAACATGCACAACGTTTAAAGTTTCCAAAAACATTATTAGAAGAAAATATCCGCTCTTGGTATTGTCTGTGTGTTGATTTTATGAAAGGCAAATGCGATTCGTCCTGTTCAATTTGGGTGGTTATGCAAATCCAATTTAATGAAATGTGCATATTTCACCTTCATATGCTAATTTCTGGCTACCTCACATCCCATTGCGTTTGTTGATGAGTCCCCCCACTTCAGTTTTTAGGACTTGACCCCTGGTGGTATTACTCATGCTGAATTATTGCACCCAAAATCCCCAAACTAGTAATGAGCCTCAAGGCAGGTGACACCCTAAAAATGAGGTTAGGTTGAGAGTAATGCGACAAGCAATTTATCAAAGCAGTCAAGTTCATGTGACATCATGTGATGTGGAGTGCTAGCAAAGAGAAAATAAACTCCACATTCAAACATCTTACAAACCAAACAGGCATTTGCTTGAAAAATGTTTTGTGCTGAGGCATTAACCACTTATTTGTCACACATGCTGAATCCTGGGGCCAATACGCAGTCTCAACATCTGCTGTATTCGATATAGCTGTCCTATAGCAAGGCAAACCCTGTAGTACCAGTGGACCAAATTGCTGTGAGCAGTACTCTTGCTGACTGTAGGATCACCTCACCCCATCAAGGGCTTGATGGGTGACCAAGTGTACTTAATTAATTTATTAAAATACCCATCATACCGAAGGCCAGTCACTAAGTGTGGTACCGGGAGATAAACACGTATTCTCCCCGCTTAAGTGTACGATGTAGAGAGGGAGCACAACAGATCTGAAATGTCTTTAAGAACACTCAGCCACACTCAAATCATACGACATGTAGAGGCACCCCAAACAATCTACACTCACTTCAGTTCGCACATGTAACCCAGAAGATCAATAAAATATGCCACATGTGCCACCTGCACATCCTACATACCATAGGATGTACTGAGTTGCCTCCAAAATGCATGAGTGCCAAACACAACAATACCCTTGTTAAAATGGCAACTAGCTGCATGACATATTCCTCACAAAAAGCATTCAAGGCAGCCAGCGAAAGGAAGGAAGAGGCCATTTTCAGGTGTGCATCTTGCTGGCAGCCTGGCACCACAACCCCTATGCAAACCACCACCTCCACCTCTGCCCAATACACCACCACAGGACACCAGCAAAGATCCCATAATGCTCAGTGTCACCCAAGGCTACCACCACCACCAGAGTGCCAGCGACCTCATACTCTGCTGTGATTGCAACCATCACCATAAACAGTGTGCAAGTCACCTCACCCTCTGATGTGGCTACTACCCTCATGACCTACAGTCTGTTTGTACAGGTCCCAAGTGTTCTGTCACTGACCCCTGTCACTGCTCACTTTTATCTTAATTGTACTTGTAAAGTGCATTGCTCGCCCGAAGGCATCATGGCGCTACAACTGTAGAAGTGAGGGCCAACCAGGGGACTCAGGAATACACTTAGAAAATAAATGTTTTGAGTGCCCACCGAAATGGGAGGTGGGCCTCAATGTCATGCAGACAAAAAGGGAGAGAATTCCAAGCTTTAGCCGCAGCCACAGAGAAGGCTCGTCCGCCGAACCGAGAGAGTCTGACCGTAGGGGGCTGAACAGCTTTCCAAGATTGAGAGCAAAGAGACCTGCTGGGTTTATAAGTCAAAACTTCTTTCGAAGATATTATTCTCCTGTTTTATAAAAGGCTTTGAGCCAGTTCAGTGCCATCCAATCGCCAACTGCCTTTAGGCAACTCCTCAGATGACCAGCCGTCTCAGGCTGGGTTAAATCCCAGTATAATAATTTGCATATCATTTGCAAAGGCGTAGCACAAATTGCATTGCAGGACCCTTCATCCCCATTCCTACATGTTCCCCTTGCATCACTTCTCCTCCAGTGCTACTTGGGCACTGCAGTCGCACCACCATTTAGACTGGTTTTGATAACACTCCAGATGCTTGGGCAGGCGGATCAGGGATGTGGAACCTCTGTGGCAAACCCTGCCCTGTCAGCCCTGCTGTCGACATCCCCTATACATCCTGGACGGTACATGGGAGGGGCTCAAAGATATTGAGCAGCAGCACATTGAGCAGATTCCCAGGTAATGTGTCATGCCATGTGTGGAATCCTCTGCAGGGTGGATTGGGAATAGAAAGACTGTGTAGGTTTATGTCTGATGCCTGCTCCCATCACTGTGGTAGGCCAGAGGGGAGGGTGAGGTAATTAGCTAAGTCTACATCAACAGGCCAGGACAATATACAGCAGGCCATTGTCCTCACACTGCAGCAGAGAACCTTGTCAAGGGTGTGTTGAAGGAGTGAGTCCCCCCCCCCACTTGCCAAAGCAATTACGCAACTCAACAGACGGAACCCAAAATATCAATCTATTGATAAATGAATGACAATCAAAAAGTGTATAAAGAGAGTAGGAAGACTAGGGTAATGTAAAAGACAACAAGATGATTTGTTCGTTAGGCTGAAAACACCATTTATTTGCAAGCTTTTGAAATCTTCAGTTTACTTCATTAGGCATAGGAAGAACGAAGCTCTTGAAATAGTAGGATGGTTTAAGTGTTCACCTCTGGAAAGTAATGTTGGTATCTGTGTTTCTGATGTGTGTTTGATTCATAAAGAGCCCTATACCTCAGAAGTTCCCCCATGTATTCCACTCTGAAAGATTTAAATGAGGCACTGCAAACGAAACACGTAAGCATGCAAGAGAAGGAAACACTGCTGGCCTGCTCCCAGGGAGGCATGAAGGGCAAGGGTAGTGGCAGTCATGCCATGTGCAAACCTACAGAAGGTCTGTATATTTTAGAAGGATTCAATTGCGTGTGCATCTCCGCTGAGCATCTAACCCACCAATGCCACCTATGTCTCTATGACCATCAGTCTGGCTTTAGAGCATCCAGAGGCACAGAAACTCTTCTGAGAACCCATGAAGACCTGCTCTCAAATCTTGACTCTAACTCCCATTCTGTCCTCATTCTTCTGGATCTCTCTTCTGCCTTCAACATGGTAAACCACAACATCCTGATCTCCCATCTCTGTGATATCTTGGGCATCACAGATCTGGCCCTGGCATGGCTTGCCTCCTTTCTCTCTGACCGTCCCTCTGAGGTGGAACTTGGGTCCTTTCTCTCCTCTATCACTATATCTACCTGTGGAGTAGCCCAGGGATCTAACCTAACCCCTTGGTTCTTCAATGTCTACATGGCCCCTCTGACCCAAAGGATATCTACCTTCACCTCTAACTTTCAGTGTTATGCGGATGACACACAGCTCTCTTTCAGGCTAGCCTCGGCCTCTTCCTCCTCCTCACTCATTCCTGACTGTCTGTCTGCAATTCAGTCTTAGTGTGCTGCTAATGATCTCTGCCTCAATGCCAGTAAGACAGAGATCGCCCTCATTAGGACATCTCCAAAAAGTCCCACTACCAGATGCACCTCCTCAGAGGTATTCTACTTTTTTTTCCTTTCCGCCAAAAGCTCAACGTCTCCTGCACCCTTGTTCTCTCTAGGCTCCTGCAACAGCCTCTGTCTCAATCTTCCTAATTCTACTCTCCGTCCGCTACAACTCATCCAGAACAGAACCACATGACATATCCTTGGCCTCAAGCCCAGGGACTGCATCTCTCCGGTGCTGAAATCCTTCCCCTGGCTCCTCATGGCTGCTAGTATCAATTTCATGACCCACTACATAGTCCACAAGGCTTTCTGGGGCTGGGGCCCACACTATCTACAACGCTCTCTTTCTAAATGCTCTCCTTCTAGAGCCCTCTGCTCATCCTCCTCCAAATCTTTGCGGGTGAGCCATTTTTCCAAACATAAATTTGGGGGTAGATCTTTATCCTCTGCAGGTGCCTCCCTCTGGAACAGCCTCTCTTCCTCTCTCTGCCGTGAGGCAGAGCTCCTTAAGTTCCGGAAACTCCTCAAGACCTCCCTCTTCTATTCCTCTTTCTTTCTCCCTCGCCCCTGCTAACCTCCCAACCTTTTCTTTCCTGCCTCACTCCTCATTCTCTTCCTAACACTGTTCAGTTTTTGCTGACTGGTCGCCTGGTTCACCTCCAGAGCTTTACAGGTCCCAGGCTCTCTGCCAGTCGTTGCACTTGCCTCCGGGCCTCTGCACTATGTTCAGCACTTTCAGCATACGCTCCATGTGATGGGTAACCTCTCTGCACTGAACCCAGGGCCCTGTTGGACTGGGCGCACTTATCCCCCCGGACATCCCCCGCACTTCCATCTGTACACTTGCATGACCTGAATTTACTAGGCTAGTAAGTTCTGTCCTGTTCCCCCTTTTCTCTCCCCCCGGAGGTTTGGTTGAGCCTGAAACACTAATGCCATCAGGCCTAGCACGCTAGTTACTTTTTGTTAGATCATACGGAAACTTCAAGGCCTAAGAATGACTACTGTATCCCCTTGCTCCCTTCCTGCCTTGAATTGCTTTGAAGCACTTCAATTGTGTATAAGCGCTGTACAAATAAATGATTACAATTACACTTACAAATGCGGAGAACACTGCAGCCATGAAGAAGAAACAAGAGGAGTCAGAGTGAACGTCAGAGCTGCTCTGACTCCGAAGGTTGTCTCAATCCTGCAGCAGATCACCCTAGCCTGTGAGGAAGAAAGTAACAGGAGCAGTGAGAGACCCGCAAGGGGATAGAAGGATCAAGATCATATGCAGCCTACTCGTCCCAGTGAGTGGACAAGTATCCATAGCAGTGAAAATAGCTACAGGACTCAGCGTAGACGTCCCAGTCAGTGGACAAGTGTCCATAAGAGTGGGAATAACTCAGGGACTCAGTTTAGTCATCCCAGTGAATCATCAAATACCCACACGAAGTACAATTACAGTGGAACATGTTTTACTCATTGCAACAAGACAGAAACTGATGCAAGAAGCAAACATAGCTGTTTTCCATTCTATATTTGCCCCAAAAATAAAGTTAGTTTATCAGACAAAGAGAAATTTGATATGAAACATGTTCATGAGGAAGTATGGAACCTGAGGAATACTGAGTACCATGATCAAGTAAAGAAGGAATTCAGTTCCCCAGAAGTATTGGAAATAGGGAGCTTCAAAAAGACAGTTCAAAGGGGTCAAAACCCAGACACAGTGAGGAGACACAGTTTATCCACAGAAGGAAAAGGGTGTAAGAAGATTCAATTCAACACTTCAGCTAAGTCAATGCGTAGTCTGGGATACTGAATGGAAACCCTTATTGATATATCTTTATGTCCAGTTCATGAGTTCTGGATGACTACCCCTATATAACACCCCTCTCTTAGAATCCCCCTGACCCTACTGAGCCAAGAAGTAGTTCTGTTTTGCAAGTTTAAAAGGTTTATTTGAGAATGTAAACAATATATATATATCACACTTTATAATAAATTAATAACTGAATATCACACGTAATCTGAGCAGTAATCAATAATTGATAGTCTGGCACTAGCACACTTCTTTATAATCAATGATGAGTGGGTATAGGATGGATAAGATAGCAACAATACATTTATGGTTTCAAATAGATGCAATGTGGTATGAAAATGCAGTACAGAAAATAACTTGATAGGATTTCAGCAAAAGACAATGTAATCACTTTCTTGGACAATTCACCCCCCCTTTATGCAATGTAAGGAGATGAAGATGAGAGCACACAGTTCTTAGGAATGCAATCAAATAGAATTCAGTTAAATTCCCCCCCAGCAGCTTATACAACAGATAGGAGTTTTGAAACACAGGCAACACAATGCTTTGAATATGGTGACAATGAAGTGAAAAATATGCTGAAAATGCTTTTAATTCCCTTCAGGAGGTTCAGGGTGAGTGAGAGATACTTGGGATGAGTTCAGGCTCACTTTAGCAATGATTCGGAGATGGTGATTAAGAGGCAAACGAATTTTAGCAGTTCAGGCAAAAGCAGCTATCTTTGTTTTGAAAATGGGTGTGTGCCTGGGCCTAGCTAAGCCTGCCCCTCTCTACTTGTCATTGGCCCAATTCTGCCCTCTCCCATGATTGGGGGAAGGAAATGTGAGTCAGAGTGATGCTGTAGGTTTTATGGGTCAGAGGATCCTCCCCTGGTCAGTTTGCCCACAAATCTATATTTGATTCAAATACATATTGCACAGATACACAGTTGTTTAAAATTACATGCACCCATCACATATCACATGAGGTATACTCTGTTCAAACTCTGCTCTTCCTGGGGGCTTGCATTCAGAAATGGCAACATTTTGCACTTTTTAACTGGTTTTGCAATATCGGACATTTCTCCAGATTTATACACATGTACACCCCTCTCCCACACATATCTCAGTAACTTTCCAGGTCGCTAGCTTAAACACAGAGTATGTGGTGTCAATAAATAGCGGGGTTTTGCCCCAGAACATCACACAAATTCCCAACGCGTCTTAAAACGTGCACAGAAAAATCACAAGAATTATGGTATCATTTAAATAATGTTGACAAGTCCGCACCGTGAGTTATACATCTTTCTTAGAACCATATTCTGGCCAACAGGGGTGTGTCTTTTCAGGTCACATGGTGTAGAAACCAGTTTATCCAGTTTCTGCCAAGCTCAGAGACCCTGCCCCTCCCAGCTTCTGCCAAGAGGAAGCTATTTTACGGTCCCCCCAATAAACCATCTGCCTGAGTCAAGGCAGGGCTTTGTTCAAAAGGAAGCCATTTACGACCACCCCAATAACCCATCTGCCTGGGTCCTTTCTTTAGTTTCTTGCAATCCCCTGGTAATTCAATCAGAGAGTGTGTGACCTCCTTTTGGCAGGAGCAACAGATTGCAGCCAGGCCTGGGAATGCATTTGTTGGGCAAGCCCCCACTCCTGTCGGGGGTAGCTGTCTGGCAGAATTCCAGTTTCCTTAGCCAGGTTTCAGCTAAAATGTCACTTTTTGTTCCCCAGTTTAAGTCAAGACAATTTTTACATATGCAGCTAGAATGCTGATTCTAAGTTCAAAACTATGACATTTAACAGTTACAAACTATGTGACACTCAAAAGTAGGTCACTCAGTTAATTTAAACATTTCGATTTTGGTGGTTTTAATCCAGTTTCAGTTAGGCTGCTGCAGACCTGCAGAGCTCAGCCAGTCTTGTTATGAACATTGTTTTCTGGCTCTTCAACTTCCCAGATTTTGTATGCACACATACTTCATTCTGCCAGATGTCTGCTGGTGTTCAGTGAGATTTTTGGATATGTTTGAAATAGGCATTTTGAGCTGGCATTCAGGGAAACAAAAGGTGATTTTAAAGTGCGGTTTTTCCTTTGGCACACATTTCACTCATGGCACCCCGGCCCATCCTGCTCGCACTGGTGGGTGGCAAGTTAGGCAACCATTTTAGTGTGCACAAACTGCGTGGTTCTCCTGGATTTTGGCGCACATGTGGGCTTTTTGGCCATCTTGGATTTTCTAAGCCCACAGCACCAAATGTTGCAGCATGATAGCTCAAACGTGGGTCAGGACACCCAACAAGGGACACCGGAAAGGTGGAAAAGTTCCAGAGAGGAACTTAACAAGTTAATCCAAGAAATAGCCAAGAACTATCTAAAATCAGTTAGTACGACTGGAAAAGCCTATCCAGGAGAAGGGAGTCATTCTTCTGGGTGTTTTGCTGTTTTCTGTTAGTGGTTGGGCCAGTATAGATTAGCTTGGAGATGGAGGACAGACTGTTTACTTTTTGGGCTTCACTACTGACTACAAGCACACTAGTGAGTTTTAATCGGTAGGGAAACCCATAGACTAGGGATAAAAAGACTTTTTTCTTATAATTTAAATAAATCACTTGCTAAACTTGTCAAATACTGGTTTGTCTCCTTCTTCTGACCTACCACAAAAAAAAAAATATATATATATACATATATATATATATATATATATATATATATATATATATATATTCAGTGAAAAAACTTTGTTAAAGGGACGTTATGGTTCCAAGTAAAACCGAAAAACCCTTGAAATTCGCCAGTTTTGGTAAGCTAAGCAACCATAACTCACGCCACCACCGTGCACTGCTAAGACTAACACCCAGGACATCAAAGATGACATCACAAATGTACTTGGAACCATAACGTCCCTTTAACAAAGTTTTTTCACTGAATTTCATAGGTTTTTAGTAGCACAAATTAACCATAACGTCCCTTTAACAAAGCTTTTTCACTGAATTTCATAGGTTTTTAGTAGCGCAACTTAGCCATAACGTCCCTTTAACAAAGTTTTTTTCACTGAATTTCATAGGTTTTTAGTAGCACAACTTAACCATAACGTCACTTTAACAAAGTTTTTTTCACTGAATTTCATAGGTTTTTAGTAGCAAAGCTTAAAAATAGTAACTTTGACTTTAAGTACATGTAATATGGAACATACTGAACCACTTCTACTGAATGTAATGTCCGCGAACATTTCATTGTACTCATATCTTTATAAACTTTCTGTAGTAGATTAAAAAAAAAATATTATATATATTTTTTTTTTCTCACAGAAATGTCTAGTACTCTGGAATGGCTAGAGGAGCACTTCCCACGTGACGAAATGTGAGAAAATAGTGAAGCTAATGGTACACACTTTACAATATAAACCATTTAATTGTTATTATTTTATATATATTTAACATATATATTTCTTTTTGTACAGAGCATACCAAAATAGAAAATATGTCTGAAGAAACTGTTATGGAAAACACGCTTGACAGCTTAAAAGAAAAAATGGATTTATTATTGAGCAATTTTAATCATTTGAAAACTTTGGTTGAGGATCATTTTAAAACAAAAACCTCATACCATTCTCCCACATGTACTTGTCCCCCTCACCATATCCCAGTCAATTATCCCCAAACCCTCTCCATAATCCAAAACGTTTTGATGAGACTTCCATCCCTTCTTCACCTGATACCAATCGTGTTCAAACCCCTAATTCTCCTGTTTTTGTTTCTGTTTCTGCCTCACCTTCTCTGTCATAAATTATTAATATATGTGAAATAAAGTTACATTTTTATATTGTGTTGTAATTACTTCCCATTTTTATTTTTTTTAAAACAATGTAGATGACCGCGGACAGCGCGGGTGTTCTGAAATGTTCGTAAATTAACGAAAATGGAGGTGTCCTGAAGAACACTATACCTGTCTGTATTGTTCGCTAGAAAGTTGAAACTGTTCTAAGAACCCAATTGGTGTCCTGAAATGTTCGTAATTAAATGAAAATGGAGGTGTCCTAAAGAACACTATATCTGTCCGTGGTGTTCGCTAGCAAGTTTAAACTGTTCTAGAACATACGCAATGTCCAGACATGTTCGTTTGATGTGTGACGCACTTTTAATTAATTCAGGACCCGAACACTGTCCGTAGAACATCAACGCGCATGCGCAAACCAATGTCTGTGCATTTGGTGTCCTGCGGACAGGAGCTTCCTTCGCAGACCTGTTCGCAAAGGGATCATGTGACCGCGCCCATGCTGATCGCGTATTCTGAATGCAGACACTGTTCGTGTCCCCGAACAATTTAAAAGTACATTTTCGAGTAATCCACAATATTTTTCAATAAAAACTCATCATGGCACAAGTCCCACATAGTAATCCTGAGTTTCTACATATCTTTTGAAACTTTTTGAACCCTTTTTTGTGTTCGATCTGTCCGCGGACAGCGCGCATATCCGCGAACCACGTACAAGCACCCCTATAAAAGACCACACCCTAGAGCTTATTCTCATTGTGTTTCTGGCTATTCTTCACAGCACAGCTATTTCTCCAGCAACTTGCTGATTACACCATCGGGATGGCATCCCTGACTGCAGAACCACAAACACCTTCCCAAGGGCCTGAAGAGGGGAACAGGAGTGAGGATGCAGAGGAGGAAGAAGAGGATGACGAGAATGAGGTAGAGGAAATCCCTACTACCCGCACTAGACGTGAGTCTTGGGTGTGGTAGTTATTTTCCAATTATGGGAATGGTCCTAAGGCTTGTGCGAACCGTGTTATCTGCAATGAGTGCAAAATTTTACTCAGTCGCGGGAAGCACGGTTCATACAGCTTTGGGACCATGACCATGAAGCAACACCTGAGGTCATTTCACTCTGGGGCTATTTGCAAGGTTGTACCTTGCGAAGAACGTAGTAGGTTGATTTCCTCTACTTCATCCTCTGTTTCTGATCCTGTCACCACAAGGACCACCTCTGTGGGACAGCGTCTTCCTCAAGCTGCCTCACAGGCCATACAGAATTCTGATGACCCTTACCTTTCGAGGGTCGCAGTTGTATGTATGTACTGTGACACAGTACTCTGCAGGGGGGAGCGACTTTGGAGTGCTTTTGAGACTATTGTCTCAGAGCACGAGAAGACCTGCTCACTACCCAAATAAAACCCACTCTACATCTTCCTCTCTCAGCTCGCCCTTTCTTATCCCTGTGGTTGGTGTCCCCCCCTTTACCCTCCTTTCCCCTCCTCTCCTAGTGTGTTGTGTCTAAAAAACCAAAAAAAAATACAAAATTACAAAAATCAAAAAAAATAAGGCTCTTTTCAGGGCCACCTTTCACAGTTAAAAAATAGAAGTGAAGATAAATAAAGCAGGGCCCTTTGTATTTCTTAAAAGTCCGCGGACAGTTCGCGAACATTACAAAAATTGGGGTGCTACCCTATTGTTACCATTGCATTTTTCTCTGGGAGGAAGTGGTGGCTCTGAAAAGAGCCTTTGGGAGGTGTTTGTATGTCAAAAATTATAAATACTTAACACCTACTTCAAAATGGATGCTGTATTTCTAAAAAAGGTCGCAATGCATTTTGTACATTTCTCTGAAAAATCTGATTGCCAGCATAAGTAAGATGGACTCCATCTCTGCGAAAAATGTATGTACTACGAAACATAATATTTTCATTGTGAGAAGTGGACATGCCAAAATCTCTTAGAAATGCACAAACAGCCTTATTAACATTGCGCCTTGCTTTTTCCATTTGTGGACCAAATGAAGAAGAACGAAGTCACATTTGTCTCTGCGCAATCCGTGAAAATATTACTTGAGAATTAGGAAACATGTCCATGACTTTCCCAAGTCCTTCTTTCATAGCAAATTGCAAAGAAATTCCAGACACATGTCCTAAACTGTTCCCTCCACAATGAATTACAATTATGTCTGGATGTTGCTTTGTTTCCAAAGTAGCACAGAGAGGTAGCAACTCCAACCACTTCATTCCACGTACTCCATGCCAGTGAACTTCCACATGTGAAAATCCAAGATCTACAGCTACTCCACAGCTTTCTGCATGCACCTTCAACCAATGAATCCACGAATCTCCCAAAATCCAAACAATCTGTTTTCTGAAACACACAGCCATAGCTATCTGTTGTTCTCTCAGCAAAAAGAGTATCTGAGAAACTCTCTCCTGGCACAACACACCCACTAAACTTTCCTGACCAATCTCTTTCACTGCTCATTCTCATTTGCATGACTTCTGAACCCAAAAATCCCCGGATGCAACCACTGATGTCCGCGAACTACCGCCATGTCCACGGACATATCGTAACATGAACAGCCCTTCTACCATTTCCACTTCACTCTCTGTGCCATTCCCTCATTGGATGTAGCTAAGAAATCACATGACCATGCACCAGTCACATTCAAGACCTCTACATCTAACTGCACCATCATAGATCAGCACTGCAAATGTACTGTGAATCTCTCTGAGTACAAGTGTCATATCATTGGCAAGCACCATCTACAAGAAATACTGTACAAGTCTCCAAGATTTCTACTTGCTGCTCCATGCATATCCATATGCATGACAACAAACTACAGGTATGCATATTTTCTGTACAGTACATGAACACATTTTCAAACTGACTTTTAGCTTGTGTAATCTGTAAAATGAATCTACTGTCTTTTTTCCAATTTCCTAAAATCAACTATCACTTATAAACCTTTATACTATTTACTTTCTTTATACACACACTATCAAATCATGTTAAACTAACATTTTTTAAATGAAATTTATAGACTACATATATTGAAACAAAATCGCATACATGCACACTCTATGTTCCAATCTCAAAAAATAATACTTATACAATTACATTTATTTATTTATTTATTTATTTATTTATTTGATTACTTTAATTTAAGCATGACATTAAGGCACTATTACCTAGAACAGCTTAGTTACAGAAATGGTGGTATTCAGTGGTACATTATGAATTTCACAAGACATACTAAAGATATTTTGTTTGTTACAGTTACTCATTGCAATACAATTTGTTCATTAAGAACATATCATATGTACTAAACTGGTGCGACGTATCTTATGTGAATAAGATAGTTTTAATGGTTTTAAGGAAGGCGCTGAGGATTTCAATTAAAAAAATCAATATCTAAATTAAAAACCATGCTATACACAAACAAAATTACTAATTTGTTTCTTTTACAATTGCAGCGAAGACCATTCTCCTGAAAAGAAGCAGCCGAATTTCAAGAACAAAGAAGAACTAAGAATTAAACTGCTCATTTTAGAAAAAAAGTAAGTAGAATATCACCATAATATTTGTATTATTACTCAAACATACCTTAAAGTTAATTCATGCTATTTCTGTGCCTAAACATGGAGATTGTGCACCATTCTGTCCAAAAATCCCCATGTCTTAAACAGCGATTTACAGCCAGAATGGCTCACAAATTCCTACTTTTGGACACACAAATTACCAAACTCAACTGCTAGAATTTTCATATTATAGAACAAACCACTGTTTTTATTGTATACATTAGATTTACTATTTGTACTTCTCCACACCACTAGCTTATTTGTTTCTGTCATCTGAACCTGAGTTTAGTAACATATTAATTGAAGAATACACATCCCTACTAGTTGTAGTTCCCAATGCACAATCAGACACCATTACATACATCATCTTACTCAAACACTCATGCACACAGCACACATACATTGCAGAACACCCCAACCCATACCTTCTTTATTTTTTTCAACAGACCCTAAAGAATGCCTACCAAAAGTCAAGTCCGTAGAAAGCAACGCAGAAGTAGAGCAAATGAAAATAAAAGTGTCCAACATAAGGATCCATCTCTAGCATAATTTGGAACAAAAAGTTGAAACAAAACAGCTAATACAGTCATTTAGTGAAACACAAGAAGTTTCAAGTACAAAAACTTTGCCTCCTCTATCAAAATGTAAAACAAACCAAAAAACAATTAACAGAAAATCAGCTATCACTACAGATAAAACTACTTCTTTAAATTTTAATATAGTGCAAAGTAAGCATACCAAGAAAAGTATTTTAGCCAAAATGTTCCGTCACAAAGTCCTTCAAAATCTTATAAAAACAGGAGAGAAATCAGGTTCAATGCTTAAAACCTATCGTAGGAAATTAATTTTAGAAGCGTTGATAGATGCAATTCTTCTCAAAAGAAAGTTATTTATTTTAGTGTTAAACAAAATGGAACCACTAACAAAACTAATAACTAAATTACAAAAAAGACTTCTCAATAAACGAAATGTCAACAGAAAGAACTTCTTAAGTATCTGCGGAGGTGAATGGAGTCACACTACGATATGATATGATATGATATGATATGGCATTTGTAACGCGCCTATACACAAGTGTTTTAAGGCGCGATGAGGCAGGGAGGGGGGCACAAGGGGAAGACAGACAACGGCCCTAGTAGGCCAGGTGTCATTCAAGTGCAGGGGTAGGGGGAAGGGAGAAAGTGCAAGGGGAGAGGGAGGGGGTATAGTGCAGTACAAAGTAAGTAGAATAAAAAATAAATAAATAAATAGGGCCAGCTGGTGGCAAGTGCAAGGTAAGTGCACACAAGTGCTGGGAAGGGGGGCTGTAGGGATACAGAGACAGTCCCGCAGTGCAGGTGTTGCCAGGGAGGCAGTGCAAGTGGAGAGTGGCTGGGCCCAGGACTGAGGTCGGTGAGAGTGGCCCAGTTGCAGATTCAGAGCAGTTTCAGTGAAGAATTTAGCCGGGGAGAGGGAGAGAGAAAGCAGAAGCAAAGAGGAAGGTTTTGAGGAGCTTACGGAACCGGAGATGGTTCTCCTCAAGTTTCAGGGAGACAGGAAGGCTGTTCCAGAGGGAGGCCCCTGCCCCGGAGAGAGATCTACCCCCAGCTTGTTGCTTCGAGAAGCGGCTGACCCTGAGGGAGTTGGAGACGGATGAGCGAAGGGCTCGGGAAGGAAGATATTTAGGAAGAGAGAGTTGAAGGTATTTAGGCCCCAGGCCCCAGAAGGCCTTGTGGACAATGCAGAGGGTTTTGAACTTAATCCTCGCAGCCACTGGGAGCAAGTGTAGAGATTTCAGTCCTGGAGAGATACGGTCCCTGGGCTTGAGGCCAAGGACAAGTCTCGCAGTTCTGTTCTGGATGAGTTGCAGAGGGCAGAGAGTGGAGGCAGGCAGATTAAGATAGAGGCTGTTACAGTAGTCCAGCTTCGAGAGAACCAGGGCTCGGGAGACAGTGAGCTTCTGGGGGAAGGAGAGGAAGGGAAGAATACCTCTGAGGAGGTGCAGCTGGTAGTGTGACTTCTTAGAGACGTCAGATATATGAGGAGAGAAGGAGAGTGTGGAGTCGAAGATGACCCCGAGGTTTTTTGCCTTGCAGGTAGGAGCAGGAAGAGGGCCAAGAGAGGCTGGCCAGAGGGCTGCAGGGAAGGAGGGAGTGGGTGTGCCGATGAGTAGAATCTCAGTCTTACTGGCATTAAGGCAGAGGTCATTGGCGGCACACCATTCCTGGATAGCGGACAGACAGTCAGAGATGAGGGAAGGAGAGGAGGAGGCCGAGGGTAGCCTGAAAATGAGCTGGGTGTCGTCCGCATAGCACTGAAAGTTGGGGCAGAGAGCGGCGATGCGGTGGGCAAGGAGTGCCAGATACTGATTGAACAGCCAGGGAGAGAGATTAGATCCCTGGGGGACACCACAGGTGGAGAAAAAGATGTCAGAGAGGAAGGACCCCAGTTGGACCTGGGAGGGTCGATTGGAAAGGAAAGAGGGCAGCCACGCCAGAGCCTGACCAGTGATACCCAGGTTATCACGGAGACGGTTGAGCAGGATGGCATGGTTGACAGTGTCAAAGGCAGAAGAGAGATCGAGCAGAATGAGAACACACGGAGTGTTGGAGTCGAGGTTGAAGAGCAGGTCCTCACGGATGTTCAGGAGAGCAGTTTCCGTGCTTCTGCCAGCTCTGGAGCCAGATTGATGGTCATGAAGACTACCAACAGATTCAGCATGGAGGTTAAGCTGGAAGATGGCCAGTTTCTCCAGGAGCTTGCCCAGGAAGGGAGTGATGGAGATTGGGCGATAGTTAGCCGGGCAGGAGGGGTCGGAAGAGGGTTTCTTAAGAAGAGGGTGCACAAGGGAGTGCTTGAGGGGGGAAGGGAAGACTTTAGAGGCGAAGTAGTGGTTGCGAAAGTCAGCCAGGGCAGGAGCCAGGGAGTCGATGTGGTCCTTGATAGTTTTGGAGGAACAGGAGTGAACCTGTTTAGACGAGACTTTCATAGATCGGACTTGTCTGGAAACATCGTCAGCAGAAAAAAGGGGAAAGGCAGAGAAGGAGGGAGGAGGGGTGGCTGCAGAAGGGCCAGGGGAAGAGCCGGGAAGAGAGGGAGGGAGGTGATAGGAGGAGAGTGAGGACAGGATATCCTGAGTTTTAGAGATGAAGTGAGAGGCCAGTGCAGTGCAGAGGGCCAGGGAGGGGACAGGAGAGGTAGACACTGCAGCAGGGTTGGCAAGCTCCTTGCAGATTTTAAAGAGTTCGGCCGAGTTGTTAGATGCCGCAGAGATGCGGGCTTGGATAAGGGCTCTCTTCTTGGTGAGAACGGAGAGACGGTATTGCCTTTGGAGCAGGCGGCAGGCCAGTTTGTCAGAGGATGAACAAGAAGCACGCCATTTCCTCTCTGCCACCCTGCACTTGCGTTTAAGGGTGACGAGATCCGAGTCATACCAGGAGTTACATTTGGCTTTGGGCTTCAGGCGGATTCTCATGACGGGGGCAAGGATATCAAGACTGTCAGATATAGCAGAGTGGAGCATGGAGAGGGCTGTGTCAGGGTGGGAGTCAGCCGAAGGGGGAGGGGGGGGCGAGAAGGTTGCAGCGAAAGCCTCAACTGACACGCGCTTCATGGGTCGGATGACCGAGAAGGTGGGTGGCAGTGATGAGGGTGGCTTTGCCTGTGGGGTAGGGAGGGTGAGGTGGGAGGATAGGAGAAAGTGATCACTCCAGGAGAGAGGAGTGGAGAGAGGGACGGAGAGGGGAAGGTCAGAAGAGATCAGAGCATCAAGAGTGTGCCCTGCAGAATGAGTAGGCCCAGACGGGAGAATAGAGAGTGAGAGAGAGGCGCATAGGTCACGAAAGAGTCCAGTCGTGGGACAGGAGGCATCCAGGTGGATGTTGAAGTCACCAAGAATGAGGAGTTGAGTGGTTGAGGACAGGAGTGAGGAGGAGAGGTCAGCCCACTCAGAGAGGAAGAAGGAAATTTGACCAGGTGGCCGATAGATAGTAGCCACTGTAAGGGAATGGCTAGGAGAGAGAGAGAGTCGGCAGACAAGACATTCAAAAGAGGAATAGGTCTGTGTAGGAGTGACAGTGGCAGGAATCCACTCAGGGAAGATAAGGGCAACGCCCCCCCATGCAAGGTTGGGCCTGGGCACGGAGAGGATCTTGTAACCGTCAGGTAGGAGTGTGTCAAAGCTGGTGACAGAGCTGGCCGTGAACTATGTCTCAGTGAGACCGAGGACGTCAAGGTCCAGTTCCTCAAGAAGGCGACAGATATCAGAGGAATGCTTGATGGCAGAGCGAGAGTTAAGAGTGGCAATGTGGAGAAGGTTGCCATCCTTGAAGGACTTCCGGGGAGGGGTACAGATCAGAGGTAAACCCTGCGGAGGTGTAGAAGAGGGAGGTGAAGAATGAGCACGAGAGGGGGCAGGGAGGGAGGGTAGAGGCAAGGTAGCTGAGGACAGAGGAGGGGGGACAGCAGGAGAGGAAAGGAAGTTGATGAGGCGTGGGAAGCGTCTATCAAAGAGGTGAAGGTTGGCCTGAGGGCCTTGGACCAAGACGGTCCCATTAGCGTAGACATTAATGATGGCCTTAGAGGAGCGGAAGGGGGCCAAGAGGACATCCCAACGGGTGCCACCATTAATGGGAGAAGAGGAGAAAGGAGAGAGCACAGAGACCATATGAAGGGTCCATAGGTCAGGCGAAGGCACGAAAAAGAGGATGTAAGTGAGAGTTTCCTTGGAGCAGGCACTAGTGTAGGTGTCAGCGATAGGGAGGCCTGGGTTGGAGACCAGGATGTCCTTTTTAAACATTTTCCTACCAGATTTAGTGAGGAGAGCAGGATAGTCAATAGAGAAGCAGTTAGAGAAGATAGGCGAGATAGAGAGCACCATGGAGTAGGAGGGACTGGGGGGGGAGACAGACGATACGAGAGCACGCAGACAGGAAATGAGCGGCAAGCCCAAGTTTACCACATTTCAGAAACAACAGTAAATGCGTATTAGGTACACAGTGGAGAGGCCACCTAAATTTGAGAATCCTGCGAGGGGAGAAAAGACCCTAGTTTACCACATTTCAGAAACAACAGTAAATGCGTATTAGGTACACAGTGGAGAGGCCACCTAAATTTGAGAGTCCTGCGAGAGGAGAAAAGACCCTAGTTTACCACATTTCAGAAACAACAGTAAATGCGTATTAGGTACACAGTGGAGAGGCCACCTAAATTTGAGAGTCCTGCGAGGGGAGAAAAAACCCTAGTTTACCACATTTCAGAAACAACAGTAAATGCGTATTAGGTACACAGTGGAGAGGCCACCTAAATTTGAGAGTCCTGCGAGGGGAGAAAAAACCCTAGTTTACCACATTTCAGAAACAACAGTAAATGCGTATTAGGTACACAGTGGAGAGGCCACCTAAATTTGAGAGTCCTGCGAGGGGAGAAAAACCCTAGTTTACCACATTTCAGAAACAACATTAAATGCGTATTAGGTACACAGTGGAGAGTCCACCTAAATTTGAGAGCCCTGCGAGGGGAGAAAAAACCCTAGTTTACCACATTTCAGAAACAACAGTAAATGCGTATTAGGTACACAGTGGAGAGGCCACCTAAATTTGAGAGTCCTGCGAGGGGAGAAAAAACCCTAGTTTACCACATTTCAGAAACAACAGTAAATGCGTATTAGGTACACAGTGGAGAGGCCACCTAAATTTGAGAATCCTGCGAGGGGAGAAAAAACCCTAGTTTACCACAACTGTGGAACACAGTGAGGTGAAGACACCATGCAAATAAAGTGACCAGGTGTAGGTGGGGTGGGCCGGCAGATGGTGGTGATAGCAAAGTGAAACTGGCACCTGGCGTCCCCTGCGGACACCTGCAGACACAGTGGGAGCCGCAGCTGTAGGAGCCGCCCTTTGCCTAAGGGGCCCTTACCAGTGGGGGCTGCCGGGCAGTGGGGCTGCCCAGGAGGGTCAGAAGATAAGGGGGGGTGGGCGGGCAGGGAGGCGGGCTGGAGGAGGGCACCAGGAAGAGGCTGCAAGGGGAGGGGGGAGGGAGAAAAAAACACCAACCACGCGCTCGGAGCGCAAACAAAGTAATCCACAGAGGAAACAAGGATATTTCTTACTTTAGGCCCATAAGGACCGGCAGGATTTCAATCCTGCAGCTGGGCTGCCCGGCGAGCTGCTCTCACCCCAGGAACTGCGCAAAGAGGCGAGCGGGGGAGAGCAGCCGTCGGGTAGTCCAGAGAGACTACGTAAGGAGCCAATCAGAGGGGGGGTGGGCGGGCAGGGAGGCGGGCTGGAGGAGGGCACCAGGAAGAGGCTGCAAGGGGAGGGGGGAGGGAGAAAAAAACACCAACCACGCGCTCGGAGCGCGAACAAAGTAATCCACAGAGGAAACAAGGATATTTCTTACTTTAGGCCCAGAAGGACCGGCAGGATACTTTAATGAAGAAGCATACAAACAAAAGCAAACAAATACATTTGCCATACATAGCAGTGGTCGAGGTTATGAAAAAGTTAATAATACCATAATGGAACAAGAAGTACTCCTTACAAAAATATGCCCTGAAAACTTAGAATTACCCCTCCATTCAACTGAATCAGAACGTCTAGTGTACAAATGGCCATGCACGTCAATATGTAAAATTCCTAAACAATTTTTCAAGTCTTTACGCCAATTCCTCAATCAATATGTAAAAAGCAAAGACAAAATCAAAATTAAACTACTGCAAAATATGGATACCTGTCCAGTGCGCAAATACACAGGACTACAAGGACATTCATTGGCCTGCATTACAGGACCTACTTGTAAAACCACCTTCCATGATATCAAAAGAATATCAACACATCATTCAACTATAAGAAATCTAGTCTGTAAACTGCACTATGCTAAAAGTTCTGCTTTAGCACTAGCAAATTTAAATAACATTCTTCTACATGGTACAGCGAAAGACCTACTTCAAGAAATTGATTATATCCAGAAAAAATATTTTGGAAGTGAAAGCCATTTACAGAATGAAATAGCTTTAAACCAAATTAGCAACAATTCTACACATGGCAACCTTTTGCTAAACACATACAAAAAAGAAATACTAAAATTTAAAAGTACGTCAGCTGAAGTACCAAACCATGTATGTGTATGTTGCCGCAGAACTTTTTATAAACGTAACACGAAAACTGTAGACCTATCATATAAAATAGAAGACAATGAAGATTCTAAATGGTTTGAATTAGCTCTCTACCTTGTAGCAGAAAACAAATACGAAATAAGTGACCCCTTAATACTTTGCAGTTACTGCACTACAAAACTTGACAACAACCAAACTCCTTCACGTGCTATCACAAATAATTTGGAATTATACCCACTACCAAAACCCCTAAAGCAACTTAATTTATATGAGAGCATCATAATTCAAACAGTACACCCATTTCAAGCAATAATACGCCTTCAACCAAAAACAGTAAAATTACCTCCCTCTGAATTGGTAAAAGGCATTTGTGGAAAAGTAGTTTATTTACAATTAGATCTAAAAGAAAATGTGCATACTCTAGGAGTGCAACGTCCAATGCAGCAATCTTTAATTATCTTAGTAAATGGAGTACCTACAAAAGACAAAAAAATATGGCAACAGCTGGTAGATTTACATAAAGGTAGACAAGCCTTACAATATCTTAAAGAGAATAATGAATATTACAAAGAAATTAATATTGAAGAAAACTTGAAAGATACAACTGAAATAATTCAAGAAACACAAGAAGCTGGTCAATTTGAGCTACTAGATCCTGCTACAATATCAAATACTTTACACCATTATACAATTCATCCTTTGCACTCTAATGACACCATAGAAGATGCACTGGAAACATAGCAAATGCGTCAAACAAAAGGATCACCAATCAGCATATGGGAAAAAAGTATAGAAGCATGTGCTTTTCCTCTACTCTTTCCTACTGGCAAAGGAGGAAGGTATGATGATAGACCTATTCAAATATCAGCTTCACAATACCGCTCATTACGGATGTATTCTGAAGATCCCAGATTTAGACAAAATGTGGAATACATATTCCACCTACTCTTTGAAAGTGAACTAGCAACTTTATGTTACGGAGTTGCACACATATTAAAATCAGGATCCCACTTTCAAAATATGACAGCTATACAATTATTACAAAAAGTGCAACAAAAGGATGAGGTTTTACAATCAAATATTACAAATCTATTAGCAAATATGCGTGGTACTAAAGAGTACTGGTTTTGACGTCATGGAGATGTACGTTGTATGATCAGAAACCTTGGCCCACCCACTTGGTTTGTTACATTAAGTTGTGCAGAATATGCATGGGAAGATTTACATGATTTCCTACGCATATCAAATAAAAACAAAACAAACATAGATATACTAACACCAGGAGAACTTTGTTCTTTGGATCCTGTTAATGTTTCAATATATTTTCACCATCGCTTCATTGCTATGCTACATTTTATTTGTAATAAAACTGTTCCTCCCCTTGGAGAAGTGCAACACTTCTTTTGGAGAAAAGAATACCAAACCAGAGGAGCACCACATATCCACATGCTTTTATGGATTAAAGATGCTCCTAAATTTGGTCAAGACAATGATGCCACTGTTTTACAGTTTATTGAAAAATATGTCACTTGTGAAATTCCATCAGAATCCACAAATAGTGATCTTCATGCACAAATTTTACAATTTCAAAGACATAAATGTGGCAAATATTGTTGTCGCAAATACAAAAACAATGGGAAATACTACACCAAATGCCGATTTGGTTTCCCTAGACCAGTTACAATTACAGGTCAAGTGAACAACCTCATGTCTTCAGTTAGACATATTGTTAAAGGTAAGTCACCTAAAAATACATATTACATAAAAAGAAAAGAAGAAGAAAAATATATCAATGATTATAATGCAATCATTGCCCACTTATGGAATGCAAACATAGATGTGCTGTACATTGCAGACAATTCTACTGCAGTTGCACGATATGTCACAGCATACTTAACCAAAGCAGAAAAGACAGAGCTCCAAGACCTCTGGAATGACCTGTCATCAGATAAAACAGTGTCTCAGAAATTATACAGCTTGGGCATAAAAATGCTCTCCCATAGAGAATGTGGGTCATATGAAGCAGCTGATCATTTAACTGGTACTGCATTGTATGGTAAATCTGAAAATATAGTATGGCTAAGTCTTGGTCCAGCTAAATCTAGAAAAAGAGTTCTAAAAACATACGAAGATATAGAAACAATAGCCAAACATGATCCCAACAGCCAAGACATTTTAAAAAACAATTTATTGGACACATACTACCCAAACAGAAGTAATACTTTGTAAACCATGTGTCTATACCACATAGCCCAAAACTACACATACAAAAATAATATAAAACCTGATGAAAAAAAGGTAAATACAGAGTGACAAACTATGAAGGCAGCTTAGTTAAACTCACTAAACCAAATTTAATTAATCATATCAAATTGTCATTGAAGACTCCTCAACATAAAGAAATATATTACATGTCCCTGCTACAACTCTTTAAACCATGGAGAAAAGAAGAAGAAATACTAGAAAACTATGACTCATATGAAGATGCTTTCAAAGCAAATGAAAGCACTAAAACTGATGTAAACTTTACACAATACAAAACAAGATCGCACAATGAACAGCAACACGAAGAAGAACTCCAGGCCCAACTAGATAAAGACACTCCTGACAGTAGTCAACCTTCTGTAACAGGAAGCCAAGAACCACTGGGAGAACCACTAATAATAAATGAGGCAGAATTAGCTATGATAGAAGTAGAAAACACCATGTGTCAGTATGAAGATAAAGAAGACTTAACTATACTACAATCAAAACTAAACAACGAACAACGTAGCATTTTTGAAGAAGTAACAAAACAAATTGCACATGGTGTACAACATGAAAATAAAGAATGTTCCTGCCATAATTATAAACCTATATTACTGTACGTCAGTGGTGAAGCTGGTTCTGGCAAAACATTCCTAATCAAAATCATCAGTAAATTCCTGCAACAATTGACAAACAACAAACTGTCAGCTGTTATCACTGCCCCCGCAGGTTTAGCTGCCTACAACATAGGTGGTGTCACTTTACACCAATTACTACTATTGCCAGTAGAACATCAGAACAAATTAGACTATTACAAACTTTCTGCAGAAGCTGCAATGGAACTACGCAGAGTATTGAAACAAATGAAAATGCTACTAATAGATGAAGTAAGCATGGTCTCCAACCTAATGTTGGCTTTGATTCACCTCTGATTACAAGAAGTACTGAAAACAAACTATGAAGAGCTCTTTGCAGGAAAACACATTATTGTTTTCAGAGATCTTCTTCAATTGACACCAGTAAAAGGTGAGCCTATTTTGAAAACATTAGGACACAAACTCTGCCGTAAAACTGTTGGCAGCATTGGAAATGTCAACCTTTGGCAACATTTCCAATACAGAGAATTAACAGAAAACATGCAGCAATCTGCAGATCTCACTTATGCCAACATCTTAAAAAGTATCAGAGTTGGTATACTCTCTAAAGAAGCAGAAACAATATTGGAAACCCGGCAAATTAATGCACTTTATGGCGATAATAAATGTGCTACAGAAGTTATGGAACAATTAGCCCACAAAAATGTCAATTGTATGGCCTTAATGCCAACTCTTGCAAACTGTTTCAAATTCAATGAAATAATGTTAAGAAATGCAACCAATAATGGAAATTAGCGCCACAGACAAACTAGATGTACATGGTATGACACTACCTATGTGTGACCAAGCCACAACAAGACTAAATAGTTTAGAAAAATCAATCTCAAACACAGCAGGCTTAGAAAACATATTAAAATTATCCTTAAATTGCAGAGTAATGCTTAAACATAACCATGACGTGGACCAAGGACTAGTTAATGGAGCACTGGGTACAGTTGTTGGCTTTCAAACATACCTACGTGACAATAAAATTCAGTTTGTCAATATACTCTTTGACAAACTTTCAGAAGTTAAAAGGATGGGACGCTCAACAGCTCAATTCCTTCTCTTCAAAGACATGTATGTACGCAGAGAACAAATTTCTCTTACTCTTGCATACGCAGTCACGATTCATAAATCACAAGGTCTTACCCTAGACAAAGCAATGATAGATATTGGTAACACAGTCTTTAAAGAAGGCATGAGCTACGTAGCACTATCACGCTTACGTACACTTGACAATCTATTTCTAATCAACTTTGATGTAAGTAAAATAAACGCTGATATTCCTTGCATTTTAGAATACAATAGACTTCGCTCACTATACACTCCCCATCTAAACACATATTCTGTTCCACAAAAAGTAAAACATTATAAAAGAAAAATAAATCAAACAGAAAAGCAACAGGATGTCTCTGCAAATCCTCCAAAGAGAGTAAAAGAATGTAATACTTCATCAAGTACCACAAGCAAAAAAGAATCAATTAGGGAAAGTAAACCAGGTACTTCTTCAAAGAAGGAAGACAAACTCCAAAAAAAGCAGTCAGATACAGAACTACCTTGTCCATTTAAACTCTCAAATATAGTTGGTGTAAGTTGCTACGCAAATGTAGCAATGAATATTCTATTTCAATTACCACCAATTGTTGACAACATTTACTTACACAGTACAGACCCATTGTGTTTGCAAATGTTAGTACTTCACAGAAATGCAGCAAACAATCCTGACAACATGTATAGTGTTTATGGAATAAGACAACAATTGGACTACTGTGCTGGAATGGTGAAATTCACTATAAACTCACAGGAAGATCCACAAGAATTTCTAATGTACTTACTACAAGTACTAGAAAACAAAAACATACCTATAAATGAAATCTTCCAGATTTCATACATGTGGAAACATACATGCACTCTCTGCAACAATGTGACACAAGAAGAAATCCCCAATGAACGCTTCGTATACATATCAATACCTAATTGTGAATCCATTCCATTTCAGCAACTTGTAGAAAATGCAAACCATGGTAGATTATGTTCTACCTGCAATTCAGATAATCGCTCCACGTTAGTAATACAAACACATAGTAAATACGTAATACTAATGCTTCTACGTTACAATGCAGATGGTACCAAACACAACTGCAAGCTGACTGGTTTCACGCATGGTCAAATATCACTTGGTAAGAAAACCTTCACAACAATAGGTATAATCTACCACGCAGGAGCCACAACCAATTCAGGGCACTACACTGCATATATAAAAAAAAGGTGGATGGTTTCAATGTAATGATAGTACCATTACTCTAAAGCAGAGATTACCAACAAATCTTACAAATGCTTATTTAATGTTCTTAAAACCAAAATTTGATAACTAAACTGTACTTAAACCTCAAGTAAACTTGTAGTAAAAAATATAAACTGTTAGAATATTCCAAAAGTGATCTAACTGCCCAAAGATTCTACAACCATTAATCACATAAATGAATACCACTAAATTAGAGCAAAAAATAGACAATTAGAATACGCCAATTGGTATCTAACTGTCCCAAAATTTAACAATATCCAAACAGATAAATCAATACCACTAAAATATATAAAAAAATAGACAGTTAGAATACGCCAATTGGTATCTAACTGTCACAAAATTGAGCGATTTCCAAACAGATAAATCAATACCACTAAAATATATTAAAAAATTGACAGTTAGAATACGCCTACTGGTATCTAACTGCTACAAAATTTCATAATATCCAAACAAATAAATAATATGTTACTGCTCCAAAAAAAATGCAACAACCCAATGTATAAAGCATTAGCCAGAAACAACAAATGAACACTGAAAACAAACACACAAATAAACTGTAGCATAACAGAAAAAGGTTTTTTTTTTAAACCAACATGGATTTTTTTTCTCCCACAGACCCAAAGATTTTAGCAACGAACACAGAAACTGAGCAGGTTTGTAATTTACTAAATATGAGGGTCCCAAAAAAAAATGTTGATTATACAATGTAAAAAGTCATTACAAAATACTAATACTAACATGCTATTTTCTTTTATCACAGAAATTAACAAGAAATACATGTACTCCAGTTACTAAACCACACAGTACGTATATTATACACTCTATGCCCTGGCCACAACCATCACAGCATATTACACCCATAGTATCTTTTAACTTTGTTCCTTATAAATTTGTTTTTGACCCAAGGTTATAAGCAACTATAAATGTGATATGCTGCGGTGGTTGTGGCCAGAGCATAGAGTGTTGGGTGCATGGCCAAATGGCCATGCACCCAACACTCTATGCTCTGGCCACAACCACCGCAGCATATCACACCCATAGAGTAAAACATTTCAACTATGGCCTATGGAAACTTTCAATATCCGCGGACATTACCAGTGTTCTTAGAACACTTTCAATTTGCCAGCGAACAATACGGACAGCGTCTTCAGAACACCCCCTACGAACATTTCAGGACAACGCGAAAGTTCTTAGAACACTTTCAACTTGCCATTGAACAATACGGACAGCGTCTTCAGGACACCCTCTACGAACATTTCAGGACAACGCGTGTGTTCTTAGAACACACCCCCATTTTGTTTATGTGCGAACATTTCAGGACAACGCGAGAGTTTTTAGAACACTTTCAACTTGACAACGAACAATACGGACAGCGTCCTCAGAACACCCTCATTTTGTTTATTTGCGAACATTTCAGGACACCCTGAGTGTTCTTAGAACACTTTCAACTTGCCATCGAACAATACGGACAGCGTCTTCAGGACACCCCCTGCGAACATTTCAGGACACCACGAGAGTTCTTAGAACACTTTCAACTCGACAACGAACAATACGGACAGCGTCCTCAGGACAACCCCTATGAACATTTCAGGACAACGCGTGTGTTCTTAGAACACACCCCCTTTTTGTTTATTTGCGAACATTTCAGGACACCGAGACAGTTCTTAGAACACTTTCAACTTGCCATCGAACAATACGGACAGCGTCTTCAGGACAACCCCTACGAACATTTCAGGACAAAGCGTGAGTTCTAAGAACACACCCCCATTTTGTTAACATTTCAGGACACTGAGACAGTTCTTAGAACACTTTCAACTTGCCATCGAACAATACGGACAGCGTCTTCATGACACCCCCGACTAACATTTCAGGACACCGCGAGAGTTCTTAGAACACTTCTGGACAACGCGTGTGTTCTTAGAACACACCCCCATTTTGTTTATGTGCGAACATTTCAGGACAACGCGAGAGTTCTTAGAACACTTTCAACTTGACAACGAACAATACGGACAGCGTCATCAGAACACCCCCATTTTGTTTATTTGCGAACATTTCAGGACACCCTGAGTGTTCTTAGAACACATTCAACTTGCCA
The DNA here is from genome assembly GCF_040938575.1 of Ambystoma mexicanum. Lineage (NCBI taxonomy): Eukaryota > Metazoa > Chordata > Amphibia > Caudata > Ambystomatidae > Ambystoma > Ambystoma mexicanum. Next base: position 896,063,391 of record NC_090924.1, read on the forward strand.
CAGAACAATACGGACAGCGTCCCGAGAACACCCCCATTTTGTTTATTTGCGAACATTTCAGGACACCCCGAGTGTTCTTAGAACATATTCAACTTGCCACAGAACAATTAGGACAGCGTCCCCCGAACACCCCCATTTTGTTTATTTACAAACATTTCAGGACAATTTTTTGCAAAGTTTGGTGAGGATTCGTCCAGGGGGGGCAAAGTTATAGGGGGGTCCCAAAACTTTTTTTTTTCCCATAGAGATAATGGGAAAAAACTTTGCTCACGCCTACAGCCCAAACCGCTGGACGGATTTACACCAAATTTGCGGCAGGAGCGGCAGCTTGGTCCCGAAAGGGTGCTTTGCTTTATTTGGTGTAAATCCGTCCAGTAGTTTTTTAAAAAAATGACAAAAATGTAAGTGAAAAAAATTAGTGATATCTGTGTTCGCTCCGCAGACAGGACGGTGATTAGGCAAGCAGCTTGCGTGATGTCCGCGGACATCTGACGTGCTCTCTCATTGGATGCGTGAAAGCGTGCAGTGCGTCTGGCTTCAGAGACGGCCGCCATCTTTGTTCCTCGCATGAGAGGCTTTGTATCCCGCCTGCACAGTAAGTTCTCCACCCCCGTTCATGCCTGTTTCTGTCTCCTGTTCCTCCCACCCCCCGCTCATGTCCGTGTGTCTTTCTCCCTCCCGCCCACCCCCGCTCATGTCCGTGTGTCTTTAACCCTCCCGCCCACCCCCGCTCATGTCCCTGTGTCTTTCTCCCTCCCGCCCACCCCCTGCTCATGTCTGTGTGTCTTTCTCCCTCCCTCCCACCCCCCGCTCATGCCCCGCTCGTGCCCTGCTTGTCTCTCCCACCCGCCCGCCCCCGCTCATGCCCCGCTCGTCTCTACCATACGCCCACCCCCCGCTCATGCCCCGTGTGTCTCTCCCACCCCCCGTGTGTCTCTCCCACCCCCGCTCATGTCCATGTGTCTCTCCCCACCCGCCGGCCACCCCCCACTCATGTCCGTGTGTCTCTCCCGCCCGCCGCCCACCCCCCGCTCGTGTCCGTGTGTCTCTCCCCACCTGCCGGCCACCCCCCGCTCATGTCCGTGTGTCTCTCCCCACCCGCCGCCCACCCCCCGCTCATGTCCGTGTGTCTCTCCCCACCCGCCGCCCACCCCCTGCTCATGTCCGTATGTCTCGCCCCACCCGCCGCCCACCCCATGCTCATGTCCGTGTGTCTCTCCCCACCCGCCGCCCACCCCCCGCTCATGTCCGTGTGTCTCTCCCCACTCACCGCCCACCTCCCGCTCATGTCCCGTGTGTCTCTCTAACCTCCCGACCACCCCCGCTCATGCCCCGTGTGTCTCTCCCCCTCCCGCCCGCCCCCCGCTCATGCCCCGTGTGTCTCTCTCCCCTTCCCCCCACCCCCCGCTCATGCCCAGTGTGTCTCTCTCCCTCCCCCCACCCCCGTTCATGCCCTGTGTGTCTCTCCCCCTCCCGCCCACCCCCGCTCATGCCCCGTCTGTCTCTCCCCCTCCCGCCCACCCCCGCTCATACCCGTGTGTCTCTTCCCCTCCTGCCCACCCCCGCTCATGCCCCGTGTGTCTCTCCCCGCTCATGCCCCGTGTGTCTCTCTCCCTCCCCTCCACTCCCGCTCATGCCCCGTGTCTCTCTCCCCTTCCCCCCACCCCCCGCTCATGCCTCGTGTGTCTCTCTCCCTACCCCCCACCCCCGCTCTTGCCCCGTGTGTCTGTCTCCCTCCCCCCCACCCCCGTTCTTGCCCCGTGTGTCTTTCCCCCTCCCGCCCACCCCCGCTCTTGCCCCGTGTCTCTTCCCCCTCCCGCCCACCCCCGCTCTTGCCCCGTGTCTCTTTCCCCCTCCCGCCCACCCCCACTCTTGCCCCGTGTCTCTTTCCCCCCCGCCCACCCCTGCTCTTGCCCCGTGTCTCTTTCCCCCTCCCGCCTACCCCCGCTCTTGCCCCGTGTCTCTTTCACCCTCCCGCCCACCCCCTGCTCATGTCCGTGTGTCTTTCTCCCTCCCGCCCACCCCCGCTCATGTCCGTGTGTCTTTCTCCCTCCCGCCCAGCCCCCGCTCATGTCCGTGTTTCTTTCGACCTCCCGCCCACCCCCCGCTCATGCCCCCGCTCATGCCCCCGCTCAATCCCCGGTCGTGCCCCGCTCATCTCGATCCACCCGCCCACCCCCTGCGTGTCTCTCCCACCCCCGTGTGTCTCTCCCCACCCGCCGGCCACCCCCCGCTCATGTCCGTGTGTCTCTTCCCACCCGCAGCCCACTCCCCGCTCATGTCCATGTGTCTCTCCCCACCCGCCGCCCACCCCCCGCTCATGTCCATGGGCCTCATTACGACCCTGGCGGAGGACCATGGTGCAATTTGCACCATGGTCCATGGCGCAGAGCTGCCAACTCCGCCATGGGGGTTGGCGGACTCACCGCCCCATTCCGACCTTGGCGGGGCGGTTAGTCCCCAATCCCCATTTACCCTTCCCCATTCCCATTTTTGCCCCATAGGGTATAATGGGAGTGGGGAAGGCGTTAATTACGCCACCGTAGATTACGGTGGCGTAATTAACAAGAGGTCCCGTAGCGCCATGGATTTTTCCGGCCGGAAAATCCAGGCGTAAAAATCACCATGGCGCTACGGAAAGCCGTAATCTGGCGGAGAGGTACGCCATGCATTACGCTGGCGTAAACCCCTCTCCGCCAGGGTCGTAATGAGGGCCCATGTGTCTCTCCCCACCCGCCGCCCACCCCCGCTCATGTCCGTGTGTCTCTCCCCACCCGCCGCCCACCCCCCGCTCATGTCCGTGTGTCCCTCCCCACCCGCCACCCACCCCCCCGCTCATGTCCCATGTGTGCCCTGTACCCCCCACGCTCATGCCCCGTGTCTCCCTCGTGTTCCTCCCCACCCCCCGCTCATACCCCGTGTCTCCCTCATGTTCCTCCCCACCCGCTGCTCATGCCCCGTGTCTCTCTCGTGTTCCCCCCACCACCGCTCATGCCCCGTGTTTCCTTCCTTTTCCCCCCACCCCCTGCTCATGCCCCGTTTGTACCCTGTTCCCTCTCACCCCCCGCTCATGCCCATGTGTCTCCCCTGTTCCCCCCCACCTCCCGCTCATGCCCTGTTGTGTTCTTTATACACCCCGCCTTCCCTTTGCATGGTGGCCATCTTGGTAAAAGATTTTCCTTCCTACACGCAGGCGTCCCGGTGTAGGAAGGAAAATCTTTTTGTTTTTTTTACCACCCAGCGTTCCCACTTTGAGGACTTAAGATGTTAGTGGTCTTCATCTATTGAAGAGGATGTTATGGTGACGTTGCACTAATAAAAACCTATGAAATTCAATGAAAAAACTTTGTTAAAGGGACGTTATGGTTAAGTTGCGCTACTAAAAACCTATGAAATTCAGTGAAAAAACTTTGTTAAAGGGACGTTATGGTTAAGTTGCGCTACTAAAAACCTATGAAATTCAGTGAAAAAACTTTGTCAAAGGGACGTTATGGTTCCAAGTAAAACCGAAAAACCCTTGAAATTCACCAGTTATGGTAAGCTAAGCAACCATAACTCGCGCCACCACCGTGCACTGCTAAGACTAACACCCAGGACATCAAAGATGACATCACAAATGTCATTGATGACATCACTGATGACATCACATGTCTGGCTCACTCTTTTTTCTTTTGCTGACATATCTAGGCCACATGGTTTTCTTCAGTAACAGTCAGAAACTAAAAATTTTATTTTATTTGTAGACGTATCCTTCAAGTAGGTTCTTACAGTAATTCCCTTAGAGTCCAGTCACATCATATGAAATATATACATACGGGAAGACACAAGCTTGAAAGACAGCAATCCTTTTTGTGCATAAAGATAATCAATGGACTTATGAGCACTTTCTGATAGTTCTGTTGGTTTTTTTTACGGCTGTACTTTCCCTGTGGGTCCAATCACATCAAGTGATACATATACATAGGGTAAATAGCAGCTTTGAAACAGAGCAATTATTTATTCGCATGAAAATAATCACTTAAGTTATGAATTGTTTCTGCTACTACTTGTTCTTCATTGCTAACTTCACTTTCCCTGTATATACCCATATTGGTATGTGTTCTTGTGTCTTTGTGTTTTGTCTATAGTAATGCAATTATGTAATACATGTGTTTTATTAGCTACATATTTCACAGTACACAAAAATCTATTAAGAAAACAATTGTCATTTCATTATTCAACATATTAACATTACGAATATTATACCTTCATCTTGTACGCTGCACCCAATGTTATGTTTCTGTATGAGTAGCTTAGTATACTAGATAGAACCCCATAATAGAATGCTATTTATATCAATGCATTGTTCAATGCACTAATTAGGGTATGATATTTATTGCAATGATCCTTGACACTTGTTTCGCAACATTATAATAATAATCCCTTTTACACATATTTCATGAAAAGTACATACACATGTGATGTCATCAGTGATGTCATCAATGACATTTGTGATGTCATCTTTGATGTCCTGGGTGTTAGTCTTAGCAGTGCACGGTGGTGGCACGAGCTATGGTTGCTTAGCTTAACATAACTGGCGAATTTCAAGGGTTTTTCGGTTTTACTTGGAACCATAACGTCCCTTTGACAACGTTTTTTCACTGAATTTCATAGGTTTTTAGTAGCGCAACTTAACCATAACGTCTCTTTAACAAAGTTTTTTCACTGAATATATATATATATATATATATGCATATATATATATATATATGTGAACCAATTTGGCTAAAAGATGGCGCTCTCCCTCATTCAGTGGCTGGTGCTAGGAAAAAGAATTTAGCCCAATCCGTATATATAAAGAAAACGCACAAGCCCCTGCACGGTTGTAACACTCCAAAAAACCGCCCAGCAGGCATATGCAAAAAGTATTCCAGCACACAAGACTTTAGCTATTCTAAAATGTTATTTTATTTAGGCATAATACAGCTCATTACAAAAACAGGGGTTAAGTGATACACCCCTGTGACAGACGCAAGGTATCACAAAGCACTCACCCCACGGGTGGATGAAAAGTCACGCGTTCCGCCTGAATGCTCAGGCTTCCTCAGACCTTCTAAAATCCAAATGCAGCTAACACATCATGGAGTATAAAACCAAAAAGCAATTACAGAGCGCCTTTGTGCGTTTCACATCACGTGCGTGTTGCGGTCATGTGACTGCTACTAATGCAAGAGATACAGTCTCTCTACCACAATGACCTCCATATTGGAATGGTCAAGTGTCTATAGAATAGATATATGTGAGAGCATAATCGCAAGAACATATCTTGCTAGACACATTAGGACTATTTATAGGCCACCGGAATGAAAACTGCACGGAGGAAAGGCTCGAAACTGCTTATTTTTTTTAAAAATGTCATAATTATTTAATGTGTAACATCTGCGCACAAGTGTGCTCATATATCATCAAAATGACTAGCAATGGCTCAAATGCCACTGCTAGGCATCCGCCCCCCCCCAGTTGGGGTAAGTGCTCCTAAGCCAAGAGACTACGAGCTGAGCAACAGCAACCTGATAATAGGAGGGCAAGTGCCCTTTTTTTGTTCCAACTTGAATACATAAAAGAAGTGGATGTCCACTAATATGTGTATGTGGAAAATAGTCATAATATTCCAGGCAAGTGCCCTTTCTCAAATCCATGTATAAACAGAATATAAAAGGAGAACAGCTACGAGTTGATTAAACATATAATAACTATTTACAATGTGCAAATAACAAATAGCATTTCCTATGTTAGTACCTCAGTGCCAATCAATAGCAGCTCAATTTAGATAAATTGTCATAAAGTGCAAAATATAGATGTTCCTATTTTTGTCCATTCCAACATGTAAATGACAATTCCTCTATTAAACATCCGTTGGATAAAGTGCAGTGCAAAAAATGTGTAACTATTACTCTTCACAATGTGAAGATAACAAATCCTATGTTAATATCACAATACTTCCGCAATAAATGTAACAGGACTCAAAGATATAAGGATGTATAAAGGTATAAAATATCATCCCATTCCTCGCCGGCTCACGATTGCAAAAACACATACAATTCAGCGTCTATATTCAGGCCTTTAGGTTTCAAGGTGTCAAATTTACATATGAGTGTAGCTTCCAACTGTCTCAATTTCAGTTCACGGTTACCCAGTCTTTTGTTAGGTGGTACATGGGCCAACCCCGTGAAAGATAGGAATTGGACATCCCCATTATGCTTGTCCTGAAAATGACTCGTCAGAGGGTATGTTCGATCACCATTTTTTATGGCTCTATAATGTTGAAGGATCCGCATCTTTAGGGGACCAATTGTCGAGCCTATATAGTGGAGACCACAGGCACAGGTGATGGCATATACAACATATTTGGTGATACAAGAAATTCTGCGTTTATATTTCCAACATTGGCCATTTGCACTCCTAAAAGGAACCATAGATACATGCTTACACAATTTACAATGGGCACATTTGAAAAAACCAAAACTATTCCTTTGAATAATCCGTGTATTTACTACTGGCCTAGTCTTAACCATACTCGGAGATAACATAGTTTTGAGAGTGGGAGCCTTTCGATAAGTAACCTGTGGGAAGTCATCCAACACTGACCTAAGATGAGGATCAGTGAGCAACACCTTCCAGTGTTTTTTCATAATCAATTTGATTTCTTTAGCATGATGGTTGAACCCTGTAATAAGCCTGATTTTTCTATCTTTGACTTTAGTTTTTCTAGTCAACAAAGATTCTCTCGTGAGTGAGGCTGCTTTCGTAAAGCTCCTAGAGATGGCATTCTTGTCATAGCCACGTCTAACAAATCTATGACTGATGTTCCTAGCTTCACTCATATAGTCGTTATTATTGCTACAGGCTCTTTTGGCTCGCAAAAATTCTCCATAGGGGATAGAGTCAATTAAAACTTTAGGGTGATGACTCTTAGCGTGGAGAGTGGAATTAGAACTTGTGGGTTTTCTATACAATTTAGACATCAGCTTGTCATTAACTACCTGGAATTCTACATCCAGAAATACAAGATTCTGTTGGCTGATGACTACCGTTAATTCTAAATTGAACGTGTTGGTATTAAGTATATCAACATATTCAGAAAGTTCCAATTCTGTCCCATCCCATATGATAAACAGGTTGTCTATAAAACGGTACCAGACTATGACATGTTGGGTCCAATGTTCCAATTCCTCTGCCCACGCCTTGTGTATCTCCCACCAACCCATATAAAGGTTGGCGTATGTTGGGGCCATGCATGACCCCATTGCCGTTCCCCTTATTTGTTGGTACAGTTGATCTTCATAAAGGAAATAGTTATGTTCTAGACAAAAAAGTAGCATGTTTAATAGCATCTGATTATGCTGTCGATAACTAATTGATCTACTTTCCAGAAATGATTGGCAAGCCTTCATGCCTGCTGCATGTTGAATCGAAGTATACAGGGAAACTACATCAATTGATACAAGAAGATAGCTGGGCTCCCAGTTGATATTTTCTACCTTCGCAAGCCAATCTGCTGTGTCTCATATATAGGAGCTGAAGCTCAACACAAAGGGCTGAAGGAAAAAGTCCAAATGTTTAGATGTATTTTCTAATAGACTCCCCATCGAAGAAACAATAGGACGACCTGGAGGGTTCAATAGTGTTTTATGGATCTTGGGATTGAAGTAAATCAGAGGAGTCACTGGATGAGCATTTTTAGGAAAGAAATATTCATCTCGATCTATGAGCTCTAGATCACTCCATTCTTTTAATTTGCCATGATATTCTCGTTTTGTTTCCAATAGTATTTCCATAACTATTGGTATGTAGTTCGTATTGTCACTTAGTTGTCTCCTGGCTTCCAATTCATAGTTGGCACTGTCCATAACGACAATCCCCCCTCCTTTATCTGAAGGTCGTATGACTGTAGAACAGTCATTTTTTAGCGCTTGAAGAGCCTGGAATTGCAAGTAATTCAAGTTGCGATGTTTCGGGGAGAGATTACTGGATAACTTTTTAAGATCTTTCATCACTAGCTCTTCAAAAATATCTCTGGGTCCACAGGTGATATTCGGACAAAAAGTGGACTGTGGTCGGAATTTGGTCGGACAGTTCCGATCAGTAGAGATCCCAAATGCAGCTTCAAACACAGAATTATCTAACCTGATGTCGTCCTCCATATTAGTTTCACCAGATTCTTCCATGTTGGTTAAACATAAGAGGCTGGCCAGATCTTTTTCTGATAGTATGGAAACCTCTTTGATTGCCTCTTTCTTCTTGGAACCTTGATTTCCCTCAATTTTAGCTGCATGAAATTTGGTCAGCTTCAACTTTCTGGTAAATTTATATAAATCAACCCTAGTAGAGGTGTAGACAAACATGTGAGAAGGGCTAAAAGAGAGACCCAGGGAAAGAATTGAAGTTTCATGGTATGTTAAGCTTCTTTTAGAGATATTGAAAATTTTCAATTGGAGGTCTTGTTGCCTCTGGTTTTCCCCTTCTGTTTCACTCCAGATCTCGTTGCCATCGGCGATTGGTTGTCTGTGTTGAATCCCCAGCCTCGTTTTCCTCTGCCGCCTCTTGTTGCAGCCCCTCTACCTGGTCCTTTGTATTGGCCACGTCCTCTTTTCTCTGACTTGCTGTCCAAATGCATTAATTTGAACTCCTCTAAAAAGTTTAATTTTTTTGAACTTATTCCTTCTGTTTCTGATAGGCTCAATTCAGAGCTACTAGGGTCTTCACTTAATGTAGCTGAAGCTGGCACATTGTTGGTTTCCATCTGTTGCAGTCTGATTTTGATGGGATTATCAAATCTCTTGGCAAAAGTATAAATCCTCCCTTGTTCATAATCAATGCGATCTCGTTTGAATTTGTGCTGTTTTCTTGTTCTGATCTCACCCTCATGCCTTTCCAAATTTTCTTCCAGGCGCGACATTCTCCGCTTGCATTCATCGCCATCTTCTGAAGAAGTTGTTCTTCCATTGTTTCAATGTCTTTAAGAAGATTGATTCTATCTATTTTTGCATATTTCACCAAGCTCTCTATCATCTTAAAGGAGCACGTGTTGGTGTGATTAGTCCATTCTTTAATTAACTCAGGATTCATATCCTCAAACGTTGGGATCGTGAGGATTCTCAGTCCTCTAGGGATTCTTTGCACATCGAGATATGTTTGTAAAGTCATTGCCTCCCACCATTTGGATATTTCCTTTTTCTTGATCCTCTCAAGCTTGTCTAATTTTTGCTGCACAGTAAGACTGGCTGGAAGGCTACTGTCCACCTCTGTTTCTGTAGTTATCGTCTCTTGGTTGAACAGGATGCTAGCCGCAGCTCTCCTCCTGGCTTCGACCTGGTCTGTCATGGCAACAGGTTAAGCAAAGCTATAGCCCGTGCTAAATTAATGAAAAGTGCTGTATGCAAGAAATAGCTAATAAACCAAGCTAAATACCGCCAGGCAGATCGACTGGCGTATTATTCCTCTCACTCCACTGGATCGTGGCTAAGAGGTGCTTGGTACGTCTCCCCCTGGTTAAAAAATCACCAGTTTTGAATCTTCTGTGCGTTTACCATATTGAGGAAAACACTGTAACCCTCATATAGAGACGGGGGGCCACACCTTGACTCATATAGGATGCCAAACTACAAGGCTTCTCCAAATGTCCCCTTACAGGTGCAAATAGTCAAGGGAGGTGGCAGCCGTAAGCCAAAAGTAGGTGAACCAATTTGGCTAAAAGATGGCACTCTCCCTCATTCAGTGGCTGGTGCTAGGAAAACGAATTTAGCCAAATCTGTATATATAAAGAAAACGCACAAGCCCCTGCACGGTTGTAACACTCCAAAAAACCGCCCAACAGGCATATGCAAAAAGTATTCCAGCACACAAGACTTTAGCTATTCTAAAATGTCATTTTATTTAGGCATAATACAGCTCATTACAAAAACAGGGGTTAAGTGATACACCCCTGTGACAGACGCAAGGTATCACAAAGCACTCACCCCACGGGTCGATGAAAAGTCACGCATTCCGCCTGAATGCTCAGGCTTCCTCAGACCTTCTAAAATCCAAATGCGGCTAACACATCATGGAGTATAAAACCAAAAAGCAATTACAGAGCGCCTCCGTGCGTTTCACATCACGTGCGTGTTGCGGTCATGTGACTGCTACTAATGTAAGAGATACAGTCTCTCTACCACAATGACCTCCATATTGGAATGGTCAAGTGTCTATAGAATAGATATATGTGAGAGCATAATCGCAAGAACATATCTTGCTAGACACATTAGGACTATTTATAGGCCACCGGAATGAAAACTGCACGGAGGAAAGGCTCGAAACTGCTTATTTTTTAAAAAATGTCATAATTATTTAATGTGTAACATCTGCGCACAAGTGTGCTCATATATCATGAAAATGACTAGCAATGGCTCAAATGGCCACTGCTAGGCATCCGCCCCCCCAGTTGGGGTAAGTGCTCCTAAGCCAAGAGACTACGAGCTGAGCAACAGCAACCTGATAATAGGAGGGCAAGTGCCCTTTTTTTGTTCCAACTTGAATACATAAAAGAAGTGGATGTCCACTAATATGTGTATGTGGAAAATAGTCATAATATTCAGGTTGCTGTTGCTCAGCTCGTAGTCTCTTGGCTTAGGAGCACTTACCCCAACTGGGGGGGCGGATGCCTAGCAGTGGCCATTTGAGCCATTGCTGGTCATTTTAATGATATATGAGCACACTTGTGCGCAGATGTTACACATTAAATAATTATGACATTTTTTTTTTAAATAAGTAGTTTCGAGCCTTTCCTCCGTGCAGTTTTCATTCCGGTGGCCTATAAATAGTCCTAATGTGTCTAGCAAGATATGTTCTTGCGATTATGCTCTCACCTATATCTATTCTATAGACACTTGACCATTCCAATATGGAGGTCATTGTGGTAGAGAGACTTTATCTCTTGCATTAGTAGCAGTCACATGACCGCAACACGCACGTGATGTGAAACGCACGGAGGTGCTCTGTAATTGCTTTTTGGTTTTATACTCCATGATGTGTTAGCCGCATTTGGATTTTAGAAGGTCTGAGGAAGCCTGAGCATTCAGGCGGAACGCGTGACTTTTCATCCACCCGTGGGGTGAGTGCTTTGTGATACCTTGCGTCTGTCACAGGGGTGTATCACTTAACCCCTGTTTTTGTAATGAGCTGTATTATGCCTAAATAAAATGACATTTTAGAATAGCTAAAGTCTTGTGTGCTGGAATACTTTTTGCATATGCCTGCCGGGCGTTTTTTTGGAGTGTTACAACCGTGCAGGGGCTTGTGCGTTTTATATATATATATATATATTCAGTGAAAAAACTTTGTCAAAGGGACGTTATGGTTCCAAGTAAAACCGAAAAACCCTTGAAATTCGCCAGTATTCACAACATACAAACAGCACAACATAAACTCAAACCCCACAGCGTACACATTCCAACATAAACTCAAACTACAAAACACATCATTCCAATAACAATAATCAGACGTTACCATAACTACACACAGCATACACACTTAGCCCCCTGCATACACATTCCAACATACACTCAAGCCACAAAAGACAAAATTCCATGAACAATATTCCCAGCATACCCTCAGCTCCCACAGCGTACATATTCCAACATACACTCAAGCAAGAAAACACATAATTCCAAGAACAATATTCAGCGAACATTAGCATAAACATACACAACATACGCACTATCTCCCTCTGCGTAGACATTGCAAACATATCATCAACCTCCACAGTGTACACATTCCAACATTCACTTAAGCAACACAACACATATTTCCAGGAACAATAATCAGTCAACATGAGCTCTAGCAAGAAACACATAATTCCTGGAACAATATTAGCCAACATTAGCATAGCCACACACAACATGTGCAAGGAAATACATACTTAAGCCAAGGAAACATATAAGTTATAAACAAAATATTATATGCTATAAAAAAGTAAAGCAGCACACATTACTGTGAAACATAGCATAGGCCTTCAAGAATATTGGCTAAAAAAACTATTGCCCTCCTCTGTCAAATGTACCCCATCCATCTGAAAAATTGTCATTTTGATCCACCCACACTACATACGCACATACCCACACTTCATACACATCCCAACACACACTCAAGCAAGCAAATACAGAATTCACACACAACATATGCACCCACCTGCACTGCATAAACAACCCAGAGTGCGTACACATCCCAACATACACTCAAACAAGCAAATAAACACGCCCACACAACATAGACAGCATACATATCCCCAAACATGCCCTCAACCACCACATTGTACACATTCCAACATACCCTAAAGCAAGAAAATACATAATTCCAAGACCAATATTCTGCCAACATTAGCATAATAGCAAACATCACACACGCACACAACACACATACACACCCACACACAACACACACACAAGTAATTAAGACAATAGAATCTGGAAGATTCAACCCATTAGAGGAGAAAGCTCAAAAAAGGCATACCAAGAATTGAGGAATTGATACGAGAATATCCATATGTGTAAAGATGTTAAGACTTTAAATGTATACCAGGAGTTACAGTTATTGTTACGTGTCTAGGCAGGGGTTAGCCTAGTAGTGCCGGAATCTGCAGCTGTTACAACCTTTCCTAATTTACTTCACACACATCTTCAACCCTAAGGACCCGTACATACCTGGTTACACCCCTGGACACTTTCATGTTACAGAATCACACTGGAGTGGTTGCAGGTGTGGTGCATGTGGCGTGATTTTTTGGGGGCATGTGGAGCATGCGCAGTAAAGAGTGGGATGGGCAAGCACGACATGGATGTTGGCTTGTGGTCATCGTCCCCGGCTTTGCTCCTTTCCACCCCATTTGTATTCCTCTACAGGAACATTTCTATATCACTTTTGCGACATACCCAAGATCCCTGTCTCTTGTCCTCCGTGGGTATCCTGAAGGGTGCTGTTTGGAGGAACTATGGCATCATTCGTGGAATCAGAGAAATGGGCAGCAGTGGCTTACAGTCAGGTCTGTATAGTCTGTTCACCTGCACATTCAAGGAATGCCAAGGTTTCCTGTAGTGGTATGACTCCACTGTGGCCTTGGGTGCCAATACTACATGGGTGCAGTCCAAATCCGCTCTCTTGCTAGGCAATCTGGCTGTGGCATAGAACCATTCTTTGGTAACATTAGCCACAGCCAGTGTGGTGGGCGGAGAAATGTGCTGGGGAACATGCCACAAAAGGGCATCAAGCACCTGGCTCAAGACTTTAGAAAATGCTGGCTGCCACATGCCATGCAGCATGCCCATGGTGTTTTGGAATGTGGCAGTGGCACAGAAGGGCAAGACTGATACCAGCGTCAAAAGCGGTGAGAAGGCAGTATTGACATTGATACCAGCCAGAGTATTTTAACAGTATTGCATTAATACCTCGGCGTACTGCCCTCATACGATAAGGAAATGCAGAATAAAAAGGAGAGCTGCATACCTGAACATGTTCATATCAAATTGAAATAAATCATAGGGCCATGGCTTCGTCAAGATGGCAGCACAACCAGCAAGGCCGGTCCAATCACATTTCCTAGAACATACAATGTCTTCAAGAAAGATTATGCACGTGACTGTGGCTTGTACAGAGTTTCTTTTTTTTAATGATGTTCATACGTAAAACAAACGGCAATGCAACGCCCAAAACAACATCTTTAACAAACTGGAAAAAAATGTAGTCTAAAAAATTACAGCCAAGACACACTGTACACATTTGCTCAAAGCAAAACAATGTAGTCAAGTATGTTGCCTACAGAAGCGGAAGCTTTGCACTGCGCTTGCTAAATCGATGTAAACTTGATTTGTCTACACACATTGGTTTTGGATGAGATGAACACAAATGTGGGCTATTTTTATCCAAATTGCCCTAAAATGCTGTAGTTTCTAACTGCACAAAACAGTGCTGTCGTCCTTGAAAAATAAAACATGATTGTCTCTTGCACTGCAAAGATTGTGCAAGTTTGTTCTATAATAAAAACTCTTACTGAATTCATCCCCAAAAGTCACTCTTTTCGGAACTGCATAGGTTATTGACCGGACGGCCACAAGACTATACGGACAGAATACAACTGCTTTGATATAAGGCAGCAATTCGACCATTGAAATTTTCAATAACAAACAAGCAGAAAAAGGTAAACAGAACATGCCTCTTTTTCTCCCATTCCTATGAATTGTCATTACACGGTCTCATCTATAATGTATGCATTTGATTTGCCAGACTTTTTGATGTTTTGAGAAATGATGGCATCACATGGCAGATTACCTGACTGCTAGCTATCCATCACATGCTAGAACTAACAGACTTCTCCGTGATGACACTACTCACGGTTTTTCAAATGTTCCAGATAAAAATTTCATAGATCATAGCGTTTGCAATTATCATTAAATAATTGTTCTCATCATCCCATAGGTGGAAGTGACGTATCTGTACCTTTTAGGTTCAATGTAAGAAATATATGAATGGCGAATATTCCACATAGTGTAGTCACCTCAGATAAAGTAAGATTTTGTGTAATTATCATGAAATAATAGCAAAGAAGAATGTCTATGCAGCGCATTCAGTGTTTGGCAGTGCGGTACATAAAAATTGCAGTAACGGGATTGCACCACGTTTAATACACCACCAGATTAGGATTTTTAGTATCAAAACTCTGTAAAACCACGTTGTTTTGCATGGAGGAAATTACCTGCACGAAAAATCCTTACTGCATGCAGTTATTGAAATATGCAGTCGCTACCACATGCAGTAATTACCAATCCCTATGAAGTCCAATGAGGCTCCAAAATGGTGAATAACGGAAGAGACTGCATTAGCCTGATTCATGGAATTATTTGCGTGAAAAACGCACATTTACGTGCCTTTCTGCCCGAAAATCCCTATACTTCAAACACAGATTTTCGGGCAGAAAGGCGCGCAAATCTGTATTTTTCACGCAAATAATTCCATGAATCAGGCTGCATGTCTCCAAATCATGCAGACCCTTCAAGTGGCAACGGTAATATCACCAAACTCTAAATTAGGCCCCGGTATTTTTTCCAAACAAGTTTCTTCCTGAAGTAAACATCTCCATGTCAAGTGAAGAATATATTTTGCGGCTCTGCAAAAGCTGATTCTACAGGACAGCATTCTGGCCCGCTGAATCCCATTTCAATCATTATTAGAACCCAGGACAGGCTTGGCAAAAAATGAGGTTGCTCAAAAGTGGGACCAACTAACATTAGCACTCTAGTCCTGGTTTTCCTCCAACCAAGTTGCCAGCTGAATATGCGAGTAGCAGCACAGATTCCCTGATCTGCTCCTTCTCACTGCAGCAGTTATTTTCTTTCATTGCTCCACCTCTTTCATCTCACCCTTTCCTCTTCCTGAATTTCTCTGAAGAGGAGAGAGTGTGTCCTCTGCAGCAGGTGGGTGTAAGCTGCAGCCCAGGGCCGGCCTTAAGGGCAGCAGCGCCCTGGGCGAATTGGCGCCCCCCTCTCCCTTTGCGCGACCCTTGTTAGCAGGGGGTGCGGTGGAAGGGGGCTGGGACAGGAGGGGCCACTTTTTATTCTTTTCTTTTTTTTCTTAAACCTCCTCGCTCTGGCGAGGAGGCAATGGTGTGAATAGGGCGCGTTAGCACCCCGTTGTCATTGAATGAGCCCGCCGCCGCGGGTTCATTCAATGACAATGAGACGCCTGCCACACCTTCTGCCACCACGCCAGCTCGGAGGAGCCTTTGAAAGACTCCCCCGAGCTGGGGTGGTGGGGGGCCAATGGTGCCTTTTTGCTGTTAAAGGTACCCGCGGTGGCGGGCACTTTCAACAGCAAAATGCTGCCTGCCGCGCCTTCTCCCACAACGCCAGCGTGAAAGACTCCCCCGAGCTGGCATGGTGGGGGCTTATGGCGCCCTGGGGAGCGTGGCGCCCCGGGCGGTCGCCCGGCTCGCCCCCCCTATGGCCGGCTCTGCTGCAGCCTTAGGGTTTCTGCTCGCTCTATCTCCCCTCATTCACTCCACTTCCTATGGTGGCTTGGGTCGCCTTCCCATTGTCATCCTGCACCATTGTGAGGCTTTATTCCTACACCCGCTTAGGAAGGCTCCTTGCCTTTCATGCTGTGGGCCATACCGCTCGGTACACACCAGTAGGCCTTCTTAAAGGCCAATTTTTCTGTCGTGCCTGTCAAATTAGGATGTGGATTAGTAATGGCTGGTACAGCCATTGTTGTCCAGCATTATCGCCTTGGCATTGGCCTTTATTCTGAGCAGACTGTTGGCTTCTCTTGCTCTCTGCCCACCCCTCCTGTTTCTTCAGCTTTTTGCGATCAGCTGTGCCGCTTCCTTCTTCTTGTTACTTTTATAGAAATAGAAAAGTGACTTTTCGCTATTTCCATTGTATCCATTTTTGGTGTTGTTTTTTCTGTGAAAAAGGTTCGCATTCCTGCTGCAGAACTACTCTCCACAATAAAGTGAACCACAGATGATTTGCCAGGGTGTAATGCAATAACTCCTAGTGTTTGAGGTCTTCCAGCAGCGCCTTTTGGTAATAGCCTTTGTTGTGTTCCTCCTGCCTGGAACGTTAGGTGAGCTGCAAGGGAGGTAGTCACGCTGAACAGAACTTGCAAGTTCAATCAACACGTCTTTATTCCATCAACACCTTACAATAACTGACTCTATCCCTCCCAGTGTCATTACTTCCCGCCAGCCCGCCCCTCCTCCCTGAACTACAAATGTCGACATTACATCCACCCCAAAATAAACATTAACCCCGTCTTTACTCCGTTTGTTCAATGAGTCGTCGAGGTCAGATCCTTGCCCATTGAGGTCGCTGGAATCCCAACTTAGAGGGTTCATGCTGGACATCAAACATCGACCTATTCGGCTCCCCTTCATCAGACTCTTCACCATCACCATGGTATGATTCATCCGACAAGCATATGGCCTCTCTTTCATGGGGCTTGTGTCTCACCGGCTGATCGCCCACTGGCAGCCGGTTGGAGTGTGACACATTTTTTGTCACATGCCAATGATCTCCTTCAGCCGTGATCATGGAGCATTTTTTTGCAGTAACAATTAATGGGTCCTCGTGAAACACAGCCACGTGTTTCTTTGTTTTGGGCTGTTTCACTACGACCATCTCGCCTATCTCCAATGGACAATCTATGGCCTGCCGCAGGTTATCTGCATACAGTTTAATCTTTTCCTTGGCTTCTCCGTCTCTTTATCTTAGCTCTACATCACCTGCATATTTGTCACCTTTATTCTGATATTGGTGTATTCGAGTGCGAATGTTCCACCCGAACATGAGTTCTGCGGGACACGTTGCTGTCGAGCTGCGTGGTGTGCCCTCGTAATCTCTTAACAATTGGTGTACTACTTGCTTGTACAGTTGTCCTATCAGGTGCGATGTTTACAGAGTTTGTTTCAGATTGTCCAGGAAACGTTCAATCATGCAATTGGCCTGAGTCCATAAAGGAGTTATTTTCCTGTGCTGAAAACCCAAGTACTCGCTGAATGTTTTGAAGTCCTGGCTTGTAAACGGGGGCCAACTGCCTGTCTTCACTTGCTTTGGAATGCCATACTTTGTGAATATTCGGTCTAGTGCTGGGATGACGTGGTGTGCCTGTGTGGACAATATGAGCTGTGCTTCTAGAAATCTTGAGTACCCATCCTTGAAAGCAAGTATGTATTTCCCCCCTTCTATAGACCAAAGAAATCAGCCACCACAACTTCCCACACTCAATTCGGAAGATCGGACATGTTCAGTGGTTCAGGGTGTCTGCTTGGTGTGATTAGGCAGCATGTGGGGCACTCTCAGAGTAGGTCTTCCGCCATTCTATAAAGCTGTGGGACCAAACCGTTTGTCTCAGCATCCTTTTAGTGGAGACGATTCCTCTGTGGCCCTCATGTGCTATCTCAACCACTTTTTTCCTCAGAGGATTGGCACAATGATTTTGTTGCCTTTTAACAATTTGTTCTCTTCTGACAAGACCAGTTCATCCCTCACTTGCAGTAAGCTCTCCACACCCCTCCATACTTCCTCGGATTCTAGATGACTCCTTTCTTTGTCACTCCTCCACCTAACTGCTTTCAGTCCTTTGGTGATGATCTGACATGCCATGTCATTGTCAACTTCATGTGTGATTCTTAGTGGGTAAATGCCCTGCGGAATAGCTTGCTGCACCAGGTATCTAATGTACCTGTACACCACAGACGGTTCTGGGGTGCTCTCCGGTGTTGGATGTCGTGAGAGGAAGTCTGCCGGTTTTTCCTCCTTGTCCGGCTTGTGAATTATATCAAATGCATAGTCTTGTCATCACAGGCCCTATCTGGCAATGCGGGTTGGCATGTTTGCCTGCAGGTTTCCATGCAGGAATAGCAGAGCCTGGTGATCATTTATTGCGGTAAAAGGTTTCCCATAAAGAAATCAATGAAAATGTTTTCAGGCCCACACGACTGCCAGGCTCTCTTCTCTGGCCTGTGAGTATGCCTGCTCTGTTTTGGATAAGCTCCTGCTGGTGTATGAGACCACGTGCCTCTGGGTAGAATTGTCCTTGTCCTTCTGGGCTAATATTGCCCCTAGACCCACCAGGCTTGCATCCACAGTGAACTTGGTTTCTCTGTCTGCATCAAAATAGGCCATGTTCTCTGCCTGTGCTATGCGACTTTGAATGGCTGTGAACGCTTGTTGACACTCCGCCGACCACTTGAAGGTTGTTTATTGCTTGGTGAGAGCCATTAAAGGCTTGCTGATGGTGGCAAATTCCTTTAAGTACCTTGTACAATAACTCGCTGGCTCCAGGAATGATCTAAATTCCAAGACGTTCACTGGAGGCAGTGTTTCATTGAGCGCAGTTACCTTGTCCGGAACTGGTGTCATGCCATTCTCAGAGAAAATATGACTAAAGAAACAGAGTGTGCCTTTCCGGAATCCGCACTTGTCCCAGTTCAGTGTGAGGTTGGTCGATTCCAACGCCATGCACACTCTGGATAGCGTGTTGTGTTTTTCTGTGTCTATGCTGAATACTAGGATATCGTCACTGTAATTTGTACAGTTCAGGATATGCTTTATGATGTTGTGAATTTCTTCTTGGAATATCTCTGCCGCTGATGACATGCCAAAGCTTAATCTTTTTTATCTGTATAGGCATATATGGGTTACACAAGTTGTGATGTATCTGCTTTCAGGGTTTAGGACCAGTTGGTGAAGTCCCTTGTTTAGATCAAGTTTTGGGAACACCTTAGCCCCATTCAGGAGATGGATCATGTATGTGATGCGTGGGGGTAAGTTTCTCTCTCTTTTGATTGCCTGATTCGGTCTCTGCATGTCCACACAGAGCCGAATGGCACTTGAGCCTTTTTTCGGGACTGGCACGATGGGGGACACCCAAGGCGTGGAGCCCACTGTGGGTTTGATAACATCTTGCTCCAAACATTTTTGTAATTCCTCCTCTACTTGCCGTTGAATATTGACGGGAATGCCCCTGTAATGTTGTGCCACTGGTCGCACATCCTCATCAATGTGCTGTTTGATTCGCCAATTTCATAGTTTTCCTATGCCCTTGAATAGGGACAGGTATAATTGACTAATCTTGTCCATTGGGTCGATGTATTTGCGAACCATCGGTTTGTATAAAACATGAATGAGGCCCATGTCCACAGCAGTCCTGAAGCTTTGGATGCACACACACTGTGTAGGGGTGGAAATCACATGAACCAGAATTTTCTTCATTTGCGTTTTGTATCTGCAATTAACCTCAAACTGTCCTAGGCCCATCAACAGTGTTTTGGACCCATAGGGATATATATATCGACCTTTGACAGGAGCAGTCTGGGAGCCCCAGATAGAGTTTTATGTGTGTGTTCACTGATGACATTCACCGTGGCTCCAGTGTCTATGAGGAATTACGTCTGCTGCTCGTTTAAGCTCATCAGTAGTGTGGGTCTGTGTTCAGTCGGTATCTTGTTGCCTAGTGTGTGTAAGTATTTTTTTTTCTCTGTTCCCCTTCTGAGTTGCTCGGTTCCATCTCTGACGAGGATTGTTCTACGAGGTATCGGATGTGCCATCTTGAACGATGCTCTGGTCGCGATGAAATCACCTTGTATCTTCTTCTCTCTCTACTCTCTCATCACGTACTCTCCTCCCCAGACTCCTAATCACCTCTGCCGCTTTCCTTCTGTTTCCCATGTCTCTGAGCCACCGATTGTGAAGTCCGAGATGCTGTTGTTGGCGTCTTTGTCCTAGATCTGACAGAGGCTCCTTTTCCTCCATCTTTCCCTAGTTCTATGGCTACCCGGCACACTGATCGAAAGTGATTCTCCTCCCCACATATGGAGCGTCTCTGCCCAATCACCAGGCACGTCCCGCTGTGGGGAAAATCGTAGCCACACCTCTAGCAGAACTGTTCTCCTTAGGGCGTCTGTGTCCCTTGTAGTTTGTGAACAACTTCAGAGTGCCTGTGTGGCCCTTTTGAACTTCCAAAAGCTTTGACTTGCGAGTCCACTACCAACTCAGCCCTTGCCAGCATCAGAATTTCCTCCAGCATCTGTGATTTCTGTAACAAATTCCTTCTCAAAGCCTGCGAATCACATCTCACTATAATTTGCTATCTCAGAGCTTCTGTATTCAAATCATTTTTAAAGTCACAGTGTTTCATGTTAATGCACAGTCCCATCACGAACGCATCAATGGTTTCCCCTTTCAACTGTTTCTTGCTGTGAAACTGGTGCCTTTCGTTCGTATGTGGTGTGAAATATGCTGATGGCACCTCTTTTAGACCTTTAATGGTTTCAATGGAGTTGGCTTGTAGCTCATCAATGATGTCTCCTGTGGCCGGACCTGCCGCTAATTTCAATAAGCACTGCTACCGGACGTCATCTATGGGCCCTGTGGCCCCCACATATAGGTTGAGTTCTCTAATCCACCTCGTCTACATTGGTCCCATGTTGCTTGTGTCTGATAGGTCAACCACCCCTGGCATATGAACTGCCAATGACTCCAGCACCCTGGGCTGGGGTGGGCTGGGCTGGTGTTGTAACCGGAATGGTGGCTGGGATTTCTGTCTGTTTCCCTGTCTATCTGGTGTCCTTGTGGACCTCTATGCCCCAGATGTGGGATCTAGGACCTGCTCTCTCTCTGTTGCTCTCAGTGTGCCTGTTGTTGGAGGGACCACAGACTTGTGAAGCTCTGTGGCATCTAGCCCTTGTGTTCTTACAGGCTAAGACACTTGGTGGGCCTCCCCTATGATGATCAAAGTGGCCGTCTGGCGAGGCACGAGCACCACTTATGTTTCCTCCTGTGCCCTTGTCTACAATGACACATTATGGGCCTCCCCTTCGATTAACAGAGTGCCCATCTAATAAGGCACGAGCACTGCCTGTGTTTCCTACTCATATCCCTTGTTCTTCCACATTCACCACTGCAGCCCGGGTGAATGTTCTATCCTGCCCCGCCCTTCCGGGCCTCTGTGACGTGCCAGCCAAGTTCAGTGTGTAGCAGCGCACCAGTCGAGCCGTCACGCTCGCCTGGGCCTCCCCGCCACCTTAGATGCGTGGGCAGATATCGTCGCCAATGTTGTGTCCCTCCTGTCTGGAACGTTAGGTGACCTGCAAGGGAGGTCGCTGCGCTGAACAGAACCTGCAGAGATAGTGGTTCAATCAACACGTCTTTATTCCATCAACACCTTACAGTTACTGACAAAACCCCTTCCCGTGTCGTCACTTCCTGCCCCACTCCTGTCAGCCTGCCCCTCCCCCCTGAACTATAAATCCCGAAATCTACAGCCTTTACTTTACTTTACGTGGGCATTTACCTTGGACTGGCACCAGCAGTATACTCACACATAGTTATTGACAAAATACCTAGAAACCGTAGGTACCATAAAAATATATTTCATATTTTTGCTCATCATCAGACTTGATTACATGACGCTGTATCTACATTATATCATGTTTTTGAAGGATTTTATTTTATCCTTCTAATCCCCAAACGATTTCACTGGATATTTGTCTTTCTCCTTGAACAAATTATCATTTTCAGGGTGATTGAAATAAGATGTAAGTGTGAATTGCCTCAATAACACATTAATTATGGGTTTTGCTGTTTTTGCTTCTTGCATGATTATGGGCCTCCCGGAGTTACCAAACGTGGTATTCCATTTTAATAGCGCACGGGTTACCGTCATAGTAAGAGGTCAAATACTTATTTATTTAACTGCAATTTTTCACTCCATCTAATAAGCTTTACAACCTTGTTTGTGAGCTGAAGGGAATCATAAGCACTTCTTTTCAATGTAGCAAAACTGTTTTTGACTTAGCTGCTTTCACAGATAACAAATAGTGCATATCACCTATTTAGCAATGAACTCTGCTTCAAGTCCGAAGGCTCGTGGAGCGATCTAACCTTTTAACGGTGGTGCATTTGTGATATATTATTGTATTCACATATCTGCTCATTTATGTATGTATTTATTTGCATGTGTTTTGTAAGGAGTTGGTTTGCAGGGGTTTTAGTTTTTGTGAAATAGAATTGTTCTGAGTTTCTTCCTGAATGCATGGTGTGTGTTGGTGACGCTGATCTTCATTGGAATACTATTTCAAAGTTTTGGTGACAGTGAAGCGCAGGTCTCCCCAACTGGCATGGTTTGTGGGTAGGTGAGTTGAAGGTGGTTACTAAATCCTAGTTTTCCGCTGGGCAGTAATGGGTGATCTTGTTGCAAAGGTACAATGGGTGCAAGCCTGTTATGCCATGGTAACCTTTCACCGCCAAACTATGGTGATCCTGTGTTTAGGCAATAGAAGAGCAACCCAAACGAAATCCATGGTATCCAGTGATAATGTCACCTGGGAAAACGTTGCCCGGGGGCGACATTTCCTCAAATTTGCACTCCCACAAAAATCAAGCATTTCCAAAAATATTCTAGGAGTCGAGTTAGAATAGACAAATTACCTAACCTAGAATATGTGGGTGGGGGGGCTTTTAGGGGTGCAGGTTAAAGATTGCCTACTTGTTGGCTCTTTCCCAGGGGACATTATCATGTGGAACCAAATCCATGTGTTGCTCTAGAGACCTAGAGCCTCACTGCAAGTTTGGTGGTACCGGTTAGGACGATACCAGATACAGAGATGTCAATGTTTGAATTTATCTTTTTTCATAATGATATTGGATAAGTCATAAACATAATACCATAGTCTAATAGTACATATTAACTAAGTATTAAACATTGTATACAACAATTAAACAATCAATTTTGATAAAATAAGGTATTAGTGAATTAACTACTTTGATAAATAAATGGTAATAAAGGTAAACAAATAACAATACATACCTGACACAAGACAGCACAGAAACACGAGGAAAAGGGGTGCGTGCACAGGGATTAAGACAATTACATAAGTAGATTCATGGAGGTTTGGTTACATTAGAGTTACGGTCCAAACGTTGGATCCGAGCGATAGGAGGATTGTAGTTAAAGAATTCGATAAAAGGAGCCTGTTTTAATTCAAATTTATGTAATTGGTGAGAGTGAGTTGCAATACAAAATTCAGTTCAATGCACATGAGACTCCACCATTCATTAATGTTTAGATTTTCTGAATCTTTCCAATGCTTTAGAATATCTTTTGAATAATTTATAGAGAAAGTATAATACATCGGTTTAATAAGATAGGGGATTTGATAAGATTTAAATCTGATGTGCCCAAAGAATTAATTAGAATATGTTCAAGTGTAAGAGGGCTCTAAAAATAAATATCATTTGCAAAATAACTCAGATTGGAACCAAAACGAGTTGACAAAATTACACTCATAAATCATAAGTTCAAACGAAGCACCCGCATTAGTACAAGTTGAAAGGTAACTCTTGATATGTACTGTGAAGTAAAAAATGCTTGATGCATAACAAAGAATATTGGCTGTGTTACACTTGCTGCAACACTGGTTTTGGAAACATAATACATATTTTTTCCCAACAGTCAATAGGAATATTGAAAGAGCCATCTGCTTCCCATGCCATCTTAAATTTAGACTTTTCCCCTGGTTTGTTATGTAACATCATATGTTTATGTGAAACATGCTCTAATAGAAGTAGACTTTCGGCTACTAACATGGGGTCAAAGTTAACGCATGCAGAAATGTCACAAGATGCATGTGACAAAAACAGGATCTGGAAAACCAGAAAGAACTCATGCAGTATTTACCGATACCTCCAAAAATAATTATAATACACAAATCAAAAATGTACCTTCTGCAAAAAGAGGCCAGTAACAACTGATGCACTGGTTCAGTCGATCATCTCCAAAATGATAGAAAGGGCCCAGCAAACATTACGCAACAGAAGGTGGGGCCCCGTCACTCCACAGTACAGTGATATACATCCTTTTGAGGGCAGGAACCACAGCACATCCGGGGAAAGAAGGCCCTACAAGGCAGGAACAATTTGTAGAGGCCACCCAAACCCAAGTTTAGACTGTCCCCATAGGCACTAATAGACCCCCAAAACCATAATACTGTATGGTTAAGTACATCATCATGTATGTGCTGCAGCTCATCGAGGGGAACTTAGAACGTCAAATTAATATATGCAGAGACATATTCTACTCAGGTATGTGGCTGTCTTACATTATTGTGACCCATTCCACAAGTTAGTTGGCATATTTCATGGCATGTTCCAACCCACATTTTCACATGTGCTTGCCATGGGAGTGTGTGACTTCCTTCGACATGTCTGCACACATGCACTACGTACTAACGTGTGCTTCTATCGACTTGCCCAATTCCCTAACATGATAGATGCCCTGGACTAAAAACATGATCCATTGGTGACACTGCATGAGAGAAAGCAGGTGTCTAGATGACCTGCAATGCAGCCCTTAAGCCATGATACTTCACAAGAGCACCCTTCCAGTCTGTGTGGCCACACACAGTGGCAGGGGTCAAGTCCTAAAAATTAAAAGTGGAGGGACTCATTGACAAACGCAATGGGATGTGACGTCGCCAGAAATTAGCATATCACAGTGAAATATTCACATTTAATTAAATTGGCTTTGCATAACCACCCAAATTGCATAGGGCGAATTGCATTTGGCTTTCATACAATCAACACACACACAAAACCAAGAGAGGATATTTTCTTCTTATAGTGTTTTTGAAAACGTTAAAAGGTGTGAAATGTTAGCAACTCCAAGAACCAATACAAATGTTTTCCTGGAAGTTGCAGTAGTGAAATGGGACATTTCACCTTTAGTTGTTTATTCTTCATAGGGCTTTAATGCAGTGGTGAAGTGTCTGGTCTGCAATTCTGATGAATGTGTTTCGATCGCTGAGGTCGACTTCAATTCATAAATTCAAAGAGGACATTCAATGTTGCTCATTTTAGCTAGGGGGGGCTGAGTCCACCCTCTGAGAGAAGTGGGTGGACTCCATCCACCCGCGTGTACCCTAGACTTGAGCCCTGCACAATGGACAACAGACATCTCTATTAGGTAAACAATGGACCCATTCATGGAAGTGGGAGAAAAAGTAGCAAAAGCTCAATTACCCCTCTTTTTGTCCGCCTTGCACAGGGATCAGGGACCAAGGGATTTTTTGATAGATATATTTCTTATCTATCTAGGAGTCGCATAAAGACTTATCATTGTTCAGAGAGCGTTCAAAGTAAAAAACACAATATTTTAATAAGTTAGGTTACACACTTCTATAAATGGTCGGTGCTTTCCACAAGGCACCTCCAGACTTTAGAAACAAATTAGAACACATAAAATTAAAAAGGCCAGCAAAAACACACACATATTCTATTCTTGGTGTCTAAGGTTAGTAAAGTGACGATTCTTATGAAACACCTTTCCAAATCAATTGTTTAAATTTCTTATTCTGTTTGGGGAAACCAAAACATTAAATGCGCAGCATGAGAATTTTAACGCTGCAGAAAAAACACATCTCTTTTTGTGTCAGGATGTCTACATATGTTTCGGCACACAATTTGCATCAACACCATTCCTGGTGTTCTGCTGCTCTAGTTGTGGCCCTCTTCAGGACAGGATGCTGTTTTTTAGATTGACATAGATTCAGAAAACCCCAGGTATTCACTTTATTTTCCAATGCTTTGTATTCTTTTATGGTCGGACTCAAGTTTTTGATTTTTGTTGTAAAGGACACAGCGAAGTCACTCCTTATTTTTCGTGTGTCGTCATGCAATAAATTCCTTCTCTATTATTTTTGCTTCAAACCAAAGTTGGTCTTTACATCGAGATACTTCAGACTTTGGACCTGGTAGTTTAATATCCAAGTCCTCTGATTTCGGTTACGCGCTGGATCTTGTGATCGCTGCACGTTTGTGCTGTGAATGATTTTTCAAAGGTATCGTCTATTTCTTTTCTTTAGTTGACCTTTTGAGAAATTCCGCAGGTCAGTCTTCCTTGTTCACCGTGCAGCTCCTCTTAGTATTCGCGCCGGGAACCGACTTCGATCTTCCATTTATAGAAGTGTGTAACCTAACTTATTAAAATATTGTGTTTTTTACTTTGAACGCTCTCTGGACAATGGTAAGTCTTTATGCAACTCCTAGATAGATAAGAAATATATCTATCAAAAAATCCCTTGGTCCCTGTTGCCTGTGCAAGGCGGACAAAAAGAGGGGTAATTGAGCTTTTGCTACTTTTTCTCTCAGAATTTAGTCCCGTTGTTAGCTCAATCCCCCTTAACAAAAAATAGGGACTCACCCTTTTTGTATACCCATTCATGGAAGTGTCAGGGTATAAAGGGAGATTAAGGGGGATAAGGGAGAGGCGTTGTCCAACGTGAAGTTGTAGAATCACATCCATCACTACCGTATGCTAGGCCCTGTAATTACCTCAAAAGATGTGTATGATAGGAAACAAAATGTATGCAAACATTGACAATAATAGGTGATGCAGAATGTGCCCTCCTACCCTGGCTTCAGACAACATTACACAAATTGCAGAGAACAGAAAAGTGCACCAACATCAGAACTCAATGTAGCATTGAGAGAGCGTTTGGACTGCTCAAGACCAGATACTGGTGCCAACAATTAAATGGCAGAGTACTGATGTATGTGCCACAAATGGTTGTGCACCTTGTGATAAACCGCTGCATTTTACACAACATATGCATCGAGAGACATGTGCCCTTGCCTACCCATGAGAAGCTCATTCCAGACAGAGGAAGAAGAGGAAGTTGCACATGCAGGGTGACCCGACTGGGATGAGCATGATGGGTGATGGCCAGACCATGTTATGTTATGTTATGTAATCTTATAAAGCGCAGAGTCGCCCAAAGGCATCATGGCGCTGGAGAGGGCGGAGCCCACGAGAGGCAGAGAAAGCACAAAAACAAGTCTATCAGACTAAGAACAAAACCGTTTTTAGAGCCTTTCGAAAAAACAGATGATTAGTTAGTAGCTTCAGTGATGGAGGGAATTCCAGAGCTGAGCAGCAGCAACAGAGAACGCCTGCTCCCCCCCACCGAGTGAGTGGAAAAGATGGCACAGAGAGCAGCCCAGAGGCAGCAGACCGCAGGCGGCGGTTGGGAAAATAGTGTACAAACCTAGAGCGCAGGTATTCCGCTCCCTGGTCATGGAGAGCGCAGTGCACAATGCACAAAGACTTGAACTGAATGTGCGGGCCACCGGGATCCAGTGTAAAGAGGGCAGCACGGAGGTAATATGGGCCCCATATGGAGAGCCAGTTGCCACCCGAGCCACCATGTTTTGGAGGAGTTGCAACCAACCTACCAGCCCCTTAGGCTGGGCCACATAGAGGCAGTTGCAATAATCTGATTTGCTCATAATCATGGCGCCTACTACAGGGGGGCGAAGTGTGCTCGGGATCAGATGGAGGGTCCTTTGCAATATTTTCAACTGAAGATGGCCTGTCTGGCAGACCGCTGATATCTGAGCTGCCATTGACAAGTTGTTCGTCATACGGATACCCACAGGTTTTTGACCTTGGTTGAGGACAACGGGAGTGGACCAAGAGAAAGGGGCCAGAAAGAGGAAATCCAAAGTGAAGGAACGGAAGGGGATCCTACCATCATCCCCTCTGTTTTGTCCCCATTCAGCTTCAACCATTTGTGGCCCATCCACTCACTCACGGCTGCCAGGCACTTGTTCAAGCATGCCGACGCCTCAGCCTGATCAAGATCGAGACGTATCAGCAGCTGGGTACCGTCGGCATACGAATAGCACCTGACACTGAGGGAGCAGATGAGGCACACTAACAGTAAGATGCAGATATTAAACAGAATGGGAGGCAAAGCAGATCCCTGAGGGACACTGCAGCTGAGGTGACAGGCCTTAGAGGTAAACGGAGGAAGAGGGAGAGTTTGAGACCTATCTGACAGAAAAGAAACAAACCAGGCAAGTGGCTGACCCTAAACCCCAATCTGGCCCATGAGACAGAGGTTGGTGGACAGTTTCTTCTGACTTCTGGTTGGAAGGTCATATTGGTAATATCAGCAAAAGTGTTGTTTTTCCCTCTAAGTCAGCCTGGATTGAGGACCTACGCAAAAAGTCTCTGTTGGAGAAGGTGATTATATCTAAGCAGAAGAAAATGAATTTATATGAAGGAATATGGGGGAGTTTTTAGGAGTTGGTGTGATTTCTGGACCTATATTTCGTTCTCCTGGCCTGCTGGCTTGTATTGTTGTATTGTAAGTAAGTTAAGAAAGTAATGGTGTCCTCACTCTGCCCATGTGGATGTACAAACCGCGGTAATGGGTTGCCTACCACTCTGAGATTGTCATAATGTAACATGTTTTTTTTTACAAGCAAATTGTTTTCATACCCATTTATTGGTACACATTTTTTCATATCAGTATACCCAAATCAGAACACTCGGGCACCTCAGCCCATCCCAATCAATCATCCCCCAACATACCCCACCAACCACCTATGCAGCATCAATTCTGACACACCTATGCACCCCAACCCTCTGACTGAATCTGCTCCAACACACCTCTCCAACCTCACACTCACCCACAGAATCAATTTCAACATACACACCCATCCCTAACAGACATGGTGCCTCATTCCGAGGCTGGCGCTATCCATGGAGTAAATAGCACCATGGTAAGCAACCATGGAGCTATTTACTCCATGGAAATCCGGCATGGTGAATGGAGTAATTACCGGTCCATTCCAAGGTTGGAGGGACCGGTAATTCCCCATTCACCATACCGGTTCCCCATCCCCATTCCTGCCCCCATAGGGCTCAAGGGGAATGGGGAAGGAGTAAATTACGGCACTGTAAATTACGGTGCCGTAATTTACTCCAAGGTCCCTTTGCGGGTTGGATTTTTAACGCCTGCTAAAAGCAGGCGTTAAATGCCAACCCGCAAAAGGGAACTCGGAATATGGTGGTAAGTGTTAACGGTCACCGTTGCCATTAACGGTGACCGTTAACCCTTACCGCCAGCCTCGGAATGAGGCCCATGCTCTTTCTCTACCTGGTGGGCTTAAGGTTTGATTGGAGGTGAGGCAGTCATGATGACATTCAAGAACGACTCCAGAGAAGAGAGGTGTAGCTGATGTGGATGGCTTAAATGACCACAGATGTTAGGTGGATGGGTGATGGCTCCACTATCTCCAGTATGCCAGACAAGATCTTGAATTCATGATGTGATGTCTCCTTGGCCATCCTCATCTCGCTTTCAAGTCTGATTGCTTTGGCCAGATCATAATTTGAGGCACTCTGAAAGCAATTATTCTGGCCCATCATTTCCTCCAGGCCTGTGCTTGCATTCTAAGTATGGACTGACATCTGCCTTGTGGCAAAATCCTCTTTGCGGTCCTGCCTCTCTCTATTCCTCTGAGACACTTGAGTATTGCCTCATTTACATCATCCAGGACCATTACCTGTCTCGTTTCCCGTGACCCGAGGGCCTGGCAAGACATCTGCACCCTGGCCCCATTTACCCACCGAATGACAGTAATTATCAAAATGTGTGTCAACATCAATATCATTCCAATAAGTATTCTGGAGAGCCATCTTGGATGGGAGCACTGACAGACATTTCCCTTTCATCTACGATGTTCAGTAATACCAGTTCCCCTAATTCGATGTGCCTCATACTCCCTCTTACTATTCTTCTGGTGCCAGGCAGGTGTCCACAGATTCTATGTTAATAAGTGGCTGAGCAGGCTGGACTGGGGTCTTTCATAAACTCTCTTTCTGAACACTACTTACTCGTGGTGGTCTAGGGTGCAGAAGTGGTTGTGGTGGTGCTTCGGTCACTGCTGCCTGATGATGGCCTGATGGCCTGGTGTTTGAAGTGTTTCGGTGGTAGCTGTTTCCTCCCAATCACTAGAGATTTCTTGTGTTGGGGATAGAAGTGACATGTGGTCAGTCACATCACACCAAAGTGCTGAATAGGTGCATACAGTAAATTGATCTTCATGACTGGCAGTAGTCAACTTCTTATATAGTAGTGGGCATAAGAACTCCCCGTACCAGACGTCTATCATGACATGCATTTTCGCTGTTTTTATTTTGTATTAAATAAATATGGTTTATAGTAAACCTTTATACATTAAAACATCACTCATCAATACAACTGATATGAATTTACATGGTTGTGATTATTCATCAACATAAAAATAATTCTTATTACACACCAATCTAACAATATAACCTAAAAATATTCATCAAATATAAAATTAATACCACACTACATATGACCATTGGGTTTCCTTGTCTCAACATACGTCAATACGGACTACAATGATCTAAAACCATCAATAAGATATTCACCAAGTAATTGGTATACTCCCTTTATAAAGTGCACAAGTGCAATAATAATGTGTTTGCTAGTTCCTTTAAACAAGGAGACCCATAATGTTTCAGCATAGTGAACTGTTATATGCGATATAAGTTTCTGTAGCCATCAATCTCTAAGCAGCCTTACTTCCTGACATTCCGTAATCAGGTGTTTCCAAGACTCATTTTTGCTCTTACATAAACGAAACTGTTGGTCCTCATGGGCAGGCCCTTCCCTGGGACCCGCTGCATCTAAAGTACACAAGATCCTGCAATCTGAAACAACAATAAGTAGGCTGGTAACTTATTCAATTGTATGTTGACTTGTTTGTAATGGTCATATGTCCTATATGTCTGTATAATGGGCCTCATTACACGGATGACGGAGAACCATGGCGCTATTAGCGCCATGGTTCATGCCGGTAAAATACCGGCACCGCCTTGGCGGAAAGGGAAATTACTGCCCCATTCCAAGGTTGGCGGGGCGGTAATTCCCCCTTCCACCATTGCCCTTCCCCATTCCCATTTTTGCCCCATAGGGCATAATGGGAATGGGGAAGGCGCTAATTGCGGTACCGCAAATTGTGCTACCGTAATTAGCTCCCTGGGTCCCTTTGCGGGTTGGTTTTTAACGCCTGCAAAAAGCAGGCGTTAAATCCCCCAACCCGCAAAGGGACCTCGTAGTAAGGCGGTAAGGATTTACCGGTACCGGTATTTTACTGGTACCGGTAAATCCTTACCGCCATCTGTGTAATGAGGCCCAATGTTGCATTGGTAACACAGTCCCACATTTTGACCTTCCTTTTGACCAGATTGGGATTACAGAATAGCTCATCAACAGAAAACCCAACATTTCTCAAAGCTATTAAACAGAGTACAGTTTGGTTATAGCAGCGGATGTTCCCACTTGACATATATTACCAAGATCTTCAAATAAGGATTGTTTAACAGGTCGCAAGATCGTATTTAATAACATCAACTTTTTATGACGATCAAGTCCAAGGATTGCGACCCAAGCTCAACTCTAAAGAATGCAATTGGTAAGGACCCAGGGAGACAAAGGCAATGCTTCCACATTAAGCCCTCCATCCTATTTAGAGAGTACTTCCTAGGAATGTATAGTACTTCAAGACCATGTGTAGGTGTCTGTATAATTTTAACCTTGTAATAGTCGAGAAGTGGGCGCAGTGTATAAGCACAATATTTAATACAATATATATTTTGCTTATTTGCACGGGCAGATGTATAAGCTTACCATGAAGTCTCTCTATCATTTTTCCAGGCATCCGAGCAGAGTATAATGGAAATCCTAGGTAGACAACTTTGTGGAATCCTTGAGTGGGGTAATCAGAATGTCTAGTAACCCCTCAGGAATACCCCACCCATGCAACATATTCCATAGCAAAGGTCGAACAACATAATGGAATGCAGAAGTGAGGTTGATGCATGTCAGAATCACAAAAGGCACTTTGCTGTAATGAATTGACAAGTATGATAATAATCATCTTTATTGTGATTAGTTCAAATTGAACTTTACCCAAATACTTTTAGTCAATCGAACAATTTGCTATCAAAAATCATAAAATCACTTCAATTATAAAGTATAAAAGCATAAAACCAACTTCAGCATACTATATCACACATACCTACATAGCTAGACATTTCAGCTTTAAATTTCATCTCAATGTTCAAAAGTTAAGTTATCAAAAGTTATATAAAACTTTACAAATCATTTAAAACATTCAATTCAATTCATAACGAACCACCAGGTCATTGATAGCGTGCAATCAAAGCCCTTAGAAAGGTTAAAATGGTATTACTTGCGAGTACCTTGGCCTGATGTAACAGCCTAGGCAGACAACAGTTTCATCACCTGGAGCCAGACCCGGTGTAGGGCAATTTACGAGGAAATAGAGCCTATGGTGAGATAATAATCCCAAAAGGACTCAGATAAAATAGCCTCATACCTATGGACCAGGCTTCTAAGGATACACATATATGTAGGACCCATTCCAACACATTGAGTCAACAGATGCCTAGCTGTTTCAATCTTTTCTGGCAATTTACTAATGCGACAGAAGCGGGCCTGCGCATCTATGCCCATCTGAGGTCTGCCTACAGCCAGTAATGATAATTGATTTGACCGAAGCTTTAGTATAAATTGTCTTATAGCAGGATCTGGTCACAATAGCAGGTAAGGCTGTGTCCTCCTGTAGTGATGAACCTCATGGGACAAAGCTTCATATCCCTTTAACCTTGAAAGATGGGAATAGTTTTACACCAATCACAACTGTTAAATCTCCTCACAAATTCCTTTTTCAAATGTATATAGGGGGTACCTCTACTGAAATCTGGAATCCAATTGATTTCAGACACGATGGCTTGATTCAGAGTCTTATAATTAATACCCCTATATGCAGCTTCCCTGTCAAAGCTTTCACCCACGCCTGCTTGCATTTTGTGCTGGATCTGGCTTTTATGTACAAGCAGCCTCTGGCCTGGAGGGCCATTCCCCTTAAAAAGGTCAGCCCAAGTTCCAAGCGTATGTATTCGATTGGGCACAAAGGGCTTATTCCCAACACTTTGCGGCAAAAGACGCCATCTATTGAGTATCCAGCATGATTTTTGCAAACGTGCATACCTGGCGGGTGAGTTGTTTGCTCTTCTACTTTTATTGTTGATTAGCTGATTGTAATCAGGCACTGCATGTATCACCAACCCCAGGTAAGGATAATACTGAGCATAGTTAATAGTACCAAGCAGTGTATCCATACTGCTACTATTAACCTTCTTTATTGATATCACCAGAATGCTAGTCTTCTCCAATGTATGATTCAGCCAAATCATGCTGCCGAGCATAAACTGCAAGTTCCTCATGCCGGTGAAGGTACGGTCAAACATGACCAGGTCATCCGCATATAGCATTCCAACGATTGGTACCTCACCAATCTTTGGGGGACAATTTGCTTTGAGGAGCAGGCTTGATAACAGGTTGGCTAGGTATACTTTAAACAACCTTGGGGAGGCAATAAACAACCTTGTTTGACTCCCTTGTTTATACGTGTCGATGCTGTAACCGTTCCTTCATTGTCTAACCTCTCCCTTGCCCAATTGTCACTGTGAAGAAGTATCAATATGTGCAGAAGCCAACCGGGGCACTCCAGTTTCCTAAATTTAGACCACAGTGTATGCCTATTCACTTGGTCAAATGCACTTCTAAAATGCACAAATGTGACATACAGTGTAGTATCAGTCTTACTACAAGTGGTCTGTGTCAGGGAGTCCAGTGCTCTGATTTAATGAATAGTCCCCGATCCTGGACGGAAACCAGTCTGAAATGGGTGGAGTACTTGTATGCGTCCACCCATTTCTGCAACTCTTTCGATACCAACGTGGCAAAGAGTTTGCCTGTAAAGTCCAGCATGGACAGCAGTCTGTAGTTGTTAACATTTGTCCGCTCTCCTTTCTTATAAATGGGTATGAAGACAGACTGCTACCATGAAGTCGGTGCCCTTCTTTCTCTGCACACGTGAACAAACAAGATAAGCAGGACGTGCACCTAATTTTCTGGATCGCTCATAATAACTGCATTGGCAAAGCCTTAGGGCCTGGTGCTCTTGGTTTCTTAGGTTTTTCTATAGCGGCCACCAATATCTTCCAGCTCATAGTCAGTGGCCAAGCCACTTCTGTCCTAATGATCGCTCGGGGGGGGGGGCTGCAGGATCAAACAATTTGGAAGTGATGTAAAGACTCAATTCAGCCCATGATATTGGGTTAATGATTTTATTTAACTTTACACCACGAGCTATGGTAATTATTTTCCATATTTCACCTGTGTCTCGAGTCTTAAGGACTTGGACAAAGCGCTGCCACTCTGACTTTGGAATCAAGGACTGGTGTTACTTTAAACAAGACCGATATTCTCTTTTTATGGTTGTAGTTTTGCCAAGCACCATCAGCGAAAGGCCATGAGGTTTATCTTGTGCTAATAAAGTACGAATGGCCCTACGTTTCTTGCGCTTGCGATCACGTAGCTTTATGTCAAACACTTTGCTTGGCCTTGTATTACTGGACATTGTAGGATTTCTGGTACATGCCCCCTGTAATGTGTGCCAACTGGTGAAGCCAATCTTCTATTTCTTTGGCATTTTTACCTTTGTTCCTTTTCCAGTCAAATCGACCCCATTGAAAAAACGTGGCACATAATATAGCTATTTTGATCTGATTCCAACTAACACAGTTTGCCGCGTGGATGGGCGTCAGATCACTGTACTGTACTGAATTCATTAAAGACTGCTTTAAGGGAGATCACCTGCTCCAAAAGACAGTCCAAGGTGGCTTTTTTCACCCCTACCGATCATGTAGGTCCACCGGAACAATCACCCGATGTCCGTCAGATTAAGCAGGGACAAACTCCATTCCTGCAAGTAGCAAAGCCACTGTTTCCACTTAGCATTGGAAATTTTATGAGGCACATCACAATATTCAACCACATTGTTATACACTGCACCTCCTGCCTTGTCCACACATTTAGCATTCCAGTCTCCACATACTATTATCGCATTATTAGCTGCTAGATCCGCCCATTGCAACACAATTTGGTCGAGACTATCAAACATTTCTTCTGTGGCAGTGGTACCCAGTGGGTCATATATATTTACAATCCACATGTGTTGCTGTACTCATCCCAAAACGCTACAGGTCTCGACTGCCAAAACACTGCCACCAGGAGCACTTGTGGAGACCAGGTTAGGATTAACCTGCCGCAGGGCAGCCCACACACACTTTAGTGGCCTCTATTTGAAATATTATCATATACAAGAATCACAGACTTCCTCCTCCTGTCTTTTGACGTTTTAGACCAATATTGGCTTATATTTGCTGACACTCATATTCACAAACAAAAAGCAGTCCCATCCCTTGATGTTTATAAATACAACAAATTTTGCTCATTTATTCATTTCATGGAGACCTCCTATGTGGAGAGTGTTTTTTTGCGAAAAACATATATCACATAATACATTTCATTGTCACTCTATTTGAAATATGACATCTCAATACTAAACGTAACACATGTCTCTTGTAGTGCAAATATATTGTGACCTGTTAGTATTTCCCGGGACCCGTCTGTGTACAACCCCCAGTATTCCAATTTAGGAATGCACACCTTCACTGATGGGGCCTAATTTTGAGTATAACTCTCTGCAGCCATTCCGAACCATTGGCATCAACAGACTTCAAACCCGTGTCCAACACGGTATTTACATTAGAGGCGCGGTTACCAATTTGTGATCTTTTACATTGCGGACAGCATATTGACTGCTCATCCCTTGCCAACTTTATATCAAGCACACATCCCAAATGATTTAGAGATGCCTGATGCTGTTGAATCAATGCTGCATTCTCAGGGAGACAACCGTATCCTTGTCACCACTCCGGGTAGGGAGCGGAGGGGTTCTATAAAGTCGAAATCTCCTGAATTTAAGAGCCTCAACGAAGGAACTTTATTAAATAAAGCCGTAAGGGCTGAGCAATTTAAATTCCGAATCCACCCTGTTCCTGTTGCCGGTCCTATTGTAAGAACTTTTGGATTCAAGTCCACCATGTCCATTTTCGTACTAGCTGGAATGTACTGTTGGTCACAATGAGAAAGTACGGAGGTCTCAAGGTTTTTGACTTCGTTGGATGACTTCTTAACTACAGTGGGCTTTCTGTATTCTTTGTTAGGAAGTACTGACTACCTAGTCCTCCTTTACTAACCAGCTAGTTAGAGTCCCTCCATTCTGAGCCAACCTCCTTTTACGGCGTGCTGCTCGTTTCTGATCCTTCTTGGATTTCACATTTGTGTCAGCTCTAACTGTGGAATTAAGGGGCTGCCTTTCAGAGGTAACTGTCTGAAGATGTCAGGCCTTTTTTTGCCGAAAGCGCCATAGCCTGGAGCCTCTTAGCCAACCTTTGCTGTTTTCGAGAGGGATAACTTATCAGCGAGTTTACTTATTATTGTGTGGGTCCGTGTTGACTATCTGGACACCGCCAGAGGGTTGGAAAGATAAAGATAGATTAATACGATCAACCAGAGTGGTGCAGTGGGCAACAAGCTTTTGCTCTGCCATCATCTCATGCAGTTGAGCGATAGCACCCCGCTGCTTTTTTAGGTCTTTGTGTATTGACCTGCAGAGTTTCAACAATATCTTAGTGGCAAATTGCAGCACACCATTGCTAGATTCACATTCTGAGTTTTCATGCAACCTATGCCTGTTATTAGAAACTGAAGAAGTGGAATCATTGTTCATGTCATAAAGCAGGTGGGGGCTTGCCGATCATCTCTGTTGAGTGGCAGAATTGGGTAAGGCTTCCTTAGTGCCCCCATCTGCAGCATCCACTAGGGCCTCTTGAATTGCTTCCGTATCCCCCCTGTCAACAGTTGCCACCAGGGGTTCATGATTTTTTGGAGTGAGTAGCATGAGCTTTGAGGCGCTTTTGTGCTTTGCCCGGCATCGTGGGGGTGGGGGAGGGCAGACAATGATTTGTACCACTATGATATATGGCTGACCTGTACTTTCAGTGCGTACAGCAACTATGAATTAGTAAAATATCTGTTCTTCTGCTCACCTCGAATAGGAGATGAGATGGTAAACAGCAGATTCTCCTGGAACAACGCCTCCTCGATAGTATCACCTGCCAAGTTCCAGAGTTAGGAGGACCCAAGCGGACCACAAGCAGACCACTTTCCTTCACCATTTTCACGAACCGCACCACACTCCTCGCTGTGCCGGCGGTTATGTAGAAACGGGCTGTAGATCCTTCTCAGATATGGGCAATAGACAAAAGACTCTGCAGCAGCCTCACAAGCAGACCTCTTTCCTTCACCACTTCCACAAACCACTCTGTGCTCCGTATTGTGCCTGCAGTTATGTAGAAAGGGGCTATAGACAATTGTTATGTAAGCCAATTAAAAAGCCCCCCAAAGGCTAACCCTTCGGACGCTTAACTACTTTTTTCTGGAAAGTAGTATACCCATCCACAACAATGTCATTCACCAATCACACTTCCTGCAGAAGGAACACCTGCTAACCGTTAACATTTAGTCCATTTCTGTTCTCATGAATGAAACTATTATATCCCGAGTGTTCCAAGATAATGCCTACACATTTGTAGAGTTAAAGATGTGCAGACATCGCCGCGGCTCAAATTTGTTACCCAAAACACTGGGAAGCCACAGCCAATCATTGACATTGGAGTTGGACATTCTGTTCAGATCACCACACTGGTTCACATTGACAATGTTTTTTCTCCCGGCATTAATGGTACATTCTAGTAACTGACCCTGCTTATCCCTAATAGCAGATGACACTGTCGGCCTTGGTCTAGTACATTCCTTCAAGTTGCTACCTGATTTAGACACCCACGGAAAGACATCAATCCCCATTGATAAAAAGGATTCAGTTTGTCCAAGTATAAGGTTGTAGATTGGTCTAGAGCCAATATGGAGAACTACAAAATCTACTCTAGGCTCGTCCACAAACTTCACCCGGTCAATATCCCGTGATTCAATTAATCTTAAAGCTGGTGTTGCAGAGAAGGAGAAAACCATGAAACGATTGAAAATCGGGCAATCCTTCAGAATTGAACCTAGTCATTGAGTAAGACACACGTTGATCTAATACTGGACAGGGAGCCCCCTCACAGTCATTTAGGGCTCTTGGCGTTTCTTTATTTTTAAAATTACACTCAGAACTGCGCACAACTGAGTCCCCACCATGTCCATCATCTGCTCTCTGTACACCAACTTCTTCCATAAGAGAATGGGTAGTCAGATTCAACAAGTCAGTTGTTGCAGCAATAGCCACAGAAACCTGGTCCATACTACCAGTATTAGAAGTGCTGATACTGTCCTGTACTTTCCTCCAGCAGGGACCTATAGTGGAAGAGTAGCTGGTCATTTTTTCGTTTGAGAAGTTGTGCATGATGTGTTGTGTATAAGCCCAGCTTTTCATAGATCAACACCGTTTTTGTTTCCCTGCTTCGTTTTCCTGATATTTGGTTAATTTTCCCAAAAAACGGGTTGCAATAATAAATTAGAACTCTCCTCCTCCGGGATGACCATGATGTTCCGCTGGATCTGCACGTTCCTGAAGAACTTCCTGAGCTTGATCTTTTTGCTCCACGTGTTTTCTGTGTCTTTCTTCCTCCTCCTGCAGGTCTTTTGTCTTAGAGGAGGCAACATGTGCCCATGAGGAGAAGCAGTCCTTATAATCGTGTTGTGTTGCTTCCCGGTCACAGGAACCTCTATTGAAGATAATGCATTATCGCTACTTGTCTCCTCTAGACAAACTGATCAACCCTCTGAAATGGCTGCACATGTGCCAACAACTTCAACAGATGTACCAGATAAATTACTGAGGTTACTGCATTGTACCACCTCACTGTACAATCTTGCGTGCTGTTGCGCCCGATTGTCCTCTACCAGCACTAGATCGCTGCCATCCACCGCGGCATCCCACCAGCGTCTCCAGGGCAAACACACCTTCTACAGTTGGCACTCCTCATTTTCTCTATTGATGTTAATAGGAGTTTATCCGTGATGGCAGCACCCAAAAGTTTTATGCGGCGCAATACTTTTAAAAGATAAGCACCATTCTTCAGGGTCTCCATGTAGACAAGCCAATTACTGTAGCACAAGATCTAATGCAGATAGGGTTCTTGGCTCCAACAAAAAAGTATCTGGAGTACACGTCAAATCCTCTTGAATCCTGTCAAAATTGGGAGTGCTATAATGACTATTTAGCATGGCCTGCATATGCTGTCTCTCTACTGATTCTCAAAAGTCCAAAAACGAATCATCTTCAAATGTGACTTTAGATTTGCCCTCCTTCCCGGACTGCTCACTGCTGCCAAGCTATTCATCGATGTCAAAATCCAGACTGTTAGAAGTCCTTTCAGTCTGCACCGGTACGTCAGATGTTATCAAGGAGACCCTGCTTCCATTAGGGTTTGCAGAAGCCTCCAGTGGAACACTGTTTGAGTTGGAGTCCATACTGTTACTGGCAGCGGTGCCAAACGAACCTTCCGCCACTACAATGTCAGAAAAGCACGGCATGGAGCCGTCAAGGAGTACTCCAGCATCTAGAGGTATTGACAAACTCTCACAAGACTCCTGGTATTAGCGATGGAGGTCACAAGAGGAGCACTTGCCAGTTTATGGTCCCTGGAATCTACGAGGAGAGGGCTAGCCAGCTCATAATCTCTCTCACTCTCTCAAGCATTCCTTCCATTAGATCCCCCACCAAGTTCTATAGAGTTGCCACTTCTTAGAACGTAATGCACTTGTGGCTGGGACATACTAACTGGAACTAATGGAACCAATATATCGGAAACCTCTATTACAACTAGCAGAAATGTACTGAGGTGGCTTATAAACAACAGCGTGCCAAATTGTTAAACCAGTTACAGTTGAGAGAAAAATGAGAGCCAAAAGACTCCAGTCGCACAACGCAGGGAAAACAGTAACACAACATTAGTCAATCAGCGCTGCACACCACACCTCACTCAGCACCACCGACGTCTGCACTTCTGCCCGCTAAAGGTGTGCAGTGCAGGACCAGCACACAGCAACCTGGCCAACGTGGTCCTCAGTGTCAATGGTTGGGACCCAAGCTCATTCAGACCAGGCCCCAGTGCCCCCGTTGGGTCTCCAACTGTGCTTTGACAGACCTCTCTTTTTCACTGAAAATCCTCCGCAAGAACATCAGCTCTTCGGTTCTGCTGTACTCCAGCAACCTCTGGTAACCACACCCTTGAGCCACAAGCCTCAAGCTAGAGGAAAGAGCACATCAACGTCTAGCGTCAACGTCAAGCCGCACTGATCTTGCTTGTGCTTGGAAGTGGTTGATGTTGTAGATGACAGTTGCTTGCTCAAAGGTGGAATGTTCTGAACAGTTACAGGTGTGTATCGCCAAGATATGAACCAGACTGTCCCCATTACATTAGGTGATAGGGAGATTTGATATTCATGAGTGGCCATCTTTGAGCCAGCACCAACCTCCACATAACCTGAGGCCATCCCACCGATGATGTGCACCACACTTGCAGACTTCAACTGCACTGAGTGCATAAAGTGGTCAAGAACTGCAGCCCCTCTTGTGACCATGCATTGCTGTTTGCACTTCGGTGGTTATGGGATGGGCGGACACTGCCATCGCCTTGTCCTGCTTTCTGTCCCTGCGCTTGGCATGCTTGCTGTGGCCCACAGGCATGGGGACATCTTTGGGGAAATATTCTGGCAGCACTCTGAACTCCAGCTTGGTACACCTATCCCCATCTTTGCCAATGCTTTATCCTCTGATATCTGCTATGTGTTGATATTTAATGGATGTAACTGTCATCCAGTGATTCAGGCCGGACTGAGTGTTGTAATGAGCACCACGTACCGGGTTTCGCTTCACATGTGCGATATTTCTTCATCCAGTAACAGTATTTCTGTAAGGAATGTAGTATGATTTCATTGTGTCTGGTAATTACTATTAGCTCATAGCGTTCTAGACAAAACATTGTGTGGGGTTCCTCCGATCACTGCATACAGTAATTGTAATTACAACATACAATATTTACTGGTGAGGAATGGTATCACCTTTTGAAGAATTACCTCAATTGTAATGCTCTGACCTTTGTTCACAAAGCCTGATTTTTCTCACAACTCCATGAACCTAATGGCAGTGCGGGAAAAAAGTGGTGGTAATTCCGGTACCGTCACTTTTCACGCACCGCCAAACTACAGGTTTGGTGGTGGGGTGGCCGGAATTACCTGCAGCTCCGAGCTGCTGGTAATTCCAGCACCCCAAAACCAAAATATTCCGGTAATACCGGCAGTTCCCCGCATGGAGTCCTATAGGATTCCATGGAATGGGGAACACGCACACTTACCGCCACTTGTAATCTGCACAGACCAAGTGTTGGTAAAGGTAATACAGTTTGGCGGTATCCAGTGGCATCGCTAAG
Source organism: Ambystoma mexicanum (assembly GCF_040938575.1). Lineage (NCBI taxonomy): Eukaryota > Metazoa > Chordata > Amphibia > Caudata > Ambystomatidae > Ambystoma > Ambystoma mexicanum. The sequence goes on from NC_090924.1 coordinate 896,105,208, forward strand.
GAGGTTGCAGGGGGGGGCCCAGGCCCCCCTCTGAAATCCTGTGCCCCCCCCTTGTGCCGTTCCTACCTAAGGCGAGTAGTGACTGTGTTCTCTGTTTGTGGTGTTATTTGTAACACTAGGGTACATTTCTGCATATCACACGCGGCAAATACTCTCCTTTTGTCTCAAAAGTTAGCAGTGATCTTGGTGCATTCTGGCATCAGTATGAACATGAGCACGAGACACTTCTCAGGTGTTACTGTGCGACTGCTGCACAGCGACCTCCATAGTGTGCAGAGCAGCGTGCAGCCCCTCCCATCAGAATGTAGCCATGAAACTGCTTGATGGGCCATTAGTCACTGAATGGTTTCCTGCCTGCATTCTGATCGGAGCGGAGGTGCAGTGGGGGGTGGGGTATTTGGTGTGCACAAAAACCTCTCTGCAGGAGTGCTTGTGATGTCACACATTAACTTTCAGAGGTGCCCCCCGCCCACTTTTATCTGTGGCCCCCCTACTTTTGTCTTTGGCATCTTCTGTGCCCCTCCTAAATTTGATTCCTGGCGACGCCACTGCCATCACAGCGGGATACTGGCAAACTCCTAATGAGTGATGCAAAACCCCTATGCTCTCTATTCTGCATCGCTAGGTTGTGTCATGCATGGAGTTTTCAATTCTATGCACTTTCCTAAGTCGAAACCAGTGGACAACTGTAGTTTTGCGCTGTACATCATCGTAAAATCATATTCTTTTCATGAATATGACTTATGAATGTTTATGACAGACTGTTGTATCCAAGTTGGCTTCCTATTGTGTGTTTGCCCTCCATGCTGGCTTGCGTTGTGCCCCAAAAATATCATAGATAGTCAGCGCTATAGTTTTGCTTCTCTAAAGAAAAACATTGAATTGCATTCTTTTGGAATAGAGGGAAATGGCTAAGGCATAATATAACCACTAGCTTTGTCTCTCTATTTCTCTTTCAAACTCTATCTCTTTCTATGTGGGTGAGAGTCGCAATGTCAGGTGCATATTTGGTAGAGCCATCCCAGCCATTATTGACAGCTGCGCAACCACACCTATCTCTCAGATAATTACTCCTTTCTGTGTATTGAATCTCAGATTGAGGGCAGGCCAATTGCCTGGTGACTGGGCAGTTCAGTGTAATCTAGAATCCTGAAAGACATGTGTACCTGGAAGGAAAGATTATAGCAATCACCCCCGTCTTGGGAGGGCATACATGTCTGGTATCAGTCTGCCATCTGAATCCTAGGCAGACCATGTTTGCACCGTCGACGAGGGGGCTGAGAGTTATTCGCACCCTGGGGTTTGCGATTTCTATGGTGGTCACTGACGGGAGGAGTGCCGGGACCGGGGCACACTGCTCTGGTCCAGCAGGTAAGTGGGGAGGGAGGGAAGGGCAGGGAAAGGGTGTGTTTTGGGGGGTGAAAGGGAGAGTACGGAGGTGGTGAGGCAATAGTGAGAGACGCTCTGTTGCCTCCCCACAATTAGGATGGCGCCACCCGGGCAAGGGCCTCAGGCGGCTGGAAAGAGTGGTTGTTATACAGTGTATTCTCACCCGCTCTTCCAGCCACCTGATTGGCTGAGTGCAGTTATAGGGTGCGAATATCGAGGAGAGCAACTCCCGGTCTCAAAGGGAATGGCGAGCAGTTAGAGGGGAGGCACGGGTTCACACAATAAAAGGGATCAGGGAGGACACTGGGCTGTAAGGAAGTGTGGTAGATCTACTAGTGTCACACTAAATATGAGCCAATAAACAAGGTTTCCCCACATATGGTGTAGAGCGGCTCTTGCGGCAGCCTGGATGTGAAGGGCAACATGAAACCTGAAGATGAGGATGGGATGCCCATCAGTGCACCCCACAGATTCATGGGAGTTACAGGCTGTCACAGACAATTCAAAGCACCTCCAACCAAAGACATCAGTGTGGCACACCAGAGCCATGAATCAGTCAACCTGTAGAATACTCCCCATTTACCCATGTGCCTCTTCGCCCCCTGGAACTTTCCCTCATGCAGAACAAAAACTGATGGCAACACTGGAGAAAGGGAAGCAAAATATCACAGGTGAATGCGCCCCTCCCACACACCGAAGACTTCTGCTGAACTCCAGGACTCTCTGGCCTTGGTGGAGCTGCACAGCAAGGAACGGGGAAGAGCTTGGAGGCACCACGCTTGCCCATTACCCAAGGTGAGATGCACACGACTTCCTGATTCTTGTCAAATCTACAACTTGTACAATGGAAAAATGAAATGCATCCTGTTGATTTTTTCAAGCCTGAGTACGCATGGATTCGAAGGTGAAAAATAAATTGGATGTACACAAAATACAAAAAGGGGTCTGGCAGCCACTCTACTGAGAACGAACACTGCCAAATAACCTTTTCTTTGGGAAGGTGCCCACTCGGGAGGGTCTGCAACCACATTTTAGCTCACTGTACCTTTCACAGAGGAGAAATAACCATTTGCATATCAGTCTTTGTCCCACCCACTTGCACAGTCCAGCACGGAAATGCTAGGCAATTCTCCAACCCCGGACACGTGTTTTGTGTCTTGTGGTTGAAGACCCTCCTGAGTGGAAGACATTCCATGGAACAGGGTATTTGACCGATGTTCCTTCTCATTAGAGGGGCTCCCACACTTCCTTGTTACTTTGTACAATAAAATACCCCAGGGAATATTGGTTGATATAGAATCTGCAGCCCTGGCACTAATGCTTGCAACTAATAGACATCAGCGCTCCACTAAAGGAAGCTATGATGCAAAGTCGCAGCACATAGTGAAACTTAGCTCCCAAATTTCCCCTGATGGAATCACAGGTGACAATCACAACCAGTTAAAGTAATTAACCTCATAGTTGACTCAGAGCCTCACCTTCTGTAAACAGTAGCAAGCTGTATTGGAGCAAATCTGCTATGAAGGAGTCAGTGCACGATGTCCAAAGACGATCCACCGGAAGTATCCAAATAGGTCACCGCATTCAGAAGATCACAGAAATTCACAATGTTAGGAGCCAAGCTCTAGGACAAAATTGGGAGAAAGGGATAGGTGCTGGAAATGCAGAAACAAACGTACTCTCACTCTTACGTACGAAGACTGTTCCTCACTGCGGTAGGTGATGAGGTAAAAGACCTGCTACTCACATTGCTTCAAGTAAATAGTCACTCTTACAAGGGCATCAAGTAAATACTTTGGGCCTGATTCCAAGTTTGTCGATATTTCGGCAGTAAATCCACCAAAATACCACCAAAATTGGTTACTGTTACCGCCACCTGGTCCTATGGCTTACAAATGCTGGTAGGGTGACGTTAGTCCCCATTTATGGAGTCTGACTCCATTGGGGATTTTTGGAAGAGTTGTCACTGGCAAAATTACCAAGTGGTTATTTTGTCGATTTATGCTGGAAAAGTGGAGGATTTACCGCAAGAAGCAAGCTCGGGATATATTCGCCACTTTTTCTTAATAAATAAGCAGAATTACCACTTGATAATTCTGCCGGTGGTAATTTCACCAAACCTTGCAATTTGACAGTGCAGCAAAAATGTCAGTAATGGAATTGAACCATTTCTTTCCCGCACTGCCAAACTCAGAATGAGGCCCTTTGAGCCTTTAGGGAAATCTAATCTTCGAGCGGTACACCTTTAAAACAGCATGTCAACCCCTGGGTGAATCAGTCAATGCTTTCGCCATGTGAATGAGAAAACGTATGTCCCACTGTGAATGGCAGACGTTTAATAACTAGGAGGCAATCAGGCTGAAGAACATTGAAGGATCTGTGAGGGGTCAGGAATGAGAGGCGTACATAAAGTTCTAATTTTCTCAACTTCTGTCATGTCTATTAAGATAAAAAGTGGGATGTCATGAAGGCCTATCTGCCCCTATCCTAAAAAGAATGTTCCTGCCTACCAAACTAAAACTAAAGAAGATTGACCTTGTGTCCAAAATGTATTTGACCCTCACACTAACATATGCATCCAAACTGTGTAAGGTGCATGTGTCTATTTTCAATTCAACAAAAGTGCGCAAAAGTTCAGGGGTTGACTGCCTTCCACTGAATCAATTCAGGAAGACTTTTTAAAGAGTTCTGTTCCACCAATCCTCTATTCAGGTCAATTAAAAATGTCTCTTTCATCCACCACTTCCCTTAAACTGCCAATGTAAATGTCTCTTCCATAGAACACTTGTTCAAAACCAAAGCAACTATTTCTCTTATGAAATAGTCTTCTGCAAATGTCAAAATGATTACTTAGGAGGATGTAAAAAACGTCTTTTCCATAGAATACTTTTCTCAAGATGTTCATACAAGTGTTTCTTTCATAAAAGGTTTTTCTTAGGTGATTAAAGTAAGTGTTTTCCTCATGTAATGCTTTGGTTAGAATGGCATAACAAATGCCTCTTGTTGTACAATAGTTTGTCAGGAGTAAATATTCTCTTTCCACAACACTGTTTATTTCCTGGTTTAGTCACCTGCCAGGAATGGTTTCCATTCTACACACTACTATTTGTTTCCTGGTTTACTCACCTGCCAGGAATGGTTTCTCCTTCGCACAACTATTAATGTCTCTCTCTCTCTGCTTGTGACAATCTTTGTTACAGGTTTCTCCACATCGACATCCCATATGAGGGGAATTGCACAATAATTGCTGAGTTCTTTACTTATGGCAATGTGGGTTCCAGGTTTCCCCCAAACTGATATCTCGCGTGGGGAGAATTGCACCCTTTTTGCCTTTCTTTCTCTTCTTCAAAGGCCCTTGGCAGATGGCATTGCGGGTTCCTGGTTTCGCCAAAATGACATCCCATGTGAGGAGAATCGTACCCTTGTTACCCTTCTGGTAAACTGGGTTGGTATTCAAATTGCCTGCTCAAGTGTCCTTTAACTTTGTAACACGTCCCGGCCCCCAACTCCTTTTGGCTGACTCACCGGCTTAACGTGTGTCTTTAGTGAAGAACCATTGTCGGGTCGGCTTCACCGCTCAAACATAGTCTCACACATAGTCTCTCTTGGTCCCGGCCCTGCAGCCGCTGACTTTCCCCAGAGTCCTTCTCCAATACATCAGGACTCCAGGCCGGTGCCTGTCAGCGTCCTTCTCCTTCAGCATGGCTCATTGCTGTGCCTTTGCTGCAGAGCTTGTCTCCCTCTTTGCGTCCTCCGTAGCTTTCTGCTCCTTCTCCTTCCTCCGAACTGCAACCACCTCTTCTCCTGCTACACCACCAACATGGTGCACAGCCAGACACACCATTTTTAAATTTCCCACACAGCTGATGATTCATTCAACTAGTCTGCATCTTTGGCTTGAGGGTGTTCCTATTATACATTGACTCTTCACTCCTCTTCTTCATCCCAGTACCATAGGTTTTATGGGAATTGAAGTCCATATTGGTTTTAAACTTTCCAAAGCTATATTGTTTCAAATGCTTGTTTTATTTGAGTTTGTCAAAATTAAGAGTTGTGTGAATATTAGCTATCGCACTACTTGGCTCTATTTTACAATAATTATAGATATTTAATAAAACAATAATGAATTTTATTTACAATTCATGAGAACAAAACAGTTAAATAGTCCATACAGAAGCAACAATTGTCTATAAAAACTCAACTTGAAAACTAACCAACCTCACATACATCACATCCAAACATACCATATACACAAATACCACAACCACAACATACTCTGCATAATAACTAATACAAAAAAACAGGACAATGTGTGAAGTTTATAGTCCCAATTCCCTAACTTGAGCTAATAAAATGGCATTATAAATGTGTATAAAGAAGAACAGGAAAAAGGTCACACATTTTTCTTGTCTTATACTGTGTGTGGGATCACCTTGTAACTTGCGATAAAATGTAGGGTTGTTGAGTTAACGCATAACTTCATCGTCATATTGATCTGCATCCATTACAACCAGTCCTTGGTTGTAATGGATGTAATGGTTGTAATGGATGCAGATCAATATGACGATGAAGTTATGCGTCAACTCAACAACCCTACATTTTATCGCAAGTTACAAGGTGATCCCCCAGACAGTATAAGAAAAGAAATTCTGACAGTGGCTTTACGTGCATGTGATGCAGTAGCTATCAATGAGAAGGAGTTTGTATTTATTACTACCAAGGGTACCAGAACTCCCCTGATATACATGCTTCCTAAGATCCATAAAGACCCATTGAAGCCCCCTGGCTGTCCGATAGTGTCCCTATGCAGCTCTGTGTTGGAACCTATTGGTACATTTTTGGATTTTCCTCAAACCTCTAGCAGCATCCAATGAGACATATCTTTCTGATACTACGGATGCTATCACCCATTTAGAAGGTTTGCCTTTTGATTCCACCACTGATATCCTATTGACGTTGGATGTGGAATCTTTGTACTCGAGCATACCTCAATGTGAATCTTTATCAGTGATGAAAAATGTCTTAGATTCCAGGCCTGGGATTCATCAGGTTCCCAGTGAAATTTTAATAGATTTTTTGAAAATAGCCTTATCTAGGAATTATTTCAGATTCAAGTCCAGTTACTATCTACAAGTTAAGGGGATGGAAATGGGGGCGGCTTTTGCCTCCAATTATGCCACCCTTTACATGTGGGACTTTGAAAAAAGATCCATTCTATCCAACACCAACCCTTTCAGATCTGCGATTAGAGTGTACAAGAGATATATTGATGATATCATCATCAGATGGGACACATGGAAGGGCGACCACCAGGCGTTTCTCACATGGGTCAACAATGTGAACATGAATCTTAAATTCACGATGACGGCCAGCAATTCTTCCTTGCCTTTCTTAGACCTTCTTATCAAATATGGCAGTGGATACATCATACTAGATCTATACCGAAAAACAACTGATCGGAACACCATTTTAAGATATGATAGTTTTCATCCGCAATCATTAAGGGAAAGTATTCCCTATGGACAGTTTCTCAGAGCTAGACGGAATTGCTCTAGGGTCGAAGATTATACTACTCAGGCAAACATGATACAAGACAGACTTCAGGGACGAGGATACCCATCTCACTTGCTCAGAAAATGTCATAAAAGAGCTAAATTTTCAACACTGAGACATTCTCTTGCCTAAATCTAATCGAGAAAATATCACTAAGAAACAAATAATCTGTGTGATGACCTTCAATACACACCATCAAAAAATTAAGAAGATCATTACAAGTCACTGGCACCTTTTACAAATGAACATCCCTGATTTGCCAAGGCCATTATATGCCTTTAAGAAAGGTAAGAATTTAAAAAACTGGCTTACTAAAGCAGATAGAGCGGCACTTGTGACCAAACAAAATACACTTTCTAGTCTCTGGGGCACTAAAGCCATTATGGGCCACTTCCCATGTGGCTTTTGCAATCAATGTGCATATATGACCGCCTGCAGCTCTGTAACCATTAATTCTAAAGTGTGGCATCTTAAACAACATACCACATGCAACACAAAAAATGTCATTTATGTGATAGTTTGCCCCTGTAATAAAACATATATTGGTAAAACATCGAGGCCTATCAAGTTGAGGGTTGGATAGCACAAATCTAAAATTCGTACAAAAACTATTACAGCTCCCCTAACAGCACATTTTCTGGAACATAATCACACCTGCAACAATTTAAAATGGTGGATACTGGAGAAAGCTTCGGGCGTTGATTCCAACAATACAGCTGCTAGATTGGCCCAGCGAGAGCAATGGTGGATGTATAATACCAACAGTTATTTATTTATTTATTTTTTATTTGTATATAATCTTTATAGATTTTTTAACAAAAAAAAAAGGAAAAGCCGTTTCTAACTCTCGAAGTTCGCACTGTTCTGTAGTTAGTTCAAAAAAGAGCCGGTGGAGCTTTGCATTTAGTCTGTGTGGGAAGAAGCTTGTTAAAGATGTGTTTCATAATGTTTATGGTGGCCAACTGCCATGCCTGTTTGTCTCCGTCCAGCAGTTTGTACCAGCACGTTTCTTCCTTTTGAAGAGTAAAGTTTGTAAAAATGTCTTTCAAGTATCTGTCGCGAATTTCTATCGTCGCCGGACAGTTTAAAAGTAAGTGGCGTATAGTTTCCTCGTCCATAGTGGACTTGCAGAAACGGCAGGAGCTGGACAAAGATTGTTGTCTTGTCGCCAATATTTCGTTGGTTTCTAGAAGATTTAGTCTGATTTTTAAGAAGTAATTTCGGGCTGCTCTGTTAGGAAATAATTTCAAAAATGGTTGAATGAAGTCAAGTTTCTTAGAGAAGGGAGGGAGGTGACTGATAAGTTTATAGTTGGAGGCAAGGTCATTGGTGTTAATCCAGTCGAGTTCTTTAATTTTCTTGACAACTCTGACTGGATTGGTAATTAGATCTTCTGTGTTGCAGGCAACTGAGTCCAAGATGTTCAAAACTTTAGTTTCCCATCGAGTGAGCATATGACAAGTACCCAGTCGGATTTCTTCGCTTATCAGGTGGTAAGCATATGGCGTATCTTTCTGTATGCATTTCCGGTAGAGCATAACACTGCTACAATCCACAATTGCTTTTAACGAGGAGAGAGTTAGTTCGCGTCTGATTACTGATATCGAAGTTGTTTTCGGGAGGCCCAAGATTGGACGCCAGAAATTTGCTTCTAGTTTTGGCCATAAATCAAGTGGGAGGTTCGGCATTGCTTCAACGCCGTATGTCAAAGATGGAATGACTTTCCTTTTATAGAAATCTCTTACAGGTCTAATTGAGAATCTGCCATATTTAATGTCAATTGCCTTTCCTTGTGTGGCTAGCTTAGTAGTTTTGGCACGTAGGGACTCTTGCATTGCTTTTTCTCTGTGCGAGCTATCTAGAGTAACTCCCAAATATTTGAAACTTGCGACTTTCTCAATGGTAGATGAGCCTAGTTTCAGAGGCAGTGTGGATTTCTTTTTGGGAAATTTCTCTATTGTCATTGTTTTTGTTTTAGATTCATTCATTTCCAAGTTGTTTGACATCATGTAGTGTTGGAGGTTTATGAGTTGGCGTTGAAGACCAATAGGGGTGTTATCCAGCAAGATGAGGTCATCGGCGTAAAGTAAGCGACTGATTTGTTCTCCTCCAAGTTTAGGGGGGAAGGCTCGAATCGTTGTTTCAGTTTCTTGGAAGTCGCCTAAATAGGACCGAAACAAGGCCGGAGCCAGCGGACAACCCTGTTTGACACCCCTATTGGTTGTTATTGCTTCTGTTAATGTGCCTTGTTGGTTCAGGCGGACCCTCATAGAAGTATTTGAATAGAGAGCTTTAATTGGGTTGAGTACGTCTAATGGATATCTCCATAAGGCAAGCTTTCTCCACAGTCTTTCTCAATCTACTTTATCGAATGCCTGTTTGAGATCGACAAAGGTGATGTATAGGCGTGGGCGACCCTCCAAGATTTTGCCTTTAAGGGCGCTCAATATCAAGATGTTGGCGTTTGTCCCCAAGTTCTTTTTAAAGCCAGTTTGTAACTTATCTTGACATGGGGAATCGTTGGCCCAAGTTGTAAAGTGTTTTAGCAGCAAAGACCCAAACATCTTACCTATTGGATCAAGGAGGGCAATAGGGCGATAATTCGCTGGGTCTAACCTATCTCCTTTTTTATAGATAGGGACCACGTTTGCACATGTCCATGAAGGCGGGATGGATTTTGTGGCTGAACAGCGTTTGAATATTTGGCTCAAGAGAGGAGCCCAGGTCTCCGGATGGGATTTCAAATCGAGGTTCGTGATGCCATCAGGCCCAGGCGCTCGTGACGGTTTTAACTTTTTGATTAAGGCTATAATGTCCTCAATGTTGTCCACACTGATCCAGGGGGTGTCGTTGGGTTCCATCAAAGGAGATTTGGTAGTTGGACTCTTAAAAAGAGTTCGAAAATGGATTTCCCAGGCCGATTGGCCAATTCCGTTTATTTGACATGGCCGGTCTCCTGGTGCGGTTGAGTGGAGCAGGGTCCAAAAATCTCTGGCATGATTTCCGGTGATGGCCTTGAGAATGTTTTCCGCGTCTTGTTGATACAACTTATGACGGTAACATTTTAGCCATGATTTATAATTTTTAACAGCCCCTTTGGTGATCTCGAGTGAGGCTGAGGGATTGAGTTTCTTTGCTTGTCTTTTTATTCTCCTCAGTTCTCTCTTTTTTTCCGCTACTACTTTGTCGTAGATATGTTTTTGATCTGGTGTTGGTGTCTTCTTTTTTTTTTGTGGAACTCTAAAGGTGGTCAGTAATGGTAAATAGTCCACGTCTATCCTGGGGGGTTGATTGCTGTGGTCTTTATATTTTGCTGTAATAGTAGTTATAGCCTTTTCCGTTATTCTGAGTCTTGTTCCTTGCGTGGAGACTTCTATATCTGTAGTCATGGTGTGATTAATCGGTAAGGTTGTAGACCAAATAGTTTCGAGAAGATTATGGTCACTTTCCCTTGTTTTGATCACTTTGAAGGAGTTGATGTAAAGTAGTAGAGAACGAGATACGAAGATATAGTCAATTGTGGAAGTTGAATTTGCTCTTTCCCAGGTTGGAATTCTGTTTGGATCAGGAAAGACTAGGTCCAGGTTGTCAAAAGATCTAGACTTCATTACATTTTTCCATTTTGTTGGCCTCTGATCAGCTGATGGTTTTTTTGATCTATGTCCCTTTGAGTTCGTCGAGGGTTGACTGTTGATGTTAAGGTCGCCACATAGAATTACGTGGTCAGGTTTGTGTGTGACTTGCGCCCAGTCCAACTCTTGTTCTATTGTATTGATGAATTTTGTACTTTCAATAGTGGCTGGGTTCCAATAGATGGTCACAATTATGAGTATCTTCGTCGAGGTTTTAGTCGATCCTCTTTTTTTAGTGACCCAATTTAGCTTTACCATCAGCATAAAATGATTTTCTTTTAGCTTTTGCGAATTTACCAGGCCTCGTCCGCTACGGATCGCGATCAGAAGACCTGCCGTTGGGCGGCCTAGAGAACCTTTCTTGGCCAACACTGTGTGGGTTTCATACCCATCAAGTACTGGAGGATGGAGAAGCCATGTCTCCTGCAAACAGACGATGTCGTAATTTGTTAGATTTGAAGGTCCTGATGTTAGATGAAGGAAACCTCGTGTGTTCCATGAACACATTTTTATTTGGTCTTGAGCATTTGAATTTGGACAGTCTGGTGTGTTGCTGTTGATCGTGTTCTCGGATGGCTATTTTTGTTGGTTTAACTTTAAAGCTTTTGGTAACCATGACCAAAGAGAGTGTAGGGACGAGCTTGAAGATGGATTTGCTGTCACAGGATAGGCCTCGTTCTGAACTGTCCTTTGAAGTTTTAGGTCTTCTTTTGGTAGCATCAGTCTTCCAGACAGCTCTCTAGGCAGTGGGTTTAGATTTTCAAGGCCTTTGACAAACCCCTTTGATTTTAGTTTGTTGACTGTTTCGGTCTGATTCGGCATTTGGTCCAAAACTATGGCGTTGGTCGTTTTCTTTGGTGGTGCATGATGTTTTTGACGTGAAGCCTGAGAGTATTCGGTTACTTTTATGAATGCCTGGGAATCTTTATTTTCTCGGTAGTTGCGAGTTTTAATTTCTCTCGAAGATTCCGTGAGATCGTAGCCCATTATTAAGAGTTCCTCGAGGGCAGATTCCAGGGCGTTTTTGGTTGCGTGTGACGCTATATATAGATGTGAGATCGCCCTGGAGCCTTGATGGCTTGGATCAACAATTTGGAGGTCAGCTGACTTCACTGACCGTAATTTCAGAATGTAACTGAATAAGTCTAAAACTGATCTTCTGTTTAATGTTACTTCGTCATAGTTCCCAGGGATATGTTCTAGTTTCAATATCCATCGTATTAAAGGTTTTTTGTGGTGTTTTATTAGTTTCGATTTGTTGGTTGGCCGCTGGGCTACCTTGGTGGGAGCTCTTATTGAGAATTTCTTTTGCTGGGCTTTTGGCCGCAAAGTTTGGGGATTACTATACGATCTATGGGACCGTCTTGCTGGCTGTCGACGAGAAAATTTTTCACATGTTTCAATTTCTTGTTTAGGGTGGTTAGTTTTAGGAACTACCGAAGACTCTCCAAATATAGAATCATTAGATTTGTGGTTGATCGTGGTCAATCGCGATCTTCGTTCTTCTAGAGTGAGAAATGGAGATTATCTAGTCTTTGTTTCTTTATTAGAGTTCCCTGACGGAAATGTAATAGTTGTGGATGAGTCAGGTATTTCTTCCAAATTTTGATTTGAAATAGTTGATTGGTCTGTAATGTGTTGAGTGATGTTCATCATTTCCTCGTTATTTAGAAATGCTTCTATTCCTCTAGGAGAAACATTTGGTGCATCTCTTTTGGCTCTGGTTACCTCCCTGGTTTTCTTTACTTTGCACTTCGTTTTTGATGTAGTAAAAAGGTCTTTTTGAACATCTATAGCTTTTGAACTTGTTAGATCTAATTGGTGAGTTAAAGATGCTGTTGATACTGTTCCTTGTTGATGAAAATGTGTTTTTTCCACTCCTTTAATCAACTTGGTTTCTTCTATCAAAAGAGTTGATGGAACAGTTAAGTCGATAAATGAAGAAGTTTGAATGCTTTCTGAGTTTGTTTGTGTTGTGACCTGAGGGCTAGGGCACGTAGGTGAAACCAATTTTTGAGAAGACGCCATAATCCGTTCTTGGCTCAGTTTGTTCTTAGACGCATAAGTCTTTGTTTCTAGTGCCATAATATAACCCTCCAGAAAAGTTATTTTGTTCAGCATTGAAGTTTGAATCGCTGTATGATCTTTCAGTGTGTCCCCTATTGTTTCATACAGTTTAATAAATTGGTTGAGGGCTATCGATAGTGCTGACATCAAAGTACAAGTGTCGAGCTTTTTTGGTTGTGGATCAGTTGAAAGGGTATCACGGTGAGTAGCTGATTTGGCTATCCCAGGAGTTAATGGTCGTGTAAATGGTGTAGTGACGTTTGATAGTCTTCTGGGGGGGAAGTCTGAAGAGTGTCTTCTTTGATTACTATAATTATCTAGGTTTGAGTAAAAAGAATATAAAGTTTTCTCAAACTGTAATTTGTTTTTAGATTTGACAGAGTGTTGGCTACCACCATCTTTATCTTGGGTTTGTTGAATTGGTCTTAAAGGCTCACTTGGTGGCTGTAGTGATGTCGTCAATACCTGGTCTTTGCAATTGGTACTATCGCTTGGTCGATGTATTGGATCATTGTTCGGAGGTTGATCTTGTGCCAAGAGTTGAATAGGGCCAATTGCAGCAGAGCCAATTTGCTTTGGTGGAATCGAGATAATTGGGAGCGGTGCAGAGCTCTCTGCTTCGACTTGCTCTCGAATAAAAGGCTGAGTGCGATTTTGCGCTTCTTGGTCGTTAGTAAGAGTTTGTTGTAGGCACAAAATGGGGGCTGAGGTTGGAAGTTTCGCAGGAGTAATACTTTCCGAAGCTGGTATAGGGTTAATTATAGGTAATAGTGCCAGGTTTCGAGCCTGCGAAGTCCCCGGCTCTTCCTGCGTAATTTGTGGTATTTTTGAAGTCACTTGGCCTGAGAAGTGCCATTTTGTCGGGTCAATATCCGGGGCTGGCCAGGTATCGTCTTTTGTTTGGGGAATAGAAGATCTTCTTTTAGCTTGTAACAGTCTACGGTATTTACTAGGTGGTATAATTGCATCAGCTGCCTCAAGGATTTCTGCATCTGTCAGCTCTTTACATTTCTCTTGGATGGCTTTGGAGTGCCTATTGAAAAAATCTGATAATAGTTTCAAGGGGCGTTGTGGTTTTTTGCCGCCCTTTCTCGTTCCTTTAGGGCCTGCATGGGGCACTTCAGTAGAATTTATTTGTTTCGATAGAGTTTTAACCAATCTTGTGGTTTTCACTTGGTTATTCAACAATTTTGAGGCTGAGTTTTTCTTAATGGGGTCATCGCAAGTTCGTGATCTCTTTTTTTTAATTTTGGTATTAGGCTATGGCGATGTTAGTTTAGTTTCTTGAGCCAAAGTGGGGATTATTGAGGCCGTCATGTTTTTTTCTGGATTTGACTTATTTGGTGGTGAATTACTAGGGTTTTCCCTATGTATAATTACTGATACCGTAAAGTCAGCCATAGGTGGCGCTGCAATAATTTCTCTTTCTTTCTCCAAGATCAATGGGCCACGCACAACTCCCAATCCACTCAGGCACTCCTGGTCTGTTGCCGCTGGGCGCCGTCTCCCGGAGGCGCCGGACGTCCGTGCCTCTCCCTCCATCAGCTGGGAAACGTGCGGGGCGCCTTCCCTGGCGTCCTCCCTCGACGCCGGCATGACTGCCTCGATCTCCGTCGAGCCTCGCGCTGCCTGCCCGCTCAACGCCGCCTCCCCTTCGGGAGGCCGCGGAGCCGCGGCTGCAGCGGCTGCAACGATCGAACCGCTCTGCCCCTGCAGCACCCTCGGGGGCTCCGTCGCGGAGCTCAAGGCATTCCCCCTCCGGGGGGCCTCCGAGCCCCTAACACGGCCGCGGCCGCCCATGCGCCTCCCGGGGGGGGGTGACGCTCGGCACCGCCGATGAAGACGCCGAAGCGGGCGGCGCCGGCTCCCTCCCGGGGCAGAGCAGAACCCCCGAGAGAGCTTGCCCGACTCGCAGGCCGGCAGCGGCCGGCGCCAACGGAGAGGTCAGGGGAGAACCAGCGCCGTCCACACCCGGGACCGCGACTCCTTCCTCGGGTAAGACAGCCTCGCTGCAAGATGATGAGTGTTTGTTGTTGAAGACGCCGGAACTTTTCCCAATAGTTTTTTGGTAGGGAATTTGCACATTATTAGCAGAGTTTCTTTTTCCCATGTTAGTTGGAGTGTTAAAACTTGGATTCGTGAGAATGTCTCGATCATCTGTTGTTTCCCTAAAAGTCGAGGGAGGACTTGTATGAGGTTGTGTAGGTAATATAGTTGTGGTTTTAGTTGACGACTTAACTTTGCTTCTTAGCGAGCGGCCTGTAAAGTCTTCTGAGTCCAAACGCTGTGGCTTTGGAGGTGATGGGGCGGCCAGGCCCGTCTTGCCTGACATGACTGCAAGACTGCCACTCACCGCCACTCTGCGTCCGCTCCGCGGAGTAAGTGGGGTCTTGTAGGAATAGGTGTAGCAGGAGACACACCTCCCAAGGGTAGAGGTGGAAAAAACATTGGTAGCTGCAAGACTGCCACTCACCGCCACCAACAGTTATACATCCGGCCTCAGTCGCCAAGAAGAGTGGCTTCATTGTGTTCCATGATCTTTTGGTCACTGTTTTACATTTTATCTTGGCCCCTCTGTTAATTAACTCATCAATGACTCTTTACAGAAATGTATTTCTGTTTTGATAATCACTAATTTTTACACCTGCATTTGATATGAGGGTTTATTTCTTAGACATCGATGTTTCTGGTCTTTCTTTTATATTGTTTTGGGACCCTGATTGGGTTTATATCTTGTGCCCTTTTAATATACTTGCATACTTTCCAATATACCATCTAAGTTGTTAGCCCTTTACTCTCACGGCATTTCCATACGGGACTAGCACTATTTTCTCTTTTCTTCTCTTATTGACACTCTAGTATGTCTGCCTATATGCTTTATTGAACCGTTAGTCCTTACTTTATTCCCATGGCATTTGTAACAGGATACCAGTCCTATCTCCCTTTCCTATCTCTCGCGGTGTGGGAACTACTTTCCCTATCGGGCCGGCAGCGCCACTATAAACAAGACACGTGAAGGAGCTCTCACCAGCGGTCGTGTTTCCTGAATCATTTATAAAGTTGCACGCACATGCAGCAGACGAGTTTTGGATGCGGCTGACTTGTTACTTGGTAAGCACTTCCAACAATATCGGGGTCACTAAGGCGAGATATTTTGGCGACTGACTGCCATCCAATATAAAAACATGGTTGAGTCATTCCTCCACCATGTGTTTCTCTCGAAGTAGTATTCCGTTTGCCTTATTTGTATGCAATTTTTCAGCAAACGCTGGATGCACGATGTCATTTAGAGATCGCGCTTTGTGTACACATTGGTTGCAGATATTGACTGAATAGAAATAGCAGCTTTTGCCAGGATGTAGACCTTCGTTATTCCTGACTATGCTATATATTTGCACTTCTTTGCCCAGGCATTGCAACGAGTCTACATTGCCCATTGAGATGCCCTTTTTTGTGCTTTTAGGCTATTTTCGATTGAATTTCTATGGCCTTTTACAACAGTAGAGGACTACGCTATGGCAGTGAAATGTCGATTACCATGAAAACCATTTAAAAAACGTGAGACGTGAATATTGTCTCATAGACATATATGTTCTGCACAGACAGATTGTTCAGGTCACTATATACTCTTAGATAAGTAGCTCAATGGGTTCTCGTGGACCTTGTCTCTGTTTGCAACACGGTTAGAAATTGGGAAAATTAATTAGATCCCATATATATGTTTTGTCTCCTCAGATGTAATATAAATGTCATCTGTTCTCTTTATGGGCTGCGTGACGGAAAAATTATTGTTCTCTGCGCCCCACATGGATAAATCTAGGTGAATTCATTTTCTTGGCCTACTGTTGATAGTTCATAATATTGAATTCTAAGTGGGTGGACAGGGATAAGAGGCTCAGTCATTTTCTTATTGATTTTAACACAGATATTGTTCTCTTTTTCTTGTTTTCTTTTTATTGGGGTTGATGTTTTATAGACACTGAGATCTACAATCAAGTTTGAAATTCCATAATGATGCAAGCATGGGTCTCATCTGTTTAATTAGAAATTGTATACA
Source organism: Ambystoma mexicanum (assembly GCF_040938575.1). Classification (NCBI taxonomy): domain Eukaryota; kingdom Metazoa; phylum Chordata; class Amphibia; order Caudata; family Ambystomatidae; genus Ambystoma; species Ambystoma mexicanum. The sequence goes on from NC_090924.1 coordinate 896,121,906, forward strand.
TGAATGCCATTCAAATTGTTAGATGCAACTTATTAGTGCGCCCTGACGAAGGCGACCATCAGTTCTCATTTGAACTAGATAAAGTGTGTCATTGAAACTACAATTTTTAGATACATAGGTATTTTTTACATGTAGTAGGCACTTAGCACTTTTTTGTCAGCACTTTCAGAACTGGCCAACACACATTACTCATGAACTACAGATGGATTTTTAGTACATCTGTCAGTAAATGTTAGGTCAGTTCTATTATTAATTCTAGTTTTTTTGACAATTCTTGTTAATTTGTTTTTATGAATATAAATCTAAATGTATTTTTATGATGTTATGGTGTGACTATAATGAATATTTTTATGCTATTATATTGACTGTGATAAATATTAAAATAGGATGTTTATAATCTATTTATCTGACTGAGCCTTTCTTCCTCTCCACTCCCGGAATCAATTGTGATTTATAAAAAGTGTTGTACTTACCCGTGTGACCTATTTCCTGTTCTTCTTAACATATTGCTCCCCTGGTCCACAGGATTGGGAATACCCATCCTAGTTGGTTCTTATTATAAATGTGTGTAGCCAAAGGGAGACCAAAAAGGATAAATTGGTGTAAGTGTCTTCCAGCTACTTCCAAGAGCAGCAAGAGGTCTTCGATGTTGCAACTAAACTTTTAATGTCGAAACCGGTCAGTGCTTTTGGAAGTAGCTGGAAGACACGTACATCTAGGTATCCAATTGGGACTCCCCTTGGCTATACACATTTATAATTTCAAGTCATTTGTTCAAGTTAGGGAATTGTGGCTGTGGAATTTCACACATTGCCCTGTCGCCTTCCAGGCCCTATGCATGGCCCTTGCCTCTCATTTCATCTAAACAAAACACCCTCTCGGCCTCTCCTCCCCCTTCATTCTCTGATTCGTCTTTCCCCCTGCTGCCACCTCTCATCCCTCTTTCTCATCTTTTCACCTGTTCTCCCCGACCAGATTTCCAGACAAGTTCGATTTATCAAAGTATCCTCAAAACAGGCTCTCCCTGTTCATCCAAATCCATCAAGGACCACATTGACACCCATGCTCCTGCTCTGGACGACTTCTGCAACAAATCCTTTGGCTCTGTAGCCTTACCCTCCCATCTGAAGCATGCTCTTTTGTACCCTCTTCTCAAAAAACCCACAGCTGACCTCTCTTGCCCGGCCAACTATCGCTCTATCACTCCTTTCCTGGGCAAACTCCTGGAAAAGCTGGCCATCTCCCAGCTTAATCTTCACACCAATTCCTTTGGTTGTCTTCATGACCATCAGTCTGGCTTCAAAGCGGCCAGAAGCATGGAAACTGCTCTCCAACCTTGATTCCGATATCCCATCTGTCCCCATCCTACTCAGTCTTTCTTCTGCCTTTGACATGGTCAACCATGTCATCCTGCTCAATCGCCTCTGTGATAATCTGGGTAACACTGGTCAGGCCCTGGCCTATCTGACCTCCCTCCTCTTCAATCGACCCTCCCAGGTCCAACTTGGGTCCTTCCTCTATCTCACTTTCTACCTGTGGTGTCCCCCAGGGGTCTTACCTCTCTGACTGGCTCTTCAACCATTACCTGGCACCGCTCGCCCACTGCATTGCCGCTCTCTGCTCAAACTTTCAATGCTATGCAGATGACACCCAACTTGTTTTCAGGCTCCCCTCTGCCACCTCTTCTCCCTCTCTCATCTCCGACTGTCTGCTATACAAGAGTGGTGCACCACCGCCAATGACCTCTGCCTTAATGCCAGTAAGACAGAGATCCTCCTCATTGGCACAACTCCACCTTCCTTTCCTGTCTCTCGCTGGCCTGCTACCCTTGGCCCTCTCCCTGCTCCCACTTGCGAGGCTAAAAACCTCAGGGTCATCTTTGACTCCACGCTTTCCTTTTCTCCTCACATCTCTGATGTCTCAAAAATGTCTAACTCCCAACTGCACCCCCTCAGAGGCATTCTCCCTTTCCTCTCTTCCCCCCAGAAGCTCACTATCTCCAGAGCTCTGGTTCTCTCTAGGCTGGACTATTGCAACATCTTCTTTCTAAATCTGCTTGCAACCACTCTCCATCCTCTACAGCTCATCCAGAACAGGACTGCGAGACTTGTCCTTGGCCTCAAGCCCTGGGATTGTATCTCTCCAGCCCTGAAATCTGTTTATTGGCTCCCAGTGACTGCAAGGATTACATTCAAGACAGTTTTCATTGTCCACAAGGCTTTCTGGGGCCAGGTTCCACAATACTTTCAAATCTCCCAACGTAAATACATTCCTACTCGAGCTCTTCGCTCCCTCACCTCCAACTCCCTCAGGGTCACTCGCTTCTCCAAGCAACGAGTTGGGGGTAGATCCCTTTCCTCAGCTGTGGCCAGGGTCAGACTGGGACAGGAAATAGGCCCGGACACCCAAACTAAAGTGGCCCACCACTTGCCTCAAAAAAGTGGCCCACCCCTCGCCTCAAAAAAAGTGGCCCTCTAACCATCATCCCTGAATCACGTCAATTCACTACTTTACAGAAAATGCTACTTGCACTCATACAAACATACGTCCCTGCTTCTGACGCTACACACACATACAATATCACTATTGCAGTATTCAAAGGCACAGCAGCATAATAAGCACACATGATGTAGTGCAGCACTTAGCTTAGGTTAGTTGTTGTTGCCCAGAGTGCCCCTTGTTGTCTCCTGCGATTTTGTTGTGCCACTGCCAGGATGTGTCATAGTAGCTGTTCAAATGCTGCAAGAGAGAGAGTGCTACAACTAGTGCACATATCAAACACTGCCACATGAATGGCTCTGCTTTCAAAGTGTTATTACCCCTGTGTCTTCAGGCCAGTATTAAAGACCCAATAGCCTCCCCTGCCCAAATCCATCTACCCCCCATTTATCAGTCAATGACTTAATACATTGCTCACTGTTTTTTGTTTGTTTTGGCTATTAGGTCAGGTGCCGCTTTAAGCCCAAACTATTGCATTAGAGTACAGATAGGGAGACTGGTAAATGAGGAGGGACACAAAGCTTGTAGGTGTTGTTTGGTTGTTAGAAGCTGGGGGAGGTGGACGAAGGGGATGGTGTGTGATGGGCAGGAGGAAAGAAGGCGACAGTGTGAGTGATGGGGAGGAGGAATTGACAGTGTGGGTGGAGGAAAGGAGTGCATGATGGGGAGGAGGAAAAAAGCTGGTGTGCGATGGGGAGGAGGAAAGAATGGGCTGGTGTGCTCACAGCAGTGCAGGTGGACTTGTTTACTGAGGGGGCGGGGTGGAAGCAGAGGAGCGAGGTGGCAGCTTCACAATTAGTACAAAGTTTATTTGTTAGAAAACATAAACTGCTATTTGTGTCCACTAGCATCCCTTTAATTTGCACAGCATGCACAAGCAACGAATGCTTGTGCAGTGTACAGAAACCAAGATCACCGACCCCGTCCACATTACACAGGCCCCCCTTCAATCCACATCGCGTATCTACAGCCAGCTAGCTGTCCGCAACAAGATGTGCCCACCCCCCTTAAGAGCAGGGCACACACTTGTCTGCCCGTATTGCTCGGCAGTCTGGCAGCCCCTGCCTCTCCTCTCTACAGCACCAGCCCTTCTTCCCTCCACAGCCCACACCTGCCCAAACTCCATATCTCCTCTCCACAGCCACCACCTGTCCCCAGCCACTCCCCCCCACAGCACACGTCACTCCACCGTATACATCTCCCCCACAAGCCTTCAACTCTGCTGCACCCCCCCCCCCAGCTCCCCACAGCCAATGCCTGCACACAGCTTCACCCTACTACCATAGCTGCTAAGGTCAAGGCAAGGCTACCCCAGAGTGGCCACGTGACTGTGTAGCACAGTCCTCACTTTTCAGGCAACAACGCTTTGAGCTGTGGGGCTTGTATTTAGGTCGTGGCTCACAAATCCATACTTTCCGATTGTATTTTGGCTAAAAGGCTGGCACTTGGGAGTAGTCTAAACGACAAACTTTAAGGGGCCTAGACCTATCCAGGTCCATTTGCTTAAGAAGGTACTAAAATACTAAGATAATGCACATAGACTGTCTCCACTGTGGCACCATGTTTGAGGGAAGCCATGGTTATTATGGGGTGCTCCCTACATCCCAGAGATTCGGCTACTCAATTTTAAACAAAATTGACGTTTAAAAGCAGAGAAAACAATCTGTGCAGATTGGCTGCTAAAATGTGTATTAGTGCCCGCTGCGCAGTGATGTGCACACTGGCCCCAGGGCCAAGAGGAATAGAAACATCTGCCCACCTCCCCGGGGAGGCTAGCACAATGGAGGCGGCTGCTGGCAGGGGGGTGACGAGGGGCATCGGCCCTGGATCATCAGTTCCATGATGGACTCCAGCCGCGCTGCACACTCTACAGAGCCCATCACAGGCCTGCTGCACCGACGATCCTGCTCAGGGGGCCGGCCAGCACCAACAGCATAAGAGGGGGAATGCCTGCTGCCCCCTTCAGGGGGGGGGGGTGTGTGTGTGTGTGTGTGTGTGTGTGAGTTTGTGTTACTATCCTTGTGGGGACTTGGGTGTGTAAACATACACACGCTGTGGGGACTTGATTTCACTGTGGGGACCTAAACCCAAGTCCCCACATGGTAATATGTCCCAAATGACTTAAAATGGCCTAAAAGACATCTGTGCCAATTTTTACAACTTTTGAAAAAATGGGCTTGTGGGGACCTGTGTTTATTTTGGTGTGTGGATTTTTTTCTCAGCTCTGCCCCCGTAGGCTGGATGTGGTATTGCAGTGATCAACACACGGACAGGAATTTAAACACACTTCATAAATCTGATGCCCTACATGCTTAGGCAGCAGACAGCAGATTCATGGGAACCATTTATAAACACTCAAAATTGTGTTTTAATGGCCTAAACTCTTTCCTCGTTGTGTTTAAATGGAAAATAAATGAAATAAAGCAGGGTGTTTTGCATTTTGTATGTTTACAGACTTTTATAAAAAATCAATACTAAACTGAAGTATTTCCTTATTGCACAACACATTTCCAGATTCAATTTAAGCACCAGCTTATTTTGCAACAAACCAATCAAAATGTGACTTAACTTCCTTATGTTTCTGTAAATATGTTGAAGTCCCCACAGAGGTGGTGCGTGATTATATTGAATTCCACACTGTGAAGATCTTACACATATTGTGCGCAATGATGCCATCTTGCCTTTAGTATGATATGTGAATTAGTTGAATGTTAGCTTGACATTTATTTCACATGGTTGATGTTTATTTGATACCAATTGGATCTCATTACAAGTTCAGTGGTCAGGGGAAAAAGTGGCAGTAACGGAATTCCTGCCACTTTACCTATCTGCTGTTATAATGGTTTTTGAAAATGGATGTTAATTCTTCTGGTGGAATTAACCCTGTAGATACTAGCACCAGATGAATAAACATTGAAAACCAGAAATAATTCCACCAGGGCTAAATCCACTGGAATAATTAGTGCCGGAAACAAAAATGCTAATTCCATCGTATGTTCAGGTTGAAATACTGGACTAAACACTACCAAAAATAGGAGCTAATTGAACCAAAAACAAAAGGTGAAGGTAAATGCATTCAGGTGATGGAAATGAAGCCACAGGCGCACCCAATTGGCCATGAAAGGGTATGTGAGGCCCATACCTCCTCCAGAGACATTTTCCAACACTATGCAGCCACTATATGCAGCCACTAGACATAGCAAACCCCAGGCTCTAAGAGTTCCTTCTGTACATTAAGCTGAAGAGGCATGCACAGCTGCATCACAGAGTACAACCAGCACACATTTACAGGAAACACCTTGCAAGGATAGCAACCATTCCTTGGGTTAAGCAATCTCCCTGGGCACTACCTGATGAACAGCTGATAACAATTTAGCGCCTTAACAGAGAGACGTCAGCTGAGCTACTCTCCCTGATAAAGGCAAATCTGCAAAGAATGATCAACACAAGAACAGCCATCGTGCCATTGCTGAATCTTTTGTCAGTGCTGTACGTTTTCAGAACAAGCACCTTCCAGCAGATTATGAGCATGCTGCATGGCTTGTTACAGCCCATGTTCTCAATTGTGCTTGCCCAGGTTCTGGACACTGTAGAGGAGCAGCTGAATGCCTCTGCAGGATGTCCCGCCCTCCTACTGCCTGTATTTTGGGAGGCTGAAACTGCACCATGTTTGACACCAATAGTTGTGACCATACCGCGTAGAGTATTTGAGAAAAGATACCCATTAAGAAAGCCATACCTGATGTACCCCCATAGAGATGACAATCTCTTGGAAGAGATTCCTGAAGGAATATGAAGATGAAAGAAGGAGAAGCTGGTGACATCACAAGAAGTGAGATTGACGCACTGAGAAGAGTGGCTGAAGAAGAGGATGTATGGACCTTATAGAAACTGATGACGAAATATGGAATTGCATGAACATCATTATGCAGAAATTAAGATTGCACGCGTAAAGAGCACTGCAGAAAATGCAAGCCGTTTAATACTGTACAAATGCATAAACACAAGTAGAACAAACAATCTTAGAAGCTATCTATACATAGTGAATAGGCTGCAGGCAAAGCCATCTTTATATAGTGTCTGGACATCAGTGTCACACTTTTAGTAAGTTCAAATCCACAGAGAAAGAAGGATTGAGAGATGTTTGTGTCGCAGCACAGAATTAGCTGGAGATCACAGACTTGAAGGGTGAAGCTGTTTGGCCTGGTGTCAAAGCTGAAGCAGCCGAGAACTGGTTATCTATCCATGAAGAACAGAAACCGTGAGACGTTGAATCATCTCGTGTTAAGGTGCAAAGAAGGAACACCATGAGTGCCAAGTTTATTAAAGGCAATGAAATGCTTCAAAACAGGCTGCAATACGGGCTCTTGTCATGTAAACCAAGGATGTAAATAGGAGTTGGGCATGCAGACCAGAACTGTGATAAGCGTGTGCCTGTACTCCCTTTTATTCCCAAGAGAAGAGAATCTCCTGCAAGGCCAAGTTCAAGGGCAGTCTGCATGGCAGAAGGCCTCGGCGATGAGAGATGAGGGGCTAATTGGGTGGGAAGCAAAAGTCATGCCCACCTCCCGGCACCTGGGAATGAACGGCTAATTGGGTGGGAAGCAAAAGTCATGCCCACCTCCCGGCACCTGGGAATGAACTTATGTGCTGCTAAGGAGCCGAATGTTCCAGACATGGTAAAAGCGTGCCAACTAGTTATAGGGGGCCCTATAGCAAAGGGCTTTATAGGAGCCAATAGTATTATGTGTACTTAATAAGTGTTGAAGATGACTTGCACTAGGGGTGGGCATAAATTGTCCACCTGACTATAGAGACCCAATCACAACCTGTTCCTATATAGAAATTTTACTTAGATGTTCCCCTTGACCCAAACACAACACCGCCATAGGTTTCTTTTATTTGCTACATAGTATGACATCACTTATGATCGATTTTCAGTACTTAAGTGTATTTATACGTGATTTGCATTGAGAGCTCGAGCAAATGTCCGTTGATGTCCATTGTAACTCCCTATTTTAGACAATTGATATTAAAACAGTTGCATGAGATGTTTTGCCATCTACCTGAGTTGGTCTGATTATTTGGTGCAAGAGTTATTCTGCATCCCTTCCATGCATGACATGTTACTGATTAAGGACCTTGAGTTCAACACGCTCATGCAGTATGCAACCGAGTACATCTCACTGCCCATCACCCATGCACAGGTAAAGGCAACAAAGGCACAGTTGTTTATGACATCCCACTTCCCCAACATCATTGCAGCACTGGTGACATTGGTGGTACCCAAAGCATTGGAAGAGGTGTACCGTAACGGGAAACAGCAACATTCTCTTAACACACAGGTCACCTGTGATGCCGAACTCAATGCGACCCATTGCTATACCTGCTACTCCAGGTTCCACCCATGATTCCATGCCCTTGTGCAACAGTACACTACCAGTATATATGGTGACCCAACAAGGCCAACAGACATGGATCCTGCGTAAATACAGTCAACATTAAACACACATTCAGGGTTCACAAGTGCAAAGGGTAGGACCGATGAGGAGTTTAACTTATGTGATTGTAATGTAATGCATGACCTATCACAGCCCTGTGCTAGGACCTGCCCTGTGACCAAGCACATAAGAAGCTTTAGCCCACTGGACAAAGCCCTGCAGGATAACATCTGGGCATGAAAGGAATGCAAAAAGCCAAATGAACAATGTCTGAACTACAAGTCTCCCAATGTATAAGAAAGCTATACCTAGATAGGAGATGGCACAGTTCTCTGCTGTAAAATGACCGACGTAACACTGACAAGCAGAGATGGCACAAAAAGTGCATCGTATGAAGGAGGATCACGGTCACAAAGTGCACAGGATTATCAGAAAGTATATCAAGGCACATGCATGAGTGCACAGTACTGAAGATTGAAAGATAACATGTGTTCTATATAAGGAGCCCAATCAACAGAAGCAGATCTCTAGAATTGCGGCAAAGTAAAAATTAAGTTTTGAAATGGAGGATATTAATGACTTAATTGGCAAATCATCTGGTGCTTGGGCACCCAGATTGAATGGACTAAGCAATTATGTCTTTAAGAATGCAACCAATCTTGGGCACATAGAATATCCTTAAACAATAAGAACAGTGTAATTGAAAAACGAATACACAATATTTTGAAATTATCTAACAATATCCCCATCAAAAAGTCCTGCTAATTACAGGTAAACAGCCTTAATAGATGCAGAGAGCAAATGATTGTCTTCCTATTTACTAAGGGAACTATAAGAATGGGCTTCCTTAACAGGCTGCTTATCAAAACAGCAGACGGGTTTTAGGAAAATAATTGGCACAATGATTAATGATCGATTTGTAATCGATGCACTTGTACAAATATGACAAAAGATGCCCCCCTTATTTGGTGCATCTATTGATCTGTCATTAGCATTTTACATGGTTGGCCATAGGGTGGGGGGCTTGATTTCACTGTGCAGGTCCCCACATGGTAAAGTACTTCAAATTATTTAAAACAATTTAAAAAAACAACTGTGCTAATTTTCGCATCTTTTAAAAAATGGACCTTGTGGGGACCTGTGTTTATTTTCGTATGTGTATTCATTTTCTCAGCAATGCCCCCGTAGACCGGAGGCTGTACTGCAGTCTTCAACACACACTTGGGATTTTAAACACTCTTCAGCATTATGATACTCAAACTTCTCCAGCATGGGATCTGGCATGGATTCACATGCTCATGAATATTCCCCGTCGTCAGGCTGGGAATCCTCGGTAAAGAAAAAACCAGTATCAGTTTCGTTTCTGATCTGTCTTTCGTAGTAGTAACCAATCACTGGTCTCTGCGTCATACTGACCACAGCCAATGACTGCCCTCTACCTAAGCACCGCCTCTGGCAGCCATCTTCAGATTTTTACCGCACGTTCATGTGTTGGGATCCTCGTGCTATTGCTCTCGAGCGTTAGTGCTATTTTTTCCCGTTTTTTGCTCAAAAACTTCGTTTTTTCGGTCAAAAGAGCCTCAAGCTCCACCGACTCTCCATCCGATCAACGGGGACCCGTGTCGGATTCGTCTGCGCCCCTCAAGGGTGAAGATTTCGTCGAGCTACGCTTTGGAGGACTCCAGAAGCTTCTCAGGCCCGGACATGGCCCAGGAGAAGGGAAGCTCGACGCCCGGAAAGCTGTTCAGGGTCTGCCCTGGATGCCAGCTGCAGAACGTCTTTAAGGAGGACGAACACTCCTTTTGTCTCTACTGCTTACATGAGGAAAAGACGCACGTGGAGAAGGACTGTGCGTTTTGCGGCAATATGTCGGAGCGGACCATGAAGGACCGCCATCAACGTCTCGCCAACTGGCTGGAAGGGAAGAGCCCGTCAGGCGAGAAGAAGGGGAAGAAATCCGAGCGGTCTTCTAAGACCTTTGAGGACGCCCCGGCGATGGGGGTCCAACACAAGGCCAAGCACCGCGAGTCCGCTGGCACCGGGAGCGCCGAACGGTCGGGCTCTACGGGCGCCAGGCAGGGCGCACCCTCCCCGGCACCTTCAACTACGAGCCAACGCTCTGGGTCGGGTAAGAGGAAGGGCGAGCACCCGGCGAAGCTCCTGGAGAGGCCCCGGTCGAGCTCGAAGGCCCCATCGGAGGGGGAGCGAGGCAGTGTCCCCCCCCTCAAGGATAAGGCGGTGAGCGTACCTAAGGTGGTGAAGGCCTTAATCCATCCGGCCAAGCCCTCTATCGATACTGTCGCGGCGACCCTGGCTCAGCCTGTGGAGGCTACACCAGTGGTGGCGACCTCGGGGCTCAGAGTCTCCCTGCCACCTCGGAGGGAGTCCTCTTTTGTGCCCATCGATAGGACCCCCGTGAAATCCCCGGCGGGGAAGAAAAAGGGGGGGCAGGGCGTCGTCGTAGATTCGGCTTCAACCTCAGAGGAAGAGCTGATCGAGGTCTTAAGCCACGGCCTTGGCGTGGAAGAAGACCGGCCCGTCGGGATGGATCCCGACGCGGGTGACGACGACATTGTCGAGGGTGCCGACGGGGCCCCTGATCGCCCGTCGGATTCCCCTCTGCCAGCGCCGCAAGACAACTCTGCGGCCATTTTGTTGGCTATACAGTCCTTATGCTCAGAGATAAGGACGAGACTACCGTTGCCAACGGAGGAACCTCTCCCGTCGGGGGATCCTGAACCGGGACCTTCTGGCGTTCCCCCGCCCAAGAAAAGAAGGATTCACCCTCCACCTCCTTTTCAGCCGTCGCGCACCGTCCAGCCCTCCTCCCCGTCCACCCGAGGGGATGATACGGGGACTGACACGGCAGCGACGGGTACGGACGACGAGGTATACGACGAGGATCTACCGTCGTCACCTCCCACTAGGGCTTCTCCGCCCGACGAGATTGGTTCGTTCCACTCCATGATCGCCAGGGCATCCGAGCTTTTCCAACTCTGCCCTGAGGAGAAGAAAAAGGAAGGATTCCTTTATCAACGGCGCGAGGCCAAGAGGAAGACGGTCCTCGCGGTGCCTCTACTGGACGACATTTGGGATGAGGGCCTCGCCCTCCTCAAGAACCCTTCCACTACGCCAGCTAGAAGAGACCGGTACGAGAAGAAGTATCGGGTCCCGGACGCGGCCCCCCTGTGCCTCCGGGCGCAGCCTACCCCGGACTCCGTCGTCTCCGCGGCGGCCAGGAAGAAAGCGGGGGGGGGGTGCGGCCTCCAGATCGACTTCCCCACCGGACGGCGAGGGAAAGAAATTGGACACTATGGGACGCAGGGTCATCTCGTCTGCAGCGACGACGATTAAAGCGGCCAACGCCTTGGCTATCGTGGCCCGCTACGACAGGGAGCTATGGTACAAACTGGCTCCCCTGCTGGACTTCCTACCGGACGACAAGAGGGCGGATGCCCTGGAGATCCTACAGGAAGGTGAGGTGGCGTCGGACCACGCCATCACTATTGCGACGGACATCGCCGACACTGGGTTTCGCCAGTTGGGCAACGGCGTGTGCCTTAGGCGGCGTGGATGGCTCAAGGCTACGGACTTCCGTCAAGACGTACAGACCAGAGTCCTGGACATGCCGTTCGATGGGAACAACCTGTTTGGGAAAACAGTGGACGATTCCCTTCAGGCCATTAAAGCGGACACTGAGACGGCCCGGGCCCTTGGGGTTCTGCAGCAACGACGGACGCCCTTTCGGAGCAGCGTAGGCAAGGGCGCCTCCAAAGGTTCCGGCGGCGGTTTCTCCACCTACCGTCAAGCGGCCCGCTCGTCGTCTCAGGAGGCCTACAGAGGACGAGGCAAGTCTGGCGGACCACGCCGTCGTCGCCAAGGAGGTCAAGGCGGCAAAGCCTCGTCGAAACAGGATTGAACCGACCGTGGGGTCGGGCCCCCACCGATGCACCCCGGTGGGAGGCCGGCTGGCGAGCTTCGTCAGCGTGTGGGAGTCCATCTCCACCGACCGTTGGGTGCTGGACGCCTTAGCCCGGGGCCACGCGCTCGAGTTTCAAAGAAGGTGCCCGCGCGTCCCCCCCGTGGCCAGAAAAGAGCTTCACGTCCCTCAGCTTCTCCTGGAGGTAAGGGCGATGCTCAGGAAGGGCGCCATCGAACTCGTCCCAAAGAGGCTTCGGGGCTCCGGAGTTTACTCGAGATACTTCCTCGTGAAGAAGAAGACGGGAGGATGGCGCCCCATCCTAGACCTGCGACGTCTGAACAAATTCATCAAGGCGCAGAAGTTCCGGATGGTCACCCTCCAGCACGTCCTGGGTCAGCTGGAGGAAGGAGACTTCCTGTCGTCGTTGGATTTGGAGGATGCCTACTTCCATATTCCCATCCTAAAGGGGCACCGAAAATTCCTCAGGTTTGTGGTCCAAGGGCGTCACTACCAGTTCAAAGCCCTCCCCTTCGGACTACGGTCGGCACCCAGGGTATTCACCAAGTGCCTTGCACCGGTGGCGGCGCAGCTGCGCCGCGAGGGGATCCACGTCTACCCCTACCTGGACGACTGGCTCATCCGGGCCAAGACAAGGGAGCTCGCCGTGGAGCACACGGCAAGGACCGTCCAACTTCTCACGGACCTGGGATTCTCCGTGAACTACGCCAAGTCCAACATGGTACCCGCGCAAAACGCACTGTTTCTGGGAGCGAAGCTCGACACAGTGTCCCTTCTGGCCTCCCCGTCGGAGGAAAGGACCAGGTCCATCCTGGGCAAGGTACAGCGGATGTTGGCTTCCGACGCGGCCAAGGTGAGGTCCATCAAGTCCCTCCTCGGAATGATGTCTTCTTGCATCTACCTCATTCCCATGTGCAGGCTCCGGATGCGCCCGTTGCAGGAGTTCCTGGACGCGCGCTGGATCCAAACGACGGGCGGCTTCGAGGAGAGGATCACACTCGACGAGAGTTTCCGCCGCGCGGTCCGGTGGTGGGGCACCCGCGCGCATCTGACGGCGGGCATGGACTTCCAGACCCCAGACCACCAGGAGACAGTGACCACGGATGCCTCCCTGGAAGGGTGGGGAGCGCACACCGAAAATCTACACGTGCAGTGTTCTGGGCCCTCAGGTCCTTCCTTTAGTCCCTCAAGGGCAAGGTGGTGAGGATCTTCACCGACAACACCACCACCATGCCTTACATCAGGAAACAGGGCGGAACCAGGTCCCCAGCACTGTCCAAGGAGGCGCAGGACCTGTGGCATTGGGCCGTCGCCCAAAGGATGTTTCTGGTGCCGTTTCATCTGGCAGGGATAAAAAACACCATCGCCGACTCACTCAGCAGGGAGCTGCGCTCGTGCCACGAGTGGGAACTACGGCAGGATCTAGTGGATCGCCTCTTCCGACGGTGGGGCACACCCCAGATCGACCTGTTCGCGACGGCGACGAACTCCAAGTGCCGGAGGTTCGCCAGCAGGTTTCCCCAGGCGAGGAGCATGGGCGATGCTTTCTCGTTCCCCTGGGAGGGCCTATTCCTCGACGCGTTCCCTCCTTTGCCACTGCTAATCCGGCTCGTCAACCAGCTCAAGAGGTCACGGTGCAGGATGATCCTCGTCGCACCTGCGTGGCCGAGGCAGATATGGTTCCCGGACCTTCTGGACTTGTCAACGTCCCCGCCAATCAAGCTGCCGGTGGACGCGGATCTACTCTCCAGGGAAGGAGGCGCCATCCTCCACCACGACACGAAATCGCTGAACTTGCAGGCCTGGCTCCTGCAGCGCTAGAGTTTGGAGGATACGACATACCGGCCGACTGCAGAGGTTCTTGCAAAGGCCAGGGCGTCCTCGACTCTTAAATGCTACGGACACAAATGGAAGAGGTTCTCTGTCTGGTGCCACGCACAGAAGATTAACCCTCTACGGATTACGGCTCCCCAGGTACTGCCGTACCTGCTGACGCTGGCCAAAGCTGGACTGGCACACGCGTCCATCAAGATTCATCTTGCTGCGATCTCCCGATACACCAGAACCACGGGGCGGACGTCCTTGTGGTCTCATCGTCTGGTGAAAGAGTTCATGAAGGGACTGTTCAGATCGTTCCCACCGGTGAAGGCTCCGGCCCCGGCGTGGGAGCTCAACGTGGTGCTGACCAAGCTCATGGGACCTCCGTTCGAGCCTCTGCACTCGGCCCCGTTGAAGTTTCTGTCGTGGAAAACAGCGTTCCTTGTGGCCATCACCTCCGCACGACGGGTGGGAGAGATCCAGGCCCTTTCCTGCAAGGTCCCGTACTTGACTTTTCACGACACGAGGGTAGTGCTCAGGACGCACCCCTCCTTCATGCCCAAGGTACCGTCGGACTTCCATCTCAACGAACCCTTGGTGTTGCCTGTGTTCTTCCCGTCGCCTTCGTCGCCGGCTGAGAGGACTTTGCACTCGCTGGATGTGGCTAGAGCGCTGAAGTTCTACGTGGACCGCACGAAGTGTTTTCGGAAGACGTCACAACTCTTTGTGAACTTTGGACCTGTCAATCAGGGGAAGGCTCTCTCGAAGGCTTCCATTTCCAGATGGCTCTCCGGCTGTATCATGTACTGTCATCGGTTGGCAAACCGACCGCTGCCTGGCCGTCCGAGAGCCCATTCCACCAGAGCGATCGCAGCTACCACGGCGTTCCTTTCTGGTGTGCCCCTGCTGGACATATGTAGGGCTGCTACGTGGAGGTCGACGCACACCTTCACGAAATTCTACTGCGTCGATCGGGATTCCAGGGAGGAGTCCAGGGTCGGCCAAGCAGTGCTGCGCAACCTGTTCGCCTGAGGTGAGCCTGGTGAGGAGGTAAGATGCTTAATGTTGAGTTTGATGTAATGCTTAATGTTGAGCCTTTGCCACCTCCCGTGGTTGTGCATGTGTGTACTGCTATGTATTCTTTATTCATGAGCATGTGAATCCATGCCAGACCCCATGCTGGAGAAGGAACAAGTTACTTACCTGTAACTGTTGTTCTCCAGCATGGGTCTGGCATGGATTTACATGCGAACCCTCCCGCCTACCCCTCTGCGGCTCTTCACTTGGTCATACTGCCACTTCACGTGCTTCCAAATCTGAAGATGGCTGCCAGAGGCGGTGCTTAGGTAGAGGGCAGTCATTGGCTGTGGTCAGTATGACGCAGAGACCAGTGATTGGTTACTACTACGAAAGACAGATCAGAAACGAAACTGATACTGGTTTTTTCTTTACCGAGGGTTCCCAGCCTGACGACGGGGAATATTCATGAGCATGTGAATCCATGCCAGACCCATGCTGGAGAACAACAGTTACAGGTAAGTAACTTGTTCCTATTGGCAGACAGGCGAGCATTTTCAAAGGAAAATGTGTTGCCACACATTATAGGTTTCAGACGAATACAAAGTTCTATTTAATGTAATTTTCTCCTTTTAATAAAATTAAGTATAAATGAAATGTAGTCTTACATTTGTCCTTTATATATGTTCAAAATGTTTATTTTTAGCTATTTTAGGGCATAACTACACTATTTGATCTATTAGTCATTATTTTAGTGCTAGAATACTTCAACATGACAGTTGATTGTTTGGCTGCGGGTAAAATAAACAAGTTTTTCTTGGCCGTTTTTGAAGTCAGGAGTTGCTTTAGCTGCCTGCGTTTCCGTACAGGTGATGTTATAATGAATTGTAGCATACATAACTGTTTTCTTTGCCTACTACCTTACAATGTAGAATGTTTCCCTGTAATACATTAATGGGCTGATTCTCAAAGAATCAGACATCATAAAATAGCTCTGGCGATGCTATGTCTTTTATAGAACTTATTGACAAAGGTGACTTGCACATTTCATAGGCACTGTACTCTATTGCAAATGGTGAACTGGTCAATTATTTGAGTATATAGCGTTAGCACTAATATACTGAGACGTTCTGAGCACCAACGTGGCTTCTGGTTGTG
Organism: Ambystoma mexicanum; assembly: GCF_040938575.1. NCBI lineage: Eukaryota > Metazoa > Chordata > Amphibia > Caudata > Ambystomatidae > Ambystoma > Ambystoma mexicanum. The sequence goes on from NC_090924.1 coordinate 896,137,779, forward strand.
CAACTCACTACGACGGATGTTAAATTGCATAACATTGAAAATTCCCAAAAACAAAAAAACAAATTTCCATCGCTGTATGAGGCATAGAAACACCAGTGAGACAGCAACAGTTCACACTGCAAGTGCCTTGTTTAGAAGCATCAGATATGTGTACATTGCCCAGCCCTTTCAGCCTGGCTCAAACAAGCTATCGGTGGAGATGTAGATTTTCCTTGCGTTGAAAAGTGTGTACTGTTTGTGAATACAAATGTGCTTCCTTTGCCGAAGAAACAGCCCCACTAATCACCAAACATATGCAATTATGCAACATTCAGAAGGGATGAGACTGACATTGAAGTCCCTACAGAGATGGTGCCCTATGATATTCAAGTTATGTATGTATGATGTGTGATAATGTTGCAGTCCCCACAGTAGTGGTGTGTGTTGATGTTGAAGTCCCCTCTGGGATGGTGTGTGATGATACTGAAGTCCCCACTAGGATGGGGTATGATAACTCTGAAGTCCCAACTGGGATGGGTTGTTATGATACTGAACTTCCCACTGGGATGGTGTGTGATGATTTTGAAATCCCAAGTGGGATGGTGTGTAACAATAGTGAAGTCCCCACTGGGATGGTGCATGATGATACAGAAGTCCCCACTGGGGTGGTGCGTGATGATACTGAAGTCCCCACTGTGATGATGCGTGATGATACTGAAGTTCCCACTGGGATGGTGCGTGATGATACTGAAGTCCCCACTGGGATAATGTGTGATGATACTGAAGTCCCCACTGTGATGGTGTGTGATGCTACTGAAGTCCCCACTGGGATAGTGTGTGATGCTACTGAAGTCCCCACTGTGATGGTGCGTGATGATACTGAAGTTCCCACTGGGATGGTGCGTGATGATACTGAAGTCCCCAGTGGGATAGTGTGTGATGATCTTAAACTCTTCCACAGATGGTGCCTGGTAATATAGAAGTGTCCGCCGATATGGGTGTCATTATGTTGAAGCCGAAATAAAGATGAGGTGTCATAATATGGAGGATTCCACAAAGAGGACGTTGAATTACAATGGCCCAACGTTGATGTTGTCTGATGGTTCGGATAACTCCACAAGTCTGTTGTGTGAAGATATTGAATTCTCCACAGGGATGGTGCATGATGTGCAAATGGAAATTTCCCATCTGGGAAAGGTACAGTGAGTAAAAAGCGTGTGCCGCAAACTCTCATCTCACAACAGGTCATCAGCCATGTTCTTTCTGGAGAGGAGCGCCTACTACCTTTTTTGTAAATATGGTGCATGATGATATAAGTTCACAAAGATTCAGAATATCATTATATTGAATCCCCAGAAGGATGAGGAGTTATGTGGTAATTTCCACACAGATGGTGTATGATACGCAGATGGTGGTTGATGATATTAATGTCCATACAGTGATAGTGTGTGATGATTAAGATGTCCCCATCAAGATGATATGTAATTCAAAGAATGCAAAGGGAAGTTCTGTTATTATATTGTATTTTTACAGATGATACAGATGTCTCCACAGGAATAGTTTGTGATAATGTGGAGATCCTGCCATGGATAGTCTGAGATTATTGCCAAAATGTGGATGTTTTTCAGTTGTGTTCAAGTCTGCATAGGGATGGTGTGCAATGATATTTAACTATCTACAGGAATTATGAATTTTGCCATTGATAATTCCACTTGGATGGTGATATTCGAGTGAGGAGGTTGAGGTTCCCATGCAATGTTATAGTATGACTTCGGATGTGTGATAAACTCTCCTCATGGATTTTCTATGCTGCTATTGATGACTCCAAAGCTATTTTTTATAATGGTGCTGAATTCCCTCCAGGGTGGTCTTTGGGTATACTGAAAATGCATACCTCAATTGTATGTATGATAATACTGTCTAGTGAAAGATCCAATTTAAGTAGACAAAGAATTCCATTTGGCTGCTATACATTGCCCAACTGGTGGGGGTGGGGCAGTCTGATGATATTCAAGACCAGGTCCCTAAAGGGATGGTCTGAGATGACATGTAGTCTGCAAGTGTGTATTATCACTTTGAAGCTACCTCTGGAATATCTTCAGAATGTTTATTTTTAGCTATTTTAGAGCATAGCTGTACACTATTTGATGTATTATTCATTATTTTAGTGCACAGAATATTTCAAAAGTACAGTGTATTGTTTGGCTGTAGGTATAATAAACAATTCATAGGGCCTCATTATAACTCAGGCGGTCCGGAAATAACGGTGGCGGTAAACCTGCCGCATTCCTTGTTTCCGGACCGCCTGATCCCGACTCCTGCAGGCGGGAGGTGATGTTCCCACCAGGTCTGACCTGGCGGGTTTAACACCGCCCGCCTGCAGGCGGACGAGGAAACACCGGCAGCATTACGAGATGCTGCCGGTGATTCCATGATCCCCATTCCGCCTCCGTGATTCCCGGAAAACCGGGGTTGTAATGCCACAGTATTTCCGGGAATCACGGAGGCGGAATGGTAATACGAGTCCGGCGGTAACCGAGGTGGTTTTACCGCCTCGGTTACCGCCGGACTCGTAATTAGGCCCATAGTGACTTTCTTTCCTGGCAGTTTTTGAAATCAAGAGTTACTTTAGCTGCCTGATATTCAGTACTGGGGAGGTTATGATGAATTGTAGCATGTGTCACCTTTCTTTTTTGCCCGCTATCTTGCATTTTAGAATATTTCCCTATAATACATCAATGGGCCAATTCAGAAAATACCAGATTTCACAAAATAGCTCTGGGGATGCAATATTTTTTACAGGCTTTATTCACAAAGGTGACTTGCCCATTTCATAGAGGCTGTGCTCCATTGCAAATGGTGCACTGGTCAGTTCTTTCAGTACATTATTATTATCACTAATGTACTGAGAAGTTCTGAGCACCAACATGGCTGCTGGTAGTGCATTTCACTATAATGGGTGTTAAATGGCATACCGTAGAGAATTCCCCAAAAACAAAAAAAACACATTTCCATCACTGTATGAGGGATAGAAACACTAGTGGGACAGCAAGAGTTCACACTGAAAATGCCTTGTTTAGAAGGGTCAGATATGTATGTTTTGCAGAGTCCTTTGAGCCTGTCCCAAACAAGCTATGGGCGGAGATGTGGATTTCCCTTGCATTGAAAAGTGTGTACCATGTGTGAATACAGATGTGCTTCCCTTGGTGGAGAAACCACCCTACTAATCACCAAACATATGCAATTCTGCTACATTATTCAGAGGGGATCAGACTGAAATTGAAATCTCCACACAGATGGTGCCCTATGATATTTAATTTCCCACATGGATGGTGTGTGATAAAGTTGACATGCATGGTGTGTGATAAAGTTAAAGTCCCCACAGAAGTGGTGGTTCTTGATGTTGTAGTCCCCACTGGGATGGTGTGTGATGATACTGAACTGCCCACTGGGAGGGTGCATGATGATATTGAAGTCACCAGAGAGATAGTGTGTAATGATATTGAATTCCCCACTGGGATAGTGTGTGATGATCTTAAAATCTTCCAGAGATGGTGCATGACAATATAGAGATTTCTGCAAATATGGGTGTCATTCTTTATTTATTGGACATTTGTATGGCGCCTATACGTCCTTCCAGGTGCCACAAGACAATATGGGGGCTGAGGGTACATGGGAATCATGAAAGTAGAACAACAAAAATTGTTGTATTGGTCTTGTGACGATCCTACCGTTCAAGTGCTTGAAAAGGTGTTAAGTGCATGGGGGGAGGTGATAGAGGGAGAAGTGTGATATGGGCCAAAACAGCAAGTGCCACAGGGAAAGGGAGGATGAATGCAGTGGACAGGGAGGGCTAGGTTGGGCTAGTCTGGGAAAGGGAGACCAATGGCAAGTACTGGCAAAGGATGCTGAGTGGACTGGAAGGGGAAGGGACCAGGCCCCAGTCACAGCGGAAGAGGGAGACTTTGCACAGGACGGGCAGAGAGAAGGAAGAGGAGAAAAGGAAAGTCTTGAGAAGTTTCCAGAACTTAAGAAGATCCGGCTCAAGTCTGAGGGTGGGAATGAGGTCGTTCCAGAGGAAGGAGCCAGCCTAAGTAAGGGATCTACCTCCCATTCTCTGCCTGTGAAACATTTGACCTGCAGAGAGTTGGAGCTATAGCATCAAAGGGCTCTGGGTGGGAGGTATTTAGGGATAGAAAGCTGGATGTAAAGAGGTCCCAGGCTCCAGATAGCCTTGTGTATGATGCAAAGAGTCTTGAATATGATCCTTGCAGTCACCAGGAGCCAGTGAAGAGATTTTAGGGCTGGAGAGATGCGGTCCTTAACGCCAAGGATAAGTCTTACAGTCCGATTCTGGATCAGTTGAAGGGAGTAAATGGAGGAAAGAGGCAGAGGCTGTTGCTGTAGTCTAGCCTAGAGAGAACCAGGGCTCTGGAGATGTTGCGCTTCTAGGGGAAGGCAAGGAAAGGTAGAATGACCCTGAGAAGGTGGAGCTGAAAGTTGGACTTCTTGGCAAGGCCCGTGATGTATAGAGAGAGAGAGAGAGAGAGAGAGAGATAGAGAGAGAGAGATGAGTAAAAGATAATCCCAAGGTTTTTTGCCTCAAAGGTGGGTGAGGGGAGGGGACCCAAGGAGTCATGCCAGAGAGTGGGAGGGAAACAAGGAGCAGGCATCCCAATGAGAAGGATCTCTGTTTTGCTGGCTTTAAGGCAGAGGTCATTGGCGGAGCACCATGCCTGAATAGCAGTCGGGCAGTCAGGTATAAAGGAGGAGGAGGTAGAGGATTGCAGCTTGAAAGGGAGCTGTGTGTCATCTGTATTCCACTGGAAATGAGGGGAGAAAGAGATGATCAGGTGGGCCATGGTGACAGGATAGAGCCCTGAGGGATTCCATAAGTACAGAGTGTGGTGGATAAGAGAAAAGGACCCATTTGCACTTGGGAAGGTCTGGTTGAAAGGAAGGAGGTAAGTCACGCCAGTGCTCTGTCCGTGATGCCAAGGGTATCATGGACAAGGTTTATGAGGATGGAGTGGTTGACTGTGTCAAAGGCAGAAGAAAGTTTAAGGAGGGTCAGAACAGAGGGGAGTGTTAGAGTCCAAGTTAGAGAGTAGGTCTTTATGTTGAAGCCGCCATAAAGATGAGGTGTCATGATATGGAGGTTCCCACAAATATGGCATTGAATGACAATGTCCCAACGTTAATAGTGTCTGATGGTTTGGAAGGTTCCACTAGTCTGTTGTGAGAGGATTTTAAAGGCTCTATAGGGATGGTACATGATGATATTGAAGTTCACAAAGATTAGGAATGTCATTATATTGAAGCCTGTGAGGGTGTGCTCACTTCTTTCCCCAATATATCCTCCTCCCAGGTGGTCAAGTAAAGGCCATTGCTTTTGTATCATGACCCTGTGGGTTGGATATGTGAGTGAGAAACACCTGGGTGGAGGAGACCTGGGGAGTGGAGATGATGCGCCCATGGGTGAGACATGGTATCCCCCATTTCTCTTTCCAGTGAACTTAAAACCCCCCAGGTCTTTGTAGGTTACTGTCGGTCCCATCCCTATCTTTCCCATAGATAATTTCCCTGTAGACATCATTCAGGTACTGGGAAGGGGACGTGACACCACAGAGACATAAATCCTCTTTATAATGACTCTTGCATACAAAGACATCACTTTGGTACTGAGAAGAGGAAGAGGCATCAAACACAGAAGAAAGACTTTGGTTGGACACTTAGCGGTCTAGTCTTTTGGCATTGTAATTGATGCCTGGAACTTTAAATCCAGGATGCGATGGCACGAGAGGGATTTCTGTCTCCCTGTGGGAACAAGGCGGGAAATGAGAAGAGAAGCGGAGACCCGGAGAGGCAGGAAATGGAGGAGCGGAAACCGGAGAGAAGCCAGGTCGAGACTCACGAGCAAGCCAGGAGAAGTGGAACTGACGTTGTGGGAAGCTGCAGAGACGCCAGGAGCGGAGAGCAGCTTCCTGGGCATTTGCATCTGCAGGATCGCGAGGACAGTGCTTACCAGTGCTCCAGGCAAGGCAGCAGCGTGATGCGAGTTCTGTCGAGGAGGTGTCAAACACCAAATTCTAGACATCCACAACACAGAATGTGTATTTGTCACACACTGCATTCACCCAGGACCCACCCACAGGCGTATCCACAACATACGGTCGTTGGGGAAGGCTTCAGCCAGTCTGGTCGGCACTTCCCCACACTACCATATATGGAACTTCCACCCAGTAGCCAGTCAGGGGGAAGGGACAGAGTCAGGGCTTCCCGGGACTTCAGGAAGATCAAGGTAACAGGTGATGGAGGGCAAGAGGCTACGGGGGCCATCTTGTCTTCATCAGGAATCTACCGATTCCAATGACAGGGCCAGGGCATCCCAAAATGGAGGACGCTCAGGGCACCAGTCAATTCAGTACGGAGCTGCCACCAGCCCGTAGCCTGCTCTGTGGGCCACACACATGTGCCCAAAAACATACACTAGGGGCACAGGGTTGTACCCCCACCCATGGGTGCCATAAGGTGGGAGCTTCACCGACAGGAGTCCCACATGAACTCCTGCGTGGAAAACACGACAGAACACACAATAAAAAGCAGTAAAGGACAAGGATACGGAGGCCCTGTCCCTCCGACGCATTTCCAGCATCACAGTCCCCCCCCCAGACTGAGGTTACGGTGACTAATCTCCCACGAGATAGACACCCTCATCCAGACGGTCAACATACCTTCTGGAAAGGCCATCTTCATTATCGTGACTTTTCCCTGGTCTATGCTCTATGGTGAAGTCTACCCCTTGCAGGCTAATGGACGACCTGAGCAGTTTCGGGTTCTCACCCTTCATCTGCATAAGCCACTTCAGGGGCTTATGAGCTGTTTGGACCTTGAAGGTAGGCCCCGTAAGGTAGGGCCTAAAATGCCTAAGGCTCCAAACTATACTAAAACATTCCTTTTCAATAGTAGCCCACCTAAGTTCTCTACCCTTGAGTTGTCTACTGATGAATATGATAGGATGTTCCCTTCCTTTGTCATATAACTGGGACAAGACAGCTCCAATTCCAGTGTCGCAGGCGTCATTTTGAATGATAAAAGGCTTGCTGTAATCAGGCGCACACAACACAGGTGACCTACACAGACTTTCATTTAAGCCATCAAAGGCCCTCTGACAGTCTTCAGTCCAATTAACCTTCCTAGGCTGTTTGGGTGAAGTCAGAGCTGTCAGGGGTGCAGCTATGGTTCCATAGTCTGCCATGAAATTGCAATAATACCCAGTGAGGCCCAAAAAGGCACTCACCTGGGTTTGAGTAGTGGGAGTCTGCCAGTCATGTACATCCTGTACTTTACTGGGGAGTGGTTGGATTTGACCCCCTCCTACCTCATGACCAAGATACATGACTTTCCCCTGAGTTGTCTGGCACTTGGTGGCCTTGATAGTAAGGTTAGCCCTTTTCAAGGTCTGCAACACCTTATCCTGATGTGTCAAATGCTCTTCCCAGGTAGAACTGTAGATGGCTATGTCGTCTAATTAGGCCACACAAAAGTCTTCCAGCCCACTGAGAGCATGATTGACCAATCTCTGGAAGGTGGCAGGGGCATTCTTCAAGCCAAAAGGCATGACTCCCAACTTGTAGAGTCCCTCAGGTGTTGAGAACACCATCTTTTCCTTGGCATGGTCCGTCAGAGCTATTTGCAAATAGCCTGAGGTAAGGTCAAAGGTGCTCACAAATTTGGCAGCACCTATGGTGTCCACAAGCTCATCAGTCCTGGGCAATAGGTACGTGTCAGTTCTGTTGACGGCATTGACTCCTCAGTACACCACACAGAACCTCCAATCATTGGTAACTGCCTGGGAACTTGCCTTGGGGACAAGGACCACGGGACTGGACCAGGGACTGGTTGAGGGTTCAATAATACCCAGATCCACCATCTTGGTGACCTCAGCCTGGATGTGGTTCTTAACTTTATTTGACATACGGTAGCACCGGCTTTTGACAGGCACACTGTCACCAGTGTCAATTTCATGCCTACATCACAGTGTAAGGCCTGGTGTCATTGAAAACAGAGAGGCATACTGCTGGAGGCCCTCTGCTGCTCTGTCGTCAGATCGGGAGAGAGATGTACTCCCTCCACTGAGCCATCCTGAGGGTTGCTATGCAGCAAATCGAGAAGGGGCTCACTCTCATCCTCTTCTTGCTCTGAAGCTAGCAAGAGACATGAGACTTCTGCTCGCCTGTTGAAAGGCTTGAGCCTGTTAACATGCAATACCTGAGGGGCTACCCCAGGGACTCCCATGTCAACCAGATAATTGACTTTGCGCTTCTTGGAGATGATCCTGAAGGGTCCAGTCCACTTGTCTGCCAAAGCTCTAGGCTTGGTAGGCTCCATCACAAGGATTTCCTGTCCCGGAGTCCAATCCACTTACAAGGCTTTAAGGTCATGCCACTACTTATTCAATTCCTGGCTGGCCTTGAGATTCGCTGTTGCCTGACCCATCATCTGTGTCATCCTCCGTCTGAGGCCTAACACATAGTCCCCCACTTGCTTGGCGGGACCTGGAGGGGTGGCCTCCAAACCTTCTCTGATCAAGGCAAGGGGCCCCCCTCACGGGATGTCCAAAGAGTAACTCAAAGGGGCTGAAACCAACACCCTCTTGAGGTACCTCTCTGTAAGCAAACAGCAGGCATGGCAGGAGGAGATCCTATTTCCTCCTTAGGGGCTCTTCCAAAGCACCTAGCATGCCCTTGAGAGTTTTATTAAATCTCTCAACCAGACCAATGGTCTGGGGATGGTAAGAGGTGGAGAACCTATAGGTTACCCCGCACTCTTTCCACATGGTTTTCATGTAACTAGACATGAACTTGGATCCTCGGCCAGAGACAACCTCCTTAGGGAATCCAACATGGGTGAAAATGCCCAGGAGAGTCCTGGCAGCCACCTTGGCAGTAACCGTCAGAAGAGCTATAGCCTCAGGGCACCTGGTGGCATGATCAACCAAGACCAGGATGAACCGATGCCCACCTGAGGTGGGCAGGTCAAGGAGACTGACAAAGTCTATGCCCACCCTCTCAAATGGTGTGCCAACCACTGGCAATGGCTGCAGTGGGGCAATGACACTGCCTCCAGTCTTGCCAGACAACTGACAAGTTGGGCAGGTCCTGCAGTGCGACTCCGCTTCTTCTCCTATCCGGGGCCAGTGGTAATGGGCAGAGAGCCTCTGCTTAGTCTTCTTGGTACCAAGATGACCAGCTAAGGGCACGTCATGTGCCAACTGCAGCAGGAAGGGCCTGTAAACCTGGGGTACCACCAACCTCTTGAGGGCACCAGGTTCAGGCTTAGTGGGCTCACTAACAAGGAGCTCACCCTCCCAATACATCTGGAATGTCCTAGGCACTTCTCCTGTGCCTGGGACAGGGTCTGTTTCCTCAGACCCTCGAGAGAACGGCACTCTCTCTGTCCCTTACAGAAGTCCGCCCGTGAGGGCCCCCCTTCAGCTAGCAAGCATTAAAGGTCGGGTGGTCCTTCGGGTTGAGTACCTCTCCCACAGGAAAGTCTTCTGGCTCGTCTCCCACTGGAGCCTGGATCCCAATGGGTGCTGTCGGAACAGCAGGAAGGAAGAGCTGCACTGCCAGGAGTCCCACATGAACTCCTGTGCGGAAAACACAACAGAACACAGGATAAAAAGCAGTAAAGGACAAGGATACGGAGGCCATGTCCCTCCGATGCATTTCCAGCATCACAGAGGGCAGCCCTCGATGGGACCAGTGACAATGGCCTTGTGAGAACGGGGTATTCACAACTTTCATCTCTGTCCCCAGTATCCTTCCAACCCACTCAGTTTCCTGTGGCCCCTCACACCTGTATCTATTACTGTAGAGTAGAGGATTCCATGCACAAAGATCATTTTTGAATGAGGAAGGGGGAGGCTTAGCCACGAGGAGTGCATACCAGTACTGACAGGAAGAAGATCAGGCAAGAAGGCATAAGCCCACTGCGGAACCGACATACACAGTACAGTCTGCTAAAACCCACACCGGTCATAAAAAGGGAAGAAATACTGTGTACATTGTCAAGCCTGCCCTCGAGGAGCGAGGAGCCAGACGCTGCTTTCATGGCGAGAGACCGAGGGAAAGATAGCAAGACGCTGCCAGGAATGGACAGATGTCTCCAGCAGTTCCGAGGAGAAGCAACTTGTCTGGAAACGTGGAGAGGAAACCTGACCGGTGAAAGCAACATCAGAGAAAAAAGCACAGCCGAGGACGCTAGTGAGAGCCTGTCACTGCAAAGCCGCCGAGAGCAGATCACTGAACGCCAAAGCAGCACAGAAGCCACACTCCATTCCCAGGATGGACCAGAGACCGCAACAGCATTTCGCCATGGTAACAAAAGGGTCGGGCCGTCTGGTGGGACGTGAAGGCTACCCATAAGATAGAAAAGAACATTGCAATACGCAATGGTCAAGAAAAAAGGGATATACAACCAAGTGAGGAAACAAAAAACAACTTTACAAAGTATCCTAAATTGAACAGTACCTGGCAGGAGAGTACACCAGGTCTGTTCAATGGGACATTGAGAAAAGCAGGGGTAGTGAACCCACAAACGAATAACAAACAACTTGTAGAAATAAGAAGTGTTGTAAAGTAGCCTATGTGGGACAGTACCTGGCAGGAGAGTACACCAAGTATGTTGAATTGGATATTGGGTGAAAAATGGAGAGAACTCCAAACATAACACAGCAGGGTCTGGGACCCATGTGAGGGCAGGTGTCCTCTACAGAAGTGGAATCCTGCGGTCAAGGACCCATACAAGATCGAAGGAACACACAGGCAAGGTCTTGGGGCCCAGAACAAATTGTGTACACCCTGAGGCAACCCAGGAGAACCTGGGGCTCAAATAAGAAAGAAAGAAAGAGAAGTCCAATAAGTTGTATCAAGGGGTCAAGTACCCACTAACAAAGGAAGAGACATTTTTTGGAACTCCAAGATATTTATTCAAGTCTGGCAGATAGTGCACCAGACTTAACACAACAATCTTTGAGCTGGAGAAAGAAGAATACTAAGGGACTTACCTCCTTGAAACTTGGAAAATACGTTTTATTGATCAAAAGGGTCTAGAGTGAAGTCTGGCAGGATAATGAACCAAACTTCATACTCCATTTATGTATGGAGGAGAAGAATAAGAAGCAGAGACTGCCCCTTGAAACTTGGGAACTTTGTTTATACTCACTGTGTTTACTCATTAAGAATGGAAAGTTGTATGTCTACATCCAGAAAGTGAGAATCTCCCTCTGGATCAAGAAGACACCCAGTTTTTCCTTAGTTAGTTGGCATAAGGGACAGAAATATGTTTGGACACAGGATGGTGGTCATCTTGCTTTTCACCACATCCTGAGTCCTTAATGTTTTGTTTGAGCCATGGCAATCCCTCATAGAACTGGGCAAGGTAGATTTTTCCTTTTTGTTTTATAATAAAAGTCTTTGCCAACAAGCAAGCCACCACTGTGTCAGACTCGTACTTCTGCTCCCTTACATTGGTGTGTCACGATGTGAAATTCCCACTGAAGATTTGTCATGGTATGGATGCAGACCATGATGTGTGATGATGTTCAAGTTTCCACAGAGATATGTGATGTTTATAATATCCTCACAGTAATGATACATGATGTTTCTACATCACGGCAGGGATGGTTTTTAATGATATTGGAGTCTACGCAAGGATTTAGTGTGATGATACAGATTGACCTAAAGAATGCAATGGGCCCGATTCATGAATATTTGTCCAGCTCAAAGTGAATTTGCACTGCGGAAAAGTGACTTTGCACTTCCAACACAACCCCTGATTCATGGAACTGTGCAAAAATGACTAAGCGCTGACTTTGCCCAGCAAAAATACACTTTGCACAGTTGCATGAATCAGGGTTTGTGTCGGCAGTGCAAAGTCACTTTTCAGAAGTGCACATTCACTTTGAACCAGGCAAATATTCCATGAATCGGGCCCTTCATTATTATACTGCAATCCTTACAGGGTCTAAAATAATATTAAAGTTGGCACAAGATTGATGTTCTTTTGTGTTAACCATACCAAATGGATATTTTGTTATGATGTTTGGATCCCCAACAGAGGTAGTATTTCATTATATTGAAGTTCCCAAACGAACGATATCTCAAAAGGGATGTTGCTTGGTGATAGTAAAAGCATTAGTGGTTTCCAGTCACCTGGCCACGAGGGTCTCCTCCCCAGCAGGGAGAGCTTTCTAGTTCCTGGCATGCACAGTGGAGATGTGCTCAAAGGCGCCTCCATCTCTGCTGCAAAAGAAATAATGATTTCCTTTGTGGCTCGGGGCAGAGGAGCTCTGGGGCCAGGCAAATGGAAACCAGTGATGCTTTTACTGTCATCGCATCCATGGGGCCTTCATCTCCTGCTGCAAAACAAATAGTTATGGATTTCCTTTGCAGTGCGAGCTGGAGGAGCGAGGGTGCCTCCATCTCGCACCACAAAATAAATAGTTTCTTTCTGAAGTCCTAGATGCATGCACTTGAACATCAGAAAGAAGGGATTTCTTTCTGAAGTCCTGCTCTCCCCCCCAGAACATGATGTGGCAAGGTCCCTCCCCCACAATTTAGGAACTGCCGGGTCCCCCACTATGGCAATGACACCACAGGTTAATAGGATTACATGTTAGGGGGCAAAGTAGTTCTGTGTTATGTGAAGGCATCATGAATTAAGAAACAGATAACAGATTCACTTTTCTAAAATTAATGTTTTGGGAGTAAGCTGCAGTGTAAGCTTCAGTTCTTGGCGTTGCATTCTGTGATGGTGTGCCCACTGGAGCAGTCTCCCTTCTGTGTTCATTGGAAGAGGGTTTTGTTTTTTTTACAAATACTAACCCCTAGCGCGTAGCCAGCGGAGTAAGCTGCAGTTTGTGGCTTAGTGGCTCAACACTGGGTCAAGTAACTGTGAGTTAGGGGGAGCAGCCTTGTTGTACTGGAAGTTGCTAATGTTATGCGCCATAAGTCGCCTGCTGCTTTCTTTGATCTCCTTGGTTTCACCCTTTGGATATGAACATTTATGATCTGCGGTCACGTTTGAGCCCCCGTGAGAGGATTCTACTCGTGAGAGGATTCTACCTTCCAAAAAGGCCCTGGTTGTGACACAGCAATTGAAGCAGTTGTCTGTTTCCCCAGTGACAGCAGTGAGTGATTCACGCTCCATGCGGAACAACATGAGCGCGAGATCTTTGAGGTCAAAGAGGTCTTTGCTCCTGTTAGAGGATGCCACAATAGTAAACAGCTTTGACCCGGTAATTAAATCTCTGGCGTGGAGAGATTTGATGTTGGTGAGATCTCCAGGGTAAGGGTTTTTGTGACACCGTTTCTCTAGGGATCTGATTGAGAATTTGTTGGAGGTGAGCTCAGGGGTGTAACAAGGGACAGATGGTTTGGTCTTAGCGTGGTTGATTTTTAAGGGGGCATGAGTGTCCAACAGCTTCATAGCAGAATTGTTGAATAATTCTAGGATGGCTGAGGTATTCCCTGTGGTGGGGAAGTCTGCAGTTTCCTTCTAGCTTATTTTACCGGGAAGGTTTTAGAATGGGTGGTGCTAGGTGACTGAGCATTTAGCCTGAACTTTGTGGGCCATAGTCGAATGAGTGATCAATTGTGGGATGTCAGCATTGTCAGATCAGTGAGATAGGGTCTGTGCAGGTTATGACAGTGGATGATGTAAAGACCAAGGGTGTCATTACGAGGTTGGAGGTAAGTAACTGTCTTTACCGGCATGGAGCAAATATTGTGTCCATGTAGGTAAGAGCCACTAATAGAGGGCTATTACGACTTTGCAGGCACGAGCTATGCACCATGCCGGTAAAGACATTACTGGCATGCCGCTAAAGTCCCGAAAATGGACCTTAGCAGCATCATGTATAGTGCAGATTTCACTACCGGCATGAAGCAAGACGGCATCAGCGGTCACCACTAATAGCGGTGCTCGCTATCAGCGGTGAAGCGGAACCGGAAGTAGCGTCATTGCACAGGAACAGGAAAGAGCACGGCGGCCATCTTTAAAAACCCAATCCATTGCCATCCTCAGCAGCTAGGACCTGTAGTATACTGCTGTGTGGCAAAATCAATCCATAACAACACTATACCCAAAGCTGTGAAAAAGGGCGTCTCCCGCCAGCGCAAGGAGCACTTTAATGAAGATGAGCTAACCATGCTTGCGGAGATCCTGGCAGAGAATGCCGATGTGTTTGCCCAGAGCCTCAAGAGGGAGGCTGTCATCAGAAAGAAGCAGATCTGGGCACTAGTCGCAGAAAAAGTCAGCGCGGTTGGCAACACCCCCCGCACAACTAAGGACTGCAGGAAGAGGTGGAATGACTTGTGCCTGCGAGGCTGCAACATCACACGAACGTCGACTATGAACGCCACATTTTTCATACGATCAGACAAGAAATGGGAGAGTCCATAGACAATTTTGTAATGCGCCTTCGTATTAAATTGAAACACTGTGAATTCCACAAATACTCCAATGAAGAAGTGCTCAGATCGCAAGTGATTGCAGGATGCCTCTCACAACCATTTCGCAAACAACTTCTACAAAAACAGAGATCCCTGGAGGAAATCCTAGCACTGGCCCGCATGGAAGCTGCAGTTGACTCACAACTAGACAATCTAGGAAAAGTGTCCCTACAACAACACGCCGAAAACTCCAAAACAGTCAACAAACTCTACTGGAACCCCAGTCAAGGAGGTAAATGCCTCGAGGCCACATGCTACAAATGCGGGTACGAATACCGCCATGCCGGGGAATGCCCGGCCATAGGACAGCAATGCGCTGCATGTGGGGGCATGGATCATTACAGGGCCATGTGCAAGAACGCACCGTTACACACGCCAGGAAAACCGCATACTCAAGATAGGCGCAGATACATCTGCCAGAATTGACCCAGGTCCCGAGGGGAAAGCGACCAAAAACCCATGAGGAGAGAAGACGGCGATCGAAAAAACCGCTACACTCGGGAAGACAGACGCTCTTCCGAAGACACGAGACGCTCATACAAAAGGCGTTTCGTAAGATACATCGAGACACGGTCCCCCACCAGCAGTGGCTCCCACGTATCATTGGCCTTGCGGCCTGTGTGCCTGCGAATCCCCTGGCAGGGGTTCAACAGGGTGTATAAGTGGGAATCATAACATCGAATTTCTTTTGCGAATCCTACCACATTTTATTGAAAATAAATGCAGGGGGAGACCCTCCCGACCCCCACAGCCCGCCTACATCCCTCCCACCTTAATTAATACCCCAACCGAACCCCCATCTATATTTTCGATGAAATGTGTTAGAATTCACTCAAAAAAAGGTGTTATGTGGGTCGCAGTAATGGGATCGGATGTTTTGGCAGGATACCGATGTGCAGAGTCCTATGCTAGTTAATGTCCTGGGTTGAAGATTCTCTGATCGGTTTGACATGGAGTCTTCAGGGTCATGGCAGCAAAGAGGCACGTGAGTCCAGCGTTGCAGGCATTGTCAGGAACTTCAGAGAGACAAGGCCTTTTAACAGGGCTGAGATTCAGCTGTCCCCAACGTTTGAGGGGAAAGAAGTCCCGTTGGGTGTTCTGGTTGTTCTGGAGCAGTACAGCTTCCCTGTTGGATTCTTTGAGCATCAAAGGATGCTGGTACATAGTTTCTGCCCTTCCTCGAGCAGTAGGACTTTCAGATTGCAGGTTCATAGATCCAGATGTTGACAAGGTGAGTGGGCAAGAGGGTCTGATTTAATCCCCCTCAGGAGGCAGAGTTAACACATTTCCAATCACACACCAAGCATCACTTAAAGAGAGTGGTGGTTAGCCAATTGCCAACCATCCCTCCAAGCACACACATGGATTTGGAAGGGTCAGACACCCAAAGGGGTAAAGCCACACAATCCCAGACAGGAATCTACATAGGTCAGTGTTAAGGTGGCCCAAAAGTCCCAGGTAAACCCAGAGGAAACAGAGTCAATCCAAACCAGACTCAATGACAGAGTAGACAAGGTGCATGGCAAAACCGAACTTTATTCATATCGAAAAAAAAAGCTGCGACAGCATATAAGCATTCGAATCTTGTCACTATAGACATACTTATAAAAGACAGTAGCTTTAATACTACAAATGTGTCATCAAAGATGTCATAACATAATATCAGTTTACAAAACCTACAGGGAAAGGGGATAGGTTAGGGGCTTTGACTACATATAGATTCCATACAAGTTAAACAGTTAATTGGGTTACACATATCTGATGGCTCCACCTGGAACCATCCCTATATCGATAAAGGTTAAACTACATCATCTTCATGGCAAGGGGTTGGTTGGCATATTACTTTATGAGCAGCATGTCTCTAAGGATTTCTATAGGTTGGCAAATTACTTACCAACATTGAACACTAAGCCTCTCATTCTGCACCTTTGTTGCATATGAAGGGCATACTTATGCCTTCTGTATAAGGTTGGAAGCAATGGAAAAAACAAAAGGTAATTGCCTGTTTTTACTGCCCCTAATTATGAAGCCAGTGGTCTTTACAGCATGCAATATTCTTATGAATACAGCATGCAGTAAATACTGTCTTCTTTGAAGGTCAAAGATTCCATGAAAAACCCTCCAATGTTTACTTCCATTGGAAAGTTGCAGGAAAGAATTGTATGCCAATCCCGGACACCCCAAGAGTTTGAAAATTTTGATGGTTGGTATTGAACTCAGATATGAAAGAAACATGTGTATTCTAAAGTCTAAACAATTGCAGACTGGTTAACCAGAAATCCTTAGCTTAAATCTTAAACTTGATGTTTTGCCAGTATCAGCTTTGGGTCTGTATCCCCACTTTCATTTTGCTTTCTTTTGGTGAAAAATGTGGCCTTATCTTTACAAAGTTCATAGGTGCAAGCTAGCTTGGCATGTGTCGGTCTGACCCACAAGTAAAGGTTCCCCTTCAGGCCACGAGTCACGCTCAATGATTGATGCAAGGCAATGTTATTGTCCAGCACTCTTGGAGTGGCCAACAGAGAACTCTGAAGATTTCCCAGTGGGTCTGAACCACAGGGGCATCTTTTGTGTGGGTATCCTAGTTATGCGCTCCTCGGATAGCTCAGAGGCAAAAGGCTCGCCTTGGCAGCAAGACAACACAGTGCAACACAGGTTCGATTCCCGGGTCCGCGCTTAGAAACCTCTGGGTATTTAGCGCATTATATATAACCTATCATATCATATCTTTTTCTCGCTCGTCACAAACCCCTTTCTTTCCATCTCTCATCATTCCCCACATACCTTGTAAGCAAAGAATTTGTTATAAATCTTCCAGTTTGTTTTTCCTGAATCTTAACAAAAATGTTTGACCTTATATAGAGACGCATGTACTTTAAAATGCATCATTTGGACGCATTTTTGAATACTTTCTTGGACAGAGTACCATCCAGCTATGCTTAGTGGGGTTTGGCTTTCTTGCACAGTGTAATCTGGTGCCACTTTAAAAAACATCTCCTGGGCCACATTTTGTTTGCAGTCCATCCTTGTTGTCCTGTCTGAAGATCTTACTTTGGCCGTTTAAAAAAAAAATATTAAGAGAGCTAACAGCAGCCAATGAGTTTGTGAACCACACAGGGCATAGCGTATACCTAGCTATATAAAGTCCAAGAGTACTGTGCAATGAGAGAATGGGGCACATAGCTTAGAGGAAGATGGTTGTGCTATGGAGCAGGGTGTCATGGTCATCATCAATAACCTGTTGTCACTGGGCAGTCTTGGAAGAACAGGGTCTTTCATGTATTTGTTTCTGAAGTATAGGAAGGTGGGGAGCCTGCGTAAAGTATTTCAGTTTGTTGTTATAGAATGTGGGTGTATAGAATGAGTATGTTGATGTTTTAAGTGTATACGTTGTTGTCTTGACTCCTGGGGCTACATTGGGCTCAAAAGATTGCGAAATTCTCTGGTAGGAAAGATGGTATGTTGGTGCATAAGTCATCTCCATTTCCTGTACAAGGAGACGATCTAGTGATCCCACCAAGATGTAAACTACCAAATAGCTCGAGATACATTTAAATACCTGGCCATCCATGTATGCAGAGACCAGCAGAACTAGTAACCTCCTGCTTTTCTTGGGATGCTAAACACTGGAAATTGTTATCGATATCACTGTTAGGGAGAGCTACGCTTTATAAGATGCTGATGATACCTAGATGTGTGTATATCCTGCAAAATACCCTCATCGCTAGCCCTAAAATTGAATTTGATATAGATGACGCTATCCTGAGAGACTTGCTCTTACAAGATTCCTAACCTCGAATTGCCCTACTCACTTTACAAAGCTCTCTCTCGGAAAGGGGAATTGCATTACCCAATATTAGCACAACTAGCGATGTCCAATGAGTGAGATGGTATATGGGGTGACATGGAGACCCCCAATCACCCCATAAACTGATGGAATGTGCAGGGATTAGCAATCTCATGCCATTGTAATTCCTAAATGGGAGAAAGGGGTTGTACACAAGTCCTACAGCCACGTAAGAGGTCATTAAGACTAGGAGAATGGTCATGAGATGTATGGGCTGGGCAAGAAAAATCACGCTTTCTCAACCATTATGGCAGAATTCAGAGATTATAGAGAGGAGTACCCTCTTATTGTTTATTCATAAACATATCCTCATTTTAGGGGATATTGTGGAAGGGGGAGCGTTCTCATCTTTCTGGAGTTGAAAACTAAATATGATCTGCCAATGTCTGAACACTATCATTATATATAATTTACTCCCGCTCTACACTGCCACATTGGTTTACTCCAAGGAAGGGTTCCTTGGTCTAGGCGCAGTTGTCGGACCATGCGGTCCACCCATCACAGGTCATGCAAATGATAACCGTTGGCACTTTAGAACAGTCCATTCTTCCTGATAGGACTCCCTTGACAACACAGGTTTCCTCTCTGCATCTGTGCTATAAATCCACTTATATTTCTGGTTCACTTATCTGGCTTCTTACCTCTCTCAACAACATGTGACTATCATACACTGTCCTTCATGATATCTCTTCTGGTTACCACCTTGCTTTCACACCATCCAATAGTTTTATCTTTTCACTCTTTTCACTTTGCTTGCAATTTCTTTTTCTTTCAATTTTGCTTGTTTGCAAATGTACTTTAATTTCAGTTTCATACTTTCAATATTCTCATATCCTTCTCCTTAGTTCAGCAATCAAAACTTATTCAGAGCTTTTCAACTTGCTCGTTATTCAATAGTTCATATTTGGTCATTCAACCCATTTAGCAGTATTCAAAACATATTACTTGTTTGGCAATTCGCTAAGTATTCAATAATCAACTTTTTGGTCTCCAGACCCCTTTTCCATATGTTCTTGCTTGTTCAACATTCGATGCAACCCACACCATGCCCCTGGAGCACCCCGGCCTGAGTGAACCTTCCCAGTCACTCACTGGTGTGTGGCCGCTCCTCTGTGTGCACTGGTTTCGCTCTTGGGTTCTTACTCGCTCCTCTCTCGTTCCCCAGGAGCTCCGGCGAGCAGCGCTCACCCGCTCCAGCTCTTCCTGCAGCAGTTGACGGTGTCTTCATGTTCCCCACTCCCAACGGGGAACACAAGGAAACAGGCTTTGTGCTGCTCCAGACCCTCTTGCAGCCCGCAATGGCCTCAGCGTCTTCCAAGCTTCATGGTTGTCTGCGTCCTTTTCATCGGCCCATATTCGGCCCGCTCAACCTTGGATGTCTGTGCTCTCCGGCCCAAATGGTTCTCTTCTCTGCTTGTTCTCACTGTTCTTATACAACACATTTAACAGGTTGCATGTGTGAACACTTAGTTTCACTTGCCTGGCCATAGTTATTGGGCCATGCCTGACCCTCACAGCAGTCATCTGGCCTCCTCCTGGTCTCAGTACCAGAGTGGTGAAATGACCTGTTAGTGTTTACTCTTAGTCCCCTCTTCCTCGTCCCAGTACTAGAATGGTTTTGGATGCAAATGACAGAGATAAGTTTAAAGGCTGCGAGGGAAAAGAGAACCTTGGCCTACCATCAACATAGAATCCTGTTCTTCCCGGACTTGCCACCAATGACAGAAAAAAGGATACTGAACTCTATAAAGAAAGCTTTCCTAGCACAAGGATTCAAGGCAGGATTGCTCAATCCGGCAAAACTCCAAGTTAAGTGGAAGGAAAAGGAATACATCTTCTGGAATGCCGAGAAGGCTGAGGACCTACTAAAGTCTATCCCTGTAAAGACTGCTACTCAGGCGAAAAAGGGTTGATAGTCCATGGAGTACCTGAGGGTGAAGGTTGACCTTGTGACTACCTTGAGAGAGTTCATGACCTCTCTGATACTTGGGCTCCCATGCCATGTAGTAATCTCCTGATTATGTCAAATTCTACATCTAGAATATATGCTATTGACAGGATGTGAAGCTAAGCTATGTGGGAGTTGTAACCAGGCCTGATACTTATTTTGGTTCCTTATTGTCCATCTTACTTGATAGAACAAGATGGGAGAGGTTGGCGGCCTACTGTAATGGTGTTCTGCTGCTGATATCAATATATATTCATGGCACAGAGTATTTTGTGCATCTGTTTTAAGATATTTATAGGGCCTTTGGTGTGGGAGTAGATGAGGGATTGCCCACTGAGGATGACCGACGACTCAGGAGTGGGTTAGGTTTCATCTTGTCTGGCTAGTGAGTTGTGCTATGGAAATGGTACTGGATGTTTCTCAGTAAATGAGACCAAATATATTTCTTTTAATTCTGATACAGCCTGTACTCCATTGGAACAATATGAATGTGTTCCTTTCTTTGCTCTACTTTACAGAATGTTTTCCCAATTCTCATGTTTTAGGTGTTGGCTCATCAGCCATACCTACTATAGCAAACAACAAATACTTTGAGTGTGAATAGGGGAGGATGCTGTTCACGGGTGGCAAAATAAATGACATTGGTTTCACCCTGCCCTCACCCTCTCCACACACAAGCTGTTCACACATTCATGGCCCTCATCACAACAAGACATGATCAGCATGCAACATTTAACTTTTGATGTCATTCAAATGCATCTTATTGGCTTATGGTTTCTTATCTGAATTTCAGTGCAGAATAAAGTGTGTTGTGACAAATTAATAAGATGCATAAGTAGTACAAGTTCACTTTGCTCGGTCAATAACAACTTTGAGAAATAATGCATCTACCAGCATAGATCTTTAATGTATTGCCACTTCTGATTGTGTCTATCACCAGTGGGCTACAGGAGTCTTCATTGAAAACAAAGCATGCATATGGAGATAGAATGTAAGCTGTTCTTCTGGGTTTATTAGGCAACATTACCTGGAATATGTGGAATGACGTTTCATTACAGGTTTTGTTTTATTAAAGTCATTTAGCTTTGTTTTGTTGCATATGTTGAATAAAAAGCAGGTAGAAGAAATGTTGTATCCGCAGAAATGCATTTTCATACATACAATACAATAGCCTCAAAAGCCTAATGCCACAACTGTATTTAATACACCCTTACGTGGGGACACCCAAGTTAGCCCCCTTGCACTAATATAAAGTCCAGCTAAATGAAGATGTTTTGAACTGGTTCCAGTCACTCACAAATGGTTGTTTCTACAGCTTTCAAATTGCTGCTATGAATGTCACCGGGAGGATATTTTAGAAGCTACATTAATTTTAAATCTGCCAAAAATCCCACTGGGGTACTATGGGCTCCATAACTGGGGAATTACACTACCCTACCACCACATGCAATCCCATGGGAAACACAGGGGACCAAGTGGCAGTAACAGTAACGGTAAAAAGATCATGGTGGTAATTACGCAGATTTCCTTCCATCCTCAAACCTCTTTTCCTGGCTACACACCGCCCCTTTTAGTCACTCCACATTACCCTTTCTCCCTCGCCACATCTCCTTTCCCTGCCCCTCATCACCCCTCTTTCAGTCATTCCACGCAGATCCAATGTTCAAAGCATATATCAAAGCCAAAGCAGTTGGCTTTGCCAATGCTTGTTTTTAGTTTGATTTGGACGTACTTTGCTCTTCTTTCTACTCTTGTTGCCACTGCCACATAAAGTTAAGAAAACAACCTGCTTGAGACCTTCTGTGTCTGACAGATGCACTAATGCTAATAACACCACCTGACCAGAATGCAGCAATTTACAAACTGCTGTTCTGTACACACAGAA
Source organism: Ambystoma mexicanum (assembly GCF_040938575.1). Taxonomy (NCBI): domain Eukaryota; kingdom Metazoa; phylum Chordata; class Amphibia; order Caudata; family Ambystomatidae; genus Ambystoma; species Ambystoma mexicanum. Next base: position 896,159,957 of record NC_090924.1, read on the forward strand.
CACAATTGTAAGACATGTTTTCAAGTGTAACTGCTCCAGCATTTTAGCTTTCTGTTTCACAGGCAGTGTAACTTACACTCAGCGCGTGCTGATCAGGAATATTATTTTAAGTAAAACCTTTAAATAATGAACAAGTAAATAAAAAAAAGGTTTCTTATGCTCATTTGAGTATTGCAGCCCTATTGACTACTTGCAGGCCCTCATCACAGAGAGTATCTGTCCTGCAGCTCAGTCCCACATGTGCAATTCAAGAGCACAACACAGAACTTGCCCATTGACAGTAAAAAAAAAAAAAAAACTGTCTTTGAATTCACTTTTTTCTGCCTGCAAACAGAGCCAATAATCGGCAATACTCCTACAAAACAAGTACACATATAATAAAACCAGCTCCAAGTTACGTTTTCATTTGTGAGAACTAGAGGGAAAGTTTAAATGTCAAGCTCCCTGTGATTTGAGTGGTTTTGGGGTTACAATAGGTGAATCCTGTAGCCGTGTAAAGTGCAAGGCCGAGTCATTCAGGCAGGGCCTTTGTCATTGAGAATCACTAATTGGCTGCATTGACACCTCGCCCTCTTTCCAGATGCATTACAATGCGCGTTCCACAGGAATGTGGAAGAGGCTGCCCAGCACACCAACAGAGGACTGGGGGAGGGGGCTGCTTTGCAGGAAGATTCCTGGCTCTTCATTTCAGTTTGAGTGAAAAAAAGCAGTTTAATTTTAAAAAGTGAATGCCCGCCATATGTTATACTCTCCTCTCTTACACATACAATTAAAAACGAACAATATGTGTGTGTATTTTCTTATACAAGCAAACTTTTAAACATTTGCATTTTATTTTTTAGAGTCTTCAAAAGTCGTTACAATTATTAAGTATTTGCTTCCTGACAAATGCTACTGCTGCCCCATAAGTGCAGGCATGGCAAATTAAAATATACATTTCACAAAGTGCTAGCACCTTCACAAAAAAGGAAATCTAATTTGTTAAAACGGGTTAGTGCTGTTTATTTTCAGTTTTGCAGGCCTATTATGTGGATGAAGGAGTAATGTCCTTGCAGCTGAATATGGCAAGCCCCTTGATTTCAAGCAACTCTAGATAATACAAGGGAATTAAGAGACACAGTGGAACTATCAACTGTGCGTTTGCTACAGAGGTAAAGCACTACTGATCAAGTAGGACACACTGGGCCTCATTGCGAGTTGGGTGGTATCCCGGTGGTATTACCGCCGGGATACCGTCGGGGCTAATAGTGTTATCGCAACCCCCACCCCGGTGTTATTAGCGGCACTGGATCATAGGTTTGGCAGAACAGTAATTCCCCATTGGGCCTATTCAGTAAATTTCAGCGCAACTACCGTCGGCGGTATTACCACGCTGTAATTGCGTTGAAAATAAGCACATTTACGGCGCATTTACCCCCAGATGCAGGCAAACGTGTGATTTGCCAGACCCTTAAATGTGACTGTAATAGCGTTACTGCCACATTTAAGGGTTACGCGATGTGTACAGTTGGACCAAATTCATCGTCGGGCTCAGCTGCATATTATGGGACGTTGTAACTTTACCTCCAAAAAGCAAAACATATGCAGCGGGCCCATGATAAATCTGATAAATCCCCTTGGAGTCCTATGGACTCCTACAATGCAGATTAAAACTCCCTTCCTCCACTGCTTTGGTTGAGGCTGGGGGGTGACAGTTGAGGGATAGGCATCCCATGAGCGAACCGCTGGGACGGTGGTAGCACAGATGCATGCAGACTCCCGAGTGCTGAATGCCCCACTCCATCAGCAGATCCGTTGCACACACGACATTGAGGTCACTGGCCTGTGAGGTAGCCCCATTTGGAGAAAAATGTATTTTTCTTTTTGATTTCACTTTGCATTCATAAAAAAATTATTTCTGTAACAGAAATGTCTTTATGAAGGCAGAGTGACTACAAAAAGAAACTTTCTTTTTGAAGTCCGAGGGATCCCTCCACCCCATGCAATGGAAGATCCTAGGCTGGAGGCCTCCATGTCATGGGTTGGGGAAGCCCTATGACTTCAAAAAGAAACAGTGGGCCTCATTATGAGTTTGCCGGTCTGTAAACAATGGAACCGGTAAGCTTGCCGGTTCCGTTGTTTCTGGACCGGCAAACTAAGAGTTCTACAAGCGGGTGCCTTTCAACCCACCAGGTCTGACCTGGCGGTCAGAACGCACCGGCGCGCACAACTCGACGGATGCACCGGCACCATTCATGAATTGTGCCGGTGCATCCGGCCTCCCCATTCAATTGAGTCCAATGAGACTCAAATGGGAATGGGGAGTAATATTTTCCTGCACCTAGGAATGGGCAATTACTGGGTTCGCCGGGGCTGTAATGCACTGGTAATTGCCCATTCCCGAGCACCGGAAAATTCCTGACTCCCGTGGCGGTATTTACCGGCACGGCTACCGCCAGGGTCATAATGACCCCCAGTATCTTTTTGAAGTCACTCTGCATTCATAAAGAAATAATTTCCGTTATGGTTCAGTCCTTAAAGGAAATAATTTCTTTCTGAAGTCAATGGGACTTCAAAAAGAAACAATTTCTATTTGAAGTAATAGGGCTCCCCTTAACCCCATGACGGGTGTGTGTGTGAGTGTATGGTGAAAGCGTGCACACTTAAATGTTTAGGTGGCTGCCTGTGTGAGTGGATGGTGAAAGGGTGCACACTTAAATGTATAGATGGCTGGGTGTGCATGTGTGTATATGGCGAATGGTGTGTGTGCTTGTGTTCTGGGGTGCAACAAAACCTACATTTCGGCAGGGCTAACCCTTCAAATGTTGGGAGAGGCGCTAAGTTCACGGGCGGTGGGGGAGGGCCGTATTTATTTGTGTGGGGGAATCCAATTTCTTTACGCATTTTAATGGGACTATTCTAGTGCAGCTTCAATGTTACAAGCAGTTAACTCTCTCCTTTAAGGTTTAAAGTTCCCACTTATGGACTGCTGCGAGAATTGAGTGCTCAAATGTTCCCTCTCTACCCTTCCAATCACTCCCCTGGCATAAAAGTACTAAACCCACATCACGATTTCAATTGGCTAAATAATTTGGCATTTGAATGCAGGTACTAACAGTGAAATGATTTATGTTATTAATTCCTAGGCTCTTGTTGACAGCAAAACCCAGGTGCCGTTTAACATCTTTGTCCTATTCTGTCCGGCAACTGCTCTGAAGGTCAGCCAGGTCGAGTCAACATAGCCCAACATTTCGGGGGGGAGGAGTGCTGAATCCCAGTCAACTCAATGGTGTTGCACCACTACTTGTGTTTAATGTCTTGATTATGTATTAGCAATATTCGTTACTCCTAGCCCTATTATTCCTCGTCCCACTATTTGTGTATGAGGCAGTGTGCCTCATACACAAGTGCTGGGATGTGGTAGAGGTACATGGAGGTAATGCCTCACTTAGCTACCTGTAATCTTCATTACTCCTAGTCCGACTCTTCCTCATCCCAGTACTTACCAATGAGTGAAGGAGCCTCCTATGTATGCCCTGGGACAAGGAAGAGGGACGTGGAGGTAATTCTGGGCCAAGCATCTGATTTTGGAGGTTGGGGAAGGGGTGGGAGGGAGAGGGAATGTTTGTGGGCGGGGCAGGATAGTGTGACAAATCATAATGGTTGTCCATGTCCAGTCTAAGCAGGCATGATATGTGGTATTAGTGGCTAGAGAGGCATTTTGGTTCTGCCAGTGTCCTAATTACTCAGTTTGGCATGACTTTTTTTGTAACTGGGCATTTCTGATAAAGCAGTCCTGCTAGGTGTAATTACCTGGCTAGACTGGCATTTGGGTGCTGCCAGATAAGTCGTTTCTCACTCAGGCATTGTATATTTGTCTGGGCACCTGTGATAAAATGAGAAGATACAAGGCATTAATAACGCGACTGTACACAAGTGTTTCTAGGCGCAACAAGACACGGGAGGGAAGATAGAGGGAGGACAAGACAAACTATCTTACTCGGCCTTGTGTCATTCAGATTGAGCAGGTGTGAGAACGAGAAGTGAAAGGGGAAAGGGAGGGGGGAAGTGCAAGGGAGAGTGGAGGGAAAAACAGGGCAGTGCAGCTCTGGGTAGTGCAAGGAGAACAAGGGACTGTAGGGTTACAGTTACAGCTCCTGCGTGCGTGTTAGGCCCAGAGGCAGTGCAGGGGTGACTGATCAAGACACAGTCTGGACATAGTGAGACCCTGACGGTAGCCCAGCAACAAGTCGGTACAGCAGACAGGTAGGTCAGGTAGGCCAGGAGGGGAGAGAGAGAGAGAAAGCAGAGGAGAAGATGAACGTTTTGAGCTGCTTCCGGATCTTCACGTGGTTCGGCTCAAGTTTGATTGGGGCAGGGAGGCTTTTCCAGAGGGAAGCACCTGCATTGGAGAGAGATATACCCCCACCCACTCTCTGCCTCAGGAAGTGTGTAACCCTGGATGTCCTGAGTTTTAGCAGAGTGGTGAGAGAACAGAGCCATACAGAGGGCCTAGGAGGGAACAGGAGCGGTAAAGACCGCAACAAGATTGACCAGTTACTTACAGATTTTAAAGAGTTTGGCCGTGTTGTTAGAGGCCACAGAGACGCAGGCTTGAATGTGTTTTCTCTTCTTGATGAGTGTGATTGCTTCAACTGGCATTTTGGTGCAACCAGTCTAGGCATGTCTAAATGTGGCCTGGCATGCTTTACTATAATGTTATTACACTAGTCTACATTGTGCAGCCAGTTGGACATGTTTTCATTGTGGTTTGGCATTGTTAATAGCAAAGCATTAATGTTCCTGTGCACTGTTGGTGAGTTGCATGTATTGGATTGGTGTTACCCTACAAAACCATTGCAAACACTCTGGCTTTTTAGACAGTTATTCTCAGAAAGTGTGCTGTATATTGCATTAAAACACATATTTTTATCTTTCTCCTAGTGTAGTATGTGGCATACCCCTTCAACAGCAGATTTGTGCGTATTGCGCAAGCGTGATAATCTAGGCAACCCAGAGTGTGACGCGACCCGTGATTTGTTGCTGAGTTGGGGGAGTGGGCCCTCAGCATGGCTCGAAGTTGGGCCCCCACATTTTGTGTTACGCCACTGATTGAGGTGGCACACATAGCATGCATGGCACAGCAGGCCTACATTCACGGCAAGTATGCAATGCCCCGCAGGGTTTGAGGAACCCCTGGGGATAATGAGTCCCTAAATCCGAACAGTGTTCTACCCAACTGCCCATGAACCTGGGCTTAACAACTCTGCACTGATTTATGACTCTAACCTGCTGCACCCAGAGTTGCTGCATCACCATTGGAGACTGGAAAACAAAGAAGCTACAACAATGTCCAAGCCAGCTCGCAAAACAAAAGACACCAAACATACAGGCCTTTATATACATGCCTTTATGATTGCCTCAAAACAAATGCAAATCCAAGACAGACACACTGGGGATGAAGACGCTATAGAGGAAACCTCATCCGCTGGAACCCCACTTACCTCTGACTTTCTGCTGCTGTCCTTAGAATCCTTGAAACAGGACATTAGAGAGACATTTCAACCCGAAATGGTGGTTCTACGGAAAGACATGCTGGAATCCATCGGAGAGCATAAGAGAGACCTAGATAGTCTAGTAGAGCGGGTGGACCAGAATGAGATAAGCATTGCCCAGCTCGAATCAGATCTGCCTGAAAGTGATTGAAAACTTTGCAGCCCTAAAAGAAACCAAAGCCCTACAACTGAAGTTATAGCCCATATAACTAACTAACCCCCAAGATTCCATTCCACAGCACCAGGTGCCCTTTCACCACCAACCCCAAAGTAACAAGTCCTGAAGAGTTCAAAGAGGACAGATATTGCATGTCTTTGAGCTATAATCATATGATTTGTATCGCAAGGTGCTGGGAGGTATACTTTATAGTTCAAAACGAGGGTGGAGACCTTAAGGCCTGCCAGGTGCACAGTACAATGATAAAGTAGCATTGTGTTAGGAGCATAGTTAATTCATTCTTTGACCTTCATCAGTGAGAAGAACATGATCTCCATGGCAGCCACGTGATGGAAGACGGACGGACTGGGCTGAAACCAATGACCTGGCATCCCTTAAGGGGCAGACGGATCTTGTATAGATGCACACCAACCAGCCGCGCAGGTTTTTACTGTATGTATTTCATCACTATGACAATGTGTCTCTTCTTAAGACTCTGCTTGTACCCTCTCTTGGCAGAACGTTCTTAGCAGCAGAGTTCTATGTGTTGCTCGGATCTGGGTGTGAGATTAAAACTTGTTATCCTTACAAAATCTATTTGGGCCTTCCTTCCCTAGTATTCTCTCTGGTGTGAGCGGTCAAGGACTTACCTTCACATGGTTACCGTAAAGTCAAATAGTTTGAAGAGTGACTAAGATCATGTGGTCATTTGTTTATCTGGCCTTACTTATTCATTTGCGCAAAAATAGAGGAGCGGAAACTAAATGTGAATTATATGCCTATTACTCAGATATTGTTACCATGGAGGTACATTTGCGAAGTATGAGTGGTGGTTTGGCAGATTAGACCCAATCATAGAGTGCATTGGACTACATTGTTATGTTATGTTATGTTATTTTGCATTTGTATAGTGCCTTATGTACCATTGTTATGATCTCAAGGCGCTGGTAGGTTGAACGCCCTCGGGAACCGCAGTTCGAGTCAGTTGAGATAGAGTCGTAAAGTGCATGGGCGCACCAGGTATGTGTGCAGCTGGTGTGGTTGTTGCATGATAGCTGCTTCTTAACGGTAGGTGTGGAGCAGAGGAGATCAATTGAATGTGTTCAGTATGGAGGGTGGACATTCAGACTGAGTTCTGGCTGCGTTAGGCCTGAGGAGACGCCTAAGCTAGCCGGTGGGTGCTAGCTATCTGTTTTATAAGGATGATGGGTAGTTTGATGGGTAATGTTAGTATGAGAACAGCTTTACCGAATGTGTCATAGTACTGCTGTGTTCTAATTGAATGCTGGTGTATAGGAGAGAGTAAGCATAGTACTGGGATATTGTGGTAATCAGTAAAGTGTATGCGACCAGGTACACTCAGTGAAAGTTGGGAATACCTAATAAATTCATTTCTACTACAGTGACACTATTAGTGCATACTTCGGAATTCAACTTTAACACAGTGACGCTATTGGGCACACTTTATCCGCTCGACGCACTTCATGCATTCCATCTGTTCCATGATCTCCCTCCGTTGTATGCACTCCAGCAGTTCTATCCGTAACATCTACTCCATCTGTTCTATCCGCTCCATCGGTTCTATCCACTCCATTTGTTCCATGCGCTCCATCTGCTCCATGCATTCGATCAGTTCCATGGACTCCATCCGTTCCATGGACTCATTTCTTCCATGTACTTTATCGAATGCAGTCATCTCTTCCATGATCTCCATCTGTTTCATGTACTCGGTCTGATTCATGTACTCCGTCTGTTCCATATACTCCATCTGTTCCATGCACTCAGTCTGTTTCATGTACTCTGTCTGATTCATGCATGGTCTGATTCATGCACTCCATCTGTTCCATATACTCCATCTGATCCATATACTCCATATGATCCGTCCACCCGTTCCATCCACTTCATCTGTTTCACCCATTTCATCTGTTCCACCCACTTCATCCGTTCCACCCGCTTCGTCCGTTCCACCCGCTTCATCCGTTCCCACGCTTCATCCTTTCCACCCACATCATCCATTCTATCAACATCATCCGTTCTATCAACATCATCCCAACCACCCACATCATCCGTTCCACCTGCTTCACCCATCCCATCCACTTCATCTGTTTCACCCATTTCTTCTGTTCCACCCACTTCATCCGTTCCACCCGCTTCGTCCGTTCCACCTGCTTCATCCGTTCCCACGCTTCATCCTTTCCACCCACATCATCCATTCTATCAACATCATCCGTTCTATCAACATCATCCCAACCACCCACATCATCCGTTCCACCTGCTTCACCCATCCCATCCACTTCATCTGTTTCACCCATTTCTTCTGTTCCACCCACTTCATCCGTTCCACCCGCTTCGTCCGTTCCACCTGCTTCGTCCGTTCCACCCGCTTCGTCCGTTCCACCCACATCATCCATTCTATCAACATCATCCATTCTATCAACATCATCCGTTCCACCCACATCATCCTTTCCACCTGCTTCATCCGTTCCATCCACTTCATCAGTTCCATCCACCTCAACTATTCCACCCGCTTCATCCGTTCCACTCGCTTCGTCCATTCCACCCACTTCATCCGTTCTATCAACATCATCCGTTCCACCCACATCATCCGTTCCACCTGCTTCATCCGTTCCATCCACTTCATCAGTTCCATCCACCTCATCCATTCCACCCACATCATCCATTCCACCCACATCATCCGTTCCACCCACTAGATCCGTTCAACCCACTAGATCGGTTCCACCCACTTCATCCATTCCGCCCATTTCAACTGTTCTATTGGCGTCATCCGTTCACACACTTCATCCCTTACACACGCTTCGTCCTTTCCTCACAAGTTATCCGCTCCACGCGCTTCATCCACTCCACATGCTCCATCCGCTCCGCACACTCCACTCACTCCGCACGCTCTTCGTCCTTTCCATACACTTCATCCTTTTTGCACATGTCATCCTTTCCGCACACGTCATCCTTTCCACGCACGTCATCCTTTCCACGCACGTCATCCTCTCCACACTCTTCATCTGCTCCGCACTCTTCATCCACCCCACACTATTCATCCACCCCACACTATTCATCCACCCCACACTATTCATCCACCCCACACTATTCATCCGCTCCACACTATTCATCCGCTCCACACTCATCATCCGCTCCACACTCATCATCCGCTCCACACTCATCATCCGCTCCACACTCTTCATCCGCTCCACACTCTTCATCCGCTCCACACTCTTCATCCGCTCCACACTCTTCATCCGCTCCACAATCTTCATCAGCTCCACAATCTTCATCCGCTCCACAATCTTCATCCGCTCCACAAACTTCATCCGCTCTATACTTATCCTCCATTCTACACTCTTCATCCGTTCAACCCACTTTATCCGTTCTACCTACGTCCCATGCACTACATCCATCTCATGCACTTGATTCATCTATTCCATACATTCCGTTCATTCCATTAATTCTGTCTTTCCATGCCATCAATCCGTTCCATGCACTCTATCTATTCCGTGCACTCCGTCCGTATCATGTACTCATCATTTCCATCCTCTCGTCCACTTTTTATTCCTCTCGTCCACTTCGTTCCTCTCATCCATTTCATCCATTTCCTTAATTGCAACCACTTCACTGCTTTCATCCAAATTATTCATATCATCCACTTCACTACTTTCATCCACTTCATTCGTTCTATTCAGTTTATCTGTTTAAATTTATATTAGCGCTTATTAGTTTTCGATTTCTCACTCGGATCATGATGCTGGATTGTTATTTATGATATAGCGGCTTTGGGCTAAGGTAATTGAGTTGTTGTTATCTAGTTTGAGTTAAGAGTCGATTTTAGGGGAAAAGCCATGTTTTCAGTAGTTTGCGGAACAACATGAGGTCCTCGGTGAGTCGTATGTGGGGTGGAAGCGGGGGCCAGGTCTGAGAATGATGATCCACCTAACCTGACTGAGTAGGTTTTTGGTATGACTAGGAGGCAGGCAGAGCTTGATCTTAAAGTACGAGGAGGATGATAGGGTTTTAGTTTTTCTTGAAGATATTGAGGTCCAGTTTTGTGAATTGCTCGGTGAGAGATGCATAAGGTCTTGAAGGTCACCCTTCGGGCAACCGGAAGCCAGTGCAGCGTTTTGGGGGCTGGAGAGATGTGATCTCTTGGGCAAGTGATAGTAGCAGTTTGGCTGCAGCGTTTTGTGCTCTTTGTAGTTTAGTCAGTTGGTACGCGTGGATCCCGAGTTAGAGAGGGTTAGCATAGTCCAGTCTTGACATAACAATTGATTGGACCGCGGAGATCCTACTGGGAAAGGAGAGGTATGGAAAAATGCGCCTTAGAGTTTTAAGGTGGTAGTGGCAGGACTTAAAAACATTGTTGACTTGGGATGAAAGGGTTAGGTCTGAGTCTAGGGTGCATCCAGGGTTTTTTACTGAATTTGAGGGTGTCGGCTGTTAGGGAGAATTCTCTGTTTAGGCTGAATTTCCTAACCTAGTGACCCCGCCAGCAGTTTTGCTGGATTTCTGGAGTTTGGTTTTTTCTCCTGCCAAGAGTGAGACTCTTTTTCTCCCACTCTTGGACATGATTTATGGTGTTCCTTTGACTGTTAATGTGTTTTATGGGCTATGTGGTCCTTTACTCCATAGGGTCTCATGTGTTTTTACTATGTGTGTTACACAGCACCCTCCGTGCCGTAACACAGGGGTGTCATAGTGAAACCCCACCATAGACTCCATACCCTGGGACTGACTACTGTCTCCCATGGCATGTAAAGTCACCATTGGCTTTACTAGTCCCAAATTATTAACAGAAACCAGTACAAACCATCATATTGTGGACGTACTGGTCGAGGCAATTCGATTGCCCCGGGGTCTGTTAGTCGAGTGGGCACGTCTCCGTCCCCCCGATCGAGTTTTGGCTGGTGGCAGTGGAAACTACTTTTTATATTCGACCGCGAATATTTCCCTATGGGATTTTCCCATTGTTCGAGGCTACCAACTTTAATTATTTAATTCTCATAGCCTCGAACATACCGCCGGTTTATTTAATTAATATTAATTCGCCGGTTGGCATTTTTTGCCAAGACTCGATTCTAAAATGGCTTTTGTGTTCTCTTCTGTGACTCCAACCCAAGTCGAGCCCTTTGTTCCACTTTTTGGCGGGCTTCTCCACAGAAGCCTCCAAAAGTGGTGCCACTCTGTCTGGGTACCACAGGGGGTGTGGGAGGGGGTTTAGGCACCCTGGACTGAGTTACCTTGGTAACTCAAGTCGCACTCTTGTGTGATTGGCCCAAGTGGTGAGCCGACCGGCTCACCACTTAGCATGTTTGATTGACAGCTAGGCTGAGTGAATGGGGGTATGCTGCATAAAAGCAGGGCTTTGGGGACTGGAACTTCAGAAGTCGCCACAGGACCTGAGAATCCGACGAGGGAGAAGCTGAGCTGACCTACCACGACGACACCACCGGTGGAGCCCTGCGGAACTGACTCACCACTTCCCGACGACAGAGAAGATCTCCCGGCTAGAGAGGCTTCTTCCCCTGACTGGTGGGCACAACCAGTTTACCTTCTTTCTTCGCACCCCAGACCGGTTTGTAGTCGAACTGCCCGTGCCAAGCACCCCGGCGGCCGGATAGCCACTCACCACTGAACCATGAATCAACGGACCCCTCCTTGTACCTGAGAAACTCCACGGCTGGTTTCTTACCTGGCAGTGCAACGGACTCTTGTCTTCCTCCCCGACGATATCCTCTCTTCCCCCGGACGAAGCACCGACTTGCATCCGCTGCCAGGAACAACTGCCCCCGCTGGAGTGTTCTCACCACTTTAAGGTACCGTGTCCGCCAGGCCTCCCTTTCTAAAGATTGCTACAAGGTAATAATAACCCCTTAACCTTCTGGACTGGGCTGGCCACCTTGATCCTCTAACTGGTCCCTCTCTTTGATCCAACTCCTTTTTGAACCGTTACAAGACTTTTGTGCACTGCAACCGTGTGACCTTGGACACATTTCGTTTGGATCCTCTTAAGCGGATCCGGCCTACTGACTGTGAATTCCTAGTCTTACTTTGCCTTCCTCCCCTGTTGTGTTTGTGAAAAAGTGTTGGGATCTGTTTCAATTTATTCTCTGCTTTTCTCTCCCTTTTAAAACGAATTATTAGAGTGCCATCTGCGTTAAGCGCTCACCGTTGTCTGAAAATAAGTGTGGTTTTACTTAAGACTTGTCTAATATTCTTTTAAGGGAGTTTATATCTTTTGGTGACCGTGTTTTTTAATTGCTTACTATTAGTGCCTGTGTGTTTTTCTAGATGTGGTTTTAAATAAATAATTATATCTCTTTTACACCAAGCCCTGGTCAGTGTTTACTTGTTCTCTTGACCTATTGTGAATACTCTGTATACTGCCTAACTCTTCTTGAGGGAAGTCTGACTGCTCAGCCACAGCTACCAAGTGAATCTGTTTGGTGCAGACTGCTACCAAGTGGGTTTACTGCCAAACACCTGTAGTCCTAAATCTTTTGCAGTGGTCCCAGAGGGAACTGCACAGGTTTCTGCCTAACATCGGCGAATTGCCCATGGCAGATGGCCAGGGTAGCGGGTGCTGATTGAGCGAGGTCTAGGAGATTGTTGGCATCGACAAAGGCATTTAGTTTGGAGTAGGCGGTTCGGTCAATGAGTTTTGCAAGGAACCTGTTATTTGAGATGGGGCTGTAGTTTTTGGGCTCGAAAGGGTCGAGGGAAGTTTTTTTTAGAAGGGGCTTGACATGAACAGTTTTGAACGCATCGGGAAAAATTCCTGAGGAGAGGTAGTTGTTTTATGATGGTTCTTGCATGTTCTCCTGCGCAGGTAGATGCGAACATTTCTTTGAGGGTTGTGGCTGGGCAGGGGTCAAGCGGCGAGCCGGATGGTTTGCGGACAGAGAGAAGTTTGAGAAATTGGTCAGTTGATATTGGAGTGAAGGAGTCGAAAGTTGGTTGGGTAGCGGTCGCAGGTGGTGGGATGGCAGGTAGGGTGGGTGGATTGCGTGGTGGGTGCCCCTCTGGCTTGGTGTTTGGATAGGGGATGGGTAGGGGATCTGGTGGAGGGCAGGATGGTTTGGGGAGGGATGGGATGGGAGGCAAGGGGGTCATTTTTGGTGGACTGTGGTGGGTTGGGTAGACTCATGATTTGGATTAGTTAGAATTGCATTATAGTTGGCGTTGGATTTTATTTATTTATTTATTTATTTATTTTACATTTATAAAGCGCTCACACAGCCCGCAGGCATCGAGGCGCTGTTACAGGAATTGTTTGTTTTTCTTAGTTGCGTAATTGTGTGTTTTTTTTTTTTTTTTTTTGTCTTAGTTACATATTTATAACGCGCTTAAACACCCGGAGGTTTCTAAGCGCGGACCCGGGGATCGAACCTGTTGCTGCTTCGTGTCGTCTTGCTTCCAAGACACGCACGCTGCCGCTGAGCTATCCTCCCGGGACGATGATTTTGTTCACACCTTCACACTTCAACTATACCACCAGAAGTTAATTGTACACACCCTCTATGATTAACAGTACTAATGTGTACCACAGCGATAATTCGCACTTTCTAAGTTCAACTATACTACCTGGTGATATTGTTCGCAGTTTTTAAGTTTAACTAAACACTTTTTACATAATCTAAGTTCAAGAATACTGCATTATTCTCACTTTCAAAATTCAATTATACCACATTCTAAATGCAATTATACCACAGATATGCTATTAGGCAGACTTTCTAAGTTCAACTACACCACTGATATGCTATAATGCAGTCTTTCTAACTACGCCACAAGTATGCTATTGGGTAGACCTCCTAGATGCAATTATACCACATACAAGCTATTAGGCAGACTATCTAGATGCAAATATACCACGGATATGTTATTAGGCAGACTTTCTAGATGCAATTGTACCACAGATATGCTATTAGGCAGACTTTCCAACTACACCATAGATATGCTAGTAGGAAGGCTTTCTAACTACAGCACAGATGTGGTGTTAGGCAGACATTCAAGATGCAATTATACCTCAGATATGCTATTAGGCAGACTTTCTAAATGTGACTACAACACAGATATGCTATTAGGCAGACTTTCTAGATGCAATTATATCACAGATATGCTATTGGGCAGACTTTCTAAATGTGACTACACCACAGATATGGTATTAGGCAGACTTGCTAGATGCAATTGTAGCACAGATGGAACAGATTGGACACGTTTTAGAATTAGGGTTGAGCGGTAGGGTAGTATGGTGTGAAGTAATTGGGGATTTGAAGTATTTACTGTGGGCGTTAATTTCACCTGCAGGAAATATTGAAATGTGGAAAGTTTTCCTCCACATTATTATCAAACTCAATATGGTTGTGTGGTAAAAGAGGCAGTAATTCTGTTACTGCCACATCCTTACCACATAACCATGTATATGAGCTTCATTAGTTGGGTGGTGTGGTAATCATGTGGCAGGAATGCCTACAACCAACAGTTTGGGAGTAAGGTGGAGGAAAAACCTCCAGAAATAAGCTGGGAGGTATTTCTTGCACCTTACCACCCAAAATCGACCAATTCAGCGGTATTACTGCCGGCAGAAATACCACTGTCATCCCCCATGGAGTCCTAGGGACTCTAAATAATGGGGACTAACGCCGCCTACAACCACTTGTAATCCGGCAGTACTACCACCGGACCAAGGGGTGGTAATGGTAATACAGTTTTGTGGTATCTCAGATAATTTAGCACTGAGATATCACCAAATTTCGATAATGGGGCCATAAGTAGTACTATTTTCAGCTGCTCTGAGGAAGAATGCAGCTATCATTTTGTGTTCCTCTTACCACAAAATCGGACCAATCCTATGGTGTTTAGCAAGAGTTTACAATGCGAAATGTCAACTAATGCAAAAATCACTAAGCAATCCATGCAGTTCTGTGAGTAAACAAGCGCATTAAAAAATGTGGTCAAATAACATAACATGGGCAGATTACAATAGGTCTGTGAGAATTTTCTGATTCTGTTGAGAGAGCTGTCAGCTTTGTTGTATAAACCTATTTGCTGTCACTAACAGATGAATGCTCAAAGTTCACTTTCAAGATAAATCCATATTTTTTGGCTAGTAAATAGGTTTGCCGTATAACCCCACGGTCTGAGCAGTTGCGTTCAATGTGAAGTATTACCCTCACAATACCAACAGGCAAACATCATTTTCGTTTTCACTTTCTTTACAAATTACTTGTGTTGCAAAATGCAAAAACGCTCCACGTCTACCCCTACCTGGACAATTGGCTGATCAGAGCTGTATCTTCGGAACAAGCTCAGATCCAGCTAGATAATGTCTGCCACTTCCTTCACAAACTGGGCTTCTCCCTCAATTTAAAGAAGTCACAGATGATACCATCACAGAGACTCCAGTTCATCGGAGCGGTCCTGGACACTTCCCTGGGAAAAGCCTCGCCACCAGAGGTGAGGGCTCAAGATATTCTGCAGATGGTCAACAAGTTTCGAAATGCCCAGCATTCGACTTTTTGAGATTGCTAGGCCTCATGGCATCCTGCATCTTCCTTGTGCCAGAGGCTCGCCTGAGAATGAGATCTCTCCACTGGGAACTAAGAACCCAGTGGTCGCAATACTCAGGAAGAATGGCAGATCTCCTCCAGATTCCAGACAAGGTAGCCCACGACCTTCAATGGTGGGCCTATCCAGAGAACATCTTGAAAGGAGAACTGTTTTGGCAACCATGGCCGGAGATAACAGTAGTCACAGACGCCTCACTGACAGGGTGGGGAGCCCATGCCAATGACTTGACCATCAGCGGTCGTTGGTCTCCATCGGAGTCCAGACTACACATCAACCTGTTAGAGCTTAGAGCGATCAGACTAGCGCTGAAAGCTTTCCTGCCATCAGTACAGGGGAGAAATGTCCTGATAATGACGGACAACACGGTGGCCATGCACTACCTCAACAAAAAACAGGAGGCGTAGGGTCACAGCCACTGTGCAGAGAGGCAATGCAGCTCTGGTTTTGGGCAATTCAGGAAGGAATCTCTCTATCGGCAGTTCACCTAGCCGGAGAGAAGAACTTGACAGCGGACGCTCTGAGCAGGCAGAGCACAGTCTCCCACGAGTTGGAGCTAGCTCAGGAAGTCCTTCAAGAGATCTTTGCCCTTTGGGGAACCCCTCAGGTGGATCTGTTCGCCACCAGTACCAACAGGAAGTGCAATCTGTTCTGTTCAAGGGAATTTCCCCCGAGAGGAGCTCTAGGGGACGTGTTCGTAGTGGACTGGGAGTTTCCACTCCTTTACGCGTTTCCACCAGTCCCTGTTATTCCTCAAATGATCAGGAGGTTGAGAAGATTCCGGAAAACCATGATCCTAATTTCCCCGGACTGGGCCAGGAGAACGTGGTACCCGGACCTTCTGGATATGTCCTCGGCCCTCCAATCCGTCTTCCACTCAAAGAGAATCTTCTCTCGCAGAAGGGAGGTCAGGTTCTCCATCCAGACATAAGAACCCTCAACCTTCACGCTTGGCTTCTGAAAGGTTGAGGTACAAGGATTGGGACCTCCCTGATGACGTCGTGGAGGTGTTGCTTTCGGCCAGAAGGCCAGCAACAAAGTCTTTATACCGCTGCCATTGGAAAAAATCTTGCAGCTGGTGTAGAGAGAACAATATCGACCCTTTTTCATGCGGTACACCAACGGTGTTATCGTTTCTACTCTACTTGGCAAACTCAGGCCTTCAAGTTGGCACTGTAAAAGGCTATCTCGCGGCGCTATCAATCTTCAAGCGCACTGCGGAGGAACCATCGTATTTCAAACTACCCTTAGAAATACAATTTCTCAAGGGATTAACTAATGTCTATCCTCCAAGACCATTCCAAGTTCCCTTATGGGACTTCAATTTATTCTTAAATTTCCTAATGGGTACTCCCTTCGAACCACTCCACTCTTGTTCGCTGAGATTTCCCACTCTTAAAACTGTCCTGTTAGTAGCAGTAACATCTGCTAGGAGGGTGAGCGAATTACAAGCTCTATCTTGTAAACACCCCCATACTATTTTCCATAAGGACAAAGTTGTCCTACAGGTGAAGCCTAATTTTCTCCCAAAGGAGGTTTCTGATTTTCACATCACTCAGAAAATTACCTTACCTTCGTTCTACGCTCCTCCCCATCCGGGGAAAGAGGAAGAAAGGCTACATATGCTGCACCCAAGGTGAGCTCTAAGCTTTTACATCAGCAGACTGGCTAGGATTAGGCAAGCAGACCAACTGTTTGTAGGCTACTCAGGTAACAAGTTGGGACTACCCATAACAAAACAGACCATTTCCAGGTGGAATATTTTGGCCATTCTGGAATGATACAAACTCTCAGGGAAAGAGCCCTCTCAGAATCTTAGGGCTCATTCAACCAGGGGTATCCCAGCCTCTTCAGCCCTCCAAAGAGGGGTACCGGTCCGAGACATATGTGCGGCTGCCACATGGTCGTCCGCACATACATTCACAAGATTTTACAACCTGGATTCCTCCGCTAGTCAAGAGACTAGATTTGGCAAAGCCGTATTACATTCGGTCCATTCCTAAAAGGGATACATGACATTCTTACTCCCACCTCCAATTACATGACACTGCTATGGGAGTCTATCTAAGATAAGGAATACGTCGGAGGACACAAGCCCTTCGAAGAACAAGTTACTTCTTACCTGGTAACGTTCTTTCGATGGGATGTTCCTCCGACGTATTCCTTATCGAGCCTCCCATCCATCCCTGCAGTAATACTTCCCTTGTGGTTGCAGCTCACGCTCCTTCAAGGTCAATAGCCAATTCATGCAAGACTTATCTTATGCTCCAAAACGGAACTGAGCAACGGACGCCGCGCATGGCTATTTATGGGCATGGTGACGTCGGCGCCAATACGGTGGCTGTCGAGGGACACCAACTCGGCGGACGTCGACGCGCAGCGCCCTCTACAGAGAGAAAATTTCTGAGGCCAGCAAGATGGAGACGAATTACACCATTTTTATCACACACCATGTCTAAGGGGAGTTTAACTGCATTATGATCACACACTATCTATATGGGGACTTCATTGTCAACATTATCACACGCAATCTCTGTGAGGACCTTAAAGTCATGATAATTACACAGCATCTCTGTGGACTTTTGGACATCATAATAATCGCATATCATCTCCTCAGGGACTTCAGCATCATTATCAGACTCAATACATTAACTGAAAGGTGGTCTTCTATAGTGAACCTTTGGCATTTTGGTGGTTTTATTGCATGAGACTTTACTAGGTTAGTGGGGGAATCATATGCAAAACCCGACTCCTCAATGCCAGTATGGTTCTGTGTGGTTTGTGACAGTGGCACTTCGATTTCTCTCTTTTAAAAGGGGAGAGCCCAAAATCTATAAAATGACAGCTCTGTGATACCTGATTAGCCACTGCTTTGGGGGTGATTGAAATCAATAGAGATGAGAGCTTTGGCAAGGCTCCCTCAGGTTAATTTGGTATTAATAGGCATAAGGCTGCCATGTGTGTAGAGGAATACGTGTGTGTAGTGTATGGTAGTAGGAGAAGGAGCGGTAAGTCATTTTTGATGGGGAAGGGGAGATGATTAATGAGGACAACCATTGAGGAGTTCAATACTAGACTCAAATGTTCAGTTCAAGTTTTTGTTGACCTCTGTGTGACCTCTGGGTGGACTTTAAAAATATTCTTATTCACACCATCTCTGTGGGGAACTAAACATCATTGAAATTACACACCATCTCTGCGGGGACTTTAGTGTTATCATAATCACATACCATCTCTGTGGGGACCTAAACATCATTGAAATTACACACCATCTCTGTGGGGACTTTAGGGTTAACATAATCACATACCATCTCTGTGGGAACCTAAACATCATTGAAATTACACACCATCTCTGTGGGAACTTTAGGGTTAACATAATCACATACCATCTCTGTGGGAACCTAAACATCATTAAAATTACACACCATCTCTATGGGAACTTTATCGTTATCATAATCACGTACCATATCTGTGGTAACCTTATTTTCTCTACCGTATACATATGTGTTTCATATTTTTTGCATTTTTCTGTATTTTGGTCGCAATTAAATGTACCACTTTGACATTTTCTACAGTAAAATGACTGGTTACCGCGGCTAAGCCTACGTGTTTGACATCATCATAATTACACACTAACATAATCACATACCATCTCTGTGGGACCTAAAGATCATTGAAATTACACAACATCTCTGGGGATTTTAGCGTTATCATAATCACATACCATTTCTGTGTGGACGTTATTTTGTAATTGTATTTTGTATTTTATCTAGATTTATATAGCTGCTAATGGCAAAGCGCTTATGACACACTGGGCCTCATTACACGGTAGGCGGTGAGCCATGGCGCTATTAGCGCCATGGCTCATGCCGGTAAAATACCGGCACCGCCTTGGCGGAAAGGGGATTTACCGCCCCATTCCAATGTTGGAGGGGCGGTAAATTCCCCTTCCACCATTGCCCTTCCCCATTCCCATTTCTGCCCCATAGGGCTCTATGGGAATGGGGAAGGCGCTAATTACGACACCGCAATTTTGCGGTGCCGTAATTAGCTCCGAGGTTCCTTAGCGGGTTGGATTTTAACGCCTGCAAAAAGCAGGCGTTAAATCCCCCAACCCGCAAAGGGACCACGTGGTAAGGCGGTAAGGATTTACCGGTACCAGTATTTTACCGGTACCGGTAAATCCCTACCGTCATCCGTGTAATGAGGCCCACTGTCTCTGTGGGGACTGGAGTGTAGTCATAATCACACACCATCTCTGTGGGGAACTTAACATCATTGTAATCACACACCATCTCCGTTGGGACCTTAACTTGATTACAAGCGCACACCATCTCTGTGGGGACTTTATCATGATTATCGTACCCGATCTCTGTGGGGAATGTAACTTTTCCATAATCATACATGACCCCTATGCGAAAGTTAACTCCACTATTATTATACACATTCCAAAAGAAGAAAGCAACACCATTTCCATTCCACCATTTCTAAAGAGGATATATGAGTGAGCAGGGAAGATGATGTCTGTGAAAGAACGAAATCTGAATCTAAATTCATGATTCCTTTTTTGCCAGAGTGTGTGAGCCTGGGTCAATCAAGTCATCTCTTGTGTCAGAGTTCTCTTTTTCTGGAACATTTTTAACGTTTATAATAGTCTTTAATGCCAGAGACCAAGTGCTTTTTTAAGTTTCAAGTGCAAATTAAACATCTTATGGGAAATGCAAAACCAACTGAATCCATCTGTTGTGATACCCATAATGCAGGCAGATACTCACATGTAGATATAAAATGGTATAATGTATACTTAGTACTATAAAGTAAGCATGTTTACATTTGCTTATGATGCCCTCCATCCCAAATGAGAATAATGAAGTAAGACACAACAAAGATGGTAACACACGTTAAAGTCCCCGCAAAGATGGTGCATAAACGTGAGAAAAAATAAGCATTTTTGCAAATATGAATTTCCTGTGTTATGAATTTTTTCTGAACATAATTCTGCTATTAGCCCATTTTTATAACATTGGGAAGGGTTAGTTCCCACAAGGTAGGTTTCCGCACATAGTCCTCACAAGGTAGGTAAAATGTGTGTGTGTAGCAGCTAATGCCCAAGCACTTAACATCATCATAATTACAAACTGTCTCTGTGGGGACATGAGTATAGTCCTAATCACACACCATCTCTATGGGGACCTTATCATCATTGTAATCACACACCATCTCTGTGGGGACTTTAGGGTTATCATAATCACTTACCATATCTGTGGGGACCATATTTTGTATTTGTATTTATTGTATTATATTTAGATTTATAGAGCCGCTAATGCCCAAGTGCTTAACAGCATCATAATTACACACTGTCTCTGTGGGGACTTGAGTATAGTCCTAATCACACACCATCTCTATGGGGACCTTATCATCATTGTAATCACACACCATCTCTGTGGGGACTTTAGTGTTATCATCATCACTTACCATATCTGTGGGGACCATATTTTGCATTTGTATTTCTTGTATTATATTTAGATTTATAGAGGGCTAATCCCCAAGTGCTTAACATCATCATAATTACACACTGTCTCTGTGGGGACTTGAGTATAGTCCTAATCACACACCATCTCTATGGGGACCTTATCATTATTGTAATCACACACCATCTCTGTGGGGACCTCAACATGATTGCAAGTACACACTCTCTCTGTGGGGACATTATCATGATTATCGCACCCGATCTCTGTGGAAAATGTAACTTTTCCATAATCAAACATGACCCCTATAGGAAAGTTAACTCCACTATTATTATACACATTCCAAAAGAAGAAAGCAACACCATTTCCATTCCACCATTTCTAAAGAGCAGATATGAGTTAGCAGGGAAGATGATGTCTGTGAAAGAATTAAATCTAAATTTGAATTCTTTATTCCTTGTTGGCCACAGTGTGTCAGCCTGGGTCAATCAAGTCATCTCCTCTGTTGCAGTTTTCTTTTCGGAAACCTTTTGAGTGTTTATTATAGTGTTTAATGGCAGAAACTAAGTGCCTTTTTAAGTTTCACATGCACATTAAACATCTTATGGGAAATGCCAAACCATCAAAATCCATATGTTATCATAGCTATAATGCTCACATGTAGAAATACAATTGTATAATGTATATTGAGTACTATAAAGTAAGCATTTGTCCATTTGCCTATGGTGCAATCCATCCCAAATAAGAATAATAAAGTAAGTGTGTGTGTGTGTGTGTGTGTGTGTGTGTTGCACTAGGAAGCGCCGCTGGGGCATCACCGAAGAGGAAGGTGCATGAACTAATGCCCCCGTCAGGAGGGGGAGGCCTGCTGCTGCCCCCCCAATCAGGAGTGTGTGTCGCAAAATACTGATAGAGGGTAAATCGCTCACCTCCTCCTCAACAATGTTGCAGTGTTCCCCGCTCTGTTTTTGGCTGTCTGCCTGCTCCTGGTGAACAGGTCAGCAGCGCAGCTCCTTCCACAGTGTCCACACTGCTGAAGTTCCGAATCTGGGGTGTCTTTCGGTGCAGTGTTCTCCCCACCACGTGGAGGATGCAGGCTTGGTAACCGCCAGCCTGAATGACGAGCGGAGCAGGCTGTACTTTCCTTGCACAGGGCGGGGGCATTTGCTTGTCGCCAAACACCTTTACCATTTGCCTTGGCACAGGGCTGTGTTCGGAGAAACCATGCTCCCAGTTCCGAGTCATGTTACAATTCATTGGGAGCGGGCTGGGCTGAGGTGGACCCGCCCCAGCCCGGCGCCGCTCCCAGTTTTTTGTAAAAAAGTTACACTTCTGTGGCGGCTGGCGCCATGGTGTATTGCACGGCGCGCGCCGACTCAGGGCTGCCTGCAGGCCGTACTCTGATCGTGCAGAGCTGCAGTCTGCAGATCAATGCAACAAACAAAATGGCCCATAAGTGGGCTTCAGAGACCGGCCCTCCACCTCCATGTGATTTCGGCCCGGCCACGGGCCGATTGGCCGGTGGGCCAATCCGACGCTGGCTGTGGCCTCCCTCTGGAACAGACTCCTTGCCTCTCTGAAACTTGAGGATAACCATCTTCAGTTTCAGTAGCACCTCAAAACCTTCCTCTTTGCTTCTGCCTTTGCTCTTCCTGTCACCTGCTAATCTGTCTGCTTTGGCACTGAGCACCTGGTTACCCTCTGATTTTGGGCCCAGATCCCTGCCCTCCCAGTCACACACCCGCACTGCCTCCTGGCAACCCTTGCATTTGGGTCTGTATCTGCAACCCTACAGTCCCCCCTCCAGCACTTATCAGACACCTGCTGTCTACACCCCATTCTCGCACTTACCACCTGTTGGCTGCACTACTTGTTGTGTTCTATCACCTGTCACGGGCCTAGTAAGATCGTTGTTTTGTCCCCCCCTTGTTTCCCCCTCCCTTGCCTCATCGGGCTCTGAAACACTTGTGTATTCGCGTGATACAAATAAAATATCATATGCACCATATGTTGTGGATGTGGTATTTGGGTATATGGTATGCTTGGATGTGATGTATTTGAGGTTGAATACCGTAGTTTTCAGGTTGAGTTTTTATAGGCAATTATTGTAGCTGTATGTACTATTTGTTTTCTTTACATGAATTTTAAATCAAATTTGCTATTTTTAAAAAATATCTATTTTTATTTGCAAATTTACTGTTCCCTATTTGATACTTCAGCTTTATTTCATTCTGTTCCCAGAATCTGGAAGACAGGGGCCTCTGCCTTCCTTTGCATCTACTTTACAATATGCCATTAGTGTTTCAGGGAGATTGGAAAATCAGGTGTTACTGAATTTACCCCCGATATGTGTCTCCTGTCAGATGATCCTCCCTCCCAATACCACCTTCAGGATCAGGTAGCGGCTGCCTTCCCCATGCCATCTGAAAGGAGGACAATACCGGGGTTTCAGTGATGATTTCACAGGATTCATCACAGATCCTTCTCTGCAAAACTTTGAAAGCACCTACTGAAATATTCTGTGCCTCTGACCAACATTCTTATCATGGCTTCCACTGAGGAAAGCATGGGAGCTCAAGAACCACACACGCAGGAAGTAAAGGATCATAGGGCCTGATTACAAGTTTGGCGGTATTTCGGTGATACATCTGCTGAAATACCACCAAATGGAATTACCGTTCCCACCACTTAATTCCTGTGGATTTAAAGCGGGATTACAAGTGGTAGTAGGTGTTGTAAGTCTCAATTTTTTAGGTTCCATAGGACTTCATGGGGATTTTTTAAGAATTACTGGCAATGGTAATTCCAGTGACTTTGCCGGTTTTTGACGGTCAGGTGGAGGATTTAACTCTAACATTTTGCTGGAGGAAAATCCTCCACCTTACCCCATAGTTGTTGTATGATAGTGCGAGAATGCTAGGGTAATGCAGTGGTGCATTACCACCCTTTTTTCGCATATAGAGGAACTGGTGTGATATATGTCAAGGCGGTAAATAACCAAAGATTGCAAACAAGGCCTGCCCCAACCACATGGCCTGACAAGTCTTCCCTCAATGGCAAAGTTACTGGTTTGTACTGCTGTATTAAGGAAAATTGCCTGCAGAAGGTCATCAATATAACAGGTGCTGGAAAGCAAATCATCTCTCCAGAATCTGCAGGTCATTTTGTAAACTGAAGTATGAACACGAGCAGGCCTGACGCACAACATTCCTTGACTTCTCACCAGCTGCAACTTCAGAAGGTACGCCTGAAGAAATGATATACAAGATGCCAATAGAGAATAGCACAGGAGACAATGACATTTACTAATTCATAGGAGAGCATCAGGACAAATGTATATTCAACACTGGTGGATTTCCCAACATATGTCTGTTGCCAAATATGAAAAGGTGCATAGCAAATTCGAAATGCTACCCTGTGAGCTCAGAGAATTTACCTGGGCCACCAAATGTAGAAAGATCATGGCAACCAGTGGACAATAAGCCAAATAAATAATTGGAGCTATTCATGAGCTCAAAGCAGAGGGACCCGGAAATAACCTGTTGGGATGCATTGCAGCCATGCAAATGGAAAAAAAACAATGGGCCTCATAATGTTGGCGGTTATGATCTTGTAAGTGATTTCAATCCGGCACTTCACCTAAGTCAATGCCTAGCGTGGGATGCACAGCTGAAACCCTTAACTAATTATTTGTGTCTATAAGTTCTTTATTCTGAACGATGTACCACTTATATCATGCCCCTCTCTTTTAACCCCCCCCGGTCACACTGAACCAGGAACCAGGCTGGTTTGCAAAGTTAAAATATTTATTTATGTATTTCACAATATATATATCACACTATTTTTAATGGGCATACAATAATCACCAATGCGGTGATGTCACTCTAAACAATCTCTTTAATCACCAGGAGTAATAATGGGCAAAAACAATACACAGAAATTACTTTTGTGGGTTTGTTCAATCAAATGGCAATGCGATTACTATTTCCCCCTGCACACCCCTCAATCCCCCCAATATGCAATATAAAGAGATAGAAAGAGAGAGAACCGGTTTCGGAATGCAGAACTCAAGCAAATATATCAATCCCAATTTCCCCCAGCAAACACCAGAGAAAAACAGAATTGATTGACAAACTTGTCAAAAATGGTTTTAAAGTTGGCTTTGAATGGAATAGGTAAAACACTAAATCTGGATTAAATTTGCTAAAATTGTTGAAATTCTAATGGGAGCCGCTTTGTATGGTTTCAGACAAACACTAGCAATGATTTGAGAGTAATAGGCAAGTTGAAAACTTAATTTTGAGGTCGGATGCAAAGAAAAGCTATTTTACACGTTTAAGATTTTGCCAAAAACGAAAAATTTGCGGCAAACTTTTCCATGCGCGGTAATCTAAGGATTTGAGAAGTTTAGGATGTTAGCTTCAAGCAGACACTTAAAGTTCGTTTCTAGCATAAAATATGAAGAAGTTATGGACGTTTTCGTGGAGGTCATTTTTTTCAGACAGAGGCAAAATGTAAAACAAGATGCGCTTTTAAAATACAAACAAGGTTTCTTTACACTAGGGATGGACTATGAAGAAATAAACTACATGACAGCACAGCCACCAGACCAGGACGTCTTCGATCAGGTTTTTGCCCGCCGAGACGCTTGCCTTCTTCAGATGAGATATATCAGCGCAAAGATGATTTTAACAATATTATTACAGAAGGACTATAGGATAAGAGAGAGAGTTCAGGCAAGAGAAAAAGGATTTCTAACAATACAGTTCTGGATATAAGACAGATTTGATTTGTATACGGATGACTATGGACAATACATAGGCTAGTGAAATCCTATACTATGGATACTCACTACCAATGTTTTGAATGTAACCGTCAGGGATTCTGGTTCTGGTCAGGGATTCTTTCTGGGACAGACTGCTGGGCACACCGGACTTGTCTGGTTCAGCGATCAGCAAGGCGCTCTGGACACCGCACGCAGGACTGGACATCAAGGCGCTCTGGTCTACACTGCACAGCACAACTGGACTGGATCTGCAATGGCTCTCTGGTCTGCACAGCACAGCACGACACCAGACAGGGTTTAATCTGCCCTTCTGGTTATGACCATAATTTTTTGACAGGCAAGCAGTTACAGCACAGCCTGGCTGCTTCTTTGGTTTCCCCTTTAAGTTTGTGGGATGGGTTCTGGAAGTTAGGCCCAGCTAAAAGTGGTTCAGCTATGCTCTGAGCCTTTCTGCTTGCAAAGTTTCTGTAATCTGGAACAAGGAGTATGAATGGATCTCCTTCAGAGGGCTTTGCCAAAATCAGGATGGTGGGTTTATCTGTGTGTTTTTTGAGTCCTCAGCTGTCTCTATTTATGCATTTGCTAAAGGGGTGGGTATGTTGAATTATCCCAGGTGCACCCCCTAGGTTGTCTATTGGCTAAAGTCTGCTCTCTCCCTTGATTGGAGGAGAAAACAGAGTGTCATCATGATGATGTGGTTTATGAGGCAAAACATCCTCCCCTTTGCCTTTTGCACATAAAATCTATTTTTGATATAATACATGTTTACATGTGTACAATCTTTATACCAATAACATACATTGATCACATCTTTTTTTAAGCAAACCCTCTGCCAATCCTCATTGCGGTGGGATCTTGGGTCTGGATTTGACAAATGTTTGCACTTTTTGTCCAGGACACAATATCTAATTTGTCCAAAATTTGTACATATGTGCGCATGATATCTGGGCATAATCGTATGAAGTTTCATGCTTCTGACATAACTACAATTGCTACAAAACCAGAATTTTCACTGCGCCTTCCCAGAACATCGCACAGAGTTCTGGCTCCTTTTAAAATGTGCAAAAAACAATCACATTAACAATGGAGTTAATTCTATAATTTTTACAAATTCGTACAGTCCTTTATCAGTCTTTTTCAAAAATATGCTTTCTGTGCTTTGTGAATCAACAAAAGTGTCTGAACCCGCCTCCATCTCCATTTTGCAGCTGAAGAGCAATCTCTGCCCTCTACCTTCTGGCAGAGACCACTTTGACACTTTACAATCTGCATATCCTTTCAGCCAAGGAAGGTTCATTGTGCTCCTCCAGCAGAAGCCCAAAATCTCCTCCACTGATTTAATCAACACAAAGGTGTAAGTTCCGGGCCTTGGTGGGAAGCAGGAGAGATGCCTTTTGTTGGGGGAAGCTGGGGGGAACTGGTTTGGTGACTTTGAGTTCAGCTTAAATTCACTGTCAATTTATAACATTTTTCTTGGTTTAAAATAAAACTTGCAATTTTTATTCAGGCAACTAGAACTCTAATTCCAGTCTCTAAACCACTTTTTACTGTGGATATTTTGATGATAGATTCCGCTTTCCATGACATTGTGTGTTCATATTGATTCCTTAAATGAAGTGATGGGCAACACCCAGCAAAGATATTGGATGTTTTGTGGTGTTTTGGACTGGCATTCTGTATTTTCAGCAACCAAGAAAAAAGGGATTTAAGAGCAATTTTGGGGTTTCTTTAAATAAAGCACTGCCTTTCATGCAGTTTCCATTTTTACTTGGTGGGTGCCCAGTGACATGTTTCAGCAGTGGGGTCTCCTTCCACCACTGACAACAGGCAAAGTAGATTTGGCAGCCATCTTTCCGTGTTTCAAAGCACAATTTCCATGGGTTTTGGCACGCATAGGGCTTTTGCGGCCATTTTGACAATTCTTGCACCATCAGCACACACGGATGTTGCAGGGCAGAGCCTAGTGGGTTAAAACATCCTACAAGTCCCCCCTCGTGACTTTTTACCGCCCGTCAAGGGGAAGTCGGGACATTGGGATGTCCAGTTTTCTTTTCTTTCTGGTCCAAGTGGGACCATTCGTCCGCTTCTCCCATCAGTACTGGATCGACAGGTTCTCATCGCCAGTTCCGGATGAGAGTATGGAGCGATACCCCGGGCCCCTTGGAACTTTTCTCCCGGTCCCTGGGTGGACCTCCTTAGTGCTTAGGATCCATAGTTTCAGGTTATAGGATGACAAAAAAGAGCATATTTGTAGACATTTCTCCACCGGTATTCATGTAGTGGGGCAGACGCATACATTTGACATATAATGACAATCATTTCTGTTTGCAATTATTACTAATTATAACAGATGGAATAGTTTTGTAGTTGGAATTTCTAGGGATCTGGAATGTCCCCCTGTGGGTTTTCAGATGAATCCTCTAGTTGCTGCATAGTGTGCGTAGGATGGCAACACTTCAGCTGGTTATTGTGGACCCACTTATCCTCCCCTTCTGCCAAACTGCCTCTGGGGATACAGATTTTGGAGGCGACTGGTGAGATTTTGTCTACAATTTCAAAAGGACCCTGCCAAGAAGGAAGAAATTTGCGCTGTTTGGCCTGGTTCCTTTGGGAATTGTATAAGTAGACCCGGTCTCCTACTTGGTATTCTTTTCTAGTCGTCTTAAGGTCATAGTGCGTCTTCATACTGACTGCAGGTCTTTCTAGATTTCGCTTAGCATAGGCAAAAGCATGTTGAAGGTGTTTTCTCAGATTTTCAACATACTCATGAGCTGTGGAGGCATTGATCAAAGTCTGTTCTGTAGAGCAGATGCTGGGGAAGCACCATCCTTCGTCCAGTCATCAACTCAAACTGTGACATTTTAGTTGCAGAAGAAGGGGTAGATCTGATGGCCATCAGGACAAGAGGTAGTCGAATGTCCCAACTTGGCCCAGAATCTACCAAAAACTTTTTTAATATGCTCACAATTGCCTTGTTGTATCTCTCAACTCCACCACTAGAGGCTAGCCGGCAGGCAATGTGTAGTTTCCTTTTCCCAAGTATCTCCCACATTTTTGTCATCACTTCTCTAGTGAAGTGACTTCCTTGGTCTGACTCGATCCTTTGGGGTAGTCCAAAACACGAGAAGATGTGGTTAATCATCAGGGCAGCTGTTGTTTCTGAATTGCAATTTTGGACCCAGGAGACATTCCACCTATTTAGTGAACAAGCATGTCACCGTCAACATGTACTTGTTCCCCCTAGAGGAGCGAATCACGGACCTGATAAAATCGACTTGTAAATCTGACCAAGGCAGTGTCATCCCCTCTATTGGAGAGGTGCACGGTGTGTGAGGGATGTTGGCTGAAATTGTGCACACACAAGACACCCCTTCAAGTATTGGTCGAGGTCCTGTCCCATGTGTGGCCAGTATGCAACCTCTCTCAAGATTTCAAGTGTCATATGAAACCCCCCATGACCGGCTGTGGCCGCATCATGGGCGTGACTTAGCATCAGGCTTCAGAATGAGGTATGGACCACCCACTGGTAAGGGCCAGCTATCTATGGATCTCCTCACCAACAAACCGTCTTGGATTCGGAACATTTTTGGACATTTCATCAATACTCTGAGGTCCTCTTTCCTTATGTAATCGGTATCCATCAGGGGAAAATTCTCAAAGTCCTCAATGTGTTGATAAAACTTACCAATTATTGGATCACCTTTTTGAGACGTAATCAAACCAGCATCTGGGGTCTCCTTACTCCATTGTGCAGTTGAGAGTTCATTGTGAGAATTTGTCTGGGACCTAGTGATAGCAGTGAACTGGATTTCCCCCAACAGGGACTCAATCTCAAGTAGCCCCCCCTGGATGGCTCTGGTTTTGGCCAGCTGATCAGCTAGGTCATTTCCAGTTTTGTCTGGTCCCTCTACTTTAGAATGACCCTTGATCTTTTTCCAGTAGATGGTCATCCCATTCAAGGTGACCAGATCATCAATATTTTGGATTAATTTCCCATGATTCAATGGTTTGTTATTAGCACATAGCATGCCTCTGGTTTTCCAGTTAACCAGGTTCTCCACAAACCCGTTCCGTACATAATCTGAATCTGTGATTATGACCAGTTCGTGGAGTTGGTGTTGGGCATCAGTGAGGATGGCTTGATGCACAGCCATCAACTCTGCCACTTGACTACTTCGGGGACCAATTATGTACCCAGCAGAGGGTTCTGGGGCATCATTCACCCATGCATTCCCTACACCGGCCACAAGTTCTTTTTCCCCGTTGTTGTCAACATGGTAGGAACATCCATCCACATAGACAGTGGGCATTCCCTCACACTGGTCTTCTTCATAGACTTTGTGTGGGGAATTAAGGTATGCCTCCATGTTGTCCTTGATTTTAAGACTTTTGTCCTCAAGACAGTTTTCTCTGGCACAATCATGCAAGTCAGCCAGACCTTGTGCGAGGGGACTGTTCTTGTTTTGGCCATATCTGACCTCCACAGGAAAGCCTTGCATTGACAGAATCCAGGAAGTAATTCATGAATTACTCACATTTTCTGTGCTCCCCGGCCTCCCCTTCCTGGTCCTCCCTCGCCATCCCACCTCCCAGCCCGCCCCCCACCCCTGATTGGCTGCTGCCAACTGCGTGCCTGGGTCTAGCGACCCATTCATTGCACCTGCTCCCCTTTCTCATCTGAGGAGCAGGTGAGTGTGCCACCGTCCATGACCCCATTTCCATGGTTTTTTGTGTTTAAAAGGTGCCCCAAGCCCTGCGTTGCCCCGTGCTACCCGGCCTCCCCTTCCTGGTCCTCCCTCGCCCTCCCGCCCCCTGAAAGCCCCACCACCCCTGATTGGCTGCTTCCAACTGCGTGCCTGGGTCTAACGACCCGTTCATTGCACCTGCTCCCCTTTCCCATCTGAGGAGCAGGTGAGTGTGCCACCATCCGCGACCCCATTTTCGTGGTTTTTTGTGTTAAAAGGTGCCCCAGGCCCCGCGTTGCCCCATGCTCCACGGCCTCCTCTTCCTGGTTCTCCCTCGCCCTCCCACCTCCCAGCCCGCCCCCCCACCCCTGATTGGCTGCTGCCAACTGCATGCCTGGCTCTAGCGACCCGTTCGTTGCACCTGCTCACCTTTCCCATCTGAGGAGCAGGTGAGTGTGCCACCATCCGCGACCCCATTTCCGTGATTTTCTGTGTTTAAAAGGTGCCCCAGGCCCTGCGTTGCCCTGTGCTCCCCGGCCTCCCCTTCCTGGTCCTCCCTCGCTCTCCCACCTCCCAGCCCTCATTGGTCCCGACAAGAAGATCTGCACTCATTGCCAGTCCTCCCAGGGCAGCCCTCTGCCCGGCAGCCCATCGGCTAAGGACCACTCGGCAAAGGACGGCTCCTACAGCAACGGCACCAGTTCGTATCTGCAGCTATCAGCAGGAGAAGCAAGAAGCCAACAATAAGTAAGTGTGGGAACGGCAGGGCCAGAAGCAGTCACTTCACGCCATGCTACCCAACCACTCATCTAACAAAGCATTACCACTGTAAACTCGTTATATCTGTAATATATTTGCATTTGGAAACTCTGTTCTATACATTTGAGAGTTGCATTTAGAAGTGTTCCCAATAGCCTCTCTGTGGATTTAGAAGTGTTCCCAATAGCCTCTCTGTGAAAGTGAAATTTAGAAGTGTGCCCAATAGACACGTTTTGAAAGGTTAAATCTAGAGGTACATTTAGAAGTTGTATTTAGAAATGTGCCCAATCGCCACTGCGTGAAAGTTGCATTCAGAAGTGTGCCCAAATGCCTCTCTGTGAAAGTTGCATTTAGAAGTGTTCCCAATAGCCTCTCTGTGAAAGTTGCATTTAGAAGTGTGCCCAATAGCCTCTCTGTGAAAGTTGCATTCAGAAGTGTGCCCAATAGCCTCTCTGTGAAAGTGGAATTTAGAAGTGTTCCCAATAGCCTCTCCGTGAAAGTTGCATTTAGAAGTGTGCCCAATAGCCTCTCGGTGAAAAGCCCAATTTAGAAGTGTGCCCAATAGACACGTTGTGAAAAGTTGAATCTAGAAGTACATTTAGAAGTTGTATTTAGAAATGTGCCTAATAGCCTCTCTGTGAAAGATGCATTTAGAAGTGTGCCCAATCACCACTCTGTGAAAGTAGCACTTAGAAGTGTGCCCAATAGCCTCTCTGTGAATTTAGAAGTGGGTCCAACAGACTCTCTGTGAATTTAGAAGTGCACCCAATAGCCTCCCTGTGAATTTAGAAGTGTTCCCAATAGCCTCTCTGTGAAAGTAGCACTTAGAAGTGCGCCCAATAGCCTCTCTGTGAATTTAGAAGTGTTCCCAATAGCCTCTCTGTGAAAGTTGCATTTAGAAGTGGACCCAATAGCCTCTCTGTGAATTTAGAAGTGTGCCCAATAGCCTTCCTGTGAATTTAGAAGTGTTCCCAATAGCCTCTCTGTGAAAGTTGCGTTTAGATGTGTACCCAATAGCCTCTCTGTGAATTTAGAAGTGCGCCCAATTGCCTCTCTGTGAATTTAGAAGTGTTCCCAATAGCCTCTCTGTGAAAGTAGCACTTAGAAGTGTGCCCAATAGCCTCCCTGTGAATTTAGAAGTGTGCCCAATAGCCTCTCTGTGAATTTAGAAGTGTTCCCAATAGTCACTCTGTGAAAAGTGGAATTTAGAAGTGTGCCCAAATAGCCTCTCTGTGAAAGTTGCACCTAGAAGTGTGCCCAATAGCATCCCTGTGAATCTCGAAGTGTGCCCAATAGCCTCTCTGTGAAAAGCTGAATTTAGAAGTGTGAAAGCTGAATTTAGAAGAGTGCCCAATAGACACGTTGTGAAAAAGTTGAATTTAGAAGTACAATTAGAAGTTGTATTTAGAAATGTGCCTAATAGCCTCTGTGTGAAAGCTCAATTTAGAAATGTGCCCAATAGCTTCTCTGTGAAATATCATAATCGTCTAATACCTTGCTGGGTTGAATTGACTAATCTCCCTAATAACCTCTCTGGGCAAAGCTGAGTTAGATACATCCTTAATATCCTCCCTGTACAAATTTGAAATGAGAGAAGTGCGCCTACCTGCACAAAGTTGAGTTATATTCATGCCTAATACCCCCTATATAAAGTTGAATTGAGAGAAGTGCACCTATTAGCTTACCTAATTGAACCAACTAGTGTCCAAAATAGTCTCTCTGTGCTTAGTTCAATTTAGAAGTGTGCACGACACCATTGAGGCGAAGAAGCGTGCATAAATATCCTAATTAATCCTTTTAATATACCTAATAGTATATCTGTGTCATGTAGAATCTAGAACTGTGCCTAATAATCTAATATCCCCTCTATACAAAGTTGAATCTAAAGTTAGACCTAATATCATCTCTGTGTACAGTTGATCCTAGAAGTGTACCTAATAGTACCTAAATCCACCTAAAAGCCAGTACCAGGCATGAGTGCACCCACAATCCCACAGTTTGTCAGAAACGACCGCCGTGGACCGCCCCCACTTCCCGATCTGCCTTCCCTCCCGTCCCCCCTTCCCAAATCACCCCACCCTCCTTCGCACTCCCTGCCATTCCTCTCTTCAAACACCAACCCAGAGGGGCACAATGGTGAGCCAACCACCCTAAGACCACTCCTCCCCTGAACCCCACCACCGACCAGCCAACGTTAACCATGCCTGCTCCCCTCACTATCATTCCTGGCACACCCCACCCTGCAAGCTTCCACTCGCCGCCTTGCCCTCAAACCCCCGCCACCTTCCTCCCCGACCGCATCCTTCCCTGCATCATTCCCCTCCCTAAAAACTGCACACCTAGCCCTTTCAAGAACCGAAGCTGCATCCCTCTCCCCCTTCGATCCCCCTACCCTCTCTCACACTCCAATTGCAACAAAGAAAGTAAAGAGGAAACGTACCTGGTCCCCCACAATCTCTCAGCACTCTTTGCCTCCCTTGTCTCGACCTACCACCTCATTCCCCCACTCTCCTCCTTCCCCCGTGGCTTCACCCCTCCTGAAACCCCTCTCCCTCGATTTCTCATCAACTGCAACCGAAACTCCTAACCGCCCACTCCCCGCCTTTGAATTCCCGAGCCAGATGGGATCGTCCTAACACACGCAGCCACCCAATCCCGCCCGAAGCCCGCCAATACTTCTGCTCCCCCACTATTCCCATCGATCATCACCGACCCTCCCCCTCTCCCTTTCCAGCCTCCACTCTCTCCGCCACCTCACTCGTCCGCTCCAGCTCAGAGGGCAACCTCACCTGCCGATGTGAACTGCATCCTATTTAATGCCCGAGCCGTAGCAAAAAACAGACATTGCATCTTTGACCTCCTCGCCTCTGACAAACCAGACCTGGTCTTCATATGCGAAACTTGGTTCTCTGACGATTTCACCCCAATCGCTAATGAAGACTTCCCCCCTGACTACTCCCTCATCCCACTGAACCGTCCCTCCAGAGGAGGGGGAGTAGCATTCGTCTTCAAGTCTCTCTTCCACGTCTCAATCATCGACAACCAACCTTCCATTCCTTCCTGCGAATCTCTCCTCGTTAAACTATCCCTCTCTCGTACACAGTTTCCTAATAATCTACAGGCCCCCTGGCTTCGATAGGCAATTCGCAAACAACCTCTGCGACTCCATTGCCACCCTTCAACTAAACCATCCCAACCTCACCCTTCTTGGAGACTTCAACATATGGCTCGACATCCCCACCAACCCTATGACACACTCTCTGGTTGACGGTTTAGACGCAATTAACCTCCAATCCCACATAAATGGCCCGACTCACTATAAAGGACACACTCTTGATGCCATCTTTAGGTCCAACACCCAGATTCATCTGAACCCCCCCACCCCTATCATCTGGTCCGATCACTTCATTCTCTCATTCGCCATTCGCTCACCCGCCCCCTTCCCCGTACTTGAATCTGAACCTCCGAGTCTACGCAAATGCTGGAAAAAACTAATTATCGTCCCTGACCTAGCCGACGCGCTTATCAAGTTTCCACCGCCTACTTGCCAACTCAGTAAACTAACCCCTGATGCCTTTGACTCATGGGTCAACGCATCTCTGATGCGGCTCACACCCCCTTGTAAACCATCAACCCGCCGTGGCCTCTTCCCCAAATGGTTTACCCCCGAGTTGAAGACCACTAAACAACTATATAAATACCTAGAACGCAAATGGCAGAAAGACAAAACCCAGGAGAGCAGGGCCACCTTGGCCCGACACCTCTATCAGTACAAGGCCGAAATCCGGAAAGCAAAAAAAGCCCAATACAACTCCCGAATCCTAAACTGCAAAAACCAGAGCAAAGAACTACACAAAATCATCTCTGAATTCACCAAACCGGCTTGCACCACAACCGTCCCAACCCCCTCACAATCACTATGTGCCTCACTCTCCCTCCACTTTTACACCACAGCTCTCGAAAGAACAAATACTCTAACTACCAAACTGGCGCTCTTACATCCACCAGGCAATACTCCCCCCTATACCGACCTGCCCACCAGCTGCAACCAATACGCAACCAACGTTCGAATCCTTTAGTCCAATATCACCAGAGCAATTTCTCAAACTTCTCTCTGCCCTTAAACCATCTGGCTCTCCGCTAGACCCTTGCCCAGCAACAACCCTCAAAGAAATGTTCACCTCCACCTCCGCAGGAGAACACGCAAGATCCATCATAAATACCTCCCTTTCCTCTGGTATCTTTCCTGAGGCATTCAAAACAGTCCATGTCAAACCTCTGATTAAAAAAACCCTCCCTCGACCCTCTTGAGCCCAAAAACTACCGCCCCATCTCAAACACCAGGTTCCTTGCCAAACTCATTGACCGAACCGCCTACTCCCAACTAAATGCCTTTGTCGAAGCCAACAATCTCCTAGACCCCGTACAATCAGGTTTCAGAGCCCGTCACAGAACTGAAACCACCCTAACCTCTATCTGGGATGACCTTAAAATGACAGCAGACTCCGCGGGATGCACCGCACTAATCCTTCTTGACCTATCTGCCGCCTTTGACACAATCAATCACTCAATCCTCCTCGACCACCTCCACTCCCTAGGAATTAGTGGAACCGCTCTTAAATGGATAGCTTCATTCCTCAAAGACAGGTACCAAATAAAAATACTCCCCGCATATACCTCCCAAGCCCGACCGGTCGATACGGGAGTCCCACAAGGAGCATGCCTATCCGCCCTCCTGTTCAATCTCTACTTGATCACCCTCGCACCAATAATCTGTCCCCACAACATCCTGTGTTACAACTACGCAGACGACACTCAACTAATTCTAAAACTCCTGAACTCAAAACCCAACTCCCGACCTGACCTGGATTCCTGCCTCCTTGACATAGATCTCTGGATGACCCAAAGCCACCTCTTATTAAACCCCTCCAAAACGGAAATCATGGTTTGTGGCAACTCTGATCTTCTTCCGCACCCACTACCCTGGCCACCCGCCATGAGCAACTCACCGACCCCCTCCAACTCAGTGAAAAATCTTGGATGTACCCTTGACTCTGACCTAACTCTCGCCAAGTCAACAACGTCTAAAAGTCCTGCCACTACCACCTTAAAACCCTTAGGCGCATCTTTCCATATCTCTCCTTTCCCAACAGACTGTCCGTGGTCCAAGCAATCGTTATATCAAGACTGGACTACGCAAACCCCCTATACCTCAGAATCCACGCCTACCAACTGAATAAACTCCAAAGGGCACAAAATGCAGCAGCCAAAATGCTACTTGCGCTCGGCCCAAGAGACCACAGCTCCCCAGCCCTTAAAATGCTGCACTGGCTTACTGTAGCACGAAGGGTGACTTTCAAAACCTTATGCATCTCCCACCGAGCACTGCATAAAACCGGACCTCAATATCTTCAAGACAAGCTAAAACCCTATCACCCCCCACGCACCCTAAGATCAAGCTCAGCCGCCCTCCTAGTCATACCTAAGACAAATGCAGTCAGATTAGGCGGATCATCATTCTCAGCCTTGGCCCCCACCCTATGGAACTCACTCCCACCCCACATCCGCCTAATTGAGGATTTAATGTCTTTCCGCAAACTGCTGAAAACCTGGCTCTTCCCCTAAAACCAACCAATACAAGACTAACCCAAACAGACTAACAGCATTTCAATGACACAAACCCAAAAAACTACCTGATGCGAGAAATTGACAGCTAGTAAACCCCTAACATAAACTAAAAGGACAATCAGAAGTATCCGAATAAAATAGATCAAAACAATGAAGTGGTTAATAAGAATAAATCGTACGGAAACAGTAAAGAGACTTATAACTCCTGAAATAGACATAATGCATGGGGAGTGAATAAAATGAATGGCGTGGGTGAAATAGTTTGAATAGATGAAGCATGTGGACCAGATGAATGCGCTGAGTGAAAGAATGCACGAGTGGAAGAACAGATTACTATATAATTTAAATGAGTGTACAAATCGAATGAATATCGAAATTGGATGAGTGTATAGAATGGATGATCATGTTGAGCGGTTGGGTGTGTAGAGCGGATGAGTGCATAAAGCGGCTGATTAAATAGAGTGCCTGAGTGCATAGAGCACCTGAGTGCATAGAGCGCCTGGGTGCATAGAGCGCCTGGGTGCATAGAGCGCATGAGTGTACAGAGCGCAGGAGTGTTACGGAGCGTAGGCGTGTACGGAGCAGAGGAGTGTATCCGGCGCAGAGGAGTGTATCCGGCGCAGAGGAGTGTATCCGGCGCAGAGGAGTGTATCCGGCGCGGAGGAGTGTATCCGGAGCGGAGGAGTGTATCCGGAGCGGAGGAGTGTATCCGGAGCGGAGGAGTGTATCCGGAGCGGAGGAGTGTATCCGGAGCGGAGGAGTGTATCCGGAGCGGAGGAGTGTATCCGGAGCGGAGGAGTGTACGGAGCGGATGGGTGTACGGAGCGGATGGGTGGACAGAGCTGAAGTGTGTAGAGAGCAGACGAATAGATAGAACACGATTACTGCGCAGTAGCGAATTACTTTATAAGGCCGATGGGTGCATATTGCTGTTGAATGTGGGGGGCGGATGAGTGCAGGGTGTGGATGAGTGCGGGGGAGGATGAGTGCGGAAGGCAGATGAGTGTGGAGGACGGATGAGTGCGGAGGGCAGATGAGTGCAGAGGACGGATGAGTGCGGAGGGCGGATGCGCATGGAGAGCCGGTGAGTTCGGGGAGCGGGTGAATGCGGGGAGCATGTGACTGCGTAGGATGGATGAATGTGTGGAACAGTTGAAGGTATGGTGCATACGTGGGGATAAAGCGGACAAATTCCTAGAGCAGAGGAGTTACATAGGCCGGATGCGTGCGCAGAACGGATAATCATGTAGAACGGATGAGTGCGGAATGCATGCAGAGCTAATAAGTGCGTAGAACGGGTGAGTGCGGGGAACTGATTGATCAGCGAAACAGGATGGATGAGCTGACCAGAAGAATGTATAGAATGGAGGGCTGCATAGATCAGACTAGTATGTAGGGCCAACAAGTACATAGAGCAGACGAGTGCATATGAGCGAAAGAGCGCTTATGAAAAAAAAAAAAGAGATGCGTAGAAGGGGATGAGCACGTAGAAGGGAAAGAACGCGTAAAACGGGAAGAATGCATAGAAGGGGATGAATGCGTAGAGGGGCTGAGTGCGTAGAGGGGCTGAGTGCGTAGAGGGGGCGAGTGCATAGAGGGGGCGAGTGCGCAAAACAGATGAATGCATAGTGCATGCGTGGGGCAGACTGGAGCGGGCGGGGCTTACTGGAGCGCTTGAGTGCGTCGAGTTAACCGGAGTGTGTGGAGCAGATTGTGATACATGGAGTGGACAGGTGTGCATGGAACGGACTGGAGCACATTGAATTGCGTGGTGTATATAGTAAATAGTATGGTTTAGAATGCAGAGAACCCCTTGAAAGTGCATACAACCCATCATATCACACCACCACACTTACTCTCCCCTCTACACCACCACTCAACTAGAACACAGAGATACTGTGACACCATTCGGTATAACTGTTCTCATACCAACATCCGCCGCATACTACACATTACTCTAAGTAAAACACTGTTGGTTACACCCCCCCCAGCCAGGCGTTCTCCTCAGGCCTAACGCAGCCACAACTCAGTCTGGATAAATCCTGCCAGGCCAAACACATACTCCTGATCTCTCAACCACCACACCTACAGCTAAGAAGCAGCTATTACACGAATACCGCACCAGCTGCACACATACCCGGTGCTCACACGCACCTTGAATCTCTCTACTCTCTCTACTGACCTGAACTTCGGTTCCCAAGGGAGTTCAACCTACCAGCGCCTTCAGACCATACCAATGGTATATAAGGCGCTATATAAATGCAAAATAACAATAACAACTTCGAAGATATTGCAGAGGCTGGTGTGGAGTCTCCACCATGATGTGTTCCCCCTGGATAAACGGGCGGTAATTCTTCAATGCCCACACCATTGCCAGGATTGCTTTCTCACAATCATTGAATTTTTCCTCCACCGAGGATGAAGTTTTACTGGCATAGGAGATTACTTTATTGACCTTGTCATGCTTTTGATATAATACTGCAGTCAAGCATGTATTTGAGAATCCTGTCTCCAAGAAGAACTCCTTGTTTTTGACAGGGTAAGCTAAGCGAGGGACTTGTGAGAAGCTTCTTTTGAGTTGTCTTACTGCCACTTGACCCCTCCTTCAAAAGATGGATCAGGGATCTTGTGATTTCTGCGTAGTCCTCAATTAACTTTCTGCTGTAATTAGTTAGTCCAAGGAGGCTCCTTAGTTCCCACAGAGTTGTGGGGTTGTTTAATTTCTGGAGTGCTTCCACTTTCTTTTCCTGGGGACAGAGACCCTGAGGAGTAATCTCATGCCCCAAGAAATTGACACGGGTTCTGCACCGCTGTGCCTTTTGAAAGGAGAGTTTTGGTCCGGCAGCCCTCAACTGTGTCAGAACATAATGGATCTCCGCTATGTGTTCCTCCACAGTTGAGCTTTTGACTAAACATCATCTACATAGGCCAGGTTACCCCTCTCACCCAGGTCGGGCATGGCCTTATGTAGAAAAATGTTAAATTCATTACCGGAGTTGATGTATCCGAAGGGAGTCTGGGTCCATGTGTACTGCTGCCCCCCGAAGGTGAAAGTCAGCTTGTATTGGTCCTCCCTACTGACAGGTACAGTCCAGTACCCATTGGTCAGGTCTATTGCAGTGAATACCTGTGACCCCTGGATCTGGGCCAGCACTTGGTCAATGTAGGGAAGAGGCCATCGGAAAGTATGGACCCGTTTGTTGAGCTCCCTAAGGTCAGCAGAGAGTCTCCACTGGCCGTTTGGTTTCAAAATCCCCAGCACCGGATTATTGAAGGTGCTGTGGACGGGACGAATTATCCTACGGGACTCAAGGTTCTTAATTATTTCAGTAAGGGACTCCATTGATGCGAGAGGCAAGCGATATTGCTTCACAAATACTGGAGTCATGCCAGGGTCCGTGAGAATTGTTGTTGTGTGGATGTCGGTGCGACCACAGTCATGCGTCCACCGCAAAAAGATCTTGAAAATCTAAGAAAACTTGTTTCCATTTTTGCTTTTCCTCCAGCGCCTCACAGGAATCAGCTAGATTGACTCTCTCTTCAACCATCTGCCTGAAGCCTGGAAAGACTTCCGGTTTTGCTATCTCAGCGGCCTCCTCCAGTTGGGTGGAGAAGTCCCTGGTCAAAGTGCTGATTTGGAATGGTGGCTTCAGGTGGGGAAGGCAGTCCTCGCGGACTTGGAATATCACCTCATCCCTCCTGAAGTCACAGGTCACATCTTCCTTACCATAAGGGCAGGAAGTGTACACCAGGAAATTCCCCCCATGCCGGGTGAAGATCCTGCCTGGTGTTGCGTCATCATCACTATCACTGTCAAAACAGTCCTTGGGGATCGGTCCTAACAGTTCATTACCTAACTCTATGGAAAAATGTCAGTCATCAACCGCCATTCCAATAATGGTGCCCGCGGCTACAGGGTTACTCTTTAAGTCACTGTTATCCACCTCTATTGGAATGGTGTCATGTTCTATATTGACTAGTAGTGTCGGGGTTACCCCCACCCCTTGCTGATGGAAGTGAGCATTAAAATGAATATAGGTGTTAGGGTTTTTCAATTTCTGTCCTCTTTTAACTTTCACTTCCAGTGAGAATTGTCGGGTCCGTTCTGGGATGGTGACTTCCTCTCCAATCTGAATTTCAACTGCATAAGACAGCAGTTGAGCTGACCTAAATGCTTTCTCTGGGTCATCAAATTCCACGGGATTACCCGCTAATCGGGACCAAGCTTTGAAGTTTATTAGGTCCAAACTAATGGCAAAGTGATTGAGAATGTCACTGCCTAAGTAAAATGCGGCAGGAACATCTTGCACGACCCAACAATTATGGACATGCTCTTGTTGCCTATGTAAATTTTGAGCATACACCTGCTAGGCAGGAAATGTTTAGAATTGGGTGTTTCCAGGTCCATTTCCCATTTGTCTATCAGTTTAAATGTGGGAATGGCTGGTTCTTTTAGGAGTTTGCGGAACATGGCTTCGCTGATGAAGCTCTTACCGTTGTTCACAAACACTCGGGTGAGAACAGAGTCCTTCCCTTCATTTAACTGAATAGGGATGAACAACTGCTCTCCAATTTTCTGAATATCAGCCAGGCTTTGAGCTGTTATCTCCTCTTTCTTGACTATAGGAGTGGGATTTTCCGATTGTGAATTTGTAAAGAATTTCAGAGTGTTTCCTTCCAGTGTGGAATGCCACCTTAAACTGGAAGGAAGGGTGATTTGCAGAAATAGAGAGGACTCCCCATCACCAGTTTGTTGTCCCACTGCTATTACTGTCATGTCTGGGATTTGATTATTCTGGAAGTGAAATTCTATTTGGTCAGGTTTTTGTTCAACCATGTGGCAGGTGCTGTTTAAACTAACATGGTTGACACTCTGTTTCAATTTTATTGGTCGGCTAGTCTGGGTCCAGAGGACCTTGTTTACACAATCTATGTAAAACAAGGGGTGCCCTCTGAAGTCACAACTATGACCGGGTGCTTCACCTTGTGTCGCCCAATTTTAATGTCAAAATCCGCAGTTCCCTCTATGGGAATTTCCTTCCCGTTGAAGTTCTGAAGTTGTCCAGGAAGAGGGGTGAGAGAAATTTGGTATTTCTCCCCCCTTCCCGAATTCAGTTGATCAAAGGCCCTTTTTGACAGAAGGGTAGCTTGGGATCCAGTGTCCACCAGTGCCAAAATTGTACACTGCCCCTGTATTTGGACCGGGGTATAGAATCTTCCCTCCTTCTCCTCAAGGGGGCAAAAATAATGTACATTTTTGGACAACTGGTGGGATAGTTTCTTGGTTTTGGACACTGACAGGAAGGTGATTTGGGCAGGAGTCTTTTTGGAGTCTTGGGAATCTGAAAGAAAAAGGTGACAGCTAGATATGGGGGAAGATTTGGGTTCCCCTGGTTCTGATTCTGGGCCACCCTCCCCCCCTTTTTGGAGGCAGTCACCCGGATGGGTTTGAACCAGGGGATTTTCATGCTGATGATTCTGGGGTTTGATGATGGGCGGTGCTAACTCGGTCCCCACATCTACCCAGTCTGGATTTGGATCCTTTGGGACTCATTTTTCTTTGGGAGGAGTTCCCCCATCTCTGAAGGAGAAGATCCTTTTCCCAGGATCCTCTGAGGATCCCTCTCCTTCAAACTGGAAGAATTGTACCTCCTCCTCAAAATGGGTCTTTTTGGGCTCTTTATTTCTCCTACCCCACTCTCTGCTCCTTGGTTTGCTGACTGTCGGGTGCAGGAGATTTTGGTTCCGGTTCCTGGGTTTCCAGGGGCTTTTTACAAGTGGGGAAGGAAGCTTCCTCCAAGGTTTTACACCCCCTTTCCCCTTGTGCCTCCTCCCTGGGAACCGGTGGGTTGTCGGGGCTCTTACCCCGTCATTGCTCTGGAGCACCAGGTCCTGGATTTGAGGCATTCTGTGCGCCATGCTCATCTGAGGGTTCTGTTGAGCCCTCAGCATGCGACCCAGATCCTGTGCCATGTTTGGACCTGGTGCTCTAGTTGGGACACCCGCTCTGGCTGGTACGGTGTCCTCATGTCTCCCCTGGGCTGATCTCGGGAAGGGTAGCTATCCCTTCTCCCAAAATACCCCGGGTTAGGAAAGTTTGGGTACCCCTCCCCCTTGGCCTCCCCTCTCCTGGATTGGGTTGTCTCGGCTCAGGAAAGTGTGGAAGGAAGAATGGATTGTTTTGGGGGTTAACATTTGGAAGGTATCTTGGGAAGAAATTCTGTCCAGTATTTGGGGGATTACTGCCCTCCTGGGTGAAGTGAGGAGGGAAGTTCCCTGGGTTAGCTGCTGTCTGGTTAGATCCCCCCCTTGGGCTGGAGGAGTCCACACATAACCCCGGATGGGTCTATTGCCCTTGTAGCGCGGGCTGATGTAGTCAGGGGAGCTAGGGGTCCCATTGGTGGGGTTGCCTCCCTGGCTCCCTGTTTGTGATTGGCCCGAGGACCTTCTGGGTTTGGGGTTGCTTTGATTCTGTGTGGGCAGGTTTTTAGGCCCCCCCATCTCTAAATCTAAAATGGGGGCAACCTTCACCTCCGCCACTTTAGCAGCAGCAGGGGTGTTGGTTATTTTGGGGCTTTTGGGATTATTTTTATTGTCCACTGGCTTGTGCACCTCAAAAATGTATGTGGTGTGTTCAATGACCCAGTCTAGTGATCTTTTCTTGTGAATGTAGCTCACTAGCTGGGTCATGATGTACTTAGGGAGAGCATGGAAGAAAGCATTTACAAACTCTTTGCTGTCAGTGTGCACCCTTCTAGTGCTCTGCGCAAAGTCACGTTTCAACTCTTGAACAAATTCTTGTTGGGCCTGATCTTCTCCACATTGCAAGTTATAGGCTGCCTTGCGAGCCACTTGAGGATTCCTGTGCACAGAAAAATGCTTCAAGATAGCTGCCCTATAGGTGGACCATCTGGAATGATTCTGATCCTCCAGCCCCGCAAAGAAACTGGAGTACTCGGGAGAGAAGGTCCACTTTGCATATTGAATACAGGTTTGCCTGTCCTTTAAATGGAAAGTTTCCATCATTTGTTCAAATAGCTCAGGGTGCTCCCAAACTGAATATTTCGCATCTTATGATAGGGCATGATGACGCTCGTAATGGCCTTAATTTGTTTTAGGGGATCCCTGAGCAAGGCCCTCTTGACCTTGTTGGCTTTCTTGGTTCGGGTGACCCTGGTCCACTCAGGCACTGCTACCAGAGGTGCCTGTCTGGTCTTGTAGGCTCTCCCGGATTCTGCGAGCTTGGGAATGGCTGGCCGAATGTGGGGGCCTCGTTTCTTGAGTCCTGTGGCACTCAGAGGAGTCTTCTGATTCCTCCTTGCTCCTAGGATTTGCTGAGTACCCCCTCCCCCACCCACCCACTGCCCTAGCTGGGCAGATGTTTTCAGGATGCCTTTAGTGAGCCTACTCTCATGGAGATCCCCACTACATTTTACCATTGGGTCGCTGGGTAAATGGTATTTTTGAGGATCCATTTCTCTGACCCTCCCCTCATTGGAGTCTCCCTGATCAGAGAAGATGGCCCTAGCACTTGGGAACCCATACGCAGATGCCCGCCCATCCATTCCTGGGAGG
This sequence comes from Ambystoma mexicanum, assembly GCF_040938575.1. Lineage (NCBI taxonomy): Eukaryota > Metazoa > Chordata > Amphibia > Caudata > Ambystomatidae > Ambystoma > Ambystoma mexicanum. The sequence goes on from NC_090924.1 coordinate 896,204,122, forward strand.
TGCTGATCTATAAGCCCCATGTTCCTCATTGGATTGAAGTCTGCCATCCTCGTGGCCCTTGGCTCCTGTGTGCCAGTGGACATGGGGGTGGCAGAGTCCATGTAGTGTAAGAGATGAAGGCCTCAGGTACTAGGGTTCCTGAGGTTATGCTCAGGTGTTTTCCTCTCCCAGCAGTCCTCATCTCTCTCAGCCCCTGCTCCCTGTTGCCATGCAAGAACCTGACCTTTTTGTTCTTCTATCAAGGCCTTACTAGTCTCTATCAGTTGTTCCTGCATAGCTACCTGTCTGTGGAACCTATCATTGTCTCTCTGTGCTTCCTGTGTCATTTTAGAGTACTGGGCCAGTTTTTGCTGCAGGGGGGTTACCTCCTGAGTCCTGTTCTTACTGGCCTGATCCTTCCTTGCTAGAGCATCTTCCATCCTCCTGGAGTGCTCTAACAGTTTTGTGCAATCTTTTTGGAGCTCACCCAGTCCCTGGAGGGCCAGGTGATTTTCTTCAATTTTATCTTTTAAATAACTGACCTCCTGGCCTAAGGTGTCCCTTTCCTGAACAAGAGTACCCCTCTGTGCAGCCAGGTCGTCCCTTTGTTTTTGGAGTGCACCAGCTTTCTGGCGCTCCTCATCGAATTCTGTTTGGGTGTCAAGGTCTTTGAGAATTAATTTATTATGTTCTTCTTTTTCTTGGTCTAGGCGGTTTTGCAGGGTGACTACCTGCTCTGTGCATGCTTTATTAAAATGTATTTGCTGTTCCAGCTTTTTCTGGCTCTGTAGTAGTCCAAAATTTCTTGGCACTCCTTCTGCAGCGCCAGTACTTTGGTATCCTGCTCTACCTGCTCCTGCTGCAGGATATCCCTATCTTCTTTTATTTTTATCAGGTATTGCCTGGTTTCATTTTCTGATTCATGGCTCTTTTATATCCTTTGCTTTGCAGAGTCCAGATCAGTTTGGGCTTTTTCTAGTGATTGTAGTTGATTGTTTGTCAGATCCAGGTTTTCAGCATATTTGTCCTGTATTGCTCCAATGTGGAGGTACAGATATGCTGCTATTTTGGCAATCTTACTTTGCTCTTCTTTTACCTTGGGGGCCACGCACAGTTCACTCAGTGCCATATGTAATGGCCCCTGATCCTGCCATATATTTAATCCTGTTGCAGTGGCCTGTTCTTTGATTTCCTGCAACCACACATTCTGATCCTGCTCTGTCCATTCACCCCTGGCAAATAGTTTGTGCAGTAGGTGTTCTTTTGCCATATTGATTTCTACCAAGGTCGCCATTCTGGAAATATTAATTTCCTTTCTGACTTACAGGAGATATTTTATTTTTGCAAAACAGACTAAATTCCTTAGAGCGCTCCTATTGAGGGGTGCTTTTCACAGTGTAACACAGCGTGGTAGCCCAACAGGGTTTATGTACCCTGTCAGTTAGCACGCGGTATTAGACTGTCACAAGTGGTATGTCTAATTCAGAAATCCCGGCACGAGCCCCCAATCTTGTAAGTGATTTCAATCCGCCACTTCCCCTAAATCAATGCTTAGCGTGGGATGCACAGCTGAAACCCTTAATTAATTATTTGTGTCTATAAGTTCTTTATTCTGAACCATGTAACACTTATATCACACCCCTCTCTTTTAACCCCCATGGTCACACTGAACCAGGAACCAGGCTGGCTTGCAAAGTTAAAATATTTATTTATGTATTTCACAATATATACATATCACACTATTTTTAATTGGCATACAATAATCACCAATGGGGTGATGTCACTCTAAACAATCTCTTTAATCACCAGGAGTAATAATGGGCAAAAACAATACACAGGAATTACTTTTGTGGGTTTGTTCAATCAAATGGCAATGTGATTACTATTTCCCCCTGCACACCCCTCAATCCGCCCAATATGCAATATAAAGAGATAGAAAGAGAGAGAACAGGTTGCAGAACTCAAGCAAATATATCAGTCCCAATTTCCCCCCAGCAAACACCAGAGAAAAACAGAATTGATTGCAAACTTGTCAAACATGGTTTTAAAGTTGGCTTTGAATGGAATAGGTAAACACTAAATCTGGATTAAATTTGCTAAAATTGTTGAAATTCTATGGTTGTATGGTTTCAGACAAACACTAGCAATGATTTGAGAGTATAGGCAAGTTGAAAACTTAATTTTGAGGTCCGATGCAATGAAAAGCTATTTTACACGTTTAAGATTTTGCCAAAATGAAAAATGTGTGGCAAGCTTTTCCGAGCGTGGTAATCGCGGTCGCGGAGAACTATAAGGAGTTGAGATGCGGTTTTGGGTTCTTGAGAAAGCTTAGGGTGTTAGCTACAAGCAGACCCAGAGGCCCTGTACGGAGGGCTCCAGAAAACACCAGAAGATATGCAGAGAAAAGGACCACATTGGGAACAGGACTGCTACGCCCCACCCGGACAGAGCCTCCCAAGGACACAGCAATAGAGGAGTGACCGCGGAGAGCACACTAGCGAAGGACTATTTGCACGGTAAGGAAGCAACCCCCCCCCCCAATCCCCCCCCCCCCCCCCCCCCCCCCCCCCCTCTGAGGTACGCCGAAGGCTCAAAGACACATGGGGCATAGGGGACAACACACACGGAGCACAGTGGGATTGTCACAGGTGGCGGAAGCCCCCGTCCCCCTAAACAAGATTGGCAAGGGAAACTTAAATGAGGCCAATATAGTAAGGCCCGCAGGAGAAAGAAACAGTGGGGACCTTCACAAGCATTAGCCACTCCAGACACCGCAAACACCGGAGACAGACTAGTAATAAAAAAGATCATGAACGGAGGCAATTGAGCATAAGGATACCACACTCAATAGAACAGAAAGTCTAGAGTGGGCCACTCTCCCAAAGCAACGCCAGGCAGAAACTAGCACGGCACTTCTAGGCTCTAGGAGCAAGATAGGAGGTAAACCATGCACCACCACACACAGGAAAAACCATTGCCATATTCCTCACCAAGGACCGCACTCGCTGAGCACGGTGGGCAAAGGCACCAAATCCAGCGGAGCACACATGTCCAAATCCAGGGGCAAGCGGCTCTAGCAACAACTGCCAAGGCAAAGCAGGACCATAACTTGGTGAATCTCTGGGAGGTGGATTCAGGCTCTAATCTGAAACCCAATACCCAAAAAGAGAAAGAAGAATAACCACATAATTTTCCGGGGAACGACGACATGACAACTAAAGATGACATAAAGTCCTAGTTTATGGAACTGCAAGACAAGTTTATGACCACAGTGCAATCACAATTCCAAAACATGAAAGGAGAAATGAAACAGGAGATACAAGACTTAAAGACAGACATAGGGAACCTCAAAGAAAGAACGGATACACTAGAGAGAACTGTCCAGAACCTAGACGAGGAAACATAACAATACACGGAAGCGCAAGAACGCCTAGCCTGACTCTCTCAAGAATTGGAGATCCAATGTGAAGACCTAGAAAACTGTTTGCAGAGGTCCAACATAAGAATAAAAAATATGGCAGAGTCGGTGGAAGACAAGGACCTACGAACGGCAGTCCAACAAGTGTTCCAACACATCCTGGCAGATGGGTCGGAAGAAGAAATTCAGATCGACAGAATTCACAGGGTGGGTCCTCGTAGATAGGGAGAGCCCGGGACCCGCCCAAGAGACGTCCTAGTGGCAATGACACGGTACTCAGAGAAGGAAAAAATTCTCAGGAAGGCCAGGTCAATAGATCACATGAGGATGAATGGCACAGAGATACTCCTATACCAAGACCTAGCACAGTCCACACTCCAGAAGCGCAGAGACATGGGACCCGTCACGAAAGAGCTTGCAGAGCGGCAAATCCGATATAAGTCGACATTCCCCTTTGGCCTTTTATTCACATGGGACAGGAAACAACAGAGGGTTACCACATGTGAGGAAGGACTGAGGATAATGAATATGCAGGCGCCTGAGAGTAAGCAATCCACAGGCAGAGAGAACACCCAAGAAAGGAGAAACCCATAGGGGTGGCAGACGGTCACTAAGAGAAATAGCCGCCCGGCACACAACGTGGAATCGGACAATCACCCACTCCACGCCTCACATGGAAGAACACCAGGTAGAAGACATAAAAGTGAGAAGATACAGAAGAGGACCTAAGACCGCATAATAGCTGCGGCTTGAGAAGGGAAAGGTTGAGGGAATCCAAAGACCACAATTGGGGTTTAGAACTCCCCACGCACCTGTTACACCTGAGTGTTGTGAGGGCATGGCGCAAAGGCTTTGCGCCTGAGCGATCATAGGGCCCAGCGCCCTCCTCAGGGAAGTTTTGGGGGGAGTGAAGGAGGGCAGGAGGAAGGAAGTTATGGGGCAGCTACAAGAGGAAGAAGGGGAAACCACCAGCATCCAGGGACATCGAATCGACCCGACCCGAAAGAGACAGGGGACATTGAAGGAACCAGACATGCAAGGAGGAGAATGGGGCTGAAAATCCTAACTTACGATGTCAGAGGCTTGAACTCCCCAGTCAAAAGGAAAAAGATAGAACACTTTATACAACAGGAGAATTATGAAATAATAATGCTCCAAGAGACACATATACAGAAAAAGAGAAAAAGTCAAACCTGCATAAGGGGCTGCAACTAAATCTTACAAGATAACGGCACGGAGAAGAAAAGGGGAGTCTTGATAGCATTTGCAAACTCACTCAACATACAAATTAGAAACACACAAACAGATAAACAAGGACGATATCTATTTGCGACAGTACAGATTGAAAATCGTCCACTGACATTCGCAACACTATACGCCCCCAAAATGGGTCAAGACGGACTCCTTAAAGACACTTTGAACAAGTTAGAAAACTTCATAGACGGAGAAGTAATTTTAGCAGGAGACTTCAACTTGGCATGGAACCCAAGCGAAGATCGTTCAGATCCCAAGCTATCCCAACAGGAAACCCCGACACAATCACTAAAACCCCATATGGAAAAGATGGCCTGAGAAGATGTATGGTGGAGAATCACGGGCACAACCCCGGGATTCACATGCCACTCACAAGTGCATGGCCCAAGCTCAAGAATCAATTATATTTGGACCTCGCTGGGCCTATTAGGGGAGATACAGGATATGGAAAAAGGCCTGATATCACTATCAGATCACGCCCCCCCATGTGGATCACACTCCCCAAACTCCGTAAACAAACAAGTCTCTGGCAATGGACACTACCAAGAGAAATTATACAAGATCCAGCTATATGAGAAACTATTATAGAACAAATAGCAGAATATTTTGAACTAAACGACACACCAGAAGTGACAAAAACTACAATATGGGAAGCATTCATAGCAGTAATGAGGGGACAAATGATCTCACTCAAAGCACAAAAGGACAAGCAATCAGAAAATGGGAAAGTGAATTGGAAAACAATCTAGCGGATATAAGGGAAAAAATGCAAAATAACTGCTCACTAAAATTAAAAAGAACCTACCGACATGTCCAGAGTCAGCTTGAGGCCATCTGAACCAAAAGGGCTGAAAATCAACTCCTACACCTAAAACACTGGTATGCGATAAAAGCAAACAAATTGGACAGACTTTTGGCCAGACAATTAAAAGGCAAACAACAAAGTCAAACGGTGAAGGCATTAGAAGACAGAGATGGTCAGATCAAAACTCAATCAAAAGACGTAAAAGAAATCTTCAGAGACTACTACCAAAAATGGTACACATTGGAGGATCCGAAAGAGGACGAACAGATAGCATACATCAGAGACATAACGCTCCCGGCCATTACACAAGAAGAGAACCAAACACTGGACGAACCAATAACAACAGAGGAAGTAGTGAGAGCAATCAAAGAACTACCGAAAAATAAAGCGCCGGGACCGGACGGCTATACAGCCATATTCTACAAGACATACACGGGATTCCTTTCCCCATTCCTAACAGATCTCTTTAACATCTTCAAGGACACTGCCAACATTGCAACCTCAATGATTGAAGCACAAATATTGGTATTCCATAAGAAAGGAAAGTAACCAGAAAAACTGAGCTCCTATCACCCTATAGCCCTTACAAACCTGTATGCCAAACTATACACGAATATTCTGGCCAACAGACTTTCACCGCTGCTTCCCAAGCTGATACATCAAGACCAGTCAGGGTTCATTTCCAACAGAACAATACATGATAACATCAGATGTATCACACATCTAATTGAGAAGGTGGGAATCACCAACATCCCGGCGGCAATCATAGTGATAGATGCGGAAAAGACATTCGACCGAGTAGAGTGGTCTATGCTATTCTCAATTCTAGAGAAAATGGGCATGGGGAAAAATATATAAATATGATACGGGCCAACTATAAATCAACCACAGCCAGGATAATGGTGAATGGAGAGCTCTCAGACACAATCAAAATAGAAAGAGGCACGAAACAAGGATGCCCCCTCTCCCCGCTGCTATATGCAATCTTCCTGGAACCTTTCTTGGCAAACGTTATAGCAAATCCCTACATCAAAGGAATAGAAATGGGAGGGATCACACATAAAATAGCGGCATACGCGGATGATATGATGATGGCCCTGGCAGATCCGGCGAAAACAATGTCCCCTCTCATACGAGAAATAGATAAATATGCAACCATCTCCGGATTGAAGATAAATAAACAAAAATCAATGGTGAAGTTTATGGGACTCCTAACGGCTGCCTGGTTATCGATTGGACCCAAATGGAAGCAGAAGACACCCCCAAACAACTTGGATTGGCTGCAGAGAGTATGGTCATTTGTAGCAATGGAAATAATCACATACAATATACAAGGGGCACGACAAAACTTTGCAGAAGACTGGGGAGTCGTCATAGAATACCTACAAAGCAACTATATGCTACAGTGGTGCCCACATAGGATACGTGTATTGGACATGTTCACAGGGTGAGACAAGGACTCTAAGGGAAGGACACAGAATATAACACAGCAGGACTGCCAGTGGGAGGGGGGAGGGTAGAAGGTGGGGACGGAGGGGGGTCAATGTTATAATGTCCCATGGTTGATGTTTATGGAAATGCGAATAAAAACACATTTTAAAAAAAAATGCCTACCTCAAACTGAACCCCACCAAGACCGAATTGATCTTCATTGGTCCCACCACCAAACAACGATTCCTGCAACAATGGTTAATGACATGTGCCTGGAAAGATTCACCCCCCAGGTGTCAAACTCAGTCCAATTCCTGGGATTCACTGTTGACAGTAGCCTTTCCATCTGAAAGCATGTGGTCAAGAAGGTGCAAACTCAAACCCTTCATCCCCCGGCGTGACTCCTGTATGGTGATCAAAGCCCTCCTGATCTCATAGGTCAATGGGGGAATTCCCCATTACTGGACTTCTAGCCGTAACACTGCCCCCAGCCTCGAAGGCAGGCCACCATGCCGCAGGCCACCTCATTACAGGTGCCTGCAAATTCGACTCTTTCTCCCCAACACTGCACATATTACCTACAAAGCAGTCTTATACAGAACATCAACATACTTGGGAGGTAAACTCCACACATCTGGAGGATCTTGCACCTCATGCAGCAAAACCATCAACAGGTTAGAGTCTAAGCTAGACTATAAAGAGACAACTCACAAACAGTCCTTCTCCTGCCACTCCCAACCATCTAGAATTCAATCCTGACGGACAAATACAAATCCCTCTCTCCCTCCACCAACAGTACTGTACTTCTGTATAAAATTCCAAACCAAATGTTGGCACCCAACTGTTACAACGTGCTCTGCTGCCCTTGAGCAAGGTTCGGCTATAAGCAATGAAATAAATAAACCATGTCCTCTGCTGAATCCAGAATAATATTAAGGAAGCAGTGGGTGAGAGAATTAAGTGTGTCAGGTCAAACATGAGATATGTGTGTGTATTATTTACAATTGTTGTATAGTTCAATTTGCTGGTGAAGGAGTCTTATGGCTGAAAGATTTAATTACCTGAGCACCTGCATAAAACATATATGAGGTTGGAACTGATTAGAATTCAAGTGCATAGCAGCTAGCATCAGTTTTCATTAAGCCACTAGCCAATAAATGGGCTCGGACTGTGTGTTCTTGCTTTCTGAAAAGAGAGCTTTGGTATAGAAAAAATGTAAACACTCCAAGGGCACAGAACACAATGATATCCACTCTTCGTACCAAAGAAAATTTGGAGGAGAACTAGTTACAGATCTTCCCCATTGAAAGCATCTTTAGAATGAATTGGTCCCATTCCAAATACAAAATATAAATGGGGCAGACAATTCATCTGCAAACAAAAGCTGAATCAAGTAAGATCAAAACTATGTTTATGTTTTAACCCTGACTGTTGGCTGGGTATGATTTAAATGTTGTCACTATTGTCATGACATCTGTATTAGAACAGCAATTATAAATCTAGAACAACATTTGAGGGAGCAGCCCCAAAGCCAGGAGTAAAGGCTCAATAAACAGCCACTTTAAAACTGCTGACCACAATGAAGTAGTAGAAGATTTGTTTACATAAGCAAGTTCCAGACAGATGTGCCTGGCTAGTCCCCAAACTGCCCCTTCACTCTGTGTTAAAAAAACAGACATCTGTCAAAATGTCTGTAAGCATTTTGGGCTTTAGTCAAACTCATTCAACAGTATTTAGGAACTCGATAATCAGACGGGATAGACTGATGAGATGGAGAAGATATTGGGAGATAGGAGGCTGTGTGACAGGGAGGCCAGACAATGCAAAGATGCCACCAGACACTGCAAGTAAGGTGATGCGCTACTGAATATTGCAATTCATTGTTAAGTAAATTTTATGTGCTAAGAGCACCTTTTATTTTGAGTGCATTTTATGTATGTGTTGCAACTGTTAGGTTCTACACAGTGAAGGCTTATTGATAATTGTCTAATTACTTTTCATTAGTTTTAGCATATACAACAGCAGATAAAATGGGGTTTCTTTGAAGAGATAACTAATTGATCCATTTCAGCACCTTTAAGCTGATATGCAAAATAGAGGATGAAGGCATTTTAAGCCTGTGAAATCAACAGAGTTGACTGTTGAAGATAGATAATATATATTTGCCTATATTTTTCAATGAAATACAAAAACACATTTTAGTTTGGCTTCCTTTTTCCAATAAAAGTGTTAGATATATATGCAAATGTTGATTCATATTTTCAAAATGCCAACAGGTTTTTAATTAAATTTCCATAGAAAAATGCACCAGTCTAAAGAGATTAGACTTGATGTTACCCTACAATAATTACTTTAATCTGATTTTCCATTGGGAATCCTTTGCCAGTATGGTGATTTTTTAAAAGTGAATTTGCATTCAGTTGCCAGATGGCGAGGCGTGGACATTCTTATAGTATCTGCCCATGTGTATTAGTTGCTCTATGTAGCAAGCCACTGTCAGTGTCAATAACATGACTCATCGGTCAGAAAAATTCTAATAATGTTGCATGTTGCAGCCACATTCGGCTGATGGCTGTGTTCATCTTGAAGAAATGAAGAAAACCCTTATAGGATTTACATTGCATATGTAATGAGCTAACAAGGACTTTGCACAAGCTTTACACAGTAGATCACTCACAGCCTATTTACACTAGGCATAGCCACTGAACCTGTGGGCACGCATCAGTCCCCCAATTTATATTCAAGGCACTGCGCTGAGTCTAATGGCTCTATATGCAGGATATAAATAAATCAAATCAAATCTATATGCATAGCCTCTTTTAACTGTCCATTACTTTTATCTGTCATCTCCTACCACGGGTGCTCACGTTCCGTAACAGAGAGTGTCCTGCCTGCCAAAGGATGAAGCTCCCCTTGATGCTTATTCACAAAGTCTGTGAAGATGACCAGCTCCAAATCTGTGAATCTTTTTTTCTTGGTGGCCCCTTCTTTTTAGTTTGCCCCTTCTGGCAAGTTGCCACTTTGGAAGAGCAGGCCCTTTTTGTTGAGAGGGCCCCTTTGGTTGAGTAGGTCTCATTTGTTGTGTTGGCCCCTTCTATTGAGTTGGCCCTTTCTCCTTCCATGGCCCCTTCTCTTTACATTGCTCCCCTGACTCATGCTGCTGTCCTCAGTCCTATTTGCACGAATCTGATGGAGTGCATGGGGTGCATTGCAGCAATCTGCGCATGCGCTCTCTTTTTCATATTGTTCTTCTTACACGCTTACAAAGTGCATGCGTAGTGCATTAAGCAAGCCATGCTGAACTTATACGCAAGGACCTTTTCTCTGTCTGCTGCCACATAGTGCTCTTGATGCCATATGTGCCTTGCTTGTCTCCCTGCCTTGCATGATCAGTTGCATATCCCTGACTTAAATGCCTTCTCTGCATGGCAACTCCTGCTGTCTGGTAGTCTGTCATTGGTTACTGGCCACGTGCTCTGTGCTTGAGTGATTGTTATACCACCACAGTCTGTCACCTTCTGCTGGTACACTGTGCACCTTTTGATGATTTACTCCCCCTGACTACCTCATCAGGACACCAATAATTCCATTGTACCATCACACCTCCTCTGTCCAGGTACTCTTAGGACCCACTGTTACCACTACCCACCTCACCACTGCAATAGCTGCAGCATCATCTCACACTACCAAAGCGGTAAGGCTGAGGGCTGTCAACTTCTCGACCACTGAAGTTGGGATCTTGGGTGACCAGGTCCTAAGTGTTATGAGTTTCTCTTAAGTGCTGACAAGCAGTTGCGGGCCTCCGCCCATCGACGGATCACGGCTGCCATCAATACAGAGGGGTTGGCAGTCCATACTGTTGAGAACATCAAGAAGCTCTGGGATAACATGAGGACTTAGAGCCAGAAGACGTTGAGGGTGGTCATTGAGGAAGGACACATTTTAGAGGTCCATGCTCATGGCCGCCATCGTGTAACACTGTTACAGGTCTGGATCCCGGAGAAGGTGAAGCCAGCTCTTCATGCCCAGGTCCTTGACCTATAGGCCTGCATTTAAGCTGATGATAGTTACACAAAGGGAACTGGCTCCTGCACTGTTACAATGTCACGAATGAGATGGCATGAAGGTAGGGAGAAAGTAAGTGTACCACTAACTAGGTGGTGTCAAACATATTAGTTGTTTGGTGGCTCACTGGCACACCACAACAATGGTACGGGACACACAGGTCTAGTGGGCACAAAATGGCCTTGGGTACATGTGGCAAAGTAAGGGAAGCGAGCTCTGATTACTGTCCAAGGCATGTGTCCATGTATTTTTTTAAACACCTGTGTCCATATGCTGTTCTTCAGCTACCCACACATGAGCTGGTGCAATGTTCTTGTCAAACTAGAAATTATATCGTGCCTCCTATTGCTATGAATATATGTATATTGGCCTACGCCAAGCTGCTAACAAGCTGCTTATAGACTACATGTGAATAAACTCGCATTGCAAGGTCCTGACCTTAGAAACCATGTAAACTGTCATTATGGGTCAAGCCGCCATTTTAGGTTTTCTTGCTCTATAAAGTCACCATGTGAGCTAAAATGGTAGCCTATGTTATTCAGAACAGAACTCGATTGTCATGACCTCTGTACAGCTAATGAATAACTTGCCTGCAGGCCACTTGTTAGGGTCATGAGCTGAGACCTTGTCCTTCTGCTGACCTGTGTGCAATGGATTACCTGTATCACCGAAAGTGATCTATAATTGAATGAGAACACCTGCTTAACTATATTGTATAAATTAAGTCCTGCATTGTAATGTTAGGCCTAGAGCATACATTATTACCATTTCTTCTTGTTAATGTATAAACCTAAGATGAACTAGATTTGACCTGGCAAGGGACCCTAGAGCAATAACTTATTTATGGAATGGTTAACCCAAAGGAGGGCTGAACAGCAGGCTTGAAATGTATAAAAGCCTGACTGTTTCAATGAATATTTGCACTCACTGAGCACACCGAACCACGCCGGAGTTTGCTGTGTTGTACTGAGGGTCGATAGCTATCTGAATTTTGTTCTGTTCTTTTGTAACTGGATTCAGTATAAAATAAAGTACTTTGTATGTTCCTTTGTAACCTGTGTTTGGTGTGTTTCCTTTTTGGTTACCCTGCCTCATATTATTTCCTTGTTTTCAAAGTTGGCGCCTGATTAGGGACCCTCAAGATTGATGCCGGATTATTGAAGGTTGACGCACGCTATCGGACCGGGATCGGACGGTGTGACATAATGGGCCCGACTGAACGAGGCGCGACACCTCAACAGCGCTGCACGATCCGTTCCCTGGACGATAGCCGTGTGGTCTGAGACGGCATCTTGACGAGGGTCAATTTTTTGAGGCGGGCAGATTTGCCGAAATCACCATACACAAGGTAAAATTCGTTAGGTAAGTCCTTTGTAAACCGATCGGTCCTCCTTAGGTTTGGTCAGGTGAGTGGTTACCCGACTCTTAATTCAACGCTGACAATTTGAATTTGGCGCATTGTATCTGCAGACACAATTATTGACCAGGTAACACCTAGTATTTGAGAAATGCCTGGGAAATTGTCTAGCTGCTTTAGGGCATTATTCCGCAGCGATAGACAATCTTTGGAATTTAGCCATCCGGCACCACAGGAGGGGTCACCGGCATGTACTATGTACTGTAAGCATGGCATTGGAAGTGTAGTATTTAATAAAATTTGGCACAGACAAACCAGACATGCCTCTGAACTTCAGTGGCCAGTCAATGGTAGTTTTGAGATCCCTCGTATTGAATATTTAGAGTCAGTCTTGTTAAAAAAGAAGGCCAGACCTGCAGCTTTTGATGTTTTGCAAAATTGGAAAAGAGAAGCGTTGCAGCAGCTTAAAAGTAGGGAAAAACATGTGCGCCGTCATAAAACAAATGCTGAAAAGGCGTTGTTATATGATCAGGACAAACAGTCTGAGTCGGTTAGGAATATGGACAGGGCTTTCTCACTCGGTATCCTTCTAAAGATCTTCATGTTTCTGATGAGTTTATCGACAAATTGTTAAATGAACGAAGGCCTGGTGCTTCTGCACCACCTCCGTATGTTCCTCTTCCTCCTGCTGTACCTATTCCTGCTCTTCCTGCTCAACCTGTTGTTCCTATTCCTCCGGTTGTTGTTCATCCACCTGCTCCTCTGCCTCTTCCCATTGCACCAGTAATAGTACCTCCATTGAATTTGCCTGCACCCTCACTCCCAAGTAGTTCTGTACCGCTTGTAGTTGATCAGGGTGCGGGGTCGAGGATTGTTACTCGTAATACTGTTCCTACAGAAAAGAAACAGGATTTGTTTGCATGGGCTAAGCATTGTATGGAGAGAGATGATCGAGCTAATGTTCTTGCCACACTTTCTAATATGGATAATTTTCCTGAGAAAAATGTTTTCATTGAAGGTTTAGGGATTCATTTATGTGTAATGTGGGGTAAATTAAATAATGCAGACCTCCCACAAGGGTTGAGGGACCTGAATACTTTAGCGTTTTCAAGAGACACTGTGGAGAAGGTATATGAGCATGTTGAGAGGATATTTGAGTATAGAAAGGAGTTGGAAAGGTTACGGAATGAGGATGACGAAGAAGAAAGTATGCATGTACAGAAACGATTTTTCGTGTCGTAAATCGACATCTGAGGAGGCGCGAATCTGTACAAAAGATGCGATTAGATGGATTTCAGACATATCGATAACTCCAGTTGAGGTATATGACACATACAGTCAATATACGCTAGAAATGCAGAGGAAAGTGATACAGGTAATGGTAGAGTACCTGCAGGATGAATGTTTAAAGAGAAAGGTTAGTTGTCCCACAGAGTTATTGAGCATTTATAAGAGAGCTTTTTCACTTGACACTTCTTCAACTGCTTTAGCGCTCGACTTAGCTCTGTTGCTTAGTAAGCGTTCGGAGTTGCCTACATCTCGGTTGCCTATGAGAGAGGTTCCTCTGACATTTGTCCCAAAGGTTGAGATTCCTGCTAATGCTGCAGCAGGTACACCTGCTGTGGACATTCCTGCACATTATGTATCGCAGTTTGTTCACGTCCCGTTTTTACGACAGGAAGTGAATACTATTAGACAAACTATTCCTGACATTAGGAAAAATCCGACAGGGTTCTATAAAGAGATAGAGTCCGTTTTGCAGTCCTCAGTGTTTACCCTAGGCGACATTGATTTTCTATTCCTTGTACTCCTGCCTGTAGATTTGTGGAAACATGTTAGAACTATAGACGATGTACCAGGGTTGGGAGATACATGGGCTAACATAGTTAGGCTTGATGGGGAAAGGCCAGCTGGTGAGAGACCACCTCAGGTGATACTAACTTTGCCTGACAGAATCATTGCAAAACTGAAAAGTATAATCCCTGAAAAGAGAATTATTTGGGACAAGCTTACGGCCTGTGTCCAAGGAAAATCTGAGGGTGCTACCGAGTTCTTTAATCGGTTCGAACAGGTATTCTCGGTTTTCAGTGGTCAAGACTTAGGCACAGAGTCTGGGAAAAGATTATTTGTGGACAAATTTGTACGTAAATTGCTGCCTGACATCCAGTCACAAATTATGTCTTCTGAGAGCGCTTGGCAGGCGAAATCCCAATCAGAAGTACTGCACATGGCTCAGTACTACGAGAACCGAAAAAGATAGAGTCGAGAAGAGAAAAGGTGATTTGAAGACTAAAGTATTGTTACAGCAAATTGTTAGAGGCCCCAGAGGGGGTAGTTCGCAGATTAGAGGTCAGTATGTTCCACAAGGGAATGTGCCCTTGGGTCCTGTGAATATTATCCAATGTGCCTATTGTCGCCAGGAGGGTCATTGGCGTGCACAATGCCCCGTCCTTCGACAGAGGTCGAATAACACATTTGAAAATATGGGTAGACGAGCCAGAGGTCGCCCGGGTGTAGGGGGCCCTGGTAGAGGCCAGTTTTCGCAGGATCCCCAACAACCTTTTTCACAGGATAATCAGACTTCGAGTGTGGATACTAGAAACATATTTGATCATCCTTCTGCTGCATATCTATCTGAAGAGCTTCCTTTTGATGATATTTTGTTTCGTTAGGATGGCCCGAAGCAGGGTTTGGAACCTACACCTATTCCCGTTAATCAGAAAGGTCCCTACGTTGAAATGGTAGTGGGAAATAGGAAACATCCATTTTTGATAGACACTGGAGCACAGAAGTGCTCCATTGATCATTCTCGGGTTCCAAACATTCCACTGTCAGGGCAAACCAATGTTTCTGTAGGGTTTTCTGGCACACCAGTTATTTGTCCGGTTTCTTCACCGGTACCTATTTCTTTGGGTCCCTTTACGGATCACTGTCCATTTCTCTTGACTTCGAATTGTGGAGAGAATTTCCTGGGGTTGAATCTGTTGAAGGAATTAAATGCGGTAATTCATTGTTCTTCTGATGGAGTGCGTTTGACGATTTCACCACAGCAATGTTCTGTTTCGCAATTCTTGACTAGACCTTTGCCGCCAGAATTCAGTAATGTACCAGAGTGTTTGTGGGCAGTTGATGACAATGATGTCGGTGTTTTGCAGATTGAGCCTGTTAAAATAGTTTTGAAACATGGAATTAAGCTGCCCCGTATTCCACAGTATAAGATCTCAGTTGAAGGCGAGCGAGCTTTGAAGAGCATTGTTTCCGATTTTGTGCATCGTGGGGTGATTGAGGAGATTGCAGGAAGTTTGTGCAATAGTCCGATTTTACCCGTGTACAAAAAAGGTGATAATGCAATTCCATTTCGTTTTATAATTGATTTACGTGCCATTAATAAAGTCGTCGCTCCGCAATTTCCAATTGTGCCTGATGTGACGACAATATTAACCATGATTCCAGCTACGGCTACTCACTTCAGTGTTGTGGACCTAAAGAATGCTTTCTTCAGTATTCCTATACATGAGGATAGTAGATACTTGTTCGCGTTCACCTTAGGGGGGCGCTCATTCACATTTACTCGTGCACCTCAAGGTTATACTGAGAGTCCTAGTATTTATAGTAGGGCTTTGAAAGAGCAGCTTGATATCCTTGGATTGCCCCTACTTGTACGTTGCTTCAATATGTTGATGATTTGCTTTTAGCCGCTGACTCTGAGAGCTCTTGTAAAGAGGGCACTGTGTTGTTGCTCATCCATCTAGTTAAGCATGGTCACAAAGCTTCGCTTAAAAAGTTTCAATATTGTTGCCAGGAGGTCGCCTTTTTAGGCTATCTCCTGTCAAAGGAGGGAAGAAGATTGACACCTGAAAGAATAAAACACATTTCTGGCATGTCTGTCCCAAATACACAAAAGGAAGTTAGAGCCTTGATAGGTATGGCTTCTTACTGTAGGTTATGGATCCCAAACTTCTCACTAGTGATAAAACCGATGTTGGCCTTGACGAAGAAGGGTATTTCTTCGCCATTGCCATGGAATACGGAGCATCAACATTCATTCGAGTTGCTCAAGACTGCATTATGTTCGGTGCCAGTTTTGGGCACACCGAACTATGAGAAGGCCTTTGTGTTGTTTGTGCATGAATGTGATGGATGTGCTTTGGCTGTATTAACGCAGGAACATGGAGGGAAGAATAGGCCATGCGGTTACTACTTTTCCGCCCTTGATCCTGTTGCATGCGCTTTGCCAAGATGTTTGCGCGCTGTCGCTGCTGCTGCTGCGTCTGTAAAACAGAGTGAGGGAATGGTCTTAGGCCATGATTTAACCCTGATGGTGCCTCACTCTGTAGATATTCGATTGAACAAAACCCAAACGCAACACCTCACTTCCGCACGACTGACAAGATATGAATTAATCTTATTTGCTCCCCACATTCAAATCAGGAGGTGCTGCGTTCTTAATCCGGCTGAACTCCTACCTTTCCTGCAAAATACTGTTTGCGGTGACGAAGAGTCACATGACTGCCTGTATACTACTGAACAAGATACAAAAGGCAGAGTTGATTTGAGGGACACCCCTTTGGATAACTCACAAGGGGAGCTGTTTTGTGATGGCTCCTGCTTCAAACTACTGGATGGTACATCCACAGCTGCTTATGCAGTCACTACATTGAGTACGGTTGTGGAGACCAAGAGAATTACGCATAACTCTGCGCAGGCCGCAGAGATTATAGCATTGACTCGAGCTTGTGAGCTTTCCGAAGGGCTAACAGTAAACATATATACTGATAGCCAGTATGCCTTTGGGGTGGCTCACAACTTTGGGAGACTTTGGTCAGAGAGAGGGTTTTTAACTTCGCATGGCACCAAGATCCAACATGGCTCCCTGATAGTACAATTGCTTTCAGCGCTTGCGCTCCCTTGTCAGTTATCAATCATTAAGTGCGCAGCACATCGCAAGATTATAGATGATGTAGGGAAAGGGAATGCTTTCGCTGATCAAATAGCTAGACAAACTGCCTCTGATCTCTTCACGGAGATGTATGTTTCAAGGGAGACTGTAAATGCCTATGCAATGGATGAGGGTGTTGGGTCTGTACGGGATATCCAAGCCGATGCCACATTAGAAGAATCCAAGAGGTGGGCTGAGGGCTTGGTGAAACTCGATGATGATGGGTGTTGGGTGGACATGGTTGAAGGGAAATGGTTGCTTCCTAATGCCTATATAGTAATGACGGTTACAATGGCACACGGTCCCACACATGTGTGCGCTCAACAGATCACGAGAATGTTAGAGAAAGTCTGGGTAAATGATAGGATTTCAAAAATCGCCCAGCATTATGTCCAAAATTGCATGATTTGCCTACAACACAATGTGGGAAAGGGGACAGCAACTCCAAGAGGTAGCTTTGGGCCTCCTTCTGTCCCGTTTGAAGTGATTCACTTTGACTTTATTGAAATGGAGCGATGTAACAATCTAAAATATGTCCTTGTGGTCATTTGCGCCTTTAGTAAGTGGGTCGAGGCTTTCCCTGTTAAAGACGCTACAGCCATGACCGCTGCGAAGACCATGTGAAAGGATTTCTTCCCACGGTTCAGTTTGCCGAGAGTTATCTGGTCGGATAATGGTCCGCATTTTATCACTGCTGTAATTCTACAGATATGTACGGCATTGCAAATTGACAAACGATTCCATTCGGCCAGACATGCTTAGAGCGCCGGATTAGTGGAAAGACACAATGGTATCATAAAAAACAAGCTCGCTAAGACGTGTGCCGGCACCAAACTAAAATGGCCGGACGTCTTACCGATCGTGTTACTTTCAATACGGACAACCCCTCAAACTAAGACTGGGCTCTCTCCCTTTGAGGTAGTAATGGGGAGACCTGCTAATATTTGGGGTTTGCCTAAAAGCTGCGCATTGCGCGATGTAGAAAATGTACTATTGTAACCAATTGACTAAAAACCTGTTTTCAATTTATCACCAGGTGCGAGAGGCATTGCCGGTGAGGTACGAGGGCCCCGGTCACAGTCTACGACCAGAGGATTGGATCCTCGTTAAATCCTTCGATAGAGCGTCTTGCCTCGCACCACGTTGGAGGGGCCCCTACCAGGTGCTCCTGGTCACTGAGAATGTGGTGCGGGTAGGAGGACGTCGCCACTGGATCCACGGCAGCCACACCAAAAGGATCCCACACCCAGTGCCATACGATACAGAAGACGCAGAACCCCTTTCCGACATTGAAACCAACGTACCCGAAACGGCAGACGGTGGAGAGAGAGTATCGGAGGCCGTTCCGGAAGTTGTAAGGCCCGACAAAACGGCCATCTTGCCTCCTTGCTCTCCCACTGCATCGTTTGTGGATCATGCATCTTCTGATCCAACTTCTGTTCACTCGCCACCTCCTGTGGGAAGTGACGACATCCTGTCTGCTGATTCTTTTGCACCGGAAACTGTGAAGTATAATCTCCGCCCAAGGAGATAGGTTTGCAATACGGCTCTTGCTGTACAATTGAAAAAATTTGAGGGCTTGCCTTTTTTTGGCCCAATTGCATAAAGGGTTCTGCTGGGTTCTGCTGGCTAAGGGTTGTGGGAAAAGACATTAAGAAGACGCGCGACCGGAGTCGCCAGCAAACGAACAATTGGTGTTTCTCGATTGAAGACGACAATGCCCGCATCCGCTACCGTTCGTACTGAACTTTTGGACAAAAATGTGACTAGGAGAGACAATGAGCAGATATGTATGGGGGCCCCAAAAATGTTTTGTTGTCTACTGGTGATAATCACTGGACTTTTAGTAACTGTTGGTTGTGGGTTTTGGTATTTGGAGAGAATGTACCCTTTGAATGATTTCCTACCTGTTGAAAATATAACTGTTGTTCCCACTCCTTCTGTGCAACTACATACCTTGTCACCTAGAGATCTTTTGCATAGATGGAATTATCAAAATAACACTCTACTTCTAATTATGAATGCTACCCATGCAATCTTTAACAGAACCAATTGTTGGATCTGCTCGCATTTACCGCAACATGGGGATAAGGGGCTAGGTTGGTATATTCACCCTTTACCTTTGACAACTGCTTGTTATGCTTCACTTAGAGCACTGTTCTTTGGCCGATGGAACGATAGCATCTCGGGGAACTTTGATGGCACTAATTTGAATAGTTTTGAGAAACGTGTTCTGACTCCTCTGGAATGCTCGCTTTTCGCAAATAGGAGTAAGCTCAATATTGCTTCTATTAGGCCTTCTGATAGACTGTCTCGTCCTTTCCAATCTTTGATTTCCTTTAAAATGGCTCCGATAGGCAATAAGGATGCCGTGCCTCCTTCTTATACTGTTAACCATAGCCCCAATTCAGTTTCTTTCTGCATCCAGAGGAATGGCACCCGGTCAATGGGAGATTTTAAAGGTTGTGCCAACGTTGCAAATTTGACTGGGGAAGACAGACCTTTGTATGTAGGCAAACCTATCTATTTTGTTTGCGGTAATGTAGCATTTCCATGGTTGCCCAGGGATTGGCAGGGAACTTGTTATCTAGGAATCCTGTTACCTGGGGTGTTTATAGCAAGTACTATAGAGGTTTTGAAGGCTCGTCCACGGCGGGACGAGAATGGCGACACTCCAGCACAGGTTTTAGGAGATGTAGCAAAATCATTCCTTCCATTCTTTGGGCAGATAGCGAATTCCGAGGATATCAGGAAACTAGCGAGAGTACTGGAGAGAACCATCAACCGGACCACAGATATACTCTATAATATGACTTTAGAGCAGAAAGCGATCAGATTAGTAGCGCTTCAGAACCGGATGGCATTAGATGTCATTCTGGCTGAACGTGGTGGAGTATGTAAACTAGTGGGGTCCACTTGCTGTGTTTTCGTACCGGATTCCTCCCCAACTATTTTTAAGGCAATACAGAATCTGCACATTCTTAGTTCAGAAGTGCATGTTCCCGAGGGAAATTGGGCTCTTAGCGCTTGGTTCTGGGACTTCTTGCGGTCTTGGCGTTGGAAAGTGCTTTCAGTCTTGCTGATTATTTTGGGAATTCTGCTATTTCTTTGTTGTTGTATCCAATGTCTACCAAGTATATGTTTAATGCTAGGGGGATGTTGCGCTCAGGCGATAGGTACAATAGGACATAAAGTGTATGCCCCGGATAAAACCTCTAAGGAGTATGTACTGAAAGAGATCTTAGTAAAAGATCTAATGGCGATAGATATTTCTGACTGCTATTCAGGGTGTATGGACGATGACACATGGAGTTATTTGCAGGGAGATCAGAAGCAGTTTAGCACTTGGCATAGGCCAAAAGGAGGGTTTGTCAAACTAGAAATTATATTGTGCCTCCTATTGCTATGAATATATGTATATTGGCCTACGCCAAGCTGCTAACAAGCTGCTTATAGACTACATGTGAATAAACTCGCATTGCAAGGTCCTGACCTTAGAAACCATGTAAACTGTCATTATGGGTCAAGCCGCCATTTTAGGTTTTCTTGCTCTATAAAGTCACCATGTGAGCTAAAATGGTAGCCTATGTTATTCAGAACAGAACTCGATTGTCATGACCTCTGTACAGCTAATGAATAACTTGCCTGCAGGCCACTTGTTAGGGTCATGAGCTGAGACCTTGTCCTTCTGCTGACCTGTGTGCAATGGATTACCTGTATCACCGAAAGTGATCTATAATTGAATGAGAACACCTGCTTAACTATATTGTATAAATTAAGTCCCGCATTGTAATGTTAGGCCTAGAGCATACATTATTACCATTTCTTCTTGTTAATGTATAAACCTAAGATGAACTAGATTTGACCTGGCAAGGGACCCTAGAGCAATAACTTATTTATGGAATGGTTAACCCAAAGGAGGGCTGAACAGCAGGCTTGAAATGTATAAAAGCCTGACTGTTTCAATGAATATATGCACTCACTGAGCACACCGAACCACGCCGGAGTTCGCTGTGTTGTACTGAGGGCCGATAGCATTCTGAATTTTGTTCTGTTCTTTTGTAACTGGATTCAGTATAAAATAAAGTACTTTGTATGTTCCTTTGTAACCTGTGTTTGGTGTGTTTCCTTTTTGGTTACCCTGCCTCATATTATTTCCTTGTTTTCACATTCTCACAACTGTAGTCTTGAAGCACATGTCCTCTAGCCATCCGACCACACTAAATCCATGTGGGGTAGCATTTTGCATGCATATTGGAGATGGTGGCCATCAGGGGATGTGAAAGGTGAAAGTGACAGTGTAGAGTTGCCCAAAAGAGAACACATCATATGGATAGTCATTGTTAGTTGTACGTTCTCATGTTGGCAGACATTTCAATTGCTCTGGCCATGCTTTTGACAACAAGCAGAAGTAGTTTTTGAAGATTGTCAGGGAACATGTTGACTTTTAGTGTATGTGTCGTGGGGGGTCAGCAAGTTCTCCATCCACTGCTGACACTTGCCAATGACACATTTATTGCATACCGTTCTCCAAGACTCTCTGGAAGGCTCACAGCAAGATGGACAGACATTATACTGTAAATTGTAGGTCATGTGCCCCAGGAGCCATTTGCTGTTTCTGCAGACAATCATTTGAGAAATGCATCTGTGCCCAGTGAATGTTAGACATGTTGGTGTAATGGATGCATGGCCACATAGCACGATTTCCTGTAGACACGTGTAGAGCTCAAGATTGGCACTAGCCACTAGACATTACTAGTGAAAATTCACTCTTGCCAAGTATGCAATAGTGTGCTGTGTGTATGTGCGGATCAGATGAGGCAGTGTCTTATTATGGCTGGCTAGTATCTTGAAACGTGATATTTGTACTCCTGGACATGTGTATACACATTCTTATGATGTTGTTTATTCTCTTACCCTTCTCTTCCAGTGTTCTCAAGTAGCTAAAGAGGGAACCACGGGTGAGGAGGAGCTGCATACCAGGGCTAAGGCCTCCAGACGGCACTATAGACCTCAGGCACTGCGTGTGACATCTAGCTCCATGAAGGGGTATGTGCCTGGGGTGTGGTGTTCTCTGCTGCTGAGGAGGAGGACCTGAGTGAGGTTATTCTGGTGACACCTCAACAGCAGTGGGACAGTTTCCCAGGAGACAGAGCAGTCATAGAAAATGGAGATCTCAATTGTGGTGTCATGGTTGGGAGTGCAGAGGGAAGAGTAGGGCATTGAGGGCCTGTGCTTGGTGTCAGGTTGAGGATCTAAGGGAGATGCGCATGCTGCAGACCTGGGCGGTAGACAGACGGCTGTGCAAGACAACATGGAGGTGCCATTACATGCTTCTGTCACAAGCTCAGCAGCTGCGGCACTATGTATCTTCTCTGATGTCTCCGCCCAGACAATGGTCAGTCCTTTGGCTGAAGAGACCCTCCAGGCCACTGTGCTTCCACTGCTACTAGGTTGATTGCATCTGACCGATGCTCTTCTTGATGCTGTGTTTGCCAATGAACAGCAGGTAGCATCACAGAGCGGTGGTCATGTTCTTCACCTACCTGGCAGATGCACCAAGCAGGGATGGTCTGTTTGTACATGCCACTACAATGGCCTCCTCCACATCTGTGCTACAAGGCAATTTGAGGTGTGGCCTCCCTGCCTGGCGTCTGCTCTGGCTCCCCTGTCGCTGCCCAGCCATCAGCCTCTTTAGATGTCCTTTGTCTCTGGTGGAGGTCCATACTGTGGTATATAAGGTGGCCTCCATGATGGGACAGCAGAGGATGGTGCTGGTCTCTGGGCCTGCCATGCTGACCAGTGAAGAACAGGCTGTGGTGGATCTGAAGATTCCATCCAGAGCAATGCAAGCATGGGTTCATCTTATCTGCAACAAGCCATCTTTGTGGAGGGAGAATCAGCAGTGAAAAGGATTGGCAGGTATCAGGAGTTGTTGCAGCAGAGAAGGCTAGGCATTGCCATCAAGGCGATAGGCGGGAGCAGCAGTTCAGGGGCATCACTCATGCAAAGCAGGAGGCCAGGCTGAGGGTGCGGACACATGTGGCAGCTGTGTTGGTGGAAATGAGGCAGCAGGAGGAGGAGCGGTGGGCGACCCCATCTGCAGCACTGGAGGCTACCAGGGCTTAGACTGTGGAAGGCATGCCCCATGCTCAGGCTTCAGTCATGGAGGAATTTCACAGGGCTGCCCAAGACATAGAGTCAAGGAGCAGGCAGGCCTGGGAAATCCTCCATATGGAGCGAAAAGCCAGACTCCGGTGGGCCAGTGTGGAGGAAGAGTTGGCCTTGCTGTGAGTAATTCTCATAATTGGCATGTTCCTGCAGGACATGTGTCCATGCTTCATGGCACCATGTAAGTAAGTATCAGTGTGTCATGGCCCCTGTGCGTAGAAGATCCTTGAGTTGTGTTAGCAGGTGACATGTTCACAGTTGTCGCATTTTTTTGTGTCTGGCTAACACATATCTTGCTTTGCACCTTCCAGTGTTTTGTAGACATGCAGGGAGTTAATTAATGTGAGGGTGGGTGAGTGGGTGGA
Organism: Ambystoma mexicanum; assembly: GCF_040938575.1. Classification (NCBI taxonomy): domain Eukaryota; kingdom Metazoa; phylum Chordata; class Amphibia; order Caudata; family Ambystomatidae; genus Ambystoma; species Ambystoma mexicanum. The sequence continues at coordinate 896,227,906 of NC_090924.1, forward strand.
AGAGGAGGTAATTTGATCTGTGAGAAGCTTTACCCTTGTCTTCCTATTGATTTTATTGTGTGTTTCTTTTTGGTAGAGCTTGATTCGGGAAGGAACAGTGCACTCACTTATCGTAGCTACCACAAACATGTCCACATGGGGCTCATCTGCACTAGAACTGCCCCCAGTACATAATGAGTGCTGTTCCCTTACCGGCACTCAACTACAAGACATGCATCATACTGTTGCAAACAAATCCACACACACTCTTTCATGAGTGACACCTGTACGACACCCACCTACACCCACAGCCTAGAGGGCCTCATCCACATTCTCTAATGCTTACTATGTCCAGTCCATGCATCAAAGATAGTGAGAGGCATCCCACTGATTCACTATGGTCCATGTGCATGCATCCTAATGTACCTCTACACCACAGGCTTGTTGTTAGTACACTTTGATGGTTCCCCTCTTTCAACTACAGACAAAGTCAGCTTGAACAGTATCGGGTAATAATATCGCCATGTATATGGTCGCCGTAAATAATATTGCCGGGAAAATGTCGTGCCGATATTATTTGGGTGTTCCATGCAATAATGTCGCCACAGAAAATGGCAATTTTTCGGCGATATTTTTGCATGGCAAGATTTTTGTGGCGACATTATTACATGGATCCGCTTGAACGTTATGTCACTCCTACCCAAGGACAGTCAATGTTCAATTAGAGACATCACAGACATGTTCACCTCGCATTCACCCCAACGCCTTCTTCCTCATTATCTTCTTCCATGTTCATGGCAATCCTGTAACAATTGGCTGAAGGGAGGTGTCCATTTCAATCTCAAAATTCTGACAGTCACAGTACACAATACAGTCAGCACACATTAGAGGTTACATCCCCTTCCTCCTCATGAACACCCTAAACACCCTCTCTCATGTGTCTCCAATGACACTGTCATTTTTGGTGAGTCTGACAATTGACTTGCACATGACTCACACCACCCCAGTCACCCACATCCATTGGTAAGGCAGCAAACAGGCATCGAGATTAATTGGTCACTTCCCAGTGTTGGCTGTCAGGTAGACTTCAACAACATACTCCATGGGGTGATGTTTGTGAAAGACCCATAAGTGCAAGTTACTGTTACGATCAAAGTTCACTGGTGTTGCTGCCAACTTAACCACCAGGTGCCTGTGTGCCCACGCACCCTGTAGCCTTGCACTTCCACATCCTCATACACGTGTATGCTGAAGGCCTCATTTTCTGGTGAGTATAGGGCATCCCTGTAACTTCAGCTGAGCTGAGTGCCACAGGGGCCCAAGCTTGTGAGTGGCTGCAGATTAATATCCGTAGACTTGAAAAAGGCAGGCTGCTGGGAGTGAGCAACTAAAATCAAAAGCGTGGGAGGTCACTCGAGAACGCGCTTCGGCCATGATTTAAAGAATGAGCCCCGCTGTTGGCAGTCCCCCCTACCCAAAGCCCAACTGCTTATATTTTCTGTTAGACACCGTTACCATCTTGTGATTGGAAGAAGCCTTGAGCCCCCCCCCCCCCCCTTGACATACTCTGCCCTCGCCCGCACAGAGGAATCATTCCCACAACTGGAATACCACTGTCCTACTTTCTGACTGCTGAAGGAAGATAACGTGGTAGTCTGTTAGTTGTGAGGGTGAGGTCATTCTCATGCTGGGTATGCTGGAGGGTTGGCTCCAGTGTTGTTTAAGTCATTTTTCGATGCCAGTTCTCTGAAACAGCCTTTGTTCTCTTAATGCCCCCACCTAGGATCTTTCAGGTTCTGTGTAGGCAAGCAGGATCTGCTTGGGTGACATGTTGAATGTTGTTGATGGGGGTCTGAATATGAGCACTTTGACACCTGCCCACTTTAATGTCTGCTTCTTCAGCCCACCTGAGATGCAGCTCTAGGGACTGTAATTTGATGGGAAAGCTTACTTGTTTGACTATTTTTGAGGCACCGGCTACTGAGAATGGGAACTTCAGCTCGGTCCCTTCAGTCAGGGGGTTTCTCCCCTCAGTGACCATAGTTCATTGGTCATAGACCATGGTGGGTAGGAGGGTCTTAGGAGCCCGGGCCTCCATTCCTGCTTTTTTGGGGATGACATGCCCTGACAATCAGTCTTCACCTTCCAACCCTATGGCCCCTTTTGGATCCCTTTGATTTCCCCCCTTCCAGCGGTTGTGTAGTCCAACATTTGGACTACCGTTGCCCTTATTTCTGTGGATTGTTCTTAGATGGAGTCTTTCTGGTACGCTCTTCCTGATCGTGTAGCTCTAGAAATAGGGCTGCAGTTGTTGCCTTTTGATGCGGCAGGGAGTGTTGAGCCCCTGTCTTGTTCAGTTATTCCTTGGGGCACTGAAAGTTGGTCTAGGGATGAGGATTCTGTGATTCTCTGGGGTCCCTGTGTTTGGACTGTCCGTTGCTAGGGCCCTCTTCCTGCCTGTTAAATGTTCTGGATATGTGTCTATCCATTACACGTGGATATTTGCCCCTCTTCTGCTTGTATCTGGGAGGAATGTCTTCCACACTTCCCTCTCTCTTGTTAGCGGGGTTGCATTTGATTCTCCATGGGATGTTTACTGCTTCAGTTGTGCGGAGGGGGGGAGGGAGGGTATGTGCTGGTCCGATGTTTGGATCTTTGGTATACATGTTAGAGTAAGTAATGGTGTGCAAGAGGGACATGGAGGTAATGTTTGGATCACTTACCAGTAATCTTCATTACTCCTATGCCTATGCTTCCTCATCACAGTACTGACACCCTCCTTTTTCACATGTTTTGGATGCTTGATGCATATTGTACCCCCTTCTCTGCAATTGTGCAGTGTCTAACTTCATTACTCCTAGCACTAAATGTCCTTCTCACAGTACTGACACTCTCCTCTCCCTACCCGGTGGTAAAATCATCTCAGTTCCTTTGTGTTGACAGGTGGATTATGGGATTGGTCAAATGCTTTATACTCCAGGCTACGAGGGGGAGGAGCAAAAAAAACCATGAAATATGTTTATGGGGAAAGGCTGAGCGCCTTGATATGATATGACATTCATAATGTGCTTAATCCCCAGAGGTTTCTAAGCCCGTCCCGGGGATCGAACGTTGCCGCTTAACTATCCTCCCGAGACAAGGCAGTACAGTGACGAGGGACAGAGGGAGCAATGAAGTTTACTGGTAAACAATCCAAGCATTCATTGAGGCTCTCTATGATTGCGCCATGCAATCGGTGCAATCTCCTGTTTAGAGCTGCCTTTCACTGGACATTGTGGGCCGATGGCGCCTTGGTCTATGCTGGAGGTGTGCTGTGGGCATGTATGGCATTGCAGTTTTTCTTTTGAGCCATTGAATTTTGCACTGCATTTATTTGGTAAATCAGCGCGCCACGCAATAATTTTGCACAGCGCTATTTTAGCGGTGGTGCTAAGGCTCTGCAGTTTTTCCGTAAAGCAGACTCACCGTGTATTAAAATAAATTATTATTCTACAACACATGTTGAGTCATTTTTATTTTGATTTTAAGAAGCATGAAAGCACATACTTCTCGTGAGCTGTTATTTGCTTCTTTTGTGAGGCTTTATAGCCTCAAACCAGCGTTGCACCTGATGCGCTGGTGATTTAGTGCTAGTAATTGGTCTTTGCTATGATTCTGGCCGAGACATTACTTCTGTGATGTTCCCTGAAACCACGCACGGCCATTTAACATGCTGTTAGCTATCCTGGTGCTCGCTGGACTGTGGCTGAAGCTATTTCTCCCATCACTGTGGCGCAACCTTTCTGATCCTGTGACATAATTCACAATGTTCTGGAAGTATCTATTAGGCGCTCCCAAATTGTTATGAAGCCAAAGGTCATTCACGAGCCTAGAGGAGAAACCTCTGGAGTCCAATTTGTCAGTGGGTTGAAACCTTTGTTCGTGGTATGTTTATTACACCGTGCAACAGACCAATGAAGAAGACTTTACATATGCATGCGGTTTACGGGGCTGATAAACCGAGAAAATGTGAACTATGGTGCGCGCGAAGCTTGCAGTTTGACCCTTCTTTGGAGAAGCGGTGAAATGTCGTTGCAACAGCATTTGAAACTAACTAAATGCAATGAAATTGACAACATAAAAATGACTTCCAGGCCTATTCGATATTACAATGGGGCGTGGATGTATCAGCCATTGGTGTCCATTCTTGCCAGAGAGCCGGCAGGATGGCTCAGGATATTCCCATGGTAAATCAGGCATGACAGAGGGAACCTGTGTGAAGTATAAAATACATGAAAAGCTCTATTTTTTCATTGAAAAATGATTCCCACGTTGCCTGTATGCACACACATGAGCGTTGAAATAACTATCACTCCCATCCCCCACCTTTGACGGTTACACACATGTATGTGCTTTTATTTGGAGCTCTTTGAACTAAACATGCTACCACTTGGCAGGTACCATCATTTACTACTGGGTTGAATTTTAGGGATTCGTTATAAATGTAGCAACCGTTTCCCCTGAATTACTGCACGTGGTCCTCTCCAGAATTGCTGTGCGTCTGCACCGATTTATTCCATTAAAGCCAGTAGAGCAGCAGCCCGTGCAGATTTAATGAAATACTGCAGGCACTCTCTCAGAAAATCTGCATGTTTTATGTTTTCAAATATTTGGGCTCCATTCCAATCCCCATTTGGGCACTGGAGAAGGGAGGATCATGTATAGGAGCGGATTACGCTGCTATTGTACCATTTCAAACGCTACACGATAAGGGCCGCTTGCAGGGTTTTGGGTCTCAAATTTATGAGATGTACTAGTTCCTCCTTTTACTCAAAGGTCAACACTTTTTTCTTGCTCTTGGAGTTTTTACATTTTTACCTGTACCTCTTAGGTAGCAGTATACATTAGAGGCAATCTAATGCCAAGGTATAATGCATAAGTAGGCTGTGATTATCTAATGCAGTTGTCCTGTCACCTTTGGAAGGTGGTAAAAAAAAAGACAGTCCTGGGCCTCATTCCGAGTGTGGCAGTCCAGAAACAAGGGTGCTGGTAAGATTACCGGCACGCTTGCTTCCAGACCGCCACACTATGAGTCTGGCTGCAGGTGCTGTTCCGCCCAGCAGGGTCAGACCCACCGGGCGCAATGGCTCCTGCCAGCAGACTTTTCACAGAAGCACCGGCAGCGTTAGCAACGGTGCTGATGCTTCCGTCTCCCCATTCCCGTGGAGTCCTCTGGGACTTCACGGGAATGGGGAGTTACCGAATCTGCCGCCTGATGTCCCGCGTCGCCGGGACTTGTAATGTCCAGGTTGCACCTGGAAGTGAGGTGGCGTATTCAGTGTTTCCAGGTCAGTAGCAATTCGCAGGTGGCACTCGCGGGTTACCGCTGACCTCAGAATGAGACCCAGTACTTGAAATGCTAACTGTGTTATCATTACTAACAAATTTATAATGTTGACCTCAGAGAGGAGAAATGAAAAAGCATAGGGAATGCAGGCACGTCATTTCACCAAAATGCTAGGGGTAGCGGAAGTGACATCACACGACCCGTGACCTAGGATGACAGCACAGGAAGTGGTGTCATTTGACCCACCCCCAAGTGACATCTGTTTATCCAGGAGCAAAATGCTACAGGAGCAAGGCCTGAAAATTAAATCATTGACCAGGATTTCATATCAACAAAATTCCCTGGTTATAAATGTATCTATGAGTCAGCTACCATTACAAGAGGGGAAACCTATTGTGCCAGTGTAAACTGAGGCCATCTGTGTCAGTGTGCATTTATCTTTAAGTTATGTGACAAGCAGCCACATGTTGTGCCCCACAACCCAGAGCCGAACATAATACCTTAATGCCCTAGGCTTTGATACATGACTCTTCTTCAATCTTTTTTAATGGGGTGAGATGTGGGGAGGGGGAGGAGGCTGCACTTCACTCAAGAGTGGGGCTCAATGCATCTACGATTTTCAGAGCTCTATGTGCCAGGTGTGTTATTCAATGATCCACCCCACCAGGACAGGCCCATGAATGAAGCTTCCACAAAGCCAAGAAGGAATTTGAGTGGGGAGGAGTGGGTCAGTCCATGTCCAGTTTGCAGCCCTCTCAGCCATTTACATCACACTTCAATGCGTTGAAGGTGAGCAGAGCCCATTTGGGGATCACCCTGTGAGCCATGCTGAGGCCCCACCAAGCTCCTCAACAAAGCACAGGGCACGCAACACCCCGGGCTGGCCCAGACCACCATGTGTGCGCAATGTCCATAATGATTACAATGGGGGTGCCTGTGATGCTGGGAATGCTTTGAAAGGACAGGGCCTCCCTGTCCTTGTCTTGTAGTCCTTTTCCATGTGTGTTCTGTATTGTTTTCTGCACAGGAGTCCACGTGGGACTCCTGGCAGTGCAGCTCTTCCTCTTTTTGGTTTGGTGTACAGACCCTTGGGATACCCTTATGACACCCACAGGTGGGGGTAGAAACCCTTTGCTCCTAGTGTATGTTTTTGGGCACCTGTGTGTGACGCACATAGCAGGGTATAGGATGGTGGCAGCTCCACGCTGTATCCTCCATTTTTGTATACCCAGGCCCTGCCATTGGAATCAGTTGATTCCTGATAGGAGACAAGATGACCCCTGTGGCCTCTTGCTTTCTATTGTCTGTTACCTTGTTTTCCCAAAGTCCTGGGAGCCCTGACTCTGTCCCTTCCCCCTGACTGGCTGTTGGGTGGATGGAAGTTCCATATATGGTATTGTGGGAAGTCCATGCCAGACTGGCTGGAACCTTCCCAGTGACTGTATGTTGTGGGTACACCCTTGAGGTGGGACCTGGGTGAATGGAGTGTGTGACCAATATGCACTTCATGATATGGGTGTCTAGTTTCTGGTATGTAACACAATGTATGAGACAGCCCTGCCCGAAACTGGTATGAATGCACAGTGGAGTGCTGAATGGCTGGGTACTTGTCCCAATACACATTCCTTGTTGTGAGTGTCTGGAGGGAGAAGAATGGCCTGAATGCACTGTGAGCCTGATTGGCTGCCTGCCTGCATGAATGCCCTTCTGAGTAATTGGTTGCCTGAGTGTGACCCAGCAGAGGGAATGAGAGACCAAAACAGTATATCTGGGAACCTCTCACTAATGGAAATTGTTCCGAAGCTGAAGTTGATACTTGCTGCTTAACCTTGAAGCCCACTGGAAGAAGAAGAATTGCTGCTGCTGTCCATCGCCAATCCGAAAGCTGCTGTGCCTTCAAGGACCTGATCCAAAAGAGGACCTGGCTAGGAGGCCTCTTCCCGAGCTACAATCGTGGACCCACTGACCTTTGCCGAAGCGCCATGGAAGTCAGTCCTCGAAAGGCTGCCGACCGGAGATGGGGACTGCTGCGAAATCACAAAGTGAATTGCTCGGACATTGAAGTCCATCACCGTCGCTGACCGCCGTCGCCGACCGGAGCACAGTGTTCCTTTGCCTAAGAACACTTTGAATGAAGGACTCTCTCGCTCATCACTGCCGACCACTTTGTCCCACCAGAGAAAGTCAAGGCCGCTGACGCGCCAAGGAGAATCCGCTGGTGGGTTTCCCACCACCCGAGGACCACATAGACGCCGACGACTCAGTGCCCTTGCTGGGCAAAAGTTCTTCAGTAACTCTTTGAGGCAACAAACTATCGTCGTGGAGGTGCCCCGCATGCCTCATCTTCGCAGGACGCCCACGACCTATCGTTGGCGAGCACCGCCAGGACCGAAGCTGCTGCCTCAACACCTTTATTCCATTTCCTCGTGGGATCTCGATGATCCATGGCTCCTGCCTTAAAGGGAGCCACTCCAGAAGGATCTGTTGACGACCCAATGTCGAACTCTGCTATTGCAGGTACATTGGGGTGGTAGAACCTTCTAAAGGGAAATAAGACTCATTGAAAAATATATGGACTGGGCTTGTATTATATCTTTATTTACAGGTTGCCCCGGTGGGGGATCCTCATACAGAACTGTGCCTAGTGGAGGGGGCCCAGTATACTGCCTATTGTTTTAACCAACCTGCTTTCCTCCTATGTCTATTGTTGGTTCACATTATTAACTGATTTGTATGACATTTGAACTGAGTACACTTGATGCATTTTAATTGAATCAAATAGTAATTGTGGTACCACATAGAAACTGTATATATTTGCCATTTTAGATTGTCTTGAGCACAAAGTGTGTTATTGTGATTTTGTACCTAACCTGAGCTTATTTATATAAAGAACTGTGTTTTCACTAACATAGTGTGTGGACATTTCTTTCTGGGTGGTTGGGGACTACACTGTACTTAAGAATCAGCCCGCATCACCTCCTGAGAGCTAAACCTTGGTTGCTCGACTACGATACCAATATAAAGAACCGTGGCTGGGGTGCTCTGTGCTTCAACTCATATAGAGAGCGGGAGTGCAGATACCCCCCTCCAGTCTTTACAGCGCCTTGCACCCGCCTTGGGCTGTTCTGCATGCCCTCAGGGACTTCTTTTGGACAGAAGCAAGAGAGCCTGCAAAGCCCTGGGGGCTGGACAGCTAAACCACTGGAGCACTGGCAGGGCAGCCTGACCGGGGTGGTGGTGGAAGTGGAACTACTGGTCTCAGGCACAACTGAGAGTGGAAGGGGTCACGCCACGTTCCACCAGCCGTTCGGTGACAGGGGAGAGGGGAGTTGGCACCCCAAAGAATGGTCATTCTGAACTGCTGTACATATGTGCTCGGTGGCAAAGGCTGAACAGCATGGCTGAGAAGGCCCGTACTGGGGAAAACAACACCCAAACCCATCCACTCTGAACTAGCCACCAGTGAGCCTTCAGGATGCTCAGCCTCTGCTCTGCCTGTAGGGGGAAGACACCCATGTAAGGTGGCCCACCCAAGGGACATACCCTCAACACAGTCCCAAGGTGGGTGGAATCCATTTCCTAAAACTGCAGCTATGAATGTTGGAGGCCCGCCATAATGGGGAAGGCTGTGTGGTTACCCCCCCGGCAGAGCCACAGTTCAGGATCAGGGATCAACCAACATGATTAGGGTTTGTTGGATGCACAGATGGACTGCCCCCACCCCCTGGCAACAACCAGAATGGTCACATCATAGAGTATGAGGGCCAATGAATACATCAAAATCGAAACTCATGAACAGAGCAATCACTGGCAGTGAAGTAAACAAATTGCCACTCGAGTACATTGTGCACTCTGGACACAGGGGTTAGTCTGCCCTGGGATGTGGGCACAAGGCAGGGCATTGACGGCAGGCATACAAGTCGGGCACACCCACTGTCAGGTTGTGTTGGGTCCTATGGAGTACCCTTGGATGCAGGGGAGGGAGAGGGACAAAAAGGGGAGTGGAAGGGCTGGGGAGGGAAAGTACACATGGGGGAGCTGATGGGAAGGATGAAAGAGGGCAAGAGGGACTGGGGAGAGAGGAGACAGAGGAAAGAATGGGGAGTGGAGAGAGAGAGTGGGAGTGTGGAGCAAGGATGAGTTTTGCTGGTGTGGAGATGAGTGGAGAGACAGGGACTGTTAGAACGGATGAGTGCTGAGAGAAGGAGGAAGAGAGGAAGACAGAGACAGAAGGAGAGGAAAAGAAGGAATCAGGGGCAGAGAGGCCGGGAGGCACACTGATGCAGAAATAGTGCCAATAGGGGGAGAGAGTGAAGGGCAGGCTGGTAAAGAAAGGTCATCTGCTAAAGGGGACTCATAAGCTTCTCATCCCCAGCCCACATGGTCAACACACCACGACAGGCAACCCAGAAAGAGACCCATGTCCTCAATTCACACACATATAAGGCTGTGGCACCCCCCATTGCAGACTCAGCCCCACCCACCGACCACCCCTCTTGGACACAATTGTTCACGGACAGTTCATCACTCTCCAGCAGTTACTTCCCCTCAATCAGATCCCACACCCAGGATTTGCTGTCTCCAGGAAGAGTGCAGGAATCAAAGGGTGTAGTGTAATCACTTGCAGGGACAACAGATGAACAGAGGCTGTGGAGAGGGAATGATGTTTCATATGCATGTGCCTACAACATACATTCATATACATTGCAATCACTCATTGCGCAAGATTTGAACAACAATTTCGAAAAGAAAAGTCATGCAGTAAATTGAAGATGACAAAACATACAGAAAACCAACAGTAAACAAGTAACTTGTATGTGTAACACATGTAAAGGCTGTCAGGGATCCACGTGAGCCAAGCAGCACAAATCTACATGGTCCAAATGCGCTAAATCTGTCTTGTGCAGTGCAGGGAGACATACGGGCAAGCTGTCCTGCCATCTGTGTGCAAGTCAGCTGATGTCGTTTTAGCCGGGCACCCTGCTGGCCCAAAATACCTGGACTCCTGAAAACCGACACAGGCATGACATGCAGTACAACACTTCCATGGGCCAGCAGTGTGCCCCCAGTAGGGAAATCTGTGCTGAGACATTGCATGGGGTGTGGCCTTTGGCTTGGGGAAGGAAAGAGCCAGGTGTTGAGTGCCTTCCGGAAGGTAAGGTGGTCCTCCACTTGGCGGAAGCTGAGTGGCAAGGACTTTCAGAGTGTGGGAGCTTGGATGGAGAAAGAGGTACCTCCCATTTGAGTTGAATTGAAGGAAGGGGTCACACGGAGGAGTGGAGATCCTGATGTGAGGTTTCTGTTGTGTTGGTAGCCTATGAGTCAGTGTTTGATGAATTCAAAGCACATCTCATGAAGGGCACAGATGTTGATGCAAATGCCCTGAAGGTGGTGTGTCATACAATAGAAAGCCAGTGGAGCACCTGTGCAGGAATCATGTGTTCCCTGGGTGTGAGTGCAAGGATGAGGCAGGTTGCGTTGTTCTGGGTCTGTTCTAGCTTTCTGAGCTTTTAGACAGGGGCATCCACATGGAATGAGAGAAGTCTAGGCAGGAGAGGATTATAGCCAACATTACTGTAACTCAGTGAGGGTAGTTTAGGCAAGGGAAGGATCATCTAAGGATGTGGAGGTATAGATGACAGGACCTACAAGCAGTGTAAATGTAGGGAGAGAGTGTTCTAACAGAATCCATGGTGCATCCCAGATTCTATACTGAGCTGGATGCTGTGAGAGTGGGGTCTATGGAGCACAGCCAGGGGGTGGGTTGGTGGAAGAGTGTTGCATTACCATAAATCATGATTCCACTTGCACTAGGATTCAGGAGGCGATGGTTAGCTGTCAAGCAGTTGTTTGAAATCTATCCATCCCAAGGTGAGGTCAGAATGTGGAGCAGCCGGTGTCTTGGGGTTCTTGGAACGATCTGGGTGTCATCAGCATAGTTGTAGCAAGACAGGTCATGTACGCGGATAAGGGTATGGGGTCTCAGGCACAGGTTGAAGAGTAGGGTGGATAGGGAGTCCCCCTGCAGGACCCTGTTGGAGACAGGGCGGGGGAGCTAAAAGGGTGGTTGGAAGAAGATTGGTAATTGGTCCGCGAGGTAAGAGGTGAACCATCTTAATGCAGAGTCCATGATGCCTAGAGAGTTGAGTCTGTCAATGAGGATGCTGTCACTGATAGTGTCAGAGGCTGCCGAAGGGTGAAGGAGGATAAGTCTGCTGTCCTTTGTGGAAGTGCAACCAGAAACATAAAGCACATGCATGGATGTTCAAAGCAACATGCTCACACACAGACATAGGACCCAACTCACATCTTCAGTGACAGTCACCATCAGCAAATCACATGATCCATGCTAAACCTATGTGTGCCACCACATGCCACTATTTGAGTGGAAATGACACCAGCCATGAGAGCACTGGGGCATTGAGGGCCAGTGTCCAGCAGAGAGTATGGGGGATATGTTGTGAAAAGGGTGCTGGGTGGACCTCTCAGGGAGTGCAGGTACTGGATGAGACAAGATACCTGTAATGAGATAGGATATTGGATTGGAACAGCTAAAGGAGTCATTCATGAAGACTGCACACGTGTAAATCAATGTAGATTACAATCTGAACCTGTATATGTGAGGCTGTTGCAGTCCACTTAACCATGTCCAGTCCTCCACTCAGGAAGGCCTTGAGAGGGAAATGGCACATCGCTCGAAGTGACAAAATAATCAAAGAATAATTGTCTGTCTTCGACGGGGATAAGAAAAATATGTCCACGCTGGGGGGAAGGGAGGTGTCCACATAAGTAGAATGAAATCAACACAAAAACATAAAAATCATACCCCCTCTATGGGCTCATGGACATTAGGGCACAGGTGGTAGGGGTGTGTGGGTGGTCTGGGACTGCCATCTTGTGGTAGATTCTCAGGTGGTGGGGGGGTGGTGATGGTACCTCCTGTCCACGCAGTGTGAAAGCCTGGTCTTCATTGGCTACGGCCACTAGTGACACAAATGCATGCATGAGTAACCCAATGGTAGAATGATCACGATGAACTTCCTTCTGAGTGGCCACAGAGTCTGAATGTGCGCTCACTTGTGATGCATCAGAGTGATGGGAGAACATATGCCTCAAGGTGTTCATCTCCTGGTGTAGGTGGGACCTTGTATTCAAAAGCTCATCATGCAGTGAAGCCCTCAAGCTCTCCATCTCATTACAATGAGAGGTCTTATACACCAACATCTCCAGCTGCAGGTATTTCCTCTGTGCCATTGCATATCGATTTTGATGTTGGCCTCCATGCCCAGTTTTTGGGAGAGACTTGAGGACTGCATCTCAGCATGCAGTGTCCTCGTCAGGCTGTCCATCAGCGACTGCCAATGGTCCCAAGAGGCCCAATGCTGTGCATCCCATACAGCTAGTGAGGAGATGTCATCCAGGCGATGGATGTCCCTGGCCATCTCCTGCATGACCTTGCCATGTTGGATGGTTGCACCTAGCATCTCCTGCTCCCACTCCGACTGTCCGTCATTCACATGTCCACTACGTGTGCAGGGCCAATGGCAGGGGATGCCGGGGTCCAGGCCCGTCGCAGTGAGACCCCTGTCCTTGGCTGCAGGTGTGAAACCATCTGTTGCACAACAGCCCCTGCTGCTGATTCTGACACAGGCAAAGGTGATCTTCCAGCTGTAACAACCGCATACACAGGGCTTCCCACTGACCGGACCCGTGACTCCTGGCTCAGCTCCTTGGCACTCAGTGGCCCCATCCAGACTGCCCTTTACAGAACTCTCCATGTCCCTCAGTGAGTCCTCCACATCTGATTCAGCAGCTTCATGTGAAGGGTCTGATGAGTCAAGAGAAGAGTCTGCAACCCTACCGAGGACTGTCTGTTGCACCAGGGGATTCTCACAGGGCACAAAACCTGGCCTCCACTGGTTGAGTGTCGTGTCTCCCTCTTCCTCTTTCTCAACCACCTCTCCGTCTGCTGCATCATCACCTGCACAAAGACAGATAATAACATTCCGAGGCATGAGTAACTGGCAGAACATGTATATGTGCATTAGAATGCATACAGACACAAAATGGCCAGGCACACATTCATCACACATTATGACTCAGCACACTGTAACCTGTACGGTACAGGTGTATGGCATTCAGTGACCTGTGCAAGCATGGCTGGGTATATCAGGCCGTGCAACATGGTATGTTTTGTGGGATCAAGCGTGCATACATACACAAGGACGCGAATGAGAGTGATTCCCATCAGTTGAAGGATGGAGGTCTGTGCATCATCAGTGAGCCCCTACTGTACTCCAACATTTTCATGTTGCAACATGTGGGAGTGTGACCTGTACATCTGCTGACCCAAAATATCATGCAGGCATATGTGTTGCCATGATCTCCCCAACCACCATTGCAACATTGCCCCTGCAAGATATGTGATTGGTCCCAATCACATGCATCGCAACCATGAATAAGGAGACTGCGACATGGAACTAAAAAAGTCACGCTTGCAGAACCACTGTTCCATTGACAATCTGAATGTGGAATGTACTACACTAAAACATCCATTGGCGATCCATCTCGAATTGTCTGGAATACGGCCTCATGCGTTTCTGCACAGACATTGTTGCTCGTCCATGTCCACTGGCAGCCAGGGCCTGGGAATGGACGACTGTAACATCATGCACACATTGCTGGGACTCTACGTGAGTCCTGATTAGCATTCCCAATGGATGATGCGCATGCATGACACTGTGAATGTTTACAATGAGATGTGTGCAGCATGTCATTGGCACACATACAAGTACTGGCGCAGCAGTCAAATCCAGCAGACAGTGATGTATCAGGATAGTCTTGGGAGGATAGCTCAGGGGCAACACGCTTGTCTTGGAAGCAAAATGATGCGGAGCAAATCAGGTTCGATCCCCGGGTCCACGCTTAGAAACCTCTGGGTATTAAGCACGTTATAAATAGCCAATTATACATTTTTATGTATACCCTGACACCTACATGTATAATGCCCAGAAAACACACAACCACCTCCCTGAAAGCAGGTCAGGTGATGGAAGTGTACACGGTAGCATTCATGCAGCACCCACGGTTGGTTGCCAAATGCAGCCAACTGTACGCCAACACATATATGAGCATGTCATGAAAAATTATCAGCACATACAATAGGCACAAATGCCACTCACCAGATGTGTCAACATATGCGTCCATGCCTCCCACCTAAAGCACCTGTTCACTGCTGATCATTCCACTTGCAACCTCTTCAAAAGGAGTTAGCTCCTCCTCCTCTGGTGGTCCCCCTCCAGTGGCCTGTGCAGAGAGCAGGTTGCCAATGAGCTGCTCCTTTGTCCTTTGAATTGGGTTAGCTGTCCGCTTGCGGACCTGTTTAGCAGCGCGCCTCTCCACACCACAATTGGCCCGTAACCTCCTGCCACATCCTCATTCACTGAGCATGAGTACAGGTGCTGCCAGCCGTGGGGTAGAGGTCCCCATGGTGTTCCTGTGCATAGTCTATGAGGATTTCCAGATGCTCATCAGTGAAGCGCTTCTTCCTCCGTGGCACCTTTTCCTTTACCTGTTGCTGATCGTTGGGTGGTGCTTCTTCCTGCTCTGCAGGGTGTCCCCTCTTGGCCCGAGTGGTCCTTGGTTCTGCTCGGCCACCTGAAGCCCTGCGACTATGTCCTTGTCCTGGTGCTGGTTCACCTGTGGGCTGAGGCTCACCACATCCTCCTTCTGGGGTGGGTGTATGTGTGTCCTCATCATGTCCCCTGTCCTCTCCCTTTCAGAACCTTCCCACTCATGGTGCAGGCAAACTGAAAAGCACACCACAAACAAATGGCACCCAAAATAATGCATGCTCCATGGACAACGTAGATGAGCAGTCCTGCAAGGGCCCAAGGCACACCAAACCCAAATATGTGGTGTGGTACGCGGTGTGTAGAGGGCCCGAAAACCAAATAAATGCATAGGTGATGCTGTATAGGCACCCCAAACCCAAAAATGCAGGTACATGATGCATAGAGGGCCCCTCAACCAGAAGAATGTGCACACAATGCTGTATAGGCACCCCCAAACCCAAAAATGCATTTGCGATGCTGTATCAGTATCCCAAACCCCAGAAATGTAGTACGCTTAACGTGAAGGCAAAACACCCCCCAAATACATGTCAGCGATAGCAAATCCTCTGTCTCTGTACCTTCTTGTGCACAACTGGTAATGTGCATCGCACCTTTTAAATCTCCCCGTCACTGCTTTGTCCTGTATAGGCGTGCCGCATAGATGTGCTGCATGCAGCACGTAGCATGTAACTTATGCACTAATGCCCTTTACTCTGTTATCAGCTGCTTCAGATGAGACACAACACAAATGGAAATTCCTACTGCATCCGTGCCATTGTCTTTGCCTCCTCCTGCCCTGTATTGCATCCAATGCTCACCATCTGCTGCTGCCTTGTAGAGTGTGAGTGCCTGCTGCCCACCAGCACTGTCTTGGAGTGCAAGCTGTTCTGCCATTGCCTGCTCTCCTGTGGCGGCCCTGTGACCACCACCTCATCTGGCAACTTGTGGCTTCCACCTCTCTATACCACCACCACTGCTCCACAGCACATGGTCAGGACCCACCTCGCCCAACCTGCCATGTCTGCCCAATCCTCCTCCTCAGCATCGAGCAGCAGGTGAGTTACATGCGTGTATCATTGTTACATGTCCAGAAGTCCCTCAGTCACATGGAGTGATATGGGAAGTCCACAATGCACACTGCCATTTTGTCATCAGACAGCAGACACAGTGCATGTGACATCATGTGACTTTCTTATGTGCATCACTCAGGGATCCAAGTTATTTTGATGTGCCTCAACCCACTGACAGTGTTATGCCACTAGCAGACCCCCGCACAGTGTTGGTGGCTGATGGCCACACCATGGACGGTGGCCTTATGGCTAGTGCTGTCTCATGGCCACACATCCATCCATTCCTTTGGCCAGTACCTTCGGCCAGGCCCAACTGCCCATGTGGTGGGGCCAGGCCCTCCAGAAGGGCTGAGTTGCAGCTGGCCCAGCTGTGTCCCACAGTTATCTGCATCCATGCTCCATGGACACCACTATGCGCATGCATTGCAGTCTGTGGTTGGTATCTCCCTGTGTGACAGACATGTGGCATGGGAGCTTCAGGGGCTCCTCCCTGCTGGTACGAGAGCATCAGAGAAGGTTTGTAACTACAGGCCTGGATGCTGAGAGAGTGGCTGAGCAAGGCCAGCAGGTGAAGGTTCATACTGGACACATGCCCCAGTATGTGTCCCAGAGAAGTGCTAGTGTGACTCCATAAGGCAGTTGGGGTCCCAAGGCCTCTCGGGAGGCTACTGCTCTAGTGCATCAATGGTGTGGACCCAGTTTTGCACATTGAGGCCACCTACTTGTGTGCTACGGTGTAGGCCATGGCTGTCAAGCTTCCCTGTCCCATGAGTGTCATGAGCACTACTCCCGAGGATCCAGGTCTGGCCCAGCGCCCCCGGAAGCAGACCCTTCTTCCACATCTCCGGACCCAGCAGACCCCTACAGGGGCCCTTTAGACCGTGTCCTGGCGCCTTTGGCGCCAGGCTCATAAAGGACTTCAGTCCCGGCACCATAGGCGCCGGGCTCATATTGATAAACTGTGTAATAATGCTTGGGTGGATTTACCTGAGGCAGACCATGCTGCATACTTACCCAGAACAATCCAGTCTGGCTGAAGTCCCCAGCCATCAGGGCTGGGAGGAACTATTTCCTCTATTCAGGAACTCTTTTCTTGCCTGGGTGGGGCCGGTGGAAGAACACACACCTGAAGCACTTCTCTGCTATTTAAACCACGCCCGATGGAATACACGTGCTTCGCGTTATTCTGCATCAGCAGCAGGACGCTCACCGAGTCGGCTCCTGCATCCTGGCTCCTGACACGCCCGCCAGCACCCAGAACACCTGCAAACAGACAAGAAAAGAGAAGGCGAGCATTAGAAATTATACTTGCCGGAATCCGGCCTCAGCAATCCTACCTCCGACGATCCTGCAAAGGAAAGGTACAAGATTAGCAGCGCTCTCAAATGCTCGCAGCCGCGCCGCCTTGCCTTACCCATCCGTGGCCTCGCCGAAATCCACCGCGGCCACGACGCCGGCAGCATCTCGGCACCTGAAAAACAGAAAAAGACAGTCATTAGAGGTGCCCGCTCTAAAGCGGCCACATTTCTTCCACTTACTTACGTGCCTCATCACGCGCGACAAGACAATCATTAGAAGTAAGCAGTCGCTTTTCTTTCACTTACCTTCCTCCTCCGCGGCCACAACGCCAGCTACATCCCAGCACCTGCATAAGAGGAATACATGGTGAGCACTAACTAAGCACCGAGAACAAATACTCACCAAGAGACTTACCTGCTTTAGGTTTCTGGGCCCCGGCTACTGTGGAGAAAAGACACTCATACTTACGGCTACCGCAGGAGAGACGAAAGGACACAGTGTCCGCAACTATTTCCCATCCAGTGACGTAACTGGATTCTACGCACCCCTGCACCTGAAGCAGGATGGAGAGCTCATCTTTACAATACCTAAGGTGAGAGCTCGCAGAAACCAAGTTGGGGGTCAAGAAGAGTGAGAAACGGGAGATTGGTGCGAACACATATCCACCCCAGCTGGTAATCAATCCCTTTTCTTCCACCTGCAGAAAACTTACTCTCCAAGCCAGGCAATCCAAATTCGGAGGCCCCGTTCAGAGCATCTTCCGGGCCCTGCGCCTCACGATAGAAGAAACGGTAGCAGTCCAGTTCGGGTCAGCGTCTCTGTGGGAATCAGGTGAGCGTTACAGAACGCAAAGCCTACCAATAATCTCCTACCCAGGTGCTATGGAAACTTCTGATACAGATCAACTGGCCCAGCTACTGGGGGAATTAAGGGCTGAAGTTCATGCTGCTCGCCAGGAGACGAACGCCCTCAGGAGAGAGTTAATAGTGTCAAAGGAACGAACTGACGACCTTGCCAGACAGTTATTACAGAGCCAAGAGGGGCAAACCCCTCTGCCCAATCCAGGGGGGAATTTTACCCCAGTTACTTCAACCAATCCCGTTCAAATCAACCTGGAAATGTGCCACTGGCACCACCTGAACGTTTTTCTGGAGACCCTAAAAGATTTACAGTGTTCATAAATCAATGCCGATTGCACTTTCTCTGCAGGCCCGCGGCCTTCCCGAATGACCAGACCAAGGTAGCAATTGTACCTTCGTATCTTAGCGGCAGTGCCGCTGATTGGTCAATTCCACTGGTTACACAAGATGATCCAATCCTTCGGAATTTCCAAGCCTTCAAGACAAGTATGGAAAGACTTTTTACAAGGCATTCCCAGGGGCAGGCCCTGGACAATTAACTCCTTTCCCTACGACAGGGCAACCAGGATCTCTTAGCCTGCATTGCATCCTTCAATAGGTTAGTTGTGGAAACTGGATGGCCCGAGGAGAAAAGAATCACGCTATTTCACCGAGGTCTATGCGGCGAACTCAAAGACGTCCTGGCCCAGGTCGTAAATCCACCTCAGGACTGTTCGGATTATATTGATTTGGTGGTCCAATTAGATCACAGGCTTCAAAACAGGAAGGCGGATCGATCCAGGTTTGAAACCCGAATCTTCACTAAGACTCAGAGCAACTCCAAAAGTGTCGATGGCACCGAACCTATGCAGATTGGGGTTGTAAAGGGCCCCTTAACCCAGAAAGAGCGTGACAGAAGACGGCAAATGCAACTGTGTCTCTATTGTGGGAACTCGGGACATTTCCTTCGAGACTGCCCTGTAAAACCACCTAAGAAGACCGTAGGAGCTTCCGACAAAAATTCGGAAAAGTCTGAGCCGGGAAACGACCTTGCCCGACAAGCGTAGAGGTCCGCTTGCCGAGCTTAAAAACCAGTTCTTTGACCTTCCACTTCATTATGCCAATGGTCCTCGTAAATCCGAAGCAGCCAGTAAGATTGCATGCAATTAAGGCATACGTGGACAGTGGAGCTATAGGAAATTATGTGGACCGCGAGTTGGCTTCCAGGATGAACCTACCTCTTTGCCCAAAAGCTGTTAAAGATGTCATCACCACTGTGGATGGGACTGAGATCGCCTCCGGGCCGGTAACCCATACCACTACTGAAGTGACATTGCTAGGCCAAGACGGGCATCGGGAGGTAATAGTGTTCGACGTGATCAAGGCTCCGCAATTTCAAATAATTCTGGGAATCCCTTGGTTGGAAAAACACAATCCTCAGATTGATTGGCGAGCAAAGACGATAACGTTCCCAGAGTGTGCACAAACCTGCTATCTACGATCAGACATTGGCCTAGCGTCAGTAACGGCTGACAGTTTGCAATTACCGCTAGAGTATCGGGAGTTTCAAGATGTTTTCCAAAAGGAACAGGCTAACACCTTACCGCCCCACAGGTCATACGATTGCCAGATAGATCTACTACCCGGTGCAACTCCTCCTTGCAGCAGGATCTACGCCCTTACCGAGCCCGAGAACCTTCACCTACGACAGTACCTGGACCAGTACTTGGCCAATGGTTTTATTCGTCCATCAAAGTCCCCTGCATCCTCGGCTCTGTTCTTCGTGCCAAAAAAAGAAGGTGACCTCAGAACCTGTATAGACTACCGCGCTCTGAATCAGATAACGGTAAAAAACAGATACCTTTTACTTCTGATCCCGTAACTCCTTGACCAGGTGAAGGATGCTTGCATATATACAAAACTAGACCTACTGGGGGCTTATCACTTGGTACGGATCAAGGAAGGCGATGAATGGAAGACGGCGTTTCACACTAAATATGGGTTATTTGAGTACCAAGTGATGCCTTTCGGACTATGTAATGCACCAGCCGCCTTCCAATATTTTATGAATGATGTCCTCAGGGAGCTCATTGACGTCTGTGTTGTCGTCTACATAGATGACATTCTTGTTTACTCCTCTTCGGAAGCAGATCACCGAAATCATGTTAGAACAGTACTTGAAAATCTTTGCCAACACAAACTATTTGCCAAACTTGAAAAATGTGTTTTCCATGCCACTGAAGTCGAATTTCTGGGTTTTATCCTGACACCCAAAGGCGTCCACATGGACTCGCGAAAGGTGGACGCTATTCTCAAATGGCCATCACCTACTTCTGTAAAAGGCGTTCAGAGCATGTTAGGCTTTGCTAATTTTTATCGCAGATTCATTCCGGAGTTTTCACGAGTGGTACAACCCATCACGGCTCTCTTAAGAAAGAATAAACGTTTTGAGTGGTCTGAAGAAGCTGAACAAGCCTTCCAAGAGCTAAAAGCCAAGTTTACTTCTGCGCCAATACTGAAGCACCCACGCCCAGATCTCCCTTATATCGTCGAAACCGACGCATCCAGCTTAGCAATGGGAGCGGTCCTCTCACAAAGAGACCCAGAGACTAATCAATTGCATCCCGTGGCGTTCTGGTCTCGAAAATTCTCGGTGCCTGAGGTTAACTACGCCATCACAGACAAGGAACTGTTAGCTATTAAATCCGCCTTTAAGGCCTGGCGTCATTATCTCTTTGGGGCCAGACACACCATCACAGTGATCACCGATCATTGGAATTTACAGTATCTAAAAACCACCAAGGCTCAATCCTCTCGACAGCTCCGCTGGGCCCTGTTCTTTGCCGAATTTGACTTTGTGATCACTTACCGCCCCGGCAGCAAAAATGGCAAAGCAGATGCTCTTTCCCGGATTGGAATGGGAGACACCATTGTCAACCCAGAGCCTGTACCAATAATTCCTGAACAAAGGATCTTGGGCCTGATTTCTTCACAATCCACCGAGGACATTGAGGCAAAAGTTAAACAATTTCTGAACCCAACAGACTTGCAGAACTGGCTACTAAAAGGAATGGATTTCACTTTAAACAATGACTTGCCTTATTTCCGTGGACGATTATTCCTACCACACGCCGATTTGCAAAGGCAAGTAATCTCCTGCTATCACGATTCATTGATAGAGGGCCACCCCGGCATTGCCAAAACAGAAGAGAAAGTGAGAAGACAATTCTGGTGGCCTTCGTGGAGAAAAGACTTAAAAGAATTTGTGAAGTCCTGTGGTGTGTGCGCTCAAAACAAGGGTCAAAAGAAAAGACCAGCTGGTCTTCTCCAACCATTAAACATTACACCATCTCCCTGGCACACCCTTTCTATGGATTTTATCACAGACTTACCCTCCTGCTCCGGGTACAACACTATTCTCGTTATTGTGGATTTGTTTTCCAAGATGGCCCACTTCATTCCGTTAAAAGGCTTACCCTCAGCTTCGGTACTAGCCAGGGAATTCCTTGAAAACATTGTCCGGTTACACGGATTCCCATCGGTACTAATCTCAGATAGAGGAAGCCAGTTTATTTCCCATTTTTGGCGTAGTTGCTGTCAATTGGCTCAAATCGATGTAAGACTCTCAACCAGCCAATACCCCCAGACCGATGGTCAAACTGAAAGAACTAACCAGACTCTCGAACAATATTTACGATGCATGCTACAACAGTCAGAGAGCAACTAGAAGGACATCCTTTGGATAGCTGAGTATGCATACAATAATTCCGTTCACTCTGGAACCGGGCAAAGCCCCTTCTACACTTTGTATGGAATTCATCCTCGAACTTCCAACCTCGATCCACCTCAAGATCTTGGAACACCCGCCGTGGATCAGTTACACACTGCTATTACCAAAGCCTTCAAAGAAGCTGCTGCACATTGACAACAAGCTAAAGAAAGGTACAAGAGAGGAGCAAATCAACACCGAAGCGAGGCCCCTCAATACCAGATTGGGGACCAGGTCTGGTTGTCCACCAAACACTTATCACTCAAAGGACCTCGCACTTTTAATCCCAAATATTTGGGGCCATATCCAGTTACGGCCATAATAAACCCAGTGGCCGTTAAACTAGGATTGCCAGCTCATATGCGAATACATCCTGTTTTTCACGTATCGCTTTTGAAACCCATGCAATCTGGAACCAGACTAACCAAACCTCCAGAACCAATTCAAGTGAATGGAGAACCTGAATTCGAGATTAAAAACATTTTGGACTCTAAGATCATCAGATCAAAGCTGTTCTACCTGATTGACTGGAAGGGTTACGGGCCTCAAGAGAGGTCATGGGAACCCTCTGACCACGTCCATGCTCCTCGTCTAATCAAGAAATTTCACTGAACCTTTCCGGATAAACCAAAACCCCCGGGGAAGACAATTTTGGGAGGGGCCTTGAGGGGGGGTGCTGTCATGAGCACTACTCCCTAGGAGCCAGGACTGGCCCAGCGCCTCCGGAAGCAGACCCTTCTTCCACATCTCCGGACCCAACAGACCCCTACAGGGGCCCTTTAGACCGTGTCCTGGCGCCTTTGGCGCCAGGCTCATAAAGGACTTCAGTCCCGGCGCCATAGGCGCCGGGCTCATATTGATAAACTGCGTAATAATGCTTGGGTGGACTTACCTGAGGCAGACCATGCTGCATACTTACCCAGAACAATCCAGTCTGGCTGAAGTCCCCAGCCATCAGGGCTGGGAGGAACTATTTCCTCTATTCAGGAACTCTTTTCTTGCCTGGGTGGGGCCGGTGGAAGAACACACACCTGAAGCACTTCTCTGCTATTTAAACCACGCCCGATGGAATACACGTGCTTCGCGTTATTCTGCATCAGCAGCAGGACACTCACCGAGTCGGCACCTGCATCCTGGCTCCTGACACGCCCGCCAGCACCCGGAACACCTGCAAACAGACAAGAAAAGAGAAGACGAGCATTAGAAATTATACTTACCGGAATCCGGCCTCAGCAATCCTACCTCCGACGATCCTGCAAAGGAAAGGTACAAGATTAGCAGCGCTCTCAAACGCTCGCAGCCGCGCCGCCTTGCCTTACCCATCCGTGGCCTCGCCGAACTCCACCGCGGCCACGGCGCCGACAGCATCTCGGCACCTGAAAAACAGAAAAAGACAGTCATTAGAGGTGCCCGCTCTAAAGCGGCCACATTTCTTCCACTTACTTACGTGCCTCATCACGCGCGACAGCGGCTATGTCGCCGGCAGCATCTCGGCACCTGTAAGCAGAAAAAGACAATCATTAGAAGTAAACAGTCGCTTTTCTTTCACTTACCTTCCTCCACCGCGGCCACGACGCCAGCTACATCCCAGCACCTGCATAAGAGGAATACATGGTGAGCACTAACTAAGCACGGAGAACAAATACTCACCAAGAGACTTACCTGCTTTAGGTTTCTGGGCCCCGGCTCCTGTGGAGAAAAGACACTCATACTTACGGCTACCGCAGGAGAGACGAAAGGACACAGTGTCCGCAACTATTTCCCATCCAGTGACGTAACTGGATTCTACACACCCCTGCACCTGAAGCAGGATGGAGAGCTCATCTTTACAATACCTAAGGTGAGAGCTCGCAGAAACCAAGTTGGGGGTCAAGAAGAGTGAGAAACGGGAGATTGGTGGGAACACATATCCACCCCAGCTGGTAATCAATCCCTTTTCTTCCACCTGCAGAAAACGTACTCTACAAGCCAGGCAATCCAAATTCGGAGGCCCCGTCCAGAGCATCTTCCGGGCCCTGCGCCTCACGATAGAAGAAACGGTAGCAGTCCAGTTCGGGTCAGCGTCTCTGTGGGAATCAGGTGAGCGTTACAATGAGTGACTCCTCGTGGCCGTCCTGTTTGTAGCCTTTCTTACAATGCATGTCGATGTGAGCGGACAAGGTGATTATGCGAGACATGCAATGGTGTTGCTGAGACGTGCCCAGGTGCATTTCAGATGGCCCCTGCTGCGGGTTACACTTGGGTCAATGGGGCATTGGTATTGTGCCGTGTCATGATTTCTTGCAATGTTTTTGTGGCCAAACGTCAATGTGCTGGTATGACATGTGGAATTCATCATTGTCCATACACTTGTGTGTCAGTATTCATGCTGATTGCATGGGTGTGTGTGTATGTGGCAGTTGCTGGTTGACCCATGCTGACTTAATGGTACTGTTTATGTTGTGTATACCACACATGCATTGTCACTGTTGATGGATATCATTGTTCTTTGTCCACGTTTCCACAGTTGCTGCAGCTGGTGTAGAGGGAGGAAGCCATGCTGAAGAGCAGAGAAGCATGGACAGGGCCTCCAGACCCAGGTGCAAACCCCAGCCAGTCACTGTTGACACCTGCTCCTCTGAGAGTGATGTGGCCGGGGGAGCGCCAGTACCATCAGGAGAGGCTGCTGAGGGTAAGTCCCAGGCTGGGATTGTGATGTAGGACACCTCTGCAGCTGTGGGACAGGGTGCTGACACACAGGGGCCATCAAGGGCAGAAGTCTCTCTGGAGTCATCAGGGTTGATGGAGGTGGAGGAGGAGGCCAGCCCACGGGGTCAGGTGGGGGCATCAAGAGTGTGTTTAGGCTGCACCCCTGGCCCAGAGACATGAGGCTGTGCAGTCCACCCTGGAGGGTTCTGCACAACCCTCCTATCCCTGTGCCATCTGCTGCAGCAGTGACCACCTTTGTGGTTGCCTCCACCCAGACCAAGGCCCTGCTTGAGACCGAGCTGGGTATCCATGATGTGGTGCAGCCTGTGCTGGCTGGTCTCGTGAGGTGGATTGTGTCTATTCGTGAATCTGTTTCAGCTTCTCACAAGGTGCTGGTTCAGTATCACAAGCAGATGAGCCGCTTCCTGGGCCAGCTGGCAACTGCACTGATCTTGGGTGGTCTCTGTACACTGGTGCATGCAATTGCCCCCTCCTCCACGTCCTCCTCTGTGCCCCAGTCATCCTTCAGGGAGCCTTCTATGTCACATGCCACCACGGCCCCCTGTGCACCAGTCCCACCAACAACGCTCTGTCTGGTTGTGCCTATGTCCCTGTCTGAAGTGAAAGTCACAAGAATGTCACATGAGGTGGTCACTGTGCCTCCACAGGCACCTACACAGGGACAGGCAGATGGGGGGCAGCTGGCACTTCAGGGCAGGTTCTGTGTCATCCAGTCAGAGGGGGGTACCTACACAGCTTACACTCTTTGAGGCAGCAGCAGATGAGGAATGTGAGGAGGCAGTTAATGCAGGGCCATTCCACCCCGAGGATGTAAAGTAGAGGACAAATGGAGAACATGTGACAGGAGGAATGGAGGTGGCTAAGGGAGATGGTGTGCGTCAAAGCACCATATGAGAGACAGCTGATGATGAAGAGGCAGCTGCTTGGGAGGTTACAATTGCCATGACCAGGGCCCAGGTGGCAGAGAGGCGGACAAGGAGGTGAGCAGCCATCACAGAGGATGATTGCAGGGATGCGGAGGAGGAGGCGGAGAGGAGGATGGTTGAGGGCCTGCAAGCCCTCCAAGCAAGAACAGAGGTCTGCCTCCAGGCAGAAAATGAGGAGAGTGAATCAGCTCTGGTAGAAGCATTGCAAGACATTTGAGAGGAGTAGCCTGCTGCCATTGGATAAAGTTGTATAGTGATAGGTTTCATTTTGGACTTTTATTTTATTTTCATGCATGGACATTTTTACCCTTACCCATATTTTATAATTGTAATGTACATATTTTTAATGCAGGTTTATGAATCATCATACCACACTTCTTGCCGTTTCTTGTCCATGCGGCGTACCTCCGGGATCTTGCGTTTCACCTACACTTTATAACATTTTCACGAAACCACTCTTCGATGTGCTTGACTATCTGGGTGTCTCATACACCAACTATGCGGATGACATCCAGATACTCATTCCCATCACAGGTGATTATCTAGCTGACACCAAGGCCCTTAACGACGTCTACCTGGTCATCCAAGCCTGGATGGCCCAACACCAGTTATGCCTAAATGACGACAAGACGGAGCTCCTCATCCTGGGCACCTCACAGGGGTGGACTGGCCCATAGGGAACTCTGGAGATTTCCCGGTGGGCCTCTGCACCCTGGGCTTCTTTTCTGTGGTATTTCCAAATTTTCTCATAGGAAAAGTATTGGGCTTGCTGAAAAGGTGTCATACAGGGCCACTTTGAACTTTATTTCCAGGGCCTCTTTTGGTCCCCAGTAATTATTTCCAGGGCCTCTTTTAGTTCCCAGTCCAGCCCTGGCACCTCACAACGCCTGAGCAAACTAGAGCCATCCTATCAGTCATTTACCATAGACGGTAATACCATATGAGTCTCGAAAGAGACCAAAACGTTAGGTTTTCACCTTGACTCCACCCTATCCTTATATCGACAAATAAATGCAGTCAGATCTGCCTCTGCATACACGTGTAAACTTATAGCAGCTTGCAGACCGTTCCTTACCACCCCTAACAGTGTCACACTTGCAAGAACTCTGATTATGGCCAAAATTGATTATTGTTGTGCTCTTTACTTAGGTACTAGCCAAGAGAACCTGAATAAACTCCAAACAACACAGAACAATGCCATTCGAGCTGCCCTAAACATCCCCCACAACCACCACATTTCAGAATCCAGAACCAACCTAAAGTGGCTACCTGTCAAGCAGAGAATCTCACTAAAAACACTTGCCTTAGCTAACAAGGCCCCTATCTACCTCTGCAGTCGGCTGTCTCGCCACTCGACCTCCCGACCTCTAAGAACTGCCCAGACCTACTGACTATCGATCCCTAGGTTTAAACTTCAAAAAGCGGGGGGCATCAGCTTCCCTGTCCTAGCCTCTAAGCTATGGAATTCCCTCCCCGCTACAATCAGAGCTGAAGACTCATTCAACACATTGGGCCTCATTACGACCCAGGCGGTAAGTTACCTTTACCACCACTATGTTTACGCCATGGTGGTTGGCGGACTTACCGCCCCATTCCGAGGTTGGCGGGGCGGTAAGTCCCCATTAACCCATTTACCCTTCCCCATTCCCATTTTTGCCCCATAGGGCATAATGGGAGTGGGGAAGGCGTTAATTACGCCACCGCAAATTACGGTGGCGTAATTAACAACAAGGTCCCTTAGCGCCATGGATTTTAACACCTGCTAAAAGCAGGTGTTAAATCCTCCATGGCGCTAAGGGACCTCGGAATCAGGCGGTAAGGGTCGGCGCTGTTTACGCCGCCGTAAAGCCCTTACTGCCTGGGTCCTAATGAGGCCCATTGAAGGCCAAAACCAAATCTTGGCTTTTTGACCAGCACTAAGACATGCTCTGCGCCCTTGACTTAAATACTCTGGCCTGCTGACCTCCGTTACTATTCTCTGCACACCCTAGGGGTATATCTACTGTTAAGCATAGCGGCATTGTAATTACTGTAATGTTTGCAGATAGAAACACTGTTAGTATTCTGTTAATGTAATTTTTATGTCTGTACATATGCATTATTGTAACTTTGTACAAATTGCGCCCTGTTGCCTCCGGGCCTAATGGCTTGCACGTTATAAATAAAATAAATACAAATACAAAAATCTTTTTTTCAATGTTATCCAAATGCATTTCTTCTTTGACTGTCACATGGGTTGGGGACTCACTGTGGGTGTATGGGCTACGTTCATCACTTGTGCATTCGATATTCAGTAGCTTTATCCATCCCAAATCATGGCCACCCACCCACATACATTTTCAATCCCCAACTACCTGCTCTCATATCGTGCTGCACATATGTCACTCAAATGCTGCATATTCACATGATTGATTGATCTGTCTGGCTGTACACATCTGTCTCCTTGTCGCACTCTCTCTGAAAGCCTTCACAACACCCAACCACAAGTCTGTTCTACTTGTATCACTTGTAGGGACTTTGCCACCCCTGCCTACCCACCAACCTACCTACCTACCCACCTACCTACCTACCTTCTTTTCTATAGGCTACAATGCACACACACATTCCAAATGACTCACAACAAACTATGATATCTCAGACTTGGGTCCGTCAAGGACATTCACCTACAGGACTTTGAGTCCATTGCAATGGCACATGGGCACAATAATATGCAAGATTGCATTACTATGTCACAAGTACATGGAGTGGTCAACGTGTAACCGGTCCTGGTATGCTGTCCTGTTGATATGCAACTGAGTGGGATGTACCAGGCAGTCAAGTAAGGAGCTACGGATCTGGATTCAACAGCAGTGCTCCCAGTTGTTTATGTTGGAGGAGGATGTGTGGCAGGTGTAGTTCATGTTGGAGGCAGGCCAGAGGAGTTGAGGTACGTTGTTGTTCAACATTGGACTGGGCAGAGATGAGTGGGGGTGGTGGAAGGTGGGAGGACTTGCAAGGGCAGCCTGAGGTAGTGGGCGGAGGTGATTGGGGATGATGGGAGGATGTCGGACTAGCAGGGAGCTGCCTGGGGTAGTGGATGGGGGTGGTGGGAGGAGGGCAAACTAGCAGGGGGATGCCTGGGGTAGTGAACCGAGGTGAGTGGGGGTGATGGGAGGTGTGAGGACTTGAGGGGGCAGCCTGGGGTAGTGGCCTGAGGTTAGTGATATGATATGATATGGCATTTATAACGCACCTATACGCAAGTGTTTTGGGGTGGTGGGAGGTGTGAGGACTTGAGGGGCAGCCTGGGGTAGTGCCACGAGATGAGTGGGGGTGGTGGGAGGACGGCCGACTAGCAGGGGGCTGTCTGGGGTAGTGGGCCGAGGTGAGTGGGGGGCGTGAGATTAGGGTGCACTAGCAGGGGGCAGCCTGGGGTAGTGGGCAGAGCTGAGTAGGTGTGGTGGGAGGAGGGCGAACAAGCAGGGGGCAGCCTGGGGTAGTGGGCCGAGGTGAGTGGGGGTGGTGGGAGATATGAGGACTTGAAGGGGCAGCCTGGGGTAGTGGGCCGAGGTGAATGAGGGTGGTGGGAGCTGTGAGGCCTTGAGGGGACTGCCTGGGTAGTTGACGAGGTGAGCGGGGGTGGTGGAGCGAGGGTGGACTATCAGTGGGCTGCCTGGAGTAGTGGGCAGAGGCTAGTGTGCGTGGTGGGAGGAGGGCAAACTAGCAGGGGGCTGTCTGGGATAGTGGGCTGAGGTGAGTGGGGGTGGTCAGGGGTGTGAGGACCTTAGAGGGCAGCCTGTGGTAGTGGGCCGAGGTGAGTGGGGGTGGTGGGAGGAGGGAGGACTAGCAGGGGGCTGGCTGGGTAGTGGGCAGAGGTGAGTCGGGGTTGTGGGAATTGAGGACTGGAGGGGGCTGCCTTGGGAAGTAGGCCGAGCTAAGTAGGGATGGTGGGAGGTGGGAGTACTTGAGTGGGCTGCTTTGACCTAGGGGTATGGGCCTGCAATTTAGGTGCCTTGAACTTAGGGATGATGTCCACATTTTCGAGGGGGTGCTGGCAGCATTGTGGTGGGACTGTTCTCTGTTTGCCAGGGTTCTGACTTGTATTGTGTGGGACAGATCGCAGTTTCGGCGGGATGGATTCTTGCGTTGCAGGGGACGGTCCGCAGTTTTGCTGGGGTGCTGCATGGTGCTGATAAGGCAGGCGGAAATGTTTTTTGTTGGTGGTAGCTTTTGTTTGCATGGGGGAGTGTTGAGGGCATTCCTTTACTTTGCGCTTTGGAATACATCTATCAGCAGACAGTGCTAAACTTTTCGCACTTGCAAGTAGTCGCAATGATGTTTATGGCGCAAAGTAGTTTGTGGGGACTTAGCGCCTTTTCTATGAATTTGGCCCAAAGGTTAGTGTTTTCAATATTCTCTCAACAAATGGTGATTAAAATCCATAGGATTCATTGGTTAATTCAGTATTTACTTATAATTTTAGGAAGGTAGTCCTTATGTCCCTGAAGAAGGATAGGATTTATATCCGAAACACGTCGGAATGAAAAGGACAAAAGATCTAGAAAGGTTTTGATCTGTGTCTTAAATAAGAACTGTTGATTGATGAAACGCCACATGTTTATAGCATTTTATTTTGGTGTAAATACGTTGTGAAGAAATGTTTCGACTCAATATATTTGCAAACCTTTGTTGTTTTTGAAAAAAGGTTTCCCTGTTAAGAAATATCACGAAATGTGCATTCATGAGTTATAAAGAAACAGAAATACTATTAATGACCTTTTGTTTACTTTATTATTAAGTGAGTTTAAAAAAAATAAAGGGCATTTAATTTGGTACGAAAGGTTATTCTGATAAATGTGCCACTGGGTTCACCATTTGATAATAGCAATACCTTATTGTTTATATAGAGCTACAGACCTATAGATCTCAGAGCTTGGTAATCAATGTATCGACCTTGAAAGGATGAAAGGCTGAGTTGCCCAGCTGGGATTCGATCCTGCCACCGCAGGCTGCTGCATAGATATCAGGGGTGAGCCATTAGCTTATATGACCGGTACAAGTTGACAACTTGAACATATGGTCCACAGCCATAGATTTGTTTGTCAGATCGTTAATTCCAACAAAAACGTTTTTAAAGACACTTCAAAAGGCGTAAATTAGATTGAAAAATTAGAACGACATGCAATGACCACAGCAAAAAGAAATGCACGTTTTTTTGAGTTTAGCATCGCAAGGTGTACGTGGTCTCCAGCTCATGCGATTAGTAACAAGGATTTAGTGAGATAGTTTGTGCGAGCTGTGAAAAAAGGAAACTTACAGTGAATTATGATCTCAATTTAAAAAAGTGGAATGAACTTCAGTATATTTTAGATACAGTGTGTGTCTGCCGAGCAGGAATGTAATTAGCTTCACTGTGTGGTGCAGATAGGCCAGGAGATGGATTATCACCTGTGCAGCAGACCTGCAAATTGCTCACAGTTACATGGTGTCTAGCTCCAGTAAAATGTTCAATAAATGAACTATTTTAAGCAGCTATTACAAAGCCTGCATTACCTACCCATTTAAAGAATACCTAAATATGACTGATGAATGGGTGAATTAGGTGTGAAGAGCAATTTCTAAAATGTTAATTATAAAATCATTTGCATTTATTCTTGCTTTAATACATTTTCCTTACTAAATTAATTGCATTTAATTTAATTTGGTAATTTGTAGAGCGTCATATGCCACTGTTAGGCAACTTTATGCTGTGACTATTGGTTGCATGTTTTAATGTTAAGCAGGTCCAGGGCCGACACTGGCGGAGAGAGACTGGAGCAGTCCACTACACGAGCACCCCTCCTACAGTCTGCAATGCAGTGCTCTCCAACACAGCCCCATGCACTACCGCACAGGTGCACCAGGGTTGCCTGATTGGGCTATTTCCGCACAATTGGGCTACGGAAAATCCCCTTGTGCAGGGTAAAAACAAGTAGTGTTCAAACTGCCTGATTTGGGGGTGATTTGGGCTACTTTTCACTGCATAATAGGGCCTCATCACGAGTTGGGCAGTATCCCAGCGGTAATGCCGCCCAACTGTAATTGCATTAGCGCCACCCGGTCCACCGTTATTACCGGATCACGGGGTGGCCGTTAACGGTAAATCCCCATTCCCCATTGGGTCCATTGCCAGTGGGGGCCTGACCTAATGACAGGTCAGGCCTGGAGGTAGATCCGTGGCTGTCACCAGCAAATTTGTGTTTCCCCGGTACAATAAAAATGCTGATGCCAGAATTACTGCCATTTTTACTGTACCGTGGAGACTGTAATTAGGCCCATAATGACTTGAAAGTAAATTCAAGAACCAAGAGGTACATGATTAGGCTAACATTACTCTGCATTCTATTCATGTTATACTTTCATTCTGTGAAAAGTACACAAATAATAATGAAGTAACTTGGCAAAACATCTAAAACCATAAGGAAATATCTTAACTAAACGAAATGGGGTTGCTGCTTTATGTTGACCATCTTGAATGGAAAACAAGTATCACAATGCATGGAATGTTAGCAACAAAAAGGTCATTTTGGGTTCTAGTGATAACTTCATTGCCTGACACACTGCAATATTGAAACCGATTGGGTAGCACGCACTTGTGTTATATTTGTGGGCTTATTTTCTGGCTCAGTCTAGTTAAATGTAGGTTTCCATTTCTGGCAAACCCTGAGGCACACATTGAGGAGTGCAAGGCAGAGCAGAGAGCAGTGAGAGAGCGAGAGGCCCACAGAAAGCTCCTCCTGATGTGTCATGCTATTGCTCTATTGTGGAGTGCAGCACTTCATATAAGAGAGAGCAAGCATCATTTACAGGAGACATACAAACGAAAGGTTTGGAAAAGCTCCTGTGCAAGAACACGGGCAAAACACCCCATAGACAAAGACAGCCGAGCAAGGCCCCATGGCTGATACGGTCTCCTTTCGGGAAGAAGTATACTGCATGGAGCCAGTGAGCTTAATCGGAAAATCTTTGAATCGAGGACAATCGGTCCTAATAATCCAACACTCGCAGAGAGTTTGCAGTGCAGAATCTTGTACTCATGCTAAGCAATTCTCTTTCATATGTGGCATTTTTATTTTTATGAAACCATTTTTATCAATTTTTTTTCTTCATGAAAACATACAAATGGAACAAAATCATATAGAAATGAAACAAACAAATCAAAGACGATAGCCCTCAGTACAAATTGGGTGGCAATTTGGGCGGCAATTCTTCTGGGCAGAATTTCTGCCACATTACAGGTTGAAGGAAGCAACCACACACCATTGGCGGTAAATATAAACCTGTCCGGAAAGAATTACAGCCAACAATCACATTCGAACGTTAAATCCACCAAATTTCTGCAGAATTACCGTTACCGCTGAATAAGTGGAGGAATTACCGAACAGCAAGTCCACCAGTGAAATTACTAAGTGTTAATTTCGCTGGCAGAATTATAGCTGAGCGGAAATAGCGTCATTTCACAGAAAAGGAAGCACAGCTGAGGCTATCTTTAAAAACGAAATCCATCTTTAATTCACCACTTCCTTTTGCCATACAGCTACCAAACATCATGGAATCATGCCAGGAGACAAGGGCAAGACGAGGGTGCCAGAATGCTACAGGTATTGGCCGATGAGGTGGTGGCCAATGCTGATGATCTGTTTGGAACAAATCAGTGCAAAACTCAGTCCACCGCAAGAGCACAGTATGGAATGGCATAAGGGACATGGTAGTGGCAGTGGCCACTGTGCAGCAAGATGTGGAAGACTGCATGAAGAGGTGAAATAACCTCAAGGCGTGCGTCTGCAGTCTCCTTGCCTCTCATCGCAGTGAGATGAGCCACTGCACCTCGCCCCCGGGAGGAGAGAGTGACGAGCATCCTTCACATGGAAGGGAGAGAGGGAATTCCAGTGGCAGAGGTGGGTGCAGGAAGCCAACCAGAACCAGGTGAGTACAAAAGCACACCATTAGGACAGGGAAATGTGAAGGAAGTGCAGGTGTCC
Organism: Ambystoma mexicanum; assembly: GCF_040938575.1. Taxonomy (NCBI): domain Eukaryota; kingdom Metazoa; phylum Chordata; class Amphibia; order Caudata; family Ambystomatidae; genus Ambystoma; species Ambystoma mexicanum. The sequence continues at coordinate 896,261,437 of NC_090924.1, forward strand.
CAGCCAGCATTAGGTTCACACACAGGTGACAATGCTGATGTTAAGTCCCTTGCGGGCTCACGGTCAACAATGCCACATGAATACGTATGACGCCCCGTACACCTGGAAATTACACCATGTTGTAAATAATGAAAATACATGTGTTGACTGTAGACATCAACAGGCTAGTCACCTCATGCACCCTTGAGAGCCAGAAATACACAATGGGCCTCATTACACGTTGTGCGGTAAAAAAAGGCATTTACCGGCATGGCGTTATTTGCGTCTCCGCCCTCGCAAGAGCCCGCAAATTGCGGACTATTACGAGTGCGCGGACACGAGCATAGCGCCATGCCGCTATTTCCGACCTAGGGGTCGCGCGCCCACGGACTTGCCGCTATTAGTGGCACCGTACTGACCGGTGGCGCTAATAGCGGCAAGTCCGGGTGGTAATTAGATTGGGAATTTAGCAGTACCAGTATTCGCTTACCGGTACCGTTATTCCCTTACCGCCGTCCGTGTAATGAGGCCCAATGTCATTATCAGCAACCCAGAAATACCCCTGGCCATGCCATAAGCACAATGTCAGATGATTGTAATTACAAGGACCTCACACATAAGCCAACATATGAGCCATGCAGTATCAAAAAAGGTATCCACCCCATGAGTCAGAGTTCTACCACAACCATGGCAAGTCACATAGGACTGGACAGATCCCTTCCACAAGTGTAGTCGTAGGACTGTATCCACCTGCACCAACAACCCAGGAGACACACCCCAGCGATCACACCAGGGCAATGATACACATGATCCCACTATTATTCATAGACAAACTAAGTTATGTTGAAGGTACAAAGGAAGCTCTAAGCCCAGTGCACTGTGCACAGCACAGGCTTGAGACCTACATATGTAGATGGGCCCAGGCCTCTGACAATTCCCTGTGTTTCATACATGTACTGCCACAGTATACATGACAACTGGTATTTTCCCTTATTATAGGCATATAAGGCAGCCAGGGTGAAGGTACCATTGGCAGTGATGTAGCGCCTCCACATGCCGTGCATATCAACGCAGCAGAAAACCCTGGAACACCAAGCATCTCTTCTGCCACCCATGTACTCAAGACATTAGGCAATCGCAGCAAAATACCCCAGCCAGAAAAGCAGGATCAAAGGTGTACCCAGAAGCAGCTGCCACCTCTACTGGTATTATCACAGCCATAGTTACATCTGCACCGGCCACTACCACCAAGTTCCTGCCACCACATCTGCTGCTGCAACCGTCACCAACTCAGCTGCAAATCCGGCAGCTCCCTTGCCAGTTGTACCATTCCTCACCTCAAATGCCAACAGCGTCCCTGGCTCAAGTCAAGCAGGATTACCACTGGTGACCACTACCACCAGGCCCACTTTATCGGTCTGCAGCAGAGGCTATTTGTCACCCATCAGTGGTGGGGCTAGAGTTGACCTGCCCTAGTACAGGCCACCCCCTAAAAGCCTTGGTTCTCCTATGATCAGTACTCCCTAGTCTCTGTTGTTGTTGACCTGCAGTCACTCACACAGCCTGATGATGGAGATAATGCTTCAGACAGTGGCAATGCAGCAATGTTTGAGAGTGATTGTCATACCCACCACCTCACCTGTTTGCCCGTCTGCTGCCCTGCCCAGTGATATATTTTCTGGCATCTGGGAGAGGCTCACAAGAATGGAGCAGCAGGATGAAATGATGGAAGAGCTCACACAGTTCCACCTGCAGCATACACAAGCAATGCAGGATTCCGTACAAGAGGCCAGAAGTAGAATAGCCAGGGATATGGCAGTCAGTGCCGACACCTATCTGAGGCTATAGTGGTGAATGCTATTGTTGGGCAGAGGGTTCAGAAGCTTACCAAGGCACTGTCAGCTGGGCAGGAGAATATGCAGAGGGCACTTCTTTTCACAATGTGAAGGCGCCTGCTGGCCAAGAGAAACATCATACAAATGATTGCCTGACTCCAAGATGGTATTGGGGACTGAGGTAGATCTGAGGGCATGGGGACTGGGGATTGAGGGAGCTGGGAGGACATGGGTGTTGAGGACTGATGGAGGTTGGAGGACATGGGTGTTGGGGATGGAGGGAAGTGGGAGGGCAGGAGTTTTGGGGATTGAGGGAGGTGGGATGGCATGAGTGTTTTTTTAAAGACTGGACGGGGGTATCTGTACTCCTGCTCTCTATATGGCAGAGTAGAAGCACAGAGCACCCGAGCCAAGATTCTCCATTTGGTAACGTTGGACGAGCAATCAAGGCTTAAGCTCTCAGGAGGTGATGTAGGCTGGTTCTTAAATACAGTGTAGTCCCCAAAGCCCCCATAAAGGAATGTCCACACACTATGTTAGTGATAACACAGTTCTTTATATAAATAAGGTTCAAGTTATATACACATACAATAACACACTTTGTGCTTAGGTAATACTATAATGATAAATGTACAATTTCTATGTGGTACCACAATTACTCTTTGACTCCTTTAAAATGCACCAACTGCTTACAGTTTTAAATGGCTTGCAAATCAATAGCAAAAGGCATCAACCATAGAGTTGGGTGGAAAACAAGTTGATTAAACAATTGGCAGAATACTGGGCCCCTACCACCAGGCACAGTTCTGTGTGAGGATCCCCCCACCTGGGCAACCTGTAAATAAGATAATATACAAGCCCAGTCCATATATTGTTTAGTCTTATTTCCTTCTATAAATGGTCTACTACCCCAATGTGCCTGGTTTAGCAAAGTTCGACGATGGGTCATTGACGGATCCTTCCTGAGTGAGCAAGAGCCACAGATCGTCGAAATTCCATGAAGAAAAGGGTGAACAATGGCGTCGAGGCAGCAGCTTCGGTCCTGGCGGTGCTCGTCGACAATCAGTCGTCGACGTTCTACGAAGATGAGGTGTGCGGTGCACCTCGACAATGATAGTTTGTTGCTGCAAAGAGCCAATGAAGAACATAGGCCCAGCAAGGGCGTCGGGTCACCAGCGTTTAGCGTCAGCGATTGGGACTCAACCACGGCTGGCTTTCGGATCTTCATCAGCGTCTTTGAGGACTTTGGGTGGCGGAAAACACACCGGCGGATTCCCCTCAGTTCGTCGGCGTCCTTCCCTTTCTCCAGCGGGACAAAGCGGTTGATGGTGATGAGCAAGGGAGTCCTTGATTCAAATGTCTTAGGCAATGGAGCGTTGTGGATCCAGTCGACGATGATGGTCGTCATCGGCGATGGACTTCAATATCCGGGCTCTTCACTTCAGACTCTTTGGTGGTCCCAGTCTGCGGTCGTCAGCCTTTCGAGGACTGACTTCCAGGGAGCCTTGGTGAAGGTTAGATGGTGCACAATGTTCCCTCGTAGCTTGGGAAGAGGTCTCCTAGCCAGGTCCTCTCTTGGATCAGTCCTCAAAGGCACGGCAGCTTTCAGATTGCGGCGAAGGAAAACAGCAATAAACCTTCTTCCGGCTCGGCTTCGGGATCTAGCATCAAGTTTCCGACTTCAAATTCTGAACGATTTCCATCAGTGAGAGGTCCCCAGATATACTGTTCGGTCTCTCATTCACTCTGCTGGGTCACACTCAGGCAACCAATCATTCAGAAGGGCATTCATGCAGGCAGGCAGCCAATCAGGCTCACAGTGCATTCAGACCATTCTTCTCCATCCAGACACTCACAACAAGGAATGTGGATTGGGACAAGCACCCAGCCATTCAGCACTCCACACTGCATTCACACCAGTTTCGGGCACGGCTGTCTCAGTCATTGAGCCTCATTACAAGTTTGGCGGTAGCCTTGCCGGTAAAACCATCAGGCTGCCGCCAAACTTGCAATTTGTTCCAGCACCTGCGAATGGGCAACTTCCGGGTCATTATGGCCTAGCCGGACCCGGTAATTGCACATTCGCGGGCACCAGAATGCATTACTCCCCATTCCCATTTGAGCCCCCTAGGGCTCAATGGGAATGGGGAGGTCAGATGCACCGGCACCATTGAGAATGGTGCCGGTACATCCGACATGCTCTGCTCGCTGGAGCCGGTACCGCCGCCAGGACAGACCTGGCAGCTGTAACGGCAGACTCGAGCAGAACTCGAAGTTTGCCGGTCCAGGAACTACGGTACTGGCAAGCTTACTAGTACCGTAAATCCCAGACCGGAAAACTTGTAATGACCCCCACTGTGTCATACACCAGAAACCAGACACCCATAACATGGAATGCATATTGGTTCACACACTCCATTCATCCAGGTCCCACCCCAAGGGCATACCCACAACATACAGTCATTGGGAAGGCTCCAGCCAATCTGGCCTGGACATCCCCACAATACCATATATGGAACTTCCACCCAACAGCCAGTCAGGGGAAGGGACATAGTCAGGGTTTGGGAAAACAAGGTAACAGGCAATAGAAAGCAAGAGGCCACAGGGGCCATAATGTCTCCTATCAAGAATCAACTGATTCCAATGGCAGGGCCTGGGTATCCCAAAATGGAGGATACTCAGAGCACCTGTCAAGTTCAGCATGGAGCTGCCACCAGCCCATACCCTGCTCTGTGTGCCACGCACAGGTGCCCGAAAACTTACACTAGGGTACAGGGTTGTACCCCACCCATGGATGCCATAAGTGTATCCCATGGGTCTGTTCACCACAACCAAAAAGAGGAAGAGTTGCACTGCCAGGAGATCTGCATGGACTCTTGTGCAGATAATAACACATAACCCACATGATGAAAGTACTACAGGACATTGCATTTCCAGCATCACAGTTTTGCACTGTACAAAAGAAATATTTAAACTTTAACACATGCAAGGACAATGCTTTTTGAGTGAGAGTGAACTATTTAATATGTTATGTACAAATGAGGGACGTTGGTGCAAAGAAATGTGTCTAAAAGAATGGGTTCCTGCCACACCAGATGGCCATACCTGCCTTCATAACGCTTACTGTGTGGCTGCACTTCACCAGCCGCATATGTGTTGTCCTCTGGGAGAGACCTGTTGACATCTGGGGGCAGGTGAACATGTCGCCTGGTGCACATGTTGTGGAGCATGGCACAGACTATAAAGATTTTCCCCACCTTCTCTGGCCTCTACATCAGGGACCCTGTGGTCAGTTGGAGACACTTGAAACGTCCCTTCAGTAGGCCAAAGCTCTGCTTGAGGCACAGCCTGGTCCTGCACACATCAGGACCAGGCTGTGGCAGGTTTAGGCCACCGCCTGCGGTGTAGGTACATTGCGCACAGGTGTCATCAGCAACAGAAGAGGTGGGTATCCAGAGTCACCTGCAAGGGCAAGGTCACATGTGTCAGTAACAGAAACATGAGGTTTGTAATGCATTTTTGCATGACATGTTGATGAACAATCTCTTGATGAAGTTAAGGCACATTGGTGAACAACATGGTTGTACTTAACTACATTACTTATTGTGTCATGTACTATGGGGGTACACATGCAATGTCACTTGGGGATTCCCCATTCACACATCTCTCAACCACCAGTTGTAACATTCATGCCCTGTGACAGGATTAGCAATGTACACATTGTTTGTGGTGGTCATGTGTTGTGCTGTTATGCAAGTGCCCTTAGGTTGTTATTGTGGATTTGTATGGTTTCACAATTCGTGCACTGATGGAATGACATTCATGGTTTGTGGCATACATCCCTTCACTGTCTGGCAGAGTTGCCTTATCATTGTTTAGTGGTAAACTGTGCTATTGCCTGTTTAGGTATGGTTTCCCTATGCAATGTGGCATCTGTAGTCCTCTCTTGATGGGTTCCTTACTTGTTGGTGCAATATGCTTTGCTTTCATGCTAAGGCATAGTACTGCAGAGCCTCGTCCTGTGGGTTGGTGGCTGTAATGTGTGGGGTGGGAGGGCAGGTCTGCACAAGGCTTTCATAGGGCATGCATTGATTAGTGACTTCTAATGCACCCCCCACCCTCAGGAAACATTGCACTTATGATGCAAGTTTCTAATGTGTGATGGCAATTGTAATTACCAGTATCCATGTTTGTTGTCCTATGTGGCTCCCCATGTAGGCAGGCAGTGTGCTGTCCTGCAGGACCAGGGCATCTTGGGTGGAACCAGGAAAGCAGGCGCAGCAGTGTGTGATGGTGAGGTCAGCATCACAGGTCAGTTGTACATTCAATGAATGGTACTGCTTCCTGTCGCGGTACACGTATTCTGCTGCGGGTGGGGGCATTAAGATGCAGCATAGGGCTGCTTTTGGGCAGTTGGGCTGCCAAGAACAATTGTGCCTTTGTGGCATTTATCTGTGTCAGAGTGAGGGGCAGGGAGATGTGCTGGGGTGCATGCCACAAGAGTGCATCCAGCACATGTATTTGTATTTTGTATTTGTTTGTATTTGTTTATTACTTGTATCGCGCGCTGAACCCTGAGGTCACTGGGTGCTTGAGAACTTAAGGTTACAGATATAGACAGACATACAGCTTAGAGACAACAAGTGGGACCCTGGTTACAGATGGGTCAGGATGTGAGATACAATTGAGGACGTATAATATTGGTCTAAGCAGTAGAGTAAATTGAGGCATAGACGGTGAACAGCTGAGTGCATCTTACTGAGAAGGTTTGTAGCACAGCCAGTTTTTTATACCGGCTTTAAAAGTGAGGAAGGAGGGTTCTTGTCTGAGGGTGATGGGGATTGAGTTCCAACGCTTGGCAGCTTGGACTGGGAAACTGGCTCCTCCAATTGTTATTAAATTATTTCTTGGAACCACTAAGTTTAGGGCATGAGAAGCTCTGGTGGTATGTGTGGGTTGGTGTAGACAGATTTTGTCTGCCAGGTATTTTGGGGCTGAATTTGTGAGGCATTTGTGCATGATGGCCATGGTGGTTAAGGTGATTCTATCACGGATGGTAGCCATTTGGCGTTGTGTCTGTGAGTGGAGATGTGGCATGATCTCGGGAGACTAAGTGCTGCTCTCAGTGAATTATTCTGAAGCACCTGAAGCTTGTTTAGGTTGTGTTCCAAGGTGCCAAAGAATAGTGTGTTGCAATAATCAATTTTTGATAGTGCAAGTGCTCTAGCCAACGTTAAGCTGTGGATCATTTTATTAGTGTTAGCCGTGGAGGTCGCAACACTATTGACCTGTTTTTTAAGTGAGAGGGTTGAGTCAAAGTATACCCCCAGAGCTTTTATCTCTTTGGAGACATTGATTATATTGTTGTCAATGACGAAAGAGGAGTATCTACTATCAAGTTTATTCAGGCGTGCCTGAGTGCCCACGATCATTAACTCTGACTTGTCGTCATTGAGACATAGGCCATTGTTGGACATCCAAGTTTGGAATTCAAGATAGATGTTGTTGAGCAGTTTGGAATCATGGTCGTAGCAGCCAGAGTGGGGGATGAGGATTTCAGTGTCCTCCGCATAGTTGGTGTTGACGACAACCAGGTTGTCCAGGCGGTCGAAGAGTAGCTTCGTGAAGATATTGTATAGTGTGGGTGACACACAGGAACCCTGAGGGATCACCGCACACTATCGGGGTGGGGTCTGCTGAGGCCGAGGGAGAGAAGACTCTGGTGGTCCGGTTTGCTAAGAAGGATTCAATCCAATCAGATGCGTCGGTAGAGAATGCTGCTGCTGTGGACAGGTGTTTGGTAAGAATGTGGTGGTCGACGAGGTCGAAGGCTGCAGATAGGTCAAGTAATAGGAGGATTGCCAGCTTACCTTTGTCCTTTGCCTCGTCCATTTGGATCTCTAGATCTAAGAGGGCTGTCTCAGTTCTATGTCTGGGTCTGAAGCCGAATTGTCTAAGACCAAGGAGGTTGTTCTCATCTAAATGTTTCTGGATTTGTAGATAGGACACACAATCCAGAATTATTAGGAGGAAAGGGACAGTAGTGATGGGTCTATAGTTAGTGGGGATGTTCGGGTTGAGATCGTTTTTTTTTTATTAGTGGCATAACCCAGGCTTCCTTGAGGTTGTTAGGTACCTGGTTGGAAGAGAATGAGGAGTTTATCAAGGTGGTGATGAAAGGGGCTAGGTTTTTTGCTCCATCCTTGATGATGGAGGCAGGGCAGACATCTCCTTGGCAATGGGATGGTTTTAGGCTTTTTGTGTTGTCTTCAATTTCCTTGGGAGTTACTTGTGAGAAGGAGAAGGGAGAGCAGGTGTGTGCAGTTTTATCTGGTTTGAGGTGGGGTGGCTGGGGGCTTGCTTTTTTGACTTTGCTTGTTTGGCTTTGATTTTATTTTGGAGTAGAGTGATTTTATCTGCAAAGGCTTGTTGTATTTTAGTGCACTAGTGCACCATTCTGTGTTTTTGTTGCAATCCTGAGTGGGTGGTGTGGGGGGATTCGAGCTCTTTTAATATGCTGAATAGTTCCTTGGTTCTGGATTGGGCATTTTGGATTCTGGAGTCATAGGTGTGTTTTTTGGCCGACAGGATGGCTGCTTTGTAGATAGCGGATGCTGACGTGAAGGCAGTTTTGTTAGATATGGAGGGTGTTTTGCGCCAGGTGGTTTCTGCTGCTCTTTTTGTGTTTCTGAGGCTTTTTAGTTCAGGGGTAAACCATTTGTTGAGGTGGGCAAGGGGTTTGGTTTTCCTGAGTTTGAGAGGGGCGGCAATATCAAGAGCAAACTTGAGAGTGCTGTTGTAAAGCTCTACCAGTTTTGCTGGGTCGAGGTTTTTGAATATGGTCTCGTTGAGGATGTCCTTGATGAAGGGCTGGAGGCTGTCAATGGTAATATTCCAACAGGTTCTGGCTAGCGATGGGGGTTCTAGAGTGGTTTTGGCTGGGGAGGGTCCAGGGATGGAGAACAAGATGAGGTGGTGATCGGACCATGCAACAGGCTCATTTTTGGTGATGGAAATGGAACAGTTGAGGTCGGTGATCCAGTCCAGTGTTCTGCCTTTGGAGTGGGTAGGTGTGTAATTCTGTGTGTGAAGCCAAGATTGGAAATTGCATTGTCCACTGATAGGGCATGCGGATCATTGGGGTCATGGAGGCCGAGGTTTAGGTCTCCAAGAGAATAGTTTTGGATCCAAGTTTGGTATGAGTGGAGAGTAGGTTTATTATATCATCCTCGAAGGGGGGCGTGGGGCCAGGGGGCCGGTAGACAAGATGCATGAGTATTGTAAGGGAGGGTGCCAGTGATAGTTTCACTGATAGGAGCTCTGCAGATTGGAGGCTTGTGTGGGGCATGGCTCTAAGAGCTAGGTGGGATTTGGCGATGAAGGACACTCCACCACCTTTGCCAGAGTTGGTATCAGCTCTGATAATTGGATTTATAGCCTTCCGGTAGGGCTAGAGAGAGTGCAGGGCCTGCTGCCTTGTGAAGCCAGGTTTCTGCAACAGCCAGGAAGTCCAGACTGTTTGAGATAATGAGGTCAGAGATCTCTGCAGCATGCGCCACAAGGGAGCGTGCATTGATTAGGGCTCCTTTGATACTCGTAGGTGGTGGCAGGGAAATCGGGTCTTTGAGGGCGAGTGGGGAGGAGGACGAGTTATGGCGCTGTTGGTGTTCTTGGGCTTGGCGGTAGCTTTGTGATTGATGAAGCGTGTACCTAGTCGTTGGTTCCGGACGTGGAGTGGAAGTGGAATAAGTGGTGTAGGTTGTGAGGCGCAATGATGTATTCATTCAGAGAGGCTGAGTGGGTCGCCGTGAGCTGTAGGAGGTTCTGCAATGATTGGAGTGGGGTTTGGTGAGGGTAGTGCAGGTTGAGAGAGATCCGCTGATGTGACTGGGTTAGTTTCAATACTTGCAGTTGGACAAAATCTGTGCAGTAGGCTAGTTCCAATACTTGCAGTTGGACAAAATCTGTGCAGTAGGCTAGTTTCAATACTTGCAGAAGGGCAAGAATCTATGCAGTAGGCTAGTTTCAATACTTGAAGTTGGACAACATCTATGCAGTAGGCGAGTTTCAATACTTGCAGTTGGACAAAATCTATGCAGTAGGCGAAAAGCAGCATTTAAGAATGGGTTAGCTGTGAGGGTGCTCGGCTGATTCCAAGGTTGGCGGCATGACCAAATATAGGGAAGAGTTGATTCATAGATAGGTGGAATGGACCAGATACATGCGGTAACCTAACTTCTGAAAGACACAAAGGTCAGAGTTACGGTTTGCAAGGTGGGCTGTGTACATGCAAAAGTCTGGAAAATGTGTTTGTGATGTTGGGCACAATGTCTAGAGGCGTGATAAGGACGCAGCAGTAGTGCGCGGCACAGTTGCAGTATGTCGGGTTGCACCGAATTCACATGTTCAGAGTGCGTGATACGGTGCTGGCAGGGAGTCTTGAGGGATGGACACTGGGTCGAGTGCTTGTCTTACCTAATTAAGGTGACTCGCCAGGTCAACTGAGTGGGCTCCTGCTTCCCATTCCGATTGTGGATCATGTGATGAGTGGCCCGCCGGGCAGGGGTACGTGCCTCGGGCTCGACTAGGCACAGACAAGCCCTTTTGCTCACCCTTCTGCGTAGAGCTTCCATTTGTCGGCTTCCACCTATCAGTGGTAGTGGAAGGTGGATGTGGTCCTGCTCAGCCAATCCGTGGCTAGGCAGGAAGTCAGGCGAGGAACGGCATCAGCCTGGCGAAGGAGTCGGCGGCCATTCACCGCATTGCGGACAATGCAAATGAATAGCAAACTAGATCGGATGCAAGCCTATGGGTTGTGAGGGTGAATAAAGGTTGCACAATTACCTTGTAGGTCGAGAATCAAATATTGTGAATGTAGATTCACGGATAAGATGTGGATGTCAGGGCACAGCCTTGATGTTGCTGTGGCATCAGGAAGCACTCTTCCTTCCTGGTTCAGATGGCAGTCAAGGAGAAGGGAGGGCTCCTGCCCTCTCCTTCGACGACAGGGCTGCTGTGAGTCTCCACAGGCAGAGACAGGCCCTTTTGCTCGCCCTTCTGCGTAGGGCTTACACTTGTCGACTTCCGCCTATAGGTGTTAGTGGAAGGCGGATATGGTCCTGCTCAGCCAATCCGTGGCTAGGCAGGAAGTCGGGCAAGGAACGGCATCAGCCAGGCGAAGGAGTCGACGGCCATTGACGGCATTGCGGGCAATGCAAATGAATAGCGAAATAGGTCGGATGCAAGCCTATGGGTTGTGCGGGTGAATAAAGGTTGCACAATTACCTTGTAGGACGAGAATCAAATATTGTGGATGTAGATTCACGGATAAGATGTGGATGTCAGGGCACAGCATCGATGTTGCTGTGGCATCAGGAAGCACTCTTCCTTCCTGGTTAGGATGGCGGTGAAGGAGAAGGGAGAGTTCCTGCTCTATCCTTCAACGATGGGGCTGCTGTGGCACCTGCCCAAGCACAATTGAAAATGTGGGCTGAGAAATGCCTGCAGCATGCTCACAGTGTGTTGGTAAGTGCCTGTGGCTAGGAAATGCAGCACCGACACAAGCTTGATCAGAGGTGATAAGGCCATTCGGATATTGATCCTGCTCTGGATGTCATTCTGGATCAGGGACAGTAGCTCAGCAATGATCTCCCTGTTGAACCGTTCTTGAGTAATTAGATGGCCATCTGTTAATGCCCAGGGTGACGGCCTGACCTGAGAAATGGGCACTCGCCTTGCACAGTGTCCCGACCGACTCCTCTGTGCCATGTGGACTTTGATGCTGTTTCTGCCTCTGCACTTCAGTGTACACCTGGAGGTACTGGATTTCCAGGTTAGTAACTGCCTGTGGGAGCATGATATTGGAACGTTTGTTTGTGGCAGGTGTACCTTTTCTGAATTCCTTGTGAGCACCTGTGGCTTCATTTCTATCACCTGCATGCATTTACCACTGCCATTTAGGTGGAGGTAACCACACTGTGTTTTTGGCAGAATTTGTAATGTATACAGCTTACCTGCTGCTGGTCACACAGCTGAGACAAGGAAGGAATGCGTTGTCTACTGTAGCAGAGGGTATCGTGAAGATAAGGGTGGTCCGCTCTGGATGCCACCCTGCCTGTGAAGGGAAAACAAGTTGGGTGATACCCGGATAGAATCCCTGAGACAAAAAAAAACAGAGCGAAAAACCCTTGAATCCTGTGATAGCACTGGTGCAATTCGAATTCTGGATCCAGACAGAATAACTAATGCAGGAGCAGAAACAACCAAGCGGGTAGACAGCCAGGGAAAGGAAAGAGAGCATGAGAAGAAAGGTGAGTCAGGAGGAGGAAGAAGGAAGGGGCGCTGATCTAAGAACAAGCCATATTGTTGAGACGTGCCGATCCATGAACGCTAGTGCTTCAAATAGCCCATCCGTGTAAAGGCAGAAGTAACATGATGTCATTGAAGCTGACTTGAGTGTTGCCATCTTGGGGGTGGCAGAAAGGACACAGGCAGGTGTAACAAGGTGGTCATCATGGAAGCAGCAATGGTATTACTGGTAGTAACGGTGTAACCAAGATGTGTTGGTATTTGCCATCTGTGCCACAAAGACCAGCGGTAGGTCCGGGAAACCATGGCAGTATGCCTCCTCTGAAACATCACCCCTCTGAGTTTGCCAGGATGCAATTAATGAAAACAGTGTAGCAATTTAGGGGCATGTACATACAAACAGGGCTCCCAAGAACGTTCGCTGCTGGATATCCTTTCCCAGTCGATGAGATACTGGAGAAACCCTCTGAGGTAGCGGGAATCACAGATATGTGATACTACATATTCAGGTACATTATGCAGCATGACAGGTATGAGAGGCTTCTTGTTTGCTGTTGAGATGGGTCGTAGGAGTTCAACAACGATTTGTGAAATACAGGATGTAACTACTTCCAAGTCGGGGGGAGTTGTAAGCGAAAGGCTACAGGGTTGATCTTTTTGATAAATCTGAATGAGCCGACGTATCAAGGGGATAGCTTAGATGTACAGAGATGTTTAGGTAAGAATCTTGAAGAGAGCCAAACTAGGATTTTGACATCATAAAATGGTTCAGAAAGTCACTTGCAGTCTACGTATTTGTGGCAAGCTGAGCAGCTGCAAGGGTTTTAGATGCCAACTTGTGTTCTGCATAGATTCTGGATATTTAGTCACCGAAGGAACTGCAAAGGGATCAGCGGGTATTGTGGGAAAGACTGCTGTGTGAAAACCATAAGAGCAAAAGGAAGAGTAGACAGTATTGCTGTAGGAGAACTCGGCCACAAGGAGTAATGTGATCCAGTCCTTGTGCGCTTGACTGGAAAAACAATGCTAGAAGTGTTCTAGGGTTTGATTTACCCTTTCAATAATGCCATTTGTTTGGGGATGATATCCTGAAGAAAGAGTTATTTTTATTCCTAAAATCCAGCACAGGTTTACACAGAACGCGGAAATGTATTGGCTTCCTCGATCTGAAATAATGACAGAGGGAACGCCATGGAACCGGAAAATGTCCATGAAGAAATTGTTTGCTATTCATGAAGCTGAAGGTATTTTCACAAAAGGAGTGAAATGTGCCATCCACAGAGAATACATTAAAATATTAACCATTATGGTAGTAGAACCTCTTGAGGGAGGCAAGCCTACAATGAAATCTGTGGCAATTTTTTCCCACAGCCTTGTAGGTGGAGTGGATTGATGGAGAAGATCCACTGGTTTGGTTTTCAGGATTTTATGTTGGGCACAGATCACACATGTCTTGATATGTTGTTGAACAGTATGTTTCATGTAAGGCCACCAGAAATGTTGGTGTAGGGTATTCAGCCTGGCATTCACACCTTTATGACCTGTGGCTAGGGAGTCATGACAGGAGAGCAATGCCTTGTTTTTTAACCTCATAGTGGACAAAATCAATTGATGTTTGTGAAACAAGAAACCATGTTTCATTTGTAAGTGCCTAGGGATGATTTGATGCAGGTCGCAAAGGACAGAAGAGGGTTTGGTGTCTTCTGACACTAGATCAAAAAAAGTGCTAAAGTGAAAAAGAAATGTTTTATCCTGGAGAATCTTTCCAGGTGGCATAGTCAACATTTCCACATCATAGTGCTTACAAGACTGCTCGTCTGCAATTTTGTTTTGAGTTTGTGTGATATCGGCAAGGATGACATTTTATTGAGTGTACAAAAAGGCCCAACGGGCCTAACGACTATTGCTACATTCCAGGGACTGTAGAGCTTGTAGATTCCAGTGATCGGTCCTCATTTGAACAGGAGTGTCAGCCCCAAATAGGAAATGTCTCCATTCCAGACAGGCTTGACGAATGCTGAATAGTTCCTTCTCTAGGACGTAAATAGTGTCTCTCTCTCCAGCAAGGTAAGCTAAGGGATGTTTCTTTCCGTGTGATTGTTCTTGTTTTAGAACCGCTCCTATGTCTGCTTCCAAGGCATCAGTCTCGACGAAAAAAGGCTTGGACTCATCAGGTTGACGTAGAATCGGTGCCAGTGTAAACATCCTTTTCAGAGACATGAATGCTTTGTAAACTTTAGATGGCCATCAAAACAGCACTCCTTTTTCAGAAAGTTGGTAATGGGTAGAACAATGTTGGAAATAATAGGAATAAACTTTCTATTGAAGTTTACCAATCCAAGAAAATTCTGGATGTGCTTGACGCAAGATGGAATATGCCAATCTAGTAATTCTGTGACTTTCCTAGGGTCCATGGAGATTTTCCGGAACAAGATATAATGTATCCAAGATAGCAGATGGAATCCTGATGCAACTGGCATCTTTCCGGTTTGGCCAGTAATTGATTAATATGCAGCCTAGACAAAACCTGGCGAACGTGATGTTTATGTTCAGAAACATTGGAGGAATAGATGAAAAAGTCATCCAGATAGATTATAATGAACTGAAACAACATATCAGAGAATACTTGATCCATAAACCCTTGGAAGGCAGCTGGCGCCTTCATGAGGCCGAATGGTATTACTATATATTCAAACAGCTAAAGTGGTGTTCTAAAAGCCATTTTCCATTTGTTTCCATGACAAATATGTAGCAGATGAAAGGCGCCTCATAAATTGAATTTGGTACACATTATTGTACCTCTCAATGCTTCTAAAATGTACACAATCAGGGGTAATGGGTACTTGTCCTTTTGGGTCACTTGATTCAGCCCCCTGTAATCAAGGCATGGGCGGAGTTCTGAGGTTTCCTTTTAGCAACAAAACATAAAGATCCCCATGCAGGCGATCTTGACTCCCTAGTTAGACGGTTACATATATTGACTTCTAGATACTATTTTAAAGCCTTTCTTCTAGGGTGGACAAAATAAACATCACACCAAACGGAATTATCACATTCAGGTGTGTTTCTGTAGTACAATCTTCAGGTCTGTGTGGTGGTAGGTTTTTTTCCCATGCTGTCAAAGAAAACATCTTGGAAGTCTTGATACTCATGAGGCACTTGTCATATATGAGAAACGCCTACATGACTTTCTTTGGCATGGAGATTAGTCTGTTGAGCTTCAAAGTGTACATCTTTTTTGGAGCAATGTTAGACACAAAATTCGGACCCTAGGAATAGCTTGCCTGTGCTCCAGTTGATATATGGGTTATGTTTCTGAAGCCAAGGAATTTCCAATAGGACAGGAAAGTGTTCTGCCGTGAGTAAATTGAGAAAAGTGTCTCAGAACTTGTGCTGTTTGCATTTTGCATTTGCAGAGGCTCTCCATCAATACCTTCCACAGATTGTATAATCGGCTTGGGTTATTTAGAGATCTTGTTTTGTTGTTCCCATGTCTGATCCAGGAATAAACCAGCAGTACCAGAATCCACTGGGGCCAAGGCTGTGACAGGCGGCAAAGAACAAGTGGAAAGGGTGATCTGCAAGACCACCAAGAACGGTTGCGATGCTGTTGCCAATGGTACTATGGTATTGTGGCTTTGTTGACTCTGCCGATTCCTTGCTCCGTTTAGGAATGGGAGAGAGTGTTTCCCAAACGTCGTGACGTACCACAGAGCAATTTCTCAATAGATTGTTTCCGGAACCACAATACACACACAGCCTCTGAGCTGTTCTTTGTTTCCATTCTCAAGTGAAAGTGGTCCCGGGCGGCCCGAGCTGCATGCGTCCAGGATCAGGTGTAGAAGTTGGCAGCAGAGAATGAAGGGTGTTGACACAGGCCTTTGGAAGGGAACTCGGTCCTTTTGCTTCTTGAAGCCTTTAGTCGATTTATAACATCAAAGAAATCAATGCATGGAACGTAGGAGATCTAGGCAATCGGGCCAGTTCATCCTTTAAGACATCTTTTAAACCATGGTAATATAAGGTCAAATAGGGATCCTGGAGCCAACCTGTTTCTTTGACTAGCTGCCTGAACATAGAGGTATAAGTCATTAGGTCTAGAGAACCTTGTTGAAATTCGAGGAGGTATAAACCAAATCCGTTCATCAAACATCGCCTTGAAGGCAGCCACAACGGCAAGATAATTGTACAATAGAGAGTTGCCTCCAGTAACCAGGCAGATTGCCCAAGAAAGAACATTATCACAGAGACAAAGGTGGATGTAACAAGGCGGCCATCATGGAGGGGGCGATCGCATTGCTGGGAGCAACGGTGTAACCAAGATGTGTAGGTATTCATCATCTGTGCAACAAAGACCAGCTGGAAGTCTAGGGAACAATGACAGAATTACAGAAGATTCTTTTGTGGTATTACAGTGGTATTTCCAATTGTAATATGATGGGAGTACCATTTATATTTCTGTTGCTAATTCAGTTAAGAAAAATTCCACCAGATTTCTGCAATCATTCCGCCAGTGCTTATCCCGCCGGTGCTAATTCTGCCGGCGGAATCAGCATCCATTTTCTGGAATGCTTAATTCGGCGGATTGGTAAAAGTGGCGGTGATTCCGTTACCGCCACTTTTTGAACTTACTTCCATTTCATAATGATGCCTGATGTCCCTTCCTTCCACTGCGAAATTCCATTCCCATCATTTATGTACATCCATTTATTAGTTCAATCATCCCCATTATTCTTTCAAGGTGTGTAATCATTCCACTTGACCCATATTTTCTGGTGTTTCTGTTGACTGGCCCAGGATCTATACACCCTCTTTTCTATGGGCTAGTATTTGTTGACCCATCCTCAGTTTAGTAAGGCTTGGGATCTCCTTAGGCCACCATTTGGCAGCAATGTCTCTTTTTGCTACTATGAGGGCTGTAGTTACAAATGGTTTTTCATAGATGTTCCACCCTTCCTCATTTCATACATTCAAAAGTACACATATGGGGCACTTCCCTATTCATTTCGTCAGGACTCTGGTAAGGTAAAGGAATACCCCTTTGGCACATGACCATGTTGTAGTGGAAAAGGATCCCCTATCCCCTTCACATCTAACACATAAAGGATTATCCACCTCTCCCATAATACACTCTGTGCAGGATTTTAAATTGGAAAATGCAATATCTGTTACTGATGCCTACTTCGTTTGCGTATCTCTGAGCCGCCATCTATTCTTCCACCTCCAAGTTGTTCAGATTTTCTTCCCAACTGCCTTTTATTTTCATAAATTGGGGGATGCTGGGGAAGTACAATTTGTGATAGCCCAGAATAGTGAGGTAAGGGCTAATACAAAGCACCATCTGACAACAAATGTGCCTTAAGGGGGAACAGTTTGGCAGCTCCAGCTCTCCTACCTGTTTGTTCATAGCAGTCTTGAGTCTAATATATGCAAAGAGGTCTTTGGGTCTAAATTTAAATCTATACTGTAGAGTCTCAAATGGTATCACTCACCCTTGGTGGAATATATATTTTAGTTTTTCTATCCATTGGGCCTCCCAGGTGGGAAAAGCCCCTACTTGTTGGATTATGCATAGTGATGATCAATACACCTTAGCTGATAGTGCTTGGAGAGAACTATCTGAATTATCTGGCCAATCACCAAATAGGAAAAGGCCAAATCTACATCCCACACATAACACTATTTGGCCTGCTGAGGTTTTTAGACCCTCAAGCCTTTCAAACGTCAGCACAATCATGGAAATCTGCAACCAAATCCTGATATCTAGAAATATTGAAATGATACAGGTTAATTGCGTCATAAGAACAAGTCAGAACCAATGCAAAAAGAATGTTTACAATATGAACTACATTTTCTTGAACGGGATCCAAATTCAGCTCTTCACACCAGCCAACCCAGATGCCCCATGATGCACCATGTGCCTTAACAGTACTGGGTGCCCATGTACTCTGTCAAAACATGAAGCTGATTTTGAAAGGCCACAACAACACCATCTACCCGTGAAACCAATTATGCCATGAGAGGCAGATTGCCACCTTAAGCTAGAGGATGAAATTCCCATTTTGAGTTTCTCAGTACTGATGGAAAAGAAGGCAGACAAATTGGGCAGTCTTTCATCATATTGAGAGATATTGGAAACCATGACAGAATTGGCCAACGGCAGTGATGAGAACTAATTTGTCATCATGCTGTTAGGCGAATAAGAGGTCCTGGCATTCAGTCAAAAGCAGGATAAGCATCTCCCTGTTGCCCTATGTTTGGAAGAATTCATCCCTTGCTAGTGCCCTTGTGTATGGACGCCAACTGAAATACAGTGAAATTTGAGAGTTCAACCTTTATGCAAATAGCTGGATCTGACAGAGACCCCATCTTATCTGCAGGTCCAGAAAGCACCAATCTACATCATGCATTGACCTTGAGCTGCCATTGGAGGTAGAATGTCCTCAATTCTGTCACCAGATCTGCAAGTGCTTGTGATTGTATACCCCCACCCCCAGCTTGGTGATATACAGAACTGCCACAATGCTGTCCATTCTTAGACGAATTATACAATTTGTCTTATCTTTTGTGAAGGTTTGAGCTGTAAATGAGCCTGCCAGAAATGCTAAGTAGTTTACGTGAAGAGATTCCTAAGCAGAATACATCCCTTCAGTCAAAGCAGAATTGCACCTTGCACCCCGGACGAGATGACTTGCATCCTACTCTAATAGAAGATAGGGGCGAAATTGAAAATGGCCTTCCCGCTCCCTGCCTTTTGCTCTTTACACCTTTCCAAAATTGGTCCAAGTAACAAGAATCTGATCCTTTTTAAAGTTATGGAATCTTTAGAGATTGATATGACCTTTAATGCAGTGGGCCTGGACAAATGAATAGATGTCATTAGAAGGACTATCAACATGGCCACAGGCTTAGGGAAACTGAATACCTTTTGAGCATTTGCTTCAGTGCTCTCAGAGCCATCTTTGAAGGTGGCAAGTGGAGTATAGCAGTCTGGCAGTTTATCAGACACCCACAAATCTATTTTCTGATGTAGCATTCCTGCCAACACGTCTGAGCTTATCACAAACCCTATGAACTTTAATGGGGATATTATCCCTCACTTGCGATTATGCCTCCTTCAGAAGCAGTGCCATGACTAAATTATCATCCAAATAGATAAGAAGGGAGATTCCTCTCTGTCAGATGAATCCTGCTGCTGGCCATGAGAGTTTTGTAAGACACAAGAGCACAGACAAGAGAGTAAAGGATAAGGAAGGAAATGTGAATACTGCTGACACTTAAAGCATAACAATTGTCTTTGATGTTTTGATGAAACATTACTGGTACTTTAAGGTATGCATCTTTGAGATCTAGGCATCCCGCCTTCACATCCCTTGTAACAATACAATCCTCTCCATCTTGAAATGACTGCAAGATAGGCCCAAAAACCTGAATCATATAAAAAGATAATCCAGTGAGCCAATAAAGTGCATAGAAGCAAGAAAAACAAAAGTTTATTACATCCAGCCCCAGCCAGGAATAATGCAAAAATCATTCAACATGACATCATTAAATGGTGGCTTATAAAGAGAGAAATGATGTCACATTTCAGACTTTGTTTCGAGATTGATGTAAATTCACATTCACTGTTTTGCATGGTGGCTTCTGTTCCAAAGGGGAATCCATACAATGCCTAGCCCTATTGTCCTATCCTATTCTCTGTGGCCATGCTAATGACTTCCTCTTGACAATGATCTGATAATGGGGTTATTGAGTTTCTCCAGTTTTAATTGGATAACAGACTTGCAAACATTTTGCAACATACAACTCATTTGTTCATTGGTTGTTCCTCCTCGAGTGTTACTGTGTGGATTGCTTCAACCTTAATTGACCAATCACTTTCTGAGGTGCAGACAGTGTGGCAACAAAAAAGAATACCTCATCCAATTCTCATGGGACCCAAAGGTTGGCACCATCTGACCATTCTCATTCTTGTGACTGCTCAACTGACAGTCAATATTGCGACTTCTCCTTGGAAACCTGTTTTTATCTCTTTTTACATTTCCTTCCTTTCTCAAGATGGAACTACATGACTTCATTGGGTGTACTTCTTAGCCTTTTGCTTTGGGCCCATTTGCAAATCTAGACTGTGCATATATGTGGGGGTGGGCGTGAGTGGCCTTAAATCTTATGAACATATCTGGTTTGATGAACATCAGAACATTCAATCAATTCCCTATTATGTTCCCTAAATTGTTCAATCATCTTCTTGCTTGTACGGTTATAAATACCTATTTCTTTATATTCTTAGTTGAAATGCCCATGTTGCTTGCTACTCGTTGCTGCTCTCCATACAGCGTGGTGGTCGCTGTCTTCTCACTGCTCCCACCATTACCCCACCTACCCAGCAGCACCTTCTGAGCACCAGGGCGACCTTGGAGCGGCATCCTGTCTGCATGGGCTGCAGGTAAGCCCATTTGGGCTTTGTATGCATTGTGGTGTGTTTGGTGACTTAAATATCTCAATCTGCAGCAGCAGTTCACAACGCAACTTCTTACTCAATTGCCTTTCTTCAGGCTGCCTTTTTCATCGACTACATGCACGGGCTGCGCACAATCCGCTTCATTTTCTCCATTCTTAGGGTTGCCATGGAGCATGGACAACAAGGCTCCTAATTGGTTCCTTTCCTGTTTTACTTGGTTTACCAGTAACCGGCAGGCGAGAGAGCCAGCCGGCCCCCAGCACCAAGGCCCCCTCCATGCCGCCTCTCCTGCAACTTTCCCCCAGCCCACAGTGCACAATGAACAAACTTAGTGTACCCCTGAATTTCAAGACCATGAAAAATGTGCTTCACCCCGGATCACCTGCTCCTGGACCACAACCCTCTACCTGGTTGTCTGTTGAATCCGGCCTCCCTTACCCTATAGCCTGACTGCAAACTGTATCTTCTTCCCACTTGATATCTGTGCCTGCAGTAAATTTCACATATAATTTGCTTTCTGCTGCCTGCTAGTGCCAAACCCATAATTCCTCTTTGAGAGCGCTTTAATACCTTTGTATCCTCCATTTTGTGCTGTATTTAGTGCTTTTGGGCATTTTTTGAATCTAGGTGTGCTTTTTAAATCGCTGCTTCCTCCATTTTGTGCTGTATTTAGTTCTTTTTGGCAATTTCGAATCTAGTTGCACTTTTTAAATCGCTGCATCCTCCATTTTGTGCTGTATTTGGGGATGTTTGGCAAATTCGAATCTAGGTGTGCTTTTTAATCTGTGCATTGATTGTCTTCCTTTGCACACCTCCTCCCCTGTGACTGCCTGGCTGCTAGGCCACTTGGTGTGTTCCTGTTCACTATGCAGCTAACCTGCTTATCTCTCTTTCACCCTCTACTCCAATGGCACTCTCCATCTCTCCTATCTATTCTAACTGCTATTCTATCACTTATCCCTCCTCTCTCACAAAGTGTGGAAGTAAAAAGCAGAAAAAAAGCTCTCCTGGACTCTAATCCAGACCTACCTATCGCTGACACCTACGTGAAAGCCACTTCCAGACAATTACGGACATCCTCTTCACTGTCCCCTCTCCTGACCTATGGACCCCCCGTCTCCTTTCTTTCTCCTTTTTCTTCCTCACACATTAATGGTGGCACTAGTTGAAAAGTACTCCTGGGATACTTCACATCCTTGAAGTGTATCATTAATGTCTATCGTAATGGCACTATTATGGCCCATGGTTTCAACCTTCTCTTCTCCTTCTCAGCCGGCACATGCCCTCCCTCATAAACATCCTCCCTTCTCCTGCCAGTCTTTCTTCCTCTCTCCTCACCTCCCCACCACCACCAATGGGAGTACCACACCCCCTCAGAAAACCTTCAAAGATGTGGTAACCAGCTTCACTTAGCTACACTGAATGCGCGATCTGCTTTCACAGATTCCTCTGACATCTGTCTCCTTCTCGAAGACTTTGACATGGATGTCCTCGCCCTTACTGAGACGTGGTTCAATGCCAGGTCTGTCTCTGCTCTTGACACTCTCCTTCCTGAGGGCTACAAAATCATCTCCAAGCCCAGAACCAACAGGCCTGGAGGTGGAGTGGCCCTGATCTTCCCTGAGTGGGTCTCTGCTTCCATCATACCTACTCAGTCCTACTCCTCTTTTGAATGTCTCATCTGTAAGCTTGGGGTCTCACCTACTCTCTCTCTCACCCTTGCCACTATCTACAGGACCGCTGGCCCTATGTCTCTCTCTTCCTTTCTGAATAGGATGACCTCGCCTCCCTCCTCTCAAACTCTCCTTCCAAACTCCTCCTCCTTGGTGACTTCAACATCCACCTCGACTCCCTCGAATCATCCACCTCTCAGTTCTGTGTGCTCGGTGACTGCCTCTCTCTCTCTCTCTCTTCTCCCTTCTGGCCCAACCCACTCTGCCGGTCACACTCTGAACGCCTTAATTTCTGCCGGCAATCCTATCTCTTATCTGCTCACCACCCCGCTATCTTGGTCTGACCACTCTCTTCTCTCCTCCCGCATGAGCCACCCCCAGCACTGCCAGCCTCCTTCAACATCATCCGACCTATGAAGCGAGTGTCAGTCGCTGCCTCCACCTTCATCCCCCGACTCCTACCTCTGACTCTCCCTCTGACTTTGCGCTTGCTAACCTACATGTCTCCATCTCTAACACCCTTGGCATCCTTGCCAGGGGCATTGCTAGGGGGAGGCTATGGGGGCTATAGCCCCTGATCTTGTGGTTGTAGCCCCAGATATAATCTCAGGAGCTACAGCCAAAAGACTAGCTAGCCCCCAGTCCCAACAGTTCCGACATCAGCGTAGCCCCGGGTCTTTTCCAGACCTAGCAACTCCCCTGATCCTTGCCCCTGTAATGAGGATCTGTCTAAAACCTGCTTCCAAGAACAACAGCTGGTATGACTCTCTGAAATGCAAGTGTAGAATTGCTGAATGGAAGTGGCAGACCTTGGGCTTAGCCTCCTACAAATTGACCTGCTGCCTGCTCCAAAGGGAATATCTCCTCTCTATCCGCTCCAAGAAGCGGGCCCACATCCAAGCCTGCATCTCCAGAGCCAATGACAACACGGCCGAACTCTTCAAAATCTGCTGCAATGAACTAGCCAATCCAGCTGCAGTGACCACCTCTCTCCTCCCTTCCCAGGCTCTCTGCACTGCTTTGGCCTCCCATTTCACATACAAAATCAGGACATCTTGTCATCACTCTCCTCCACTATCATCTCCACTTCTACGCTTGCCCCCATGCACCCCTTGGCTCCTCCCCCTCCACCCCCTTCACTCTTCTCCCTCCTGCTTATAGCACCGGATGAGGTCTCTAAAGTGGTCTGCTTTATGAAGGCCTCCTCCAAACAGGTGCTCCCTTGCTCCTCCAGAACCCTAAGGACAGCATCTCCTCTCTCGCCCCCCAAGCTCTTCCTGACTTATGTAACTACTCCTTTGCCACTGGCTCTTTCCCTTCATCCCTCAAGCCCTAAAACGCCCCCTGCTAACCCCTCCAGCCTGGCAAACTACCGCCCTATTTCCACTACTCCTTTCCTGGGTAAACTCTTGGAGAAGCTAGTCCTCACCCAGCTGAACCTCCACACTGGCCTTGCTGATTGCCTCCATGACCATCAATCTGGATTCTGGGCATCCAGAGGCACGGAAACTACTCTCCTGAACACCCGTGAAACCATGCTTGCAAATCTCAACTCTAACTCTCCCGCTGTTCTCATTCTCCTTGATCTCTCCTCTGCTTTTGACACGAGCAACCATTGGCATCACAGACCGGGCACTGGATTGACTGACCTCTTTTCTCACTAACCGCCCCTTCCCGTTTCAATTGGACCCTTTCTCCTCCACCACCTCACTGTCTACCTGTGGCGTCCCCATGGCTCTATCCTATTGTCTTGGCTCATCAACATCTATCTAGCCCCACTTGCTCACCTGATTTCCTCCTTCTCTCCTCATTTCCGGTGTTATGCCGATGACACACAACTTTCCTTTAAACTTCCCTCTACTTTCTCCTCTTCCTTCTCTCTTATTCTCGCCATTCAGACATGGTGCACAGCTAACAATCTCTGCCTTAATGCCAGTAAAACGGAGATCCTTCTCATTGGGACACCTGAGCCCTTCTTTCCTCCTACCCACTGGCCACCTTCTTTGGGCCTTCAATCCCCACCATCTTGTGAGGCCGAAAACCTTAGGGTAATCTTCTATTCCGCTCCTTCATCCCTCACATCATGGACCTTACTAAGAAGTCCCACTTTCAGCTCCACCTCCCCAGCGGCATTCTTAATTTCCTCACCTTCCCCAGAAGCTCAATGTCTCCAGAGCTCTGGTCCTCTCCAGGATGGATTACTGCAACTGCCTCTTTCCTAATCTCCCTCTTTCCTCCCTACACCCCCTCCAGCTAATCCAGAATAGGGCTGCAAGACTTATCCTTGGCCTCAAGCTCAGGCACTGTATCTCTCCAGCCCTAAAATCTCTCTACTGGCTCCCGCTGACTTGACCTCAAGTTCCGGAAACTGCTCAAAACTCTGCTCTTCTCTACCTCTTTCCCACTTTCCCTTCCCTGCTAATGACCCCGCTGCCACTGTGACTGGTGGCCTGATCCTCATGAACCACACAGGGTTTCAGACCCTTCGTCCCAGTCGATATCAGCATCCCCAGCCCCATTGCACTGCCCTGCAGGCCCCTGCTTGACAACTCTACACTCCACCCTTGGAAGTCGCCTGCATTTGCACTTAGTCTGAGGTTCTCCTCCTTGGCTCCCCTTAGCACTTCCCTCCCAGGCCCTCCACCAGCATTTTTCTACTCCTCTGCTCTTCCCCCTCCATTCTTATCTCCTGCACTCCTCCTTACTGCTCTTGCATGTTTCCATTGTTATTATTCCCCTGTTCTCTTCCCACTTAGCCTTGTGGTGCTTTGAAACACTATTTAGTTGTATAAGTGCCTAACAAATGCTCAATAAAATAAAAAATAAAACATTCCACTCCTAGATGTTTTCCGACAGGGAGCAGTGTGTGTCTTTTGCCTGACTGACTTTGTCTTCTTCTCGTGCACCCTTTTGCACGTTACCTCGTTCTCACCGAGCTGTGACCTCCATTTTGTTAGTTTTTAAAGCAATGGGTAAGAACATTATTTGTTATATGTTTCCCTTGTTCATGGCTTGGGAGACTGCTGCACCCTGTGCTCCTAACTAACCCCTGTTAAGCTTTTTACATCGTCTCTCATAAAGTCTGACCTTGTCCTTTAACGTGTCTGGGACAAGCCAGAATAATCTGTGTTTCACCACTGAAAATGTAAATGTTTCTGTGCAGCCTAGTTTTCTAACTACTGTGAAGGGCTGCTTCTAAGAATGCATTTTCAGCTCTACAATGACACAAACTTCATCTGCTTCATGTTACCTTACCAATAGGAATTTATATATGTTCCCTACTATTTCTTTAACTGACGTCTAATATATTTCACTTGCTGTTATTTCCACTCTAAGGATGTGTCGCGTGTCTCCTTCTATTACTTGTAAGCATGCCCTATTTCTACTTTTCAACTCATGCTAATTGGGTGTCTGGTGATAAAGTTGCCTGGGAAATGTCTGCCAGGGGACGATATTTCCCAAAAAATGCACCCTCAGTAAAATCAAACACTTTCCCCAAATATTCTGGGACTGGAGTTTATAATATAACATTATACCCCTGCTAGGATATTTGGGGAAAGTATTTTAGGGGTCAGGAAAAAAAAGGTTGCTTACCTGGTGACTTTTTCAAGGTGACATTATCACAACCTTTGTTCCTGTTTACAATTTGCACACTTAATGCTAGATGCTTTTAGGTGTCTGATGTACATTTTGTCATTGAGATTTCCCAGAAACTCATCTATCCCTTTGTCTGCTGCAAATGATGCCTAGATGTTATGCATATCAACAAGGTGACTGGCCCTCTATGTGGTTCATGTTGCAGCTAGAGAGATTTCCTTAAATTGTACTTTCTTTCATGTTTGGGACGTTGGACTTGCATCCCAACATTTCCCCCTCTCATTGCCTCCGGAACAAACTATTTAATATAGTCCTGGGGCCTCATTACGAGGTTGGAGGTAGCCTTGCCGGTTTTACCGGCAAGGCTACCTCCATACTGGCATGAAAATCCAGCACCCGCAACTGGGCAATTACCGAGGTATTCCTGCCGCGCTGGACCCGGTAATTGCCCTTTCGTGGGTGCTGGTGCCGGTATATCCCCATTCCCATTTTAGCCCCATAGGGCTCAATTGGAATGGCGATGCCTGTAGCACCGACACCGTTTATAACGGTGCCGGTGCTACAGGCTTGCAGTGCTCGCGGGTGCATTTCATTCCGCCAGGGCAGACCGGGTGGAATGAAAGGCACCCGCTAGCACAACTCAGAGTTTGCCGGTCCGGTAACAACGGTACCAGCAAGCACACTGGTACCGTTGTCACCAGACTGGCAACCTCATAATGAGGCCACTTATCTCTTAATTCTTGCTCTCTTGGCCAATCGTTTGTCTTTGGGGGCCCATATTTTGCTTCTGTTTCTCAAATTTCCTCCACCCTTTGCATAATTCCATGGGTTACATCCTAGGAAGCTACAACTTCCATCTGCTGTGTGGTCTACATAGTGCTCAAGATAATTTTCTGGGTCTGGGGGTGGGAACCAAAGAGTTCCCGGTGGGCGTATTGGTTGTTACATTCAAGCCATCTTCAGCTTCGCTTTTATTACTACCTCGTCTGTCTAAGTGTTTTCATCGTTCCAAGGAGAAGTGCCGTCCCTTGTTCTAACTGCAAGTAGTTTTACTTCATTTCCTGGGGAAACACAACAAACCAAAATTAGAAGTCCAGAATGGGAAAGAGGATTCTGCACATGTTTGTTAGCCAGTTTGGCATCCAGGAAAACCTTTCAGCCAACCAGTCTTGTTCTTTATTAATTCCTCCTTCCAACTCCATGCCTATCCACAGATTGTGAAGGGCTTTAATCGCTACGCTCGGAGAGCCAATGTTGTTATCATTTGGGGGTGTGTAGGTGCAACATGTTGCCCCAATCTTTCTATAGACCCCTCCCTCCATGGTTGTGAGGAGATCCAGTACTATATGATTTTGTAGTGTTATTATCCGCAATGCCCTCACCTTTTCCCACCTAGCAAATGAGGCCATGCTCTGTAGCATTCACCAGTTCTACCAAGTTCCACCTGATAATCTGGAGCCACTTGGCATTCATGGCCATTTGTATTCCAGGAGCTAAACGAGATGTGAAGAATAGGTTTTTTTTAGAACAATCTATATTGGGTGGGTACCTTTTCCAGAGCATCCTCTGCTTCCTTGCTGAAATAGTTAATTCTCTGCAAGATAATGTCTGTGGGTATTTTTCATCCTGCTCTGCTGGTGGCTTTGAAAAGGACTGTGGGGGTTATTTTAGAAATTAAAACATGCTTTTCTGGGATAAGGACTACCGGGGTGCGTAAGGTCACAAGGGAGTAAACTATGTTCCAAGATGGTGCTAGATGAAAATAAGCCTTGCTCCCACGCTGCCAGAAGACATCCATTAGGGTGGCAGTTCCATCACGTAACGCTGGCATGGTGAGTGTTTGGTTAAAGTTCATATTCTGACCCACATGTATGCTTCCTTTGCTCCTGAAACAGAATGAAGATCAAGTGAGTCTCTGTGCCTTAACAGGTTGATCATGTTGCTGCAAGCTTGTCAATCTACTAACATGTATGTGTTATGTTATGTTATGTTATGTTATGTTATGTTATGTTATGTTATGTTATGTTATTTGGCATTTATATAGTGCTTTATATATCATTGGTATGACCTCAAAGCGCTGGTAGGTTGAACACCCTCGGGGACTGTAGTTCAGGTCAGTTGAGAGAGTAGGGTGTTGTATGGTGATTGGGGCACCAGTTAGTGTGCAGCTGATATGGTTGCCGGTTTGGTAGCTGCATCCTAGCATTGGGTGTGTTGGTATTGGTGTCTGTTGAATGTGTGCAGTCTGGTGGGTGGACACCAAGACTGGGTTCTGGCTGTGTTAGGCCTGTAGGACGCTTATGTGTGCAGCTAGGCTGGTTTGTCATGGGCTATAGCTTCGTGTAGTGTAGAGAGCACTGTAGCTGCACTCTAATTGTGTGATGGTGTAGAGTAGAGGGTAAGCATAGTGATATGGGATGAGAGTGTTTGCGTGGAGTTATGATCTAAGGAGATTGATATTCTGCATTTCAGGCATGCAGTTGCTTAATAGCGAATAAATGAGACCTGATAAAAGACCCAGCATTATACATCCATTCAATTTAGGAGATCTGTCGAGAAGAGACAGGGGAAGCCTTTGATAAAAGTATACCAATATTTTATCATAAGTTACACAGAGGTCTTCTAGCAGGTCTCTTATCGGGTCTCATTGTGCATGCCACAATAGATCCTATGTCAGGTTTGTCTGGGTATGCTCTTCTTGAAGCATCCCAAACACAGGCTCAGCAATTATTAAATGTAGCCCCATTGTGTATGCCACTCTCTAGTCAGACGCCTGGATATCCTGATTTCTCCCATATTGTGTTTGTTTGCTCTCCTAATATAGTGGCAACTAGTCTCTTCATGTCTCACACCGCTATGGTGGCACCTGCAGTCTGTTACTCTAATGCATACATCCATTTCCCTGCTCCTGCAGTGAGAGTGGGTAATGTCTTTATCAGATTGTTTATATCCATGAGCGGCCATGGCACATACTGCAATCTCCCTATTCCTTTCTGTATTAAGGAAAATTGTGTCCCCCCTTTTTCCTTTGTTGGGTGTCTTTTCCCCTTTCTTCCCTCTTGCTACTACGCATGACCTTGGGCGTGATCTGAGTTTTTCCCGCATGGTGTTCTCTCACTCTGTTCTTCGCCTGTCTCCCAATCTTCCTAGTTCTGCTCCTGTTATCCCTCGCTTTGGATGCTTCTGACTCATACTCGAAGCCCTGTTGTTCTGCTCTCCATATAGCATACCCTCTTCATTTCCCCTTTATGCTCGCATCCCCTCTGCTGTCTCTATCTTCACATCTTTGATCACTGCTCTATTCATTTTCACCACAATCTCTCCTGCTGTCCAGGTATCAGCATTTATCATAGGGCATGGTCCTCCCCTCTCCCTTCCCTTATTTACTCTCTGAAGCTCCTCCTCTGTTTTTTGGATAGCTGATTCTAGGTCCCTGCATGCTTTATTTTCTAACTTTGTTATAAATAGGTCTCGACCTTTGTTATTCCATGTAGCCCCCCATAATGCTTTTGGTTTTGAATCTGCTTGGGGTTTATACCAGAGATTTGTTTATCCCCTGCAGCACGTACATAATATGTTCCAAGTGTGTGTGGGGCTGTTGGCTGTGCAGGCACTGGAGCCTGTGCCAAAATGGTGCCTTCTTCTAATATGGGCGGAATCTATGACTGCACAGGTTTTGAAGCCTGGGGTGCACTGGTGCTGTCTCTGGGAAGGGCCGGGCTGTGGCTACAACAGGTGTTTCTTTCTTTTCTACTCTCCAACTCCCCTTCTACCTAATCATATAGTTTCCATAGTTGTAATATAATTTGCCTCTTTCTTAACTTTTTACCTTTATACGTCGAAAGCAAATACGTGTACATATGTTCAATTATCCCATTATAATGCGTGCCTTCCACTGGCCATGCAGTCAACATTTTCCCTTCTGTCCCTGTCACCTATTCATTATGGTATTTGAGGATCTACTACTGTATGTGAGGGGCTCCTTACACATGTGCCCCACCGGTGTACACATTTCATACAACAGAAATAGTCACAATGACATAATGGACAATAACAAATCGTCACAACAAAAACAATTTTCAACAAAAGGTTTACAGAGCCCGCCCCCCACGACGCACCCCTATTTAACACCAATAAACACGCAAAGGGAAATACAAAATCACTGTGTGTCTTTGCACAACAACCCCCAACAGAACTCTCCATTCCACAATACCTTCTCCACCCCAAACTCTTCCCCACTCTCCATACACACACCAAACTATTCTCACCTCTAATTAATCAACACCCTTCTAACTATAATTCATACAAGACCAAAAAGTCACCACTTATATACACAATGGTTTATTTGTCCTTCTCCCGCTCCTGGAACGGAGGGATACAGTCCTCTCCACTGCAGGACTTCCCTTCTTTTTTAAACAGCACTGCACTCCCTCGTCTGTCGAGGGACGTTTCATTTCTCTACCTCTTTTTTCACTACTACTACTCCTATGACCACACAGCTCCTTTCTGCGGTAGCCCTTTCTTTATTTCTAATTAAAGTTAAAACTATATGCACCACGTGTTTCCCCCTCTCTCACACTCTTCGCTACTCACAATACTCACTCTCCTGCTTATTGTTTTTGCCTCAGGTGAACTCTCATTCTCTATGTTCTTCTGAGGTCATCCTATGCCATCTCTCATGTGAGGTGGACTACTTTGTAAAGTTTTCTCAACAAATACCATTTTATTATATTGAAAGGATGGATGAACGCCTCATTACCCCCCTACCGTGACAAGGATCTCCCTGCCTAAAATAAACTACAGAAAACACTCTAACAAAGGATATCTGTCCCTCACACTTATACATATAACAAATAAACAAGGAAATGTATGGCAGTTTAAAATAACAATGATTGAATTCACAATATAACCACAGTTTCTCTTCACAACCTGGGCGAATTCATCTTCCCCAGGTTTAAACGTGATTCTGTGCCACAGTTCAACAAAAGGACACAAGGAAATGCTGGTTTCAACAAAAGTCTCAATATTGTCTTATGCCACTTCACCTTCTCAGCAGAAGGTTCTAAAACAAAAAGAATAAGGCTTCTCTTCCTCCTTGAACAAGTTCTCAGTTCATCAGTAGCAAATATAATTGTCTTGGTCAGGATGGATTGCCCCAACAAATGAGTTACAAAGAAATATAGCTCCTATGCAACAGCTTTACTCAGCTTTTCTTTTAGCACCTGTGAGAGACATCAGGGTGTTCTCGCTCCTAGACCCCTTGGATTCTCTGCGCAGGTGTCCAGGGAAAGGCCATCGCTATTGGATCCTGACCCTGGGGGTGGGGAAGCAAGGGAGGATCACCTTGGTGGAGGGACCTTAGGGACTGGGAGTTGGATGCACTTGAGCGAGACATGCATGGGCCTCATTACGGGTCTGGCGGTAACCCTGTCGGTGCTACTGGCTGGTTGATGCCAGACCCGTAATAATTTACCTGCACTGACTTCCCGGGTGCCACCGGCTCTTTATGAATCCGGCAGCCCGGGAAGTCAGGTGCGTACAAATTGTAAGTCCCTGGGATACAGAAGCACCGACACTGTTGCTAACGGTGCCAGTGCTTCCGTGAGCAGTCTGCCTACCATGGCAATATCGCCTGGCAGGCTCAGACCTGTCGGGCCTAGCTACTCTGGCAGGCAGACTCATAGTTTGCCGGTCTGAAAACAAGGGTGCCAGTGAGCTTACCAGCACCCTTGTTTTACAGACTGGCAAACCTATAATGAGGCCCAATGGTATCCGCCTTTTCCTATTGACAACCAACCCATCCCTTCCCCAACCTTCAAGGGCTGTTGTAAGCCAGCTCCCCTAATCTTCCAACATATGACATGTGACAATACTAGGACGAAGAAGAGGCAACTTAGATCAATTAAGAATACACTCTTTTACCACTATTGTACTGGGACAAGGAAGATGCCTTCTAGGAGCTGTGAAGGTCAGGCATGCCTCATTGATTGTAGTCGGGCAGGGCTAATTGGATTTCCACACATGCAGCCTGTGAAGGGGCTGCAGGTGTATAAAAGGAGACCAGCCCAACAGCAAGAAGAACCACTGGGGAAGACATGAGAGGCACTGAGAGAGCAACGGAAGCATAAGGAAAAGCAGCAGAAAGGCCGATGCAAGCATCAGGGAATCATAGGAGCAGATGCTTCGTGGAGCAGACTGAAAGGTGTGAAGGGAGCCATGTGGAGAGGCTGTCTTCTTCCCTTGTGTTCAAGATGCTTGTTCCCCTCTGTCCCGAGGTCGACACAGGAGTGCCTGAGGGGCAGGAGTTGGACCCCTGACTTGAAAGGCAGAAGGCTGTGTGTTCCATGCTGCAGGGGGAGCTGCAAACACGGCTGGTGAGTTTCTAATGAGTGAGAAACCTGGTGCACGAGAGTTTGAACTTTTCTAAAGGAATAGTTTGTTTCAGAGTGGTTGCAATGTTTGAGGAAACACGTTTTTGAAGGACTACAAGTGAAACCCTGGTCAACTATTAAACTTTCAGTAATGCTTTGTATCAGAGTGGTCGCGTGTTGAAGGAAAACACGTTTTCGAAAGTCTCTGAGTACTGGGCATTTTGTGAAGCAAACTTAAAGAATATTAAATAGCGGGTTGAGCTAAAAGTGTGTTACAAGTAGAATCTCTGCTGATTGAATACCGGACTAATTGAAAACTTTATAAATAAACAAACTTAAAGAATATTAGTCCCCAGCGAGCCTCCTCAGGGTTGGCGGCCACCATCTCCCCTCGCCTGGGAATGAAGTAAGTCTATCTCTCTTCCCAACCCCCATCCACAGAATTCCCTCCCTGCCCTCCCACCCCCCATTTACCTTCTTTTCGGCCCTTTTCGGGAACAGACATGCTGGGGAGCATTTGTGTCCCCAGTGAGTCTGCTCGCCATCTGTGACAGGCCATCATGGAAAAGAATAAGGGACTACCCATAGTCCCTTCTCTCCTTTCCCTGGCAGTAATTTTTTTGCCATAGAAAGAGAAAAGGGACTACGTGTAGTTCCTTCTCCCGTTTCCATGGCGGCCATTTTGGTGTTTTCATTTTTCTATTTTTTCCAATGACCGCCATGCAAAGGCAAAACGGACTTCATTTTACCTTTCCCGGCGCGCATTTAAAAAAAAATGTTTTTCTGTTCCGAAACGCTGGAGCGTTTCGGAACAGAAAAAAACGTGCTTTTAGTACCCCCCTTATGGGCCGAGGTACTAATAGCAATAGGCCCCTCGCAGGGTGGCATTACCCACTTCAGGTAACGCCCCGGGGTATTACCTGAAGTGGTAACGCCCCCCCCTGTGAGGGGCTTGTTGCTTAATTAAACATTGGGTTGAGTCAAAAGTGTGTTACGAGTACAACCCATGCTATTGAACACCAAACTGAATGAAAACTTTAGAAATAAGCAGAACTGTGACATATTGAGTTTAAAAGGAAACATAACGTTAATTAGTACCCGGCAAGGGGTGGTGGCAGCCTCCCAGCCAATGGGGATGCTCAGAATGCAGGTTTTACCAGACCGTAGTCCCGACTCCCTGAGCCTCCACAGGGTGCCAGCCGCCAACTCCCCTCACTGGGGAATGAGGTAAGTCTATCCCTCCCAGCACCCCCCAGCCACAGAATTCACTCCCTGCCACCCCCCCCACCCACACTTACCTTCTTTTCTGTTCTTTTCGGGAACAGACAAGCTGGGAACACCTGTGATCCCAGTCCATCCGCTCCCGATCTGCGACAGGCCGTCAAGGAAAGGAAGAAGGGACTACATCTTGTCTCTTCTCTCCTTTCCATGGTGGCCATTTTTTTTGCTTACTTGTTTTAATGGCCGCCACAGAAAGAGAGAAGGGACTACATGTATTTCCTTCTTCTGTTTCCATGGCAGCCATATTTTTTGTTTACATTTTTCTATTTTTTTCAATGGCCGCCTTGGAAAGGGAAAACAAAGTTCATTGTTTTACATTTTCCTTTCTGTTCCGGAAAGCCACAGTGTTTCGGAACAGAAAAAAATATGCTTTTAGTATCCCGGTCTTATGGGATGGGGTACCTATAGCAATAGGCCCCTCACAGGGGGGCATTACCACTTCAGATAATGCCCCAGGGCATTACCTGAAGTGGTAATGCCCCCTGCAAGGGGCCTATTGCTTAAAAAAACCACTATATGATAAATTCTAAACTTTTATATGGCATCAAGGAGAGGCATATTGAATACCAACTTGTGTGAAAACTACCCATAACAGAAATATACCTTGGGAACCCTGAAATTTGACATAACACATTAAATATATTTACATGAAAAACAACCGTAAAAGGAGGGTCCAAGTGTGGCAAAGAGCCTTAAGAAGACAAAGGCTATTGTGTGGTATTGAAACTAAATCTTGGAGATGGGAACTCTGAGATTTGAACCATTTATTGCCTTCAGGACGGAGTCTCAAGGTATTTTTGTGTATGGAACTGTGTTGCTTGGAACTTGGTGCAGGGAGTATTGTCTAAGACTGTATCATCCTGAACTTAAAGTTAACTTTGAGACTTTTGTTGGAACTGTTTTATACTTTGGGAATGGAGCTTAAAAGAAGCGGCTAGTTGGAAGAAGCTCAGAACTTTAGGTTTGACACTGTTTCTTTTGGTTGCTGACATCCCTACACATTGTATAGATTAGTTGTGAGGGCAAGTATAGGTTTTGGACACAGAGAGATTCCTAAATTGAACTCTTTGACTCAAACTTTCCTTAGTTTTTAAATAGTATTTTTTTTAAATTTCGATTTAGCTGAAATTAGTAAACTTTAAAAAAAAAAAGATTTTTTTTTTCAACATTTACATCATCATTATCACAATTTAGAATTCACGTATGTGAACATTGGTTATACAAGTTCAGAAAAGTATCATTCAAAAATACATTTGCACAAAGTTACACCTAGTGTTCATACACAAAATAAATCTACATGCATCCATTATTAAATACAATATCAAATAAAATTCAAAACACAATAAACTGTTTCATATAATACAATGTGTTAACATTAATTTACCTCATGTAATAATTAAAATGCTCATTAAAAAGATGATATTTGTTATTGACATACAAAGATTTTGACTTTACACATTTCAATAAAAATATCTACATTCTTAAGGAGTGGTAGTCTCTTTGAGGGATGCTCTACCAACCCCAATTGATCAAATGCTCAACGCCAATGCAGATAGAAAATTCATTGTTGCAATTCTAATACTAGTTGATGGTTTGGACAGAATAAGTTGTTGCCATCTAATTTCGGTATCCAAGGAACCCAAGTATGCATAATGTTTTCCAAAGAATTTTTGTTGTACAGTAATCAGTGCTGGGCATTGCGTAATTAGATGCCTCAACATTTCCCTGCACTCTATATCATTGCAGAAACAATGAATATTCTTGCAGGGTTGCAATAGGTTCCGATCTACTAAGAGATTTCTAGTGGGCCAAAAGTTGAGTTTTTGCGCAGAATAGAGGATCTCATACTAGGTGAGGGAGGGTGGAGTAGGTATGGTTCCATTATACTATATTTTTTATGTGGACTTTACTTAGTTTCATTCTGGAAGGGAAATCCGAGCTTCAGCATAGAGCAAGTTGGGACTTTTTCTACCCTGACATTTAAGTTGATGACGTATTTTAAATTAATTCAGAATCTGTTATCTGTGTCTTGCTTCATGATGCCTTTACACATCACAAACAACATAAATTGTCTCTGTCAGAACCACTTTCTAGCACTTTTTCAACTTCTACCTGATTTACTCCCATGCCAGGCTTATTTCTCCAAAGGTTTATCATCCGGCTGTACTCCCATTCCCTCAACAATGTTTCACATCAACAGTGCTTTTCAACAACGTCATAGTATTCAACAAATTTCAACTTCATCACTTGCAACAATTCTTCACGGAAAATAAGATTCACATTGACGCTCTTTAATATTCTTTTACAAATGATGCTCCTCTCCTCCTGGATATCCCTTCCCCAGAACGGCAGCCTTTTTGCCACTCTTGTTTCCCCACTACACCAGAAACCAATTACTGTCAAGTACAGGGTCTCTTTCTGATTGGCCCTTGGCTTTGCAAATATGTGTTTATACCAGCTTGCAACATATTTGGACAATGTATGAGCAACAAGTCTCCCAGCTTATGGACCTTTCATGAGCCCCCTTCTTCTGTTGGCAATATTATTGACTGAATTGTGCTTGCCTAGGCTTTATTCTCTCTTGGTTGGGGAAATGCTTGTAGGTTTTAGCTTTTACCAATAGTCTCTCTTGGCTTGGGCAATGCATGTATGTCTTATCTTTTACCAATATCGCCCCCTTGCTTTGCTGGGCTTTTCACCAACTCACACGTTTAACATTACAGTTATTCACCCTGATTACAATATGTTGCCTTTCACTAGTTAGAGATTCGAAATCACCTTGGGAATCACTTTCTCTCCTACGCAAATGTCGCGTCTGCTGCTGTCCAATAGTTCGGTATTCAAAACTGAGCTCTGAACTTCTTTCAGTTCTATGCGAGCGTTGCTTACTCACCAGACACCTACCTGTGCCATGTGAGCAAGGATGGAGCACTCCAGGGTAAGCACAAACCTGTGAACTCACCGGGTAAGACACACAACTCCATTCCCATTGCTGCTTTCGGGTCTGTTTGTTCTGTGGCTCCTCGCTTCTCTGGAAACTGCTTCCTTCAGTCCACCTTCACCCGCACAACCTGCGTTTGGAGCTTCTCTTGCTCCGGAGGTCTTCTGATGTACACCAGCCACCAGAAATCTCCTCAAGGCTCTCGGGTGCACGCCAGCCACCTGAAAAGGCCTCTGGGGAAGGAAGGCTTCCCTTGCCTTCGCTTCCCGCTATGCAGTCCCTGCAAACTTGGTCCCGAACGGGCAAGCTTCTCTCCTGCACATTTCCCGCTATGCGGCATCTGCCCTTCAGACCCCCGGAGACACAGACCCTCACAGGACCGGCAGCTGCAGTCTGCCACACATGGGTCCCAGCGTTTTCTCTCTCCTCCAGCTTCAGTTTAGACTGTCTGCACGAGTCAGGCTGCTGCTGCTTCTTACTACCACTGCTCTTCTCCTCCTCTCTCTTGGCCTGCACCTGAGGGGGGTTTTAAGCCTCTCAATCTCCCTCAGGTGTAGGTCACTTGTGTTAATGATTTGAAAACTCCTGCAACATTGCACCTCCTTGGTCCTCTTCCACATCCCAGTACTATGGGAATTGAAGTCCCTAATGACAAAGTTAGATTTCCTTATTTCTGTTATTTTACAATAAGCCATTAGAAAAGTGGTGATTCCCGAAAAGTTCAACACAGGGTTTCCCATTCCTGCTTCCCTCGCCTCCCTCATGTGATCCTCCCGCAGGATCAGAAAGCTTCTGCCTTTCCCTGGCCACATGAGAGGGGTCCCAGGCAGGTTTTCTGGGGGAATCATTGCTGATTCATCACACAAGCCTCTGGATAATCCCAGTGCTTGCTGGCGTTCTCGTGGTGTGCACAATTTCTGCTCTCTGCAGGTGCCACTTGCCCAGGAAAATACAGCAGAGGACCTCGTAGGCCCTCGGATGGGCCTGGAATCACGTCACAGGTCACCAAATGCAAGGTAGGCCCAAAAACCTAAATCGTATACAAAAATAATCCAATGAGCCAATAAAGTGCATGGCATCATTAAAAGGAGGCTTATAAAGGGAGAATGTATGTCACATTTCATACTTTGTTTCGTGCTAAATTCACTTTCACTGATTGCATGGTGGTTTCTGTTCCATAGGGGAATCTATACAATACCTAGCCCTATTGGCCTATCCTATTCCTTGTGACCATGCTAATGACTTCCTCTTGACAATGATCTAATAATGGGGTTATCTAGTTTCTCCAGTTTTAAGTGGCAAACAGACTTGTTAACATTTGGCAACATACAACTCAGTAGTTCATTGGCTGTTCCACCTCGAGTGTTCTTGGGTGGGTTGCTTCCACCTTAATTGACCAATCACTTTGTGAGATGTAGACAGTATGGCAACAAAAATGAACACCTCATCTAATTCTCATGGGACTCAAAGCTTGCAGCAGCCATGATAGGCAGACCGCTCACGGAAGCACTGGTACTGTTAGCAACTGTGCCCGTGCTTCTGTGTCCCCACTCCCATGGGGACTTGCATTTTACTGGTGCCTGACTTCCCGAGCCGCCAGACTTGTAATATCCTGGTGGCATCGGCAAGTCAGGCACTGGTAAAATATTACGGGTCTGGCGGCAACCCGCCAGCAGCACCAGCAGGGTTACCGCCGGACTCGTTATGAGGCCCAATGTGAATGTTTCTCTGCGGCCTAGTTTTCTAACTTCTGTGAAGAGTTGCTTCGAAGAATGGCACAAACTTCATATGCTTCACGCTACCTTACCAATATGAATTTCTATATGTTCCCTACTATTTCTTTGACTGTCGTCTAATACATTTGGCTATTATTTCCACTCTAAGGATGTGTTGTGTGTCTCCTTCTATTACTTGTAAGCATGCCCTATTTCTACTGTTCTTCTGTATGTTAATTGCTACCTTTGTTACTGTGTACAATTTGCACTCTTAATGCTAGATGCGTTAGGTGTCTGATGTACATTTCATCATTGAGTATTCTCTAAAACTCATCTATCCCTTTGTCAGCTGCACATGAGGCCTAGATGTTGTGCAGATTCACAAGGTGACTGGCATCTACGTGGTTCATGTTGCATGTTAGAGAGATTTCCTTAACTTGTACTTTTTTCGCCTTTGGGACGTTGGACTTGCATCCCATCCCCACATGACCATAGAGGAAAAATGTCTTGAGTGCTTTGAGATTGAATACAAGATGGTAACTTTTGTTTATATTTCTGTATTAAAAATATATTACTGAAACCATTTTGTGGGGAAAGATATATTTCCTTTCTGGCTTTTTTCCGCAATAGGTCTGAGAAATCTTATTGAATTAATCAACACTGTTCTTTGGACAGAAGAAACAGTGGTAAGGGGATGCTTGCCAGGGGCTGGGGGGGCTATAAAGCCTACTTTAAAGCCCTGCACCATTTGTCCAAAGATATACATTTTATCAGAAGGAAGTGAAGACGACCCCCAGAAGGACAATTTAGAAAAGGTATGATCCGTAAAGGTGATGGCATGGCCTCCATGTCTATTTGCACTTAACCTCTGGGGCAGAACCCTTCTTTTTCTTCCTGCACTCTTGTGATCCATAGTGGCCAAAGCTCCCTTGCCTTCTAGAGATTTGGGCACAACCAGTTGATCGGCCCATGACACGACTGGTCTTCGAAGAAACCTGACTTAAAAATCTGACGTATTTATGTCTGTGCCTCATGTAATGAGAAAGTGGAAGTCTATTTCCTAACATCCGTATCATAACATCCACAAAGAGTACCTCCCCTAAGTGATCTGAATCATTGGAATCAGCAAAGCTTGTGAATTTAGGGCTCATTTTCATTAGGAAGCCTTTTTGTTCATCTCTATTGAATGATTGACACCTTGGCAATCACCAGAAATCATTGTGCTCTTTGAGCCGAACCACTAGCAAGTTCTGGATCTAGGGGTTTCTCAAATGTTTTGGCTTGCACTGCCATGTCAGAGATTTGCATCAGGGACCTGTTGTTTTTAGATCCTGGCATGTTAATGCCTGATGAATTCTCTTTGACACATCTCTACCATGTAGTAAGAACAATATGGGACTCATTACGGGTCTGGCGGTAACCTATCTATCTACCTATCCATCTAAATTCTTTTATTGCACCACTAACCCAAAGGCCTCAGGGCGCGCACAAAAGAGAAGGAAAGAGGAGGAACATATGAACAGTTAAACAAAAACAACAAAATAGAAGAATAGAAAAACATATAGACATAATAGGCCAAGTAGAACAGCCAGCAGAGCCTGCACAAAATATTGTGGATGTTATAGGAGGCAAGTGAGAGAAATTGTCGTGGCGATCTAGAGAGATTAGCCTTGATCTGCATCAAAAAGGTACATTTTTAACTGTTTTTTAAAAACAGCTAGTGAGTTACTCTCAACCAGATAGCCAGGAATGGAATTCCATAAGGCAGGAGCCCACAGATTGAAACTAGCACCCCCAATTTTCTTTAATGAAGACAAGGTTTGGATCAGAGAGACGCCATGATTGGATCGTAATGTACAACCAATAGGCTTCTTTTTTATCCTAGCTGTAAGATATCGCCCCGCAAACATTTAAATACAATAGACAGGCCCTTGCGCTGCAGCCGTTGTTTAACAGGTAGCCAGTGCAGGCTCTGCCTGGCCTCAGAGATATGCACGTTATGCTTGAGTGCGAACACTGCCCGCACAGCACTGTTCTGAACCACCTGCAAAGATTTAAGATTGGCCTGTGATGTGCCAATGAGGAGACGATTACAATAGTCTAACTTGCAGTTCGCAATCGATGCTGCAATTAGGGCAAGATTTTCTTTCGACAAATAGGGCCGTATTTTCCAAAGAAGCTGAATATAGAAATGGCAAGAGGATTTCAGGTAACTGATCTGTCGATTGAAAGACAATTGGGGATCAAAGAAGATCCCAAGTGTTTTAACACACGTTATTGAGAGCCAATGAGTTTGTGGCCATCCAGTTCTTGAATTCAGTAAAGATATGGTTAATACGCTCATGATCATTGGTAGTAGTCACCAGTTAACTTAATAACTATCTGCGTATCATCGGCATAGTTGGCAAAATATATGCCTATAGCTGCCAAAAGTGCGCAGAGAAGACGAGAATAGATATTAAAAAGTAATGGTGACAGGCAGGATCCCTGAGGAACACCACATAAGAGAGTAGAGGCGATGGAGAAGACATTGTTTTTTGTTACTCTCATGCTACGTGGTCCCAAGAAGGATTTGAACCAAGCAGTCGCTTCTTTAGAGCATTTGTCCACTGTACTTAGTCTGTCCGCCAAGAGTTGATGATCAACGAGATCGAATGCGGCGGACAGATCCAAGAGTAGCAATAAAGCAGCGTTACCTTCATCCACCATCCCAGCAATATATGATTTTAAGTCCAACAACGCAGTCTCGGTTCCATAATTTGGTCGGAAACCAGATTGCTGATCGGCTAGTATATCATGTTCTTCAACGAAGGACTGATATTGACAGTAGGCAATCTATCTAAGATTTTTAAGATGAAGGGAACATTTGTGATGGGCCGATAATTACCAGCCTCTGCGGGATCCAGGTTAACCCTGTCGTTGCTACCGATGGCTTGCCTTATGGCCCGTAATAATTTACTGTCACCTGACTTCCCAGTGCTACCGGCACATTACGAGTCCGGGGCCCGGGAAGTCAGGCGCCAGCAAATTGTTACTCCCCATTCCCATAGGGGAGTGGGGACACGGGAGCACCGGCACTGTTAGCAACGGTGCCGGTGTTCCCATGAAGAGTCTGCCTACTGTGGCCGCTGCACCTGGCAGGGTCAGACCTGTCGGGCATAGTGGCCACGGCAGGCAGACACAGAGTTTGCCGTTCTGGAAACAAGGGTGCTGGTGAGCTTACCTGCACCCTGGTTTCCAGACCGGTAAACGCCTAATGAAGCCCTATATCTTAATAATGGGAGCAAGCAAGAGTAACATGCACTTTCTTTTTATTACTGGCTGTGAATAATCTAGCTTCATTTCTTTCATCCAGTTGGGTCCCATTTATTCCTCGAAATGTACTGTGACAAGTTCTCTACACATGGCAAAGGCTTTCTGTTGTACCAGGATGAGATAAAGTAGAAAGGTATCCCTTTATGATCAACTGGCCCCACGGTAGATGGACCGAGATTGTCTGGTATGGATGTCTGCAGATCCCCAAGGGGTATTCGAATCCAGGTCTGGGTAGCGTAATTCTGGATGTCCTTATTGGGGACTTGACACCATTCAATAACTGGTAATGAGGCTGTGGTATTGTTAGTTTAGCCCCCTTAGGCAGTAGGTTGTCCTCCCCATGGCATCTGGTTCTAAGTGGTGACATGATGTCACCTATCTAAGACAAACCCTGAATCGCCTGTGTGGGCTGATACAAATAAATCACGCCTCTGTTTCGTGGGTTTTCTGGGTATTTTAATTTCTGTTTCACTTTAGAACATATATGCGAAAACCTAACAACAAGTTTGTTTTTTGGAGTGGCCTAGTTAGGACAAGAATGCCATAGATAAACACAGGCTAGAGGCCTTGAAAATGCACCTGCCAATGACTTCCCAAAATGTAGGGATATTTCACTATCTGCTTCCTCCTTCTCCCATCACATTGTTTTCTATGTCTAATCC
This sequence comes from Ambystoma mexicanum, assembly GCF_040938575.1. Taxonomy (NCBI): domain Eukaryota; kingdom Metazoa; phylum Chordata; class Amphibia; order Caudata; family Ambystomatidae; genus Ambystoma; species Ambystoma mexicanum. Next base: position 896,303,575 of record NC_090924.1, read on the forward strand.
GCTGTCTGAGTATGGGACGGTGAATTAGTAAGGACCTATCCCCTAAAGGAAATAATAAAACGTCCTTAATACAGACATGGAAATAACTACCCTAGGCAACCACTGCTGTACCCACAGCATGGGATCCTTTGCCATTGTTCTCATCAGTTTCAGGTTTTTGGGGAAAATTAAAAAGAATTAGCAAATAGTCCATTTACATGGGGCAAGTCGCCCATAATGTGTGGTGGGCTATGACCCACAACCCATTATGGAGGCGCCAGAAACAAGCCCAGTGAAAACCTGAGCGCTTCCTCAGCTGCAGCATGCAGCTGGTAGTGTACTGGGTTAGCTTTAGTGACATTCAACAACTGTACCCCTGTGCGCATGTCCAATGGGCGATGCAAGGTGTGGGGCATTTTGCTTCCCCAGCCTTGCATGGTCCATTGTCTTGGGGGGAGGTTTTGGTGCAGCCACGAATGAAATTTACACCAGCAAAGCATTTTTACTAGGCCTCTAGGCAAAACAAATATCATGAGTGTTCTTACGTAGTGGAAAGGAGAGGCAACATTGGTGAAGCCTATATAGACATGTTTTGAAGTAGCATGGCATTTTGTATTTGTATTTTATTGTTTTATAGTGCTTTACGCCAAAGCGCTGAACAATTTAAAAACGGTACCACAAATTGAAAGCACATCAAGACATCATGATCCGGCAGAGAGCAGATGTTCCTTGAGGCGAATCTTAAGGAGAGGGAGGGTAACGATAGAACCAATAGAAGGAGGGCATTCCAGTATTTAGGGGCTAGGAGACCTGAGAGAATGAGAGGGGGAATAATTTAATATAATAATTTTTTTATATAGCACTTCTTATCGGAAGCACATATTTACATACGTTATTATTTATCATTATTACCCAATCGAAATTGGTACTCACCTTATCGACCTCAGAAGGATGAAAAGCTAGGTCAACCTATCCGGGATGTGAACCTATGACCTGCAGATCAAACTCAGATCACAGCAAAGAGTTAAGAGAGAAAGGTTAAGGTGGAGCAAGACCATAGAGACATTTAAAGACAATGCAAAGACAATTATACAATAAGCGAGAATCAAAGCAAAGCCAATGTAAGGAAAGTAACGCAGATATGTGTATGGTATTCATAGACAAACAGTGGGCTTTGATAAGTGGGCTAACTAAAAGAATCTCCTATAATTCCAATTCATGGTCCTGAATAGATTACATTAAACTCCAATGAAGATCCAGCAATTTGGTGCCAAATGTTCGGGTAGATGCCCCAGGTGCGCAGTCGAAGGGCCCAATCTGATACACAAGGTTTATACCCTCCCTGGGCTGTTTTGAAGGAGGTGACAGGTTACGCAGGGTCATTCTCCTTAGCTACCATAGTTGGACTTTATAGAACCAATGGCTGAGGAGGGACGCAGGTTTCTTTACCTTCGTTTTTTACTAGCTAAGAGGTGGATTTTCTTTAGCTGGAAGCAATCTGGTGCCCCCTGAGTGCATGACTGGTTACGTTGGCGAACAATATGGAAGAGTTATATGGAACACTGGTCCACTCTCTCACTAGACCAAAAGACATCTAGACAGACTTTCGCCGCTATCTATTAGACAATGCATGGTCTGAGTCTGGGTTGTCACATTCGGCGAACACGTCTAATGTATAACTTTGTTTGTGTGTCATGGTTGCTCTACTGTTGTTTTCTGCTACACTACTGTGCTACATCTTTGTTTATGCTATCACCAAGCAAATAAAGTTTCTTTTTATAAATGGCTCTGCCAATATATGCCTGGCAGTAGCCCCATGTAAGGATACTCCATTTGGCTTTGCCCACACTGCCAGTAAAAAATGTCATGCTACAGTCAGAAAGCATGCCCATACTAGCTGCACCAATCTAGGCCAGTATAGCTATGAGAGAACTCAGGGAGGTTCTCCCTTGAGAAAAAATATAAATATTGCGAGAAAACAGTGCATTTTACAAGACACTTTCTGTAAAAAAAAATGGATGAAAAGCCACATAGTTTACAATCGGTTTTGTAGGATTACCGATGAAATAATCCTGTAACTGCTAAATCACTAACAGAGCACAGGAGGATTTTCCAATACATGTTCATGCTACCTTTGCCCACAATATATTCCAGTAGTACGGAAGTGTAAAGAAACATTTTCATGTTGGTTTGCCCTAACATGTACATGCTGGCTGCATCAGTGTATGCCACTATTTTCAAGTAAGAACATATTCATATTTTATTTGCCCATATGCCAGGAATGATACTATAAGAAAACATGTCCATGCTGGCTCTGCCAATATATGCCTGGCAGTAGCCCCACGTAAGGATACTCCATTTGGCTTTCTCTACACTGCCAGTAAAAAATGCCATTCTATAGTAAGAAAGCACGCCTTACCAGCTGCACCAATCTAGGCCAGTATGGCTATGAAAGAATATGCACATTAGCTTTGCCTATAATGCTAGTAAAACATGCCATACTACTGTACGAAAACATGTCCATGCCAGCTGCACCAATGTAGGCAAATATGCCCACCTAAGAACACTCATATTGCTTTACCAATACAACAGCAGTAACAAATGTCATATCAGTGTAATACAACATGTCCATAATGCCCACACCTGTTGCATGTACGGTGTGTAGTTCAGAGCTAAAGTGTCTTTCATCAATTTGTGGACCATAATACCTAGGTATCGAAAAGGGGCCTCAACCGCAACCTGATCCTGCCTAAGCACCTTCAGGACCTCATGTTCGGTCGACATTGCTTTAAACGCCTGCCATAACACTGCCGTTGTCGCAACTAACCCCACATTCTGCGAGAAATAGACATCAATACCATCGCGCAGGCCCTGCATGAATACAATGTCCCTCAATGCATCAGGAGTTTAGGGCGACCCTTCATGGACCAATTAACAACAACATTAAGGGGGTATGGTCTGAGAAAGTTCTGGGATACATGATGCAATCCACCACCTCCGTGAGAATTAATTTTCCAAAAGAAACCACATATCTATGCGTAAGTGCATGTTGTAGACCGCAGAGTAGTAGGTGAACCCCCCGTTCGGTGCCGTCGTGCAATCGCCAGACATCTACAATATTCAGGTCTTGTACCACGAATCAAAGAGCCGGAGCCGCCTTTGTCAAGTCCCGGGGGCCAGTGGTCGATTTATCCACTGTCATATCCATAATGGTGTTAAAACCGCCGCCCCATATAAGGGCTGCCATTGGGAATCGCAACAGTGGGTTTGTCAGATCAACATAGAAATATGGATCGTCAATGTTAGGGCCATAGCAGTTCAATAAGACTACTTCCCTTTTGCAAATCAGTGCGTGCAACAGCACATACCTGCCTCTCTCATCCACAATCAGATCTTGACAGGAAAATTAAAGCTTTTTATGAATAGCATCACCCTCAGGTGCCATGGTGGAATATGACATGTAATATCGCTGCCCGCCCCCAAAACTGAGCAACCTGCTGAGCAATTGACTGAACTATTCCTTGTAGAAAAAGTATATTAGCAACCGACATATTGGCTTGGGCAACGATTTTCCGAGTCTTTACACCGTTAACCAGCCCATGGATATTCCAGCTCAGTAATATAATCTGGGTCGAGCCAGGTGCTATCCCAACAGTCTGCGGCATGTGTTTCATAGTTACCCTGAAAACAGGCCCCAAAACTGCTCTGTGCTGCCTGCCAAGTTGTAAATACTGTATACTACACCAAGCCTTTTTTAAATGTACACCCTCCCAACTTTTCGGACTGGAAAAAAATACAATTTGTCCTGGAATTGATAATGCAATCTAGCCGGAAAGAGCATTGCTTACTCAATCTTTTTGACACCCAGGAACTGATGACGCTCCTGCTGAACCACCACAGAGAAATTGGGAAAAATCTGGATCACTTGAGAGCCCAGTCATAGCTCGTTCTTGTCTCTTGCCAGCTTGAGAAGTAGGTCTCTGTCATGGTAGTTCAGAATTTTGGCTATTATAGGTCTTGGAAAGTCACCCGGCTTTGGCTCTTGGGTCAGCGCCTTATGCGCTCTCTCGACTGCAAAAAAAAGGCAAAGGTTGTGGCTCTCCAAGCTATTCTCTGAGCACCTGCTCCACCGCCTGCTCTGTGTTTCCAGTAAGGGCATCCTCAGGGACCCCGACTATTCTGACATTGTTACTCTGGAAGCTGGATTCAAGGTTGTAGCACTTGGCCTTAACATGTTGCATATCCTTAGTCAGAGCACTCACTGCCATTTGTAAATCATGTACTGTGTCTTCTGTAGCCACAATGCGCTCCTCTGCCTCATTAATTTGTTGTCGAGCTGGGCTCTGATGGTGGTGACATTGATCATGATGTCATCCAGTTTTTCATTCACAGCGGCGAACCCGTTAGCCATAGTGTCCAGCATTATTTGTAATTCCAAAGTTGGGGTACTCCCAACCCGCTCAAGGGCAGTTGTGCTATGGGATGGTGAATCTCCTTGTCTCCTTGGGGTTGACTTTGTACATTTATCCATGACACCAGCTTTCTTTCCCCTGCCTGTCCCTTTGGTCATGACTCGTAGCAGGTGAAGAGCAGGGGGAGATGTTGCTGCTGGTAGTTGCAGCGCCAGAGGTAGAGCAGGCGCCCCTCCTCGCGTGACACTGCGCTGTATGGTCTGCCTGCCAAGTAGTGTAACTCCCCCGGGAGCCTGACCAGGAGCAAAGACCATAGCCACTGCAGTTTTTTCAACTTGATGGGAGTGTACAATCACCAGGCTATAGGTCCAGACACCCCAGCACAAACAGCAACATAGGGGGAAAACCTATGTCAGGTGTGCAAATCCCAGGGTCACATACACACCTGTGCAACTTATATCAGGGTGCAGGGACACACCACAGGGTCAGACCAGGCCTCGTCTGACAATGGAGCATTGCAGACTGTGTGGCGGACCAAAACAGCTCTCAGCCCCAAGCATGAGGACTCACTGAACCTCGGGACCTGTGGCCCTTTAAGACGAGTTAGCAATAATTAGAGATGGATGGGGATGTAGAACGTACTCATACACCAATAATCAGACCGACTCAGGAAGTTTGCAAAACACTGTACTGTTTTATTAACAATTATCTAAAACAGGGAGTTACAACGGACATCAACGGACGTTCGCTCGATTTCTCTCAAAGCATTACACGAAAAAACAGAATTCTTAGCCAATGTGTCACTACTGACGTCATCTTACGTGGCAAACTAAGAAAACCTACTAGGGGATGTGACAGGCTTAAAGAAAACATCTAGTTATACTTTCCATACTGACAGGAGTTGTGATTGGGTCTCTAAGATTAGGTGGACAACTAAGCCCATCCCAAGTGCAAGTCATCATCCGTGTCATACTAATACACGACACCCTATTGGTTTCACAAACTATAGGGCTTTTTAATACGTGGCCCTCTATAATTGGTTGGCGCGCTTGTACCCTTCTGGAATATTCCACTTGCTAGCAGCACACAAACTGGTTACCCCAGGTTCTGGCAGGGTTGGCCTGGTCATGCCTCCCCACCCAATTAGCCCTCATCCATTCCATCATCGCCCCTGCAGTCTGCCGTTCAATTAAGGCTCTGAACTCAGCCTTGTAGAGGTTCACTGTGCATGAGAATAAAAGGGAGTGTGGCATGGTCTTATCATCTGGTTTCGGTGTAGCTCGACCCAAAGTCTATTTCCATCTTGACCATGTGACTGGAGACCACGTTTTCGAGCTCTTTACTGCAGAAAATACTATTAAATGATGAACTCCTGGCACTTTCAGTGTTTTTCCTGTACACCTCCAACAGAAGTTTGCTTCTTTCTCACGTTCATGTATCTTCCCGAGTACATGGCAAGGCTCTCGGCGGCCAAAACTCTTGACTCTGGGCCAGACAAGCCTTTCTCGAATCTTCTCTTGCCGTCAGCTATTTTCAACTGTGCCACACTTGAAGCCCTTTAATTCACAGGGTCCAAGTTTGCTAAAGTGCATGGTTGAACATCCAGATTCTATATATTTCCTATGGATATACATTGGTGCATCGCTGCAATCTATTTACTACATAGCCAGCCTCATGATTACTTTGTCTGCTTGCGTTACAGCATCTGTACAATTGTAAAATGACTTTGCATTTCTTCAGTGTTTCTTCGCATGAGCAATCTTCATTTCAATCCTGAAATGTTGCTTTACTTTGATACTTCATCCTCAAATCCTACAGAATGTCTATATTCTTTCTTCATTTGTGTCTTTTCTGGGTGCATCAATTCTGCTTCGTATGACGTCACCAGTCTTCTTTCTTATTCTTCTTCACACTTCTTCCAGGACCTTCTCAAGAAGACTATTATTTCTTCGTGAATGCATGTAGGGTTTTCTCAATGGATACCTTGTCTCAAGGATTCTTTGCGGCGTAGGCCTCCTTACTGGTACTGCGCATGTCACAATTTCCATTTCCCAACATAAAGGCGACATGGGGCGGAGCTTCTGGTAGGGGTACTTGGCTCCTCCTCTACACTCCCCCCTCTGGTAGATTCATCGACCACTCTCTCATCAGTCTTCACATCAAGACATCCTCGACTGAAGAATTGCTTCTTTGGAGTCCATATATTTATGACTCCTTTCAAACATCCTGCTGATTTCACATGTTCATCAACACTCCAGATCATAAGACTGCACTGTCCATTCAGACTGCAGTAGATCCATCTTCCCACATACTTCTTCTGGTTCTTTGGGTACAGGATTTCTTCATCTGTCAGTTCCTTGGGTTTGAACCCAGATTCAAAATCGATCACAATCTGCTTTCCCACTGCTATCTTTGCAGTCATCTTGCAGTGTGTGATTATCATACCTAATCACACAGAATCCAAATATGATCATCACCCCCAGGGCTCCAAGGAACTTGAAAATGTTAGCCATCCATTGTGGAACCCATGAGAAGATTGACACAAACAAACTGTCATCAGCAATGTCTTCTACTTCGTCTTCCATCTTGACGTGCAAGTTGGTCAGCATCGTTATGGCCTCTGTCAAGGTGCCATTCTCGTCGCACAAACACCTCCATCCATGGCTGTAATCATATCCAAGACATAGCTGTTCTGGAAAGTCATCAGGCGTATGGCTCTTAACTCCTCTTAGATGGCATTAAAATCCCTTTATGGTGGTGTTAATCGCCTGCACGAGTTCCCATCCGTTAATCTGCAACCATTTGGCATTTGCCATTGTCTGGATCCCAGGCATAAAGATAATAGTGAAAACTACTGAAGCAGTTTTACTGAATAGTCTATGCTCATATGGAATAGCATCGAAAGCCTCAATTGATTTAGCTGAGAAGTAGTTTTCCCTCTTCATTCGATTAAGGAGTTCAGCAGATCTCTTCTTACTTATGTGAGCATCTGCTTTTGGTAACTCACCAATGTTCAGGTCACTGTTTGGAATTACTAATGCTGGAACATGAACAATTACTATAGAACATAGTCCTTCCCAGTCTCTGGGCAGCTTCATATAAGCTCTGGATCCACAGGCCCAGTAGTGATCCATTATCACCACTGCCCCATCTTTCATTCATGGCACATCAAAGATTCGACCACACTGCTGATTCTCTCCAACTTTTCTTGTACCATTGTTTCTGAAGCATAGCTCTGCACTATCTAGAGACAGCTCGCTGTCTCTAGAGCCCTGGTTCTCTCAAAGCTTGACTACTGTAACAGCCTCTATCTAAATCTGCCTGCCTCTACTCTCCGCCCTTTGCAACTCATCCAGAACAGGACTGCGAGACTTGTCCTTGGCCTCAAGCCCAGGGACCGTATCTCTCCAGGACTTAAATCGCTACACTGGCTCCCAGTGACTGCAAGGATCAAGTTCAAAACCCCCTGCATTGTCCACAAGGCCTTTTGGGGCCTTGGGCCAAAATACCTTCAACTCTCTCTTCCTAAATATCTTCCTTCTCGAGCTCTTCGCTCATCCGCCTCCAACTCCCTCAGGGTCAGCCGCTTCTCCAAACAACGAGTTGGTGGCAGATCTCTCTCCGTTGCAGGGGCCTGCCTCTGGAACAGCCTTCCTGCCTCCCTGAAACTTGAGGAGAACCATCTCCGGTTCCGGAAGCACCTCAAAACCTTCCTCTTCGCCTCCGCTTTCTCTCCCCCTCTCCCCTGCTAAAGTTATTGAAACTGCACTGAATCTGCAACTGGGCCACTCGCCGTTCTCGGTCCTTTGCCCAGCCACTCTCCCCTGCACTGCCTCCCTGGCACCATCTGCACTACGGGACTGTGTCTGTATCCCACAGCCCCCCATCCCAGCACTTATCTGCACTTACTCGCACTGCCACTAGTTGGCCCTTGTTTTTTTTTCTTCCTGTATGCTATTAACCCTGTAATGCACTTTCCCCTCTCCCTCCCCCCCTGCACTTCTCCCTTTCCCCTCTACCCTTGCACTTGCGCGATCTGAATGACACCTGGCCTAGTAGGATCGTTGTCTGTCTCCCCTTGTTGCCCCCCCTTGCCTCGTCGCGCCTTGAAACACTTGTGTATAGGCGCGTTACAAATGCCATATCATATCCAAAGGCACAATTTGCAATGGGCCTCCTTTGTCTTCAACCCTTGTCAGCAATTTTGCAAGCCTCTGCCAGAGAGGTTTGCATCCTTTTTCCACTTGCTCCATAACTGGCTTGTGATGACCAGTTACTGCCACAGCGCGGCATCCGACTATGTCTTCTTCCCAGCCATCTGGAGAAAGTATTGTGCCCCAAATTCGCATCTGGCCTCTTTTCTTGCAGCTTTGTATTTCTTCATCAGATTTTCCTTGACAGTTAAGTTTCCTGTTTATCTCCCATCTAATTTCAGCTCCCTTCATGCCAGGTTGTTCGTATCTTATCACATAATCTCTGGTGTGTGCTCTTGCTCTTGTCTTTAAATCTTGAACATAATCATCTTCTTCTGGTGCTGACCATTCTGTGACCCACACCAAGGATGCCGTTCGACCCTGGAACTGACCGAGTGCAAGGTGAGTTAGGCAATGAGCTGTTTGGACATCTATCTCTACAGCTATGAATATCTTAGATTTTCCCATAGCATAAGGCAGGAAAGCACACACATAACAATCGTCCTTTGAAGTCTCTTTCCCACTTCTTTGATGTGTTGATAACACACGTTGTTTCCCAAATGTGCTGTACTGTCTAAATAATCATTTAATTTCATCCGCCCTTGCACTTCTCTTGGGTCTATTTCTTGACAAACGAAAACGTGCAAAATGCTCATGAAGTACATCAGACATCATCCTTCCTACAGGGGGAACATAGGAACACTTGTCATCAAAATAGGTGACCTTACATGTGTCAGTGGTGTAGGAACGATCACATATGGCCTTGGCCTTGCCCTTCTTACAATGTCTAGGTCTGCAAAGGTCACTGGAGTGGGAAGGATTAACAGGACTCCTTCCTTTTTGGGACCAATAATGTAAACAGTGTGGATCAATAGGAACAGAAAAACAATAATAGATGCTGAACAGGCATATATTATGCACCAATACATTAGACCCCACCATCTGTGTCTCTCCACACATTGTTGACTCTGTTCATTCTCTGGATTTGCAATATTTTCAATAGACCACATCATGCCTGTGATTACTTTTAAGGAAGGAAAAACTCTTTTTAATCAGACAATCTTGTTAAATACTCAGGTACCTATCTGATATGTTCTATTATTTCCACAAGCAACCGACTGATTGCAGGACGATTTATAGGATCTCGTAGAAACACATAAGTGTTGGTATTACACCAAACAAGATTAGGATGAACTCGAATCAGATAATTAAAAACCATAGCAAGTAATCTGTGGGCATCATCATCAGACAAGACCATTCATACATCCAAAGAGAAATTCAGTGAGAAATTGCTCCCTTTTCAAGTCATCAAAAAGGAGGTCAAGATCCCACATACCTTTTGAGACTTCAATACTTTTCTAAAGTCAGGTTCAAAAGATTTCTGTGGCTCAAGCAACAAGTTTGCACACCTGCTATAATATCTGTAAGGAGTGTCCACGGAAAGCCGCAGTTCAAATGCACACTTGCATTTATTTACTGAGTAGTCTTTTCGTCCTTCATCCTCGTCATCGATTGAATCTGCACGTGCTGAACTTCTTCTTCTTGACTTGCTTCTGAATGGGGTGGTGATCTGATGGTCTCACCAGTGTATACTTTTACATCTCCCAGGTGGAACCAAGCTCGTGTCCCTTGCACCTTAACTGCTGATGAAGTAATGTCTTCTACAATATAAGGACCACTAAATCTGGGCTTATGCCACTTCCTAGTGGAATTAATAATTAGAACAGAGTCTCCAGCAAAATGTTTAGGAACACATAACTCTAAGTCCGGTTGCTGTATTGTCTTCATCTGTTTACTGAGACCAACACCCCTTCCACTTGAGTTGATCTGAAATGACAGAGATACTGGTGGTCATACATGTTAAGTACACATGTAACTCATTTCCTAACAATTATGCAGTTGTCTGGGCATCACTTCTATTCCTCGATGGAGGAGTCAGAGGTGTTCTCATCTGCCTCCCTGTAACTAACTCGTGGTGCGTGAGGTGGTGGTCTGACCCGGGCTGATTTCTCAATGCATACAATGCAAGGTGCAAGCAACAACCCCCCTTTGATTTTTTCACAGAATACTCTGCGGTATTACACAGTGACTCTGATGTCACCAAGATGCCTTGTTCCATCATAGCTGATATAGGGGGTCATTCCGAGTTTGGAATTAAGAGAAAAATGATGGCGGTAAAGGATTATCGGCATCGCTTAGTGCTATGGGCTATTCTGACCAGCCAAACCGCTATTAGCGCATCGTAAAGTACGGTGCCTCTAATACCGGCATGGGCGTGGCCAAGCGGGCCATCGTGCCAGCAATAGCGGCATGCCATAAACTGGAGGAGATCACAAGTGAAGCGGACATGCAAATACTGGCATCATGAAGGTGTTAAAAGTGGTCACCTGCATGCCGTAAATACCGGCATCTCTGACCAACCGTAAAAAGCCATGTGCAGTGTTCCCAACTGCCACAGGTGCTCACAATCAGCACAGGTGGAGGCAATGTAGTCTGGGCCAGTAAAAAAGGAGCACACCCACACACCACACCCCCTCCCACACCAAGATGATTACAATAGTTGTAGCATTACTAGAGCTGGAGGACATGCTTGCATTGCCACACCAGCAACAACAACAGCCGGCACCACAGAGGAGACGCAGGAGGAGAAGGAGGGTGAGACAGGCCCAGCATGCCCCACCAGTGCTGCCAGCGTTACCAAGCGGGCAGCCCCCAATCCTTCGCATCCTAGCCAGTCCTTTCAACCTAACCCCTGAGCAGATCCACACCCTGTACCATCAGGACCGGGACACCATCACCACCATCGTGGACATGATACACAACGACATTTTCAGCCTCATTGAAATACGCACCACCATCCCCCCTCTGCTGAAGGTAGTGTCTGTGCTCCACTTCCTTGCCACATGCACCTACCAGCACACAGTGGGGCACATGCATGGCATATCACAACCCTTATTTTCTCGCATTCTGAACCAAGTGCTGGATGCCCTCCTCAAGCACACAAAGGACTACATATCCCTACCACGGACTCCCCAGGAGATATTTGATACAAAGGTTGGCTTCCATGCACTGGCAGGCATGCCAAATTGTGTAGGTGCCCTCGACTGCGCCCACGCGGAGTTGGTGGTCCTGCATGCCATGGAGGTGGTGTACCGCAGCCGCAAGCAATACCACTCCATCAATGTGCAGATGGTATGCGACGCCAGCAAGATCATCACACATTGTTGTGCCCGATATCCCGGATCAACTCATGACTCTATGGTCCTGCCGAACTCCACGCTACCACGCTTCATGAAGCGACATGCTGGACGACGTGCCTGGCTGCTTGGTAAGTTGGATGACTGGCACATGGCATTGAAATGGGGGGAGAGCTGCACACACCACCATGCTGTCAATGTTGATGTGACTGCACGATGTGCACATCACCGAACGCTGTGCCCCAAAGCATCACAAATGGTACATGACACCCAAATCCCATAGGAATGAAGTAAGGTCGACACCTATCACTACATGACTAACAGTAAACCACCCCACATCCCACAACACATGCACCACTCATCAGCGGAACTCACCCTCCGTAACGCCATCCAGCAACATGCAGTGCATATGCACTATGTTGCTGTCTCCAGCAAATCACCACACAGGACAAGCATCCCTGGGAGTGCATTGAACTGAACCAACAAGGGAATCCACTGTCTGTCACAGGGCTGCAACACCCACAGGAGTGCTGCATGTCACCATGGGAATAATCAGCGCTGAATGCCTAATATTGCACAGACTACTGCCAACGCTCCCTCTAAGTAAATCTCACAGAACACAACACATCACAAATTTTACACAAACACAGCTGTATGCGTACACGATGCATGTGCAACAAGACGTCAGTGCACACCATGTATCATCTTGAAGATGCAACCCACACCATTAGTCCATGGCACAGGATACATTGAGAGCCTGAAAATGGTGTAAATACATCCAGGGACATGTGCATGTGACCAACGATAATCTGCAGGCATGTGTGACTAGTACAGCTGTCCATCATGAATCGACTAATATATACCTTTTATTGCCTCTCATGCAGGTGATAGTGGCTATCCCTTGAAGCCGTGGCTCCTCACCCCTGTCCGAAAACCACAGAACAGGCACGAGGAGGACTACAATCGTTCCCATACCCGTACCCGTGTGGTCATCGAGCAAACCTTTGGCCTGTTGGGTAGGGCACTCCTCTACAGGCATGAGAAAGTGGCCAAGATCATCATGGCATGTGTCATGCTGCACAATATGTGTATCTGCCGGAACATGCCCCTGCCCTCTGACATTGAACTGCTACCACCTGGTGATGATGAAGGGGATGAAGAAGATGTGGCTGGACATCATTGCGGTGCCGATGCACAGGAGGGACGTGCTGTGTGCCAATCAGTGATTGCACAATATTTCTGACACACATGGCTGCAGAGGGTGACATGATAGTTGGTCAGAGGGCACAGGGTGTGGGGGTACATGTACACTATGCACTGTATATGAATAAATGACACATGCGAAATGATGAATGTCCACTCAGGTCTTGCTTTTCACACAACGGGTGTATTAAATATAACAATGATAATGAAAGTGCAAAAACCCTCCACCACCCTCTCCCCTCCACCTCCCCTCACAACTCCCCCACACACCCTGCCCCCACCCACTTCCCCCACAACTCCCACACACACCCTCACCCCCTCTCCCTTCCCCAACCCACCCACACATGTCCCATCAAGTCTCCAATGCCGACATGAGGCTGCCCTGATTATCAATTCGCAATCCCTGGTCCAGGTGGCGGCATGTCTTGCCGGCGCAGGGTACGCGCTGACCTGCGGAGCGGGCTCGTCTGGGTCAAGCTAGATGATGACGGTGTGGCCGCCTGCTCGGATTGGGTAGCCTGATGCCCTGCCTCCATGGCATCGGCTATGCAGCCTAGTACCTGGCGGAGGGCGGAGACCTCCACGCAGAGGCGGCTGGTGTTATCGGCAAATATTTTGGCCATGGAGGCAGTGTTCTCCATGATGGACCTGCCTAGAGAGGCGATGTTCTCCCGCCACTCCTGTCTGGCCAGTGTGTAGTCCTCAACAAACTGCCACACAAGGGCAGTCAGCTGTTCTGACCGCTGCGGCCCTGCGGGTGCACCTGTGGAGGTTGATGGTCCCTGGCTGTCCTGCTCAGCCTGCTCAGCCTCTATACTCGGCAATATGGGACTGAAGTGCCCTTCCATTTGCTCCTGGCCAGACTGCTCCGAAGTGGTGGCATGGTCAGTATCAAGGGATGATATTTGGGGGGATGCCGGTGGACTTGGCGTGCAGACCACTTCTAATGCATCGTCCTCAACGGGCATCCATATGTCATCCTGTGGGTCCTCCACAGCCAGGGGTGCTGTGGCTGCCACCGCCCCAGCCAAACTGGACTCCTCAGAGTGTGGTGCCTCGAGTGATTCCTCAGGATGGCCAATGGGTGGTGTTGCTTGCACATTGTTTGATACATGGGTGTGTTATGCAGGCATACGTCGACGTCACTCATGTTGGCCAAGAGCTATGCTATCTGACATGCATATTTGTTGGGGCCTGCACACAGTATGCCTCATGGCATTTACATCTTTGTGTGGTATGTGTCAGGTACGGCATTGCCTTGCTGCAGGCATCTGCATATGTCTGTGATGCGTCGCCTACTTTGCTGGCAGTGTGTGTGTGTTGGACTATGGCTTGACTCTTTGGACTGACATATTGGTTAACTTTCATCAGACTCGGCATTACAATGTTTTTTAGGACACTCACCTCCATCGGCCGATGTTGTGGTGCCACACTCCATCTCGCCAACACCTTCAATCACCTCCATTCCGATCATGCTGGCGCAGATGTCCTCCAATGGGGTCAGCTTGATGGGTGAGCTGGGTCCTCCTCCTCTTGCCATTGCCTGGCTCCTGTTGACTGAGAGAATATTTCTCACTCTGAGTCGCAAGTCGTCCCAGCGCTTACGGCAGTCTTTGGTGGTTCGTGGGGAGTTTACCACAGAACTAACTTTCTGTGCCACAAGTGCCCAGATCTCCTTTTTTCAAAATTGCCTCCCTCGTCATGCTGTTTGCAAAGACTATACCAGCATGCTCCTGCAGTGTCCCGGCCAGCATCTCCAGCTCATCCTCGTTAAATCTCTCCTTGCGCTCGCGGGCAGCTGCCTTCTTAAGGGCCTTGGGCATTGTGGTGTGTTTGGAGAAGTTATTCAGACAGACAGCAGAGTCCCACAGGTCCTGTGTGGTGAGGATGGCAATGGATTGTGTTTTTAAAGATGGCCGCCGTGCTCCTTCCCGTTCCTGTGCGATGACGCTACTTCCGGTTCCGCTTATTTACGGTGACCGTTAATTACGGTCACCGCTATTAGCAGTCACTGCTATTGCCGCATTGGTTCATGGCGGTAGTGCTATCTGAGCTATGCATGATGCCGCTAAGGGCATATTTCATGCCTTTAACGGCATGGCAGTAATGCCCTTACCGGCATGGCACAAAGCTTGTGCCCGCAAAGTCGTAATAGTCCTCTATTAGCGGACTAATGACTGCATGGACGCGCTATTTACACCATGTCGGTAAGGACCGTTACTTACCTCCAAACTCGGAATGACCCCCATAGTCTTAAAAATCGCCTTGTCCGCCTCTCGAGACATTGGGTACTGCCTTGCTCAAAGTAAAATTTCTCCTGGTTTCAGCTTAATCTTTGACATAGGTTCATATCCCCTTCAATAGGCTTATGCCATAGGGGCCTGTAGTCCATAAAGAGGTTGGCACTTTTTCAATGTCCTCATCAAAAAATGCTGGACGCTGCCTCACTATCATCATTCACTGTGGGATTTCTCTTCTTTCTATTCTGATTCAATGAGTAATGCTCATTTCGAACACTACTTCATCGTCTGAGGGGACGTCTCTGAACATATCCTCTTCAGTGATGTCAGTCAGTCTGTACCCTTCCCTAATAGCAATTACCCTTCTCCATGGCCTACCCTCATCGGTTCCTTCAAGCATAGCCAACTCCCCTCATACTGTGGCTGCCTGTAATTCTAGAGGAACAATCTGTCCCCCTCTTCATCCATAAGCACCTGTGGCCTGAACAGAAATTCATCAGGTATTCTCATAATCTTGCCCACTAAGCCGGGTAGCCATGTTAACAAAATGCGTACCCCATAGTGTCAGACTTCTGGCTCTAATGGTGTCCTGCGCAGAGCTATTTGCCCTGTAAATGACATGATAATGTCACCCACATTTAAATAATGGTTTCCTGGCATGCAACACACTATACCTTAGTCAGTAAAAGAAATCGTCATATTTAACTTTGTCATGAGATCTCAGCCCAGAATATTACCTGGTGTCTGCCTCAAATACAATAATGGGACAGACTTATCACATTCTCCTATAGAGACTGGTAATTTCTCAGTAAAAGAAACTCTACTTGTAACTCCAGAGTAGCTTTGCGCATTCATGGCATTTCCTGTTAACAAACAGTTTTCCTCTCGTATACATGAGCGAGTTGCTCATGTGTCGGCTAAAAAAGAAAAGGATTTGCCTCCTATGGTAACATCAACCCTTCGTTCCTTTTAGGGATTTGATGTCACCGATAGTACTGAACACGTCAAGTCACCCTGTGAGCTGTCCTATTGTGGGTACATGCTTATTCCCGTACCGGTACTTCCTACCACAACAGGACACCCCCTGCTCTAGGAGTCAATAACTGGCCTGTGTTTGCATTCTGCTGTATCTGCATGGGTGCGTGCTGTGACTGCCCTTTCAGCTGATTCATTAGTGCTTGCTGTGGTTGTAAAGCCTGTTGCAATGGCGGTGCTTGCACATGATACACTGTCCGATCTTGGGCAAATCCATTCCTATTTTGTGAGCTATAAGCTGGAGGATAAGCTGTCCCCCTCTTGAGAATTGCCCATTCTGTACATTCCCTTGGCTCCCACATGTTTACCCAAGGTGCCCTGTCATTCAACATGTCCAACACACAGGAGTGAGTCTTCTAATCTGCCCTCCCCGCCTGCTTTGATTATCGTTCTGTACATTCTGAAAACCACCTTGGTTAATCTGGAAGCCTCCTTGATTATTCTGGAAACCTCCCCTTCCTCTGAAGCCTGCACCTTTGCCTCTCGGCACAAATCCATTTCCTCCTTCACCCAACTGGCGTTAATTAGTCACCTGTTGCACATCTGCAATTTGCTGCATTCCCAGCCCTTCTCTGCTTGTCAGTACTGCTCCTTCTATAGCGTACTCTGACAATTTCTTCTGAACTAATTTAGCTTACTCAAGTTTCCTAGCATCATCCCACTTCTTATTCTTTTCTTGCAACAGTCGGCAATGATGTGCAATAGTCAACTGTATTTCTGCCCATGGTTTTGCTTCCATTCACACTAACTTCATAAGCTGCTTCTGTACCTGTTCTGGCAGTCCCTGACACAAAATATGATAGAATACATGTATTAATTTCCCCCACGGCTCTTGAGTTTCCAAAGTCCACAATTCCTGAGAATTTTGAATGTAAGCAAGCGGATCTTCGTCCTCTTTCATCTTACGTGCCATAATTGCGCCCATATCCAATGTATCAGGATATTGTACTCTAAGCGCTTTCCAGGCTGCCACCCTACAATTATGTCATGTGCTGTGTTCTGTGCTGTGACACTTGAGTATCCTGCCCTCGTCCAAATGTCATCAGCCTTTTCCCCAAGGATAGCTGCTAGAAAACCCTTAATGTCCCCTGTGGCTAAGGTATTTCCTCCTGTCATTTTTTGTAACTCATAAATCCATTTTCCCACACCTGCCGTTAAACTAGGAAGTTTGCATCTTAAATTGTCTTTGTCCATCTGTGGTCAGGCGATACACTGCGGTCTGACCCCTCCTTTCTCTAAAAAAGGGAATTGCAAAATCCCCAAATCGCAATCGGCTCCTATCATCTGCCTATTCATAGCAGGGACAATGGTTCCTGATCACCTTCTACCTGGTAATGACCTCAGTCTGCTCACATATGGTGGTGATTCCCTCCTTTCAGTACAAGATCACCCTTTAGGTCGTTCTGAGTACACCATAGTTTCTGGCATCCTTTCTTCAGGTTGGTTTAAACCTGACCATCTTACTTCCTTGTCTTTCTGAAAGCATACCTTAGGATGCATATAATTGCACCCTCCTCCCCACAGAAGGTTTTACTGTCTTCATCTGACATATCTTGTCCCCAACTATTATGACTGTCATCCTCGTCTCTGTTTGGAGTCAGCCTGTCCAAAGACAAGGCTCTGTGCTTGAGATTAAACAGACTTCCCTCTTTGCCTCGTGATTGGGCAACTATAGATCGATCTTCTTTTCCCCTGTTCCTAGACTCACTTTTTGTCCTCATCTCCTAATGGGCTTTATCAATTCTGTCTCTGATACTTCATATCTCAAAATTCTCCTCTAGGTTTACCCTAGATGGTCTTGCCATTGCTTCTTGTGATGAGAACAACTCCTCTATGTCACCCCATAATACTACTGGGCTTGGTTCCATTAGCTCTTTCTCAATGCGATCAACATTGTGTGACCTCCGTCTTCTCTTTTGTTCCATTTCTTCATCAAATTCCCTTTGTTTCTCTCTAACTCTTTCTTCTTCCTGTCTTTTTGCTTCCCTTCCCTCATTTGACCTGTGCACCTCTTCATCTGTGCGTCTTTGCATTCTTTTATCTCTTAATTTCTGTTCTTCCTCTTCTTCTCTTTTCTTTTCTAACCTATCTCACTCTTCGATTGCTCTCTGTCTGTTGTCATATTTTCTTTGCTCTTCTTCTCTTTCTTCCTTTCTTAGTTGTTCTTGTTACTACATCTGTTCTCGTCTTTGTCTACTATTTCTTTTATACTTGTCTTCTTTCAATCATTTCTCTCGTTCCCTGTCCTTTTTATCCTGTTCGTCTTGATCTTCCCCTTGCCTTACTTCCTCGATACTCTTCCCATCAAGTTTGAGTAATATCTGTCCAACGATCCATTAATTCTGTATGAGTGCTATCTCATCAGCCTTGTCTCTTTCTCCTTTCCATCTCTTAATTTCTCATTCTGTTTCTAGGGTAACACTTGGCCATTCACTTTTCTCTTTGTCCTTTCTGGACTCTCATCACTGATATGAGCAGGTGGTTCATGTATCGGATTACTATACTGTGTCGTTGCTTTTAATTCCCTTAATGGATATGCTCCATCATCTTTTGAACTATTGCTATTTGCTTCAGGCGAGGTAAGTGGAGAAGAAGGCTCAACAACCCCCTCTTTACACTGGTTAGGCATCCAGTACTTAGGAAGTGGATCTTCCCATTCCTCCTGGTGCATCTTCCAAAGCTCTAAGCTAGCTAACCTTAATTCCAATTTCTTTCCCGTGTACACATTGTGCAAGTATGTGGTCATGTGCTGCAAAACCACTTTGGACAATTATCCCACTTGTGGTCACGGCATGAACATTTTATCTGCCTTGCCCTTAACCCATTCGGCACTATATTGCTTAAGCTTGGGAGCGTGTTTTGGGAGTTGCTTACACAGGTGCATTAGTGGAGTAACATCCTCCATTGTGACAAGTCTTGATCGGCTGTCGATAATTACCGTTATTTTACAGTTATTTTACAGCAAAAAATAAATTTCAGAAAAACAATAAATATGAGCGCACACCAATCATCACCGCTCCAAGCCTCTATTTCACACTTTACTTTAATCTACCTATTCAATGACTAAATAAATACATTTCTACTCTCAACCTCTTAACACAACCTATTGTTTGTCGCTCTTCGACATCTCACCTTTTTCCCTATACACAAAATACATGAAATACACAAACAGACAGACTGGCCGGCACTACCATATATCTTTTCTCAGCGCTCGTCACTGCAATTCTTGCCCCTAAAAATAGAAGTGCAGTTATATTCCCTTTCAGAGACCTTGTCTGTGTGTCGTATATTTATCCACTTGGATTTTGAAATAACTTCTTCTAAACATTCCTAGAACGTAGGACTCTGGGCTATCTGTGACGCTCCTCGTCATATACCTTATTCAACGCTCTTTGTCATTAACTAAATACTCAATCAACCCTACCTTACTTTCTCCCTATCATCACATTCCCCAATTATTATTCATTCAACTTTTGCCATCTTTCTCAAAACCAGGAGGGGATTTTGTGAAAGAGGGACCCGTCCCACCTATCTCTATTTTCTTGAAAGAACTTTTAGGTCGGCCGCTATCCACAGGAAGCCTCGTGGTCCTCCAGCTAAATGACAGAGGACGTTTAATATTACGAGACCCTTAAAAGCCTACTTGGTCGACGGATCTTTAACCATCCTCTCTCTGCCACCATACGAACCCCGGGACCTGTGGCCCTTTATGACGAGGTACCAATACTTATAGATGGATGGGGATGTAGAACATACTCATACATCAATAATCAGACCGACTCAGGAACTTGGCAAAACACTGTACTGTTTTTTTAACAATTATCTAAAACAGGGAGTTACAACAGACATCAACTGACGTTCGCTCTATTTCTCTCAAAGCATCACACAGCATTCTTATACTAAAAATGTGTCACTGCTAAGAAAACCTACTAGGGGATGTGATAGGCCTAAAGGGAACATGTAGGTATACGTTCCATACTGACAGGAGTTGTGATTGGTCTCTAGGATCAGGTGGACACTAAGCCCATCCCAAGTGCAAGTCATCTTCTGTGTCATACTAATACACAACACCCTATTGGTTTCACAAACCATAGGGCTCTTTAATATATGGTCCTCTATAATTGGTTGGCATGCTTGTACCCTTCTGGAATATTCCACTTGCTAGCAGCATGCAAACTGGTTAGCCCACGTGCTGGCAGGGTTGGCCTGGTCATGCCTCCCCACCGAATTAGCCCTCATCCATCATCACTCCTGTGTCTGCCATTCAATTAAAGCTTTGAACTCTTGTAGAGGTTCACTGTGCCTGAAAATAAAAGGGAGTGTGGCATGGTCTTATCTTCTGGTTTCGGTGTAGCTCGACCCAAAGTCTATTTCCATCTTGACCATGTGACTGGAGACCACGTTTTCGAGCTCTTTACTGCAGAAAATACTATTAAATGATGAACTCTTAGTGCTTTCAGGGTTTTTCCATTACACCTCAAACAGGAATTTGCTTCTATCTCAAGTTCATGTAGCTTCTCGAGTACATGGCAAGGCCCTCGGCGACCGCAACTCAAAGCTTCTTTTGCCTTCAACTATTTTCAACTGTGCCACACTTCAAGCCCTTTCATTTGTGGGGTCCAAGTTTGCCAAAGTGCATTGTGGAACATCCAGATTCTATACATTTCATATGTATATACATTGGCGCATCGCTGCAATCTATTTACTACGTAGCCAGTCTTATGATTACTTCGTCTACTTGCGTTACAGCATCTGTACAATTGTAAAATGTCTTTGCATCTCTTCAGTGATTCTTTGCATGGTCAATCTTCTTTTCGATCCCAAAATGTTGCTTTACTTTGATAATTCATCCTCAAATCCTATAGAATGTCTATATTCTTTCTTCATGTGTGTCTTTTCTGGGTGCATCAATTCTGCTTCGTATGACGTCACCAGTCTTCTTTCTTATCATTCTTCACACTTCTTCCGGGACCTTCTCCAGAAGACCATTATTTCTTTGTTAATGCATATAGGGTTTTCTCAATGGATACCTTGTCTCCAGGATTCTTTGCGGTATAGGCAACCTCACTGGCACTGCCCATGTCGCAATTTCCGCTTCCCAACATATAGGCAACATGGGGGCAGAGCTTCTGGTAGGGGTACTTGGCTCCTCCTCTATACCACCTCACCGCAATGTGCCGGGAGAATAAACAGGAGCAGCTGTGGTACTGTGTCAGGTCTTATATTAGCAGGAGAAACCGTGGCGCTGTATCGGGTCTTGGCATCTACCGAGGTAAGCGGCTGCAGCAGTCTAGTGGATGCGGGACATGGCTCTCCGGGTGATCCTTGTGGCAACAGAGTAATTCAGGTCTCCAGCCTGCCTCGATCAGCTGGCGTCTGCACCACAGTACAGGTGGGCATCCTCCTTTCGGGCCAGTATCCCCGGATGCCTTGGCCTGCCACGACCCCACCATGGGTGCACAGTGCACCTTGAAAAAAGAAAATGGGCATTTTGCCTGCTCAGAGTCTTCAGTGTTGATACGACTAGAATTGACATAATCCAATGTAAACATGTCCAATAGAACAGAATGGGCAACACTGCTGGATTGCTTTCCTTCCGATGATAGGCCCCATTGAATTCACAAATGGTTGGTTACTCATATTTGTCCTTAGTTGACAGGGGTGGCTTAGATAGATAGCCAGAATAGTAGGTTGTGTAGGCCTGACAGGGGCTGTTGGCATGAATATATATGATGTGTAACTGTGGGGAGGATGGGGAGTTGAGCAAGTTATTGAATTGACATTCCCGTAGTTTGCCACTTCCTGTGGCAAGCCATGAATAAATGTCTTGAGATTGTATGGAAATTATGTATACTCTTGATAATTGCCATTAAGGACATTTTAAAAAAAAAAACAATGCAAAAGGAAATATGTGAACACACAAGTGAGTGTGCAAGAGTGAGTAAGAGAACAGACCAGACATCTGAAGGAGGGAGAGACCAAAGGGTGACATGACAGGGGAGGAACACAAACAACGGCTCTACGTTAAAATACCAAAGCCGCATACAACGCAGCCTTGTGTGCTGAAACTTCGCATTTCGAAAATGTTGACTGTATTAATTTGACAAATGTCCCTCGCTTTCCATGTTATGGAAGCGGGGGACACCCCCACAATCCCTGAACCCATAATGCCAACCAAGGGGAGCAGGGAACACCCCCACAACTCCTAACCCCCTTGTTCAGCATTGTGGGATTCGGGATTTTCATCCAATGCCAAATGCACACTAAATACGCATTTGGCATTTTGTTTCTGTTGTTTTCAGGCAATACCGAAAGAACAGAGGAGGGAGTGTGAAGAATTTTGAGATAGTGGCGAGAGTGAGCTGGGGAAGGCAAGAGATGAGGGAGAATATGTTCTGAGAAAGCCTGTTCCATGCTGTGTAAATTTCATCCTAAGTGATCAGGCTTTGGATCTTTTCAATGGAAAACACATGCTCCCTCGTATCCACCTGCAATTAAACATTTTGAGACTTGCTTCGATGAGCTGGCTTAAACCCTATGGGTGGGGGGGCTGTGGGGGCTACAGTTCCGTGTCTTTTGGTTGTAGCCCCAGACAGAAGCTCAGGAGCTACAACCAAAAGACTAGCTAGCCCCGAGTCTCGACAGTCCCGACATTAGTGTAGCCCCAGATCTTTTCCAGACCTAGCAACACCCCAGCTTAAACCCCTCTTCAATCCTCCTACCGCAGGAGTGTACTATTCGATTCTCGTGGTGTCCTTATTGGTATACATTTTCTCCCTCCTAGCAAACCAATCAACATCTGGACCTCAATAGGATACCCCTCAAAAACAAAACATCTAAGCTTGTCCTCCACTTCAAGGCTAAACAGATTTACTGGTATGCATTACAGTGGGCGAAGGTAGCATCTTGACATGCCATTACCCCCAGCCAACCGCTTAGTAAGGTGCCAGCTAACCCCATGACCAGAGATAGGTGAGGGAGACCCAGCTGTAAAAATGCTTCTTCAAGGTAGAGGTAGGGTTAGCTTAAAAAGTGTGAAGACCACTGCCCTATGATGAAGCTAAAGGTTTAACTGTTGGGCTCAACATTTAGATGGCCAACACCTCCCATGATTAGTGTCTCTGTTAAATTAAATAGCCTCTGAATTGGGATGAAAGATACATTTAATGGGCCAAAGGAATTGAAATAGCTATTTAGCCTCCGGGACTCAAAGGAAGCGGGTATCAAAATTGAAATAGGTTTAATGGCCCGCACTCACTAAAAGCTTTCAAAACTGCTGCCCAGCCCCCCCACCCTAAATTCTGAAGCTGGCTCTGCCCCTGCCCCTCCCTGAACTTCATTGGTTGGTTCGGTCTCCCTTGCTATGTTTGGTCAGTTTGCACACATTAATGGGACATTTTATGCCCCTCCAATTAAAGAATTCAGATTCTCCACACATTCGTTACAGAAAGTCATAATTCTATTAAAGACACAGAGGCGAAGGATTATGCTTTCTCTACAACTTTACTGTTCAGCAGCAAAGAAAAAACAGTACCAATGAACATGAATACAAATCTAATAAAAACTACAATAACCATGTTTTTCTAAGAATTTGTAGTCCATTTTGATTGGTCCTCGAACTGACCATGTGATAGGTCCATTAACCAATAAACAAGTCCTTAATGCATGAAACTCCTGTCCTCTTTCCCTTCCTCCTCTTTCTTTGCTGCTCGGCAGCGAGTTAAGTACTTTTTCTTTATTATAATATTGTTAATGTTGGTTTACATGGATTGATAAACTTTCACCTATCGTGTGACGAGCGTGTTACTTTTCTAAGGCGGAACATTCCGCAACATGTAGGCGGCTCTAGGGTGTTGCGGCCTCGACGGGGCTGGTGCACCGGCGGCCGCAGCTCCTCCGATCCGTCCAAGAGGGCACTACATAACGGAAGGGAGAGCGCGACGGGACCGCGTAGTTCCGGCGCTCTCTCCTTCGTTCTTCATTTCGAAATATATGCGTTTTGAGTGTCACGGATGAAATTGCTCCGAAGAAAAGAGCGTTTATTACTGATACGGGCTAACAACAGCACGCATCGCACGAGCGTAGCGTCCTGTTTACGAGCTCAACAGCGCCCCTGCAGGCAATCAACTGATACCGCACCTAATACGGGCACAGCCCTAGGTCAAACCTGTGAGTTGATATTATCATTATATCTATGATATAAGCAGAACCAGGGAAGATATATAATTTTCAATTTAATACACAATCTGACCCTCTATACTGAGAGGACCCTGGTGTATATATATATATATATATATATATATATATATATATATATAAAATATATATAATATTCATAACAAATACACTACTCCCCAGGGCCTGGGAATTGTGGTGTCACGTGTCCCGAGAAGCAGGGTCACGTGACACACGACAGCCGGATGGAGAAATAAAGGTATCACCGGAACTGGCGTTTTAACGCCAGTCCGGGTTTAGGCACCTATGGACGTGGTCGTGAGTGATTATTGCTGCGCCGCCCCCGCGCACTGCGACACCATCGCAACCCCCGCGCGAGGGCCTCGCTCCACGTCTGTCCCGCCTGCAGAGCCCGGCAGGCCAACATCACACTGGCGACGAGGCGGTAAGTGGGTTGCGAGCCCCGACAACAACGGAGGTCTTCGCACCCACGGACCCGCGCTTACACACTCGCGGAGCCGGCAGGATAACGACGCCGGCCCCGCCCACCATCGGAGTCGACTCCCATCAGCGGCGGAGTGGGGCCCCAGTACCCCAGGGCCCCAACTAGAAAAAAAAAAAAAAAAAGTTTTTCTCTTTCTTCACATCTAACAACAGCCCAGGTGGCAGCCTCCTCAGCCCTGGCAGCTGCATCCAGCAGCAAATCACCACCCCACGACGAGGGAGAAGCGAGACACGCAGGCCTACCCAGCCAAGGCGCCGCACGTGAGACCACGCGCTGCACGCCCACCAGGCCCAACCACCACCACACGGTAAGCTGCAACTCGGCGCCGTGACACCGCACAACACAACATGTCCGACCCGACGTCCAGCCCATCAGAGACCAGCGCCAGGTCCACGTCGAGGAGGAGCCTCACCGAGGAACGCACAGACCCCACGCTAACCACGTTCATGCCGCCCTTCGACCCGTTCACCAACGGAGCGGCCATCAGATGGGAAATATGGATACAACAGTTCGAGATGCACCTCGACGCGAGAGACATCACTGTGCCCAAAAAAATGCGCACCTTTCTCCTCTTCAACATAGGATCTGCCGCCCTGCGCCTATTCAACGCCGCGCCAAACAGAGGTAGTGACGCTAACTACGCTGCAGCAAAAGCCGCCCTTTCTAACATGTTCAAACCAGACCTCAACCCCGACTACGAGCGGTTCCATTTCTGCATGGCGAGACAACGAGAAAAGGAAACAGTGGACAAGTTTCATGCTCGCCTTCGCGAAATGGCCGTGGGCTGTGAATTTCCAGATGAGGAATTCGCCATCCGCCTCCAAATCATCAACGGTATCTCATCTGAGAAGCTGAGGAGGGCGATACTATCAGAGAAGAATGTACGGCTATCACGCATCCTCGAGATGGCAAGACTCCGCGAGCAAACAGAGGACCAAGTAGCAGTAATGGAAGCTGCCATTCAGAGGCTTCCGCTGGACAACCCAGGACCAACAGAAGACGTAGCAGCCATCTCCCGACACCAGGGCACCCGCCCGAAACAGAACCCGAGAATGCAACCACCACAAAGGCGTGACCAATCGTGCAAGTGGTGCGGAGGCCCATGGCATAAAGGGGATTCCTGCCCAGCATGGGGGACAACATGCAGAAAATGCAACCGCCTGAATCACTACGCTGCAGTCTGCCTAAATCCACCGAACAAGAATGACCGTGACGCAGACCCGCGGCCATCACAAGAATCACGTAGGAGATTCGCGCCCAAGGAAACCCGCCAACCAACGCGGAGAGGAAAAGCTAGGGCAGTCGAAGAATCTCAAAGATCCCAAACCACGAGCGAAAGCGACGAAAGTGACAGCGACTCATCCCCTGAAAGGCAAGGCAAAGAAAAGAGAAAGAAAGGAAAAAGGCGAACACACCGAGTGCACCTAATATCAGCAGTGGACCCACGGAAATCACGACAGAAGAGGAGACCAACATGCACCATCCTCTCCAATGGAAACCCACTGAAAGTTATCATTGACACCGGTGCCACAGTAAATGTCATGCCAGTGACAGCATTCAACAGTCTCAACCCCAGATCAGAGCTCCTCAAGAGGAAAGTCAGGCTATACGCCTATGGATCAAAGGAGCCCCTGCCTGTGCGAGGATCGTTCAAATCCAACTTCGCCCACAGTAACGCCAGCTGCCGAGCCCGAATATACGTAGTAGACGCCGGGTGTGAAACCCTCCTAAGCTGCAAAACGGCTGAAAAGTTGAAGCTGATACACTTCGCATTCAGTGCGCAACACGATGAACTACACGACCTCTTGGGGCGACACAAAAAGCTGTTCCAAGGCATCGGGCGCCTAAAAGGGAGAACAGTCAAGCTACACATAGACCCCACCATCGAACCCAAAGCAGTACGGCACAGGCGAATCCCATTCCACCTGAGAGAGGCCGTAGAAAAGGAGCTACTCAAGCTCGAGAGCGCAGGGATCATCGAGAAGACGTCTGGACCAACCCCGTGGGTTTCGCCGATGGTAGTAGCCCAGAAGCCAAAACAACCAGGCGCTGTAAGGATATGTATCGATATGCGGCTCCCCAACATAGCTATCGGCCGTGAGCGCCATGTCACTCCCACCATTGACGAGCTCATTGTAGATCTCACGGGAGCGACGATCTTCAGCAAGCTCGACCTCCGGTCCGGCTATCATCAACTAAAATTATCGAAAGAATCCAGATACATCACAACATTTTCGTCCCATCTTGGCCTGATGCGATACAAGAGACTCAACTTCGGGATATCATCGGCGGCGGAAGTATTCCAGCATGAGATCCGGAAAGTTATCACGGGCCTCGAGGGAACCACTAACATCAGTGATGACATCCTTGTATATGCATCGAACAAAGACGACCACCACCAACGCCTAGCAGCGGTCTTAAAGCGACTCGAGGATGCCG
The DNA here is from genome assembly GCF_040938575.1 of Ambystoma mexicanum. Taxonomy (NCBI): domain Eukaryota; kingdom Metazoa; phylum Chordata; class Amphibia; order Caudata; family Ambystomatidae; genus Ambystoma; species Ambystoma mexicanum. Next base: position 896,330,953 of record NC_090924.1, read on the forward strand.
GACTGACCCTCAACGCAGACAAATGCGAATTCAACAAAAAGGAACTCTGTTTCTTCGGATACATCTTCAGTGCAGCCGGAGTGTCCCCAGACCCATCAAAAGTACAAGATATAAAAGATTTTGAACCACCAAAATCAGCCTCGGAAGTGAGGAGTTTTATGGGAATGGCCACCTACTGTGCACGGTTCATCCCTTATCTTGCAAGCATCGCCAACCCACTCAGGGATCTAACCAAGAAAGATCGACAGTGGGAGTGGGCGGAGGTTCACCAACAGGCTTTTCAACTGATAAAAGACTCCCTGTCCGCCTCCACCACCATGGCGTTCTTCAACGTAGACCGACAGACCGAACTTCTTGTCGACGCCAGCCCGGTCGGCCTAGGGGCCGTGTTGACCCAAACAGATAAAGATGGCACGATATTTCCAATCGCGTTTGCCAGCAGAGCCCTCACCAAACCTGAACTAAATTATGCACACATCGAAAAAGAAGCCCTGGCCATTCTGTGGGGGTGTCGCCACTTTAAAGTCTACCTGTTAGGGAAACAGGCGAAAGTTTTCACCGACCACAAGCCCCTGGTCCCGATATTCCGGGGCTCCGCCCCAATCCCTCCCGCCCGCATTGAAAAGTGGATGTTGCAGCTGCAACCCTACAACATTGAAGTAGAATACCGCCCAGGATCGGATAATCCGGCGGACTACCTGTCCCGCCATCCGCGGCCAGCCACTGACAAAGAACAGCACCATGCAACAGTAACGGACGAACACGTCTGTCACGTGATAGCATGTGCCCGACCACGAGCATTGACACTGCAAGAAGTAGTACAAGAAACAGCAGAAGACGCAGTCCTGAAACATACCACCGCAGCCATACAGTCAGGCAACTGGAAAACCTACCTCATGTCGATGTCTCACCGAACAACCACTGCCTAAGCCAAACTCAGGGCCCTGTTCGGCATCAGACACGAACTATCTGTAGCACCTGAAGGAGTAATACTGAAAGGACACAGGATCATATTACCAGAATCCCTCCAAGCCAGGGCGCTCAAGCTGGCCCACAGTGGTCACCAAGGGATTGTCAAGTCGACCGCCTACCTAAAGTCCCAAATGTGGATGCCAAACATGCACCAGAGGATTTCGGAGATTGTAGAATCCTGCACAGCATGCCAAGCATCACAGAGACCAGCAAACCCTGAACCACTCAGCTGCGCCCCCCGAAGCACGAAACGATGGGAAGCCGTCAGTATGGACCACTGCACCATCGCCGGAGAAGGATACCTGCTAGTAGTAATAGATGAATTTAGCAGGTACCCAGAGGTAGAGCATGTGGCCTCGACAAACACAGAAACCACCATCCTCACATTGGAGAAAATATTCGCAATTCACGGCATTCCCAAGAAAATTAAAAGCGACAATGGCCCATCGTTTGCCAGTCAAGAACTAAAGGAATTTTTCAAAGAGGTCAACGTTAAACATCAACGCATCACCCCAAGATGGCCTCAGGCAAATGGTGACGCAGAGCGCTTCATGGGATAGCTGAACAAGATCATCAGGATCGCCAAGAATCAAGGACACCCCTGGTTGAAGGCTGTATATCGGTTTCTGAGGACACACCGACAAACCCCGCACTCAGCCACAGGGGTCAGTCCGGCGGCCCTCATGTTTGGAGTTCCCATCCAGGCGGAGCTACCGATACACCCAGACTGGACAGCGCCAGACCCGGACATCGTCGAGATGGAAGCAAGACGGGAAAGACACAACGAGCGAGAGAGCATTGCTCGACGAGCACACCACAGAGAAATAAACCCGGGGGACACGGTCCTCGTCAAGAACCGGGCAACACCTAAGAAAATGTCCCTCAATTTCGAAGCACGCCCGTGGACTGTCACGACCACAAACCACAGCATGATTACGGCAACCCGCGGAAAAGAGACGGTAACCAGAAACGTCTCCCACTTCAGGAAAGTGCCTCAAGAAATGTGGGAAGAACAGAGGTCACCCCAGAGGGGAGAAGTAGTACACTCACCCCAAACGCCCATACCGCAGCAGGCCACTGAAGTGCCGGAAGAGGCAAATGGTGAAGTGGAGGCCGCAACGGAAGATGCGCCACGAGAAAGAAGCACCCGATACAGCCTCAGAGAAAAGCCCAGACCGTCTTCCCGCCTTCAGGGGTATGTAGTAGACGAAATATGCCAAAGAAGACGGCGGCAGAGGCAGAGACATTCACCTATTCAGAAGTAAGACTCAATGTAGAATGTCATGTTATCACGTGGGAATTTTGCCTCCAACTTGGGGAGGAATGTGGTGTCACGTGTCCCGAGAAGCAGGGTCACGTGACACACGACAGCCGGATGGAGAAATAAAGGTATCACCGGAACTGGCGTTTTAACGCCAGTCCGGGTTTAGGCACCTATGAACGTGGTCGTGAGTGATTATTGCTGCGCCGCCCCCGCGCACTGCGACACCAGCGCAACCCCCGCGCGAGGGCCTCGCTCCACGTCTGTCCCGCCTGCAGAGCCCGGCAGGCCAACATCACAGGAATCATGAGTTCCTCCAGTGATGAGGGGAAGGCTGGGGTCAGCCAAAAGAGGAAAAGAGGAGCCACTCGGACATGACTGATGTCTTCCAGAAAGCCCTGGGGGCTTTCTTACTTATTTTCTTACTTGCTACTGATAAAATGCATAACAGGAAGCCTCTTTGTCTTGATTTGCAATCTCAGCTTTAGGGTTACTATCAAAATGTATTGCTTGTCAGCGAAACAAGTACTTAAGTCTGTGTGCATGATTAGCAAGCGAGTGCCATCAGAGGGTCGCAGCTGCCTGGGCAGCTTAATGCATAAAGCCGCCGTGTGGTGATTTTCAGTTGCTCTACTTTTAGCATTCCTTAGCTTCCTGCTAGGCTTTACAGGAAACGCTGTTATTCCTCTAGCGCCACCTTCAGTTCATTTCTAGCATTTTCAGTCTGCTACTGTGTCTGATATGCTTGTTTTGAAAAAATCGTCTGCAAACGCAGCGAGATTTTCAGCCCTATCAAATCGTTCATGTATGCTTTATCTTCACCATAATTATTCAAGCTACAAAGATGTATATTTAATGAGCCACTGTTAAATGAATCCCACATGAAATACATGTATGTGTTGTGATTTTTCACCTTGGTTTATTAACCCGGTTTGTTAAAATGTTCGCTATGTAAAAAGTATTACTTTAATTTCCATTCCTAATCGCTGTACATTATGTCTTGAAATCCATTGCAAAATCACTTCAATATGTTACTGAATAAATTCATTAAGATACCAACACAAATATGAGACAGTATTACAGCCTGCGCTGTTTCTACCTTTTTACAACGCATCAATTTACTTTTCAAAGTTACGGTTCTGTGACCTGGTGCTGCACTTTCTGCAAGATGCTAGCTTGGTACAAATATATAACATTTAAATGTGCAATTTAATTATTCTCAAAATGGCACCCACTTTGTAGCATATGTGCATACTTTAGTGAGGGATAAAAAGGTCATAAACCGTTAAGCTCACCACATTATTCAGTTTTGGTCTTTGTATTAGGAAAGCATACACTGAGCAAATTTAAGACCCCAATACAAATGTTTTTCAATTTTCCATCTTGGCTTTGTTTTACAAAAATTAATATTAGTGAGGCAGCATCACAGAAGGTTTGACATGGCTGTACTGCTAGGTCCTGGACACACACCAATTCTTTGCATGCGTTCATTCGTGTGCAAGGGATTGTTTACCATGATGTCTGTTAAACATACAGCATATACATGCGGTGCGACCCATTAAAAAGCCATTTACGGTGAAAAATAAAACGCACAGCAATCGGCATTGACCATATGCAGCAATGCACGCATGCGCTCTTCTTTTTATAAGATATCCTGAGAAATATTCTTTTGTGCACTGCAGACAGTGTTTTGGTATGCTGATGTTGAGAAATAAACCTCCTGTTGAAGTGGAGATTGAGCATTTAAAATAATGGCCAATAATATGATGCCGTGACACAATGATGCACAGAGCTGGCAGTTGTATATCCTAACTCTTTATTAATGAGGTGCGTACTGGCCGCGGAGTTGAAACCCCGCCCCCATCAACCACTTGGGTTGCAACCCACAGAACGTAATGATGGAAAGGAGACCCGGCTCCTTTCCCATGACAATAGAAATGGAATGTTACATCTTCCCCTCTCTTAATATGAAACTTGGGGTCATTAGTTTATTTCTTCTATCCACGTTGAGGGTTTGCGCACCACTCTTCGCAAGGGACTGTGTACTGGTGGGATTTTGCATGTGCTGCAGTCACTGGCGCTATCATCAGCGTCTTTGTCCTCTTCCCTGTATTCAGAGTCCAAATCCGAGGAGTCCTCTTCTGCGACGGGGTCAGTGCTTTCTTGGCTTCTATCACCTTCGAAAGTTCGGAAGAATGATGAGTTCCTTGTGATAGTGCCCCGTGGGCTTGCTGCGGTTATCATTGACTCTTCTATGTGTGTTACGGTCATTGGTTCAGGCTTAAATGCAGGGATGTCCTTGGCATCTTGGTTTTGTCTTACCAGGACTTGGTCCCCTATATGGATGTGGCAGGGTTTTGCTTTCCTGTTTATGTCAGCATAGTTCTTCATCTTTGTTTTGCTCTCTCTGTCCTTTGTTCTTGCAGTGTCGATGTATGTGTTGGGGAGAGAGGCACTTGGATTTTGTGGTAGCGTATTTCTTATCACTCGTCCACACATCAATGCAGAGGGATATTCTCCTGTTGAGCTGTGTGGTGTGTTTCTGTAGTCTCTTAGCAGCGTGCATATCACCTGCATGAAAGATCTGTTGGTGATTGAGCAGACTTGGAGGGCCCATTTCAGGTTACTCATGAACCTTTCCACCATTCCATTGGCTTGTAGCCACAGTGGTGTAATCTTGCAATGCTGAAAACCAAGATGTTCCACAAACATGGCGAATCATGTCCGCTGAATGGTGGGCCATTGTCCGATTTTACTATGGATGGAATGTAATAGTCTGCAAAAGTCTTGTCTAGTGCCAGTATTACTGCCTGGGCGCTGGCAGAGTGAATGAGGTGCACCTCTGGGAATCTGGACATTTCGTCGATAATTACCAGCACATACTTGCAATTTGCCAGCGGGCCAAACATGTCGATGGAGGCCTCATCCCATACTTGCAGTGACATTGACAACATTTTGAGGGGTTCGGGAAAAGTGCATGGGGTGACTGCCTTGCATGCGATGCATTTGCCCAGTAGCTGTTCTACTTTCTCGTCCATCATGGGAAACCAAACTTTGGTCCTCAGCTGTCGTTTTGTTGATATGATTCCCCTGTGTCCCGAGTGTGCCAGTGCAAGCACTTGTTCTTGCAAGCTTGTGGGGATGACGATTCTGTTTTCTTTGAGTAAAAGTCCTTCTGGAGACATAGACAGTGTGTGTCTGATGAGTTTGAAAGTGTGAAAATGTCTCCCTTTGGCTGATGATAGGTGTTGTCCGCGGTCTGTTTTGGCTTGCCACTGATTTGACCTCAGGCATTCTTGTACTTTTTGCAGTAGGTAGTCACTCTTCAGGGCTTCTACCAGTTGAGCACTTGTGATGGACTTCAAAGTGCTTTGTTTATTAAGTAGTGCATGTACTGGTTCGTTTTGATGGACTGGTGTTCATCTTGAGTAGGAAGTGGATATCTGGACAGGAAATCTGCCAGGTTGTTGTCCTTTCCCGGGTGGTGTATAATCTTGAAGGAGTATTCTTGCAACCTTAGACCCCACCTTGCGATACGTGGTGGCATCTTAGCTGTAGGTTTGCCATATATTGTGGTGAGGGCCTGGTGGTCAGTGATAATTGTGAACGGGTGTCCATATAGGAACAGGTGGTAGTGTTCACATGCCCATAGAACCGCTAGGCTTTCCTTCTCCGGTTGTAAATACGCGCATTCGGTTGAGGAGAGGTTGCGGCTGGCATATGCAACGATGCGCCTCGGGGAGTCGGGTGTAGCTCCTGGCTTGAGAATATGTGTCTGAAAAATGTCAGAGTTCACTTGCTGAGCTCGCACTTGTCAGCGTTGAGTGTGAGGTGAGCATCCTCGAGGGCCATGCAAACTCTTCTTAACGTGTCGTCATGTATTTCTTGGGTGGTACCGAAAATAAAATGTCATCACTAAAATTTAAACAATTTGGAATGTGCTTTATCACTTGATGAATTTCATTTTGGAATATTTCAGCCACTGATGACACTCCAAAGCTGAGCCTTTTGTATCTGAAGAGGCCCAGGTGTGTAGGGAAAGTTGTGATATATCTGGAGGATGGATGTAATTCAAGGTGGTGATAGCCCTTGTTTAGATCCAGTTTCAAGAACACTTTTGCCCCACGTAGTAGATGCATCATGTCCGTCATCCGGGGTGCAAGACGGCGTTCTCTTTCTATAGCTACAGTCAAGGCCCTCATGTCCACAAAGATGCAGACTCTGATTTAGCTTTCTTTTGTGGGCACCGGCGCAATGGGGGATACCGATGGTGTGGGTCCTGATGCAGGTTCGATTATTTCTTGTTCCAACAGGGATTGAATTTCATCCTCCATGTGTCTCTGGATATTGAGGAGAATGGCTCTGTAGTGTTGAGCCGTTGGTTGGATCTGCATATTCATGTGCAGCTTGATTTGTTTGCCCGTGAGCTTCCCCAGACCTTTAAACAATGCTGGAAACATTTTCTGTATCATTTCCTTCGGGATGGTGGTGTATGCAGACATAATCTGGTACATTATGTGTATGAGACCCACCTGAATGGCTGACCGGAAGCTGAGTATGCTTCCCCCTGGTACCTCTCCTTTTATGACATATATTTTGACCTTTAGACTTTTGTCCTTGTATTGACATGTAGCGGTAAACATGCCTCCACAGTTGAGGGGTGTGTTTGACCCATATGGGTAGATCAGTTTGCCTGCTTCGTGTAAATCTTTCTTTGTGGTCAGAGACTTATATGAGTCCTTGTTGATTCCATTTACCGTGGCACTGGTGTCGATTAGAAATGTACAGCTCTGTCCATTTGTTTGTAGTAGTGACTTCGGACTATAGTCTGCAGCAATGCTGTTCCCAATTGCAAGTAGATATCCTCTCTTGCGATCTCTGCTGGTGGATGAAGAGTGTGAGTCTCGTCTACGACATGGAGATTCATCTAGGTATCTAATTTTGTGATGTAGGGGCCGTGTTCGTGAGTCTTGTCTGCTCCTGTTGTGACTGGAGTGATCTCTCCTTCTTCACGTCATCTGTCTATGTGTGATGATTCCCGCGAGTCACTGTTGGAGCCACGCCTGCTGGTGACGGGAGATCACCTCGTGTGAGGTCGCACACTTTCTCGTCTTGAGCTACAGCATCTTGTCTCCAGGAATCTCTGCTTATTGAAAGAATGTAATGTTTTTGCAAACGGATTGGAAGTGGTTCTCCCCTCCGCATTTGTCACAATGATGACCCATTGCCGGGCATGGACCAACGTGTGGACATTTATAGCTGCATCTGTAGCACTTTTTTTTCTCTGTTGTGTCTCTTGGTGTGCTGATAGGTCACACTGTTGCTGATGCTGCTGATTGTGTTATCTTAATGTTGCTCAATTACTCTGTTTGCAAGGATAGCGCAGCGTCTGCTCTCGCTAATTGTAAGATTTCATTCAGCGTTCTGCTTTTCTGGAGCAATTTTTTTCAGAACTCAGGGGACTCACATCCTGCTATTGCCTGTGATATGAGTGCCTCTTCTGTCGAGTATCGATCAAAGTCACAGTATTTTGCATGTTTTTTCAGTCTCATTACAAAATTGCCATTTTTTCGCCTTTTTCTTGAGTGTGGTGTGAAAAATGTGCCTTTCATAGTCAACGTTTCTCAGCGGTGCAAAATAATTGTTCAGAGAATCAATTACGCCTTGAAATGTATCTGTGTTATTTTCTGGCATTTCAAACAGAAGGTCTCTTACCACCGGGCCAAGTGAATGCATTAGGATTCCTCACAGGTGGCGTTCTTCTCTGACTCCTGATGCATCAATATATATTTGCAGTTCTTTGAGCCACCTGGCCCATCTGGCCGCGAAACTGCTGGTGTCAGAGATGTCAAAATGCTGCATGGCTTTCAGCTGCAGTGAGTCAGTGCCACCTTCTTCCCTGGGTGCAGGGTGTCGTGGTGTGGAGCTGGATTGAGGGTTTTGCAGACTGCTGTCAGCTTCATTGCTGGACATGGTGGCAGGGGCTTTGCTGCACTTTCAAGAATCTCACCTTTGCAACTTATAACAGTCTTGTTTGAATGTCTGCTGTTGCTGATTGGTTGGGTGGCGTCAGATTGACAGACAGGGCCTTCCAAATACGTGTTGGGCTTGAAACTCACTGCTGCATGAAGGATGAAATGCCAGCTTTGGTCATGCAGCCTGTAGCATGTCTTCCATGCAGACCAAAATGGTTAAATGCAGTGAAGTGTTGATTTAGCTTTTCCTGTGTGATGGTGCTTGTGCCTGAGGGAGGCCTGCTGTTCACGGACATCATGCAGATGCTACTTGGGGTGCATACGCGATGCAGACTGCCTCAGTGGTGGTGTAGCTGTCTGCTTTTATCATGCCCCTCTTATTTCTTGGTTTGCAGAGCACGGGAGACAAGTCCTCCTGGACTGCCAGTCGGCGCAGGACGCAGAGAGGTTTGCTGCACAATGGCGTACTTGGAACAGCTGACTCCTGCACTCCGTGTAGATATGAGAAGCAGAGCGCGTGGGTTTCGGGAACATAGTAGTTCAAATCCTCGTTGCCAGTGTTGAAGTGGAGATTGAGCATTTAAAATAATGGCGAATAATATGACGCCGGGACACAATGATGCACTGAACCAGCAGTTGTATATCCTAACTATTTATTAATGAGGCGCAAACTGGCCCTGGAGTGGAAACCCTGCCCCATCAACCACGAGGGTTGCAACCCACAGAACGTAATGATGGAAAGGAGAGGTGGCTCCTTTCCCATGACAATAGAAATGGGACGTTACACCTCCCCACAACACATTCTCCCCGAAGGGTCTTCATTGGGAATTTAAGTCTCCTTGGGATAATTTATTCTGAAATGGTCCCTCCATTTTAAATCCTCCACTTTCTGGCATCTTTTAATACTCTGGAGCACAATAAAGGTTTCCCACTCGAAGGAGGAGATTCTGTATCAGAATGAAACCTCCCCCTTAAATGTGTAGGCTCTGTATAAGAATAAAACCTCCCTCTTGAAGGAGTACATTATGCATCAGGAAAAATCTCTCCGCCTCCAAGGTCCGGGAGGATATCTGTATCATACTATCAGGATAAACTCACCCCTCAATTGTAGTATCAGAATAACCTGCTTGTTTGTTTGTTTGTTTATTATTTATACAGCACGCCACGCCCTGGGGTATCTGGGCGCCAGGGGAGTTGCTAGGTCTGGAAAAGACCCGGGGCTAAGCTGATGTTGGAACTGTTGGGACTGGGGGCTAGCTAGTATTTTGGCTGTAGCTCCTGAGATTCTATCCGGGGCTACAACCAAAAGATCAGGGGCTATAGCCCCCTTAGCCCCCCCCTAGCAACGCCCCTGCTGGGCGCTATGCAAGACAGCTTATAATACAGAAGTACATATGAAAAGAGCATTAATACGGAGTGGAATAAAGACAGCTAGTAGCAGCACTGTGAACAGCATAACATTACAATACAGTGGCTGCAAGAACAAGTAAACTAGGCAAGCATAGGTATATATTGCTTGAGGTATATATACGCTATCAGAAAACGCTCTCCGGGCAGATTGGGAGCCGGTGCAAGTGGATCTGGGTCACCTGGCCTAAACCCGCCCACCTGGTGCCTTCCAGGTTTCCACTCTTTTTCCCCACTTAGCAAGCTCCACCCACCTGGTGCCTTCCTGGTTGCTGCTCTTTTCCCTACTTAAGGAGCCCTCCAGCCTCTTTTCCTTTGCAGATGGGGAGCCGGTGCAAGTGGATCTAGGTCACCTGGCATAAGCCCCGCCCACCTGGTGCCTTCCAGGTTGCCGCTCTTTTACCCCTCTTAGCAAGCCCCACCCACCTGATGCCTTCCTGGTTTCCACTCTTTCCCCTACTTAAGGAGCCCTCCAGCCTCTTTTCCTTTGTAGATGGGGAGCCGTTGCAAGTGGATCTAGGTCATCTGGCCTAAGCCCCGCCCACCTGGTGCCTTCCTGGTTGCCACTCTTTTCCCTACTTAAGGAGCCCCAGCCTCTTTTCCTTTGCAGATGGGGAGCAGGTGCAAGTGGATCTATGTCACCTGGCCTAAGCACGACCCACCTTCTTAGACCTGCCTCTTCCTTCCTGCTCTTAACTCTTAGATCAAGGGTGTCTCTCGCCCGGGCGTTCGAAGGGAAGGGCAGACAAAGAAAAGGGGCAATTCCTGTTTGGACCTTGGCAGACAAAGAAAAGGGCAATTCCTGTTTGGATCTTGGCAGACAAAGAAAAGGGCAAATCCTGTTTGGACTTGTTTGGACCTGTTTGGACTAGGAGGAACCAGGCCCAGACCCCCTGCTCATACAGCAGATAAGCATGCACCAACATGTGTTTACTTCCTCTGTCCCCACAGGCCATCCCCACCCGTTCTGGTCCACCTGTGATGTTTTCTTGTGCCCCCACCCTTCTCACACACAGGTGTTGCCTGTTTTGCCTGATTCTTTTATCCTGCTCCCCCTCACCCTCTCCAGGCTACTTCTGCAGGAGTCTGTCCTGATGCATTCTGGTTTCACCATCACCGTCTTGTGGCCAATGCTGGATTTGACTTCATGGACGTCATTGATTCACGGTGCGTCACCCTTTCTCAACTCTCATGCTGGACTTCCTTTGCATCTTGTACTCATGGTGGCCCTGAATCATGCTGTTCCCATTTTCATCTTGTATCCTGGCTTGCAACATTATGTGTTACTACTGACTTCTGCAATCGTATTCGCTTCCCCCTCTTGCTTCTCCACTCTTTTTGACGGCTTACTCTCTGTTCTCTCCTCCTCTCCCTTTCTCCCTTTTCCTATCTCCTCCCCTCTGCCCCTTACTTTCTTCTATGCACTTACTCTATCAGAATTGTCCCTGGACATAGTATGATAGCAACCTCATCTGTCTCCTCCCCCCTTCCCATTTGCTCCCCCCCTAACCCCTCCATCACAATCTGAAATGCCATCAGGCCTAGTACGATAGTCGCTTGTTTTTTCCTCCACTCCCTTTCTGCACCCCTCTCCTTCACCTTTTGGTTTTCTCTGGCTCTACCAGAAATGTCGTCAGGCCTAGTACGGTATTCGCCAGTCTGTTTCCATTTCCTTACCACTCTCCCCCTCCCTTTCTTATCTATGTCTTAGCTCTTGCACTATCTGAAATGTCATCAGGCCGAGTAGGATAGTTAATTTCACATCCTTACGGTTCATGGCCTTTAACAATGTCATTGTATTTTCCCTTGTTCCCTCCCTTGCCTTGAAGCGTTTTGAAACACATTGTGTATCGGCGCTATGTAAATAAACAATCATATCATATCATATTATACTGGGCTGGAGAATCTGTATCAGAACAATGGGCCTCATTACGACCCCAGAGGTAGCCGTGCCGGTAAAAATGGCATGGCTGCCGCCAGAGTTGTGTTTTTTCCGGTGCCTGGCTTTGGGGAATTACCAGAGCATTCAGACACATCAACTTTTCATTACAATAAAACATTTTTTATCAACATAAATTCGGTACGACGTTCATTCATCCCCGATTTTTCCACGGCACTTATTGCCAAAAAGGTTTTTCTGGTAAAAAAAATATGGGGTCTGGGGGATCATAGAAGGCATAGGGGGGTGTATAGGGAATAAAGAATAGGGGAATTGATTGAAGGGGGATCCCCCAAATAAAAATAAAAATGTAATGATTTTTTTCAACAAAACATTTTCAGCAAAAAGTGCTGCACAACAAAACGAGCGAAGAATGAACATAGAACCATAAATTCAATCCATCCTTAAAATCACAGGTTTAAAACATATTAAAAAGAAAATTGGATTAAATCACCTTGAGTTCAAATTCAGAGATCTTAAAATCCCTAACATGAACAACCCATCAGCTCTATTCAAAGAGCTTATAAAGAGCTTATAAACCGCTTCCACAGCTCTACATCCCCGTTATTTGTGGAGACTCTGTAATAGAATAAATCATGCCCCTTGAATGAGGAGATTCTTTGTCAGAATACACTCTTTCCCTTGAATGTAAGGTCTCTGTCGCCTTGCAGCAGGAGAACCTATAGTTGAAAAAAGCCTGCCACTTGTGCATGGAGAGGGTTACTTAGAATAAAATCCCCCTCCTTACAGGACCAGATTCCAATGTTAAAGGTAGAGACTGTGCATAAAAAGAAAACCTTCACCTCAAAAGGGGAGATTCTGAAACCGAATGATGTCCCACACCTTAGAGGGCAGGGGTACTGTATCAAAATAAACTCCCCCTGGAAGCGTTTAAGGGGAAATATATGTATCAGAATAAATCCTCCCACCTTGAAGCTGGAGACTGTATTAGAATTAACTTTCCACTTGGCAGATAGAGGGGGACTCTGTAGAAGAATAAATCATTCTTGTTAAAGGGGAGAGTCTATATCAGAAAAAGCTCTCCCCTTGAAGGCATGGAATCTGAATACAAATAAATTATTCCCCTTTACAAACGTGATTCTGTATCACAAAAAGCTTGCCCTGTTGAGTAAGAGACTGTATCAGAATAAACTCTCTCCATTGAAGGCGAATACTTTGTCTTACTGAATTCTTTTTTTTTCCACCTATGTTGCTGCCCCACCATATACACGCTCACCGCAAGGTGTGGTGCAGGCACAGCTGAGATCGGCTAGGGACCATTTTGAACATGGCCACCCGCATTGCACCAAGATGAGCTGTTTCGTGTGCTAAGTGGGGCCTACAATGATTGTCTGGCCCTGATTAGTGTGATACTTACTCTCCCCTGAGCCAGAGCCGGCAGGCGATCGCCGGCCTCCTAATGAGCCGCCACTATAAAAGGCCCCTCTCCCAACTGGGAGAGCCTTTCTTTTTTCCACCTCCGTGGCTGCCCCTCCATCCACACGCCCCCCCGCAAGGTGTTTCGCAGGCATAGCTGAGATCGGCGAGGGACCTTTTTGAACATGACCGCCCGAACAGCACTAAGATCATCTGGTCCTGATCACTGTGCTACTCCCCCCCACCCCCGAGCCAGAGCCGGCAGGCGATTGCCAGCCCCCTCAAGGGCCGCCACTATAAAGGCCCTTCTCTCTGCTGAGAGAGCCTTTATTTATTCCACCTCTGTGACTGCCCATCCATCTACAAGCCCACTGCGAGGTGCGGCACAGGCCCAGCTGTGATCAGCAAGGGACCTTTTTGAACATGGCTGCCCCGCGCAGCACCAAGATCAGCTGTTTCATGTGCTATGTGAGGCCCACCCTAATTGAATGGGCCCTGACCGCTATGCTACTTTCTCTCCCCTGAGCCGGTGCAGGAAGGCAATCGCCGGCCCCCTCAAGGGCCGCCACTATAAAGGCCCCTCTCCCCGCTGAGAGAGCCTTTCTTTTTACCAGCTCTGTGGCTGCCCCTCCATCTACACGCCTACCACGAGGTGCGGCGCAGGCGTGTTCACCTTGGAGCAAAATGACACAGAGCAACACAGGTTTGATCCTCGGTTTCATCCTTAGAAACCTCTGGGTATTAAGCACGTTATAAATAACCAATTACTATTGGCTATTACGGCTGAGATCGGCGAGGGAACTATTTGAACATGGCCGTCCCGCGTGGCACCAATATCAGCTGTTTCATGTGTTCAGTGAGGCCCACCCTGATTGGCTGGCCTTGATCACTGTGGTACCTCCTCTCCCCTGAGCTAGAGCTGGCAGGCGATCGCAGCCCCATGTCTTTGGCCTCCCTGTCTGGCCCTGTCCAGGCCTCAGACGGCCCACCCCCTCTCCGACACTATGGGGTCCGAGGCTACCAACGGTATCTACCACATTACTGGTAATCCTCCCCACGCCTGCACGTAGCACCTAGCCTCATGATCCATGACCCTGCACCCTCCTTTTTTGTTTCCTACCGCCTTTCCTGTTGCTCTCACCTGCCTCATTCTGTGCATCCTGCCTAGGAGCTCTGTTTCTACTGGCCAAATAACTCATAAATTTACTGTTGTCCTGGCACCACTCCTGTCTGCACTGCGCCTGCACAGATAATCTCATTTTAGCTACCTTATCCCAAGCTTTTTTCTCCTCCTACGTACTTGTGAATCACTCATTCCTGGACTTCTACATCGCCACGTTCAAATGTTACCTTTTATTCTGACGGCCTTAAACTGTTTCGACTTACAATCTGTTGCGGCATTGATGTGATTGCCTTGTCACTGGCTAGCATAAAATCGAACTTAATTATTGCTACACTTCACCCTGCCTTTCTGGTACCATCTTCTGTTACCACTGCAACTTTTCACATCTATAGGCCATTTATAAGGCGCTAATAGAGCAAGAACAGTGTTTCAAAGCACCACTCTGAATCTGAATCTGAATCCCATGTGCCTTTGAACCTGCACAGTGTATGTTTTGAACTCCATTTTAGTGCTCTGCTAAAAATTGAATCTAGGTGTGCCATTGATCCTAGAATGTTTACTTGAAAGTACTCCTGGCATTCTTCAGTACTAAATGATTTGTTTAATTTGGGCATTTCTGTGGTAAATGTCTGTGCTCTCAGAGTCCTCAGGTATAACTGTACCTCAATTCTTAATCTATAACTCTGCTGCCCTCACTGGGATCCTGTTATTAGTGCTGTTCTTCTGCTCTGTTTGGCTGCTAGGCCACCCAGTGAGTTCTGTTGTGCACTGTGCATTTCTGTGCCTCTCCCTCCACTGCACACCCTCTGACAATCCCCCCCCCCTTCCCTATGGCGATCCCCATCCCTCCTATCTATTCTAACTGCTTCTCCTATCTTCCCCCTTTCTCAAAATCTGGAAGGAAGAAATGTAAGAAGGCTCTCCGAGTCTCCAACCCAGGTTTGCCCATAGCAGACACCTACGTCAATGCTTCCTACAGGCAGACTGTCACTGACATTCTTTTTGTCATTCCCTCTCCTGATCTATGGTCTCCGCATATGGTCTCTATCCTCTCCCCTTTTTCTTCCTCATCCATTAATGGTGGTACCAGATGGGAAGCGCTCTTGTCTTACTTCTCATCATCAAGGTGCATCATCAATGTCTATCGTAATGGCACTATGATGACCCAGGTCTCTCAGCCCAACC
This sequence comes from Ambystoma mexicanum, assembly GCF_040938575.1. Lineage (NCBI taxonomy): Eukaryota > Metazoa > Chordata > Amphibia > Caudata > Ambystomatidae > Ambystoma > Ambystoma mexicanum. The sequence continues at coordinate 896,346,192 of NC_090924.1, forward strand.
TCCTCCTTTTTGACAGACATCTACTGTCTCTTTTCAATTCCCCCCCTCCTTTTGGCCCACTCTCTTCTTTCACCTCTCCTTCCCCCATCCGGTATTGGTACCCTCCCCTGTATCCCTCCTCGGAAAATATTTAAAGGGGTTAATCAGCTTAATTTAGCTACCCTCAATTATCACTCCGCTGTCAAACGCTCCTCTGACATCTGTTTCCTTCTTGAAGACCTTGACCTTGAAGTCCTTGCTCTCACTAAGACATGGTTGAAGGTCCGCTCTCTGACTTCTTTTGACACCGTTCTACCCAAAGGCTACAAGATCCTATCCAACACTAGGCCCACTCTGTCTTTGGGTGCAGTTGCCCTGATTTTCCCTGAGTGGGTTCCGGCCACCATCATTCCCACTCAATCCTACTCCTTATTTGAATGCTTCGTCGGCAGGCTGTCTGTCTCCCCTACCTTCTCCCTCACTCTTGCCACCATTTACAGGCCCCCTGGACCTACCACCCTTTTCCTCTCGGAATGAGTGGAACTCTCCACCTCTCTCCTGGCCTCCTCCCCCAAATTTCTCTTCCTTGGGGATTTTAACATCTATCTTGACTCCCCGGATTTGGCCACTGTACTTTTTCGTGACCTCTGTGACTCTCTTTACCTCAAAATTCTTCCCTCTGGTCCTAACCACTCTGCCGGACACACTGTGGATGCTCTCATCTCATCTGATATCCCTCTGTCCAACTCTCTAACTACTCCTCTCTCCTGGTCTGACCACTCTCGCCTCCCACCTTAAGCTTCCTGTACGACAGGCGATGCTTCCACCCACACTGCCAGTCTCCTTCTCTGTCATTCCACCGATGAGGCGTGTGTCAGTCGCTGCATTTGCTGCTACTTTCATCCCTCCTACTGCCCCTACCTCTGACTCTTCTCCTGACTATGCACTGGCTAACCTCCATCTTTCCATCTCTAACACTCTTGACATCCTTCACCCTGCCATGAGGATCCGCATGAAGCATGCCTCCAAATGCAAATCTTGGTATGACTCTGACTTGGCAGCTTTGAAACGCAATTGCAAAGCTGCCAAGCAGAAGTGGCAGGCCTCAGGTACATCCTCTGACAAACTGGCCTGCCGCCTGCTCCAAAGGCAATATCGTCTCGCCATCTGCTCCAAGAGGATAGCTCATGTCCAAGTCTGCATTTTCTGGGGCAACCAATAACACAACAGATTTTTCAAATCTGCAAGGTACTCGCCAATCCTACTGCGGTTTCCTCCTCTGCTCTTCCCTCCCAACCACTCTACAGTGCTCTTGCCTCCCACTTCTCCACCAAAACTCAGGATATCCTGTCCCCACTGTCTTGTACTCCCCTCACGACCCCCCCTCTTCCCCTACCTCACTTGTCCTCTGGCACCCTTCCCGGACTAGCCCGACTGTGGTCCACCCCATCCTGCGCCCTTGTCCCTTTCCCACTTCCCCTGCACTTACCCTCATTGCTTCCCTCAGCACTTGCTCAGCCCTCTCTGCCCCCCTTTCCTGCACTTCTCCCCCCTCCCTCCTTCTCCCCCTATCCCTCCCTGTTGTTCCTCTCCCCAGCCAGCCCTGCACCTTACCTCCTTCCCTCCCTGCACTTTTTGTTCTCTGCACTTCCATGGTAAGAACGTCAGAGGGCCTAGTACGAACGTTACTGTTTTTCCCTATGCTCCCACCTCCCATTTTTTGCCTTGTGACATTGGCCTTCATTACGAGTTTGCCGGTAACCCGTTGGTGCTCTTTATAAGAACAATCTATCTCACTTGAGGGGGAGAATATGTATCAGAAATACACCTCCCTCTTAAAGGCTTAAAGGGGGAGACTCTGTATCAGAATAACCCCCACCCCCTTTGAAGGAGGGCCCTAAATCAGGGTCATCAAATTCCCCCTGAATGGGCAGCATAAGTATCAGAATAAACTCAACTTCTTGAAGGTAGGAATTCTATATCAGGATATACATCACCTTGAAGAGGAAGAATCTGTATCAGAATGAAACCTCCCCTTTAAAGTAGGAGGTTCTCTATCAGCAGCAGCTGCATCCCTTGTAGGGGAGACTGTCTCAGAATAACCTCTCTCCTTTTAAGGGGAAACCCTGTATCCAAATAATCCCCGTCCCTTTAAGGGAACTAAGCTCTCTCCCACTTATAGTAGAGAATCCATGTCATGGTAAGAAGCAGGGAAGAAAACAAAAGTGGTGCAACAATGAAACAGAAAGTAAAGAAAAAGACAAAATATGACGAGAAAAGGAAAAGACCAAGATAAGTAGAATGGAATGGAACCAGAATTGAATAAGGACTTTGTCAAGTAATGTGGGGGAAAGTGAGAGTAAAGGGGAGGTGAGACGAACGTAAAAGGAAGAAAATCAAGAATGGTCAAGACAATAGGCTGGACGGATGGAGAAAAAATAAGTACATGATTCTCATTTGCATCTATCATTAATCTATTATTACATCCTCTGTTTCCTTCCGTCGTTCTATTTACCCCCATGTTGTTCCTGTCGTCTGCTTATTCATTTCTTCATTCTTCTTGTTAATTACTTTTTTCCTCATCCTAGCTTGCTTATTCTATTGTGGTTGCAGTAAAATAATAATCATACAACTTGAATCTACATGCAAAACGTTGCTATTAATTTACTAGGTCCTCTTTGACCAGCATGGGCAAAGTGCCAGCCTTGATTTGATTTTATTTTATTTTATTTATAAAGCGCAAAAAACCAGGCCCAGGGGCAACCGGGCGCATACTCTTAAACATGTTACAAAAAGCAGTAGTTACAGAAGTTACAAAAATATACAGCATATATACATGTACATACTCTTAAACATGTTACAAAGAGCAGTAGTTACAGTGAGTTACAAAAATATACAGCATATATACATGTACCGAAGGGTACCATTAACAGCGTATAATACAGGGACAGAGCAGAGAGAAAATGTATATTCAGTTCTGTACCCCACATGGAGTCTGGACTGTATCAAGGTCTCATGAGTCTTGGGAGAGCAGCCATGTTTTAGCATTGTTCTTGAAGGAGTGGAATGATGGTTCAATTCTGATAGGTGTGGGCAAGGTGTTCCAGAGTTTGGAGGCCAGGACGGGGAAGCTCACCCCACCAGCTTTTTGGAGTTTGCATCTAGGCACGATGAGGCTGTGAGTTTGGGCTGCTCTGGTAGGTCGAGTGGAGGTGTGGCGTGAGAAGCGAGTGGACAGGTAAGGTGGGGCGTTGTTGTTCAGACATTTGTGAGTCAAAGCTAGGGTTTTCAGGGCAATTCTCTGTTTTACCGGGAGCCAGCGTAAGTCCAATCTGACGGAGGAGATATGAGAGTGTCTCGGGATGTTTAAGGCTGCCCTTAAGGCATTATTTTGTGCAGTTTGCAATTTATTAAGGTTAGACTGACTGGTCCCTAGGTAGAGAGCACTACAGTAGTCGATTTTGGCCATAACAAGAGTTCTGGCGAGTGTGATACAGTTGGTGGAATTTAGGAAGGGTCTACAGGCAGTGATAAGTTTGCAGGTATAGGCCAAAGCTGACCTAACTGCATTTATTTGCCTGTTCAGAGAAAGCGAGGAGTCAAGATAGACCCCTAGCGTCTTGGTATCTTTGGAGACTTTAATGTCATTGCCGTCAATAATGAAGGACTTGTAAGTTTGGTCTAGTTTGTTGAGCCGATGATTTGATTCTAAAAGTAAGAGCTCAGTCTTATCATCGTTAAGGAAAAGTTCGTGCTGTGCCATCCAGGCCTGGATGACCGAGTAAACATCGTTAAGGGCTTTGGTGTCAGCTGTGTAGTCTCCTGTGATAGGGATGAGTATCTGGGTGTCGTCCGCGTAGTTAGTGTAGGAGACACCCAGATAGTCAAGCACATCGAAGAGGGGCTTGGTGAATACGTTATACAACACAGGGGATACACACGAGCCTTGAGGAACGCCACAGTGAATGGGGGAGGGATCCGCTGATGCCAGCGGTGAGAAGACCCTCAGGGATCTATTGCTCAGGAATGAGTGGATCCAGGCATTGGCAGAGTCAGAGAAGTGGGCTGCGGATTTGAGATGCTGGCAGAGTATTTGGTGGTTGACCAGACCATAGGCATTTTACTTGCTGTAAAAAATGCTTATGGGGTGGGATCACCCAAAATGTCAATGCCCTCGAGTTGAGGTATTTCCCCCGCCAAAGAAATAAAGTGTGGGGAGACATGAAGAGGAGTACCAGAGAAAAGCTGTCAGACCTCCGGAACCACGCCAATGCCGCGGGGATGGGGGGGTGTGGAGCGTGATACCACCCTCTCAGTGATTGAGGAGCACGTAGCTGCCATGCTGGATATGGTAGCGGTGGAGAGCATTGATGGACCTGACACTGGCACAACTGTATCAGGAGAGAGATCCAGCATTACAGGGATGTGCCCAGGTGTGAATGTGTGTGCGGTTGACAGGAAATTTGCAGAGCAGCAAGGCGATAGAGCGACCAATGTATGTGGCCCATATATTGTGTAGTGTAACATGGATGTCACCAGTGGACCCCTGTGATGCTCTTGCATGCCCTGCCCCAACACCCATTGTTCGCTAAGATGTGAATATATACCAATATATTATGGCATGTACCCATGAGCAACCTAATGCTACAGGTCATACCCCGAACACGTATAATGGCACATGGACATGAATCCCATTAGAGCAGTGGACATGGAAGTGTGACCTCCCGTCTTTACTTGATGCTGAAGCGACAATTTAAGGGGTTTTATGTTCCTCTCAATCATATTTGACAATGTTGCCCATAAAAAGTGACAACCTCTTCCTGTTGGCAATAGAGGAACTTAGCAGTTACCCACAAAAATACACATTCTCCATTTCCATCAGAGGTTCTGCAAAACAGGAAAAAGCCAGCATAGGGATGGGCCATGATATGCCACCATTGGAGAGTAAAGATTAGCCCGTGCAGGTGCTGGAAGCACCTACTGAATCCCAGTTTGAGGCAGGTGTGCAGATCTCAGCTGGCACAGGAAACACAAATCGGCCACCGGACAACCAGATCAGCAAAACACCTCCCAGCACCTTGCCACATCAAGGGTCAACATCCAGATGTCCATGGAGGAGTACATGCACACATATGCCTCACACAACCCCGTACAATACCTAGAAGGAGGAAATGCAGTCAGACACGGTCACAGTTTGCTCCCAGCCCACTTCCATCAGGAGTACCTTGGCTCAGGGCCTATTTGGCATCGTTGGGAGCATTGCTGGTTGCAGGCAGGCCATGAAGGCGGAATCCCAGGCAACCTGCCAGGTGCAAAGGGAAACCCGGGAAGAGCGCAGAGTAACCGGGGAGAAGTTCAGGACAACCCAGCAGGAGCAGAGGGCATCCTTGGAGGAACTAGGACATTAGTAGGTTTCAGTGCATGGCATGGACGCAGATGCATGCCCACCTAGGGCATGCATCTACCATCACTAGAGCTATAATCGGCTCAAGGCTTGATTATTACAATGCTCTCCTCATAGGAACGTCGAAAAAACCACAACAAACTTCAGCTGGTGCAAAACAACCCACTCAGGGCAGCCACAGGAACTTCTAGAAGAGATCACATCTCTGAAGTGAGAAGACAGGATCACTGGCTCCCGGTCAAAGAAAGAATTGTCTTTAAATCCCTTGCCCTCACACACAAATGCCTACATGAGCTTGCACCCCCATACCTATCCCAGAGAATCACAAGGCACACTGCCATGAGGCCTCTCAGAGAAGGCTATTCCAACACGATTCTCACGCCAAAAACTCGAAAAGCCCAAGCAGGCGACTCCAACTTTCCTACACTAGCCGCCACTCACTGGAACGCTCTCCCCTCTCACCTTAGACAGATCGAATCCCACCAAGTATTCCGCAAAGCCATCAAAACTAAGCTCTTTAACTGAAAGCTAAACACCTAGTACTACCCCTCTCGGCTATAATTGCCATACTGTTACTCTCTCTATGCCTGCAACGTTGATCATTTTGTATGTCTTTTAATTTGTAACTAACTAAGAAGCCCAAGGGCGCATGAACCTGTATTTCAAACTTCCTACATATTCTTGTAACTGCGCCTCGATGCCTCCGGGCTGCAAGTTGCATGATACAAATGCAAATAAATAAAGATAAAATAAATCTATGGCAGCATACCGAGAGCATCAATCAGATTGCTTCAAGATAGAGGGCTATGTGGCCGCAATGATCACTGGCTCCACTCTAAGCTCTATTCCAACTGCTGCTTCAAAGGAACTGCATCCCCGGCCCATGCAACAGCATCCAACACACCATCAGCTCAATCTGCAAGATGTGGAAGGCCAAGAAAAGGAGGTTGCATCCCTAAGAATGAGTAAGCGTCATGTGTGCAAATAATGTGCTCAACAAGACAATTTGCAGAATCTTTTTTCCAGTGTATGTTTGTTACTCAGCCTATTACCATCATGTCATATTTATTCCATAGATACCAACATGACCAATTCCAATCTGTAGGTGCTTATACAGTCCTGTTTGTTTCTTTGTATTCTGGCACTTGTAGTCCGAGTTTTGGAATGGGAAAAGTGGAACTACAAATCCCCAAATGCAAAGAAAAAACCCAGGACTGGATAAGCGCCTGCAGATTGGAATGGGTCATGTTGGCAAGTATGTATATAGTTCTCTAGTTATTTCTGATGCCAAGACTAATACATTTTTGATTGAGCAGCAGCGTCGATTGTCTGTTCCATTATCTTGCCCTTTAGACCAAGGAGCAGTATTGAACCATGTTCATGTCACAGGTGATGCTATTTCTGATTGACACAAGGAAAATGTCACATGGTATTTTATCAGGTTTATCAGCACAGTGGGAATTGGCAGGCGTTTTGAAGAGAATGGATAATATGTCCCTCATTGAGCCATCACTTGCTTTAAAATTGGAAAGTTCTCCAACCAGCCAAATACCAGTTGTTCAACTTCAGGACAGAGGCTGGGTGGTCCGTTGACATAATTTATATGGGGCACACCTCTGAGGACACTTGCAGGTCAGACACACTATCTGGCCAATGGCTAAAGCACTTAATTCATGCACAAGAATCCCAGATAGTGGCCCTTTCCGGCACACATGATAACTCAATTGAAACTTCTCACAGCAATGCCATCTCTTATGGTAGCTGCCAGGTGCCTCTGATTGACTGTATCATGTGGGATAAGTGGCTGTGGTCAGAAATCGGCACATGTCTCTATTTGCAAGCCACGTCTGAGAGCTGCATTGTGTAGCTCTGCACAGGCAACTATCATCTTCCATACAGTGAGGGGCTCATAAAATAGTAGGCCTCCGTGGGGATTTTAGGCAGCTTAAGTGTAACTTGAGTATGCCAAATGCGCGCTGAATGTGAGTATGGGTGCATGTGTGGTATGCACAGAAACATTGCTGGTCCCTAGTCACTGGGTTTCTGTAAAGAGTGAGTGGGTGTCTTCTCACGGGTTAGCCACTTGCTTAAATTAAGAAAGTCTAAACCAGCTGCCCACATAAATAAATGGTTCCCCGCAGAACTAAAAGATCTCCGCAACATTAAAAGAACTGCGGAATCTAATTGGAGAAAAGCCCTGTCTCTCGCATCCAAAGACAAGTTCTCTTCGGCAGCAGCCACTTACAAAACTGCCATCACAAACACCAAAAAAGAGATCTTTACTTGAGAATACACAACGCCAAATGACGTGACATCAACCTTTATGCTTATTACCGCAAATCCTGTATGTTGCTAACTGTACATTCATGTAAATACGGCAAATCTTTATCTGTACATTCTTGTAATTTGTGCAATATGGTGTAATATTGTAAATTCATTTATATAACATTGTAACATTGTAAGCTTCGCATATACTTGTTGCTGCGCCCGGTAACCTAAGGGTCTGGTGCGCAATATAAATAAATAAACAAACAAACAAACAAACAAACAAACAAACAAACAAATCCGGCACAAAAGAATTATTCTCCATCCTAAGAAAATTGGAATTGCCTGTGCCCCCCCCCACAGATGACTGTATCAAGGATAAAGCTTGGTGTAATAATATTCACCAAGCACTCTCAAATAAAATAGCTCTCTTACAAGCTAAAATGGATGCAAAAAAAGCTAGCCTTGCCACCAAAGACCACTCAAACATTAAAAAAGCTCCACCAGTCCCGATTACCCGCCATTTCACTTCGTCCCAGTAACCGAGGATGAAGTAATCAACATAATTGCCAGCCTTAAACCTTCAAACTGCCAAGGCGACATATGTCCTGCTTCAGTCATCAAGGATGTAGCTAAAGACCTAGACCCCTTCATCACCACCTTGATCAACTCCTCATTCAAAAACTCGTCTGTGCCCAACAACCTCAAAGAGGCGTGGGGCTTACCTCTCCTCAAAAAACCCAACCTAGACCCTACATACCTACTAAATATAGGCCCATTACTACCGTCCCCTTTCTCCTTAAAATACTAGGCAGAGCGGCATACCTCCAAATACAAGAACATTTGTAAGGCAACAATCTCCTAGGCCTGCGACAATCCAGCTTTAGACCTAGGCACGGGACCGAAACTGCCCTCCTGGATCTAAAAATCCAAATGGATGAGGCCAAAGACAAGGACTTTTTGGCCATCTTGCTCCTGTTGGATCTTTCCGCAGCCTTTGACTTAGTTGACCACCAAATTCTCACCCAACACCTCTACTCGGCTGCTGCATTCTCACAGAAGGCCACCAATTGGATTCGGTCCTTCCTTTCCGATAGGTCGACTAGGGTCTTCGCACCGGCAGCTACAGCTGACCTTGTCCCAATCCAATGTGGAGTACCCAAAGGTTCCTGTATTTCCCGCACACTTTACAACACCTTTACCAAGCTCCTTTTTGACCGAATTGATGAACTGGGTGTCACGTTTACCAATTATGCGGACGACACCCAGGTCCTCATTACACTCACTGGGAATTGTGAGAAGGATGTTGCAAAACTCAATGAAATCTACCTTGAAATTCAAGCATGGATGGCTACCCATAGCCTCTACTTGAATGACGACAAGACAGAACTACTCATAGTAGGTTCCCAGGCTCGACTTAACAAATTGGACCTCAGGTACCAATCATTCACATTGACAGCAATATCATTTAAGTATCAAGAGAAGTCAAAACGCTAGGCGTGTATCTTGACTCTACATTATCACTCAAGAAACAAATAAACACCACTATCTCATCTACGGCATACACTAACAAATTAATCAATGCTGTAAGCCATTTCGCTCAACTACCAGTTGCATTATACTAGCCAGAGCATTGATATTGCCCAGACTAGACTACTGTAACACTCTCTTCTTGGGTTCCACTAATCACAATCTGAACAGACTGCAGGTCTTTCAGAATAATGCCCTTAGATGTGCTCTTAACCTTCCTCGCAAGGCACACATCTCCACCATTAGCAAGGAAGTCCGTTGGCTCCCCATCCAAGACAGAATCAAACTAAGATCACTTGTCATCAGGGCTTTAAGTGGGCCGGGGCCTGCCGGGGCTGGGCCCCGGAAGTCTCCGAAATTTCATTTTGAGGCGGGGCCCTGCCGGGGCCCACTAATCTCCCCTGGCAGCCTCAGCCACTACACGAAAAGGCATTTTTTTCTACAGCCTGAAGCTCTCGCTCGTGTGCGAGAGCTTCAGGCTTCAGAAAAAAATGCCTTTCAGCCAGAATGGTGGCGCCGCACCTGCGAGGCATTCCTTTAATCAAGTGATGCACGTGGGCCGGCGGCACCGTTATGGAGAAAACGTGAGGCCGCTGGAAGCAGAGGCCTTGCTTTCTAAATACTGAAGCTCCCGCGGATTCGCGGGAGTTTCAGTCTTTAGGGAAAAGGCCTCAGCTTCCAGTGGCCTCGCCCTTTCAGCCTTAATGGTGACGCTGCCCCCCCCCAGCTGGTGAGGGGCAGCACCACCATTGAGGCTGAATAGGCGAGGCGCTGTCCCCTGCCAGGCAAGCCTATAAACAATAAATGCAGAGATCAGCACCCTCTCCCTCTTAGGGAGAGGGTGCTGATCTCTACAAAAGGCTGCCTGGCAGGGGTGTCAGTAGCCCATTGAGCCGAGGCTCGTCAAGGGGGTGTGGCCTAACGGGCCAGCAGGGCCCCTGCTGTTAGGCCACGCCCCCTCGATGAGCCCCGGCTCGATTTGTAGTGCCACTTAAGGCACTGCTTGTCATTACACATAAATGCCTCTCGCTGACTGCCCCACGCTACGTATCTGACAAATTCTCCAGACACAGTTCGTCCAGACCCACCAGAACACCTAACATGCACCAACTGAACATTCCCAAATTCAGCCTGAAAACAGCAGCGGGATCTATCTTCCCTGCACTATCAGCGAAATGCTGGAACGCACTTCCCATGATAATCAGGGATGAAGAATAATTTTGGGCTTTCAGAGCTAAAGTAAAAACATGGCTCTCATTGCAGTAAAAATGCAAGTCCTACACACATACAATGTACTTCGTAATGCATTCTGTTACATTATCTCGAACCAGTGTGTAACCCGGTTCTCCTGCTACCTACTGTATCGCATATGTGTAACCTCTGTGTAACTTTGTTGTTCACAATGTCTATGCGCCCAGTTACCCTTGGGTTTGGCTGCGCTCTACAAATAAACTAAATAAACTTACTAAACTATCACCTGTGGAGGACAGAAGCATTGTGTGGTATCTTGGATAATTTGAATGGTCGTGCATGAAGTGTAGTGTGTCAAGACTTACTCATAAACCTGGTGTCTCCGTAGCGTCCAGCCTCAAATTGTAATCAAATGGAGGAATGCTGGTAAATTAAACTGTCACGGTTTGGTCCCGGATGGTTGGCATTCAAATTCATGATGTTTGCTGCATCATACATAATCTCTGCAGGCATATAATGCTAGTTCTTTCCTATTACTGTGAAGATGTTACGTGCCTGCTAGGGTATGAAAGCCACATGGGTACACTAAAGGGTACACCCCTGGGAGGCACACTATGCCATAAAAAACTCATTATGCCTGCCATCACGGGGCATTGTCATATGTTGTTTGACAGATGAAAAAGTTGCATGAAAACCAGGCGTAGTGGCCTTGACTGTAAGCAATGGGAGTTCATGAGGTGATGCCACTGGTCTTCTGAAACAAACCTGTGGGAAAGACATTCCAGGCTACAATCGCCTAAACTTGTGCTGATAAGACATGCCCTCTCACTGTGGGGGCCGGGGGGGCGGGGGTTAAGGGCCCCCTTCCACTCACTCACCACGTCCAATATTAAACGCGGCAGGAAACGGTTTCTCTGGGTAACCGCTTCATCTGCCAGGTGGAAAAAGGTGATGCTCCTCCTGTACATCCTTTGCCTATTAATGCTCCTCCTCCTCCTCCTCCTCTTCCTCCTCCTCATCAGTCAGTGCCGCAGCATGAGGCCTACTGGATCAGCCATTTTCGAGATGTGTACCTGCCTTACTGTGCAGATGTATTGTACTGTATATGTTGTGGTTGAAGTGCCCTGATTGACTTATTTGAATCGTGTGCATCTATTGTTTGCGCATTTATGGCACATTTGCAGTGCCTCTCATATTTGTGAAACATCACTTTTGAGACTCCAGTTGCATGTGTGTATATTGTGTCAGATATAAGAGTGAACTTATTCTAGGACTTATAGATGTTAATGTTAAAGGATATTTGTACCGCGCCTAAAGTGATTTCATATTTTAGTCGCTTGACTGATTCAATTCTGCGGATTTACACCATTACTGCGCCCCCATCATGACGACCTTTGAAAATGTTCACTTTTTTTTATTTCGACACCCTTTACACCACATATATATATGGGGGGGTAACATTATATAATGTAAGTAGGGGTGTGGCGGGGGTCTCCCCTCACATATTTATGTGGTGTAAAGGGGGTCGAAATAAAAAAAAAGTCAGTAGTTAGCCAGAATATCAGGGTCTGACGTAGGTTTTTTAACAGTGGAGATGCACGGGGATGTTTTGGGTGGTGGTGAACAGAGCCATGATTAAAAGAGCTGTATATCTAGTAGGCCAACATAGGTGCAAGGGAAGAGATGTTTTCTTGGTAGTTGTAGCTGCAGAGGGTAACCCTTGCTAGGATTAGAATTTCATATTTGAAACCATTTGTATTATTTGCTACAGAGTGACTTGTTTGAAAGAAGAGAGCAAGGCCAAAGGTTAAGTTTCTATTTGAGGTGGGTGGTAGGATCTCGCATGGTTAGTAATGCTAGTTTGTATAGACTTTATCCTGTCTTGGAAAAATGTAGATTGTTTTTGTTGCAGGAGATTACTTTAGCAAACTTTTCTACGGGGTTTCTAGCTCCTTGTGAATACAGGAGACCTCTACAGAAATGTGTGTGGCCGGGGTGCTGTGGGTGTTTAGGAAAATTTCCCACATCCATGTTATGGTAGCAAAGTAGACTCTGAGGTGTCTTAGGCAGATGTGTTTGTCACTCAAGTGTTATCCCACTGGTGCTTCAGTATTCGATTTTAATATCTCAAGGGGTGAGCTCAATGTCATACCAAGTTTTCTTTTTGATTGTGTATATTATTTCTTTTGCATAGTGAGGAAAATGACATTTAGAGTTGTGGAGAGTTCATTGTGCAGCATAGTAGGTAAAGCTTCAGGAGGTGCCTTGACAGTGGTGATAGGCTTGAAAGTTTCAGAAAAGTTGGATGGCGTAACTCTTTTCCTGGTGCTGATCGGAAAATATCCTTTGTCCATGGTGCAAGTGTGTGTACAGAGCTTTTCAGGTTGAGTCAGTCAGGACTAAAGACGATTTAGTTCAAACCATGGGATGTGGCTGACTTTAATAACTTTAATATATGCAAGGGTTGTATTCACTTTGACAGTGATATTGGTAGTCCCTGCTTACCTCCACACGAGTGTGTGCTAAGGGTCAAGTCAAGCCAGATGTTATAATCCTTCATAATAAGGATCTTGTTAGAGATGGGGGTCTCAGCAGAGATGCATTCATGCCATTCTGTGAAAAAGCCAGAGCTGCGAGGAGATCTGTAGAAAGTCAAAACCATCTGGCAGGTGTAGAGGTTAAAAGAACATTTTCAAGCAATGCTTTCAAAAGATGAGGTGGGGTTGTAGAGATACTGATAATAGTGATATAAAATAGAAAAATGAGAGCAATTTAGTCACTCTATCACTACCATGGCTTTTCAATCCTGCTCTTTGGAGTGTGCTGACCAGAGTAGAACAGAGGTCCATAAGATCCCCATGAAATAAATGGTGTGGTCCTCAAATAGCTGTGCATACTGGCCACCAGGGGGCACAGAGACGAACATGGTCCCTGCGTGAGCTCCGCCGCCGCGGCCCCGTTAAGTGGATTGAGCCCCCACTTGAGGCCCCCCCCCCGCTTTGGATGCAATCGAGCGACTGACACGGGAAGGTCCCCTCGTCCTCTGACTGAAATCCCAAATAAAATCGGATCAGAATTCGTCCTGAAACCCCCCTGAAACACAAGCCCCCCTCGGCCCAGCAAAGCTTCAGGAAACTTTTACGTGCAGTGCGACACAGAGCGACTCCCGAACCGGAAAACAGGCCCTGAAGTGGCCCTCGCAGCCCAAATTACACAAGATCTTCCGAAGACAAAGCAAGCGGAGGAAGGATTCGTTCTCATACTTACGGTGCCCAGTGTTTTGAAGACCGCAACCCGCCTCGAACGTACCAGAAAACCAAAGGAGGCCCATCTCTTTCTGGGTGCATCTCCTTTGAGGCAGCGGCTCGGATGTAGAGCCTTTGGATAACGTGGTGTACCGGACACCCCACAGGCCCCCCTCAGCTGGTAGGAAAGCGAACACTAAATATTTTTGCTTGCATTTGACTGGAACTTGCACCCCCATCGAATGATGTAGGCCGCGAAACAGGGAGACTCAACGCGCACTTCTCTCACACTGTGAAAACGGAGGGCAACCCCGACAACGCTCAGAGTCCCATATCGGAGTAACTTCATGACGAATCGAAGGGAACGAAAAAGTACACGGTGGAGTACCCGACAAATACAATGCTGCCTCTTCAGACATAGTAAAACCCCACTCCACTCCATTACCCAGCCTTGCCATAAACCTCCTATGGACGCGAAACATAAATTGGCCCTGTTTGCCTACATCCCCATTCCCGCAGCTCCCGAACATGGCAACCAGTGAAACCACAGAGAATGAGCTCGCCGCCACAAAAGGAGACATTGCGGCCTTACTGGGAGAAATTAAAAACATGAGCGCCAATATAGGAAGTAAGATAGATAAACTCACGCAAGGACTGGACAAAATGGAGGATAGACTTGAAGGAGTGGAGAACAACCAGGCATCTATAAATACCTTAGAAGCACAACTTGATCACAGGATGACGGAATTGGAACAACGGGAATAAGATTTTAATTCAAGTTGGACGATTTGGAAAACAGAGAGAAATGGAACAACATACGTTGTTCGGAATTCAGGAGAAAGAGGGGGAGACTGAAGCAGACCTGAAGGAAGTACTCCATGATATCATCAAACATTTGGTCGCAGATGATGCCATTGATGAGCCCCTAACCAAACGAATTCATAGGGCCGGTGGACCCCCAGAAAGACCTCGGTCAGTCCTTGCCCGATTCCATCGCTTTCAAGACAAGGCCCGAGTACTCGAGAAGGCCAGGAAAAGCGACACTATTACGTTAAGTAGTGCCCACATTACAATATACCAAGACCTCTCTGCGCTGACACTTGCCCTCAGACGGATGTGCGGGCCTCTCACGAAACATCTAAAAGGGAAATACATTTGATATAGATGGGGATACCCCTTCTCTCTTTCATTTGAATACGATGGAACCAAATTCAGACTAAGAACCGGATAAAACATCAGGGCGTGCATCTCCGATCTGCTCGGCCCCCAAGGTGAAGGAAATAACCATGATGAACCCAAAAGAGAAGATCGAGAATGGCGAAACCAGGGCCCCAGAAGGAAGCGGGTGAAGGGATCAAGGAAATACAGGAGAGGTAACCTCTCCACAGAGGCAGACAACTGATCAGCTGCATCCCTGGTAAGATGGAACTCAAATGTAAACTTTTTGTGGAAGATGCGACCGGAAAAGGTGTCAAATCACGGACATCCCGGTAGTCACAACATAAGACTTTGGGGGGGACACTAAGAGGGCTCAATTGAAACTGTGATATTAGAGATTAAGGGGTGTGACGTAACGGTCCCCACAGGTGGTTCGTAGATCCGGTGCAGTTAATCAGGCTCGATCGAACGCCATCGACAGGAGATGGGAGGAAGGAGGGAGAGGTAGAGGGAGGCGGGGGGAAAAGGAGTGTCAAAGCAACATTCATGGAAACTCGAAGCAGTCGCAGCAGCGTACAATTTATAATTAAACTATACTGTGGTCATGCAATAGGAGCCATCCTCTCAGAAAAATGTTTAATGGCGTTAAAGGCTTACTCAAGAGGGAGGGACTTTCTACGGGTAGGGACACTTAATGTGAAGGGGCTCGATTCTCCAATGAAACGAGCACTCGTGGCCACAGAATTTCAGAGGTCTAAGATGGACATCCTACGGTTACAGGAGACAAAATACGTGAAGGGTGAAGAACGGAGAGTCCTAGGAAAGCGTGTTGGAACAGAATTCTGGGGTTCGGGCCCACTTAAAAAGGGAGGTGTAGGTATTCTCGTCAGAAAAGGATTGGATTAGAGTTTGTCAAGATGAAAACATGGTCAGATGTAGAAGGTTGAGCATTATTGGTAACTGGCAACATAGGCAAGGTGAATCTGACAATCGCAACATTATACTCCCCGAATGCAGGACAAAAGAGATTCCTTCGCAAAGTAATCCCCAAAATACTTTTTTACAGGCCACATTATCTTTGGGGGCGATTTCAACCAGTGGGCGGACCCACTCAAAGATAGAAAGCCGGGTAATCCGGACGTACGATGTAAGAATAGAGATGATCCAACTGAGATGGCAAAGATGATGGAAATATATAATATGATAGATGTATGGAGGAACATGCACCCCAGTGCACAAGATTATACATTCTTTCCTGCCCCCACAATACATACACTTGTATTGATTACATATACCTGTCCAGAGAACTCACCAACACCACAACACATTCAGAAATAACCCCGATCACATGGTCTGACCATGATCTGGTGCTGGTTGAAATCCAATGGGAAAACTTAACAACTAAGGGGGGAAAATGGCTCTGCAATGAGAGTCTTTGGAAGAACACAGCCTCCAAGGCTTAAATGGAGACTGAAATCATTGAATTCCTCAAAACAAACGACACTGGTTAAGTCCCCAAGCAGACAGTGTGGGGAAAGCCACTTGGAGAGGGATCTTAATAAGGGAAGGGTCACAAAAAAAGGGAACGAAATATAATTGAGCACAGATTAAGATCTGAAATTTGTCAACTAGAAGGCGACATCAAAAAGGGCGGGGGAATTGACCATCTAAAAATCAAAGAGGCAAAGAGTAAGAGGGAAGAATTGAAATTACTGTAACATGAACAAATAGTCTGCAAACTCAGAATGTTGAAACAAACCTTCTATGTAAGGCCCATACCAGGAACAGCCTCAGATGAGAACAGTGATGCAGACCCACTGGCTGAACATTGCAGTTGTCTTGGAACCCCCTCCCTTCTCACACACAGGTGTTACCTGTTTCGCTTGATTCTTCTACCCTGCTCCCCCTCTACCTCCTCCAGCCTACTTCTGCAGGAGTCTGTCCTGATACATTCTGGTTTCACCATCACCCTCTTGTGGCCAATGCTGGATTTGACTTTTATGGACTTGATTCATTCACGGTGCGTCACCCTTTCTCAACTCTCATGCTGGACTTCCTTTGCATCTTTTACTCCCATCTTCATCTTGTATCCTGGCTTGCAACATTGTGTTACTACTGACTTTTGCAAATGTATTTGCTCTCCCCTCTTGCTTCTTCACTCTTTTGGACTGCTTACTCTCTGTTCTCTCCTCCTCTCCCTTTCTCCCTTTTCCTATCTCCTCCCCTTACTTTCTTCTATGCACTTACACTATCAGAATTGTCCCTGGACCTAATATGATAGCAACCTCGTCTGTTTCCTCCACCCTCCCATTACTGTTTTTTTCCTCCCCGCCCCCCTCCAGCACTATCTGAAATGTTGTCAGGCCTAGTATGATAGTCACTTGTTTTGTTCCTCCCCTCCCTTTCTGCCCCCCTCTCCCTTCCTGTTTGTTTTCTCTGGCTCTACCAGAAATGTCGTCAGGCCTAGTACGGTAGTCGCCTGCCTGTTTCCATTTCCTTCCCACTCTCCCCCTCCCTTCCTTATCTATGTCATAGCTCTTGCACTATCTGAAATGTCGTCAGGCCGAGTACGATAGTTATTTCACATCCTTAATGTTCATGGCCTGTAAGAATGTCATTGTATTTTCCCTTGTTCCCTCCCTTGCCTTGAATTCTTTGAAACACATTGTGTATAGGCGCTATATAAATAAACTATCATATCATATCATATCAAAAGGGGATAAGGCGGGTGCACTACTGGCTGCTAGGCTCCGAGAGCAGAGCGGAAAGTGGTGGAGATCGTCGAAGATGACCCTAGAACAACACACACTCACCCCACCATTCCCGAATGCTTCGCTAACTTTTATGAGAGCCTATATTCCTCAGAAACAAACCACGACCAATCAGAAACAGACTCATACCTGTCCCTGATCAATATGCCCAAAATACCGAGACTAGATTCAGAACATCTGGAATCCCCTATATCTGAACAAGAGGTCCAAGACGCAATAAAGATACTAACCTTGGGCAAATCCCTGGGGGAGGATGGCTATACAGCGGGATTCTATAAAACGTTTAGCACACAACACACGCCATTTATGACCGAACTCTTTAATGAATTAATAAAAACTGGGAATGCCCCTAATTCCTTCACCTGTGCACTGATTACAGTGATTCCTAAGGGAGGGAGGGACCCCAAAAAATATAGATCATATCGCCCAATTTCCCTGCTCAACCTAGACACAAAAATGTACACGAGGGTCCTAGCTGCGCGGTTGGAAACATTAATGCCACAGCTAATACATTCTGACCAGGTTGGGTTTATATTAGGAAGACAGGGAGCAGATAATGCGTAAGAACTTTCATCTTCTCCACACATCTCAGTCCTCCATAATGACCCAGTCCTCTTTTCGATTGACTCAGAAAAAGCCTTTGACAGGGTAGAATGGGGATTTCTGAAAGCAGTGCTACGTAAAGTAGGTATAGGCCCAATATTTAAAAGAGCAATACACTCAGTGTACACGAGCCCGAAAGCATCTGTATTTGTGAATGGAGAATACTCCAGATGGTTTAACCTGGGACGTGGAACCCGTCAGGGATGCCCCCTCTCCGCTATTCTTTTTGCACTCTCCCTAGAGCCCCTTGCACAAGCCATGCGAACAGACCCCATGCTAGAAGGTATTCGTCTAGGAACGGCGGAATATAAAGCAGCTCTCTACGCTGATGACATACTCCTGCATATCACTAACCCCATGACATCCATCCCCCGAGCACTATCAGTGCTAGAAGAATATGGTCAGCTCTCATGGTTCAAAATAAATAAAAATAAATTGATACTCTCCCTTACAAGGACAAAAAGAAGAAAATGAGGTAAAATTCTCCACACTAGGTTTTAAGATTGAACATACTAGATTACAATACCTGGGTATACAGATTACCAGATGTATAGACGATCTTTGCGAAGCAAACTTCCCCCCTCTCCTTCAAAAGTTTTGTGCAGATCTAACTAGATGGAACAAACTGACGTTATCTTGGCTCGGATGACTTAACGCCATCAAAATGGTATGCCTCCCCCAATTTCTATATCATTTCCAAATGTTACCCATTAAGATGCCGAGAAGCCTTTTTACAGAAACCAAGAAAACCATTGTTAAATTCCTCTGGCAAGGGAAGAAAGCGAGAATCCCGTATGATACCCTAACACTCCCAAAAGATAAAGGTGGGGTAGAACTCCCAGATCTACGAAAATACTATGAAGCATCCCAACTCCGGGTACTGATCCCTCATTTACGTAACCACAAAGACATCCCGTGGGTTCAAATGGACAACCATTACCTGTCACCTGCCAAAATATCTGAATGGCTATGGTCCCCCAGGAAAACGCTTCATTTCAGAACCAAAGGCCACCCAATTTTGAGTGTCATATGGGACATCTGGAAACAGGGCACAAACATGCATAAAATCACCACATGGCCATCCCCCCTGAGCCACTTATGTTCTCCTGGTATCAATAACCACATCCCCAATGTAGAACAATTTCAATCATGGTACGAGGCAGGCTTGGAGAGAGTGGGACAATTACAAAGAAAAGACTCCTTTATAACATTACCAGACTTGACGGAAGCTCTGGGAATAGGCCCTCTGTCCACATTCCAATATATACAAATAAAAGGTATCCTAACGAAACCAATATGGAAGCCCAAATTAATGAGAGACCTCACTCCCCTTGAGAAGATATTGGATACGAGAACGGAAATTAAGAGCCTAATATCGGCACTGTATAAAGAGTTGATTATTGCGGGTGGAGGGTCCGCTCAAAGGCCGATGGGAAAGAGACCTAGGCGAATAGATTAGTATAGACACGTGGGAAATGATATGTGACGCCGACACCCACACATCTATTTCAAATCACTACAAGCTACACGCTATCAAGCTCCTACACAGATGGCAGTATGACCCTGTCCGGCTTTCAAAAATGTTTCAAACAGCTAACCCAAAATGTTGGCGAGGGTGTGGGGAAAACGCCGATTATTGGCACATGTGGTGGGGATGCGCCCAGATAAAAAAAATTTGGGATGAGGTCCTGGGATGGATCAAGGACATATATGGCATATCCCGGGTGGCTGACCCCTACCTTATACTGTTTGGTCTCGAGAGGGACAAGAAAGACTGGAATAAGATTAGAGGCCTAGCGCCTTAGCTGTTATTAGCTGCCCGAGCAACACTTGTAATGAAATGGAAATCCAAATCCACCCCCACCAAGAATGAATGGATTAATGTTGCCACCAATATATGTATAATGGAACTGATTACTGCATCATTGCATGGGAAGTCTTCACAGTTTGAGGCCATATGGATGGACTTCAAGAATGGACACCTCCCTAATGGGCTGTTCCGTTGACCAGCCAAAATCTACAACTACAATGTACACAAGGCGGCTAGGTGATCAAAGTGAAGAAATGGAACTGCCTCACGGACAATTGGCCTGAAACAAATCCCTACATTCTGAAAACATTTAAAAAGACTGTGACCCTTTAAAAGAATATGTCAAGACGACCAAGAGCTTTGTTATTTGACCTGTAAGGGTGGAGGGAAAATGGGAGGGGGGGAAGTAATGTAAGACTACAATAGCTGGATGGAAGAAACATGTAAAAATAATTCTGTAGCATTATTGGAATTCCTGTTTTCGCTATGTAACTCTGAGATCGTAATTGTGTTATGTAATGTGACTTTCAATTTAAAAATGTTAATAAAAAACAAATTTACAAATAGCTGTGCATATTAGAGGCATGTTTATTTTCTGGTCTGGCATTTAAAATGGCCACATTGAAGAAGGTATTACGTTTGTAAGATTTTCTTGGTGAAGGATGATTTTAGGGGTGGATTCTCCCCTAAAACATGACACTCAATGACCTGGGGAGGCCTGGGCCAGGAGCCATGTGGTGAGAGAGTGCCATGGTAGGGTGTTCCCAGATAATCCCAACCTCTAGATATCGGGAAGTGAGGCATAGTATGGGAGGTGTGGAAGAAGTCAAAGGCAAGGAGGTTTTTTATGTTTGCCTTGGACCATAATGTTTCCATTATTATAGATGCTAATCACCTGCTTCAAGAAAGGGTGAATCCGGCAGTGAAGCGTTTGGGTTGCATTAGGGGCAACCATTAGGGGCAACCGTGTGCTAGGGTCATGAGTGAAAATGATACCAGTAACCTTTTCCATTAATGAAATGTTGGGGTACATTTCTGAAATAGGCTTGATGGCATTTAAGCACACTTATTTTAGCTTTTCTAAGTGGAATTGGTTGCATAATCCAGTGGTAAAATACTGGTGAAGCTGTTCTTGAAGATGATAGAGATGGCAGTTAGTTTATGGCCCTTGGAGACGCGCATCTGTTACTGGATGGGATTACACCAGAATAATTCTGAGTCCAAATAACCGGCCAAACTCAAGAAGATGGCAAGTTGCTGTTTTATTAGCAATTGTCTAAAACAGGGAGTTTACCATGATAATCAACGGATGTACGCTCATTTCTCAACGATTTCCACATGAAATACAATTATATACTTTCTTTGTGAAAGTATATAAATGATGTCATGCTACGTGGCAATAGTGAAAACCTATCAAGGGTTAGGATTGGTTAAGGGACACATCTAGATATGCAATCATATAGGAGCTAGGTTTGTTATTGGCTTTCAGATATCAGGTGGACAACTTATGAATACTTCTTCATATGTGTTGCTCAAGAAAAATCAGTTTTCAGTGTTTCATTGGTTTCACAAGCTATAAGTTCTTGAACATTCAGGTCAATTAGCAGCACATAAATCAAAGCCCCAGGTGCAAGTAGAAAGGACACAGAGCTGACCTACCACACAATTAGCCCAACATCGCTCATCACCCATGCCTTCTGCCATGACATTATCTGTGTACTTGGCCTTGCAGAGTATTCTTTCCTAGGAATTCAACAGGAGCTAGGGCACCGACTATCGTGTCTGGAACTCCAAGTTCAAGCCCTATATTCCGCCTTGTCTCACGTGACAAGAGGCAGCGATTCTGTTCATTCTGCAAGCTTTTAAATGTTTTAATGATTTAAGATTTGGCATCTTCTGTGTTCTTTCTTGCACCTTAACGTGAGAGGGGTCATCCTCCAAACACATGTTCTCTTCAGCGTAGATAGCTGACCTTCACTTCTCAGTTCTTGACTTCAGGCCAGACAGCCTCCCAACGCAACTCCAACAACCTTTCGTTTTCTCTTCATGGTTCTTTGGCTTACTTCTTTCCTGATATCAATGTCCAGTTTCTGTACAAAGGCGGCTCCGCCTGCTTTCTATTTACTACTTGTAGCTAGCCTATACAATGAATTGATCTTTCTTGCATTTCAATGTATGTACATTCATTATACTCCTGATTTCTGCAGCACTTTCTAATGTGTAATCTTCTTTTACACTTTTAAGGTTCACTTGATTCTTAACTTTGCAATTTCTCTGCTAGTATTCATACATTGTCTACATTCAGTATTTCAGGACTTTGTGCATACTTTCCTATGATGCCATCAGTCCATTTTCTTAGCTTGTTCTCATATTCAATCAGCGATCTCCTCCTGCAGGTCGTCCTCAACTCGAGGGTACATTCCATATGGTTGTCTTAATGGATACCGTCTTCCAAATACTCGCTGCAGTATTGGTATAATAGCTGGTGTTAGTCAGGACATGGTCTCATTTCTCCAATACCAGGGCGGTAGGGGTAGGATCTCCTGCAGATATGTACATCTGCTCCTCTACATTCCCCACTCTGGTCGAGTCCTCGACCACCTCCTAAAGATTTCCTGCTACTTTGAATCATCTCTTAAAGAAGGGTTTCTTTGGTATCCATATCTTCATCACCACCCTGAGGGCGCCAGCATTTATGATGTGTTCGTCCACACTCCAGGTCATGTAATTGCATTCTCCCCTTGGGGTACAGAAGACACAACATCCCACATATTTTTTATGATATCTTGGGTACAGGAATTATTTTCCTTCAGGTGCAACAATACTTGCTTTTGTGTGGTTTCTAATGGTACATTCAGTCTGCGTGTTGTCTTCTGTTTCATCCTTCACATCAATCATGATCTTCATTCCAACTGCCTTCTTTGCTGCTTTCTGGCATTGTCTAAATATTATTCTTATAATACAGAATCCAAACATTATCATCACCAATATTGCTCCAAGGAACTTCAACACATTTGCCATCTAGTCGGTAATCCATGCAAACAGGAATGAGAACCAATCGTCATGTCCAATAGCCACGGTCTCCTCCTCCATTTTCATGTGCAGTTTTGTCAACATAGTTATAGCAGCGGTCAGAGTCCCATTCATACGGTCATGGGATGGTATGAAAGTAGAGCAAGAAGGCCTGACTTTGGCGCAAACGCTTCCATCCATTGCTGTAATCATGTCAAGGACATACCTGTTCTGGTGGGTCATTAACCTTATGGCCCTCAACTCCTCCTTTATTGCGTTAAATCCTTTTATAGTGGCATTGATTGTCTGTAACAGCTCCCATCAAGTGATCCGCACCCACTTAGCATTCACTGCTGCTTGGAGTCCAGGCATAAATATAGATGGCATTACCATAGCAGTCTTGCAGAACAACTTGTGCTCATCCGGAATCTCATTGTAAGCGTCTTTTGACTTAGCTGAGAAATAATTCTCTCTCTTCATCCTCTGGAGTGCAAGTGACCTTCTTTTTCTCAGGTGCTCATCTACTTTTGGAAATCCCTCAATATTCAGGTTTCTCTGGGGAACCACCAAGGCTGGAACATGGATTAGTACAATGGAACACACTCCTCCCCAGCTACTGGGAAACTTCATATATGCTCTGGATCCACAGGCCCAATATCGATCCATTAGGACAGCAATCCCTCTCCTCATTCCTGGGATATCAATTATGTTCTTACACCCTTTATTATCTCCAACTCAGACTTGACCTTTGCTTCGAAAGCACATTGTTGCATTAGTCAATGGGACTAGAGCCACTGGTCCTGATTCATCATCCAGCCCATGACTTTAGGCACTCATCATTCACTTTCTGCATATTGTGTGCTGTTTCCTTCCTTAGTAGATGAGCTGCACAGGACAGCATCCCATCTTCCCATCCTTTGGTCGTAATCACTGGTCCATAGATTAACAGCTGTGAGCGCTCACAGCATCCAGGCATTCAAATATTTTCAGTTTTGTCAGAGCAATTCCTCCTCTTCATTTCTTCAATGATTACTTTGTCTTGTCCCACAGAAGGATACACAAGCATTGTGTCTCTCCGCCCAGGCTCTTTTTCCATTTGCTTTGTCTTGATATGGGAATGCCTGCCTTGATCGCCATCGCAGGATTGCCCAGCTCCCTTGGAACTGTCCTCTGGTAGTACATGCTTCTAGATGGCTGAGGCACTTTGCATTGTATGCCAGCATCTCTTTTGAAATGAATGTTGTTCTTACTGTACTCATGGCATAGGGGATGAGAGAGCAGACATAACAGCTCTCATCAGATGCTCTCTTCCACATCTTTACCATATGTTTGGTACGACATGTTATTCCCCAAGTGAGCCGAATTATCAAGATTGGTATTTACCCTCTGGTTATCTTCTTCTGCATCCCTCTTATATTGTTTGTCATGCCCAAATAGGTCAAAGAAATGATCATCATTTGTACTTATACTGGGGAAAATCACATGTGTCATGTTTTCAATTGAACCATCACAATGATAAAGACTTCGGAATGTAAGATACATAAAGAAGAAAAGGAAGCACATGCATATGTATATCATGCATAAGAGTTTAGACAAACATTTTGTGTGCCACGCCATTTCTTGTTGATTTACTAGCCTTCTTGCAACTGCATTTTTTACTGCCCTAATCATTTTTAATACATATACTCAAATCACATTCGTAGTTGGACAATCCGCTCGATTATTGCAATCAAAAGCCTCCTTGTAACTGGGCTGTTCTCTCGATCTTAGAGAAAGGCGAGAATATTAACATCTCTCCTATGTGTGTGACTATCAGTGTAACGCTCACCTGGTTCCCACGGAGGCGCGGCGTCGAAGGCGCAGAACTCTGAAGATGGACAGGAAGGGCCCCTCTATTCTGGCTTCCCTGGCTCGTTGGATACCCTCCTGTACGTGAAAAGGGAGTATTACCAACTGTGGAACAATGCTCAAGCCTCCCACTCCCTTCCAACCCTCCACGATACCTCCTCCACGATTCCCCGTGAAGCCTCACCTTAGGGTTTGGAAGGATGAGCTCTCCATCCTGCTTCTGATGCAGGGGCGCGTTGAAACCCAGTTACTTCACTGGATTGAGGATTGATGGGAGTTCAGGTAAGCTTGACTGTTCAGGTAAGGCGCTGTAAAAGTTCTGTTCAAAAGTTCAAGCTTAATAATAATGTTCGTTGTCTAATTGCAGCAAGCGCTAATGCTTATGTCTTTTTCCCCCTAGGGGCGGGGGTCCGGAGATGCCAGGAAGCGGCAGGACCCGAAATGCAGTGGGAATAATCCAACAGGTAAGACTTAAAAGGAAACTGAGCTTTCCTTATTCCTTTTCTCCCTCTCACCTTTGTTCTTGTCTTTTTTCCTCTAGGCACCAGGGTGTAGCTGAATCCGGAAGATCGCTGCTGAAGATGGAAGCGCCTTGCAAAGGTGAGTAAAATGCAGCGCTGCAGCGATCGAAACGAAATGCCTTTAAAATGATGTCTTCCTTTTCAGGGCCGTTGGAGAAATGACTCCGGGATGCAGATTTAGCAGGTAAGGGCTTTTCTTCTCCTATTCTCTTCCTTTCTCCCCTTGCAGGTGTTCCAGGGTGCTGGCAGGCGTGGCTGAAGTCAGGATGCAGGAGCTGACACGGTGAGCGTCCAGCTGCTAGGTGCAGAACAACGCGAAGCATGTGTGGCTGTTCGGGTGGGGTTTAAATAGCCTTGGAAGACGTTCCTGGTATGTATCCTTCCACCAATCAGGTATGTATCCTTCCCCGACCACACCCGGGTGGTGAAGCAGTCCTACAGGTTAAGTAGTCCCATTCAGGCCTCAAGAGGGCCTGGATGAAGCAGTAAGGTCTGCATCAGGTAAGTGTGCACCCAAGCACTTAAACACATATCCTCTTCTATGAGCCTGGCGCCTAAGGTGCCAGGACTGGGGTCCGCTATGAGCCTGGCGCCGAAGGCGCCAGGACCGAGTCCAAAGGGCCCCGACTTGGGCCTGCTGAGACTTCCCTGGGGAAAATGATGTCTGCCTCTGGGGTTGCTGGGCCCGGCCTGGCTCCTTAGAGGTAGGCATCATGACAGTAACCCCCCTCAAGGCCCCTCCCAAGGTCTTTTCCTCCGGGGGTTTTGGTTTGTGCGGGAATCTTCGATGGAATCTTTGAATTAATCGTGGTGCGTGAACATAGTTACTGGGTTCCCAAGATCTTTCCTGAGGTCCATATCCTTTCCAATCAACAAGATAGAAGAGTTTCGACTTAACTATCTTGGAATCTAAAATGTCTTTCACTTCGAATTCTAATTCTCCATCAATTTGGACAGGGCCTGGGGGCTCAGACAGTCTGGTTCCAGGTTGTACTGGTTTTAGAAGAGATGCGTGAAAAACGGGATGAATCCGCATGTTGGATGGTAAATCGAGTTTAAAGGCCACTGGGTTGATAATAGCTTTGATGGGGTAAGGCCCAATGAATCTGGGATTAAAAGTTCGCTGACCCTTGAGGGGTAGATGTTTAGTTGCTAGCCATACCTGATCTCCTACTTGGTAAGGAGGAGTTTTACTTCGGTGCAAATCAGCGTTTTCTTTATACTTTTTCTTGGCTTGCTGTAAGTGGGTTGTAGCTTCTTTGAAGGCTTGGGTTATTGTGGAATGTAGGTGATTTACTGCAGGCATCTCCAGGGTCAGAGGTGGATCTAGGTCAGAGGTCCGAGGATGGTGACCATACAGGGTATAAAAAGGAGTCTGTCCGGTTCCAGAATGCACTGAATTGTTGTATGCATATTCTGCAATCCAAAGGATGTCCTTCCAATTCAACTCGGATTGGTGTAACATGCACCGCAGATATTGCTCGAGAGTCTGATTGGTTCTCTCGGTTTGTCCGTCGGTCTGGGGGTGGTGGCTGGAGGATAACCGCACGTCTATTTGTGCTAGTTGGCAACATTTCTTCCAAAAGTGGGAGATAAATTGACTTCCACGGTCTGAGACTAATATGGAAGGGAAACCATGTAACCGCGCTATATTTTCCATAAATTCCTTGGCCAAGGTGGAAGCTGACGGCAATCCTTTTAAAGGGATAAAATGGGCCATTTTGGAGAATAGATCCACTATTACGAGAATCGTGTTGTAACCACCACAAGGAGGCAGGTCAGTTATAAAGTCCATTGACAAGGTGTGCCAAGGTGCTGGTGGAATGTCCAAAGGTTGAAGTAGGCCGGCTGGCCTTTTCTTTTGACTCTTATTTTGGGCACAGATTCCGCAAGACAACACAAATGACTTTATGGCCCTCATTACGACTCTGGCGGAAAGCAACTGACCTGACCGCCATAGCGTAAATAGCGTTTCCGCCATTACACGACGGAGTAAAGTGCGGCTAATTCTGACCCATCGGGCACGAGCACTACGCCATGGCGGAAGTGCAAAGTCCGCGATGGTGGAAATGTCCCCAAAACGCCCCTCACCGCCGTCGTACGGCGACCTAGGTGCAATTCCGCCACCGATCATAGCGGTCACCGTAATGAGCGGCAATCGGAAAATACGGTGACCGTAAATATACGGAAACGGAAGCAAAAACATGGTCCCGGAACGGGAAACAGCACGCCGTACACCTATAAAATCAGAATTTCCACACAACCATTATAAATACTACCCTGAGACACATCCCAACCCGTCATCCACCCTAGTGAAACCAAAAACAATGGGAAAAGTAGCGAAAAAAGCGTGCGACCGCAAGCGGCAGGTCCACTTCTCCCGTGAGGAACTCACGGTGCTCACAGAGACCCTCCAGGAGAATGCTGCCGTCGTCTTCTCGACGCAAAAGACCAGGACGGCACTTGCGAACAAGAAGGCCATATGGGCCCTGGTGGCACAGCGGGTAAGTGCGGTGGGGACCGCACCCCACAACCCACAGCAATGCCGAAAGCGATGGGACGACTTGCGGATACGCGTACGGAGCATACTATCCGCCAACCGTAACATTGCCACAGCTACCGGGGGAGGATCGGAATCACCCATCAAGTTGACCCCCTGGGAAGAAATCTGTGCCTCCACCATTGGAATGGAGACCATAGAGGGAGTCGGAGGGATGGAGAAAGGAGTGCAGACATCCGAAGAATCAGGTAGGTGTCCCAAATAAAACAATGCTAAAACCACAATGTCCAATCATGTGAAGTACCATGTGTCCACATAGTGCAACAGAAACACATGTCCAGGAGAACGTCCACATACATTGGCCTGATAGCGCACATTAAAAGTCACATTAAATAAATAAATAATTAAAATTCCTAAAAACACCCTCTACACGTGCAGCAGGCACCCCCTAACTGCAGGCTGCAAAACAACTGCATCCTCAATCCACACAAAAATGAAAACACCTCCAAGGCCCTGACCCAAATCACCCTCAGGTACCACCCCAATGCATGTGATACATTGCCATTCCAATTTCCGCAGACCCATTAATAACGCTCGCCCTCCTTTACTCCACCACAGGGTCCGATTCAAACGACGAGCTCCAGGACACCCCTACCAGCACACCTGCAAAGAGGGCCAAGACCAACGGCCAAAGACCCTCCACCTCAGCTGCACGGATCAAGACACGGCAGCAGCACAAATCAAGTGGCAGCACACAGGAGGGGACTTCAACAGGCACCCCAGCACCCAGCATGGCCACAACAGCACCACCACAGGCCCCCCCAATGGATGCCACAGAAGGCACTGCTTCTGGTGGCAGCAGCACCATAGGTGACACTGCATTAATGGCAGCATGCTCCGACACAGAAAACGGTGATGTCGATGTAGGATCCATCCATGACCTGTCTCAATCCCCCTGTTTGTTTCATCCCGTACACCATGAGGATACCACACAGGGGCACCCACAAGACGACGACTGGCCATCCCCCACAAGCCCTGTGTCAAGGCAACATGAGGTGATCAGCCCCTCTGTGACACCACCGCAAATGTCCATGGCCCAGCAGAGGCAACAGTCCCTCGACCAGGTGATCGTGCAACAGCAGCAACTGGCCACGCTCCTCAAGGACCATGCTGATGAATGTGGGGGTACTAAGGCAGCCATAGAAACATGTACAGAGACACTAAGGGCACAAATG
Organism: Ambystoma mexicanum; assembly: GCF_040938575.1. NCBI lineage: Eukaryota > Metazoa > Chordata > Amphibia > Caudata > Ambystomatidae > Ambystoma > Ambystoma mexicanum. The sequence goes on from NC_090924.1 coordinate 896,375,264, forward strand.
GAGAGAAGCACCGAGAGCCTGAGAGTACAAATGGAGAGAAGCACCGAGAGCCTGAGAGTACAAATGGAGAGAAGCACCGAGAGCCTGAGGGGGGAACTGCATGCGACGTCCAAAGACGTATGTGCTGAACTTGCCGCTGTGCGCCGTGTGCTCACTGAGCTCTCACAAACCCTTAGGGACATGCATGGACGTGAGCAGGCAGAGACATCATCCGTTGCAAGTTCCGTCCAGGGCAGCCCCCAACGTAGATCTGGGAGGAACCTGCGCTCCACAGGCAGGGGTGCCCCTGATACCCGGAGAGGGGGCTTGCAATAGCGTCTGCCCACTGACAATGAGCATCTTTGGACACTGGTGTTCGGGGGGGAGGTAGGAGGGTGGAGGGGGTGTGTTGGGCTTACTTGGGTGGCGGGTCGATGGGGTGTGTAACATAATTTCACATATGCGATAAACATTTCACTATCATCCAATGAGATGTGTGGACATTGAACTTTGTGTACGAGGCCATTATAGGCGTACAGTCCATATTGTGCATGTTCCAGACACACACAGTGCCACAAGTCCCGTGTCCATGTATCAGCCACCAGGCGTGAGTGCTAGAAGCATGAATCTATGATAATCTGACGAATTTCACGGCCCTCCTGTGCCTCGCGGACTCCTTGAGGTGCTACCACATCCCCACCCTCATCATGACCATATTCAGGTGCTTGCAGTTCTGCGTCAGGGGGCATGGGCACATTTCTACGTACGCACATGTTGTGTAGCATGACACATGCCATGACCATCTTTGCAACCTTCTCATGGCGGTACAGGAGTGCCCCGCCAGACCTGCTGAGGCAGCGGAAACGACCCTTCAGTAGGCCGAATGCCTGTTCTATGACTACACGGGTACGTGAGTGGGCATGGTTGTAGTCCTCCTCATGCTGGTTCTGTGGGTTCCGGAGTGGTGTAAGGAGCCATCTCTTCAGTGGATACCCGGCATCACCTGTATGTGGACAATAAAGGATGTTTGAGAAATGCCATTGCTACGTAAGCACCCCCCCCCCTTCCTGCCAGGTCATTGCCGCATCACATACCCCACATTATCATGCATGAAATGAGACTCACCGAGTAGCCAGGATCTGTTCCCTGCGTGTCGCTCCATGTAGCGTGGTATTGTAGAGTTCCGTAAGACCATGGAATCATGGGTTGATCCAGGAAATCGGGCACAACAATGTGTAATGATCCTGTTGGAGTCACACACCATTTGTACATTAAGAGAATGATATTGTTTTCGGTTGCGGTACTGGGCCTCCATGGCATGTGGGACAACCAATTCCACATGGGTGCAGTCGATGGCACCAATGCAACCCGGTATGCCGCCAAGTGCATGGAATCCCACTTTTGTGTTTGTAATCTCCTGCTCCGAGCGTGGTAAAGAGATGTAGTCGTCTGCGTGCTTCAGGAGGGCATCGAGCACTTGCAATAGTGTCCGTGACAACAGTGGCTGTGAAATGCCATGCAACTGTCCGACTGTGTGCTGGTAGTAGCCTGTGGCCAGGAAGTGGAGTACAGACACCACTATCAGTAGGGGTGGGATGGCGGTTGGGCTATCTATCATGCTGACAAGGTCAGCGTGTGTCATGTCCACAATGGCGGTTATGGTGTCCCGGTCCAAATGGTAGAGGGTGTGGATCTGCTCATCAGTGAGGTTGAACGGATGTGCTCGGAGGCGTGGGATTGCGGGCTGCCTGCGTGGTGGTAGTGGCTGTGCTGGTGGGCCTTGCTGGCCCTGCCTTGCCCTCCTCCTCCTCCTGCGTCTCCTCTGTGCGGCCGGTTGTTTTAGTAGTTGCTGTTCGTCTTCTTCTTGAAGTTGGAGTACTTGCAGTGCTATCAGGTCCCCCAGGGCCAACATCGCTAGTCCTGCCGGTAGCATTTTGGAGTGGGTGTGGTTGTGGGAGGGGGTTGGGTGTGCAATTTATGTGTTTTCAAGCTGTATAGCCTCCACCTGTGGTGATTCATTCCACCTGTGCAAGCTGCAATCCCCTTTGGGCGAGCACGTCCCGCACACAACGCTGCAATTCGACGCATGGCATCTTGCTATTACAATCATGTATTTCATCCCGATGGAAGTGAGATATTGGTTCATATGTTCATTATGCTATGATCCCATTGTTTCACATACTATTTTTGCAGTCGCGAACAAACTTGTGAAGGGTCAGTGGAATGTAGTACTCGATTAACGGTGGACCCTCATGCAGCACTGTACCGCGGTTCACCGACGGGCGGGGAGTCCCATTTGTGAGTGAAGCCAGTTGCCATTTTCACACACTGCCGCACTACATGGATGAATTTGTGATTTCATGCGGTCACAGATGCATTTTCGACGTGATGTTGCAAATGAGGAATTCGAAGGACAGCGCTTTCGGTTTCCAGCTAGCGGCGAGGAGACGCCCACAGGTCTGACTGCAGATATAAAGTTCTATTGTTTAATGTCCTTGGGACAGGGGCCATGGCGAGAATGCAATGATTGATATGAATAGTATGGGATGCGCAATAGCGTAGTGGAGGATAAGGCAGGACGTTCCCAAATACATGTTACTTCACAACACTAGAATTCCGGCCTGGAGCACAGAGGATTTTGCAGACTGCATTACGCACAGACTCAATGGAAGTTTCACATGTTATGTGAGTAAATAATGAGGCGTTTTCATACAGGGATGAGGGAATGATGTATGGATGCATGGACAGATGATTTAATAGAGAGTCTGCCATGTACATGGCTTTTTGGAATCTATCCACTTCCCCTGCGCTATGTGATGCAGGGCTGCCATAGTGGGACCATCGTCTATCTGCCCTTGTTGAACCCTCCCTGTCTCGACGCGCCTTCGGACACTTGTGTCTATGCACGTTACTAATCCCATCTAATGGATTCTGTTTTAACAGACGCATGCACACAAACACTCGTTTGTAATAGTGTTTTCACCTCGATTTATATAATTATGATTCGCAAGTGATTTTTGTGTGCGATTGATCCTTTTGAGTGGGCTAGCATGCATATGGCTGTGGATTTAGTGTGATCATTGAAGTGAGTAATTCAAATGGAGTTCTGATGCCCATACTATTCTTTTTCATTTCATTTGGGTGACAGGTATCTCCTCCCCTTTTGCCGCTGCCATCTGTATGCCACTCCTGCAGATGGCTTTTACTCCCGACACCTGCTGCTTCGTGTTAATCAGTGGAGCACCATTACGATCTTGTGGGACGATCGCCAATGGCCCACATGCCCTTATGCAGTACTAGTGGCTAGGAGCAACATTTCGACCTTTCATCTGGACTAGTGCCTACCTAATGGGACGGCCCTGCGGTTCTAGGCGCTTCCATGTTGCCTTTTTGAACGTGAATGTAGCCCCTGTGTACCATGAAGGAACAGGGCGTCACACAAGAAGAAGCTGGTCATTTATTGCGGATGCAGCCCACAATAATGAAATATATTTTGGAGTTCATGACCTAATGGCTGTATGGGCCTGGTGATTTTGTTGTGCATTAAATTTTGATTGTGATATTGACCGTGTAGCGTTATTCTTTGCAAGTAATGTAGCATATTCCTATTTGTGGAGCGATGTATTGTGAGAAGATCTGCTTTGGGTTCCGGCTTCTGAGTATAGTTGCGTGGTACTGTACTGGGCGCGTTTGCCTACGAAGCCCAGTGAGGTCAGGGATAGGGCCTGCCATTATGACTATTTTAATGATGTCATGCTCATGGGAGGGGGATTACTCTTTTGTGTAACAGATGCCGGTCAGCCAGGTGGATTGGTGGAATGATGTGATTATCAGAAAATGGCTGGTCACAGGTGCCTGTGTTTGCGTGCGTTTCTAGGAGGGAGACTGAGGTCATGTCCATTGGAATAGCTTCTGTATTCGTGCCATCTGTGCCCTGCAGCTCCCATTGGCCCCTCTTGAGATGAGCCTGGCTGCTCAGTCACTCTGCCAACTTGCGTGGTACATGCTTATGCTGATGGTTGGTTTGTTTACTGGCAGGAGTACAGGGCTGGTGCAGTCTCACTCAGGATACTGCTTTGAATGTTGCCTTACACTGGTGTCAAGCGATGGGGGGCCTGTTTTTGTTTGTCTCAGTTTTCAGTTCATGTTGCTGTACTTGAAGCTTCACATGCCTGTGCTGCATCAGTACGGCAATGGTGCCATGGCTAATATGGGTGGCCACTCACATGGCACTTGGAGCCCCTACATTCATTTGTTCGTTGGCATGCATGGGTGACTTGTACATTTCACTGGTTGCATTGTGTGACTTCATTAAACCTACGAGGAGTTGTGCAATGTGGCCAGGGAGTGGTGTACAGGCACTCTGTAGGGCCTTTTACGGTTGGTTCGCGATGCCGTACTTCTCACCATGGCGGAATGGTACTTTCCGCCATGCTTGATGGCGTTAGGTACATGTCTGCTAGGGTCAGAATTCCCGTACCGTTGCGCCATGGTGGTAATTACGGTTTCGCTTGGCGCGCGTGCGCGTACTTGGTGCAGTTAGCGTTGGCGTTCACTACGGTGTCGCTAATGGCATCGTACTTTACGGTGACGGGTCATAATCACACCGAGCGCTATTCGATGGCGGTATTGCATTTCCGCCATCGTTTTTCGATTTCCGCCAGGGTCGTAATGAGGGCCTATGTCTTTTCTCCAAGAAGGCCACCAGAAGTGGCGTTTGATCTTTTCTTCTGTTTTCGCGATACCGGGGTGTCCTTCCATTAATGATTCATGATGACGGGTAATGACAAGTTCCTGCAATTCTTTACTTGGCAGAAATAACCGCTCTTGGAAGTAGGGTAAATCATCCTTAACGGTGTAGTGAGGACCCTTTTGACTCCATTCCAGTAAGGCAGAAGAGTCAAAAAGCTGTTTTACTTGAGCTTGGATGTCCTCAATGGTTTGCAATGAAGTCAAGCCCAGAATTCTTTGTTCCGGTATGATTGGCACAGGTTCTAAACTCGAATTGGGTTCTTCCATGCCTATCCGGGATAAGGCATCTGCCTTACCATTCTTGCAGCCAGGGCGATAGGTAATTACAAAATCAAATTCCGCAAAGAATAAAGCCCATCGGAGTTGTCGCGAAGATTGAGCTTTGGCCGTCTTTAAATACTGCAAATTTCTGTGGTCCGTAATTACGGTGATGGTGTGTCTTGCACCGAGAAGATAGTGACGCCAAGCCTTGAAAGCTGATTTAATAGCCAGTAGTTCTTTGTCAGTAATTGCGTAATTGAGTTCAGGTGGAGAGAATTTTCTGGACCAAAAGGCTACAGGGTGTAGTTGGTTAGTTTCTGGGTCGCTTTGCGACAGGACAGCTCCCATGGCCGAACTGGATGCATCGGTTTCCGCGATGTAAGGGAGATCTGGGCGTGGGTGCTTCAATACAGGTGCAGAGGTGAATTTGGTTTTCAGGTCCTGAAAGGCTTGTTCAGCCTCAAGAGTCCATTCAAAGCGTTTGTTTTTCTTTAGGAGAGCTGTGATGGGTTGAACAGTTCGAGAAAATTCCGGGATGAACCTTCGATAGAAATTGGCAAAGCCAAGCATGCTTTGCACTCCCTTCACAGAGCTAGGAGATGGCCATTTGAGAATGGCGTCCACTTTCCGCGACTCCATTCGGATTCCTTGAGGTGTCAGGATGAATCCGAGAAACTCCACTTCTGTGGTATGAAAAACGCATTTTTCGAGCTTGGCAAATAATTTGTGCTGGCGCAATTTCTCAAGAACTGCCCTAACATGGTTTCTGTGATCAGATTCTGAGGAAGAATACACCAGGATGTCGTCAATATAAACGATGACACAAACATCGATAAATTCCCGAAGAACATCATTCATGAAGTACTGAAAGGCGGCAGGTGCGTTGCACAAACCGAAGGGCATTACTTGATATTCGAAGAGCCCAAATTTGGTGCGGAATGCAGTCTTCCACTCGTCGCCCTCTTTTATACGTACCAGGTGGTAAACACCTCGGAGATCTAGCTTGGTGTACACACGAGCATCTTTTACTTGGTCGATAAGCTCAGGTATCAGGGGCAAAGGGTAACGATTCTTAATCGTTATCTGATTTAGGGTGCGGTAGTCAATACAGGCCCTAAGGTCTCCTTCCTTTTTAGGTACGAAGAACAAAGCGGAAGAGACTGGTGACTTTGATGGGCGAATGAAACCATTGGCCAGGTATTGATCCAAATACTGGCGCAAATGCAGGTTCTCAGGTTCAGTAAGAGCATAAATCCTACTACAAGGTAGTTGTGCATTGGGTACCAAGTCGATTTGGCAATCGTAAGATCGATGGGGAGGTAAGGTGTTAGCCTGCTCTTTCTGAAAAACGTCTTGGAATTCTATGTATTCAGATGGTAGCTGTACAGGGGTGGAAGTTACAGAGGCTAGACCCATAGCTGGATTCCTTGGGTAACAGGTTGGTTCAAAATCAGGAAAAGTTATCTTCTTTGCTCGCCAGTCTATTCTCGGATTATGTGTTTCTAACCAAGGGATTCCAAGAAGTACTTGAAATTGTGGGGCCTTGATCACATCAAACAGGATTGCTTCCCGATGTCCGTCCTGACCCACGAGAGTGATTTCAACTGTGGAATGAGTTACAGGCCCTGAGGCTATTTCGGTACCATCAACTGTAGTAATTACATCTTGGGTTACTTTCGGGCGGAGAGGAAGCTTAATCCTGGAAGCCAATTCACGGTCTATGTAATTTCCAATAGCTCCACTGTCTATGTATGCTTTTATAGCATGCAACTGCTGAGGCTGTTTTGGGTTCACAAGCACCATTGGCATGACAAAATGCGAGGTCAAAGAGTTTGTTTTCAAGCTCGGCAAGCGGACCCCTACGCTTGTCGGGCTAGGTCGTTTCCCGAACCAGGTGTCAATAACTCGTTATCAGTGGCTCCAACCACCTTCTTGGGTGGTTTAACTGGACAACTTTGAAGAAAGTGACCGGAAGTTCCGCAATACAGACAAAGTTGCATTTGTCGCCTTCTCTCTCGTTCCTTCTGCGTTAATGGTCCTTTAACACTGCCAATTTGCATAGGTTCGGAAACGTCAGTACTCTTGGAGTTAACGTGGGTCTTGATAGGTACTCTGGTTTCATACTTGAGCCGATCTGCTTTTCTATTTTGAAGTCTGTGATCAAGTTGAACCACTAAGTCTATGTAGTCTGCGCAGGCCTGGGGTGGATCTACTATCTGAGCTATAACATCTTTAAGCTCTCCGCGCAGGCCTCGATGAAACAATGTGATCCTTTTGTTTTCAGGCCATCCGGTTTCCACAACTAGTCTATTAAAGGTGGCGATATAGGACAAAAGATCCTGATTACCTTGTCGTAAGGATAGCAGTTCGTTGTCAAGGGCCTGTCCCTGCGAGTGTCGAGCGAACAATCTTTCCATGCTGGCCTGGAAGCCCTGGAAATCCCAGAGAATGGGATCATCCTGATTTACCAATGGAATAGACCAATCGGCAGCACAGCCACTGAGGTAAGATAGTACAAAGGCTACTTTGGTCTGGTCGTTGGGGAAGGCCCCGGGCCTGCATAAAAAGTGTAAACGGCATTGGTTCATAAAAACAGCATATTTCTTGGGATCCCCCGCAAAACGTTCCGGCGGGGCCAAAGGCATGTGTCCAGGTAGATTGATTTGTACCGGGTTATTCGAACCCATTGTTGTAGAAATATCTCCGGAAACAGGTAAAGGAGTGTGCTCTGCCTGGCCCTGCAATAACCTTTTGGCCAGATCATCAGTTCTTTCCTTGGATAGGATTAGTTCCCTTCTGAGAGCATTAGTCTCCTGGCGGGCTGAGTGCACTTCTGCCCGTAATTCCCCTAAAAGATGGGCCAGCTGATCTGTCTCGGAAGTCTCCATAGCGCCCAGGTGGGAAATTGTGGTAAGGCTTCGCGTTCTGTAACACTCACCTGGTTCCCACGGAGGCGCGGCGTCGAAGGCGCAGAACTCTGAAGATGGACAGGAAGGGCCCCTCTATTCTGGCTTCCCTGGCTCGTTGGATACCCTCCTGTACGTGAAAAGGGAGTATTACCAACTGTGGAACAATGCTCAAGCCTCCCACTCCCTTCCAACCCTCCACGATACCTCCTCCACGATTCCCCGTGAAGCCTCACCTTAGGGTTTGGAAGGATGAGCTCGCCATCCTGCTTCTGATGCAGGGGCGCGTTGAAATCCAGTTACTTCACTGGATTGAGGATTGATGGGAGTTCAGATAAGCTTGACTGTTCAGGTAAGGCGCTGTAAAAGTTCTGTTCAAAAGTTCAAGCTTAATAATAATGTTCGTTGTCTAATTGCAGCAAGCGCTAATGCTTATGTCTTTTTCCCCTTAGGGGCCGGGGTTCGGAGTGCCGGAGATATGGCGCCGACCCGAAGTGAAACAGTTCTGGATGAGCGCTCAGGTAATGTCTTTGCATTCGCTCATTCAATGTCTTTGTCTTTTTTCCCCATAGGGGCCGGGGTCCGGAGATGCCAGGAAGCGGCAGGACCCGAAATGCAGTGGGAATAATCCAACAGGTAAGACCTAAAAGGAAACTGAGCTTTCCTTATTCCTTTTCTCCCTCTCACCTTTGTTCTTGTCTTTTTTCCTCTAGGCGCCGGGGCGTAGCTGAATTCGGAAGATCGCTGCTGAAGATGGAAGCGCCTTGCAAAGGTGAGTAAAATGCAGCGCTGCAGCGATCGAAACGAAATGCCTTTAAAATGTCTTCCTTTTCAGGGCCGTTGGAGAAATGACTCTGGGATGCAGATTTAGCAGGTAAGGGCTTTTCTTCTCCTATTCTCTTCCTTTCTCCCCTTGAAGGTGTTCCAGGGTGCTGGCAGGCGTGGCTGAAGTCAGGATGCAGGAGCTGACACGGTGAGCGTCCAGCTGCTAGGTGCAGAACAACGCGAAGCATGTGTGGCTGTTCGGGTGGGGTTTAAATAGCCTTGGAAGACGTTCCTGGTATGTATCCTTCCACCAATCAGGTATGTATCCGTCCCCGACCACACCCGGGTGGTGAAGTAGTCCTACAGGTTAAGTAGTCCCATTCAGGCCTCAAGAGGGCCTGGATGAAGCAGCAAGGTCTGCATCAGGTAAGTGTGCAGCCAAGCACTTAAACACATATCCTCTTCTATGAGCCTGGCGGTCTGCTATGAGCCTGGCGCCTAAGGCGCCAGGACTGATTCCAAAGGGCCCCGACTTGGGCCCGCTGAGACTTCCCTGGGGAAAATGATGTCTGCCTCTGGGGTTGCTGGGCCCGGCCTGGCTCCTTAGAGGTAGGCATCATGACAATCAGCTGGTGTCATGTGTTATTTTTGCAATATATTTTCTCAAAATGAATCTGGCTATTTATCTCTCTTCCAGTTTTTAATAAGGAATTGGCGCTTGGGCATAGTGCCGATGTGATTTTACTTTTTCAAAGAATCTCTAAAAAGTATATTTAAGCTCTGTAATTCTCTGCAAGTCAATGCACTTCCTGCTAATATTTTAATATTTTAAGGAGTGTCCAATGAATTCCAGTCCAAAAGAAATGTTTTTTTAATCACACATGCTTTATCGACCTTCTTCTTTGTCATCGATTGAGTCGGCACATGCAGCAATTCTTCTTCTTGTCTTGCTTCCCAATCAGCAGAGGGAGGGTCTCGTCTTTGTAGATTTTTACGTCAGTCATATGTAACCACGCTCTTCTTCCAGACACCTTAACTGAGTAGGGGAAACTTCCTTTACTTGATATGGTCCATTAAACCTTGGCTAATGCCGCCTGCATGCAAGGTTTTTGAAAAGCACTTGATCTCCAACATAAAACTTTGGTTGTGGTGATAATTTACTTGGATCAGTTACTGGTCTGTCCTCTTCTGTGTTCCTCAACCCCTCCCTCTGATGCCTAACTTGATCAGAAATGAAAGAAACACTGGTTGTCATACATGTCAAATAATCATGCATCTCGTCACCTGGAGTCTGTGCTACACTCTGGGCATCACTTCTAACATTAGATGGGGGTGTGAGGGACGTATTCATGCAGCACCCTGTTACTAATTCATGGGGCGTAATGTGATGGTCTGGACCTGGCTGATCTCTAAGGGCATACAAGGCTATGGGTAGGCAATATAGCAATCCCCTTTTTAAAGTTAATCTGATCTTTGCCATTCTTTCTTTGAGGAGCCCATTGAGCCTCTCACATATCTTGTTTGCTTGCAGTTGATAAGCAGAAGGAAACGTATGCTTTATGTTCAATAAAAGCCCTGTTTGTTCAAATAGGTAATTGACAAAGTGTGTCCCATTATCAGACCTCAACACTTCACACACACCCCATCTCGGAAATACTTTGCACACTTAGAACTTTGCTGCGCAGGTAGCATCAGGATGTGTACAAGGAGTGGCTTCGATCCATCGAGAAAAGGGACACACCACCACCAATAGATACCTATAGCATTACATGTCTGCAGCATATCTATGTTGCTAATGTGCAAATACTGAAATGGGCCGTTTGGATGGGGTATTACTCCTCTGATTGTTCTTAGGGTATTCCCAGCTATAAACTTCTGACACATAATGCAATTCAAAATGAACTGTGCAACGTGTTCCAATAAATTGGGAACAAACCAGTCCTCTGCAATAGTGGCAGCAAGACTTTCTCGGGTTAAATGCGCAGGGTAATGCAGCTGCTCAAGTGCGACTTTTAGTAATGCTGCTGGCATCACTGGCTTTCCACTGCTTTCCTGTCTCCACAGTGTTTCCGTGGGGGATAAAGAACACCCCCTACATCTCCATAGCTTCTGTTCTTCTTGTGGTGCTCTACCCTGTATCTATATTAGTTGCGTAATTGACAGCATATTAAACCCTTCTCATACTAATATGCTTCTATTTGATACTTCTTTAACATTTTCAGTTTCGAAACTTGAGATTTCTGTTGAATACGCAACCCTTTGGCTTCTAAATCCGCGGGTTTGTTTCTGTGAGAAATAAAATCTGTTTGCTTAGTATGCGGTGCGCATTGTAAGATTGCTCTGGCCACTGGGAGTTGTAGTGCCTTAATGAGTCTGTGCAATAAAGACACTTGTTGCACTGGAGTGCCTTCTGCGTGGAGATAACCCCTCTTTTTCCAACTTGACAGCGCTGCATGTATGGTTGACATCACATAGACGGAGTCACTGTACACCATCACTTCCTGATCTTTGAGTTTCTCAAGCGCAGAAATAAGTGCTACCAATTTTGCTGCCTGTGATAAAAAATGGCATGGTAGTCTTGCACTCAACACTACCTCAAAATCACCATGTAATCTCTATCTTACAACTGCGGATCCTGTATGCCTCTCCCCACTAGTCTGATCGATTTTTGGTGACACATCGATAAAAAGAATCTCCCCTCCCGCTAAAGCATTTTCTTTCACACGCAGTTTATCATCATAAAATTCAACATAGTTAGTGCAATTGTGTACATGATCACCTTCTTCTATAGGTTCAGCTACAAACGTGGCAGGGTTCACTATTTTACATCTCACAATTTCAATTACTGGATTAGAAATTATGACTTCATATGCAGATGCTCTTTGTGTCGTCAATGTACTCAAGACATGCTCCACATATAGTGTCACTGCACAGCCCATGGTAACACTTGTGGACTTCTCAATCGCAAATGCGGCCGCAGCCAAAGATTGTTCGCATGGAAAATGTCCTCTCATAACTGGATCTAAAATCCCACTGCAATACGCCAAAGGTTTATACCCTAGTGTTGTTGTTTGTGTGAGTACTGCTGTCATTACTGATCCATTGGTGTGTGAAAACAAATAAAACTCTTCACTATAATTGGGAATTCCCAAAACTGGAGCTGGACAAATTGGTCTTTTTAATCCTCAAATCAAATCTTTCCTCCATTTCTTCAGTCCATTCTGACTTTTCCATACCAATTTGTGCTTTCGTACATGCTTGCAAAAGTGGTTTTGTGTCTAACACCCAGGCCCTACAATAATTGCATTGGCCCATAAAGTGCTGCATCTGCCTCACTGTATTTGGCTTTGGTGTTTTCATGATAACCTCAGCTCTCTCAGGTGTCACTTTCTTTCCTTTATGTGAAATTAACTTGCCTATGTACAACACCTCTTTCTGGCAATACTGTAATTTCTCCTTATCGACTTTGTATGCCTTGTCTGCCAATACAGTCATTAACCATTAACTGCACAGAGTCCTGCTACATTCATCCGCTGTTTCACTACAGATTAATATATCATCTGTCTACTGAATTACCACACTTTTAAGCTCAATATTACCTAAATCCATCTGTAGGACCCTGTTAACATTGACGGGGACTCACAGTACTGCAATGGGCAATGGGATCGAGAAAAACACATTTTTCAAATCGATCACCATGAAATACTTAGCTTCGACTGGAATGCTGCACAATATTGTTACAGGGTTTGGAACTAATGGAAATTCTGCTTCTACAATCTGATCAATCTGATCAAGAGGGCACAAGTCCTGGATAAATCTCCACAACCCCACTTTTCATTTTACAGTTGCACCACATTATTGACTGAGGAATCTGATGGCATTAGGATTCTCTGTTTCATCAACACAGAGATAGTTTCAAATATGCCTTCATCAGCTTCTCGACACATGGGGTACTGTTTTGCTCGAGGTAAAATTGCTACTGGCTTGAGTTTTATTTTAACCTCCCCTATTCCCCTTCAATAGGCCAACGTCATATGGGCCTGTAGTCCAATGGTCACTTGGCACCTTTTCTACATCTTCCTGAAAGAACGCTGGTCTTTGCTGCATCAGTGCCATTCGCGGTGGGATTTGCCTTTTCTCAATCTTTACCCAATATGTAATGCTTATGGAAAATACTAGCTCATCATCTATACGTTCATCTCTGAACATATCTTCTTCTGTTGTATCAGTCAATCTGTATCCCCCTCAAGAGCTATCACTGTTCTCCATGCTCTGCCTTTGTCATCTACTCCTGAAATCATTGCTATTTCCCCTCGTTCTACAGCTGCTTCCATTCTATGGGAATAATATGCCCTTCTTCCCCATCCATAGGTACTTGTGGTCTAAATAAAAAATCATCAGGTATCCTCAACATTTTCCCTGCTAATCCAGGTAGCCATGTTCATAAAATGCTCACCCCCATACATGAAGACTTCCGGATCTACCGGAACCCCTCGTTGAGCCACCTGTCTTGTATATGCCAGTATATACTCTCCTACATTTAAATAGTGTATTCCTGGAGTGGAGCACACTATTCCTTGATCAGTGAGTGAAAAGGTCATGTTAGGTTTCATCATCAAATCTCTACCCAGAATGTTAACTGGAGTTTGTCACAAAAATAACAAGGGGACAGACATCTCACATTACTCTATAGAAACAGGTGATTTATCAGTAAAATAAACTAACTTCATAGCTGCAGAGAACCCTTGAGCATTCATGGCAATACCTGGCATTGGGTATTTTTCCTCCCTTATACAAGAGTGTGTTGCCTCAGTGTCTACAAGAAAAGAAAAAGATTTGCCTCCTATCGTCACATCAACACTTGGTTCCTCTTAGGGTCTGGTGTTACTGATAGTACTGAACACATCAAGTCACCCTGTGAGCTATCCTATTGAGGGCACACATTCATCCCTGTCCCTTAATCCTTAAAAGTCATCTGATACCTGGGGTGGACCCTACTTAATACTCTTTGGGGTCCCCCACTTCTTCCGCTTTATGGGCAGAGGACGTGTCTTTTTATTGTTGCCTGTTTCTTCATTGTCTCTGTCTTTGTCTGTGCCTTTATGCCTGAGGGCCAATAGTGTGCATTACAAATGTAATGTAATGTAATGTAAAAAGATTCCCTCCTACCACAGTGATACCCCCTATCGTGGGTGCTTGTGTTTGCCCTGTGTTCACATTCTGCTGAGTCTGCATAGGTGCTAATTGCGACTGCCCTTGTGGTGGGTACATTTGCTCTGGCCCCTGCTGTTGTGCCTGCTGTGCTTGTGATGCCTGTCTTTGTTCGGATGTGTGATCCTGGGCACAGCCCTCTTGTGTTTGTGTGCTATATGGCAGTGGATGACCGCTCCCCCCTCTTGAATTTTGTCAATTTTGTCCATTTTGTTGTATGTTTTCTCGGTCTTTACATACACATGCAATATGCCCTACTATCTGAACTCATGGTGGCAACAGTAAAGACAGACACAAGTGATCACAGTTCAAGGGTATTTATTAAACTGTATATGCGGGTTGGAAAACTGCCTAATCTAAACCTAAATCTAAGATGGGATCAAGCTACAACCATCAAATAATAATAAGGCAGTCCTAGTGGCATCTAGTCAAAATAAAAAGGCCTATACTAAGGAAAACCAATTTACAATCCTTATGCTACATACAAAGAACGTGGGATGATGTTCATAAGAAAGAAGTGTTCACAAAGAATAATTCAGGATGCGGTAGGCAGGGTCTCCCTCCCCCACATTTTGAGCATGGGACAAGGCGGGACTCCAGAACACAGCACACGCTCAAGCTTTCCCAGCACAAGCAAACAGTTCTGCTCTCAGCTATCAGGGCCTTCGGTGGTTAAGTCTCTTTTCTACAAAAAGTCTCTTGCCTCTGAGGACCTGATGTCTTCCAAAAATAATAAACAAAAGTTCCTTTCTGCTTGCACGTTGGGTGAGCCTTTTCACCCTTGGATCCCCCTCTTCCGGGCTCAGACCCTTCTTGAATCTTAATGTCTTTTTAAACAGTTCACTGTCGACATCCCTCAGCCAGTTTCACTCTTGTCAACACACTATTCATTGGGACTTTTGGCTTCACCCCTTCTTTATCGGCATCCCTCCATCGGGTTCACTCTTGCCAACTTTGTCAATCACACATTTCTTGAACAGTTCTTAGAATGTGGGATTCACTTCCCTTAGCTTCACAGTTGGTCAAAGACTTTAAGAGGATTTTACTAGATACCTGCATGACCACTTTGAAGGTGTCTCACTCGCTAGCCCCTGGGAATCTGTCATCCAGGTGGCCAGGACAGGGCCAACGCTATTGCATCCAGTTTCGAGGGGGTGGACCAGTACGGCAGAATCACCTGGATGAGTCTTCGGGGAGTGGAAGTGAGACGCAGTATCCCCTTCCTTATGACACCTTTTCCCCTTCCTACCAGGTAGTATATTTAGAAACTCAAGGCCCTCCCACCTTCTTTCCCAACACAAACACTTTCTCATGGACAGTCCATCGTGAGTGACAATGGACTAACACCAGAGCTGTATACCTGACATGTCCCAACACAAGGGTCAGACAGAGTCAGGCAATCACTGATAATTACACACACCTGACTTCCATCACACTTCCCCACACAGATAAAAGGTGGAGCATGAAAGCACACACTGAGCAAGGCAAAACACACAAGGAGGCAGCAATTAAAAACTGCCCATTTAAACCGAGGAGAAAGGCAGCGAGATCGGGGAGGACGACAAGGAGGGAAATGCCCTTGCCCTTTCCCACGCAGAACCGCGACTTTCAAGAAGCATCAAGGAAAAGAAACTTAAGACAAGGGATTGCAGCTGATGAATGGTGTAACGGGTGTGAAAGCTACACAGAGCCTTCCCGCATTGATAGCCAAGGTGAGGCAAAGCAATTGCCACCATGGTACTATGCTTGACTCTGACAGTAAAGCAATGCCAATGAGTTGGGCACAGTCAGTGAGTCTGGAGAAACTGATAGCAGGCCTCCTGTGTTTAATGCTCAAGGTTTATTTATTTATTTAGTCTACCACACCATAGTCGCAGGCATCAGGGCGCAAAACATACAACATAAATTGTTTACAGGCTGAGTAGCTAGTTTATTCAAACAGACAAGTTTTCAGATTTTTTCAGAATGGAGCGTAATTTGCCTATAGATACCGGAGGTTTATTCCAGTTACTTGCAGCATTACAGGGGAAAGATCTTCCTGGTCATCTGGCTCTTTTGACATAAGGTGAGGTCAAAAGATGTGTGGCACTTGAACGCAGAGTCCTGCTTGGAGAGTATTTCCTTAATGTTTGCTTCAGATATTGTGTAGCCTCTCCATACAGACATTTATGAATAAGAGCCAACGTCCTCAATAGGATTCTTTTTTCTACGGGTAGCAATGAAGCTCCCTACGGTGGTGTGAAATGTGTTCCCTCCTAGTTGTGTTGTAAATCATTCTAACAGTGTTGTTCTTAATTGTCTGCAACTTTTGGATGTTCCCTTTATTTGCAGGGGCCATTTGGGCACTGCAATAGTCCAGCCGGGGCATGATTATGGCTCAAACTAAAGTTTTGCAATTTTTGCTTGATACCAGAGGATTAATCTATCTTAGAATTCTAAAATGGTATAGTGCATTTTTGTCACATAATTGACATGTGCGTCCACATTAAGGGAGTCCTCAAATATTGTGCGTAAGGGTTTTACGCTTTCAACCACCTTAATGGTACATATGTCAATCGTAACGCTTGTATAGTACTGATCTAGTGTTTTTCTAGCCTGGTTAGATCCTAAAACCATGAACTCTTTCTTAGATCTGTTTAGGCACACCCAGTTTTCAATCATCCACTCCTGGAGGGCCGAGTAGATGTGGTTGAGGGTTAATGTGTCTTTTGTATGGTCACCACTAGGGTCCATGACAAGTTGGAAGTCATCGGCGTAATTAGTGAAATGGAAACCCATCCTTTCCAATTTATCACATAGGAGTCTTATATAGATATTAAACAAGATGAAGGAGATACAGGCCCCCTGTGGTACACCATATTTGATACAATAGGGTATGAACACACAGTACCCCAACATATCTTGGATGTTCTCTCACATAGGAAGGAGCTAATCCATTCCACGGCTTGGTTTGAGCATTTTCCAGTATTTCCTAATGATTTCAATAGTCTGGCGTGATCAAGGATATCGAACGCTGCTGAAAGATCCAATAAAATAAGGCCTGTTTTACCCTCATCCATGCATCTTAACATTTGCGTCTGCAGATCTAGTAGCGCACTTTCGGCTCTGTGATTTTAACGGAAACCACATTATTTGTGGTGAAACACGGAGGCAGATTCAAAATGAGTCTGTAGTTGGATGGTAGCTGCCTTATCCAATATTTTTAATAGGAAAGGGGTGTTTGTTATTGGACGTAGGTTGGAGTGGTCCTTTGAAGTGTGCCCTGGTTTTTTAACAATAGGAGTAACAGCCACTTCCTTTCTAGAGGTAGGTACACTTTTATGAGAAAAGGAGGTATTTATGAAACATGTAAACAAATGGTGCAAAGATGTTGGTTTGCTTGTGTGTAATCTTAGATAGAAGGGGGCCCCCAATACAAGTGCTGGGTCTACTGTTTGTAAGCATAAGCAAGGTATCTGCCATAGTTATCGCTCAAAAGCTAAACATCGGTGTGGCATTAGATTTCTGTATGTTGATTTCCTTCTCTTGTTTTAAAGATGTCTTTATGGCCTTTTGTGAGTTTTGAATTTTTTCTTGGGCTAATAGGACTTTATTTTGGAAAGCCTCTTGTACATTTTCGCAGTCCTCCTTTTCAGGGTTGATGCATTGAGTAAAGGCGCTAGGTTTTTCCAAAGATCTATATAGTTCAAAGAGCTTTTTCGTGTTCTGTTGTGTCCTGCCTGTTCAATTTGAGCATCACTGTATGTTTTTTAGCCTCAAAGATCCTTTTCTTGTAATTCTTTTCTATGATTTTCCATTTATTTCTATTATCAATAGTAGGGTCTTTTGCCCATGAACGCTCTGCTTGTCTTTTTCTTGGTTTTATGATTTTTAATTCATTCGTAAACCAATTTTGCTCGTTAGGGCGATCCCTGATAGTTTTTGTCTTTAATGGCCTCATTACAAAACAGTGTCTTCCAACAGTTGGGATATTCGAATTTTGTACCTTTCTGCTAGTCTATCCAAGGTTTCATTCATGATTGCTTGCATACAAACTTCTAAATCTCCTGCTTTGATTTTATTATCTTTTCGGTTAGAAATTTTCTTAGGTGTTCACATAGCAGTTTTTTTGGATTTTGGCAGTAGGATAGTACATTCAATTTGTCAATGATCGGACCAGATACATGGATTGATGTTAAAATTGCATCTATCAATATTTCAGGTTGTCACCCAATCTAAGATGTGGCCTCAAGTATGGGTTTGTTTATCATTGTGAATAGTTAGTCCTGCATTAGTGAGATGTTGTTCTAGCTCAACTGCTTCTTTGTCCTTAATGTCCCCTTTCCAGCGGTTTAAGTCTCCTAAGAGTATAGTCGAGAAGTTTGGGCGATTTGATGCATTAAGTATACCTACGAGGTCTCTATTAAATGAGGGCATATCAGTAGGTGGCCTATACATTAAGTGTATATTAATGCAGGTATTGGCCGTTGGGGATATTTTAGCATAAAGGCATAAACGTTGTAAGCGGCAACCTAGTATGAACAAAGAACTTGTGTGCAACTGAACTTTAAGAAAATCCAGTTAAGTACCAGATACAGAGGGGTCCGGCACCATGTGGGTGCTCACTCAAAGGTCTCTGTCTGGTGCCCTCCGCCCCCGAACGGGGAAGAATTATTGAATTGTGAAATAGAAGTGGTCCTTCAGCAGGTTACGTTAAATCCTGTGCACATTCAAAAGACTTTGGTTGGCTAAGAATTGAAATTGGTCTGAGCCTGGAAGAGGGGAACTAATTGGTTAAAGAGGGGATCTGAGCCCAAAAGAGGGGAGTCTGGGGTGAAGAGCAAAACTCACCCAAGAAGATTGTTGTGGCAAATGTGAACCCAAAGGAGGGATGCTTAAAAATTGGAGTTGGTCTGAGTGCGTCTGAGGGAGGCTAAAGGTGGAAGAAGGATCGTTGGCCGGCTGAGCGGGATCCGAGGTGAAGAGTAAATCGCCCGCTGTGAATATTGAGAAAGGAACATTATTTGCTGTATTGAAGTTGGTCTGAGCCGGACTCAGCGAGGCTAACAGTGAAAGAATGATCAGAGCCCGGCTGAGGGGGATCCGGGGTGAAGAGTAAATCACCCACTGCGAATAAGGAGAAAGAAACATTATTTGTTGTTTATGGTACATCAGGTCCTCTGAGGTAAGAGACTTTGCATAAAAGAGACTTGTACACAGAAGGCCCTGATATTGGTGAAAAGAACTGTAAGCTTGTGCCAGAGAAGCCCAGGAGTGTGCTGTGCTGGAGTGAAACGCCTTTTCCCGTGCTAAAAACATGGGGAAGGGAGGCCCATGGCCTAACATCCTCACTTATCATTTTGTGAACACTTCTTCCTTTTTTTGTGAACATTATCCCACACTATTTTGTAGCATAGCGGTAAGGATTGGTAATAGTTTTTTTTTTGTATAGGTCCTTTTTTATTTTGACTAGACTCTACTAGGACTGCATTATTATTATTTGATGGCCGTAGTTTGCTCCCATCTTAGACTTAGGTTTAGATTAGGCATTTATCTCCCCCATTTTTCAGTTGAATAAACACCCTTGAACTGTGATCACTTTGTGACTGTCTTACTTTGATACCATGCCTTCCTTACACTGCCCATTTTCAAATCCACCTTGGTTGCTCTGAAGTCCACCTTAGGTGTTCTGAAATCCACCTCCTCTTCCTCTGAATCCTCCACCTCTACCTCATGGCCAAAACCTATAGCTACTTTGATCCACTGGGTGTAGATTATTCACTGGTGATGCACACATTGTTTCTTGCATTCCTCCTCCTTCTCCACTTGTCAATACTGCCCCTTCTATAGCACATTTTTACAATATCCTCAGAACTAACTTGGCTTCCTCAACCTTCCTGTTCTCATCTTTCCCTCTATTCTTCTCTTGCAACAATCGGCAATGATACACAGTAGCCAACTGTATCTCAGCCCACACTTCGCTTCCATTCCTACTTGTTTTTTCATTTGCCTCTGTACTTTATCTGGCAATCCCTGGTACAAAAACGATAGAATAATGCCACTGTTTTTTCCCAAGGCACACGTGCCTCAAGCTGCCATCTCTCATGAATATCCTGGATATAAGCAATATGGTCTTCATCTTCTTTCATTTTACGTGGCATAATTGCACCCATATCTGATGTATCAGGATGCTGTACACTGAGAGCCCTCCAACCTTCTGCCCTACAATTATTAAATTGTGCTCCATCACGTGCCATGCTTTGTGCTGTCACACTTGCATATCCTGCTTGTTTCCAAATGTTGTCAGCTCTCTCTCTAAGAATAGCTGCCAGTAGAACTTTTATGTTCCCTATAGCCAGCCTATGTACCTCTGTCATTTTCTCTAATTCATATATCCATTTTACAGCCCCTGAAGTAAAACTAGGTAACTTGCATTTTAAGTTATCCTTATCCATCTGAGGCCATGGAATATATTGTGGTCTTGCCCCTCCCTGCTCTAACAATGGGAATATTGTGAACCCCATCCCAAAACTGGACCCCATTATTTGGTTATTAAATGCAGGGGTAATCGCCTCTCTTTGTCTTTGTGCTGGTAATGACCTTAAGCTACTCACAAAGGGCGGGGATTCTTCTCTCACACTACACAATCGTATTTGGGAAAGTTTGGGATATTTTATAGGATCTGGTGTTCTTTCCTTAGGGTGTTCCAGATCTGACCATTTTAGCTCTTTGTCCAGACTTTGACTTCCCAAGGGGGTGCATGCACCCTCCCCTTCTATCTTATGACCTGGCTCCCTTTCTTCGTCTGACATTGTTACACCCCAAATGGTGTGACTATCATCCTTCTCTTCCCTATCTAAATCGAATATACTCAAGGACAATACTCTGTGTTCATCAATGAACATGTTTTCCTCCTTATCTCTTGTTTTTGGTATCAGGGATCGTCTGCCGCTTCGTTGAATCCCATTTTAGGATACCCAGGACCTGCTATAGGAATCAGTGGATTCCTGATAGAATGCAAGATGGCCCCTGTGGCCTCTTGGTTTCGATTGCCTGTTACCTTGTTTTCCCAAAGTCCTCGGGAGCCCTGGCTCGGTCCCTTCCCCTGACTGGCTGTTGGGTGGAAGAACCATATATGGTATTGTGAGGAAGTCAAGGCTAGACTGGCTGGAGCCTTCCCCGTGACTGTATGTTGTGGGTACAACCATGGGGTGGGATCTGTGTGAACAGAGTGTGTGAACAATATGCATTCTATGTTATGGGCTTCTGTGTGTGTGTGACACAATGAATGAGACAGCCCTGCCTGAAACTGACATGAATGCAGTGTGGTGTGCTGAAAGGCTGGTGCTTGCCCCAATCCACATTCCTTGTTATGGTTGTCTGGGTGGAAGTGAATAGCCTGAATGCCTGTGAGCCTGAATGGATGCCTGCCTTCATGAGTGCTCTTTTGTGTGATTGGCTGACTGAGCCCGGCAGAGTGAATGAGGTACAGATATGTGTATCGGGGACCTCTCACTTCCCAATTTGTTCAGAAGCTGAAGTTGAAACTTGAAGCTGCTTATCCTTGAAGCCCAGCTGGAAGAAGAAGAATTTCTGCTGCTTTCAATTGGCAAACCCTAAAAGCTGTTGTGTCTGCCGAGGACTGAACCGAGGGAGACCCTGGCTGGGAGAGCTCTCACCGAACTACGAGGGAGCATCGTGCAAAATCTGATCTTCATCAAGGTACCCTGTAAGCCAGTCCCGAAAGGCTGTCGACCAGAGATGGGGACCACCGAGAAGCTTGAAGTGAAGCACCAGGAAATCAAGGCCATCGAAGTCCATTGCCGTCGACAGGGGTTCGCAGGATTTCCGTAACCACTGGAAGCCAGTCGAGTCATGTTGCCCAGAAGTGGGGACAGCTTGACGCTGTGCTGCTCGATGACCGGAGCCACAATGCTCCACCCTGCCTAATAACATTGAATGAAGGACTCCCTTGCCATCACCGTCGACCGCATTGTCCCGCCAGAGAAAGTTGAGGTCGTCGGCTACTGAGGAAAGTCCATCGGTGGGTATCCCGCCACCAGAAGCCGACAAAGACATCCCGCGGACACTGCCAAAGTGAAGATCCGAAGTCCAGCCGATGGTCTAGTCCTGATCGCAGAAGAAATCCGGAGGTATGTGCTGTGGCTGCATCATCGACAGGCCAGAAGACCGCCGAAGCATCTCCCAATACCCGATGCTGGACCTACATCCATCACAAGTCTTCTTTGCGGCACCAAACTCTTTGCATCGAAGTGGACCACATGCAAGTGTTCATCTTTCTTCCATGAATATTGACGCTGTGTGGCTCCTGCTTTAAAGGGAGTCCACTCTTGGAGGATCCGTCGACGAATCATTGAAGAAACTCCTCTATTTCAGGTACGTTGGGGTGGTTGAACATTCTAACCAGGAAACAAGACTATTTAAACATTAATGGACTAGGCTTGTTGATACTCTTTATTAAAGGTTGCCCAGGTGGGGGGGTCCTCACTCAGAATTGTCTCTTAGTAGCTAAAGAAAGCATTATGCCATTGTTTAAACTAACTTGCCTTCCTTCCCATCATCTATGCTCTTACACATTGCTGCAAGATTTGAATTCCATTATAACTGCCAGCAGTTGATGCATTTTAAAGGAATCAGTAGCTAAGTGTGGTACCACATAGACATTGTATACATTTGCCATATTTGAATTGCCAGAGTACAACGTGTGTTATTAATTGATGTAAATATTTTGAACCTTGATTTTATATAAAGAACTGTGTTAGCACACACAGTGTGTGGACATTCTTTTGTTGGGGCTTTGGGACTACACTGCACTTAAGAACCTGTCCACACCACCTCCTGAGAGGTTAAGCCTTGGTTTCTCGTCCATTCTACCATATAGAGAATCTTGGCTGGGGTGCTCTGTGCTTCTACTCTGCCATATAGAGGACACAAGTACAGATACCCCTCCAGTCTTAACAGCCCGATCGTCCGAAATTCTGAAGTCAAACTAGTTTAGATCGTAACCATCCGCACCGCTACCACATGAGTTTATGGCCCTTGGAAACGTGCATCTGTTACTGGATGGGATTACATCAGAATAATTCTTCGTCCAAATAACCAGACAAACTCAAAAAAGATGTCAAGTTGCTGTTTTATTAGCAATTGTCTAAAACAGGGAGTTTACAATGAACATCAACGGACGTACTCTAATTTCTCAACGATTTCCACATGAAATACAATTATATACTTTCTGCATCAGAAAGATGTTATGTTATGTGGCAATGGTGTGAAATACCTATCAGGGATAGGGATTGGTTAATGGACACATCTAGATATACAATCATATAGGAGCTAGGTTTGCTTTTGGCTGTCAGATATCAGGTGGACAACTTATGACTACCTCTTCATGCGTGATATTAGCAGCACATAAGCCAAAGACCCAGGTCCAAGTAGATCGGCCAGAGAGCTGCCCTACCACCCAATTAGCCCAAAATCTCTCATCACCCATGCCTACTGCCATGAAATTCTCTTTGTACTTGGCCTTGCAGAGTATTCTTGTCGCAGGAATTCAACAGGAGTGAGGGCACTTGCTATTGTGTCTGGATCTCCAAGTTCAAGCCCTATTTTCAGCCTCGACTCACGTATCAAGAGGCCGCGATTCTGTTCATTTTGCAAGCTTTTAAATGTTTGAATGATTTAAGACTTGGCATCTTCTGTGTTCTTTCTTGCACCTTAACGTGAGAGGAGTCATCCTCCACACACATGTTCTCTTCATCTTGGATAGGTGACCTCGACTTCCAAGTCTTGACTTCAGGCCAGACAGTCTCCCAACGCAGCTCCAACAACCTGCTATTCTACTGCGACACAACCTTTTGTTTTCTCTTCATGGTTCTTTGACTTGCTTATTTAATGATATAAATGTCCAGTTTGCTGTACAATGGCGGCTCTGCCTGCATTCTATTTACTACTTAGTTAGCCTATACAATGACTTGATCTATCTTCCGTTTCAGCGTATGTACATTGATTATACTTCTGATTTCTGCATTACTTTCTAATATGTAATCTTCTTTTACACTTTTAAGGTTCACTTGATTCTTTACTTAGTCGTTTCTCCTCTAGGATTCATACATTTTCTTCATTCAGAATTTCAGGACTTTGTGCACACTTTCTTCTGATATCATCAGTCCATTTTCTTAGCTCTTTCTCATATTCCTTCAGCGATCTCCTCATGCAGGCTGTCATCAACTGGAGGGTGCATTCGAAATACTCGCTGTAGTATTGGTACAGTAGCTGGTGTTAGACACGGCACAGTCTCATGTCTCCAATACAGGGGAAGTGGGGAGGTAGGATCTCCTGCGGATGTGTATGTCTGTTCCTCTACAGCAGTGTTCATTGTGAAAGGGGGAAACAGCTTGCACCACTCAGAAAAATGAAGATTAAAGGTTTAGCAAGTTATGCAAGGCATGAGATACAACTGGGAGGCTTTGTGAGTGGCAGCAATAGGGCAGGAGAAAGGAACATGTCACCAGTATATGAAGAGTACTTTATGCAGTGGAGAGGTTTGAAAGTTCAACAAAACATAGGCAGTGGTTCGAAATAGTAATGGCAAAAGGTGAGGGGTGAGTAGGATGAGAGGTGCTTAGGGGATACATGACCATAAACATAGGTCAGCAAGGGGGCACGGCAGAGGATAAAAAAGCAAAGAATGGTATTCCAAAAGAGGCAGAGGCCAGTGAGCACCCGAAGGAGATTGCTGCAGTCCCAAATTCTGAGAGAAGCATCAAAGGAAACAAGAACAGTGCAGCGGGTGAGCGAGGGAGGCCAGGAAGGAAGATGTGAGTGTCAGGAATCAGAGCAGTGAAATATGTCTCTGAGGGTGACAGAGAGGCTCCGGTTAGAACACGGAAGGGCCGGGAGGTAACACAGAAGATGCATTGAGATCACAACCATCAAAATGGTGGGTGATGCGCTCAGAATCACCACTGGGGACTCGTGTCTCCAAGTATACTTAGACCTCTCAGGTGCCTTTGACAAAGTTGGCAAAGTTGATCACCAAATACTCCTCTCCCTCTCACCACCAGGATGGTCTTCTCTGGAACCGTTCTACAATGGTTTGTATCTTACATATCCAATCATCACTTGGGCATACAGATGGGCTCATTCAGATCCAACCAATTCCCAATCATGTGTGGGATCCCCCAAAGGTTTCATTATCTCCCCAATCATCTCACTACACATAGGACCATTGGGAACTCTCCTAAATGATCCAAATATAGCCACTGATCAGTACACTGAGGACATTCAGGTGTACCTTAGCATCAGTGGCTACCAGGATATTGCTCACCACCACCAATGGCTGGTTACTATCCAAACATGGTGATCCAAAGGTTACCTCAAACTGAACCCGATCAAGGCTAAATTTCTAATCATCGGTTCCCCCACCAAAGAACAACCCATGCAACAATGGCTGGATGACATGTGCCTGAAAGAATTTACCTCTCAGCTGTCAAACTCAGCCAAATCCCTGGGCTTCATTGTTGACAGTAACCTTTCCTTCCAAAAGCACATAGCCAAAAAGGAACAGTCTGCATGGCTACAGATCTACACACTCCACAAATTCAAACCCTTCATTCCTCCAAAATGAATTCGGTAGAATGGTCCAAGCTCTCAGTACCCCACACACCTGGTCTAGCCACAAACCTGATCCCCTTGAAGCAGCACACCACACTGCAGCCCACTTCATTACAGGTGCCTGCAAATTTGACATTATCTCTACAATACTCTGCACACTTCACTGGTTCCCTCTCCCTGACAGTATTGTATTCAAAACTGCATGTATCACCTAGAAAGCAGTCTCAAACGGAACACCAAAATACATGGAGGCTAAACGGCACACCTCTGGAGGCACTCGCACCTCACGTAGCAAAACTATCAAAAGGAGAAGACTTGCAAGCAGTCCTTTTCCTACCATGTTTCGCCCTTCTGAAACTCAATCCCGGTAAAGGCTCTAAATGCCCCCAGAATCCTCCAGTTCCACAAAACACTAAAAATGTGTCTCTTCCAACAATACCTGGCGGACAAAGAAAAATCCCTCTCTCCCTCCACCAACAGTACTGCGCTACTGTATAAAATGCCAAGCCCAATTCTGGCACCCTCCTGTTGTAAAGAGTGCCATTGCTCTTGAGCTAGGTTTGACCTATAAGCAATAAAGTAAAGCATACAGGTATACAAGCAGCAGTCAGGCATGGTCTAAAGGAAGGCCAAGACAGAGGCACAAAAAAAGATTGTAGAGGCAACAGAGGCAGAAAAAGAAGAGGACACAGTGAAGAGCACGGGAGAAAGGCATAGTCAGAACGCAGAACAAAGAATGCCATGTGGGTAAAAATGGTAGAAGCACACCTTGAAGAGGGCTAAGGACAGGGCAGTTCGGATGGCCAACAAGAATCAAGGGTGTTATAGGAAGGAGTATGATAGCATAGGGTGGCAAGGTGGTATAGAGGTAATCAGGAAGAGGCTAGGATCACCACAAGTGTGAGGGCAGTAGATGGGAGAGACTCAGAGGTTCAAAACAGAGGGGTAGCGTAAGGGGTAGTGTAGGGCAAGAAGGGGCTTCTTGAGACAATGGAATGAGATAGAGGAAACAGAAGGTTAGTACTTACGAACAGCAGGTGCTAATGTTGCTATGCTGCCATCTTGGAATTGGAGGAGCGCATCCTGATCTGCAGAGAGGTAAAGAGGATTTTCCATTAGCTAAACTCCCTTTGCAAAGCCTCCTTGGTGCATCTGTTGCCCCCCCCTGTTGAAAAAAACATGAGCATTCAGTGATCACAATAAGATACGATCTGTAGTGCTGTACCAATCCAATGGTATTACCCAAATTGATCTTTTACAATGGACCTTTTGGCCTAATTATAATGGTCCTAATTGACCTTCTGCACCATTGACCTTTATAGTATTTTAGTTATTGTATATATGTATTGGGTTGGTTTTGGATTATAAACAATATAAGGGGATTGGGTGGGGGGCTGCAGGGTTTTTGGATCTGGTGGTGGGTTGCGGGGGGTTCCTCCTGCATATATGTCCCAATTGACCTTCTATATTAGGTCAATTCTCCAGAGGTCAATTCTCCCGAGGTCAATTGTGAAAAGGTCAATTAGTATACAACCAATCCAAAAGAATACTGCAGATGTAACAGGGAGGCCCAACCAGCGAGCCACCATGATCGAAGTGCGGCTTGAAATGGACCTCTGGAATAGGGGCACAGCGGGGAGGGCAGACAGCAGGGGGGAGCTTTTCAATGACATAGGTCAGTGGTGGGCCAAGGCCAGAGGTGTAATCAGGCAAAGGTTGCTGCTCAAGATCAAGATAGGTGCACCCACATCAGCCTATATGCAAGTTTGAAAACAAGGCTGGAGCCTGGCAACCGGGTTTGGCCATGTGATAACACTGAGGCCCAGTCCACAGAACCATGACAAGCAGAGAGATGACTACAGATGTTATTTGGAGGGTTCATATACCGGGTCATGATGGGAGGGCTACCTGCAATAGACCTCTTTATTGGGGGCACCATGAGAAGCCCACGCGCCAGGAAAGCAGTCCTTTATCAACAGGGGAAGGTGGAGTTCCCAGGCTGGACTGCTATTCAGGCAAAGTTTGCTGGTGAAGGAGAGCAAAGGCCCCCACAAAGACTATGAAGCAAATTCAGAACAAAGGCTGCAGGTGAGAGCCCAAGCTAATCACATGATAATAATGAGGCCTAATCTGCAGTGCCATGCTAATCTAACGGACCACGGCAGATGTAATGTGGAGGGTCCATCTATTGTGCTGCCACAATGTAAGGGTAACCTATAATGGACCTCTGGCAGAGCAATGAGGCCAAGCAGCAATGGGGAAGATCTTCAGTGATACAGGCCGGTCGGGATGGTAATCAGGCAAAGATTGGTGGTCGGGAACCAAACCGAACCAGATGTTCAATTTCCTCAACTATTTTGGAGCTTTTTACCTGGTGTACATTCCTAGTTCTACAAAACAAGCTTATGGCTGTGTCACTTGATAACTAACTATAGAGGGCATCACAAAATAGAGTACTGATGAGGTAAAAAATGGTCTTAAGTTAAGTCTATATTTTTATGGTTCCCTAGTGTGATGAGGAATTTGCCCTTAAAGTTGCTGGGCACGTGATTGGAATCCAAGTGAAAAGTAAGCTCTGTAAATGTTTTCTTAGTGTATACATTAGCTGATTAACTACCATAGCCATTGATTAACACATCTGAACTATAGGTTTACAAATTAAATTTTTGAGTTGCTCCATGGAACTAAAAACCTCTTCCCATGCCGGATGGTATAAAGAGACATATTCTTCAAGGAAGATCATGGTTTACCCTTCAGGGAAGGGGTTTTCTTCTGATACAGTCTCCCATTAATGAACAGAGTTTCTTAGAGACTTTACCCCTTCACCTGGGAGTGTATTTTGATACAGAGTCTTCCACAGTAAGGGGCAAGACAAGGGAACATTTATTTGGATAGGGTCTCCCCCTTCAAGAGAGAGAGCATATTCTAAGACAGAGCCCCCACTCCATTCAATAGAGACAGCTTATTCTGATGCAGAGTCTTTCACTACAAGTAATGCAGGTTATTCTGACACTACAATTAAGGAGTGAGTTTTTCCTGATAGTCTCCTCCTTCAAGGGGAAGGGTTTGATCTTCCTGGGAGACAGTTTATTCTGATGCAGAGTGTCCCCCATTAAGGGTGTGGCAGGTTATTGAGGATACATAGTAGCCCTGTTCACAGGAAAGGTGTTATTCTGATACCGTGCATAGCCCCACCTTCAAAGGGAAAGAAAATTCTGGTACAGAGCCATTCCCACTAATGGGGAGAGTTTCTTCTGATATAGAACCTCCTCCCCCTATATTATAACTGTTCCTGATATTAAACCTCCCCTTTTAATGGGAAGAGTCTCCCCTTTCAAGGAAGGATGCTTATTTTGTAGCAGTGCCTCCCCCATTCTTCTTTATTTTGATAGAATGTAGCCCTTTCAATGGGAATGTGTTATGCTCATGCAGAGTGCTCCTCTTTAAAGGAGAGACATTTTTCTGGTACTGTCTCATTTGAAAAGGGGGTGTTAATTCTGACACAGAGTTTTCCCATTCAATTGGTGGTTTTAGTCTGCTATTGATTCTCTGCCTCCAAGTAGGAGAATGCATTGTGTTACAGAGCCTTCCCTTACAAGTGGGAGACGCTAGGTAAAAAATGTCATTCCACAGTAAGAAATGGCTAGACTGACTACACCAGAATGCCCATCTAGCCTAGACTGTGGGGGCAGTCTAACCATTTCTTACTGTGGCATGACAATGTGTTCAGGGCATGTATAATAAAGCAAGCATGATATGTGTTATTACATGGCTTGACTGGAAATTTGGCCAACCCAGTCTAGCCATTTCTTGCTGTGTCATAGCATTTTGTAAAGAGCATCTATGGTAATGCACGCATTTGTTATTAGGTGGCTAGAATCGGATTTTGGTGCAGCCAGTCTAGCCATTTCTTACTGTGGCATGACATTTTTCCCTTGGCATCTATGATAAAGCAAGCATGATATGTGTTATAACGTGGCTATACTGGGATTTTGGTGCAGCCAGTATACCTATTTCTTACTGTGGCATGACATTTTTTGCTGGGCATCTATGACAAAGCAAGCATGATAAGTATTATAACAAGGCTAGACTGACATTTTGGTGCAGCCATTCTCGCTATAATATTTTACTCTGGCATGGTATTTTTTACTGGGCAACTATGATAAAGCAGACATGAAAATTGTTATTATATCCCTAGATTGGCCTGCATTGGTGCAGCCAGTTTGAACATGTTTTCTTATTGTGACATGGCGTTTCTAAGCCAACAGGAGTGTGTGTCACGCACCATACCCCACGGCGCTTATGGTATGCTTGGTGACTCACCGGCCATTGAAATGTTCCACCACGCTGCCGTTCTTCTGGGAGCGCAGGTCTAATCTTTCTGTCCCTTTGTTTACTTCCCCTTTATAGCTCCGCCTCTCTTTCTCTGCGTTACGTTGCAACCCCTTTTGCGTGCACTCCGCTTCTGTGCTTAGACGCGGTTTCTTCCTTGCTCGCTAGCTGCATTTTCTCTCTCTCTCCTCCCTCTGTCGTTTCTCCCTATTATTCTCTCTTTTCCCTCAGTTATCCTGCTTTTCTTCCTTTCTGCTGGTACGAAACTCTTTTCCGTACCGGTTCCGATTTATTCCACCTTACTTAGGCCGGGCCCGTTCCGGTCTTTTTCTATCTTCCCAAAAACGCACCTTCCTTCCAGAATATTTCCTCTAGACCAGCATACTGTTTGGTGCGTCCGTTTGCTTTTGTTTCCTGCTTTCTAACCGGCGTTCATTATACTTCGTCTTTCTTTTCTGTCTATTCCTTTCGGGGAACACTCTACTTTTCTTTCTTTCCGCTTTTATAATATCCCTTCCTTGTACTCTTCATTTCCTGGTCCATTGGATTTTGGGGAGCTCAATTCAGATCGAAGACTTCTGATTACAGTTTTCTGCCATCTAACTGCCAATTCTATGAGAGGCTTTTTCCGCATTCTGCTTTTTCCTCTCTTGGGCCATCCCGGAAGGAGGTGCTTTGCTCGCCTTCACCAGAAAGGCTGCAGAGTGGCTTCTTCTCGAGGGAGACCTTATCTCTACGAAAAGAAGCACAAGGATCGAAAGAGGAAGGGTAAAAGAACAGAGACTTCATTTAAGGATACAGGTGAGGAGGAGGGAGACATTTCTCTGAGTGACTACCCTGAACCCATTACTGCCGATAGTATTCCTGACAGTTTGCAACGCCAACAAGTAAAAACCAACATGGCCACAGCTGAGCAATTACAAGAAGTAGTTAATGCTGTACAAGGACTGGCCCAGGAGGTACAGGACTTAATGACTGAGAACGCCACTCTATCCGGCAGATGGTGGCAAACAGGGACCAGCCACGCAGTGAGCTCCCACCCATGGTGGTGATCTCAGGCAAATATGATGGATCACATCGTATATTCAAAGAGTTCATGGAAGCTTGTATCATTCACTTTACCTTTAGCCCACAAGCATATGCTTCTGATCAGGCCCGTATTGGCTTCCTGGTCTCGAATCTAACAGGAAATGCTCTTGCATGGGCTACACCTTTGGTAACTAGTGCTAGTCTACTGCTTCAGGATTCCAGTGCCTTTACAGCCCAGTTTAAAGCAACTTTCGAGAGCCAGAAATCGGTTCCAGTTGCCAGCGAGTAATTGTTGGACATTAGACGAGGTTCCTCAGACTTATTGACCTACATCTCTCATTTCAAACTGGTGGCAGCTGAAACTGGATGGCCAGAAACTGCCCAATACACTATATTCAGAAGAGGACTTTGTGAAGAACTTAAGGACGAGCTGGCCTGATCACCGAAACCTGCTACTTTCACCGAACTATTCTCCACAACACTGCAGGTGGATTTCAGATTCAGTGAGAGACGCTCCGAATGATGAAGAGGATGTGGGCTGCCCTTCCTACCTAATACCCCTAGTCTGCATCCCTCCTCACCTGTTGAAACGAAAGATGAAACCATGCAGATAGTCACCACAAGAGGATCACTAAGTGCCGAAGAACGAAAAGAGACATAGGGATAATAGTCTCTGCATGTACTGTGGATCCAGCAAACATATGCTCTGCGACTGTCCAGAAGTCCCTCCTCACCGGTTGGGAAATGACCACCCTCGGAACTGATGGGGACTAGTCTCCGAGGAAATTCTTCCAGTCCCTATGTAACCATGTCAGTAACCACTACAGTTCCTAAAGATGACAGTTGACTCATGGTAGTGGGCATCCAACTTCAAGTCAAGAAAATGACCATCGAGGCGTTGGCTTTGGTTGATTGTGGAGCAGCTGGGTGCTTCACGGACATTCTCTGGGCCAAGAAGAATGGCATCGATATCTTGGAAAGAGAAGAGGATCAAAAGGTGGAAGGGGTCGTTGGTTAACCTCTGAGCCCTGGTCTCATCCCCCATAACACCGTAGCCCTCACCATGACCATCATGAAACACACCAAGACAATCCAGTTTAATCTCATCAGAGCCACTCATTTTTCGGTTATTCTAGGGGTGACATGGCTCAGAAAACATAATCCTGTCATCGACTGGGCCAAGAATTAAATGGCCTTCACCTCCGCTTACTGTAACAAGACTTGTCTTGAGGGTATGCTCTATTCCACTGTGGATACCTCTGCGGGAACTATCAAGACCCAAAATACCTTGGTCATCCATCTTATTCTCAACTTTCTGAGGGATTTTTCGGAAGTGTTCTGTGATAAAGATCCTCAGGATCTATCGCCACACCGCCCAGAGGACTGTGCAATTGAGCTAGTTCCTGAAGCATTGTTGCCATTTGGGCAAATGTTTTCTTTGTCCCTAAAGGAGAAGGAGGTGTTAAGACATGCCAGTCTACACAATGGTCTTATACAACCTTTGCAATCTCCTGCAGGGGCATAATTATTTTTTGTTCCCAACAAAGATACACAGGAACTCAGGCCCTGTATTGATTAGCATGGCCTCAACCGAGTTGCCATCCGGGACCGGTACCCTTTGCCCCTCATCAAAGACATACTGGAAGCTGTTCAGGGGGCTGTTGTATTTTCCAAACTGAATCTCAGAAGAGCCTACCACTTCCTGCGAGTCCGTGCGGGGGATGAATGGAAAACTGCTTTCCGTACCCCGTACGGGCACTTCGAGTACTGTGTCATGCCTTTCGGGTTGGTAAATGCACCAGCCATATTCCAAAGGTTTATGGACCGCCTGTTTTCTGACATGCTTTTTCACAATATCATTGTTTATCTAGACAACATCATAGTTTACTCTTCCTCCCACAAAGACCATCAGGAACATCTCCGCCAGGTAGTCCAGCGCCTTAGAGAAAATCATCTCTTGGTAAACCCGAATAAATGTGTCTTCCAAGCAACCACTGTTCCATATTTGGGTTTCATACTCTCCTGTTCTGGCATTTAAATGGACCCTCACAAGTTTACAGCCATGCTCGATTGGCCTGTGCCCAAGTCGGTAAAGGATGTACAGCGTTTCCTGGTCTTGACTAACTTTTACTGCAAATTAATTTCAGGATTTTCCAGTGTGGTCCTACTCATCACCTCCCTGTTAAAGAAGGCAGCTGCTCCTTTTTCTTGGACCAGACAGGCGGATGAGGCCTTTATCCTGTTAAAGAACTTATTTTGCTCCGCCCCACATCTTGCCTAATCAGGAAGATCCTTTTGTGGTCGAGACATATGCCTCCGCTGCTGCCATTGGTGCAGTTCTTTTACAGGAACACCAGGGAATCGAGCATTCCATTGCCTATCTTTCCAGGACCCTTTCACCCAGTCAAATCAACTACTCGGTGCTTGAGAAGGAACTTCTCGCAATGAAAACCGCTTGCGAGGAGTGGCGCCACCTACTCCAGGGAGCCGCTCATCCTTTCGTACTTAGGACTGATCACAAAAATCTCAAGGCTGTACAACAGATGGAGTGTATCAACTCTCACCAAGCTAGGTGGGCACATTTTTTTGCTCAGTATGATTTCTCCATTACCTATCTACCCAGTTCTAAGAATGTATTGGCTGATGCTCTTTCCCGGAAACCCTGTCAGGATCACTCGTCTGATCACCTTCCGGAACTCATGTTCTCTGGCAACTGGATCATATGTTTGCTTGATGTCCAGTCAACTCGTCGAAAAAAAACTGGTCGACTGCAATTTGGTCGACGCAATTTGGTCGAAAACCATTTCGTCGAAAAAAATTTTTTATTTATATATTTATTTTTTGGGTTTTCGTTTTGTTAAAAAATGGGTTTTTAGAGAAAAAAAGGGGGTTGGGGGGCGGACCCCCCCAAAAAAAAAAAAAAAAAAGGGTTAAAATAGAAAAAATAAATTTCGACGAAATGGTTTTCGACCAATTTGATTCGACCATTTGTCTGGTCGACCAATTTTTTTCGACGAATTGACTGGCAACCGTTTGCTTTCTACTTTTATCCAGAAGATAAGGAATGCTACGGCACTCACACCTAAAGCGTCATGTCTCACTTCACGAGACACCATCAGCAGATGTGACGGCCTACTCTTTGTCAATCAACGTTTGTTCCTTCCTGATACCTACTCCAGACGTAGAGCTTTGGAATGGTGCCATGACAGTCCGATAGCAGGGCATTGAGGAGCATTCAACACGGCTGAACTGCTTAAACAGAAGTTTTGGTGGCCCAGATTGGGTACTGACACCGCTATCTATGTTCGGACTTGTCCGCTTTGTTGTAGATCTAAATACAACACCCAAAAACCTGTTGGCCTTTTACCGAATGACACTCTGCCTTCAAGACCTTGGCTGACTACAACTACCGATTTCATAGTTGAACTGCCGCCATCAGAGGGATGTACCTGCATTATGGTGACCATAGATACTTTCACTAAGATGGCACATTTGTCACCTTTATCTGGGTTACCTACAGTAGCAGAGATGGCAACTGTTTTCATCAAAGACATATTCCGTCACCATGGACTTCCTGAAAAGGTTATTTCTGACCGAGGAAACCAATACACTTCACGTTTTTGGAAGGTTCTATGTGCTAAACTGGGGATTCAAAGAGCTCTGTCATCTGGATTTCATCCACAAACTAACGGCCAAACCGAGAGGTTAAATGCCTCATTGGAACAGTACCTCAGGTGCTTTGTTAACAATCAGCAGGACAATTGGGTGTCTCTATTATCCACCGCAGAGTATTCCTATAACAATTCCAGACATAGTGCTACCAGTCTTAGCCCTTTTTTTTGTACCTATGGGTTTTACCCTCTGACCTTTGTATCCGGAGACCTCCAAGCCGCTACCATCCCTTCAGTGGATGCTCTCTTGGCTGACCTCTCAGAAGCACATCAAACAGCTTCCAAAAGCCTTCAGGAGGCTTGCAGATGCTATGATGTCCAGGTGAATCCTCATCGCCGTTCCACTACCGAATGGCAAAGAGGAACCAAGGTCTGGCTTTCTACTGAGTTCCTTCCTTGATGGTTACGTCAGTCCAATCTGTCTTCTCGGTATTTGGGGCCATACCAAATATTAGAACGCATCAACCCAGTGGCTTACAAAATGAAACTACCTGTTCATATGAAACACATTCATCCTGTGTTTCATTCATCCTTGCTCAAAGAACATCTGATGGATGCCCATTCCCGTCCAGTTCCAAAGACATCTATTCCTGCAAGAGCAACACCCGAAGAATACGAGGTGGCGGGTTTGCAGGATTCTAGGTACAGGAGAGGACGTCTTGAGTACCTCGTACATTGGAAAGGCTATCCACACTCGTAGGACTCTTAGGAACCACCCTCTCATCTACATGCCCAGAATATGCTCAGAAGATTCCATCGGTGTCACCGCGGCAAACCGGGTGGTTCACGCTGGGGAAGGTGGTATATTGTCACGCACCATACCCCGTGGCGCTTATGGTCTCCTTGGCGACTCATCCGCCATTGAAATGTTCCACTGCACGCCCGTTCTTCAGGGAGCGCAGGTCTAGTCTTTCTGTCCCTTTGTTTACTTCCCCTTTATAGCTCCGCCCCTCTTTCTCTGCGTTGTGTCGCAAACCCCTTTTGCGTGCGCTCCGCTTCTGGGCTTAGACGCTGTTTCTTCCTTGCTCGCTAGCTGTGTTTTCTCTCTCTCTCCTTCCTCTGCCGTTTCTTCCTATTATTCTCTCTTTTCCCTCAGTTATCCTGCTTTTCTTCTTTTCTGCTGGTACAAACCTCTTTTCTGTACCGGTTCTGACTTATTCCACCTTACTTAGCTGAGCCCCGTAACGGTCTTTTTCTTTCTTCCCAAAAACGTACCTTCCTTCCGGAATTCTTCCTCTAGACCAGCATACTGTTTGGTGTGTCCGTTTGCTTTTGTTTCCTGCTTTCTAACCAGCGTTCGGTTATACTTCGTCCTTAGTATTTCTTTTCTGTCTATTCCTTTCGGGGAACACTCGACTTTTCTTTCTTTCCGCTTTTATAATATCCCTTCCTTGTACTCTTCCGACTCTACAGTTTTTGCCCTCTTATCATCTTCTTGACAACGGAGGTACCTTGCCATTTCACTCTGCCGCGATTAACCTTCCTGGTCCATTGGATTTTGGGAAGCTCAATTCAGATCGAAGATTCCTGATTACAGTTTTTTGCCATCTAACTGCCAATTCTATGAGAGGTTTTTTCTGCATTCTGCTTTTTCCTCTCTTGGGCCCTCTCGGAAGGAAGTCCTTTGCTCGCCTTCACCAGAAAGGCTGCAGAGTGGCTTCTTCTCGAGGAAGAACTTATCTCTACAAAAAGAAGCACAATAATCGAAAGAGGAAGGGTAAAAGAACTGAGACTTCATTTAAGGATAGAGGTGAGGAGGAGGGGGACATTTCTCTGAGTGACTACCCTGAACCCAGTACTGCCGATAGTATTCCTGACAGTATGCTCTTACGTGGGGGTACTGGCATATATTGGCAGAGCCAGCTTGCATATGTTTTCTTATAGTATCATTACTGGCATTATGTGCAAAGCAAACATGTGTATGTTCTCATATGAGAATACATGCATATATAGGTACAGCCAGCATGGAAATGGATGGTCACAGCCAGCCTAAAAATGTTTTTATAATGATATATAAGTTGGTGACGGGCGTCATGAAAATACATTAGTAAATGCTCCTGTGCACTGTTGGTGACTTGCAAACTTGTCTGTTTTTTTACCCAATTTTTTCACAGAAAGTGTACTGTATAGAATATCATACCCCGCTTCATTGGTTCAGGCTCCTTCTCTATACTCGGTCGCTCTCAAATATTTTCTTTCCATTTTTTATTATTCTTGTTGATAAAAAAATCAACCTTTAATAAAAGTCTCAAGCAAAGAACATTTAATACAGTAATACAAAGTTTAAAATCCACAATACATGTTTCACATAAGTAGTTTGATCATTTAAATAAACAACAATAATCAGCGATAATAAAACATCCCAATTAATAAACATACTGAAAATCCTCTAATTTGAGTGCTCTAATGAAAGAGGTGATACCAATTCTGCAGCTGAAGGAAGAAACTTGCCCAGATACAAGTCACGAAGTGCATTTAGCCCCGGACAGCTCGTTACCCAGTGTTTCGTGGTTTCTTCAGATCCTACACCATTGCAAAACCTGCACCCTCTCATGTTTGCTAGGATCTTCTTATGTCTTATCATAATTGAAGAGATAGATAACGTTGAGTTGATTCCCCAGAGCTATCTATCCAACAATAAGAAGATCTAAAAGATGTAGTCACCTAATTTCCTGATGCATTCTCAGAAAAAACAGGAAGCCTAAAAGGCACATAACACTATATTAGAACACCTAGGGGTAAAGTGGTTCATTTAAAACTGTGTAGACTCCCTCCCAGAAGCCCATAAACAGATAGTGATTGAGGAAGTCAACAAAATGTTAACAGCCAATATTATTGGGCCGTCTTCAAGTCCATGGTCCTCTCTTATCATGTTGGTCACTAAACCTGACTGTTACTGGAGGTTCTGCATAGATTTCCGTCACGTTAATGCCATTTTAGACTTTGATGCCTATCCCATGTTATGCATCAATGACCTAATTGACACACTCGGAGCAGCCACTTTTCTATCCACCCTAGACTTAACCAAAGGGTATTGGCACGTTCCGGTATATGGGCCGATAAGGAAAAGACTTTTGCTTCAATCATTTTCATTTGTGCAATTGACTTGGGACTAAATTGTTCAAACATAATAGACTGTTGCACAAAGTTGGTCTTGCGAAGACTAAGAATCCCAAGTAGTCTAATGATTCTGTGCATTGGATTGGTGTTGTACCAATATACCATTTAAAATTACTTTGCTTTCTATTGTTAGAGAATCTGATTATTTTAGATTTTGCCGGATTTACAGAAAGCCCATGAGTGTTCATATAGGCCACGAAAGATGAAATCAGATGCTGCAGACCTTTTCTAGGGGCATCAAATAGAAAAAAAGTTGTCTACGTAAGAGAGCCATTGAAAGCAGAGATTCATTGCTTTTGGCGCAATTAGTGAAACATTACTAATGGCTTCCATAATATCCACCAAATATATGTTAAAGAGACATGGTGCAACCATACAATCTTGTCTCACGCCTCTTGCAGTGGGAATCTCTCTGAATAGCGCTCTTTGACTGTTCAATCGGACTAGGATAATGGTTTTGTGGTGAACAGCAATTCATAAGTTGAGGATTCCAGTCGGGATACCCAAGCTTGCCAATTTCTTCCAAACTAGCTCTCGATCAAGCGCATCAAAAGATGCCATTAAATCGAGTGATGCGCCATATATAGCCATATATTTTCCGGCCATCACAAGATTTTGAATCGTATTAAGCACCAATCCATTGAGTGAAGTTACCATATTGCGGCTACAGCCAGATTGCCATTTAGAGATTTTCACCTTCTCAACTAGCCATGCTTCCAGATGGTAGAGCACAATTGAGGCGAACACTTTACTATCTGCTTTGAGCAGCAATATTGTGCGATAATTCACTGGGTTGGCTCTGTTTACTCTTTTATATATAGGAA
Source organism: Ambystoma mexicanum (assembly GCF_040938575.1). Classification (NCBI taxonomy): domain Eukaryota; kingdom Metazoa; phylum Chordata; class Amphibia; order Caudata; family Ambystomatidae; genus Ambystoma; species Ambystoma mexicanum. The sequence continues at coordinate 896,413,727 of NC_090924.1, forward strand.
CAATATGGGACATGGACAATGTAGGTGGAAATGTTCCTGTAGCAAGTATGTCTCTACATAAGACAGCAAGTACACTGGCCCATGATTTCTTGGCTGATTTAAGCACAAGGTTAGCCAGGCTGATTGGTCCCGGCTCCCTGGAAGAGCTAATCGAGTTTATAACTGTTAAGATCATGTCCTCAAAAAAAAATAACTGTGAAACCACACTAGAGTCCCATGGTGGCAAGACTCCTTCTCCATTGGTATTTCCCGGAGCAAAAATAGCCTGGTCAAAATGAGAGGCCCAGTCTGATTTGGAAACTACATTTATTTGAAGCAGGGATTGAGGAGCTTCATTGGTGTTAATTATTTGCCAAAATGCTCTGGAGTTTTTTTCCTTGAGGCAAAGACGCATTGCTTCTCCATCCCATTGCTCACGGAAGCTTGGTATTGTCTTACCCAGATTCAATATCCTTGGCAAATTTTTCATTCATCCTCTACAAGTTGGGCAGAGCTTTTAGTTTTACATTTTTACAATTGGTTAAGCTTCTATCACATCTCCCTTTTACGCTCAATCACTTCAGAATTTTTGGCATGCCTTTGATTGGTTTTATCTCCCTGGGGGGGGGGGGGCCTCAAACCTGTGATGGCACTAAATGTTAGCAGGAATCTCACAAACCACTCAAATTCATTTGAATAGAAGGTTTTTAATTTCCACACAAAATCTGCTGACCGAGGGTAGTCATCTAAAAGAGAATTCACCCTATCCACTTTACACTTGTTCCAGCGAACCTGAGAGCCAGCGCTGTTTACAAGAAAACCTAAGGCATACTGAGATTATATGGCGTTATCCTCCAAATTAAGATTGAAATTTCCAGGGATCATGAAGATGGTTTCGATTATAGCATGGTCACTAGAGTTTGTGAAGATGACCCGGAATTGAGTACAAAGCATACCAAGGCCATCATCCACAAAGATATAATCCAGAGTTGACCCTGAAGTACCATTACTCCAGGTATGAGTAATTGGGGCTTTGGACGACAGGACCTCATTAAGAGACTATAAACCGGATCCTTCTAAGGCTGCCAGCCAACGATAACAATTCCTATTTTTGTTATCATCAATATTTGCGGGATACACTAAATCATGTTCATTGGAAGGAGATACACAGTCGGAGTTTAAGTCCCCTAGTACCACAACATGTCTGTTTGGGGCACAGACCCGCCAATTCAACACATAGGCTGGTATATCTGCAAGAACCTTGAAGTGATTGCAAAGATGGAGGTGATGCACAGAAGAATGAGAATGACAAGTCCTGATTTCTTGGCTCACTGAAGTCAGATAGAGCGTCCTGGGTGGTCACATTTAATAGGTCAGTAGAGTCACATAACGAGATTTGATCATGTTCAGCCAAAAATATAGGGGTCATTGAGAATTCAGATTTGATTATTCGAGGATTACAAGTCAATTCTTCGCTACAAGATTTCGGGGTTTCAAGAGGATTCTTTGACATTTCGTTACGTGAAAAAAAGGAAGTTTAGTCATTTAGTTCCAGGAGTTGGGGTCAGTAGGAGCTTCTTCTCTGAATTCTTGCAGAAGAATTTCCCTTTCTTGCCCCGGACCGAATTATTAATAAAAACGTCATCCCCATTGATTTTCAGAGATATTTCATCCTTTGGGGATGATGGTAAAGGAAAGTTTACAGCCTTTAATATTTCTGCCTCTGTAATATAGGTAAGGGGACCTGAACTACCCATCGTGGGACGTCCACTTTTTGAAAGGCATTCAGGAGAGAAGAAAGGTAGAGCAGAATTGAGTAGAAGGGCTACAGAAGTTCTGGTAGAGACAGAAAGCCCACAGATTGGGGCAAACCAGGGGTGGTTCAAAGACAAATGTTTCAGCACCCATGCTCAGGCCCATGCATGCATGTGCAGGAACCAGGAAGCTCTTGCTTCCCGATTATTGTTCATGATGCAGGAGCTGGAGTGCTGAGGAGAAAACTTCAGGACTGGGGTAGAAAGTACGCTTATGTTATTTTTTTTTTGTAGAGACAGAAAGCCCACAGATTGGGGCAAACCAGGGGTGGCTCAAAGACAAATGTTTCAGCACCCATGCTAACGCCTATGCATGCATGTGCATGAACCAGGAAGCTCTTGCTTCCCGATTATTGTTCATGATGCAGGAGCTGGAGTGCTGAGGAGAAAACTTCAGGACTGGGGTAGAAGGTACATTTATGTTATTTTTTTTGTACTTGAATATGTGTATGGATGCGTGTATGCTTGTGTTATGAGTGAGTGAATGATGATGGGTGCTCGTGTGAATGGTAGAGTTCTTGATGTGTGAATGTGTGATTGTGTGTGTGTGTGTGTGTGCTGTGGAGCCCAGGGGACAGGGATGGTATTTATTACTGGTCATCAATCATAGATATCCAGTAAAATAAATACCATGCTTTCCGGCTGGGCTCCCCAGCACCTTAATCACTTTGATTGTGTGCATGTTTTAGGTGCTGTGGAGCCCTGGGGAAATGGATGATATCCTTTACTGGACGTCTTTCATAGATGTCCAGTAAAAATACAAACTGCATGGCTTGTTACCCAATGTTTTAAAAAGTGTGCGACTCTTTAACGCATTATTTTAAAAACAATGTGCTGGAAGCAAGCTGGGAGAGCCCAGGGACTTTGCTGAGAGAAAGGTGGGGGAGCCCAGGGGCTGTGGTTGGAGCAGGATGGGGGAGCCATGGGACAGTGGTGGGAGCATGGTGGGGAGAGCCCTGGGACTTTGGTGGCAGCAGGGTAGGGAGAGCCCAAAGTCTGTGGTGGGGTGAGGGGAGCCCAGGGACTAGGCTAGGAGTGGAATGAGGAAGTCCAATAGTGCTTCATTGGTGAACAAATAAATGCCAGGGCCCAAATACTTTCTAGCACTCCGGTGGCCAGTTCCCCATCACTAGTGCCACCACCCATATCTGCTTCCCACAGTGTCAACATATTTGGAATTACACTACAGCTTGCACCATTGCGGTTGATGGATGTACTGACTATCACCACTTCATAATTAAAGTGAGTCACAGACAATAAGTGTCAGAGCAGAGCACTGGCAAACGCCCCTCAAATTAAGCACTGGCCTTCCAGAGACTGTGATGGGAGCAGGTGGGGGAGCCCTGGGACTATCCTGGAAGCAGGTTGCAGCTACGGCACGGGATAGTTCATATCCATTTGGACTTTCTGTCCATTTGACATTTTTGGGGGGGGCCCAGCCTGCCCACATTTTGCTCAGGGGGAGCCCAGGCCAAAAATGTTTGAAGACCACTGCTATAGAGACAGTTTAAGAACTTACACAAACACATTATTCGCAATTATCCAAAACCGCCCCAGTCACCCAGCATAATGCTGTTTTTTAAAGTACCCAGGGTTTTGTCTTAGGTTATGGTGTGTTACTGTCTCCTCGTATGCCATCCCTATATAAATTCATGATTTCAAAGTATTTGATTTCCGTTTTTAAAAACATCGCGAAGATCGGTTTAATACAGCGAATATACAATTGTAACAAGTAATGTTTAACGAAAGCACTTTTACTGTGTATCTTCTTTTATTAGTCGAGTAAGGGAACGACAGCAGCTGACAAAAAATGCGTGTTCATGATAGTTTAAAGCATAACTTGCACATTTAAGTGAGCAGTAGCATAAACCGCGCATTTTATGCGTCTGTCTCTTTTAGTCACATGGAGACAAGGACAACGGCTGTGGCCTGTTGCGCTCAGTTTGCAGAAGCAGGACAATTAATCTGTTAATCTCTTTATGAAGCTGTCGCCCCCTCATTAGCATCTGCTTGCATGACACCCGCAGCGCAGCGAATACAAAACGCAACTGCTCTCGTGACCCAATCAAGGCAGCAATGAGCCCCCCTCTGCCTTTACTCTCCATGCCCGCCGCCACAGGTGGCCATTAATGCCGCAAAAAATATACAATGGGAGTTAGTGCCCTAGGGCTGAGTTTATTCCGTTGCATGTGCAGTGCAAATGAGAACTTTTGCAATACAAAGCGAAGGGCGCCATTTAAGGTAAGGCACAGTGGCTCCTCATTATGCAGCGTTCACTTTTGTACCATTAAAAGCAACAAGAAAACTTAGATTTCTTAAATTGCTGCTCCCATACTTCTCTATGAATGTTGTGTTCGGATGCAGCCAGGGAAGATCCACACCCTATGCCATCCAATAACAGACGCTCGCCCACACAGCCAGTCTGGTTTTCTTGCTGCTGCTGGCAGACGTATATTGTTGTTTCAGGTTTTGACACATCAGTGTAGGAAAGAGACACCTAGTGTTGTCCAACTAATGTTATGATAAAGAAGAAAGGGAGGATGTCATTCTCGGATCAATAGTTCTACAACAATACGGTGGCCATGCCCCTACCTACACTAAAATGATGCAAAGGTATTGTTAGTCCATGCCACAGCCAAGCCACTTACTTGATCATAGTGGCATTCAGATGTAAGAAGTGTGAAATATGTCACTTCAGCAGAAGTTCAATTTCATCAACATGGCTGTGAGCTGTCTGTTAACACGTGGGGCGAATAAACCTATCTTTTTATTCATTCTCTGTGGATGGTTAATTTTGCAAACCTTTCTCGTGGCCTTCAGTGATAACGAAACCTGAAAATGAAAATAAACAGAATTCTTCCCGGATGCGAGCAAGGAGGTCTTTTTGAATTGCCTTTTTGATTAAACATTTAATACACAGAGAGGGAATCAATGCATGACCATGATGGCTTCATCCTATGTTGCCTGTTTAAATAATGACACCTGGTATTTTTCTTTTATAGTTTCACTACTTGGGAAAGTACTAGCTCTCTGAAGAAGGCTTCCACATCCAAATATATTTCATATAATAGAGTGTTCATTCTATTTTATTAAAGTGGAGGACACAAGTGGAGGATATGGATTTTTCTACATCTCTAGAAATCCTATGTAGGAAGTTCCAGGGGTGAGTTTCATTATTTAAAAATCACTCCTGGGGGCACCAAGTATTCACGAGAAGATGAAAAATAAACCAGTCTTTATTGAGGCATACAAAAAAGTGCCATGACTTGTTTCGCCCTATCCCTGATGGCTTGTTTGTATCAAAATTGCTCTGCATTGTAACGGTTTATTGAGAGGCCACCCCCAACACGGGTGATTCTTTCCTGCCCACTCAAGGTGGCACGCAACAAACTCTTTAATGGATTCTTTTATTCAGCCCTATCTCCAATTCATCTAATACCCCTTGGATCCCTCCCCCTGATCTACCAATGAGCCAAGAACCAGGCCTGTGTACAGGAGATTTATTTATGTTTATTTGAATTAGGTGTTAGGTAAAATTGCACAAACTACACTCGCCGCCTTCTTTGTGGCTCAAAATCAACTTCCTATCACACAAATTAATCTGGGAAATACATAAATGACAGTACTTTATCTCAATTTCAAATCAAGAAATATTTAACGCTGGTCAGTGAACACAAATAATTACAAATGTAGTGCTGTGCAATTACGATTTTCCTGCACGTTTAAAAGGCTAGCAGTTTAGTTTTACAAATTTGGGCAAAAGCATATGGCAATTATTATTTCACCCACACTTTCGCTTTAAAATCAACACAGAATGATTTTGCAGTTTGTTTTTCGGACCGCCTTCTCACCCACCTACTTTTGTCTGGGTTGGGGAAGTCACACAGAAAAAGGATGGTTGAAGAATTTTGGATTTCAGATCCCCCACCACTGAAAGGCCTGTGTTGGAGAAAGTTGGACAAAATAAGTGGACGGATTTAAGAACAAAGACACCCCTCTTCCTTAAAGAAGTCAGGGTCAACAGGACAAAAAGAATTGCCCAGTTAAATTATAGGCTGTAGTTTTTCAGCGCACACTGGTTAGTGAACTTTGTTAATTTAAAATTTTATCAAAAATCACCTCGTAGTGTTCTGCCAAAGGGAATTAATCAAATTAATATTTTTAGTTAAATAGGTGAAGGATCTACACAGTTTTGCCCCCGTCCCCCTGCCCACTATAAAGGGAAAGAATTTAAGGCCAGCAGATTCCCCAACATTTTGGTTGCACTGGGTTCACTTCTTCTTGCATAGGAAACCTCTGTTTAAAATTCAGGACAGCTAGTTGCATGACAGGGCCCTCTGGAAGGAATAGGGAAGGAATCTGGTCACTCCTCTCCCCAGGATTGTCCCCCACTCTCCACCATAGGGTCCATTCAACTTTCTAGGACTCCCCAGCAACAGACAGCTCAAAATGCAATTTCTGCAATCTCCTCTAGTGTTTCCTTGTTGCTGTCAGATGGTGACATTTTGGCAAAAATCTAGTTATGTGTCTAAACTTTGTGATTTGCTACTAACTGCCATAATGTATATATTTGCTAATTTAGCTAATTATGGGGAACTAAATTAAATTGACAGCCAGGGCTGCACCATTTTGTCACATCTATTTAGAAATCTTCTGCTGTTTTCACAGAAAGCATCGCATTATGAACATGTAATTTACCCACCAAATTCATAATTTCACCCTTCACCAGTTTGCCAACGGATACATTCAGGGCATTTTCAGATCAGCCAGGAAACTAGTTTAACTGGCCATTAAAGTTCCCTAGGTCACAGGTGGATTATCTAAAAAAAGACACATAAATAAAGAAAATCTGATTTATGGTTGCTGGGGAAATGCCAAAATGATAATAGTCCTTTAAAACAAATGGAATCTTCATATGTGCAAATATGAGCTTCCCTTCCTACACACCACTTGTCTCTCTGGGAAAGTGTTTTTATTAGTCTCTTTGAAGTTGGTTGCCAGTTTGAAGTTGGAGTTTCAGCCTCCCTTAATTGTAGCCCCTGTTTTCACACCTCCTTCTTACATTCAGGTCATGCATCAGCCACCATAGTTGGCCTGCATATAGCTGCCTTTGGAGACAGCAAGTGTAAAAGACACTTGGTTTCCACACCTTTCAAGCAAGCCACATTTTATTGTTGTTGTAAACTACTGGGATGCAAGCCAGGCTTTCCGTGGGGGAGTCCTTTGTTACATTTGTCTGACAGCAAGCAAAGGATGTGCCTCAGGCCTACAGAAACATTTTCATGGAAACAAAGTGGGCTTTTTTTCCAAATGTTTGCTGGTATTTTGCGTGCAAAAAATAATATACATTACATTTTGTCAACATGCGCCATGTATTTTCTCTGCCATATTTGTGTTAGCAAGTGCACATTGTTCACATTTAAACTGCAAACACACATGCAAAGCCGTTTTGGTGTCAGGGTTTAAAAATCCTGTTTTTCATGTGAAAGGGACCTTTGAATTTCTTCTGCCTTTGTGAATTAAAATGCTGCTTTTCCTTTTGTAATGACAGGCAGGCACTTTTCACATGGCCCTTCAGTTTCATTGGTTTGGGGGCCTTTGATTACACCCCACAGCATTGACAACCAGTTCATATGGTGCCTCCCCTAGAAACACTGCACCGTGTATGTTGTAACTTCAGTTTGGTTCCTTACGGCAGCCATGTCACAATTCTATTGTTACAGACCGGTGGTCATTTTCTTAATATTGAACTCTGACATTGTGCGATCTTGGGAAATGTTCTGTGTCGGAGTTCAGGAATCTGTAGAGAAAACTTTGCTACTTGCAATGGGAGTGGTGCAGGAATCCTCCTTTTCCCCGGCTCCTTAGCTGTCCACCTTTACCTGGTGACAGTTATCAGAACCTGTATGGATAAAGGACACCCCCTCTGTTTCAATTCTGTGTGTCGCCACCTTTCAGGGTTAAAGTATTTCTTGTTCTTAGTCGGTCTCCATACTTATCCTGTCCTACTCAGGGTCTTTTGGGAAGGATCCCCCGTTTCATAAGAGAAGGTCTGCTTACCTGAACCCCCCAGGGATTCTTCTCTTTCAAAGGGGATGATCATGAGTTCATCTACAAAGTTTGTTCTTCGTTGGCCTCTCCTACTTATCCTTTGCATTTGGGTTCTAACATTTTAGTGTTATCCGGTCATATTTTCAAATGCATTTTTTCAAAATGCAATTATCTCAAAAACATTTTGTCTAAAAAAATGTTTTCCAATGGATTATTTTTTGTTTTAGATTTTTTTTGTGGGTATCGTAAGTAAAAAAAGGGTTTAAAAAAAACAGGGGTTTGGGTGGGAACAGTTTGGGTAGGAACCCCCCAAACCCCCATTTTGAACATAACATTTTTTTTAAAAAACATTAGAAATCCTTTTTTTGGCAAAATTGATTTGAGAAAATGGCATTCGAAAAAATTACATTCGAAATAGTCACTATAAACCCATTTTAGGGGTAGAAGAGACTCTTTTAGGCTGAGAGGTGTTTCAGGGTTCTGTCTGGGTGAGAAAGGAAGCTACCTCTAGGGCTTGATATATGATAGGTTATTTATAATGTGCCTAATAACCAGAGGTTTCTAAGCGCGGACCCGGGATCGAACCTGTGTTGCTCTGTGTCGTCTTGCTTCCAAGGCGAGCATGTTGCCGCTGAGATATCCTCCCGAGGAGGATCTCTCCTCCACCCGGGCACCCTCCTCAGAAACCTGTGGTTTGTCGGAGGTTTTCTACCCGTCATTTCTTTCCTGGGGCATCAGACCTGGGTGTTGTGGAATTATCGGCAATGGGGTTAGGTTGAGAGTTGGGCTTAGCCCTCAGCATGTGCCCCAGATTATTGGTCAGTTGCTGGACATGTTGCTCGAGTTGTAAGACCTTTTCTGGGTGGTAGAGAGGTCTCAAGTCATAACCTTGGCTGCTCTCAAAGAGGGTAACTGTCCCTTCTCACGGAGTAGCTCGGGTACTGGAAATTTCCCCCATAGTTTTTCATCCTGAATCTCCCTTCTCCCAGGTTCAGGGATCTATTGTCCGGAACTGAGGAGAGAGAGGTTGATTGTTTTGGAAGTTCTGGTTCGGGGGATATCTGGGGGAAAAGTTCAGATTGGGAGGTGGAGTGATACCCCTCTCCTGAGTGCAGTTTGGAGGGAAGTTTCCAGTGAATCCGTAGAAAGAAATGAATACAAAAAAACAATGACATGACAGAACATTTTTGACCGAAAATCGTAGGTATTTTTGCATATGTATAGCAAATAATAAGTGGGGCTGCGGTAAGGGTATGAATTAGGGCACAGGGTGAGGAGGGCCAGAGGGGTCTCCCCACATTATTAAAAAAAAGTACAAAAAGCTAAAGTAATTTTCGTTTCGTTTAAGTCATTTCTCCATTCATTTTTTTTTTGCTCAAAATGTTCACGGAAATCCAGTTTCCCAGGGCAGTACTTACCTGATTGGTTCCCCCCTTGTGCCGTGGGAGTGTATACATACCCCAGGATTGGTTTTGTACCCTTTCTACCTAGGTTTTATATAGGTGACAGGGTAAGAGGGATCATTGTTCTGGGCCCCAGCCTGACTACCATGTCATTGGGCCGGGTTCGGGGATCCCCTCTGCCTTCCATTTTGCTTGTTGCCAGAAGATTTACATTCAGGCCGCCCCGTCTCTAGAGCCAACGGGGGTAGTTTTTGCCTCTACCACCTTCGCAGCAGCAGGGGTGTTAGGTGGTTTGGGGGATTTGGGGTGTTTTTACTCTCAGAAGGCTTCTGGACCTCATAGATCGTGGTGGCCTGTTGAATCACCCAATCCAGGGTCCTATGCTCATGAAAGTCATGCACCAACTCAGTCAGAATGTATTTGGGGAGTGCACAGAAATATGTAGTTATGAACTCCCTGCTATTTGTGTTCACCCACCAGGGAAGGCTGAGCAAATGCCCACTTTAACTTCTGCACAAACTCCCCAGCCGCCTTATCCTCCTCACATTGCAAATTATAGGCAGCCTTATGGGTATCCTGTTGGTTTCTGTGTGAGGAGAAATGTTTTAAAATGTCCCTCTTATAGGTTGACCATTTATAATGATCCCGGTCCTCCAGTGCAGCAAAGAAACTGGGGTACTCAGGTGAGAAATTCCATTTAGCAAATGCTATACAATTCACATTATTCCTTATCTGGAATGATGCCATCATCTGCTCATAAAGTCCCAGGTGCTACCATACAGAATACCTGGCATTCTTGTGATATGGAGTCAGGAAAGCTCTTTATGGCGTTGGTTTGTCTCATTGGGTCTTTCACAAAACCCTTGCTCTTTTTCCCCTGTCTTTTTCTTTTTCTGCACCAGAGTTCATTCACCTTCTGACTCAGAACTGCTACTGGTACTCCCGTCCCTGCCCTCTAGGTGTTTCCTATCTCTATGAGATTGGGCATAGCTCCCAGAACCACAGGGTATGAACTCTTCTCACCTGGGCAAAAGTGAACTCTCAGGGTCACTCTCCCTATAGTTAATTTTTAGGCCCAGAATAGAACACAGTTTCCTCATCCCTCCTTCCAGGGAGTCTGGGTAATTGCTGCCTTCCCCTGAATGTATAGAGGTTTTTAGAATTACCCTCTTGGGCTGAAGCCTTAAAGGTTCTTCTCAAGGGAAGCAAGCTAAGGAGTCTCGCTGTATTCTCATCTTCAGCCAATCTAACTTCCTGACTGATCATAGAGTTTTCATGGTCTGAAGTACTTACAATATTATTCCCTATTTCCCAGGACACACTGGTCTGGCCACATTTCGTTCTGTGTGGTAGAGATGAATACTTATCAATATCAGACAGGGACTGGCCTTCTGGATGAGTTGTCCTGGGCCAGGGTAAGTCAAACTGCCTCATGTCACCCTGTTCTTGATAGGTGGAATGCATGAAGTTGGTTCCCATTTGTACATGAGAGGCTGTAAATAACTGGCAAGAGGCCCTGCACCTCACCATGACCAGTGGCCTTGTCCCATTTACTGATTGGTCAGGGTACATCAGGGCCTGTTTATAATTTTCAGTTTCCTTGGTGAGACTCTCACCCTTGAGTCTCTCTTTTCTTATGTCCTGTTGGTAGTCAGAGAGCTGGCCTTTTAATTCTGACACTAAGGCCTGATTAATGTCAAGCACCATGCTCTGAGCTACCAACTGATCTTTTGTTTGCTGCACCTCATGCCGAAGTGGCTCATTCTCCCCCTGTGAGCCTTGTATGCTGTGTGCATATTCAAGGCGCTTTTCCTTCAGGAGAGTAATCTCTTTCTATTGCTTATCCCTACAATGCGCTGCCTCTAATGCTTGTATTTGTCCACCAGCTCTACTAGCTCATTCCTTTCTTCTCTAATTCTGGTCAGTTCCTAAGAACCAGACTGACTCTTTTCTACATCCATTTTCAATTTATGCATTCTCCTGGTTCAAGAGGTCTTTTTCCTTCACCAGTTGAATTTTCTGTTGTTTCGAAGTATGTACATGCTGATATATCTGATCAAAGTCATTTTCGAAATCAACCCCTTTCATATTTAAGTGACTGTTTTCATTTTTTAACTCCTTTATTTGTCATTGAAAGGACATAAGGTTATCTAACAGCCCTCTGTTATAAATAGTCTGATGATTAACCTTATGTTGCAATGTGCTCACATTTTCCACACACTCTTTATGTGCATTTTGCAGGACAGAAAACTCTGTTTCACGTGCTGCACTCTCTTGCTGCTGGGTTTTTACCTCATTGTTGAGTTGTTCCACGAGGCTTTCTTGTTTTAATTCGAAAATATGGTTCTGCTGTACTTGGTCTTCTAACTGTTTAAGTACTTTCTGCACCTCATTTAGATTCTCAGTCTGACTCTGAGCATAGGCCTCTCTCTTCTGCACTTGCTCTTCAACTAACTGCAAGTGGAAGTATAGATATGCTGAGAGCTGAGCCATTTGACTCAGTTCTTATTGAGCATGTTGGGTCATATAAAATGCCTCTAATGCTTTTTGCCATTTCCCAACTTCACACCAAATATCAATTCCTTCTGATGTGACATTTTGCATCATTTTAGCTTGCCAGCGCACTTAATCTGCCTCTGCCCACTCATAATGAATGAACATCTTTGTAAAGAAATGTCTCCTGGCATCATCTGATTCAATTGTATTCATTTTTAAAAACTTTTTTTACAAATCTGTATAGAACTTTCTCTGCTCAGGGGCAAAAATCACCTTATTGCAGCTTGATTTCCACTCACTATGTCAAATCCAAATCAATTTTGTTTTTTACTCACTCAATCTTAATTTTTCACCTATACACCGCCCTGGAACTCAGGGGTCAAGTCCTCACAGCACTTAACAAAACAAAGATTTCTTTCCCTCCACCTTTATGCAATTTCATCAAAATAAATAGTCTGTCATAGTGTACCTGTCATGATTCAGAAATAGCCAGCTAAATCCTGCACGATCCCCCAATTTGTAATGGTCTATTGAGAGGCCATCCTCTACATGAGGAGTTCCTTGCCTCCCCACTCAAGGTGTTATGCAACAAACTGCTTAATGGATTCTTTTATTCAGCCCTATCTCCAATTCATCTAATACCGCTTCAGCCCCTCCCCCTGAGCTACCAATGAGCCAAGAGCCAGGCACAGGAAATATATTTATTTCTATTAGATGTTAAGAAAAAATCACACAAACTACACCCTCCACCTTCTTGTGGCTCACAATCAACTTCTTGTTACACAAATAAATCACACAAATTAATTGGGGAAAACACAAATCACAGTACTTTATCTCAATTTAAATTCAAGATATAATTAGCACTGGTCAGTGAACACAAACAATTGCAAATGTAGTGCTGTGCAATTTTGATTTCCTTAAAAGGCTAGCAGTTTAGTTTTACAAATTTGGGCAAATGCATATGGCAATTATTGTTTCACCCACACTTTTGCTTTAAAATAAACACAGGGTGATTTAGCGGTTTGTTTGTTAGACCCTCCCTCCCTCCCCCTGACCCACCTACTCTGGTCTGGGTTGAAGAAGTCTGACAGAAAAACGATGATTGAAGAATGTGGGATTTCAGATCCCCTCCACTGAACGGCCTGTGTTGGGGAAAGATGGACAAACAAGTGGATGGATTTAAGAACAAAAACACTCCTCTTCCTTAAAGAAGTCAGGGTCAACAGGACAATAAGAATTGCCCAGTTAAATTATAGGCTGTAGTTTTTCAGCGCACACTAGTTAGTGAGCTTTGTTAATTTTGAATTTTAACAAAAATCACCTCATAGTGTTCTGCCAAAGGGAAATAATCAAATTAATATTTTTAGTTAAATAGGTGAAGGATCTATACAGTTTTGCCCCCCATCCCCCCGGCCCGCTATAAAGGGAAAGGATTTAAGGCCAGCAGATTCCCCCACCTTTAAGTTGCAAAGGGTTCACTTCTGCTTACATAGGAAACCTCTGTTTAAAATTCAGGACAGCCAGCTCATGTCAGGTCCCTCTGGATGGATAGGGCAGGAATCTGGTCACTTCTCTCCCCAGGATGGTCCCCCGCTCTCCACCATAGAGTGCAGTTAGCTTTTTAGGCATCTGCAGCAACTAACAGCTCCAATAGACAGTGCCACCCAAATGCAATTTCTGCAATCTCCTCTGGTATTTCCTTGTTGCTGTCAGATGGTGAGTTTTATCAGCTCTCTTGATGGAAATGTTAGCAGCTCCCTCCAATGGTGATTTTTCAGCAGCTCTCTCCCATGGTCATTTTTCAGCAGCTCTCTCCCTTTCTCATAGTTCATACCCAGAATATGGCTATGATGACACCACCAAGTTTGCAGTCCTGGGGAGTACCCTGTAAGCATTCTCACAAATAGAATTGGACAGTGACCCTCCTCTCGCCTCCCAACTCCTGCCTCTCTCTACGGATTGGTTTAAGAGTCTGAAACAGACATAGGGCAACTTCCATTTGGAATCCCCTTTTTTCATGTCAAATTTTGCCAAAAATCTAGTTATGTGTCTAAACTGTGTGATGTGCTACTAACTGCCATAATATATATATTTTCCAATTCAGCTAACAATGGGGAATTAAGTAAAATGGAAGCCATGTCTGCACCATTTGGCAATTTTCCGCCTTTTTCACAGAAAGCATAATAGTTATGAACATGGAATTTACTCTCCACATTTCACAACCTAGTTTAACTGGCCATTACAGTTCCCTAAATCACAGGTGGATTTAAGATTTATCATCAAAATCGGCTGGAAATTATCTAATAAATGACACATAAATAAAGAAAATCTGACTTATGGTTGCTGGGGAGATGCATAAATGATAATAGTCCTTTGAAACAAAGGGAATTTTCATATGTGCAAATTTGAGCTTCCCTTCCTCCACGCTAGTTGTCTGTCTGGGCGAGTGTTTTTATTAGTCTCTTTGGTGAAGCCCTGGAGTGTTAAGGGCTGGATTCACTGTTTGGCTGCTGTCTGGCTGCTCTGTGAAACCATGTGCTGCTGTACCTTTAAGTACCAAAGGCTTCATGCTATGCGACGTGATCCTATAAAACTCTGACTACTTTGCCCTTGCGGCATGAAGCCTTGGAGTGTTAAGGGCTGGATTCACTGTTTGGCTGTTTGGGTGGACGGAATATGGCCAGACATTGTGATGTTATCCTTTGAGTAACACTGACTGTAATATACAGGACACGCCTCTCTCGTCAAACATCTAGTGAAGCCGCGAGCAAGAAGGTGTGTGAGTCGCCCTATCAGCGAACGGCAAAGTAAGCGGCTTTGTGCCTCTCTACACCGAAAAACAGAACTTCTTTGATCAATCGGTCACAATTGAATCAAAATTGTATGGTGCAACCGCTTAGGGGTGATCCCCGGCTTGGGGCCTTGAACAATTCAGACTGGAGAGCGAGCTTTATTGGGTGTCTGGAGCATTGTCACTCAGTACAACTTGCCCAATTTAATGTGATTCTGACTGATAAATATTTTGTGCGGATCAGTCGACAGGTCGGCATTAAAACAACAAGCAGTGCCTTCTAATCCTGCTTGAAGAACTCCAGTTTTTGGTGTGAATTGAATCTGTCCTTTAAATATCTGGGGTGGTTTGATCGCTGTACCGGAAGTTGAATCAGCTATGGAGACAGTAAAGCAAACTGGGGCCCGGGCGCGCCTCCAATACAAAATGGGCAGCGTTGTACTGGATACATCCCTGTTAAATCCAAGATTGGAATCTCTCAATCGATCCCAGGACCAAGACTGTGAAGAGAGCCTGGGATCATCTACTCAAACAGAAACGCTGAGTGGAGACAATCAGCCCGCTAATGCAAAAATGAATGTCAGCGCAAACAAGGGTAGTAATACTAACACTGACACCATTAATGGAAAAGAACTTCCTGAATTCTCTAACTCGGAATTAGCTGCAAAATTTGCGGATGATTTGTCCGCACTGTCAGAAAAAATAAATAGCCAAAGAAGGCAAAGTTTGTCCTTTATTAAAGACAAACTTGAGGTGCTAGACAACCCCCTAGAGGTCAAAAACAAAATGATTGCCAGGGAAGAATTGGAGAGCCCCGAGGGGGAGTGTCCACTAATAGATCCCACATTAACAAGGGGTCTCCCAATGCTATCACTGGGCCAAATGTTAGAGAACCCAACCAGATTGAAGGAGAGTGTATACTCCGATGGGACACCCTCTGTGTTCAACCTGGAATGACAAAGCCCCCCTGAATAACAGCATTGATTCGAGAAATGTCTCCTCAGTGGAGGATTCAAGATTGGACTCATCTGAGTTGTACTCAGAAAGGAAGAAGATCAAGAAGGAGGGCCTGTCAACTACGGACTGTGCAAGCCTGCAAAATACAGTATTGGCAGCTTTGACGATCTCCCTAGCTCCATTCTGTAAACTATATGAGTCTATCCACTCAACAATGTAGGAGCAAGTCACTTTAATACAAGCGTGGCAGGCGAAATGGAATAATATGGAGGCTCTAACGAAAGAATTGGAAGATCAACTCAACCAGAAGCAGAAAAATCCAACCTACGCCAAAGAAGACTCTGCGATTTAGCCAGAAGTGAATCGAATGATAAAATGCTTCTAATGACGACTCTCGTAGAAGATGGGAAATGGATGAGAGCCCATTGGAAAGCCACTGATTAACTTTGCAGGAAGACTATGGTTTCCCCGACAAGTAACTTGGAAGAAGTTACACATGAGGTACCAAAAGTGTCGATTGACCTAACGGATAAATCTGCAGAATGTCTGCTCAATTTTTAATACCCCTTTAATTGGAGCAGCAAATAATGAGGGCACTAGGGGAAGAAAAGGAAGAGTGAGGCTTTATTGGAGAAAAAGCCCAAAAATACAAAAGCTGTTCCAAGGAAAAAAATGGTCGGCTCGAGAGCATTTCTATGGAATATCCGGAATCCATCCTTGGCCCCTCTAACAGTGGCCTCAAAAAAAGACACAAAAGAACTGAATTTGAATCAAGATCCCCCACGTACGTCGGATACGAATGTAGTTACAAGTGGATACACAGATGGCAACAGTAACGATCTATCATTTCAAACAGAGGGTGGTCTAAGTGACCTGGTGGAATTAATCGAAGAAGAAGAAGATGCGCAATTAAATAATATAAGCGCCTCTGATTGGCAGGAGATAGATAAGCAAGAAGAGCTAATCTGCCCAAAGGAAAAAGAACCAAGTAAGGCTCATGTAATAGAGAAACCAGTTCCACTCTTCCAAACAATGGAAGATAAAAAGGAAGAAGGAAGATCTAATAAGAAGTCGAGAACTGGAAAGTGGGAAGCAAAAATCCAGGGAAAGACCACCTTAAAGGGAAATAATCTGTGCTTATGGAATATCTAAGCCATATAGAGAAAGATCGAATGACTATAAAAATAGGAATGAAGGAAAAAAATGAAATCCCAATCAAGAAAAAGGGTTCAAATAAAAAAAGAAATCGATTTACGAGAGAAACCAAAATATAAACTCCACGAATAATCGAAATAGTGATTTAAAGTTAACTCTGGTTAGAAGATCCAATGTTAAATCGCTACTCCTGAACAGGAGTAATGTGATGAAGCTAATCCGATATGTGCCAGCAATACGGCACATTACATCTGCGGACATAAGAGTGGTGGAATTTGTGTCTGAAGATCGGGGTGATAGAGTAATCTTGTATTTAAAATCTAACAATATTAAAGATGCTCTATTGAAACAAAAACGATTATGGGCTTTGGGGTATGTCCTAAAGGAATATGTGCAAACCCCAGTAAGGGGATAAAATGACATGGAAAAAATATCTCCCCAGGGCAATTACCCTAAAGTAGCTCCAATTGTACTCATGCAACTCAAGAAAAAAAGACAATGAAGATGAAATGTCAAAACCGAGTCTTACAATATCCAAGAAAGCAATATCAGAATTTGGCAATTTCACAATTCGGAATGAAGATTGCTTAAAAATCAATCAGTCAAGTTGTAATAAAAAGAGGAAATCGACCCATGAGCACCAGGATTGGTCTTGGATAGCGGAAAGTCTAGTGAAAAGAAATGTATAGACTTTGTATACCGCATTGGTCGAGGAGTTAAAAGTGTGTTGTTGGAATACCTAGGGTTTTGAATTTCTGTTCACCGATAAAGACCTCATACTTGGGAGATTCAATATTACATGTCTCCAAGAGATGTGGCGGATGAAAAATCCTGCATGCGACGTCTATGAGGTCTATTGGAACTCGGCATTGAAGGGGATTCATGGGAGACCTTACTCTGGCCTATTGATGCTGATAAAGATTGACTGTGGTATAAAAGTGATCTCTCACTCCACTCCTAACTCCTACACCGAGATATTGGAAGCGGGAAGATCTTCGGAATTGGGCTTATCCAAATTTCTACTGATCAATGTATATAGAGGAATGAAAGGTCTAGCAATTGAGAGATGGTTGAACATTATTGTGGAGAGAATGGACTCTTTTTTGATAGAGGGCGGTAATTGTGAAATCTTTAATTTATGGAGACTTTAACTTCCGCCTCCTATCAAAGGAGGGTATCCCTATTTGCCATGAACATGTACAGGGGTTAACCGCGAGATGGAGGAATGAGATGGGATCACACGACATGGAACTGGTGAACGGTTCACAAGTGGGTAATCAGCCTGGGAGAAATACCTGGAGAAACAGAATACCGGCAGCATGCCTGGATTTCTGCTTTGTTTCTTCTGCTTTGGGGTAATTGATATCAAAATTCGAGGTTATCCCTGTGCGCCAGAGTGATCATGATCTTCTTATTATTACCATCCAGATCCCTGTGGTTAAGACCATGACAACTCTGATGCCTCCCATTGAAATCAATGAAGGCTTGAATAGATTAAAAATTCCATTGGGCGTCACTTCGCTTTCTGCAGAATGGTTTGAACAAGAAGTTGCTAAAGATAGAAACCTGGTAAAATATACACAGACTCTGACAGGCTTTCTAAAATAAATTGATCAAAAATAAACTCTGATATAGCCCGAGTACATACATATGACACAGAATTAGTAAAACGGTGCCAGGTCTATCAAGCAGAGGTTAGGAAATTAAAACTGAGTTTCTGAATATCATTTAACACTTATACTATAGAGGATTCCAAGATTGAGCCTACACTGACCTGTTCATGTAACCTTTGCGTATTCATTGCACTGTATTCACTATCGCAAACTGTTATAGGTGCTTGTGCAAATGCACTAAACTGCCTATCACCAGTGCTTGCTACACTGTTTACATAACTGATGCTGTACCTGCCGACTAAACTGCCTACAATTGTACGGTATAGAGTGCTTGCATTTACCTTTGGCCTTCAACATGCTGACGCCGCTAACTGTTTCTCGTCACTACCCTGTTGTTAATATTTTATAACCTTACCAGCAGTTGTATTTCCAGTAGCTACATTACCAGTCCGAAGTAAACAGTACCTTAAATGCATACTTAATGTACCTATGCTTTTACTCTGCATCTTGTCTAGTACTGTAACCTTGGAGTGTGCCGCCTAACTACCTCACATCGTGCCTCTGGCAACTTCTGAACTAACTGCCAACCTAACATCACTGCAAATCTCCCCCTGCCTAATACTCGAATACTCGAATACTCGAATACTTGAATTTACTATGGTCCTCCTGAAGCTAGCTCATGGCACACTATTAGGTTTACTCATACTAGGCTTTCATATGGTCCAATTCACTTTGGCAATGTCTCTCCTCTGTGAGACCAAACAGACAACTTTCCTCCCCCACTACAAGCGACATTACATCCAGACTACATCAAACCCATCCCTTTCCTACCCAAACTACTCCCGAACATAACGAAACAATCTTGCCTTAACAGCACCTCCATGCTTACTTCAAAGCAGTGGCTGGAGAGGTTCACTACTAAACCCACCCCAAAGCAACCATGCTGTGGTAGCCACAGATATACAAGACTTGCCTCTAAGCTCTTTATTGCAGATTCGCCACTTAACATCTACCTGGAGAAAACTACTACTACCAATAATCCCCTCATCATATCTCAAGCCTACTATGTCCGACTTCTACTCGGCCATCACCGAAAAAACTGAAATCCAAGCGAAACAAACCATCTACCCCTACCCCACTTCCAGCTCAAACTAAGCCAGATGACATCAAAGGCGCATTGATAAACGCCAGATCAATCGTGGCACATGCAACTGACATAGCTGACTTAATCACTAACGATTACCTTGACTTGCTAGCTGTATTAGAAACATGGCTCCATGCCGCCGCAGGTCCCTCTCTCATGCTCGCCATTCCAGATTCCTACACCATCACCCGAGTAGATCGAGAAAACACTAAAGGAGGAAGGGTGGCCTTCATAGCCAGAGCTAATTTGGCACTCAGACGAGTGCCCACCCTCACACTGAAATCATGCGAATTTATCACGGTCAAAATAACAACCTCCCACTCCAGCACCCTCACTGTCCATCTCATATACAGACGCCCTGGCCCTACAGGAGATACAGGAGATTTTGAAGAGGATATTACTACACTGCTCTCAGACAATACCAAACCTACGTCACAAATCTTGATTCTTGGTAACTTTAATTTAGGTTTTTCTTACCCTCACGACCAGGTCGCTAAATCCTTGGAAGATTCCACAAGTGAATTAAACTTTACGCAAAGAATCAATCAACCTACTCATTCAAAAGGGCGAAACTTGGACTGGCAATTATAATTGACCTACAGCCATTGAACCACTAACCTGGTCTGATCACTTCTTCATCACTTTTACCACACACACGTGCAACACAGACCCATTCATGCATGACCCACCCAACATCCCCATTACCTGAATCCACAATAAAGAGGCCCAAATGCATAGAGCGGCATGACGTAAGCATGCAGCATAAGGCAGGTCGAACCATAAATGATGAATATCCCCATTTCTCACCCCTACAGGATCACACACAGAAACTGAGGAGCCACGCACTGCGACACCTGCTCCCCCATCCACCAAAAAACCCAGGAGAGATGCCACAGGGGACACCGCCACAGTCTCAAGGGGAACCGGGAGGAGTAACCATGACCAGAGGGACAAAGGCAGCAGGAGCACCAGTTCCACGCAGCCTGAGACCAAGCCTGCTGCCATCGTAGCACCCAGGGAAGTGTGTCTCCCTGCAAGTGAAACCAGCATGGAGGGCATGCACTCTGCTGCCACCAGTTCAACTGGTGAGGCAGCAGCCACTGCCCCACTTTCGGACGAGGGAGAAGCACATGGCATTGTGGATCAAAGCCAGACCCCCAGCCCAACACGCTCCATTCTGGCAAGCCCAAGGTTGTCATCAGGTCCGAGTAGCCATGGAGGATCAGCCACCCCCACCCTGGAAGGGGCATGGAGCCCCCAGGTGTCCTCGCCTGATGCCAGTGCCATGGATTAAGGCACAGCAGTCATCCCACCAGCACCAAGCATGCAACATGACCTCTCATCCATCATCCAGAGGCAGGCAGAGATCACTGGGCTAGTAGGGCAGCATGTGGCTGAGGCAGGCCGTCTGAGGGAGGACCTCAGTATGTATGCACGGCAGACAAGGGAGGGCATGGAGGCATGCACAAACAGGATCTGCAATGAAATGGCCCAACTCAGGCAGGCCATGATCCGTATAGCGGACGCTATTGAGCGGACGCTATTGAGCGCCGATGCCCACTCACAACACAGGATGAACCGGGCACCACCTCCTCTGGGAGTTCCCGGCAAACTAGCCCCCTGCACCGGTCTCTGCACAACCTGAGGTGCACCACATCCCAACCACCAAATTACGGAGGAGGCAATGACAATTAGGGCCAGCAAGGACTAGGTGGCACATGTGGAGAAGGACACGTACACACCATGAGGCTCACATGGGGGTGTTGTGGGGGGAGGGGGTAACAGTGTTCTTGGGAGTTTTGTGGGGGAGGGGGTAAGGGTGTTCTTGGGAGTGTTGTGGGGGGAGGGGGGTAAGGGTGTTCTTGGGAGTGTTGTGGGGGGAGGGGGATAAGGGTGTTCTTGGGAGTGTTGTGGGGGAGGAGGGTAAGGGTGTTCTTGGGAGTGTTGTGGGGGTAGGGGGTAAGGGTGTTCTTGGGAGTGTTGTGGAGGGAGGGGGTAAGGATATTCTTGGGAGTGTTGTGGGGGAGGGGGTAAAGTTGTTTGCACAGTTGGGGCCATGCACTTAATTTTTGTCTTTTGTTCACAATACACTGTTGAAAAGTTGAAACACAGGCTTGGTATTCATCATTGGGTGTGTGTACTGTATTGGGGAGAGGGTTCTTTGTGGGACTGACCACATGCATCAGGGCAGTAATACCCATCTGCATCCATAATAGTTATACCTTGGATGTCATGTAATCTGATACATCAGATGCTGACGCACATCGTGTCCCTCCTGGACATTGCCACTTGCATGTCCTTGCGGGCCTTTTGACCCATCTACATCATCCTCATCTGGCGCTTGCATGTCAGGTGGCATAGGCACATTCCGTCTGATGAAAATTTAGTCCGGCATCACACATGCCATGGTTATCTTCGGCACTTTGTCATGGCCGTACAGGAGAGCCTCACCCGGCACGCTTAGGCACCGGAGCTGTGTGTTGGAGAGGCCGAATGCCTGCTCCATCATGACGCAGGTACGGGTATGTGCAATTTTGTTGTCCTCTTCCTGCTGGTTCTGTGGGTTCCATACAGGGGTTAGGTGCTACCTCTTCAGGGGATAGCCAGCCTTGCCTGGATGGGGTGAAGAATGGGTACCTGTTACCGGCCACGCTGCTGTGGACTGTACATGTCACACATGTCTTCTTTGCATTGTGATTGGAAGTCACAACTGACAGCATGCATGCAGACAATCTGCGTGACTGCAATGTACAAAGCTGGGCTCAACCATGCAAGTCGACATGCCCAAAACATGCCTCCGGAAGTAATGGAAATGTCCTGGCTGAGGCTAGGCCTCAGGTGTCCTTGTACCCAGGCACATTTTGTACCGCTATGCCAGTGTGCTGCCATTCCTACATCCATGTTGCTGTGCTGCGGGGCATCACTTCAGTGGTGCTATGGGTTTGTGGTCAGGTGCCATGGATAGGGGTGATTCCTTTGCATCCATTCTAGGGCACATTGCGGTAATTATGTTGTGCTGCCCAAATTCTGTATGACTGTCCTGAGGGCAAGATGATGATTTGTGTATTATGTGGTGTGGCATGATGTGAAATGTGGGTGTGGATGGATGTGTCCTTTTTGCAATATTTGAATGTATGCAATGTTGTGCAGCTTCGCATTTCATGTGGGGTCTTATCAAGTACATTGTGAAGTCCCCCAATGGACATTGAAGTACATCTGTATGACCATTTGTCCCACGCACGCCAGACAATTCACAGTTGGTGTATCGTTCTTTCCCCCCCAATCACACCGCCCTGTGCATGGCCTGCTACTCACCAAGTTGCCACGATCATTGGCCAGCTTGTCGCTCCATGTTGCTTGGTATGGTTGAGTTCTGCAGGCCATTGAATCATGCGTTGATCCGGGATGTCTTGCGCAACAATGTGTGATTATCTTGTTTGCATCACATGCCATTTGGAAAATGATTGGGTGAAATTATTTTCTGTTTCTGTGGACTACTTCATTGTGATGTGGGACCACCAATTCCACATGGGTACAGTTGCTGGCCCCGATGCTACTTGGGATGGTTGCGAGTGAACAGATGCATAATTTGGTGTTTGCAATTTCCTGGGCAGTCCGTGGCAGGAATATGTATTCATGTCCAAGCTTCAGGAGGGCATTGTGTACCTGGTTCGGCGTGCATGGGAATACTGGTTGTGAGATGCCATGCATCTGCCACACATTATGCTGCTGCGAGCCTGTGGCCAGGGAGTGGAGCGCAGTCAACACCTGCACTAGAGGGGGGATTGCAGTTCTGATGTCTATGAGTCTCACGCTGTCGTCATGTATCTTATCCACGATGATGGTGATGGTATCCCAGTGCAGACGGTACAGGGTTGGTATGTGCTCAGGTGTCTGGTTCAATGGAATGGCTTGGATCCTGGAGATTGGTGGCTGGCTCTGTGGTATTTCTGGGTGCCCTGGTGGTGCTTGCTGCGCCTGTCTTGCCCTACTCCTCCTCCTCCTCCTCCTCCTGCGTCTCCTCTGTGCTGCCTGTTGTTGGTGCTGCCGCACTGCAATCATGTCCTCCAGCCCATGTAATGCTGGCAGTATTGGAAGCATTTTTGTGTGGCAAGGGGTGTGGTGTGCTCTTTTGTGCTGCCACAGTCTCCATCGCCTCCACCTGTGCTGGATGTGTCCACCTGTGGCAGGTGGAAACACTGCTCAGGTCTCTTAACGGGTGCTTCGCGATGCCGGTATTTGCGCCATGCCGGTAAGGGGTTTTTGGGTCTTTCCCATGCCGCTATTGCCATGTCCGCCTAGCTTGTGATGGGATGCTATTAGCGCCATGCCGCTATGTCCGACCTGGGGGTCGCGTGCCCACGGACTTGCCACTATTAGTGGCACCGTACTTACCGGTTGCGCTCATAGCGGCAAGTCCGGGTCGTAATTAGATAGGGAATTTAGCGGTACCGGTAATCGCTTACCGGTACCGTTATTCCCTTACCGCCTACCGTGTAATGAGGCCCTATGACTATTGCCTTAGCCTCTATCACTCCCCTGAATCTCTGTAAGAGCAAACCTAAAGACCTAAAGTTGTGGCATAACACCTGGTTTCACAGCTGAAAGCCCTTAGATATGAAAAAAGGAAATGTGAAATCACATGGAAGAACCTTCCTTCTAAGGAGAAAAAAGACTATGGCCTCATTACACGGATGGCGTAGAATGGTTCATGCCGGTAAAATACCGGCACCGCCTTGGCGGAAAGGGGAATTACCGCCCCATTCCAAGGTTGGCGGGGCGGTAATTCCCCCTTCCACCATTGCCCTTCCCCATTCCCATTTTTGCCCCATAGGGCATAATGGGAATGGGGAAGGCGCTAATTACGGTACCGCAAATTGCGGTACCGTAATTAGCTCCCTGGGTCCCTTTGCGGGTTGGTTTTTAACGCCTGCAAAAGGGACCTCGTAGTAAGGTGGTAACGATTTACTGGTACCGGTAAAATACCGGTACCGGTAAACCCTTACCGCCATCCGTGTAATGAGGCCCATAGTATCCGAAATCTCTGCTCGATACAAAGCACAGATCATCAGAACTAAACAAGAAACATACAATGACAGGATCCAGAACGCTAGTTCTAGTATCAAGGAACTTTTTCGGTATCCTAAGGGAATTAGAATCCCCAATAGCCCCGGACAATTCTCACCCAAAAGATAAAACCTGGTGCACAGGCAAATGCCCTTGCTAACAAAAAAGCCACCCTTCAAAAGAAAATTGCCTCAAAAAAACTCACCATTATCGGCTCTAACTTAACTGAGAAACTGGATACTACCATCCTCACCAACACTTTACCAGAATTCAAATTCACCCAAGTCTCCACAACCGATGTCGTAAAAATCATAACCTCCCTGAAACCGTAACAGTGTCAAGGCGATATCTGCCCTGCCCAAATTATAAAAGACGCAGTGAGTGATCTTGCACCTTTTATCACCAGATTAATAAATGACTCCTTCAAAGCATGCCAGTTTCAACCAACCTGAAAGACGCATGGGTACTCCCTTTATTGAAAATAGTGTCTCTGGATCCGAGGATCCCAACCAATTACAGACCGATAACCACAGTCCCCTTCCTACTTAAATTTATTGATAAGGCCGCCTACCTCCAAATACAGTCGTACCTAGAGGTAAACCATCTGTTAGGTCTCAGCCAATCAGGTTTCAGACCCCTCCACGGAATGGAAACTGCTCTCATATACCTCAAAGCACAAATTGACCAGATAAAAGACAAAAGACAATGGGCCTCATTACGACCCAGGTGGTAAGTTACCGCCTGGGCCGTGACTTTACCACCATGGCGTAAACTACGTTTACGCCATGGTGGTTGCCGGACTTACCGCCCCATTCCGACCTTGGCGGGGCGGTAAGTCCCCAATCCCCATTTACCCTTCCCCATTCCCATTTTTGCCCCATAGGGCATAATGGGAGTGGGGAAGGCGTTAATTACGCCACCGTAAATTACGGTGGCGTAATTAACTCCATGGTCCCTTAGCGCCATGGATTTTAACACCTGCTAAAAGCAGGTGTTAAATCCGCCATGGCACTAAGGGACCTCGTACTCAGGCGGTAAGGGTCGGCGCTGTTTACGGCGCCGTAAACCCCTTACCGCCTGAGTTGTAATGAGGGCCAATGTGCACTACTTTTGCTACTAGACCTCTGTGCTGCCTTCGACTTGGTAGACCACAACATACTCTGTGAGCACCTCTCATCAGCAGCAAACCTCTCACCTGAGGCTGCATTGTGGATCAAGTCCTTCTTAAACAATAGAATGATGAGAGTATTCTATCCATCAGACGCCGCTGACCCTATCCCCATCATTTGCAGAGTGCCACAAGGATCATGCGCCTCCCCCACATTATACAATGTTTTTACACAACCCTTATTCGACATACTGGACCGCATGGGTGTCATCTACACTAATTACGGAGACGACACCCAGATAGTGATCCCACTATCAGGCAATTATGACGCTGACAATGAGCGACTTAATCAAATCTATCTTGTCATTCAGGCCTGGATGGCTACCCACAGCTTATGCCTGAATGACGAGAAGACTGAAATTCTCATCTTAGGTGCCCCTACCTACCTTAAAAAAACCTAACCCCAAATACACTTCATTCAACATAGACGGCAACCTGATTACATGGCCAAGGAAACTAAAACCCTAGGCTTCTATCTAGATGCTAAACTGAATCTTAAAAAACAGGTTAGCGACACTGCGTCGGATACCGCCTATACCTGCAAACTTATCCACGGATGTAAAAATTATCTTTCCACTAACAGCCGCATGATCCTAGCACGAGCACTAATCTTGTCCAACCTTGACTATTGCAATGCACTTTACGCAGGAGCCAACACATATGTGCTTAACACACTTCAAACCCTGCAAAACAATGCTTTTAGGACCGCCTTAAACATCCCTAGAAGGGACCACATCTCTGAAACCAGAAGGAGTCACAAATGGCTTACCATTCAGGACAGAATATATTTTAAGCTTGTTTCCATCACTCACAAATGGTGGTCAGTCAAAATATCAAAAAAAAATATCGACTAACAATAAGGTCGAAAAAAAAAGACCGAAAAAAAAAAAGTTGAATTTCTCTTTTTTTAATTATTTATTTATTTTGGGGTCCGGGATTAACAAAAATGGTAAAAAAAAACAAAAAATTCAAAAAGTGGGGTTGGGGGGGAACTCCCCCCATTTCGAATAAAAAACATCATGAAAAAAATGCGACTTTTTTTTCTGCCTTTTTTTCGAGATTTTTTTTTCGAGATTTTTTTTTTTCGAGATTATGACTATAAACCCTCACAAATGCCTCAACAATGCTGCCCCCAAATACCTGATAGACAAAACCAATCAAAAAACTTAAACTAGACCTACCAGATCAATCAACTCCCGTTGTATCTTCACACCGCGTTTCAACTTAAAAAGAGCAGGGGGTACCAGCTTCCCCGTACAAGCTGCCTCAACCTAGAACTCCCTCCCTCTGCACCTATGCTGAGACCTACACTTCCACAGCTTTAGGCTTAATACCAAAAAATGGCTTCTTACCAACGACACTACGGCCCTCCTGGACTGAGACTTATACGAGACTCGAAATGTGACTGCAACATGCCTCTATGACTAGGCCTACTGACCACCTCGCAGATTGCTCCAGACTATTGTATTCTGTATGTCTAGTTGTTCATAATCTCGAATGATATTATTAAATGCTTCCATCTCATTTCTATGTATTCATCTCAACCCTTATACGCTGTTTGTATCTTCTTGCTATTCTACTGTCTTGTACCCTGCATATTAAGATGTCTTGATAAGCGCCCAGATACCTGAGGGTATGGTGCGCTGTATAAATAATAAACAAACAAACAAGACAGACCCAAAGAACTATCGACCTGTTGCCCTCTTGGATTCACTTGGAAAGCTTTTTGCCTCACTAATACTCCGGGACCTAAATAGGTTGGCTCGCTCAAAGGGAATCTTAGACCTCAGAGAGGCCGGCTTCCTAAAGGGGGTGGGGACACAGTTGAATCTCTTTGTTTTGAATCTTCTCAAGAGGAGAGCGTTGGCCAATAATGCCACAATCTTTATGGCTTTTCTAGATTTGCACCAAACATTTGACGGAGTAGACCAAAATCGCTTGTAGGCAAAATTGAAAGCATGGGATTGCCCAACTGACATCATAGAGGCAATTCAAGCCTTATACTGCGGGACTTCCATCAGGATCAGATTGGGCGTGATGGTCGACTGTCTAGGAAAATTTCAACCTTCAGGGAATTAAAACAAGGGTGTGCGCTGGCCCCTATTCTATTCTGTATGTACCTATCCGATTTAGGCATCTCTCAAAATATCATTTGTGCCTTTCCACCAAAAATGAATGGAAGTGAGTTAGCATGGTTACTTTATGCAGACAACATTGTCTTCTTAGATCTAACAGAAATTGGTCTGCAAAGGAGAATAGTTGCCTTTAATGATTACCTAAACATCAATGGTATGAAAATGAATGTAGGAAAGTCTCAGATTATGGCTATGTCAGCAGCCAGGAAAACAAAGGTCACAGCGTTCTCTTGGGAGGTTGGTAACCTGCGTATGGAAGTTGTGGATGTAATTACATATTTGGGTGTGAAAATTAACAGAAATACAAACAAAAGCAACCATGCATCTTGGCTGAAATTAAAACTTGTAGCACTTACGAACCAAGGAATTGCCACCCACGGACGATACAGGGCCATTTCTATGCTACCGCTTTTAAGGTTCTACCGCCAAAAGGTTATACAAGTTCTTACCTATGGGACGGAAACTTTACCAAACCTAAACAAAAGAATTTGGCCACAAATGGAAGGCCTGCGGAAAATATTAAGGCTACCTCCCTGCTTATCAATCGCTAAAATCTGCCATGAATTAAGATTATTGTCAATGGCATCCATCGTTCTGTGAAAGGAAATTTCTTTCTTCAGGAAATGTATTATGCAAGAACCGGCATGTTCATGTTCCATATTATGCTTAGAAGGGGATTTTAAGGAAAAACTGCTGTCAAATTGGTATGGGGATATGATAGAGATCTTAGAGCTCTTAGAGGTGGACCTGGTCCTGTTAAAGGCAAACCTGTTAAAGGTCTAATTGCGCTTCGAAAGAGACAATTGGATTCAAACTATTGAAGCAAGGCCTATTCTACCTGACACCTTTAAATGGTGGATAGAGAAGAGAGGTTTAAATGAACCCCCAGAATATCAATGTAAGTTTCCATCCTCATTCTAGAGAGACTTACTTTTCCGGTGTAGAATGAATATTATGCCAACAAGAGAAATTCAATTCAAGCGTTGACAAAAGGGGATTGTAAATAATAACTGTTGATTCTGCAATAAAAGTAAGTGACTGTATCCCTTTACCATATAGCTATGGTCGGTGAAAACCTTAACCTTGAAAGAGCAGCATGTATGGAAGCGTTTAGGAGGGGAACTCTAACTTTGGAGGATTATTGGGACCAGATCCTGATTGGCCATCAAAAAGGCCCGACCTTGGCAATTCTGAAATTTATAAACGCTATGTTAACCCAAGAAAAAGAGGAAAGAACAATAGGTGTATAATGGGGAAATTTGTTGTATGGGGGGTCTGGTGTCAGAGAGGGAATATGTAGAAGGTGACGATAATGGTTGAAAGTGGAGAATGATGGAAGGAGGAGTTTTGGATTTCATGGTTTCTTTTTTTCAGAAGTAAGCGCTTGCAGAGTGTCTGGTGTACTGCATGGACCATGCCTTACTTGGATTCCGAGCTGTGGATTTTTGCTGCTACTTGAATAAAAAGGTGTAGCTTCACTGAAAAACGATGCTAAACGTGTGCTGCTGACCACAGGACTACAACTAAGACTACACCCCCACCCACTGCAACCAGGTGCACCAAGACACGCCTCCTGCCACGCTCACTCTGGCTTCAAAACCTGCCCCCTGAGCGAAACATAGCGTAGTGCTTGCAGAGTGGCTGGTGTGCTGCATGGACTTTGCCTTACTTGTATTCCAAGCCGTGGGTTTTTGCTGCTACTTGAATAAAAACGTGCAGCTTCACTGAAAAAGGCTGCTAAACGTGTGCTGCTGACTACAGGACTACAACTAGGACTACAACCCCCACCCAGTGCAACCAGGTGCACCAAGACACGCCTCCTGCCACGCTCGCGCTGGCTTCAAAACCTGCCCCCTGAGCGAAGCATAGCAGAGTGCTTGCCGAGTGTCTAGTGTCTGGCTTACGGTGGATGGAATGGAGAGGACTACCCCCACATACTCCACAATATAAGGTAAGAGTGTGCATTGCTGGGGGAGAAGGGCTCCCATTTTCAGCCTGATCATATATGGAGGCTCTGAGTTTAGAAATAGTAGAGGGCCTAGCTTCCGCCCCTCCTGACTTACAAACCGGCCCTACCTCAAGCCCTACCTTGAGCAACCCAGCGGCGACAAATGAGGGGGGTGCTTCAGACTTGCTCAGGCCAGAAACCCAGCTCGAACTTTATACAACCACAAGGCTTCCCCATCCTTTGAAGGAACGTCCTGCTCTTTCAACCTTGACGTTGAAGTAACCGCGGCCACAAGGAGCCATTTGAACATCTTGGCCTCAGTAGGCAGCAATCAAAGTGAAAATGCGCCCATCGATACACCTACCTGCATGTTGCCCCCTCTTGCTAAACTGCCCAATGTTCCTCAAGGTGAAATTGAACAAAATGGACAGGAACATCAAACCACACTAGGCCAGAAAAACAACTTCAGAGCAACTGGGCATGATAGGAACCCTCAAGACCTTAAGACACCTATCTCTCATAGGGGTTCACCGTCATTGAAATGTTTTGCCACAAGCACAAAAACTAAAGTCACTGTTGTGTGGCCCAGCAGAGTGTGGGTGGCCAAACACACATGCACACACACACGCATGCACAGAGGAGTCAGACACGATGTTGCCGGTTGCATCACCCGGCGGCAACTGCCGCACAGACTTACTTTATTCCATTGCGCATGCGCGGGCCCAAACGAGGCTCGCCCATGCCCAGTGCACACTCGGGACGTCACATCCCTTTTTATCTTTAACAACAAACTACAACATGAAGTTAACTTAGTAAACATTAACTGGAGCGACCTGGGAGCAGGTCTATTCCCGACACTTACTGACGGCCCCGGATATCCTGACCTCAGTCCCCTGAGTCCAACACATAGTCCTTGAGACGGGCAGGCGGTCTCCTGGACACTCTTGAGGGATACCTAGACGTGACTGTTGGGGTCTCCGTGCTCACTTCCGCCGCTGGGGCTCCGATGTTCATGGGTTCCTCGCCCAGCAGTTCAGGGCCTGCTTCCTGGGCGGGCACGGCTTGGGCACTGGACATTCCTGTTGATGTGTCCACCTTCTTGAAGAAAGATACATTACGCGTGACCATACCGCGCTCACAGGCGGCTGTCACCATGGTCCCCTTTACATGAGTGACCTTCCAAGGGTGCCGTTCAAACGGTAGAGCTAGGTTTCCTTCGGGGTGACGGTTCTTGACTAGCACTGAATCTCCAACACGGATCTCCTTGCCCTGCAGACCTCGTCTGTCACTTTCCTTCTGGTTGTGTATGGCGCGCTCTTGTCATACCTTTTCATTGTCTATGATGCCCGGACTCCTCCCCTCCATTTCAGGTATCATTCCTCTGGGGCAGCGCCCAAACAGGGCCTGCGCCAGGGTGACACCCGTGGACTGATGGGGTGTGGTCCGATATTCCCTCAAGAACTCCACTAGCTTCTTCTGCAGGTCGTCACCTCTGTTGGCCGAGATCCTCAGCACTTTATTCAACGTGCGCATCATTCTCTCTGCTTCACCGTTCGCGCAAGGCCACAGTGGCGAGACTCTGCGGTGCTGTATTCCCCTATCACGGAGGTATTGCGCAAATTGGTTGCCGGTAAACGGCGGTCCGTTGTCGGAGCAGAGCATCTCCGGAAAACTGTGTGCCGCAAACATTCTGTCGAATGCCCTCGTGGTGAATTCTGTTGCCGTTGATTCTACCACCTCCACCTCCGGGTATCTCGACCATTGGTCAACGGCTACCAGGAAATACATGCCCCGACCCGTCGAACCAAAGTCTACATGGATTGTCCCCCACGGCTTCTCACTCTGTTCCATCGAGCTTATAGGGGGAGCCCTTTCACCCGGGGTCGCTGCCTGGCCCACCACCTCTTCACGAAGCCCTCAACCTTTTCTTCTAGATCCGGAAACCACATCTTTGGTCGTAGTCTCGCTTTCGTTTTGACCACCCCTTGATGTCCGATGTGTGCCAGTTCAAGCACCCGCTTCCTTAGTGTCTGCGGGATTACAATTTGCCTCCCTCTCAGTAGCAGAGCATCGTCGGAGATTGAGAGCTCCTCCTTCACCCGCCAGAGTGCCTGAAGATCTCTCTGGGCCTCCTGCTGGCGCCGGGAGTTGTTGCGCAGCATTTCCTTCCATTCTCCACTTCTAATGGCATCTTTAGTGATGTCAAAAACTTCATCCTTGGATGACTCAGAGGCAATGGTTGCTCTCGACAACGATACGGGGAGCGCCCCATCCACCACATTACAGAGTAGTCCCTGGCAGTCTGACACCTCTCCGCCTTTGTTGGTACCTCCAGCGTTGGGGTGACGTGACAGGTAGTCTGCCGGATTGTTGGTGCCTGGCCTATACGTTAGTCGCACCCCGTACTCCATCAGGGCCAGCATCCACCTCTCTATTCTTGGTGGCGGCTTCGAAGATAGACCCGCCAGTATTGGTGGTGGGGGCTTGTGGTCTGTTACCACTATCACCGCCTTTCCCAGAATATACAGGCGAAAATGGTGGCAGCCCCACAAAATGGTGAGCGCCTCCCTCTCAATTTGCAAGTATCGCATTTCCGTATCAGAGAGGGCCTTGCTGGCGTACGCGACAGGTCTCATGTCTCCTCTTCCGTCCGGCTGCAAGAGCACTGCCCCCACTCCCACCGGACTGGCATCAACGACAATCTCCGACTCTACGGTGGGGTTAAAGTAGGCCATAGTGTCCCCATCCGACAGGGCATTCTTGAGTGCCTGAAACGCCTCCTGCTCCTTACCTTCCCACTTCCACACCGCATCGCTTCTGGTCAGTGCTCTGAGGGGTTCTGATAAGGAGGCAAGGCCCTTGATAAAGCGTCCGCAATAGTTCACCATCCCCAGGAAGCTTCTTACCTCCGTGGGGGATGTTGGCGCCACTGCCTCTCGAATGTCCCTGATCTTTTCCGGGTCCAGTGACACTCCCGCTGCGTGAAATATGAACCCAAAAAACCCAATCCGATCTTTGAGGAACTCACATTTCTGGCGGTGCAAGGTGAGGCCTAGGTCGTGCAATCTCTTGAGTGTGCTCTCGAGCCTTCTCATGTGCTCGGCTTCTGTGTCCGCAAACACCAAGATATCGTCACTTATGTTCAACACCCCTTTTAGGCCTGCAAGTGCCCCTCTTATAGTGTTCTGAAAAACCTCCGCCGCTGAGGAGATACCAAAACTCAGGCGTTTAAATTGATAAAGCCCCTCGTGCGTCGTGAAGACGGTGATGAACCTAGAGTCTTGGTGGAGCTCAAGCTGGTGATAGCCCGCTCGTAGGTCCAATTTCGAAAATACTTTCGCTCCCTGTAATTCGCCAATAATATCGTCCAGCGTTGGCGTGAGGTGCCTCTCCCTCTTAATGGCGGCATTGGGGAGACGTATGTCCACACAAATTCTCACCGCCCCTGGATGCTTCGGCTTTGGCGCCACTACTATGGGGGATACCCAGGGTGTCGGCCCTTCCACCCTCTCAATAATGTCATTGTTGACCAGCGAGCGAAGCTTCTCTTCCACCTTTTCCCTCAGGTGGAACGGAATCTGTCTGTGCTTCAGGGCGGTCGGCCTGATCGTATTATCAATGTGCAGCCGCACTGGTGGTGCTTTCAACTTTCCAACCCCTTCAAAAATGCCTGTAAATTTGTTTAACAGTACCTCGATGTCCATTTGATAAACTGCCATTGTGAAATGGACCAAATTCAGGGCCTCGGATGCTGCGCAACTGAGCAACGAGTGGTGGCTCACATCCGTAACAAAGAAACGTGCCTTTATGGTCTTACCGTCCTTGGACACGGGCGCTATAAACATGCCATCAATGGGAAGGAGGGTATCCCCACCAAACGTAAAGATCTTGGCAGTTGATGTGCTTAGCGCCGGAGGTCCCGGAATCCGCCTATAGTGGTCTGCGGCCAGCACACAGACCGATGCACCGGTATCGATGAGCACTTGCGTCGGTACCCCCTGGATGTCGACTACGCATTTAGGCTGTCTCTTGTTCTTGGCACCTGAAGCAATGTTTGAGATGAAGAAAACTTCTTCTTCCTCCTCCTCCTCTTCTGCCATGTGAAGCCTCTGTATCTCCTGCTCCAACGCCGCGATGCTTCGCACTTTCCTTGAGCCACCGCCACGTGCTCTGGCTGGGCCTCTCTGCACTGACACCGGGGGCGGGGGCGCGACACATTCGGGCATAATGGCCAGGTCTATCGCATCTGCCACATGACCTGTCCTTGGCAGGACATTCCTCTGAGTGGGGCAGATCATAGCCGCATTGCTGGCAAATGCTGTCGGACCCCGCAGTCGAGCGACTTTCCTGCTTTCTCTGCCCCCACTTGTCTCTTGACATCGACCATTTCCCCATGGCGAACGCTTCCTCCGATGCTCCTGGATGCACCGCCGCATCCATTTTCGCACCTCTGGACTCGGCCAGCTCAAATGTTCTGCCACTGTCCAATATCTGCTGCAGGGACCAGCCTGGTTCTCTTAACACTTGTCTCCGCAGTTTGCTGGAACTGCAACCCTGTAGAACCTGATTACGTATCATGCACTCATCATTGTCCCATCGACAAGAGGTGGCCATCATCGAAGCCGGGCACAGAACTGGTCGAGCGACTCCTCCTCTCTCTGCTTTTCCCCGCAGAAAAGGAACCTCTCGTAATCGACATTCGAGAGCGGTATGAAATAGTTCTCCAGCGCCTTCTTCACCTCAGCGTATGTGCCTACCTGCAAGTTGAGGGACTCGTAAATGCGTAAAACCTCTAAGCCTGCTGAGTACAACAAAGTGGCCCTCTTTGCATTGTCATCATTAATCCCCGTTGCTGTAAAGTACATATCCAGTTTTTTTATCCAAAGCCGCCATCTTGGGCCCAATTTCGAAGGGGGTCCTGACACATCAAACTCTTGCATGGGTAACAAGGCTCCCTGTTGTGCTCTCGCCGCCAACGCTGCAGTTTCTGCCTCTCCATCACTGTCTGTCATGATCACAGGTCGCACAGGCACCTCCTGCTGGGCTGGAGGCCGCAAACCTGACTCTGGAGGGTCTTGCACGTACCTTCACTTCTCTTACTGCGTGTGGTGGCCCCCTTGTTGCATTTTGCTGCTTTCAGGTCACCTTCGTGTGGTGCCTGCCTTCAATGGGTCATCCTCTGTGCGTGGAGGATAGCCAGAAATTCCAAAAATTGGTTGAAATGGAGCTAGTGGCGCACGAGCCCCTTCTCAGGCCGCTACCACTCTGCTCCTGCTTCTAAACGTCACCGGAATGCACCCGCCGGGTCCGTGACTCATCTGCCGTGACGTCGCTGCTACAACGTGCCATGTGTTTAACGAGCGCTCGTGCAGCATCCCGCCTCGTCGCCAGTTGTTGTGTGGCCCAGCGGAGTGTGGGTGGCCAAACACACGTGCACACACACACACGCATGCACAGAGGAGTCAGACACGATGTTGCCGGTTGCATCACCCGGCGGCAACTGCCGCACGGACTTACTTTATTCCATTGCGCATGCGCGGGCCCAAACGAGGCTCGCGCATGCCCAGTGCACACTCGGGACGTCACAGTTACATGTAAAAGAAAATCCCAAACAGACATTGAACTCATGTTCAAAAACGGAGAAAGTTATAAACAGGGACCCTTGGGAAATTTGATAGGAGAGGATCATGCATTCCAAAAACCTAATGCTAACGGAAAGAAATCAAAGTGGGACCCTTGGATACCTAATCCCAATAGTGAAAATGATAAAAACGTCCCAGGACAATCAATAGGCACACAAATGAGATGAAAAAACTTGAAAAGCAATCCTTTTGTTCATGGTCACAGCTCCTGGAACCCCCTAAGTCTGGCTCTAAACGAGCGACCCAGAGGACACCGCTTTTGCTTCACACTGGAAGCAAGTAACAGCAAGCAAGGTCCGGAGACAACACCATCGGAATACGCCACCAATGATTTTGACATACCTGATCAGATGCTGCTTGAAAAATCCTTGAACATGGAGTTGAAAAATGACAAAGCTCAAGAACCTCAAAAGGCAAGGGGATCATCCATCCTGCCATTAAATCATGTGGTTGGAGTGTCTTTCTGTGACCAAAGTGTGCACACCACACAGACTGATTTGGAAATTGTAAAAGCCAGCAAGGCAACAAGTCCAAAGAAGCAAACAGCTTTTTATGACCTTAGAATCCCAGACTGAGGCTGAAAATAAAAAGGAAACCTCTGGAGAAAACAACGACTTTGTGATAGTCTCGACACTAATTGATGTCTTAGCTCCTTACATGAAGCTACATGAATCAATGCAAGAAACAATTAAAGATCAGTCAACCGTGCTGCCCATGGTGCACAAGAAAATGATCTTCATTGAAGGCTTTGTTAAGTCAATCGAAAAAAAACAGGGTGAATAGTAGTGCAGGTGTACCTCAACTCCTCCATGATATCTTAGATCCAATATTAAAGGAGAAAACAGAAAAAAGATTATCACACCTGTCAGTGAGCACTATCAATCCATCGCTAGAAGGAGACTGAGATGTTAATCCCTTTGAGTTGCCTGTCGTGAGGGACCACCTACCCCAAGAACTGCCAGCAAACAAGTCTACTCTGAACTTAACGTCAGAGAGGAATACAGAGGTTGCGACAACTACAGTCACTACAGAGCTAAACAAAGTATCTTCCTCAGCAGAAGACTATGTGATTTCTCCAACTGACCACGAGAAGGTAACTTCCTCCTCTCTTTCAGCTGAAGCTCAACCAACAGCTTCAGCTGCCAAGGACTCTAAATTGTGGGAATTTTTTGAAAACAATGTAGGCCAAGCTAGACCCCACCAACGTCCCACAAATTAAAACTAATAAAGGTCTACTTCCAGCAATTGGGAACAGTGACAAATTAAGACTGGTAAAGAAATCTAAAAATCAAGCTAAGCCAACAAAAACCAAATCAAAGAAAAGTCGCTTATTTCTCAAAACTCTATCCATGCCCTCAGTTGAAGGAGCATCGACTCAGAAATTAAAA
The DNA here is from genome assembly GCF_040938575.1 of Ambystoma mexicanum. Taxonomy (NCBI): domain Eukaryota; kingdom Metazoa; phylum Chordata; class Amphibia; order Caudata; family Ambystomatidae; genus Ambystoma; species Ambystoma mexicanum. The sequence continues at coordinate 896,450,478 of NC_090924.1, forward strand.
AACCCAGCAGTAGCTAATATCACTGAAACATTGGTCTCTGTCTAGATAATGAAAATATGGACAAACAGGGTGACGGACAAGAAGCTGGAGACCTTGATGAAGTAGATCTACTGGATTTCTCTACTTATAGTATCGCAAACAAAGAAAACTCATGCCAGGAGAATCAAGAACCGACAGACGAAACATCAGCGTCTGAAGAGTCAGATTCGGAATCCTCCGACTACGATTAGGAGACAGTATCGGATAAAGTAAATCCAAAGTTGTCAAATAAGGCAGCTATGAAAAGTGGATGCTGCCCAACGGAACCAGACCAGCTCCCAACAAAGGCACTCTAACAACCAGTTGTAGAGAAGGCAATTAATCTACAAATTCAAGAGTTGATAAAGACTCTGCGGCAACAATATGTGCAACAGCCTCATTTAAACTGCCTAGTGCAACCAATGGGCAGGAAGAGCCAGTAAGGAAATCAGCTGGTCCAACTGGTCTATCTGTTCCTATTGGCAAGGAAATGATCCACGGTTTAAATAAGGTAGAGAAATCTGTAACTTGGCAAGATGTAGGATCACAGCCAAGAGTAAAACTGAACCCACCAACTAAATGTAAAACGAAACAAATGTCTGCAACCCCTGCGCGGGGGGAAGAGGCTGGCCCAATAGTGGGAACGGGAGGACTTGATGATAGCCTAAAAATCTCAATTGAGAGAATATGTTCCTATGATGATGGACTAGTGCTTAATAGAGACAATGTTGTGCGCCTCCTACACCACATTCCAAGCTTTCTACTCGTAGCATCAAAAGATTTAGTGTTCATCGAGTTTCCCGAAGCACCAACAAAGTGGTCCACCTAGCCTCAAAACTGACCAAACATCTTCTCCTCAAAGACCAATGTGCTTTGACATGAGGGATTACCAAACGATAAATTCACCAAAACTCAAACTGCAGAAAGAAAGAGTGGAAGTAACGAACAAGGGACAGTTTCACCAACAAAACGAAGAACTACAAAGAGACGGCAAGTAACAAAAAGCATAAATTCTAATACTGCTAGCGAGGGGGACAAATCCAATTGGAGATGGTTACTCCAACTGCTGGCAGATAAATTACCAAAACAATAACACCATAGTTTCTCTGTTGAATTGGAATGGTCTCTTGTAAATTGGAACACACAAGGCTTTTCACATCTGTTTCCCAAAAATTCAAGCCAACTTCTAAAAACCAATGTAATATGTCTCCAAGAAGTCTGGCTAGTTGATCCGCCTTTGATGGAGGGATACTGGGTCCTTTTTAAACCCGGCCTATAAAAAAAAAACAACTGGCAGACCAAGTGGCCTACTGGTGGCTGTAAAACATAATTTAGGCTGGATGTAAGTGGACACTGCTAACCCTACGCGGTTTATACAAGTGGTTGAAATACAAATTCCAGCTTCTTCTCCAACCAAAGTAAGAATGCTGGTCCTCCTAAACCTTTACTGGTACGCGACCGATTGAAGAAATAAAACGTTTGGAGACGATATAGCAGATCAAATCGATAAGGCCAGATTAAAATGGAATGACCCACTTATCCTGATAGTGGGTGATCTGAGTTGCACATGTTTGGACCAGACCAACAACCCTATACTTGCTGATTTACCTATCAGTAACAATAAAGAAAAAAGGGGAATCAGTTGGCGAACAACTTTGCAGTCCAGAGATTGTATTATACTGAACGGCATGATAAAGGGTGACTCTCCGGGCCAAGCAACTTGGAGGGGAGCAGGAACCTCAAAAATATTGCACTATATCTGCGTCTACTCAAACATGAGCAGGATCATAAAAACTCTTAAAGTTGTGGCCACTTATAATAGCGATCACAACCAATTAAAATTGGTTTGCAATTACAACACCGCTCATCTTACGCCATGATATGACTGCAAAATAGCTACAAACCCTTCAGGGAACAGACTTTCAATTCAAGCAAAAAATATCAATACTCTGACAACGAACCTGATCAGTGAGATCCAGCAAAATAGCCTGTGAAAGGGGTAACAAGCATATAAATTATATCCCCCTGCTACAACAATTTGCACTAAACCAAAGCGGCCAAAGGAAAGACCGAAAATGAGCCATTGACACGCTTTTGACCATCAGATCGTCCTAAAAAAGAGAACACTTAGAAAAGCAATTGCCAGTCTGAAGAAACAAAAGCTTGTGGAAGGGTCTTCTAAAATCCACAAATTAAAACAGAAATACCACAACTGGCTAAAGCTTCATAAAAAATCGATCTTGAACCTGGACGCCCAAAGAATGTTAAATCACATTAAGACCAAGAACACAGCCGAAATATGGTCTATTATAAATGCTTTTGACGCCCCACAAGACGCCCTTCTGTCTAACCCTATTCCGGCAAAGACCTGGCAGCTACGCTACCAGAAAATGCAAATTGCCAACAATCAAGAAGTAGTTCAATCTCCAGATTCCAGAATAAAACCGGATATGACGGAGACGGACAACGAGTATACACTGGACATAGCGACCAAAACAATTGAAGCTATTATTAAGAACTTAAAAAATTCAAGAGCCCCGGGCCCGGACGGGCTAACAAACGCCCTTATGCAAAGAAATCCAGAGCTTTGGGCGAATTTTTTCCATCACTTGTTCAAGGGCATAACACAGGTCGAAAAGGTAACGGATTCATGGAAATCGGCAGTGGTTGTCCGAACCTTTAAAAAAGGGCTTAGGTGAGACCCAGACAACTACCGTCTGATCGCGCTCCTGGATACACCGGGTAAAATCTTCGGATCCTTAATTCTAAGGACTTAACTAGGTGGAATGACGATTATGAGCTACGGGATCTTTGGCCGTCAGGGTTCATAAAAAGGCATTGGAACTGGTTGTAACATCTTCATAATCAATTTACTGAAAGCTAAAGCTGTAACGACCAAGGGACGCAAGGTGTACATGGCCTTTATTGATCTCTTGAAAGCTTTTGACTCTATACGCACGGAGAAACTTTGACCTAAGTTGCAGAAATGGCGCTGCCCGAGCTTTTTATTGGAGCATCTTAAAGATCTACACCAGGGAACATCTGTCCGAGTGAAATTGGATCAAGAGGGGCACCTTTCAGAGGCCATACCTACTAACGTAGGACTAAAACAAGGATGCTCACTTGCCCCAGAGCTCTTCATTCTATTTCTATGAGATATTGAAGATGCATTCGAGGAGGTTTGCTTTTTCCCACCTAAAATTGTTAATACTGACGTGGGTAGACTCTTATACACGGACAATATTGTGATAATCGACCAAACACCTATTGGGTTACAACATCAAATCTCTACCTTGGAAAAATATCTTGACACAAATGACCTAATAATAAACCCAGCAAAATCTAGGGTAATGGTGTTTGGCGAGGACGGTCGATGCAGAAGAGCCAAAACCTTTGTATGATTCTCTGAGAAAGAACCTATCAAAGTGGTAAAAGAGCTTGCATATTTGGGATTAAACATCAACACCAGCAGAAGTGATCTACCCAGCATAGCTGCACTGCGCAAAAAAGCCATAAACCTTGCAGCGCAATGGAAAATCGTACAAAAAAATGTCTGCAACTTCTCACTACTGCCACTAATCTCTTTCTACAGAACCAAGGTGGTGCCCGTTTTGATTTACGGAGCTGAAACCTCGCTTAAGTTGACCAAAGACATCTGGCCACTTCTGGAGGGTATCTTTTGGAAAAGGGTACTGGGTTTACCAAAAAGCATTCCAATTCAGATCGTCAGACAGGAACTGGCACTGACATCTTTAAAATTAATTGCCAGATGGAACTCAATCTGCTTCTACAGGAAATGCCTGGAAGATAATCCTAAAGGAGGCTTTAAAATCCTAAAAAAGGTTATGCTAGATCCTAAAGAACTGATCCTCGATAAATGGAGGTATATCTGTCAGAGAATAATTGAAGACCTAAACGAATCAGAGAAATCATTGCTTCAAAATCCCGATAACTTCAAGAGGAAGCTTTACCGAAAAGTTTGGATTGATACCCTGGAAGATATACTTAGATACAAAAATCAAGATGAATTTTGGTCTACAACACGAAAACTTAATGATCCACCACGGTATCTCCAAATCTTTCCTAACTGGTTCCTGCGTCAGCAATACTTGCGATTCCGCTTAAACATATGTGGCCCAAGATTTGTCAGATTTTCCATACAAGATGCTGAATCAAATTTTATCTGCAATGTTTGCAAGGATCAATTCTCCATCCCTCCAATCAAACACCTAGTTATGAACTGTTCGCTATTGAAAACAGAAAGACTTACCACCATGGGAGATATCATCAAATATGGGGCTGCTTCAGAAAAGCTTTGGTGGCCTGTTTTGGTTGAAGGAAAGTAATAATTGCCCTGACGAAATTCCTGTTATTGATCAGCACAAAACTAGCAATGGCAGACAAAAAGAATTGAATTTTGGAAGAGCTCTGCTGACAGTGACGATCCAGAACGAACTTTGGGGAAAAAAGTTATTTTCTGTGTTTCTCTATTATTTTTTTCTTTTTTTCTTTTTTCTCCTTTTTCTTTTTTCTTTTCGCCTTTTTGTAAATATGAATCTTATTTAATTCTCTGTACAGTTGTATCAAATTTTTTATACTGTGTATGGGCTAAAGGTTTTCAAAGAGGGAACCAAATAAGCCAATAAAAAAGATTAAAAAAATAAGAAGTAACTGTTAAAGGTTTTGCTTGTACTAGAAATTGTACCTGTTGTTTCCATTTTTTTTGTCTGAAACCAATAAAACTTTCATTAAAAAAATTAAAAATGTGTCTCTTTGAAGTTGATTACCTGTTTGAAGTTGGAGTTTCAGCCTCCCTTAATTGTAGCCCCTTTTTTCACACCTTCTTCTTACATTCTGGTCATGGATCAGCCAAAACAGTTGGCATGCATATAGCTGCCTTTAGAGACAGTCCACACCTTTCTTTAAAGTCCACACCTTTCAGGAAAGCCACATGTTATTGTTGTTGTAAACCACTCGGATGCAAGCCAGGCTTTCTTTGGGGGAGTCCTTTGTGAAATGTGTCTCACAGCAAGCAAAGGGTTTGCCTCTGGCCTATGGAAACAAAGTGTGTTTTTCTTTTCAAATGTTTGCTGGTATTGCTGGTATTTTGTATGCAAAAACATAATATACATTACTTATTGTCAACACGCACCATTTTTTCACTGACATTTTTGTGTTAGCAGGGGTAAACTGCAAACACACATGCAAAGCCATTTTGGTGTCAGTGGTGTGGAATGTGTGACTTGGCTCAAATGAACTTTCATATATATATATAATACATTAATTTGGGGCCCAGGTTAAGGTACTTCAATGTATACATTTCACGTCTGGACCCAGAAAAAATACCCAGTCACACGTTCTTAAAGTGCTAAATTGCAGAAAAGAACAATTTATTGGACAAATAGGTAAACATTCAACATCTTGATGTACAATATAACCATGGACATGGCAAAAACCTACAAACAGGTTTTAAAAATTCCCCACATGTTCCATCCTCAACAGGACTTCATCAGGTTATTACATTGATTTGATCCCAAGCTCTGTAAATACAGAAAGAAAAGAACCTTTTACATCCCTTGAATTCAATACTTCATACACAGAGATATCTACATTAATGTATGCATTATAGAAATGGACAAACAGATGCCATGAACTGCACTAAAGGATATACAAATGAAAATACAAACAATCAAGACAAGGTCTACGTGTTAAGTGCAATGTTCTTTGGGAAAAGAACTAGATAATATATGAAGACTTTCACTGGAGAACAGGACTAGGTCAATGCAAAACAAAACAGGCATATAAACACATTTGACATCATAACACGGACAAAAGGATCAGCCACATTGAAATGTATAAAATCAGTGTAAAAGATTATTAGAAGAGTTCTTTATGATTTTATACAAGCACTAAAATGTACTATAGGTACCAAGGGGATGTATTATCACTTTAGCTGAACGCTGTCCTTTTTGTCATGAAGAAACGTTGAGCACAAAACATGTTAATGTTAATGTTAAAGGATATTTGTACCGCGCACTCTCACCACCGGAGTGGTCCCCTGGCGGCTCTGAAAAAGGGAGAGGGGGGTGAGTTAGTGGGAATGAGCTGGAAAAGTGCAAGATAGCAGTGATGTGCTGTTGGCAGCCTCAGCCCGGTGGGTCCACTGGCTGGGCTTGGGGTGTTTTACAGTCGGTAGATGTCATGTGCTGTTGTGCAAGTCTATGTGTGGTTTGTTTTGTTGTTGCAGTGTAGTGAAGTTTGTGTGGTTTGTTGCGTTTAAAGCTTGTGGTTGTGTTTGGTTAGAGTTTGAGAGGTGTATGCAGAGGGATGAAATTGTTAGTGGATTGGTTAGTTGGAATTGCTGTCCTTGCAATTATGTCGAGGTGTGGTGCCTGCTATCATTCACTATTTCATCTAAGTGTGGCACGTGCTAACATTCACATTTCTATCTGGATGTGACGCAAGCTAAGGTTAAGACTTTCATCTAAGTGTGGCATGTGCTAACATTCACATTTCTATCTAGACGTGAAGCAAGCTAAGGTTAAGAATTCCATCTAAGTGTGGCACATGCTAACATTCACATTTCTATCTAGATGTGACGCAAGATGTTGATGCTGGCAGATGTTGGCAGTGGAACATTGTTTAGGAAAGATATTTGTGGTAAATGAAGTATTGTTACGAGTACCATGTACATTTTGGTAAAGGTAGAACGGCAACTAACTCTAAAGGAAGGATGATTGCAGTTTAAGCATCGTGTGAGGCACAGGTAATGAGAAACAGGTTGCAAGGTACCAGCAATCCGGCTCTCTGTTATTACACAATATACTAGGGCTTACTGCAACACAGCAGACCAAAAATCTAATATGTTCTGGCATAACACCAAGTTACCATGTTGGTTCCCCACTGAAAATATTTTAGTCTTCACTGCAGAGAGTGAAGTGGTAGACGTGCGACATCCCACAAGGCAAGCAGGCATCTTTTTAAAATTCTACCGAGCTTTGTTCATTTTGAAATCCACCACTATGGCACTAACCTTTGATTTGCATGCAACAGTACATTACAAAAAAAGCTGAATAATGCAAACTGCTGAAACAACACAATATATCAGCCCTTGTTTGATGCAAGAGGTCTGTGCACTTGGGTTATTTCCACCAGCATAAAGGATTAGCACATTATTAGGCACACACACATGTTTGGTATTAAAAGACCTTAAACTGACCATTATTTCAGACCATTGAGCACCACGATGTATACGCCAGTGGATGCCTCAGCCGTGATATTCTGCCATTCCAACTTCCATGGATCACAGAGAGCCCTGAAGGCAGAGAATCCAAGAGTCCTCAACTACCAACTTTGTAGGAAATATCGACAATCTGAAGAACAAAATAAAACAATGCACTAAAAGGATTTACATGAAGAAACCCCACACACCATATGGGAGGACCGAAAACATACAGAGGAACTAATCATAAACCACAACACCACACAGATCCACTCACGCACTTCCTGCCTGCACGTGCATAACAATAGTTAGCAGTATTTACACAATGAGAGAGACCACCTCACTGTGCTCACAATGTCATCAACCCTACGCCTGATCATATATATATGCCCCAGCCTAACAAAGTAGATTTGATAGTGTTGGCCACAACCAAAACACGTTGAACTTAATGATTACTTGACACACGTTCACACTTTCCAATTTATAGCACCATGAGCTATATCTGCACAATCACTCGGTATGCTTTAACAGCACATGGAGCAACCACTGAACATCCATGTTTATTTCATACCAATGAAACACGTATACATACTCGGATGTCTTTCTATCTGCTAGGGGGAAGGAATCTCCTTGTTACGGGGCTATGCTACTGCAGGGCTTGTGTCTCCTTAAGAGAATGCAACCCTACCACGTGAGAGACATCACGTGGGACGTACGTCAGAAGGAGGGGAGGAGCTTGGGGGACAGTTGGTAGATGTATGTGAATAAAGAAGGACGTGTACTCTCCATCGGTGTGTCTGTCCTCCTTTCACAGACCCAGTCCGGGCCTAACATTTGGCGACGAGTTGACCTACCAGACCACCGAATCCTCCTCCTCCTTTGCGAGCAGCGATCCCGCTCCGATCCGTGCCGCGGGCACCTTCCAGCCCGGCGCACATGCCTGATCCCAGGCCCGCCTCCTCCTCACCGCGCCGACAGCGTGTCCGCGGCCTACTCCGCGCCCGGCGCCCAGCCTGCCTCCTCCTTGCCGCGCAAACAACGCGTCCGCGCCGTGGGCGTTTTCCGAGCCCGGCGCCGAGCCTCATCCCAGGCCCGTCTTCTCCTCACCGAGCGGACAGCGCACCCGCGCTGCGAACTGGTCCGCCTCCTCCACCCGGGTGGGCCCCAGCGACGTTGCCTGATCCCAGGCCTGCATTCCTGCAAAAGAACTGCACCACCACGCCACAGAGAACCCACGTGCCAAGCACCACGCGGCCTACGCTGACTGCACGACGACCCATCAGCAGGCGCTACGGAAGCCTGGAAGTCGTCAGAGGTGGGTCTGACAACACTGCTGCCACACATAATCAGAGACACACGGCCTGCTGTATAATCCCTCAGCATGAGCTCACCTCAGGCCCATCAACCACCAAATGCCCCAGCCCCTGCAAGGAACACAGCAACTACAGCATGGCGCATGCCACCCCCATTTTCAATGATGCCACAAGCAGACAAAGGTCCAAGATGGACTGATTGGCTAGAGGACTTTAACACCTTCATTGATGCTGCTGGGGAAGACAAATCCCCTCGGCTACGCAGCATGTTCCTAAATCTGGCGGCAATGACATCAAAATCCTTACCAAGACCATCCCCCCCGCTGAACAAGCTGACTTTCCAACACTAATAGCGGCCATAAACAGAAGATTAGTAATTGAACCCAACAGAGACTATGAAAGATACATATTCAACCTATGCACACAGAGGGTCGATGAAACCATTGATGAATTCATAACCCGCCTACGAATTAAAGGGGCCAACTGTCAGTTCGAAGCCTTCTCACTCGACGAAGCCATACGGTTGAGGATTATTGAAGGCTGTTTGTCTCAAACCTTAAAGAAACAACTCCTCAAAAAACCTATCACCATAGAGGAAGTGAGCCAGATGGCCAGAATTCTAGAGAGGGTTGAAAAGCAAGTGTCCCAAATCTCGAACACAGCCTCGACGAGACAAGAGAAAACTGAAACCGTTGCAGTGCTGCAGGCCAGCAACGCAAGACAAGGGGATAAGGGCGTTAACCCCAACTATTCCACGACACCGAGGACCCAACGCCAATGCTACCGCTGTGGAATGTCTTTCCCTCATGCAGGAACCTGCCCCGCCATTTCACAGAGATGCGGCAACTGCGGCAGAGAGGGACACTTCCAATCAGTCTGCAGAGAAGGCAGACCGTTCCCCACACAAAAGTTCCCAATTGCCCCTCAATTCAGAACGCCGTTTAGAAACCCCCTAACCCAAGCCTACCAACCACGTCCATACGCCCAAAATCCACGGAGGTACATCAGAGTAGTCGAAGAAGTGTACCCCATGGACAACAGTCAAGAGCCTGAGGGTGAAGAGCAAGTCTCCCACATCAGAGACGAATATGACGGGCCCCCGGAACAATTCTCACAATATGAGGGAGGATCTCAAGGGGGCCTACAGGAATTCGACCACTACAATCAGTATCCACACGACGAATATGTGAACCTCATCATGGATGAAGGCGAGGCCCGTGAGGCACCCAAGATTCCCGTTGACATAGCAGGACAACAATTCTGTTTCCTTGTAGACTCGGGAGCCACCGTTAACATAATGGGTGAGAAGGAATTCAATCAGATCACCAACCGGCCGCCCCTGACACCCTCAAACTCCAAGATCTACCAATGGGGGGCCACAACTCCTCTGCAATCGATTGGATTTTTCAGCCGTCGACTCATCCATGATAACCATTCCACCACGATGGACATCCACGTCATTCGCAACCCTACCAAAGGCAGATGTCTGCTCAGTTACAGAACAGCGTCGTGCCTGGGACTCATAGACATACACGTCGGGGAAGGGGACAGAATCTGTTCGACGGACCCAACACTGGAGGCGCGGGAGAAAGTGTTCTTCCTCGCATCAGCGCTTACCCAAACTGGAACGATGTCGCGCAATGACATCCTAAAAGAGTTCCCTCTTATCTGCAAAGGCCTGGGTCAACTGAAAGGACCACCTGTGAAACTCCACATAGATCCCACCGTCCGACCTGTACCACAGCACCCGAGAAAAGTTGGGTTCCATCTTCAGGCCGCAGTGTCGGCAGAACTCAACCAACTCCTAACTGACGGGATAATTGAACCAGCCACGGGTCCGACCCCATGGGTATCCCCGTTGGTAATAGTACCAAAGGAGGGTGGACGGCTTAGACTCTGCGTCGACATGCGCATAGCCAATACAGCAATCCAATGTGAAAGGCATCCTGGGCCACGAATTGAAGATATGATAGTTCAATTGAACAAATCCACCCTCTTCTCAAAACTGGACTTGAACCAGGGTTACCACCAGATGGTACTCCACCCGGAATCCAGAGGGATCACCACGTTTGCCACACACGACGGGCTGTATCGGTACAAACGCCTAAACTTTGATATCTCGTCAGCTGCAGAAATTTTTCATGAAGCCATCATGCAACTCATACGTCCGATCAAAGGCACGCTGAACTACAGCGACGACATACTGGTATTCGGGCGCACCCGTGAAGAACATGACACAGCCCTTCGTGCCACGTGCAAAGCCATCCAGGACGCAGGCCTCACGTTAAATGTGGAAAAATGCAGATTCAGCAAAAGCAAGTTAAAATTTTTCGGACACATCTTCTCGGCCGACGGGATGACACCAGACCCCGACAAAGTGGCCACTATCTTCAATCTGCAAGCCCCAAGACAGATAGCCGACGTCCGTTCCTTTCTGGGTATGGCTGGGTATTGCGCCCGATACATACCCCACTATGCCACCATCACGGAACCTCTGCGGAAGTTACTCCAGAAAGACATGCTCTTCGCCTGGACCACCGAATGCCAGGAGGCGTTTGACTCCATTAAACAGTCCCTAGCAGAAGCGCGGAAGCTGGCCTACTTCGACCCAGAGTGGCACACTGAAATAGTGGTCGATGCGAGTCCGGTGGGACTAGGTGCTATACTCGCCCAGACCAACGGCACCGGCGCTCACCCGAGGCATGTTGTGGCATATGCCAGCAGAGCACTTGTGCCCCCCGAGGCCGCATACTCCCAAGCGGAAAAAGAGAGTCTAGCAGCAGTATGGGCATGTGAACACTTTCACAACTTTATCATTGGGAAATGATTCACCCTTATAACGGATCACCAGGCCCTCCTGTCGCTATTTGGGAACCCACGGACAAAAATGCCCCCCAGAATCGAACGATGGGGCGTCCGGCTGCAAGAATATGACTTTCACATCATTCATCGACCGGGGGGCGAACACAATCCAGCCGACTATCTGTCGAGACACCCCTCCGGAACGTCAATGCCAAGACAGGGCGACGTAGAATACATAAGCTATGTCACCACCAACGCACTACCTCCGGCAATGTCACTAGAAACAGTGGCACTCGCGACAGCAGCGGACCCATCCATGGCCTTGGCGATTGAACTCACAGAACACAACAAGTGGAAAGACTACAAAAGAGCACTGTCAACACACCCAGGAGCAAACCGAGACAAATTGGAAAGGATTGCTAGAATTCACTCAGAGCTGGCTGTACAAGACAGCACCATACTTCTCAGAGGGTGCAGAATAATAATCCCAACAGCCCTGAGGTCTGAAATAATCAAGACAGCACACGAAGGACACAGAGGCGCAGACAACACCAAGCGCCAACTACGACGCCACGTATGGTTTCCTTTTCTCGATGCCTTAGTTGACCGATGGGTAAGAAACTGCATTGCATGCCAATGCACGGCCAGAGAGGAGGCACCTGCACCTCTACAAGTGACACAGATCCCGGAACGCCCCTGGGAAAGGGTGGCGGTAGACTTCTACGGGCCCCTAGAGTCAGGAGAATACCTACTCCTGTTTATTGATGAACACTCACGTTTCCCCATTGTCAAAAGGTCATCATCCACAGCATTTGCACAAGTAGCGGCAATCTTTGATGAAGTAGTGAGCGAATGGGGCATACCAGATGTGATCAAATCTGACAACGGACCCCCTTTCTGTGGACATGATTTCTCAAAGCTAGCAAAACACCTGGGGTTTAAACATCAGAAAATAACGCCACTCTGGCCCCAGGCGAACGGCATGGCGGAGCGATTCATGTCATCCATCAAGAAAACAGTACAAAGAGCCAAGCTAGAAAATGTAGATCTCCACCAAGCTCTGTGCAGAATGCTTCGGGACTACAGGAACACGCCGCATGAAGCGACAAACAAGACCCCGGCTGAACTTATGGTAAAGTACCAAGTTCGCACAAGGATCATTCAACATCCGTTGAACAGACCGGACACAGACATGCAACTCCTAGGGAGAGATGCGCAGAGAAAAGAACGAGCCCGCACCCAAACCGATGAGAAGCGGCGAGCAAGTCCGAAAGACTTTCAAGTAGGAGACGAGGTTTTCGTCCAACAGCCAACGGTAAAGAAGAGTGACCCTAGATTCTCCCCGCAGACACTACAGGTCACGGCCGTTAGAGGAACAATGGTGACCGCCGAAAATGAAGAAAGAGAAATCACAAGGAACTGCTCAAAGTTCAAGTTGGCGACAACCACAAGTTCCGAGGGACTCCAAACCCCAGACCCTGAAGCGATGATAGTGGATGGGCGAGACACACTGTGGACGCCTCCAAGGTTCTCTCCTCGGCCAGGAGTCAAGAGGACAGAGAGACCTGAAGAAGATCCTCAAGAAGGTACCAGCACCCGGCCCCAACGCGCCATAAAGAAACCAGCTCGCCTGGTCGAAGAGTGTTGAACTCTATGCAAGGACATTTCGTCCGGGGGTGATGTTACGGGGCTATGCTACTGCAGGGCTTGTGTCTCCTTAAGAGAATGCAACCCTACCACGTGAGAGACATCACGTGGGACGTACGTCAGAAGGAGGGGAGGAGCTTGGGGGACAGTTGGTACATGTATGTGAATAAAGAAGGATGTGTACTCTCCATCGGTGTGTCTGTCCTCCTTTCACAGACCCAGTCCGGGCCTAACACTCCTGGACGTTGGGAAATTTCAAGAGCTGTTGCAAGAAGTCTCTGCCACGAAAGTCAGATTTGCCAAACAGTCTCACCTTCAGGGAGTGCTCTGTTTTTTAAAAACTGGTATTGGTGGATTTGTAACCAGATGGAGAAAGTGTTCTTCCTTTGGGTGTATTATAATTTATTGGATTTACAAATGAACTTACCAACATCCACATATCAGTCGCCTCATGCATACTTTATGCTGGGCATCAGTAATGTGTATGCCGACAGCTGGAAGGACACACTGTACCAAACAGGAAGTGGGCACAGCAGGAAATATGCACATACAGAAAATGAGCAACACATTCCCACGTAGGATTCTTTTTAAAGGTGTAAATGGCACCAAGCAAACACTTTTAATATTATTCAACTGTCTATTGGCACACCTAACCTTATATTTCAGTCTTATAGGGCAAGGGGAAGTATGGTTTTGAATTACAAATATTCTGCTAAAACTGGATTAATTATAGCAGCAGCGGGGCTACGTTTGTTTTTAAAAAGTTCCCAAGCCGATTTGTTCACTTATAAAGCGGAAGCCTGCTTTGGTTTGCAAATGTGCAATGGTCTACAAATTGGAAGGGGCATTTCTGACCACATCAAAAACATACAACCCAAAGAAGTTATTGCTAACATGTCTAGTAATAAAGCCACGCAATCAATTGAAGTTCTTTCGCAATTCTTTGAATTTATTTCAAACATTCAAAATGTTGTCTGTGGCATTTCTTCAAAATTCCAGTAAATTACCAGCATATTGATCTATTCCATTTTCATAAATCATGGTTGATATACATCTGAAAGGTCTTTTGTTTCTCAAATACTCTATATCCAAGGAAACTATTTTAGTTTATTTCCTCTGATCCCTTTCTTCATGAAAAAAGTTATATTTTTCTCTTGTTTACGCCGTGCCTATATGTGGCGTGTAGTGTTCCATTACAACCAACAATGTTGAACCATTACAAAAGTCTAGGGTTGTGAATGAGGCCGTTAAAAGGTTTTTTGTTGGTTCTGCCCCAGGCCAATATTCCTTGGGACTTAGAGCCAGCTAGAACCCCATTCCCCACCAGAACAGACACTGGGCCTCATTACGACCCTGGTGAACAGCCATGCCTGTAATACAGGCACGGCTGCCGCCGGAGTGGGTTTTTTTCCAGCGCCCTGGAATGGGCAATTACCGGGGCCCTGGCAGACCCAGTAATTGCCCATTCCAGGGCACCAGAAAAAAATTCTTCCCCATTCCCATTTGAGCCCGATAGTGCTCAATGGGAATGGGGAAGCCGCATGTACCGGCACCATTCGTAAATGGTGCCAGTGCATGCGGCATGCTGTGCTCGCGGGTGGCGGTCTGCCCGCCAGGTCGGACCTGGCGGGCTGAAAGGCACCCGTGAGCACAACTCGTAGTTTGCCGGTCCGGGATCTACAGTACCGGCAAGCTTGTATTGGGGCCCACTGTAAAGTTATAATTTTGAATTTCGGGCACCTCTGCTTGTTTTTCCTCCCTCATGTCATGTGCACAAATATTTATATATATATATATATATATATATATATATATATATATTCACTACAAAAAAAACTTTGTTGAGGGGACGTTATGGTTAAGTTGCCCTAACAGAAACCTGTACACTTCACTAAAAAAATAATTTCCTCTTCCCCTTTATGCTTCAAGTTAAAACCAAAAAAACCCTGAAATTGGACAGTTATGGTAAATTAAGCCCCCAACCCTGCCACCACCCCTGTGCACTGCTAACACTAACACCCAGACCATGAAAGGTGTCTTCTGAAATGTCAATGATGACATCAATGACAACAACACTTGTTTAGCCCCTTTCTTTACCTTCTCTGCCATACATATATATGTACATTCAGTAAACAAATGTCACTAAAGAAATGTTACACTTCACAGTGCAACCAAACACCACTGCACATTCCCCCATTATAATAAGCTAAGCAACCATAACTCGCACCATCTACGTGCATTGCTAAGACTAACACCCAGGACATCAAAGATGACATCACAAATAACAGTAATGACATCACTCAGGGTTGGGGGCTTAATTTACCATAACTGTCGAATTTCAGGGGTTTTTCGGTTTTATTTTAAAGCATAAAGGGGAGGAGGACATTTTTTTTTAGTGAAGTGTACAGGTTTTTGTTAGGGCAACTTAACCATAACGTGCCCTCAACAAAGTTTTTTTTGTAGTGAATTTCGCTGGTTTTTGTTATGGCAACTTAACCATAACGTCCCCTCAAAAAAGTTTTTTTTGTAGTGAATTGCACTGGTTTTTGGGAGGGGAGCTGAACCCTAACGTCCCCTTAGGAAAGTGTGTTTTGTAGGGAAATGTACAGGTTTTTGGAAGGTGGAACTTAAGCATGAAATTGTGGCAATTAAGTTGGTGAGCAGAATATGCACTGTAATCTTGTGATTTCGAGAGATATGTACTATACTGTATGCATTTGCCATACATTTAACATAGAACATTCAGAACCCCCTCCCTATTGACTTTGGAAAGGGACGGACTGAGCGCCTGTTTGCGGACGGGGGCGGACAGGATCAACATTACACGAAGAAACGGGGGGTATCTGAAAATGTACTATTGTCTTACACAAAAAGTGTAAACGGTGAAGAAGGGCATAAAGATATTGTAAGTAATTATAAGTTAATATGGAGACCTGTTGATAGGAAATGGAAATTATACATTTAAGAACCATGTAGAATGAAGTGGATGGTACCAAAAAAAAGAAAGGATGCCATCACTGTAATCACTTCACAGAAACTCGGCAGCCTGGAACGATAGTGGACGGGCGCATCTGGAAGAAGGGAGATTACAGCAAAAGGGTGAGTGCAGGGCATTTTTTCAAAGTGGCTGTGGTTCTTTTTGGTATGTGGTGCAGAAATAATATTTTTTTTCTGTTGTTTTGACTCAGAAATGGCTAGTACTTTGGAGTGGCTGGAGGAGTATTTTCGGAAGGAGGAAATGTCTGAAGACAGTGACAACAATGGTACACACTGGTCTGCATATGGAGAATAGTTACCTGTATTTTATAGGCATTTAATTTGTGGTAAAATGTCTTTTGAACAGACCAGGAAAAAAAGAGGAAAGAGCAACAGAAGGCATAGAAGAAGACAGAATAAAACAGATAAGAGTTGAAAATTGTTTTGAACAACAATTTTCAAAGTTTGCGGGAGTTTGTGGAGGACGTTGTGAGAAGGAAAGTTCGGCACCATTGCCCCACCTGCACCTGCCCATCTTCTCCATTCCCTAGTGACCCATCCCCAAACCTGCAACAGGAAAATAGACGTTTCGACGAAGTATCCATCCCTTCTTCCCCTCACAAATTTTCCCATCATAACCAGCCCGTGTGAAATCCAAATTCCCCCATATTTGTTTCAGTGTCCGCTTCCCTGCTGTTTCTTTAGATTGATGTGTGTTTTTGTGTATATAGTAAATGGTTTTGTACAGTAGTTGTAGAGATAGAGGATGTTTTTAGAATTTCTTTTTTAAAAGACGTAAAATGTTCGAGAACAGCACGCATGTTCGACCTATCCGCAAGCAATGGAATGTGGGTGTTGTCTAATGGCAAGTAAGATGGATGTGA
Organism: Ambystoma mexicanum; assembly: GCF_040938575.1. NCBI lineage: Eukaryota > Metazoa > Chordata > Amphibia > Caudata > Ambystomatidae > Ambystoma > Ambystoma mexicanum. The sequence continues at coordinate 896,467,340 of NC_090924.1, forward strand.
TGTGTGACAGCACCATCTTTGCACAATGTGCGTACATAAACAGAAAGGGGTGTCCAAAAGATATACTAACTCGGCGTACCGCTTGGGAACGAGACAATACATGGTGGCAGAACACACGAGATAGCCGGAAAGGGTGTAAATGAGTAGAAAGGGAGTGTGTGGAGGAACATATAGTGGTTCGTATTGGGCGCAGTCAAAATGGTGCCGACCTTAGAACAGGCCGCGGGCGGGAAGGGCGAAGGCAAACAAAATGGAGTTGTCCTAAGGACACTGGAACTGTCCGTACAGTGACTATAGCATTTGAGCACATGCGCAGTACAAACGAAAGGATTGCCAACATTACGCCAGTTCCTAACTGTTCGTCTCACTTGTGTTGCACTTTGAAGTACTTTTGAGAACCCGAACACTGTCCGTAGGACACTTGTGTGCATGCGCATGTGTGAATGTTTGCATTTGCTGGCCAGGGGACATTTATGAAGGGGGCAGATGTGTTGAGGACATCATCTTGTGACTGCACCTACGCTGAGCGTGGGGACTAGTTTCACACAGCCCAAACAATAGGCCACCTCAGGAGTTGCTGTGTAAAATTGAGTGTACCGCTTAATAAGGACGAAGATGGTCACGAGGCAACCCCTGCAAGCCTTCAAAAGGCCACACCCCCCCGAGCGCATCTTCATTGTACTTCTAGCTATAGCAGATAGAGGTGCATTGCCTTTATTGCTGTAGTGACGAAAAGGAAAGGAATGACTATGGCTTCCATGGCTGCTGTGGGTTATTAGCCTTTACCCCTCACCCAAAACCGCCACCATCACCACCTCACCAAGGGCCTGCAGAGAGATATTTGGGTGAGGATGTAGAGATTGAGGAAGAAGAGGAGGAAGAGAATGAAGTGGAGGAACTCTGCACTAGGAGCACTCGTCGGGAGTCGTGGGTGTGGCGGTTGTTTTCCGTTTATGGGAATGTACCAAAAGCACGTGCGAACATGCTGAAGTGTAACCAGTGCGATGTGGTGTTGAGTCGCGGGAGATATGGAGCGTACAGTTTTGGTACGACAACCATGAAGCGCTATGTGAAGAGCATAGTCGGTTGAGTTCCTCCACAGCATCCTTGGAATCCGATCCTCCCACCACAAGAGACACTTGTGTGGGGGAGCGCCTCCCTCCAGCTGCATCACAAGCCATTCGGCATGCTGTGGGCCCTTACCTTTTCGAAGGCGACAGTAGTGTGCATGTATTATGACGCAGTACTCTGCAGGTGGGAGAGTCTTTGAAGTGCTTTTGAGGCTGCAGTCAGCGAGCACCAGAAGATTTGCTCCTTACCTAAATAAACATCACCCTAAATATTTATCTGTTCAGTTGCCCTTTCTGATCCCCGTGGCTGGTGTCCCTTCCTTACCCTCCTCTCGCCTTTTCTCCTAGTGTGTGGAGTGCTGTTATTCAATGAACGTAAAACAACAAAAATGACAGAAAAGGCTCTTTTCAGAGCCGCCTTTCCCAGTGTAACAATAGAACTATGAAGTGAAGGCCGTAGAGCCATGCAGAGTTTAGCAAAAGTTTGCAGCCAGTAGTAGAGGACAAAAAGGGAGGGTGCAAATGGAGCAAACGCAATAAAGTGTACGTTGGGAGTAAGTGGCGGCTCTGAAAAGAGCCTTTTGGTGGTGTGTTGTGTGGGTTAAAAAGGAGTGGATTGGGTGAAATGGATTGTCAGATAGGTTAGTGTGATTGCAAAAGAGGGCGCAATGCATTTTGGATATTGTGAAGAAACATCTGATTGCCTGCATATGTGAGGTGGACTCCATCTCTGCGAAAAAAGAAATTGCTACAAAACAAAATGCTTTCATTGTGGAAAGAAGACATACCAACATCTCTTAAAAAGTAACACACAGCCTTATTCACATTGCGTCTCGCTTTCTCCATTTGTGGACCAAATGCAGAAGAACGCAACCATATTTGTCTTTGGGCAATACGGGAAAAAAGTATGTGACAATTTGGAAAAATGTCCATGAGCCTCTCGAGTCCTTCTATCATCGCAAATTGTAAAGAAATTCCAGATACATGGCCTAAACTGTTTCCGCCACAATGAATGATGAGTATATCTGGAGGACGCTCTCTTTGCAAAGTAACAGAAAGAGGTACCAAGTCCAACCATCTCATGCCGCACACGCCATGCCAGTGCACTTCCGCATGTTGAAATCCGAGATTTGTAGATAAACTGCAGCTTTCGGCATGCACCTTCAACCAATGGACCCATGAGTCGCCCACAATCCAGACAATGGGCCTCATTACAAGTGCTCCGGTCCGGAATTAACGCTGCCGGTATAACGATACCGGCACCGTTTCCGCGTCCGCCTAATCATGACCTGCGAACCCGGAAATAGCACCACCTCCGACCGCCACCGTGGAGTTAAAGCTCCCGTAAACTCCGCCTGCACGGAAACCCCTACGTTGCCGGCAATACGAAACAGCGCACGCATCACAACTAGCGTGGACATGGAAACACCGACAACAAAATGGCGGTAAAACCGTGATCACGGAGGCGGTACCGCCGCCACAGCGAACATGACGTTAAACTGTGCTTGGTGTCCTGAATCAGGCCACAGGTGCACCAAATCAGCCCCGCTGGATCCAGCAGGCCACTGAGAGCGTACAAAAGGGCCACACCCAGCCCAACTCAAAACAGAACCATGCAGGCAGCAGCTCTAGTAGCATTGGGACTGGGCCTAATCAACCAACAGGCAGCACTGAACATGATGGCAGTAATGTTGCAGAGGAGGAGGCGGAGGCGTAGGAGGCGCAGGCGGCAACCAGCTAACCCTGTACCCATGGCAAACCCCATTGTCCAGCCGGCAGCACCCCGCAGGCAGCCTGCAATACCACGCATCAGGGCCTCACCCTGGAACCTCACCCCAGGACAGATCCACACATTATACCGGCTGAACCGTCCAACAATCCTGTACATCACTGGCCTGATAGAGGACGACATCAGCAGCCACATAGACACCCCCACCGCCATCCCCCCCTCCTGAAGGTCATGTCTGTACTGCACTTTCTTGGCACCGGTACCTATCAACACACAGTTGGTGAGCTGCACGGCCTATCACAACCTTGTTTCTCAATAATCCTGGTTCAGGTACTGGATGCCCTGTTGCATCATGTGTCTGAACAGATTGCCCTACCCCGTACCCTCCCCCAGGTGATTGCCACCAAGTTGGCCTTCCATGCCATAGCAGGCATGCCAAATTGCATAGGTGCAGTCGACTGCACCCACATTGAGCTGACAGTACCACGTGCAATTGAAATGGTGTTCCGCAATAGGAAACAGTACCACTCACTGAATGTACAGATGGTATGTGATGCGACGCAAGTGATTACACATTGCTGCGCACATTTCCCGGGCTCAACCCATGACTCAGTAGTACTGTGGAATTCAACATTGCCACGGTACATGGAACGCTATGCTGGACAAAGCACATGGCTATTGGGTGAGTACAGCTGCCAATGCTCCGGACCTGTGTAAGTGGGGTGTGTGTGTGTGTGACCAGGGCAATGAGCTACGTGAGTGGGCTGCTACGACTGCACGTGCATCACCCCCGCCCATCCACTGAATAGACAGCAGAACCCAAACTTCACAAAGCAACACATGACAGGTAGCTACAGTGTGGCCGTACACACCCTGCCACCTGACACACACAGCCTGAACTCCCGCTGACACACACACCTGAAGCCACAGCAAACCCCCCCCATAATATGCAACACAGCACTCACAATGCACATGATGGCTGTGAGACGTCCTGCATCTACTATATCATCACTGTGGAGTGACCCTGCCATGTGTGCACATCACTGCACAATGCCATACTCACAAGCCACATGCACACCAATGCATTGGTCATTGTCCAGCTGCCAACCCCCACTATGATGGCCATAGAAGATTAACACCCATCAGTGAAAACACTGCATGACACATACGCATCAATGAACAATGACACAAAATTGCACTGCATCTGATGAAGACATGATACTACCAACACTGACATGTCTCCCACATCTACATCCCATGTAGGAGATTCTGGATATGCACTCACGCCATGGCTGATGACACCTGTACGGAGGCCAAGGAACAGGCATGAGGATGCGTACAACAGGGCACATGTCCGCACACGTGGCATGATTGAGAGGACATTTGGACTACTGAAGGCCCGGTTCCGCTGTTTAAGCAGATATGGCGGATCACTGCTGTACAGCCCAGTGAAGACGGATAAAATTACGCTCGTTTGTGCCATGCTGCACAATCTGTGCCTGCGCAGGAACATTCCAATGCCCCCAGACGGAGATGATGAAGATGGGGATGGTGACGGAGATGGGGATGGGGATGGGGATGGGGATGGATGGCACAACCACCTCCTGGGGGTCCACTAGATGGACAACGAGCACGGGATGCACTGATTCGCATTTACTTTTGAGAGACAGCACATCCACAGCATTTCAGGGATATGGTGATGCCACTAAATGAATAAAGGGTATTTCCGTGACCAAATTGTAATTGTCCCTACGGGTCGGCCATGTGTTTTCAGGCATGGATCTGTCATTCGTAGAAAAATTTCCTATGGACCTTACCCGACTTTTCGTCCACTAATCAAATGATAAATCAGGCTGCTGTGCGCCGACATTATGTGATAATCCTATCACTTACCCCATCGCCCTGGATGACCTGCTTTTGCGGCACTAAATCATATCCCCCGCCCCTGAGCCTGACATCAACAAAGCATTCATATTCCCCGCCTCTCTCCGTGACGTTACTGGGCTGCGTAGCCAAACGCACCCAGTCGACTTCTACGCGACTTCACACAGAACCCGTAAAACAACACAGATCATCTCACAACACAGAGCGCCACAATTCGTAATATGAAACTGTGGTTTAAAAGCAAACAGCAAGATTTTAGAATTGGTAAAGTACATTTATTTGACGTCAAATGTTTAGAGAATATTCAGCGATTCGCATTTGTCTTTGCTCTCGATCCGCAAAAGTTCATCTTGAGTCACGCGCTGTTCCTTTGTGGTACACAGGGTGTTGGTTTACGATAAAAGAAGCACTATGGTCGCACTGATAATCGCAAAGCTGTTCCAACAACGAGGCACTACACCACCGTAACGGTCGGTATGTTGCATCTAGCCGCTAGTACCGCGTAAGGGAATATTGGTCCTTGCCGATCGTCCCATAAAATGGTCAGGGTGGTGAATTTGTTGACATAGAGCTGCACCTGGCAGCTGAAGAACCCGTCAGCCGGGGTCTGGAAATTATGGCATTGGCAGTAGGGAAGGATGTACCTGTATTAAAAACATAAATTAGTCTCTCCAGCCGATCTTCAATAAAATTATTCATTTTATTTATTGGGCCTGAAACTATTTGCTAGCGAGGATAGTGCAACGGAGTATGTTACGTTATTCCCACTAACCCCCCCCCCCCTCCTCTGCCTTTTTCAGAGCCGCCTGCGCGCCAGGGGACCACTTCGGCATTAATAGTACGCGGTACAAAATGCCACATTGAACGAACAAGTACAACTTAACCGGGCTTTAACGCTACGCTATTGTTAATATATTCCGGTATAAAATCATCTAAAGGGTTACTTAGATTAGATTTGCATTTTCCATTGTCTAGCTGTAATGCAGTCCCTAAATACCACTCCGTCTGTGCCAACGATCTTTCTTATAGTGAACAAACATGAAAATCGGTCTCGTTTCTGAAATTTCATCCTTATCATCTCTTACGTTATTGCACCCCTCCTTCAAAAGAAGTCTTTTGAAGACAGAAGTCCTGTCTGTCAAGGTCAAAAAACAATTGAAAGTTATACTGCGAGTCGTGGGCCACTCCGGCCCGCGAGCAATAAATCGAAGCAGCTGACCTTCACTGTCAACGTGCATACATTCTTACTTTGCAACATTCTGTGTAAAGCCATCCCTGAGAACTTGAATTTTACACTCCATCTTTGTATATTGTCCACGTGCTTTGCAGCCCTAGAGAACCATAAATATGGAGATAATTGTCTATTTATGTAAAAGTGAGATTTATCATTTGTTTAGTGGACGAAAGGTCGGGTAAGGTCCATAGCAAATTTTACTACGATCGACTGATTAATGTTTAAAAACACATGCCGACCCGTAGGGACAATAAAAATGTAGGACCGGAAATACCCTTTAATTGTACTGCATATGAAATGACAGATGTCCACTCATTATGGTACTTTTCAAAGGTGTTGTATTTTCAATAAACCAGGTAAGAAAGTGCATTGGGTAGGTAAGGTGGACACCCGTGCCCACCCACCACCCAAACGTACACACCCCCAACCAGGCCCCAAACAACTAACCCCCTAATGGACCTCCCCCACCACCCAAACGTACCCACCCCCCTACACGCATGGTATCCCCAAATGTCATGTTGACTGGCATCCCCACATGCCACTATTTGCGGGGGCACTTATGCGGTGCTGTGTCCTTGCTGGCGGCTCCAGTCAGCTGACTAGAAAGCCTCTGTGTCTTGGCAGTGGCAGAACTGGGTGGGGTGGTGTTGGCTGAGGTGACTGTCGGTGTGACTGTGGGCAAGCGCCATTGAAACGCCTGCTGGGCTACCAACATTGACTGAGCAATGCTGGATTGCACACTGTTCCCTTCCCTGACATGGCGTGCCAGGGTGACAATGGTGGCGGCAAATCGTCCAGTCGACCTGGAGAGCCGCCGCACCCACATAGCATTGCTCTCATGCTGCAGCCTGGCCTCCTCCCGCTGATGCACGGCCTCCTCACGCTGCAGCCTGGCCTCCTCAAGCTGACTTTCCACCAGCTGCGTCAGGGTAGCCTGTTGTTGCTCAAAGTGCTGCAAGCGTGTACTGAGCTCAGCCATGGAGGGAGTTGGGGAGCGCATGGGGCTGTGCAGTTCTTAGGGGCTGAACTGTAGGCCATGAATGGGTGACACCTCATCCACGTTGTCCCCCTCACCCTGTTGTACTGCTTCGGCCTGCATGGCCGGGGCACTTCCATCACTTGATGCACCCTCATCAGCTGTGCAGATGGGCTGCGAATCATCATCCGGGGCTAGGGTGGGTGCCTGCATGGGGATGGTGGCGTATGCTTGTGTGCCTGATGTAGCCGGTGTGCCTGATGTAGCCGGTGTGCCTGATGTAGCCGGTGTGCCTGATGCAGCCGGTGCTTGTGTGCTGGAGCAGCTAGCATCATCCTCCTGGGCAGAGGTGCTGAGTTGGGCGCGTGCAGGTGGCCGCTGCGTTGCCTCTTGGCCGTCACTGTCACTTGTCTCGACTGTGGGGATACAGAGGGCATGCTGTTAGTTGTCTGATGTTACTAGATGTGTCCATCACATGCATCCAACATGATAATCCATGACCACTTGCATGTACACACTTGTGACTATTGATGCACTCAGGTGTGTGTGTGTCTGCTTCCAGTCAGGCACGCACTGTGTGCATTTCCAGGGTTCATGCTTTGGGGATGTGTTACTTGTCATCTGGCCAGTCAGTGGGTCCATCCTGCCCTGTTTGGGGGTGGGGGGGCATTGTGAGTGTCTCCATTGGGTCACTCCTGCCCTGTTGGGGGGGGCATTGTGAGTAGGTCCATTGGGTCACTCCTGCCCTGTTGGGGGGGGGGGCATTGTGAGTGGGTCCATTGGGTCACTCCTGCCCTGTTGGGGGGAGGCATTGTGAGTGGGTCCATTGGGTCACTCCTGCCCTGTTGGGGGCGGGGGGCATTGTGAGTGGGTCCATTGGGTCACTCCTGCCCTGTTGGGGGGGCATTGTGAGTGGGTCCATTGGGTCACTCCTGCCCTGTTGGGGGGGGCATTGTGAGTGGGTCCATTGGGTCACTCCTGCCCTGTTGGGGGGGGAGCATTGTGAGTGGCTCCATTGGGTCACTCCCATTAACACTTATGGCTTTGTACTATGTGCACTTACCAGCATGTGCAGGTGGGCTCACTCCTCCCTCTGCCTCTCCTATGCCGTGGATGCCTTCGAGGTGCATGACACTGCTGCAGCGCTCCTCCCACGGTTGCAACTTGAGAGGAGATGCAGGGCCTCCACCAGTGCCAGTGCTGTGTTGGCGGTGTGCAGTCATGAGGTTGCGCACCCGGAGCCTGAGGTCATCCCACCTCTTATGGCAGTCCTTCATAGAGCGTGTGGTCACACCGACCGCTGTGCACTTGCGTGCTGCCTCCGCCCACACCTCCTTGCGCCGTTGCTGAGTAGCGCGCCGCTGGTCTGCACTAAAGAGCATTTCCGCATGCTCAACAATGTGGTCCACCAGAACTGTGAGCTCAGCCTCACTAAAGCGCAGCTTTCGCTGTCTGCGTGCTGGTATCCTGAATGCCATTCGATGAGTTGTCAGTCTCAGGGAGGTAATCTGACCTGTGGTGTCTGAGGATGGCAGTGGATTGTGCTTTATATAATGGCCGCCTCTCTGTTTCTGTTTTTTTCCCGCGGCCATGCTGTCGTTTCGTTTCCGGTGTTGGAGTTTCCGCTTCCAGTGTTTCCGTGTCGGCGGGTGCGGACACGGGTTTAGCACCGTTTTTTGTGGCGTAAAGTCCATGTGCGTAGGTGTTTACATGACGGCGGTGACTCCGTTTCCGCCTCGGTGTGTTGCGCGCGACCCAAGTGCCGTAATCGGCCATTCTTTCCGCAGCTTTGCGGTCGCAGAAGTGGAGTAAGTGGAGTCGGCACGGCCGACTCGTAATGAGGCCCAATCTGTTTTCGAGCATGGGAAGCCATGGCTGTGTGGTGTCCTGTGAGGAAGAAGACGGTCTTACTAAAGTACGTTGGTCAAAATACACCTACTGAACCTTTTGGACCAATCCCTAGCTCCGCTCATTCTCATTTACATGCGGCTCAACCCGGTGGTGATATGTGCTGGCAGTTAACTACCTGCATGTTCGCGGACATGTAAAGGAGCTGAGCGTGATGACGGTACATTAAATTACTAATCCCCTTTTTCCCCTTAAAGGTAGGCTCTGAGAAGAGTCGTTTTGTAAACATTTTGGCCACATATCATACAGGCATGTGGTATTTTATGCATTTTTTTGTAGTTTTTGTCCTTGCTTTACTCTTGCAAACACTACAAAACCTTCTCTAAAGCAAGCCTTATGTTCCAAAAGAACATTGCATTTCCCAAAGAGGATAGTGCAACGCCATCTCCTTCAAAGTAATGCACATTGCTGGGAGCAATGTTGTCGTGGCTACAAAAAAACATACCAACTCGCAGCATGAATGCACGCATGCCGCGATTGATGATGCACCTCCCGATGCTTTCATCTGGACAGAAAACAGAAGTGTTGGTCCATTGTAGGCTGGGCAAGCACCGTAGTGCAAAATTACCACATGAGGAGTGGTCATTCTACGCATGTCTCCGCAGCATTGGCATCAGTATCAGCACTCCAGACCACCTCCACTCCCCGCACATCGAAATGGTGTGCCACATGCCTACTCTCGGCATAGTGTTGTAAGCCTTGCACAAAAATGTCTCCGAACAACAAAACCAAGACCCTCTGCACCTCTGCCATTTTCAGTGTGCGCACCGTCTTTCGACACAAGAGTAATGTGAACATCTGATTGGCTGATGGCTACAGTCATCTTTCCATGCAGGATTAGATGTAGAAACCCGTATGTGACACGCCCTACCAGCGGACAAGCGTTGGCTACGTGCGGCATGTAACTCTTACCCAGTCCTTCCACCCTTTCTACAGTGGTACGAAAGCGAGTCCATCATTGGACACAACTAAGCGGGCGCAGAATCAGCCACCAATCACATAGACCCTCGCTAATTTCAACTCCGTCATCAACATTGCACACTTCAAAATGACTGTCGACGATTCTTAATGGAAATCGCATTCCATTTCAAAGCACCTACTTCACAACCTACTGTGGAAGGATTGTGAATTTCTACGTTCAGCTCCATGCATGACCACATGCATCAGTATAGAGTACAAGTGTGTTCATTCTAATCAGAGTACATGTGGAAGCCTTATAATTTAAAATAGACAAAATAATGCCGGTAAATTTCCATAGGAAGCACATAACAACGCTACCCCTAGTAAAGTGCAAGAATGCTGATTTGCCATTAACAATTGGCACAACTGCTTACTTTCTTCAGCATAACCTGTACATACGCTGCAAGCATGCCTATTTAGGCATAGCTCTCAACCATTTTTGTGTGAAGAACGGGTGGAATGAGCTTATTTTTTTTTTTGGCGGGTGACACGTCCATTGGAAGGAATGGCTGTGCAGGAGGCTTGGCGAGTGAGTCTGCCCTTTACAAGGTGGGTGACACCCGCCAAAAGCGTGTGAGTTGAGAAGTATCATTTAGGGTTGACATTAATTTTGTGTGTGAAAATGTCACAGTTCTGTCCTCTGTACTGGCAACAGTAATGCTACTTGCAATGTGATGGTATGAGAATAGTAAACGCTTCCGATAGTGGTGCTGACATGTCCTTCGGAGGGTCACCCGATTTTTGGATATCGTGCTTTGCATTAACAAGTACAAAAAGTGTGCCCATCTACTACGTTGCCCTATCGCTTACAAACCTCTCTCCTACGCATACTACACTTTGTAAAGAACAAGGCATTTCCAAACCTCTAAAAAAAGATAGATATTTTGAAGGACTTTGAAGTACCATATTGAAAGTAGTATACAAAGAGTGCGCAGAGAGAAGTGAAATGTGCACATGGATTGGGTAGAAACATGAAAGTTGAATCGCATGACAAACGAAGTACAAGTGATGGCTGCAGTATCTTGACGGCTGCAAACACACAAAGTAATTCGTATCGTTTTTTTTTTAATTCAAAGTGAAGACTGCTCTCCTGAGAATCACCAACATCTACACTGCAGACAACATATCGGAAGAAAGCTTGGCATCGTGCACAAAAAAGTAAGTACAGTACAACCTTCATATTGTAACTTCTCCTTAAAGAGGCTGCATGGGTTATTTGTTTATTTTGGGCACCAAAGGAAGCATTCATTTGTAAACCATTCTGCCTACAAATATCCAATTGTAGGATAAAGATTAACACGTGGAATGGGTGACAAATGGCTGTGTGCCTGGTACTGAAATGACATGGGAAATCCGTAGAAGGTTAGATTGTGAAAATAAGTGGCGGTAGCAAGCTTTTGCCATTTTGGTTATTAATAGTGGTTCTCGGCACAAGTAGGGCACTGTGTATTCTCATCTAAAGCACATTGTACTACTATACAAACAGTAAAGTAGCCTTACAAAATGATAGTTAGAGGTCACTGTGCGTTGACACACCTTGGAAAATAGTTTCAGAATCACACTTAGGCACACATGCACACAGCAGACATACATTGGACAACAGACCAAACAATATTTTTTTTTCTCAACAGACACCAAATAATGCCTACCAAAAAGCAGCTCCGTAGAAAGCAACGCAGAATTAGAGCAAATAAAAATAAAGGTACCCAACGTAAGCATCCACCTGTTGTAGAGTTAGGGGAGAATCTTGGTACAAACCACATAATACAATTGGGTAACAAAATAAAAGAAGTCTCAACTATCGAAACTGTACGTCCCCCATCAAAAAGTATCACAAAACACAGAAATGATGTCAACGAAACGGCTGCCAGTACGGCTAACAATGTTCCTAATAATCCTGATAGTGTAAGAAGAAGCCATAGTAAAACAATTATTTTAGCAAACATGTTTCATCACAGAGTCCTTCAGAATCTACTAAAAAGAGGACCAAAGTCATCTTCACCCCTTAAAACGTGCCGTAGAAAGTTAATTCTGCAAGCACTCGTGGACAGTGCAATCCTTCTCAAAAGGAAGTTGTTCATATTAGTGTTAAAAAGGATGAAAGCACTAACAAAACTAAGTACCAAACTACAAATGAAACTGAGCAATAAACGAAATGTGAACATAAATAATTATTTGCATGTCTGTGGTGGTGAGTGGAGTCACACAACAACCACAGAGCCATATTTTAATGAAGAAGCAAGCATACAAACAAAATCAAACAAACACAATTGCCGTCCATCGCAGTGGACGTGGGTATGAGAAAATCAACACTACCATCATGGAACAAGAAACACTGCTTACAAAACTGTCTTCTGAAAACTCAGAATTACCTTTCGATTCAGCAGAACCACGCCGTCCAGTATACAAATGGCCGTGCACATCAATGTGTGCCATTCCAAATAAAGCTTTCAAGTATTTAAGTGTGTTCCTCAATCAATATGTAAAAAGTAAAGACAAAAGTAAAATCAAAGTGCTGCAAAATATGGATATTCGTGTAGTGTGAAAACACACAGGACTAAAAGGACATTCACTAGCCTGTATTTCTGGGCCTAATTGCAAAAGTACCTTCCATGATATCAAAAGAATATCAGTACATCATTCTAAATTAAGAAATTTAGTGTTTAAAATATATTGTGCAAAAAGTCCAGCTTCAAAATTAGGCAATTTAAATGCCACTCTTCTGCATGGTACACCCAAATACCGTATGGAAGAAAAAGAAGAAATGGACCGTATTCAGAAAAAGTTTAGTTTAGTTTAGTTTAGTTTAGCTTGTTTATTTATAAAGCGCGTCCGAACCCTCAGGTAGCTGGGCGCATAATCATGTGCACAGCAGATTTACATATCGTTACACGAACATCATAATACAACATGCAGAGCATACATTGCACCATACACTGAATGTTTACATACAAAAGTAGAATATACCGAGAAGATTATGTACAGAGAATAGGCACAAAATAGTTACAGTGGCGAGTGAGGACCGGGTTACAGGTTGGTCCTGAATAGGCTGTAGATAGAGTAAACAATACTGGTTGCATTACAATTACATTGTAGGTAGAGAGCGGCTGCTGGCCGGTCGTGTCAGTGAGAGTCTAGATATCTAGGCTAGTAGCCAAGATTTTACCATGGCTCTGAATGGCCAGAATGCGGTTTCCGATCTAATTGTAGGAGGGAGGGAGTTCCAACATTGTACTGCGAGCACTGGGAAACTGGAGCCTCCTGCTGTTTTTAGGTTATAGTTAGGGATCTTTAGTTGGTGCAGGTAAGGAGTTCTGGTGGGTCTAATGGGGCAGTGTCTAGAGAATCTGTCTGAAAGGTAACGTGGGGCAGTACGTGACAGGCACTTGTGGGTGATGACCAGGGTTCTTAGCTTAATTCTGTCGCGGATCGGGAGCCAGTGGACTTCTTTGCAAACCGTGGATATGTGCGCCTTGCGCGGGAGGTTGAGGGCACATCTTAGTGCATTATTTTGCAGGATCTGAAGCATGTTCAAGTTTTTTGTGGTAGTGCCTAGGTAAAGGGTGTTGCAATAGTCTAATTTAGACAGTATTAGCGCTCTAGATAGGGTGAGGCAACTAGAGGTGGAGAGAAAAGGCATGCAGGCATTTATTAATTTATTGGTGTATGTGGTAGTTGATATGGTAGTGTTTATTTGTTTCTTTAGCGACAAGGTAGAATCGAGGTATACACCTAGTGTTTTGACCTCTTTGGATACTTTTATGATGTTGCCATCAATGGTAAAAGATTGGTACCTTTACCATTGAAACTATTTTGGAAGTGAGAGCCACGTAGAAAATGCAACAGATTAAGAGCATAGTAGCGACAATTCTGCACATCGCAACCTTCTATTGCACACATACAGAAAGGAAATACTAAAATTTAAAAGGTCATCTGCTGAAGTACCAAACCATGTGTATGTATGTTGCTGCAGAACGTTTTACAAAAGGAACACAAAAAATGTGGACATAGCATACAAAATAGGATACAATGAAGACTCTAAATGGTTTGAATTAGCTTTGTACCTTTTAGCTGAAAGCAAATATGAAGTAACTGAACGTCTAATATGTTGCAGTTACTGTACTGCAAAATTAGACAACAACCACACTCCTTCACGTGCAATTACAAATAATTTGGAATTGTTTCCATTACCAGAAAGTCAGCGACAGCTCAATTTGTATGAGAGCATAATAATTCAAACAGTTCACCCATTTCAAGCAATTATACGCCTTCATCCAAAAACAGCAAATTTACCTCCCTCTGAATTGGTGAAAAGCATTCGTGGTAAAGTAGTGTACTTGCCATTAGATCTAATGGAAAATGTGCACACTCTAGAAGTGGAACGTTCAATAGAGCATTCTTTAATAGTCTTGGTAAATGGAGTACCAACAAAGGACAACAAAATTTGGCAACAATTAGTGGATTTACACAAAGTTACACAAGCATTGCAATATCTAAAATACAACAATGAGTACTACAAGGAAATAAATATTGATGAAAGCTTAAGGCAAACAACTGAAATAATTCAAGAGCCATCAGAAACTGGACAATTTGAACTTCTGGATCCAGCTACAGTATCCACTCTCTTAGACCATTACACAATTCATCCATTGCATTCCAATGAAAGTATAGATGATGCACTAGAAACTTACCAAATGAGACAAACCAAAGGTTCACCAATGAGTATTTGGGAAAAAAGTTTAGAAGCACGTGCTTTTCCACTGCTATTTCCTACTGCCAAAGGTGGGAGGTACGATGATAGACCCACTCAGATTGGGGCATCAGAATACTGCTCATTACGAATGTATTCCCAAGATCCCCGATTTAGACAAAATGTGGAATACATATTCCACCTACTCTACGAAAGTGAATTAGCAACACTATGTTATGGAGTTGCACACATTCTTAAATCAGGAACGCACTTTCAAAATATGTCAGCTATGCAGTTAATACAGAAAGTATAAGAAAAAGATGAGGTTTTACAATCAAGTATAACAAATTTGTTTGCAAACATGCGCGGTACAAAGGAATACTGATTTAGACGGCACGGAGACATGCTTTGCATGATCAGAAACCTTGGACCACCAACTTGGTTTGTTACGCATGGAAGATTTGCATGAGTTCCTACGCATAGCAAACAGCAGCAAAAACAACATAGATATATTAGATATATTAACACCTGGAGAACTTTGCTCTCTAGATCCAGTTAATGTGTCAAGATATTTTCATCATTGTTTCATTGCAATGCTACACTTTATTTGCAATAAAAGTGTTCCTCCCCTTGGAGAAGTGCAACACTTCTTTTGGAGAAAAGAATATCAAACGAGGGGAGCACCACATATTCACATGCTATTATGGATCAAAGGAGCACCGAAATTTGGTCATGACAGTGATAGCACTGTTTTGCAGTTTATCCAAAAATATGTCACATGTGAAATCCCTTCACAACGGAGTCATAGTGAGCTGCATGGGCAGATTTTACACTTTCAAAGACACAAATGTGGCAAATATTGTCGCCGTAAATACAAATACAAAGATAAATACTATACCAAATGCTGCTTTGGTTTCCCCAGACCAGTTACAGAAACAGGTGAAGTAAACAACTTCATGTCTTCAGTTCGACATAGTGTTAAAGGTAAGGCACCTAAAAACATGTATTACATAAAAAGATGTGAAGAATCAAAATATATCCATGATTATAATGCAATCATTGCCCTATTGTGGAATGCAAACATAGATGTGCAGTACATTGCAGACAATGCAACTGCTGTGGCACGATATGTTACAGCCTACTTAACAAAAGCAGAAAAAACAGAGCTTCAAGACCTCTGGGATGACCTAGCATCAGACAAAACATTATCACAGAAATTGTACAGCCTAGGCATAAAAATGATCTCTCATAGAGAATGTGGGGCCTATGAAGCAGCAGATCGTTTAACTGGGACTGCTTTGTACGGAAAATCAGACAATATAGTATGGCTCAATCTTGGTCCTGCAAAATCTAGAAAAAGAGTGCTAAAATCATATGAGGAGATAGAAACTATTGCCAGAAATGATCCCAACAGCCAAGACATTCTGAAAAACAATTTACTGGACACAGACTATCCGAACAGGAGTACCACTCTGGAAAGCATGTGTCTGTACCACATAGCTCAAAACTTTGATACAAAAATAATGTAAAACCCGATGGAAGTAAACGTAGATATAGAGTGACCGATTGTGAAGGGAGCTTAGTGAAACTTAACAAACTAAGCTTAATTACTCATGCGAAGTTGTCATTTAAAACTCCTCAACAGAAAGAACTATATTACATGTCTCTTTTACAACTTTTCAAACCATGGAGAAAAGAGGAAGATATACTAGATAATTATGAGTGCTATGAAGATGCTTTCAAATCAAATGAAATCACTATCACCGATGTTAACTTTATGCAGTACAAAACAATGTTACACAATGAGCAGCAACAGGAAGAAGAAATTCAGGCCCAACTAGATAAAGACTCTTCCGACAGTAGTCAACCTTCTGTAACAGGAAGTCAAGAGCCATTAGGACAACCACTGATAGCAAATGAGGCTGAAGTTGCTATGGCAGAAGTAGAAAATACCATGTATCAGTATCAAGAAGATACAGAGGACTTAACTGTGCAGCAAGGAAAACGATCAGTGCACCATTTTTGAAGAGGTAACAAAACAAATTGTGCATGGAGTACAGCACGACAATAAAGAATGTACCTGCCAAAATTACAAACCTATACTGATGTACGTCAGTGGGGAAGCTGGATCAGGGAAAACATTCTTAATCAAAATAATTAGCAAGTTCCTGCAGCAATTGACAAACAACAAACTGTCAGCTGTTGTAACAGCCCCCACAGGTTTAGCTGCGTACAACATAGGTGGTGTGACTTTACACCGATTACTACTGCTTCCAGTAGAGCATCAAAATAAATTAGACTACTAGAAACTTTCTACAGAAGCTGCAATGGAATTACGGAGAGTATTGAAGCAAATGAAAATGCTACTAATAGATGAAGTGAGCATGGTCTCTAATCTAATGTTGGCTTTGATTCATCTCAGATTGCAAGAAGTACTTAAAAGTAATAAGAAAGAAGTCTTTGCTGGGAAACACATTATCCTTTTCGGAGATCTTCTACAATTGACACCAGTAAAAGGTGAACTGATTTTTAAAACCTTAGGCCACAGTCTCTGACGGAAAACTGTTGGTAGCATAGGTAATGTTAAACTTTGGCAACATTTCCAATACAGAGAATTAACTGAGAACATGCAGCAATCTGCAGATCTCACTTATGCCAACATCTTGAAAAGTATTAGAGTTGGTGTATTATCGCAAGAAGCACAAGCTGTATTGAAAAAGCATCATATACATGCACTTTATGGTGATAATGCATGCGCAACTGATGTAATGGAACAAATAGCGCACAAAAATGTCAATTGTATCGCCTTAATGCCAACTCTTGCAAGCTGTTTCAAATTCAATGAAACAATGCTAAAGAAAGAAATGCAAGCAATAATAGAAATTAGCACCACAGAAAAACTAGACGTACATGGTTTGACAGTACCCATGTGTGAGCAGGCCACAACAAGACTAAATAGTTTAGAACATTCAATCTCCAACACAGCTGGGTTGGAAAATGTATTGAAATTATCGTTAAATTGTAGAGTAATGCTTAAACGTAATCTTGACGTAGAGCAAGGGCTAGATAATGGAGCACTGGGCACAGTTGTTGGCTTTCAATCATACCCACGTGATAACAGCATTCAGTTTGTAAATATTCGCTTTGATAAAGTTTCAGAAGTAAAAAGGATAGGGCGCTCAATGGCTCGATTTCTTCTCTTCAAAGACATGTATGTTCGTAGAGAGCAATTTTCTCTAATTCTTGCATATGCAGTTACCATTCATAAATCCAAAAGGCTTACCCCAGATAAAGCATTGATAGATATAAGAAAGACAGTGTTTAAGGAAGGCATGAGCTACGTAGCATTATCACGCTTACGTACACTTGACAGTCTTTTGTTAATAAACTTTGATTCAAGTAAAGTCAAAGCTGATATTCCTTGCATTCTAGAATACAATAGATTGCGTTCACTGGACACCCCTCATCTGAAACAATACCCTGTTCCAGATAAAGTGAAACGTGGTAAAAGAAAAGTAAATGAAACAGAAATGCAACAGAATGCAACAGGAAATTCTGCACAAAAAAAAAAGAAGCTAAAGTTTCATCAATTGCCGCAAACATAGAAGAACCTATTAGGGAATGTGAACCAGGCACGTCGGCAAAGAAGCAACAGAAAAACCAAAAAAAAATGCACTCAGGTACAGAACTTGCTGGCCCATTCAAATTTACAAATGAAAGTTGGGTAAGTTGCTATGCAAATGTAGCAATGAATATTCTATTTCAATTGCCACCAAATGTTAACAATATTTACCTGCACAGCACAGACAAATTGTGTTCAGAAATGTTAGTACTGCATAGAAATGTAACAAGCAATCCTGACAACACATACAGAGGGTAATTCATAGAATTTCGCAGAAAAGTGTCGCAAGCGGCTGGCGCAGAGTGTCCGCGTGCGATTGTCTGCGCCAGGCACGTGCGCTAAAACCGATTTCCGCGCACAGCGTATTCATGGATTTTAGGCTCCCAAACCAGCCGTGGCGCAGAGTATCGCAGCGACCCTGCAGCAGCGCCAGTAACGCCCCCAAGAACGCCCTCGCGCAAGGAAAAGCCATCAAAATCGCTAAATCATCGCAAAGGGCTGCGCTAACCCTGGACCAGTTTACAGGGCTGCCAAACAAGGAACGCAAAGCGGGTAACGTGCATATCAGGGCTACGCGTGAAGTTATACACGCGATTAGCCAGGCTGCCAGGGTAGGTGTATTTCAGGGGTGCGCAGGAAGTTCAACACGCGATAGTCCAGGGAATGTGTATTACAGGGGTACGCGGGAAGTTCAACACGCAATTGTCCAGGGAACGTGTATTACAGGGGTACGCGGGAAGTTCAACACGCGATTGTCCAGGGAACGTGTATTACAGGGGTACGCGGGAAGTCTTACATGCGATTAGCCAGGGCACGTGTAATACAGGGGTACGCGTGAAGTTATACACGCGATTAGCCAGGGTACGTGTATTACAGGGGTACGTGGGAATTATCACACGCGATTTGGCTGGGTATGTGTATTACAGGGGTACACGGGAAGTTCTACACGCAAATCGGCTGGGTACGTGTATTACAGGGGTGCGCGGGAATGATCACACGCGATTTGGCTTGGTACGTGTATTACAGGGGTGCGTGGTAATGATCAGACGCGATTTGGCTTGGTACGTGTATTACAGGGGTGCGTGGGGAGTTCTACACGTGATTGGCCAGGGTACGTGTATTACAGGGGTACGTGGGAATTATCACACGCGATTTGGCTGGGTACGTGTATTACAGGGGTACACGGGAAGTTCTACACGCGATTCGGCTGGGTACGTGTATTGCAGGGGTGCGCGGGAATTCTCACATGCGATTTGGCCAGGTACGTGTATTACAGGGGTGTGCGGGAATTATCACACGCAATTAGGCTGGGTGGGTCCTCACAGGTGTTCCCTGTACACCCTCCACGGCCCCAGCAGGCAGCCCACAAAACAGGGGACTACCCTGCACACCTGCTCATGTCCCCCTGCGCCCCCAGCCCCCAGCAGTGCAGGGTCACCCTCCACCAGGCCCCCACTCATGTCTCCCACCACCCCCACCCCCCAGCAGTGCAGGGGCACCCTCCACCAGGCCCCCACTCATGTCTCCCACCACCCCCACCCCCCAGCAGTGCAGGGGCACCCTCCACCAGGCCCCCACTCATGTCTCCCACCACCCCCACCCCCCTGCCACCATGGGCAGCCCCCACCAGGCCCCCACTCATGTCTCCCACCACCCCCAACCCCCTGCCACCATGGGCAGCCCCCACCAGGCCCCCACTCATGTCTCCCACCACCCCCACCCCCCAGCAGTGCAGGGTCAACCTCCACCAGGCCCCCACTCATGTCCCCCTGCACCCTCACCCCCCAGCAGTGCAGGGTCACCCTCCACCAGGCCCCCACTCATGTCTCCCACCACCCCCACCCCCCAGCAGTGCAGGGTCAACCTCCACCAGGCCCCCACTCATGTCCCCCTGCACCCCCACCCCCCAGCAGTGCAGGGTCACCCTCCACCAGGCCCCCACTCATGTCCCCCTGCACCCCCACCCCCCAGCAGTGCAGGGTCACCCTCCACCAGGCCCCCACTCATGTCCCCCTGCACCCCCACCCCCCTGCCACCATGGGCAGCCCCCACCAGGCCCCCACTCATGTCTCCCACCACCCCCACCCCCCAGCAGTGCAGGGTCACCCTCCACCAGGCCCCCACTCATGTCTCCCACCACCCCCACCCCCCTGCCACCATGGGCAGCCCCCACCAGGCCCCCACTCATGTCTCCCACCACCCCCACCCCCCAGCAGTGCAGGGTCACCCTCCACCAGACCCCCACTCATGTCTCCCACCACCCCCAACCCCCAGCAGTGCAGGGGCACCCTCCACCAGGCCCCCACTCATGTCTCCCACCACCCCCACCCCCCAGCAGTGCAGGGTCACCCTCCACCAGGCCCCCACTCATGTCCCACTGCACCCCCACCCCCCAGCAGTGCAGGGTCACCCTCCACCAGGCCCCCACTCATGTCCCCCTGCACCCCCACCCCCCAGCAGTGCAGGGTCAACCACCACCAGGCCCCCACTCATGTCTCCCACCACCCCCACCCCCCTGCCACCATGGGCAGCCCCCACCAGGCCCCCACTCATGTCTCCCAACACCCCCACCCCCCAGCAGTGCAGGGTCACCCTCCACCAGGCCCCCACTCATGTCCCCCTGCACCCCCACCCCCCAGCAGTGCAGGGTCACCCTCCACCAGGCCCCCACTCATGTCCCCCTGCACCCCCACCCCCCAGCAGTGCAGGGTCACCCTCCACCAGGCCCCCACTCATGTCCCCCTGCACCCCCACCCCCCTGCCACCATGTGCAGCCCCCACCAGGTCCTCACAATCCCCAATCATGTGCGTAATGGTCAGCCTCCACAGCCAAAAAGCCCTACCAAGTAACCCATTCACCCACATGGAAATGAAAACACATGTTACACCCCCAATGTTCATGAAGCAAATGAACCCATGTCCGTCACACACAGATTTTCAAATTGAATGGGAAAACACACAACATGACATGCATGAAACCAATGAGATGAAACCACACAGTGAACAATGGAAAAAAAAATGTATTGGACAAAAATACGAATGGTAAAGAAAGAAAAATAACTACAATGTAAATGTGAAAAAATAAGCTGCATGTCCGCATAAAAACACAAAAGTAGAAAATCAAATCCAAAAAATGTTGTCCAAAGTGAAATGTAAAAACTCTCCATGCAACAAAGAACTATGTACAAAAATAACAAGGGTCCATCATCACAACTGAACTAAGGAAACCTCCTAAAAAACCTACCTAAATATCAACTATATACAAAAAGTGGAGCAGTGTCCGTCGACTCCAAATCATAAGAAAAAACAAAGGAAACCTAAAACTAAAGAACTATATACAAAGGCGGCGGGCAAGTCCAGCGGCTCACTCCGTGGTGTTCCGGGCCAGGGCATCATCGAACTCCTGTTCGATGTCCCGGAGGCGGTCCAGTTCCATGGCCCCGAGGGTCCGCAGGGACGACGCTGTGTCCTCCTCCAACCCCCTGCGGATTGCCTCGAGGCACTCGGCCCGCCTCAGGGCCCTCCGCATGGAGTTCTCCGCCCTGACCGTTGTGAGCCGCGCCTCTTCCGCCCGCCGCCGCTCCGCACCTATGGCGTGGCCCAACCGCTGCCACACAGAAGACACTCTCTGTCCTGGGTCCTCCTGCCCTCCGGCCGATGCCTGCCCCTCCGATGTCGAAGGCCCCGAGCCTTCATGGCTCCCACCATGTTGCTGCTGCTGCTCTGCCTCTGCCCGTGCACTGCCTCCTGCTGCCTGCACATCCTCCGCCGGCTGGGGTGCAGTTGTTGATGTGGCCACCCCTGCTGGACGTCCGACTCCCGACTGTGGCAGGGATGCCTCCTCCACCAGCCTGGCCGCACTGTCAGAGGCAGCTCCACAGGGCACCCAGGTGACTGATGGGTGGGAAGATGGCACAGAGGACGACTGGCGCGTAGGGGGTCCAGTTGAGGAGGGGGTCGGAACAAGCCCCATCAGACGGAGGAATCCGGTCTGGGTGACCTGTCCCAGCAGGCTGACGTGGTCAACGAGCCATTCGAGATGACGTGCAGTCTCTCCATGAAAAGACTGCAGGTCACCTCGCATGGCCCGTTGACGCAACGCCACACCAGCCAGGACAGGCTCAACCCGGACCTGGATAGCCACGTCCGCAGGCAGAGGAAGGCCAGTTGACGTCAGCTCATCCCCTGCCTGGAAACGGGTCTGGACGTAGGCATCCCTGCTGGTGCAAGATGATGCAGGGACAGGATCGGGGACAGGATTGCACACAGGCACCTCCGCGGCGGCCTGTGCTGCCTCCTGTCCCTGGTCCTGGACTGCACCACTAGCACCAGTGGGATCCCCACCTCCAGACCCCGTCTCTGGTGCTTGCACGGCCTCCTCCTCCACCAGACCCCCCACCAACCTGGATGACTCCGTGCCATCTTCCCCTGTTGGGCCCTGTGGGGTCCCAGCTGCCCCTTCTGCTGCCGAGGAGTCCAACTCCAACCTCCGCCTCTTGGACCTCCCCCCGGCAGCTGTGGCCTGGGACGCGGCACCGGACTCCTCACTCCCCGACGAGATGACAACACGGGAGGGGAGCCGGGCCTTGCGTCTCCGGCTGGCGGTCGGATCCCCGCCGCTGTGCTCCACAGCACCTTCTCCGCCCTCTTCATCAGTTGACGCTGCAGACAGGGAGAAACAAAACACAGGCATCAGGGCACTGTACGATGGACACATACACACATGACAGTTGCACATGAGTGGCATTGGCAAACCTCAGACATGTCATCACAATCCCCAACACACATGTCATTGCAACTCGCACACATGAGCCATACCACAGCCATATCGCAACTGCCACCACCATCCATACACATACAACAGCATGAGCAGCCAAAGGTGACCCAGACATCACATGCAACACAGGAAGTGCACCACACATGTACACACACCACCACACTTGCATGCATGTGTACACCTCTGCCAAGTGTCGCACTGTTCAGACGGGCATCCATGTCACATCTGCCAATCAGGCTTACACATACCGCAGTCACATGCATCCATGTTGCATCACTGTTGCACCCTTGTCAAATACACACACATGCACATGTACACAGTGCTCATACATGCAGCCCAATACAACATACATGCGTGACATCACGGACATGTCTACTTACATACACATACATACAAACATGTGTGCATGCACAACTGCATTTGCCATGCAAGCCTACACACACAAGCACCATCCATGTCTCACACATTACAGCCCTCGCATGTGTCAGCCCCACGGCCATGTACACCCCCACCCATACTCGACCCCATACAAACAGATGTGCAACCTGCACACTACTGAATAATCACCACACGCACTGCTCACAATCAGGATGCATGTACACTCACCGCTCGACTCCAGACGGGTCTGCTTCTCCAGGACCTGGACGTGGAGCGCTGGGGATATGCGTTCCAGGACCCCCATCTGTTCTTCCGACAAGTGGCCCTGGCGCCCCTTGGCATCCGCTGCCTTCAAGAGGCGCCGGGCCTTGTTCAGGGTCCTGGACCTGAAGTCCTCCCAGCGCTTCCTGACATGTTGTAAGTCCCGGACTGCCACCCCCTCCGCGTTGATGGCAGTCACGATGTCAGTCCAGATCCGAGTCCGTCCTTCCTTGTCGGCGCGGGAACTTCCGAAGAGGGCATCATACTGCCCCAGGACTTGCTCCACCAGGACACCAACTTCGGTGGCACTGAAGCTGATGCCCCTCTGCCTCTCTGGCCGGGGGTTGTCAGTGGTCACAGATGGTGTTTGCCCCGACATGACATCCCCAGAGGCAGTAGTGGGTGGGCAACTGGGTCCTGGGGCTGGGCTGTGGAGCGATGGAATTCCAGTCGGGAGTCTTCGGTACCAGCAGGGGTGGTCACAGCAACAGCACCCCTGGCTGATGTGCAGGCAGCAAATGGCAGTGCACGTGGGCAGCAGGCAGTCAGGTAGCAGCAGATGGTAGGTGGGAGCGTGCTCGGGGCTCTGGGGAGCAGTAGTTCGGCCTTCTGGGCAGGAGCGTGGTCTTCCGTGTGCTTACGCGTGGCCAGCTTGGTACGGAGTGATTTGGCACGTGAAAATCCTGCACGTCAGCGTGACAATCGAGGAAAGGCCCTTAGCGCGTAAGCGCGTCAGCACACATACGCGATTCTATTGGACCAAAGGCCCTCAGCGCGTAAGCGCGTCTGTGACATGACCCGCACGGGTGTTTCCCACACAGCACGTGATGACAGAGCACACGTGGAAAGACTGCACGTCAGAGTCTCATCGCGTGTGATTGGTGGAAATGGCCCTACACGCAGAAGTGACAAAGCGTGTAATTGGTGGAAATGGCCCTACACGCAGAAGTGACAAAGCGTGTAATTGGAGGAAATGTCCCTACACGCAGAAGTGACAAAGCGTGTAATTGGTGGAAATGGCCCTAGCGCGTACACGCCGCGTAAGTGACGCTGGACGTGTGGGCCTGTATAAAAGGTACGCGTAGAACACCACTTCCTTGTACGTGCTTTTCGTGGAGAGCGACTGGTGAATTCTGTACTTCTTGTCGTTTCACACGCGATTTACTTCACGGCGTTTCAAGTTCGTATTCCCTGTTACCTCTGACAGCTTTTTCTCTTCTTTCACTTTTACTGGTTTACCTGGGCCTGTTCCCTCAAACAGTGTTCCCTTCTACTGTTGTCCTGTCTCCTCAGACAGCCTACAAATCTTCTTTTGGCGGGGGTGTTGCCAACCAAACGTGCTCCTTTTACACGCTCGTTTACCAGGCAGACGGTGAGTCAGGCACGTATCTAACATCTGTGCTTGCCCCGTGTGTAGCCTACCCCTTCAGAGGTCATTCTAGGCTGCGTGTGACACGCATACGTTCATTCTTGTGTTTCTGGGTGCCACAGCGTAGTGCAGGTTTTTCTTTCTGCACACGTGGTCTAGGAGGGGTTGCGTGCACGTCATCTCCCTTTTTTGGGCCTCCTGTGCGTTGCGTGACCCGTCATCTTTCCCCAGGGGTTACATTCAGCCTTGCTAGAGCACTAGGGTACAATTACCATCTGGTACCCAACCCCTTTGACCCCCAATTGCCCAGGAAAATAGTCTACATCCACTCCCATACGCACATTAACATCAGTGCCATGGCTGGGAGGCGAGGATTCCGTAAGGGTGGCAAAGGTGGAAGAGCCACAAGTGGTGGCCGTGGTGGATCCGGTAGGGGACGTGGTCGTAACTTGCAGGGTGAGCCTGTCCCCCCATGTGTGGAGGACCAGTCACGGGCACCCATAATCCCCCCCCTCCCCCCCTCCCATTGAGGCTGATGTGGCTGACACCATCCATGCTCAGCCCTTGTTGGACCAGCCCATTGTGGCACCAGACCTGGCTGACTCCATGGCTGACTTCCAGGTCAGCAGGGCTACGACACGTGCTCTGGTGCACGTTGATGCCATCATGCCACGTGGATCTGGGGCAGCAAGGTCATCTGCTGCACCAAGGAGGCAGGGCGGAGAGGCTGCAGGGGCAGCTGCGGCTCCATCCACCCCAGCCCTCACACACCCAGCCAGGACAGTGTCGGTCCTAGTCCATGCTGCTGACATTCCCCCTGACACCATCACACTAGAGCCAATGCCTGCACCAACTCCCATGCTGAGTGTGCAATCCCACACTCCTGATACAGAGTCCACCAGGGCTCCTGCCCCTAGTGTCCAGAGCGGCGCAGGACACTCAGGATCACCACCACCTTCCAAGCGGAAGAGGAAGAGTGCTCGTCCGGCACAGGCTGATGCCCCAGACACGGCTACACAGTCCGGCCCGTCCAGGAAGCCCAGCTTCACGGATGACGAACTGAATGCACTTGTCGAGTATGTGTCCGGACATGACAACAAGATGGTCATTGTAGCAGGATCCAAGACCACACCTGCACAATGCCAGGCACACTGGCAGACCGTTGCGGACATCGTAAGTGCCCTTGGAATTGTGAGGCGCACAGCCAATGATTGCTATAAGCGCTGGAATGACCTAAAGCGCAGGGCAAAGAGTAAGCTGGCCTCAAGTCATGCCGCAACTCTAGTGACTGGAGGTGGGTCTCCAGTAGTAGACATGGAACTCACTCCACATGAGTCAGTCGCTGGGACCTACGTCACGGAGGAACAGATCCAAGGCGTGGGAGATCTGGCTGATTACGAGGCATTGTCCGGTGAGTGCACATGCATGTGTGTGTCATCCATGTGCATGGTGTGTGTGTGAGGGCTTCTGTTTGTGTGCCAGGTGAGAGTGTGTGCGCCAGAGTCGTATGGGTCAGCCATGTGCTTCATGCAATACTTCCTGCGCAGCTGCATTTGGCCATAGCAGTATCCCTTCTGCCAACAGTAGACATCTAGCCCAACTGCACGCCAGTTGCCCTTGAAGTGTCACCTTGCCACAACATATTTGCTTATTTTTCACTGTTCATTCAGTCAGTTTGTTTGCATTCCACCACTTTCACTAGGCATGTCGCTGTCCACTAGTCAAATGTCTGACATGGGTATGGTAAAGTGGAGCGACTTTGTTACCTGGATATCATTTGTACACACATGTCCCTGTGCAATTGGACCATTTCAGACTGGCAGCTCCAGGTGAAAAATCTGACCTGTTAGAATTAGAAAAGCAATTACATGCGGGAACTGGACTGAATGAATAGGTGCTGCCCTCCTCTCCATCTTCACTCAATAGCAATGGTACATGCCATCTGTGTGATGGCATGTGTGTTTCACCTGGCAATCACAGGCCAATGTGTGATGCCACTGCCAGGCAGCATGCAGAAAATGTGTTCATCTTCCATCTTGGTGTCATCAGTGTGTGCCATTTGCCTGCACTTCATACGCAGTGAGGGTGCATGCATGGGAGGGTTTTAGTCATGTGGGACATGTGTCAATCAAGTACTGGTTCTCTTGCTTCTCAGCCCTCATTGTGTGCCATGGTGCTAATGCCTGTTTCCATTTCTTTGTTTTCATGTCTTTGCAGGGGAAGACGCACCTGATACTGCTGGGGTTGTGGAGATGGTGCAGACCCAGGAGGGGTCCGAGGGCCGACCAACCACCAGTGAGGGACGTGGTGTGGTGGTGGGGGAGAACCCACAAGTGCTGCAGGTCGTGCTCTGAAGGGGTGTCTCTGGCTGCACCTCCCCCGAGCTGTACTCAGGTGTTGATTCGGATGAGACCTACGTGCCGTCGCAGGTGAGTGTTCCAGGGAGGGATTCTGTTCTGTCTCACCCACCTGCACCAGGGTCAGAACCCTCCATGGGGATGTCAGTGTTGGCAGCTATGCCTTCGGTGGTTACGGATGCAGGGTCACACTCCGCGACATCTGATCCTGTTCCTGGGCCAGCAGATCAGAGGGGGAATGCAGTCCTGCAGCCTCAGGCAGTGCCGGCACAGCAAGGCGCAGTTCGCCTTGCCCCAGACAGGTGTGGTGCCTGCCGACGTGGTGGCCGTACGCCACCCGGCAATACCGCATGGGAGCAATCTATTTACGGTATGGCAACCCAACAGGCTGCATCATCCGAGATGATGGCTCAGGCCATGGATAGGGTGGCCACTTCCATTGTCCCCCCAGAAAGGCTGATGGAGCGACTAGAGCAGGCAACCGACTCCATCTGCCAGTCACACAGGGAGGATATGTTGGGGTCCAACAGGGACAGGCGGGCGGCACTGGCGACTCTGCAGGAGGCCATCTCCATTGAGTCCCAGGGCCACAGGGAAGCCCTGAGGCAGGAGCTCCTTCACCTCAGGACGACTCTTGTTGAGCTTGAGGCTTCAACACACCAAAGGACAGAACAGCAGCTGGAGCGTCTCACCCGTACGCTCTCAGCTGAGATGCAGGCAACGAGGGCGGAGGTCCGGGCATCCCGTGAGTTGTTGCATGGGGACCTCCGCACACTCATCCTCCAGAACCAGACCTACCACACCCGCATGCTTGCAGCCATGGAGGAGCAGACTAGGGCCTTGCGTGGGCTGCCTCCCATAGTGCAACCACCTCCGGATGCAGCTGCACAGGGTGATAATAGCGACAGCAGTGATACTCCCACAATAGGGTAGCCGTGTGGGCCATGAGCCCATGGAGGTGTTTTATCTTCCCAGGATCCACGCAGGTGGGTTCTGGTGTGCATCCTGTCCTCGGACCTCCTGGGTGGCCTCCCCAACCCCCCCGGGCCCATCAATGGCCATTTTTGATTGTTTCTTATTTTTATTTTTATTTTGATTTCTTTTATTCCCAATTTTTTTGGGACGATCTGTTGGCTTCCGTGGTTCCTGTGGGCATACGCTGCATTGTGGCTGGGCACATGCAGGCTTGTAATGTATTTGGTTCAGATGCTTGGGTTTGAGTCACACACACCCCTCCTGCTTCCCGTTTCCATGGGCTTGCAAAGGGTGTGCCCAAGTGACAGTGAATTAGACAGTGACGTTGGACTCCCATGAGCTGTGTGGCCAGTCTGTAGTCAATACTGTGTATACATTCCTAGTGCATATTGCTGTTGTGTTGTACACTGCATGTTGCATTGATGTGTAACTCTTCTTCTGTGTCTACCTCCCAATTTGCAGGTCCCTTCCTCATGTCCACACAAGGACCTCTAGTCTGGAGATGGGGTCCATGTTGGCAGCAGTGCACCTACAACTCTACATGGCGACAACACTGCACAGTTGGTAGTGGTGGGAGTGCAGGCATTTCCAGGTGGTGAGACTACTAATATGTAAAATTTGTGATGTCATGTTAATGATAGTACGTGCTCAAGTATGTTGTTGGTCCGGCATTGCTGTGAGCATTTCAGGTGTTGCAGGTTTCTAATAGGGACACTGTACATAGTGAGACTGATGTCATGTTGTGGGGATTACTTTGTTTTCCTGCAATTAGCATGACATGGCACGGTGTGTCGTGTGGCGGTGCTGGGGTTGGGTTGGCTGACATGGCACTGTCCTCTTGTTGCATTTTGCAAGTGGGTATTCATTTTAGCTGCTTCAATGTGTAACTTCACAAAACTGCATTGGTGGTGTCTGTGTGGGTAGGGATGCACACATTGTGACACTTCCAGGTGAACAATCTCAGGCTGACATGGTATTCGCGGTTCATTCTCCAGACATTCAGGATCAGTGTCAGGTTGAGTCATCATTGATTGTCAGATGGACTGTGCCAGGGCAGTGTGCACTCCACAGGGGTGTGATTTCTATGTGAAGTAATTAGCCACTAGCTGTGTACGGGCTGCCTCCCCCCGTGCCCTTTCCCCTCCCATGCGCAGCGGCTGTGCATGTGGTTGGGGATGTGGGGCCACCACCATGTCCACGGCCAGGCCCCGGCGTGTTGCAACGTTGTGCAGGACACATGCTGCCACTATGATCCTGCACACTACTGGGGGAGCGTATAACAGCTGCCCGCCAGAACGGTCAAGGGAGCGAAAGCGTGACTTTAGCACTCGGAATGTGCGCTCCACTATGCCCCTGGTTGTAATGTGGGCTGTGTTATATCTTACCTGGGGTGGCGTGGTGGGGTTCCGAATTGGCGTCATCATGTGTGGGCTGAGAGGGTAGGCACTGTCCCCTGTGGAGGTGGTGATTGGTATCATTGGTGGGGTTGTGACCTTGCTCAGTATCCAACATGCATGCATGTGCAGTGGCATACATACTCACCAAGCAGCCATGTATCGCCATGCCGCCCAGCTTCTAGGTCCCGGCTTAGGGTGGACATTCGGTAAATGAAGCTGTCGTGGGTGGAGCCGGGATAGTTGGCATATACTGAGGTGATGATTCCCTTGGCATTACATGCTACCTGCACGTTGATGGAATGCCAGTGCTTGCGGTTCCTATAGATGTGCTCAGATGCCCTGGGGGGACGTAGAGCCACATGGGTGCAGTCGATGGCACCTAGCACTTTGGGGAATCGTGCCACAGCGTAAAAATCCAGGGCGGCAGCATGCCTTTCTGCAGGTGTTCTGGGCAGGTATATGTGCCTGCGGACTGATGGGCGTGCAGTGATGATGTTCAAGACCTGGTGTAGGCAGCGTGACTGGGTGGCCTGTGACACCCCACCCACTATGGCACTTGTCCGCTGAAATGATCCAGTGGCTAAGAAGTGCAGTACATTGAGGACCTTCTCCAGGGGGCTGAGTGCTTGGGAGCACAGGGTGGGTGATGTGAGGTCATCCTCCCACTCACTCACCAGGTCCAGTATAATGTGTGGTGGAAACCTGTACCTCCCATACACCTGGTCATCAGGCATCCCGAAAAGGCTGGTTCTGGGTGTGAATATTCTGGCCCTGACTATCCTCCTCCTCCTCCTTTGGTAGCCCACTGCCACTGCTGCTAGGAACGGTATGTTCATCCTGGCGTCTGAGCTTGTTATTGTTAAAGTCCGCAAATTTATGCTTTGCGCGTGTTCTAGGTGAGCGTTTGACCCGCGCACCCCTGGAATCCAGCTCCCAGTCCAATAGCGTGTGGAAATTCACACGCACCACGGGATACAGCGTGTGACCCGCGCACCCCTGGAATCCAGTTCCCAGTCCAATAGCGTGTGGAAATTCACACGCACCACGGGATACAGGTTCGCTGACGTACTTGCATGTGTAAGTGCCCGCGCACCCATTAAATACACGTACATAGGCCAATCGCGTGTACGCGCACTTTTGTCCAATTACACGCGATGACACTCTGACGTGCAGTATTTCCACGTGTGCCCCGTCATCACGTGCTGAGTGGGGAACACCCGTGCGGGTCACGTCACAGACGCGCTTACGCGCTGAGGGACTCTGGTCCAATAGAATCGCGTATGCGTGCTGACGCGCTTACGCGCTAAGGGCCTTTCCTCGGATTTCACGCTGACGTGCAGGATTTTCACGTGCCAAATCACTCCGTATCAAGCTGGCCACGCGAAAACACACGGAAGACCACGCTCCTACCCAGAAGGCCGAGTTACTGCCCCCCCGTGCCCCGAGCAGCCTCCCACGTGCCATCTGCTGCTGCCTGCCTGCCTGCCTGCCTGCTGCCACCGTGCCCTGCCATTTGGTGCCTGCACATCAGCCATCTGCAGGGGTCCAGTTGCTGTGTCCACCCCTGCTGGAACTGAAGACTCCCGACTGGGATTACATCGCTCCACAGCCCAGCCCCAGGACCAAGTTGCCCACCCACACCTGCCTCTGGGGTTGCCATGTCGGGCACTTCCACATCTGGCACCAGTGGCAACCCCAGGCCAGAGGGGCAGAGGGGCACCAGCTTCACTGTCACCGAAGTTGGTGTCCTGGTGGAGCATGTCCTGGGGCAGTATGATGCCCTCTTTGGATCGTCCCGCGCCAGCAAGGAAGGACGGCAGAGGATCTGGGCCGACTGTGTGGTTGGCATCAACGCGGAGGGGGTGGCAACCCGCGACGTCCTGAAGATCAAGAAGCGCTGGGAGGACTTGAGGTCCAGGACCCTTGTGAAGGCCCGGCGCCTCGTGGAGGGGGGCCGGGGCCGCATGAGTTCCATCCAGATGAGGGTCCTGGAACGCGTACGCCCAGCGCTCCACGCCCAGATCCTTGAGAGGGAGGCCTGTCTGGAGTTGAGCGGTAAGTGTCCAAGCATTACTGTGTGAGACAGGGCATGTTGCGGTGTGCTGGTTCTATGATACTTGCCTGTATGTTTGCCATAGGCCATGTATGCATGTATGTGTGCAGGGACATCATGGTAATGCATGTGCGACCAGTGATGTGTGATCCACATGGTTGTTGCATGTGTTGAAATGCCGCATGGGGAGCCCTATGCAGATTTTGAACATGAGAGCATGCCAGTCTCTGTACCTGGACATGGGTGGGGGTGAGGGATGGGTGCTGATGCCAGGTACATATATGGTAGCCATGTCTGTGTGCCTGACCTGTGTGTCTGTGACTTGTTCATGCCATGGATGCATGACACATGTGTGTGACAATGCACAGATTCAGTGAAGCAGCCAAATTACCCTTGTATCCGCTGTGTTTGGTGTGTTTGGTGTGTTTGGGGCCAGATGGATGTGACTGAGGTGAAGTGTGTGCATGTGATAGGCATGAGCCATGATGCATGTGAGTTACATATCATTGAATATTTCAAGAGTCCATTGGACATGCATGGAAATGTCCATGGCATGCACCATGCCTGTTACTGTGTGTGTTTTGCCTGGACTGACCCATGTGTTGTGGAGGGACATGATGGAAGTGTACTTTGACAGTGGTGCTCATCTGCTATTGCTTCCTGTCTAGGGGACCATTGTACAGTGCCCTGATGCTTGTGTTGTTTGTCTCCCTCTACGCAGCGGCTAGTGAAGAAGAGGGCGGAGACGGCGCTGTGGAGCAAGGCGGCGGGGATGCCCCCACGGCTGCAGCGGAAGGGGTGGGTGAGCCCCCACAGGGGCCTGCTACGGTGGGAGACGGTGAGGAGCCATCCAGGTTGGTGGTTTGCACAGAGGAGGAGGAGGCCGCCACTGGGGCACACATGGGGCCTGGTGGGGGCATCCCTGCTGGTGCAAGTGGTGCAGTCCAGGGCCAGGGGCAGGAGGCAGCACAGGTCACCGTGGAGGGGCCTGTGCATGACGCTGTCCCTGACCCTGTGAGTGCACCACCATGCACCAGCAGGGATGCCCCGTCCCAGGCCTGTCCGCAGGTAGAGGGGATGTCCATGTCACCTGACTCCCCTCCACCTGCGGACGTGGGAACCCCTGGCCGTGCGGAGAAGGTCCTGATTGGGGTCGCGATGCGCACGGCTGTGATTCGTGATGCCGTGCGTGCTTCCCGGGAGGAGCACGCATGTCATCACGAAGTGCACCGTGCCGACGTGGCCCAATTGGGATCGGCCATGTTCGGGGGTTTCCTGCATGTGTTGGCCAATGTGGCGGCCCTCTCCTCCTCTGTGCAGGCTATCGACCAGTCGTTCCCCTTGCCGTCTTCCAGCCCAGATGCCACCAGGGCCCCCTGTGGACCTGCCCCGACCAATGCAGCCAGCTCGGTGGGGATCCCATCCCTGCCACAGTTGGAAGTCGGAGGTCCAGCAGGGGTGGACAACACAGCAACTGGACTCCAGCAGATGGAAGATGTGACAGCATCATCAGGCAGGGCACGTGCACGACGGCGTCGGTGGTTTCCATCAGCCTGGATGCCGTCGTGCTGGCAGAGGCAGTGGCGTCGGAGGCAGCAGCGGGCTCGACGTGGGAGGCATCATGGCTCGGGGCCATCAAGATCAGAGCGGCAGGCATCGGCCGGAGGGCAGGGCAACCCTGGGATGGTGGTGTCTTCCGTGTGGGAGCAGTTGGTCCAGCGGATAGGTGCGGAGCGGCAGCGGGCGGAAGAGGAGCGGCTCGCCATGGTCAGGGCGGAGTTCTCCATGCGTCGGGCGTTGAGGCGGGCTGAGTGCCTCGAGGAAGCTCGCAGGGAGTTTGAGTTGAACATGGGGTTATCCCTGCGAGACCTCGGGGCCAGGACAGAGTCCCGCCTCCAGGACATCGACATGGAGTTCGATGATGCCCTGGCCAGCAACATCAACAAATGAGCCGCAGGACTTGCCCGCTGCCTTTGTATATAGTTAGTTAGTGTTAGGTTTCCTTTATTTGTTTTTATTATTTTGGACCGCTCGGACAATGGCCACTTTTTTGTATATATTTTTTTCATTAGGTAGTAGTAGGTTTCCTTTATGGTGTTGGGCTCATGGACCCTGGTACATTCCTGTATTTAGTTTGTTTTTTGAAGGAAAATTTTCTTTTTTTCATTATTGTGTTCACCATGTGGAAATGGTTTTTCATTCTTTTGCTTCTACTTGATATTGCTTTGGTCAACATTTGTTTTTTTATTCCTTTTTCGTTTTTTGATTTTTACTTTTGTTCTCCAACATGGACCATTTATTTAGTAATCCACATAGTTGTATGTTTGATTTGTTTACTTATTTTTAATCTTTAATACATTTTTTATTTTTACTTCCACTTGTCTTATTTTGTCTTTGGTTTCATACATGTCATGATATGGGTTTTGACATTCACTTGCAGCCATTGTGTATGTGTGTGTGACGGACATGTGTTCATTTACATACTTGCCATTGGGGTTGTGTCATGTAATTGCATTCACTATGTGGGTGGATGCAATCCTTGCCTGGGTGTTTGTGCTGGGTATGCTGCCCATTACTGCCATGATTGTGTATCGTCAGGACCTGGGGGCAGGGGGACATGGGTGGGGGCCTGGTGGAGGGTGACCCTGCACTGCTGGGGTGTGGGGGTGGTGGGAGACATGAGTGGGGGCCTGGTGGAGGGTGACCCTGCACTGCTGGGGGGTGGGGGTGGTGGGAGACATGAGTGGGGGCCTGGTGGACAGTGCCCCTGCACTGCTGGGGTGTGGGGGTGGTGGGAGACATGAGTGGGGGCCTGGTGGAGGGTGCCCCTGGTGGCTGGGGTGTGGGGGTGGTGCGAGACATGAGTTGGCCATGGGTGGGGGCCTGCTGGCAGGTGCCCCACAGTGCTGGGGGGTGGGGGTGGTGGCAGACATGAGTGGGGGCCTGGTGGAGGCTGCCCCTGCACTGCTGGGTTGTGGGGGTGGTGGGAGACATGAGTGGGGGCCTGGTGGAGGGTGCCCCTGGTGGCTGGGGTGTGGGGGTGGTGGGAGACATGAGTGGGGGCCTGGTGGAGGGTGCCCCTGGTGGCTGGGGGGTGGGGGTGGTGGGTGACATGAGTGGGGGCCTGGTGGAGGCTGCCCCTGCACTGCTGGGGTGTGGGGGTGGTGGGAGACATGAGTTGGACATGTGTGGGGGCCTGCTGGCAGGTGCCCCACAGTGCTGGGGTGTGGGGGTGGTGGGAGACATGAGTGGGGGCCTGGTGGAGGGTGCCCCTGGTGGCTGGGGTGTGGGGGTGGTGGGAGACATGAGTGGGGGCCTGGTGGACGGTGCCCCTGCACTGCTGGGGTGTGGGGGTGGTGGGAGACATGAGTGGGGGCCTGGTGGAGGGTGCCCCTGGTGGCTGGGGTGTGGGGGTGGTGGGAGACATGAGTGGGGGCCTGGTGGACGGTGCCCCTGCACTGCTGGGGTGTGGGGGTGGTGGGAGACATGAGTGGGGGCCTGGTGGAGGGTGCCCCTGCACTGCTGGGGTGTGGGGGTGGTGGGAGACATGAGTTGGACATGGGTGGGGGCCTGCTGGCAGGTGCCCCACAGTGCTGGGGGGTGGGGGTGGTGGGTGACATGAGTGGGGGCCTGGTGGAGGCTGCCCCTGCACTGCTGGGGTGTGGGGGTGGTGGGAGACATGAGTGGGGGCCTGGTGGAGGGTGCCCCTGGTGGCTGGGGTGTGGGGGTGGTGGGAGACATGAGTGGGGGCCTGGTGGAGGGTGCCCCTGGTGGCTGGGGGGTGGGGGTGGTGGGTGACATGAGTGGGGGCCTGGTGGAGGCTGCCCCTGCACTGCTGGGGTGTGGGGGTGGTGGGAGACATGAGTTGGACATGTGTGGGGGCCTGCTGGCAGGTGCCCCACAGTGCTGGGGTGTGGGGGGGGTGGTGGGAGACATGAGTGGGGGCCTGGTGGACGGTGCCCCTGCACTGCTGGGGTGTGGGGGTGGTGGTAGACATGAGTGGGGGCCTGGTGGAGGGTGCCCCTGGTGGCTGGGGTGTGGGGGTGGTGGGAGACATGAGTGGGGGCCTGGTGGACGGTGCCCCTGCACTGCTGGGGTGTGGGGGTGGTGGGAGACATGAGTGGGGGCCTGGTGGAGGGTGCCCCTGGTGGCTGGGGTGTGGGGGTGGTGGGAGACATGAGTTGGCCATGGGTGGGGGCCTGCTGGCAGGTGCCCCACAGTGCTGGGGGGTGGGGGTGGTGGGTGACATGAGTGGGGGCCTGGTGGAGGCTGCCCCTGCACTGCTGGGGTGTGGGGGTGGTGGGAGACATGAGTTGGACATGTGTGGGGGCCTGCTGGCAGGTGCCCCACAGTGCTGGGGGGTGGGGGTGGTGGGTGACATGAGTGGGGGCCTGGTGGAGGGTGACCCTGCACTGCTGGGGTGTGGGGGTGGTGGGAGACATGAGTGGGGGCCTGGTGGAGGGTGACCCTGCACTGCTGGGGGGTGGGGGTGGTGGGAGACATGAGTGGGGGCCTGGTGGAGGGTGACCCTGCACTGCTGGGGTGTGGGGGTGGTGGGAGACATGAGTGGGGGCCTGGTGGAGGGTGACCCTGCACTGCTGGGGGGTGGGGGTGGTGGGAGACATGAGTGGGGGCCTGGTGGACGGTGCCCCTGCACTGCTGGGGTGTGGGGGTGGTGGGATACATGAGTGGGGGCCTGGTGGAGGGTGCCCCTGGTGGCTGGGGTGTGGGGGTGGTGGGAGACATGAGTTGGCCATGGGTGGGGGCCTGCTGGCAGGTGCCCCACAGTGCTGGGGGGTGGGGGTGGTGGGTGACATGAGTGGGGGCCTGGTGGAGGCTGCCCCTGCACTGCTGGGGTGTGGGGGTGGTGGGAGACATGAGTGGGGGTCTGGTGGAGGGTGCCCCTGGTGGCTGGGGTGTGGGGGTGGTGGGAGACATGAGTGGGGGCCTGGTGGAGGGTGCCCCTGGTGGCTGGGGGGTGGGGGTGGTGGGTGACATGAGTGGGGGCCTGGTGGAGGCTGCCCCTGCACTGCTGGGGTGTGGGGGTGGTGGGAGACATGAGTTGGACATGTGTGGGGGCCTGCTGGCAGGTGCCCCACAGTGCTGGGGGGTGGGGGTGGTGGGAGACATGAGTGGGGGCCTGGTGGAGGGTGCCCCTGGTGGCTGGGGTGTGGGGGTGGTGGGAGACATGAGTGGGGGCCTGGTGGACGGTGCCCCTGCACTGCTGGGGTGTGGGGGTGGTGGGAGACATGAGTGGGGGCCTGGTGGAGGGTGCCCCTGGTGGCTGGGGTGTGGGGGTGGTGGGAGACATGAGTGGGGGCCTGGTGGACGGTGCCCCTGCACTGCTGGGGTGTGGGGGTGGTGGGAGACATGAGTGGGGGCCTGGTGGAGGGTGCCCCTGGTGGCTGGGGTGTGGGGGTGGTGGGAGACATGAGTTGGCCATGGGTGGGGGCCTGCTGGCAGGTGCCCCACAGTGCTGGGGGGTGGGGGTGGTGGGTGACATGAGTGGGGGCCTGGTGGAGGCTGCCCCTGCACTGCTGGGGTGTGGGGGTGGTGGGAGACATGAGTGGGGGCCTGGTGGAGGGTGCCCCTGGTGGCTGGGGTGTGGGGGTGGTGGGAGACATGAGTGGGGGCCTGGTGGAGGGTGCCCCTGGTGGCTGGGGGGTGGGGGTGGTGGGTGACATGAGTGGGGGCCTGGTGGAGGCTGCCCCTGCACTGCTGGGGTGTGGGGGTGGTGGGAGACATGAGTTGGACATGTGTGGGGGCCTGCTGGCAGGTGCCCCACAGTGCTGGGGGGTGGGGGTGGTGGGAGACATGAGTGGGGGCCTGGTGGAGGGTGCCCCTGGTGGCTGGGGTGTGGGGGTGGTGGGAGACATGAGTGGGGGCCTGGTGGACGGTGCCCCTGCACTGCTGGGGTGTGGGGGTGGTGGGAGACATGAGTGGGGGCCTGGTGGAGGGTGCCCCTGGTGGCTGGGGTGTGGGGGTGGTGGGAGACATGAGTGGGGGCCTGGTGGACGGTGCCCCTGCACTGCTGGGTTGTGGGGGTGGTGGGAGACATGAGTGGGGGCCTGGTGGAGGGTGCCCCTGGTGGCTGGGGTGTGGGGATGGTGGGAGACATGAGTTGGACATGGGTGGGGGCCTGCTGGCAGGTGCCCCACAGTGCTGGGGGGTGGGGGTGGTGGGTGACATGAGTGGGGGCCTGGTGGAGGCTGCCCCTGCACTGCTGGGGTGTGGGGGTGGTGGGAGACATGAGTTGGACATGTGTGGGGGCCTGCTGGCAGGTGCCCCACAGTGCTGGGGGGTGGGGGTGGTGGGTGACATGAGTGGGGGCCTGGTGGAGGCTGCCCCTGCACTGCTGGGGTGTGGGGGTGGTGGGAGACATGAGTTGGACATGGGTTTGGGCCTGCTGGCAGGTGCCCCACAGTGCTGGGGGGTGGGGGTGGTGGGTGACATGAGTGGGGGCCTGGTGGAGGCTGCCCCTGCACTGCTGGGGTGTGGGGGTGGTGGGAGACATGAGTGGGGGCCTGGTGGAGGGTGACCCTGCACTGCTGGGGTGTGGGGGTGGTGGGAGACATGTGTGGGGGCCTGGTGGAGGGTGCCCCTGGTGGCTGGGGGGTGGGGGTGGTGGGTGACATGAGTGGGGGCCTGGTGGAGGGTGCCCCTGCACTGCTGGGGTGTGGGGGTGGTGGGAGACATGAGTGGGGGCCTGGTGGAGGGTGCCCCTGCACTGCTGGGGTGTGGGGGTGGTGGGAGACATGAGTTGGACATGGGTGTGGGCCTGCTGGCAGGTGCCCCACAGTGCTGGGGGGTGGGGGTGGTGGGTGACATGAGTGGGGGCCTGGTGGAGGCTGCCCCTGCACTGCTGGGGTGTGGGGGTGGTGGGAGACATGAGTGGGGGCCTGGTGGAGGGTGACCCTGCACTGCTGGGGTGTGGGGGTGGTGGGAGACATGAGTGGGGGCCTGGTGGAGGGTGACCCTGCACTGCTGGGGGGTGGGGGTGGTGGGAGACATGAGTGGGGGCCTGGTGGACGGTGCCCCTGCACTGCTGGGGTGTGGGGGTGGTGGGAGACATGAGTGGGGGCCTGGTGGAGGGTGCCCCTGGTGGCTGGGGTGTGGGGGTGGTGGGAGACATGAGTTGGCCATGGGTGGGGGCCTGCTGGCAGGTGCCCCACAGTGCTGGGGGGTGGGGGTGGTGGGTGACATGAGTTGGGGCCTGGTGGAGGCTGCCCCTGCACTGCTGGGGTGTGGGGGTGGTGGGAGACATGAGTGGGGGCCTGGTGGAGGGTGCCCCTGGTGGCTGGGGTGTGGGGGTGGTGGGAGACATGAGTGGGGGCCTGGTGGAGGCTGCCCCTGCACTGCTGGGGTGTGGGGGTGGTGGGAGACATGAGTTGGACATGTGTGGGGGCCTGCTGGCAGGTGCCCCACAGTGCTGGGGGGTGGGGGTGGTGGGTGACATGAGTGGGGGCCTGGTGGAGGCTGCCCCTGCACTGCTGGGGTGTGGGGGTGGTGGGAGACATGAGTTGGACATGGGTTTGGGCCTGCTGGCAGGTGCCCCACAGTGCTGGGGGGTGGGGGTGGTGGGTGACATGAGTGGGGGCCTGGTGGAGGCTGCCCCTGCACTGCTGGGGTGTGGGGGTGGTGGGAGACATGAGTGGGGGCCTGGTGGAGGGTGACCCTGCACTGCTGGGGTGTGGGGGTGGTGGGAGACATGTGTGGGGGCCTGGTGGAGGGTGCCCCTGGTGGCTGGGGGGTGGGGGTGGTGGGTGACATGAGTGGGGGCCTGGTGGAGGGTGCCCCTGCACTGCTGGGGTGTGGGGGTGGTGGGAGACATGAGTGGGGGCCTGGTGGAGGGTGCCCCTGCACTGCTGGGGTGTGGGGGTGGTGGGAGACATGAGTTGGACATGGGTGTGGGCCTGCTGGCAGGTGCCCCACAGTGCTGGGGTGTGGGGGTGGTGGGTGACATGAGTGGGGGCCTGGTGGAGGCTGCCCCTGCACTGCTGGGGTGTGGGGGTGGTGGGAGACATGAGTGGGGGCCTGGTGGAGGGTGACCCTGCACTGCTGGGGTGTGGGGGTGGTGGGAGACATGAGTGGGGGCCTGGTGGAGGGTGACCCTGCACTGCTGGGGGGTGGGGGTGGTGGGAGACATGAGTGGGGGCCTGGTGGACGGTGCCCCTGCACTGCTGGGGTGTGGGGGTGGTGGGAGACATGAGTGGGGGCCTGGTGGAGGGTGCCCCTGGTGGCTGGGGTGTGGGGGTGGTGGGAGACATGAGTTGGCCATGGGTGGGGGCCTGCTGGCAGGTGCCCCACAGTGCTGGGGGGTGGGGGTGGTGGGTGACATGAGTTGGGGCCTGGTGGAGGCTGCCCCTGCACTGCTGGGGTGTGGGGGTGGTGGGAGACATGAGTGGGGGCCTGGTGGAGGGTGCCCCTGGTGGCTGGGGTGTGGGGGTGGTGGGAGACATGAGTGGGGGCCTGGTGGAGGGTGCCCCTGGTGGCTGGGGGGTGGTGGGTGACATGAGTGGGGGCCTGGTGGAGGCTGCCCCTGCACTGCTGGGGTGTGGGGGTGGTGGGAGACATGAGTGGGGGCCTGGTGGAGGGTGCCCCTGGTGGCTGGGGTGTGGGGGTGGTGGGAGACATGAGTGGGGGCCTGGTGGACGGTGCCCCTGCACTGCTGGGGTGTGGGGGTGGTGGGAGACATGAGTGGGGGCCTGGTGGAGGGTGCCCCTGGTGGCTGGGGTGTGGGGGTGGTGGGAGACATGAGTGGGGGCCTGGTGGACGGTGCCCCTGCACTGCTGGGGTGTGGGGGTGGTGGGAGACATGAGTGGGGGCCTGGTGGAGGGTGCCCCTGGTGGCCGGGGTGTGGGGGTGGTGGGAGACATGAGTTGGACATGGGTGGGGGCCTGCTGGCAGGTGCCCCACAGTGCTGGGGGGTGGGGGTGGTGGGTGACATGAGTGGGGGCCTGGTGGAGGCTGCCCCTGCACTGCTGGGGTGTGGGGGTGGTGGGAGACATGAGTTGGACATGTGTGGGGGCCTGCCGGCAGGTGCCCCACAGTGCTGGGGGGTGGGGGTGGTGGGTGACATGAGTGGGGGCCTGGTGGAGGCTGCCCCTGCACTGCTGGGGTGTGGGGGTGGTGGGAGACATGAGTTGGACATGGGTGTGGGCCTGCTGGCAGGTGCCCCACAGTGCTGGGGGGTGGGGGTGGTGGGTGACATGAGTGGGGGCCTGGTGGAGGCTGCCCCTGCACTGCTGGGGTGTGGGGGTGGTGGGAGACATGAGTGGGGGCCTGGTGGAGGGTGACCCTGCACTGCTGGGGTGTGGGGTGGTGGGAGACATGAGTGGGGGCCTGGTGGAGGGTGCCCCTGGTGGCTGGGGGGTGGGGGTGGTGGGTGACATGAGTGGGGGCCTGGTGGAGGGTGCCCCTGCACTGCTGGGGTGTGGGGGTGGTGGGAGACATGAGTGGGGGCCTGGTGGAGGGTGCCCCTGCACTGCTGGGGTGTGGGGGTGGTGGGAGTCATGAGTGGGGGCCTGGTGGAGGGTGCCCCTGCACTGCTGGGGTGTGGGGGTGGTGGGAGACATGAGTTGGACATGGGTGTGGGCCTGCTGGCAGGTGCCCCACAGTGCTGGGGGGTGGGGGTGGTGGGTGACATGAGTGGGGGCCTGGTGGAGGCTGCCCCTGCACTGCTGGGGTGTGGGGGTGGTGGGAGACATGAGTGGGGGCCTGGTGGAGGGTGACCCTGCACTGCTGGGGTGTGGGGGTGGTGGGAGACATGAGTGGGGGCCTGGTGGACGGTGCCCCTGCACTGCTGGGGTGTGGGGGTGGTGGGAGACATGAGTGGGGGCCTGGTGGAGGGTGCCCCTGGTGGCTGGGGTGTGGGGGTGGTGGGAGACATGAGTGGGGGCCTGGTGGAGGGTGCCCCTGGTGGCTGGGGTGTGGGGGTGGTGGGAGACATGAGTGGGGGCCTGGTGGAGGGTGCCCCTGGTGACTGGGGGGTGGGGGTGGTGGGTGACATGAGTGGGGGCCTGGTGGAGGCTGCCCCTGCACTGCTGGGGTTTGGGGGTGGTGGGAGACATGAGTTGGACATGTGTGGGGGCCTGCTGGCAGGTGCCCCACAGTGCTGGGGTGTGGGGGTGGTGGGAGACATGAGTGGGGGCCTGGTGGAGGGTGCCCCTGGTGGCTGGGGTGTGGGGGTGGTGGGAGACATGAGTGGGGGCCTGGTGGACGGTGCCCCTGCACTGCTGGGGTGTGGGGGTGGTGGGAGACATGAGTGGGGGCCTGGTGGAGGGTGCCCCTGGTGGCTGGGGTGTGGGGGTGGTGGGAGACATGAGTGGGGGCCTGGTGGACGGTGCCCCTGCACTGCTGGGGTGTGGGGGTGGTGGGAGACATGAGTGGGGGCCTGGTGGAGGGTGCCCCTGGTGGCTG
Organism: Ambystoma mexicanum; assembly: GCF_040938575.1. Taxonomy (NCBI): domain Eukaryota; kingdom Metazoa; phylum Chordata; class Amphibia; order Caudata; family Ambystomatidae; genus Ambystoma; species Ambystoma mexicanum. The sequence goes on from NC_090924.1 coordinate 896,509,399, forward strand.
GGGTGTGGGGGTGGTGGGAGACATGAGTTGGACATGGGTGGGGGCCTGCTGGCAGGTGCCCCACAGTGCTGGGGGGTGGGGGTGGTGGGTGACATGAGTGGGGGCCTGGTGGAGGCTGCCCCTGCACTGCTGGGGTGTGGGGGTGGTGGGAGACATGAGTTGGACATGTGTGGGGGCCTGCTGGCAGGTGCCCCACAGTGCTGGGGGGTGGGGGGGGTGGGTGACATGAGTGGGGGCCTGGTGGAGGCTGCCCCTGCACTGCTGGGGTGTGGGGGTGGTGGGAGACATGAGTTGGACATGGGTGGGGGCCTGCTGGCAGGTGCCCCACAGTGCTGAGGGGTGGGGGTGGTGGGTGACATGAGTGGGGGCCTGGTGGAGGCTGCCCCTGCACTGCTGGGGTGTGGGGGTGGTGGGAGACATGAGTTGGACATGGGTGGGGGCCTGCTGGCAGGTGCCCCACAGTGCTGGGGGGTGGGGGTGCAAGGGGACATGAGTTGGTGTTCATTAGTTCAAGGAGACATGTGCCTTTGCTGGGGGGCATGCCCATGTTGGGTGGGCTGCCTGCGGGACATGACCAGGGATGCAGGGTAGTCCCCTTTGGTGTGGGCTGCCTGCAGGGGCCGTGGAGGGTGTACAGGGTACACCTGGGAGGACCCACACTGTCAAATCACATGTGGAACTTCCCGCGCACCCCTGAAATACACGCGCCCAGGCTATTCGCGTGTGGAACTTCCTGCGCACCCCTGAAATACACGCACCCAGGCTATTCGCGTGTGGAACTCCCCGCGCACCCCTGAAATACACGCACCCAGGCTATTCGCGTGTGGAAGTTCCCGCGCACCCCTGAAATACACGCGCCCAGGCTATTCGCGTGTGGAACTTCCTGCGCACCCCTGAAATACACGCACCCAGGCTATTCGCGTGTGGAACTCCCCGCGCACCCCTGAAATACACGCACACCCAGGCTATTCGCGTGTGGAACTTCCCGCGCACCCCTGTAATACACGCGCCCAGGCTATTCGCGTGTGGAACTTCCCGCGCACCCCTCAAATACACGCGCCCAGGCTATTCGCGTGTGGAACTTCCCGCGCACCCCTCAAATACACGCGCCCAGGCTATAAGCGTGTGGAACTTCCCGCGCACCCCTGGAATACACGTAGCACGCTCCCCCAGGCCCGATCGCGTGTGAAACTTCACGCGAACCCCTGAAATACACGTAGCACGCTCCCCCAGGCCCGATCGCGTGAGGGACTTCACGCGAACCCCTGTAATACACATAGCCCGCTCCCCCAGACCCGATCGCGTGTGAAACTTCACGCGAACCCCTGAAATACACATAGCACGCTCGCCCAGGCCCGATCGCGTGAGAAACTTCACGCGAACCCCTGAAATACACGTAGCCCGCTCCCCCAGTCCCGATCGCGTGAATAACTTCACGCGAACCCCTGTGATGCACGTACCCTGCTGAAATCGCGTGTTAGACTTCCCGCGCACCCCGGTATACACGCACACGTATTTTTTGTCAGCGGGTGTCCGTGTTTGTGGGTACCCCTTTGCACGTCATTTTTCCTGGAGGGCCACAGTATGGGACATTCATCATGGCAGTATATAGGTGCTATTTGTTGGCGCACCTTTTGGCGCACATTTCTTACAGCCGCAGAGACGCTACCGCCTGCTTTCTTGTGGCGGTCGTGTTTGTGCCTGTGCGCTGGTTTGAGCGTGCGCTTTTTTCCCCTATTCTATTCCATGAATACGTGTTGTAGGCGAGCATGTGGGCGTTCCGCGCACTTGTGTCCTGTACTTCCCCCGTGACGCCCACGTTTTGGCAAGTTGTTCCCCATTCCGAGTGTTACGCCCGTGTTCCGCCTACTTTTGTTGCGTGCGCCGCGCTATGTGCGAATTTCGCTGTGACCTGGCGCACGCTGTTAGATGGCCTGTGCGCCAACGTGCGCCGCGCACTTTTTTATCGCACATGCGCTGGTTTTCTCGCGCACGGCCTTCCACGAATCGACGTGCGCTGCTTTTCGTGCGATTTTCGCAATTGCACTGCGATTTTCGCTATTCCACTGCGATTCGCACGTTTTTGCCCACTTGCGCCGTGCTAATTATTCCATGAATCGGCCTGACAGTGTTTATGGAGTAAGGCAACAATTGGACGACTGTGCTGGAATGGTGAGATTCACTATGACCTCACAAGAAGATCCACAAGAATTTCTAATGTACATACTATTAGTATTGGAAAACAAAAGTATACCTGTAAAGGAAATCTTCCAAATTTCGTACATGTGGAAACATACATGCACTCTCTGTAACAAAGTGATACAGGAAGAAATCCCAAATGAGCGATTTGTGTGTATTTCCATACCAAATTGTGAGACCATTGCTTTTCAGCAACTTGTACAAAATGCAAACCATGGCAGATTATGTAGTATTTGCAATTCAGGCAATCGCTCTACCTTACTGATACAATCACATAGTGCCTACATAATACTTATGCTTCTACGTTGTAATGCAGATGGCACCAAAAACAACTGCAGACTAACTGGATTTACACACGGTCAAGTGTCACTTGGAAAGAAAACCTTTACAACAGTTGGAATAATCTTCCATGCAGGAGATACAACCAATGCAGGTCACTAAAATGATACATTAAAAATAATTGTGGATGGTTTGAATGTAATGATAGCATCATTACTCTAAAGCAGAGGTTGCCAGCTAACCTAACAAATGCGTGATTAATGTTCTTGAAGCCAAAATTTACGAAATAATGTGTTCACAATTGTGAACAAAGTAAGTGAAAGACTACAAACAGTTAGACTACGCCCACAGGTATCTAACTACCCAACAGGATGGAAGAATGACACAAATAAATGATTATCACAAATTGTTCGACACCAATGTAGAGGCTGAATACGCCTATACGTATCCAACTGTAGTTGAAAATGGGCAGGAAGGCAACAAAGAAAACATTAATGGAAAAGATAGAGGAAACAGGAAATGGCAACGACACAACTGAATGGGTATCACAAATCTGTAGGACACATGCACAGTTAGAATACGCCTACAGGTATCTAATTACTCAACAGGATGGAAGAATGACACAAATAAATGATTATCACAGATCGTTGAAAACAAATTCACAGGTAGAATATGCCTATACGTATCTAAGTGTTGTAAAAAAATCGGCAGGAAGGCAACAAAGAAAATATTAATGGGAAAGGTAGAGGAAACAGGAAATGGCAACGACACAACTAAACGAGTATCACAAATCTGTAGGAACACATGCACAGTTATAATACGCCTACAGGTATCTAACTACTCAACAGGACGGACAAATAAACTACTCAACAGGACGGACAAATAAATGATTATCACAGATCGTTGAAAACAAATTCACAGGTAGAATATGCCTATACGTATCTAAGTGTTGTAAAAAAATCAGCAGGAAGGCAACAAAGAAAACATGAATGGGAAAGATGAAGGAAACAGGATGTAACGACGACACAAAACAATGGGTATCGAAAAACTGTAGGAACAAATGCACAGTTTGAATACGCCTACAGGTATCTAACTGTTGATAAAAATGGGCAGGAAGGCAACAAACATAACATTGATCAGAAAAATGTAGAAAGCACTGAAAGGAAAAAATGAAGTACTTAGTTGCATAAGAAATGAAACTTTTTTTTAATCCGAAAAGGATTTATTTTCCCCAGACCCAAGGGTTAGAAAAGCAAACACAGAAACTGAGCGCAATCCACAGTACACTGGTTTGTAAAGTAAAAATGAGGGTCTAAAAAAAAAAAATTTAACTGTCTATTAAGCAATGTGGTAAATGTGGAAAATCTGCAAACGTTAACAAACCTTTTTCTTACATCACGGAAATGGAAAAAGTGATACTTCCGCCAAGTACGTAAACCAAACACAAAGAAATGTTTCGGGATTCTGAACAAAGTAAGGAGTAAGTATATTGGCAGGCATTTTCTACACATGGGAATGTACTTGCCTAATGTGTGGTAGTAATATGCTGCAGTGCCTATAGGGTGGCCTTTCGTCTGTGGTGAGTACCCTACGACCTACGCCTTACAAACAAGTTGCAAGGATTACAGGCCCTATCCACAACCATCACTGCATATGTGAAACATGGTCCTTGTGAAGTAGCTGCTTATAAATTTAATTTTCGTACCATCGTCTGCAGCCATGAAGTGAAGAAACTAGGGCACGAAAACAACAACCAGAATCCACTACTCCCAAATTAACTTGGAACTCCACTGCTAATGACTTCAGTATTGCATGCATGGGCTTTAGCCATGCACCCAAGACTGCAGGGTCTCCCCACAACCACCTCGATGATGTGTGGTAGTGGGGGTTATTCTATAGGGGTGTTATCCTGCTGTACCTTTGCCCAGAGGCTTCCCTCCTAGGTATATGTCTGTAGATCTTACATGGGATGGGTGTGCAGTGTCTTCCAAGTGTAGTACTTACCACTTTCTTGTTGGGGGCATGGGCTTCGGCCATGGACCCAACACTGCACGCACTCCCCACAACTTGCCAATGAAAATGCAACACAAGGGGTGTATGCATGGTTGGCACATGCGGCGATGTTTGTGGCCAGGGCCAGAGTCTTGGAAGTAAGGCCTTCGGCCTTCGGCCAACGGCCATGCATCCAAGACTCTAGGCCCTGGCCACAACCACCGTAGCATGTGCCAACCATGGCAGCGCACTAATAAATATAATAATAGGCATTGTAAACAGTAAGTATGCATAAGTGTATTATTGGATGCATGGCCTGTGGCCTTGCACCCAAGAGTGCAGGATGTCCCCACAACCACCTCTTTGTTTTTGGGCCATGCACCCAACACTGCACGCACTCTCCACAACTTGCCAATGAAAATGCAATAATAGGCATTGGAAACAGTAAGTATGTACAAGTGTATTATTTGGTGCATGGCCTTCGGCCTTGCACCCAAGAGTGCAGGATGTCCCCACACCCACCTCTTTGTTTTTGGGTGCATGGCCTTTGGCCATGCACCCAACACTGTGCGCATGCTCCACAACTTGCCAATGAAAATGCAACACAAGTGGTGTATGCATGGTTGGCACATGCTACGGTGGTTGTGGCCAGGGCCTAGAGTCTTAGAAGTAAGGACTTCGGCCTTCGGTCGACGGCCATGCATCCAAGACTCTAGGCCCTGGCCACAACCACCGTAGCATGTGGCAACCATGGCTGCGTACTAATGAATATAATAATAGGCATTGGAAACAGTAATGTATTTACAGCATGTAGACAATTTCAATGTTCCCTAACACCAGACGTGTCCGTACAAATGTAACAACTCCCCCGTGCAATACACGGCCTCAAATACTGCCCTTATTGAACACCTCCTTTTCTGTGCGTACAAGGAGGCCGTAGAACATACGTCATTAAGTAGGTATAAGTGTACTGTGCATACAAGATGTCCATACACATTAATTCATGACGACCGACCCCCAGAACAAGTGCATTAATAACCCATATGTGAAGACTATAGCCCCTGGCCACTACCACCATAGCATGTGTCACCCATGGCGGCGTACTAATGATTGTAATAATAGGCATTACGAAAAACAATACAGTCACGGCATGTTGTCAATTTCAATGTTGCCTACCTATACCCGTGTGCTTTCAAGCGTTACAAATTTCCTATCCACTACATGCAGTCAAGTGTTACAAATTTCCTGCCCACTATATGGACTGAAGTGCTAACGTTATTATCCCCCACATTTACTGTACTTAAAGTGTCCATAGAAATTACATCATGACGGCCGAGGAACAAATGCATAGATCACTCATTTCTTACTGTGTGAACCTTTCCCAATGCTCTGTGCCACAGCAAAATAGGGTAATGAAAAAAGCATGTGAACGCTGTTTGTTACTCCGCTTTCCGCGGATCCAAGATGTCGGGAGCATCCAAACCATCTGACGCAGAAGACGTCTCGCAGCAGCCAATGGACAGAGACGTTGCATGTACGCGGTCATGAAGGCAGCCCCGTAGCCAATCGGTTTCTTGTTCGTCAACCGTACAGGGAAGTGTGACCACGGAGCGAACATAGATATCACAAATTATTTCAGACCTACTTTTTCATAATTATAAATGAACGTACTGCATGTATGGTGACACAATGTACAAAAGTACTCTTTGTGGACCAAGCCCCTGTACCTGCTGCAGATTTCGTCAAAATCCATCCAGCGGTTTCACCTGTAGCCGTGCGCAAAGTTTTTCCCCCATTCAGTCTATGGGGAAAATAGACATTTTGGGACCCCCCTATAACTCCCCTCACCCTGGACGATTTCTCACCAAACTTTACAAAAAAATTCAGAGTGGCCCATATACTTTTTTTTGCAAAGTTTGGTGAGGATTCGCCAGGAGGGAGCGGAGTTATAAGCCACCCAAAAAGTGCTCTTCCTATGGATTCGCCAGTTATGGTAAGCTAAGCAACCATGTACAGTGCACGGTGGTGGCGACGGTTATGGTTGCTTAGCTTACCATAACTGGTGAATTTCTGAGGTCTTTTTCAGTTTTACTTGTAACCATAATATGGATAGGTTGTTATTAGTGCAAAGTAACTATAACGTCCCTTTAACAAAGTTTTTGCACTGAATTTGATAGGTTTTTATTAGGGCAACTGAACCATAAAGTCCCTTTAACAAAGTTTTTTCACTGAATTTCATAGGTTTTTACCAGGATACCCTCAATTTGTATAGATGTCCCATACAACATACTTAACCCCCTGGCCCCTTGCTGATAACCTCAGGGCCGCGGTCTATGTGACTGTTCGCAGATATCGGGTAGAATCCACACTGCCCAATAGCACGGGGGTTGTTTCACATTATGGTAGCATACAGCAAAGAAACTGAACATCTTTAAAGACCAACACATAAGTGAATTGTAAGGAAACATGATATAGGTCTACAAACTCTGTACTTATAAAAGCAGCAATGCAATTGCATAGAGTGTGCAACATAATGGAATGCACCAAGCAGGAACATAACCTGTGCTTCCAACAGTATTACCTCAGTGCTGCTTTACATACAAACTGTGAAACAACTGTCAGTGGGAATAGTGCAAAGTAGTGACAGCAAAACCATACTACAAAGTGGTAAGTACACTATATTTTTCCTATAACTGTTCAGTTTGTTCTGTGTACAATACTGGTAAAAATTATTTCTCTTTTTTATACAGAAATGGTAAGCACCGTGGAGTGGCTTGAGGAGAATTTCCCTCATGATGGAATGAGTGAAGACAGTAACTCCAATGGTACAAAGTGCAGTTTGAAAAGTAAGAGAATGAATACACATTGCTTCGCATGTACCTGAGACAAGTTTGTTTGTTTAACAGTACATACAGGAAATGAAGGGAATGGCCCAGAAGCAGCAGCTCCTCCACAAGTGCATGGGCACATAAAAAAACAAAATTACAGTGTGCAAAATAAACAAGTGAGCCTAGCGGCATAAATTGACCAATTGATTAACAGTTTTGGTGACTTGAAAGAATTTTTACAGAGACATATAATGGGCAATGTTAAATACCACTGCCCCATCTGCACCTGTACCCCTTCCCACTGTCTCAGCCAACCATCCCCACAAATTTCCTGTTGGCAAAGACGTTATGATGAGACCTCAATCCCTTCCTCCACTGATGACCAACCTGTGGAAAACCCCAATTCCCCAGTATATGTTTCCATTTCTGCTACCCCTTCCCTTTCCTAATTGTGTGTATTTATGTGTTTAAATAAAGTTCTATGTGTATACTGTCGCTGTGTGAGTGTGTTTTTCTTTTTTAAAACCCCTGTTAGGAGTCTGTGGAGCACAGTACTGTCCGGGATGTCCACAAATAATGAAAATGGAGGTGTGCTAGGGGCACCGCGCCTGTGCAGGAAGCCACATTCAAAATGGAGGTGTCCGCAGGACTCCGCGTCGGTCCGCAGCCTTCCCATTCCTGAACGTTAGCAACGTCACCATGTGACCACACCCACACTGAGCGTCGGTCCTTATTTGCGAACAGGGTCCCGGACCATGCCCCTGGCGATCTGGATACTTGTTGGAACTCTTTGAGACCAGCTTGGGGTTTGAAGTGTCTGCAAAGCGTGTGACTGGCTGGAAAAGCACTTCCCAGCACCCCTATAAAAGGCCACACCCTAGTGCTGCTCCTCATTCTGTTTTTGGATTTCCTGAACAGAGCACTGTGCCACATTGCCTGATAACTGTTTCACCAGATTGCTGCTTGCACCAGATTGCTGTTTGCACCAGATTGCTGCTTGTACCAGATTGCTGCTTGTTCCTGTATTCCTGCATTACCTGCATAATGGCATCCACTGCTGTTGTATCTGCTGCCTATCCCTCAGCACCACCCCCAACCCCACAAACACCTTCCCAAGAGCCTGGAGAGGGGGAACAGGCATTATGATGCAGAGGAGGAATAAGAGGAAGAAGAGAATGAGGTAGTGGAAGTCCCCACTTCCAGCTGCAGATGTGAGTCTTGGGTGTGGAGGATTTTTACCATCGTTGGTGGTAAGCCCAAGGCTAGTGCAGCCAAGGTTTGCTGCAGTCATGGCAAACCTGGGCTGTACAGTTATGGTACTACCTCCACGTGGCAACACCTGAGATCCAGCCACAAAGCAGCAGTTCAGAGGGTCGTCCCCTTCGAACAGGGTAGTAGGTTGAGTCCTACTGCAGCATCCTCGACATCTGCTCCTGTCACCACAAGGGACACTCCTCAAACAGCCTCGCAGGCCATACACACAGCAGTAGATTCTTACCTTTCAACGGTCACTGTTTTGTGTGTGTACTGCGACGTGGTACTCTGCAGGAGTGATCAGTTGCGGAGTGGTTTTGAGGCTGTGGTCTGGGACCACGAAGGAAAGTGCCCCATACCACAATAAGGCGCACCCAACATCTTTCTGTCTCCATCTGCCCTTTCTTATCCCTGTGGTTGGTGCCCCTTCTCTACCCTCCCTCTTGTGTGTCATGTTTAAAAAATCCAAAATAATTCACAAAACATTGCATTATTTTCCGGGAGAAAGTAGTGGCTCTGAAAAGAGCCTTTTATGGTGGGGGTTTGTTTGTGGACGTTTTGAAGTGGCAAACACCTTCTGCACACATGCTGGATATGCTTGCAAGAGCGGCTGCAAAGCATTTTGAACATTGCACAAAAAAAGGTGATTTCCAGCATCAGTAAGATGGATGCCATCTCTGCGGAAAATGTTCGTGCTACGAAATATAATGTTTTCATTGTGGAAGGAAGACATACAAACATCTCACAAAAATGCGCAAACGGCATTGTTGACATTGCCCCTGGCTTGCTCCATGTGCGGACTAAATGATGAAGAGCGCAGCCACAACTGTCTATGGGCAATGCGCGCAAAAATAACTCGAGAGTTTGTCAACATGTCCATGACTTTCCCAAGTGCCTCCTTCATCGCAAACTGCAGAGAGATTCCAGTAACATGGCCTAAAATGTTCTGTCCACAATGAACAATATTAATGGCTGGATGATGCTGCGTCACCAAAGTGGCACAAAGGGGAAGCAAATCCAGCCACTTCATGTCACGCACTCCATACTAGTGCACATCCACATGAGGGAATCCAAGATGTGCAGCCACTCCACAGTGCTCTGTATACACCTGCAACCAATGTATCCATGAGTCCCCCAAATTCCAGAAACTATGCCTCCTGAAACACACATCCATTGCCACACCCATCTTCACTCCTCTCAGCAGACAGAGCCTCTCCCACACTCTCTCCTTGCACACCACTCCCAGGGAACCTTATTGACCAATCCCCTGGCCTCGACAGTCCCACTTCCATGCCTGCCATCCTTAAAAGTCCCAGATGGGGCACGTGCAATCCGTGAACTACCGCAGAGTGCATGGATAAATCGGCCAATTCAAGGGGGTGGGGAGAGACATTTAAACGAGGGGAGAGGTTTCCCCTATTGTGGTGGCCCTGAAAAGAGCCTTTTTTTATTTTCTAGGTGCTACTGAACAAACACCTTTTGTTTTCTATTTTTTGGGGGATTCTTTTTCTCTTCTTTCCCCCTTATTGCCTTACATCAACCTCTGCACAGCATCCCTTAGATTACAAAAAAAAGAGCATTTCCAAGAATGGATAACAAAACGCCATCTGCGGTAAAATAGTGCACACTAAGGGAGTCAATGTTGTCATTGGAGAAAACAGACATCTCAGCACTTTGCGAAATTATACCCATGCCTCTATTAACAAGGCACCTTCCAAGATTTTGCTGGTGATTGAAGACACTCGGGTTGTTCCATTGTTCCATTGTGGTCTTGGTAGTATTTCAGAAAAAACACCTTTGCAGTAGGGAAAAGCAGCATTAGTTCTTCCACCAACAACTTTAATACAGGAAACAAACTTGGAGCACTGATGTAGCCCAAACGCTCTCCTCCACAGTGCACCACCAAAATACCATGTATCTGGAAAGAGCAAGCAGTGCCTGCAAATTGCGGCCAGGCACACTGCACTATAAAGCCTCCAGCCTTGGGAAACCAAGATCTACAGAAACACCTCTTGCCTTTGCATACCTCTCCCGATCACATACACGGGAATCCCCCACTATCCATACAATACATCCAGCCATCTTCACTACACAACCAACATAGCAATGAAAAAAGTATAACTGTCCCTTCCTGTAAAGCACAGCCTTAACACCTGTTTGGCTAATCCCCACAGTCCCATTTCCATGACAGGAATGCTGAGAAGCCAGGGTGTAGCACATGTGATCCGCAAACTACTGTAACACAGGGACAGCCTTTCTTCCCTTTCCACTTCACACTTTGCAGCAATCTCTCATTGGCTACTGGTAAGCAGCCCCACAACCATCCACCAATCACATCCAAGATCTCTACATCTAACTCTATCAACTCAGTACAACACTACAGATGTACTGTTGAACACTCAGAGCACAGGTCTCCTATGATTCCGAAACACCTGCATCCAAAAGTACTGTAAAACTCTCCACGATTTCTACTTCCAGATTCATACACATCTACATCCATCAACACAAACTACAGGTATGCATATGTATGTTACCAAAGCATAGCAAGTACATAGATTGCATGCATTTGAACAGGGTGCCTACCACTTTCCCTGCATAAGCTACCCAATAATCATACTCTCATTTGTACCATCTCCTCACATCAACTGACAGTTACTTACAATGCTTTCCCAGTTTTCTTGTACTGCCCACTAGCATAACAGCTGCAAACCACATATTTTAATTTCAGCACCACTGCCGGTGTTTGATTTATGAAAAACCACATTAGGAACATCTGCACAGCACATTCAAGTGCCAGATCCTTTGTAAAATGCCCAGAATGAACACAAAAAAGGGAAACTGGATGTATGTTAGGAAAACATGGCAAGTACTTACATTGCACAATTGTCAAAATGCACCATTGGGAGGAAAGCAAAGAAATACATTTGTACATTGGAAACAGTGGTGTCTGTACATTTGGATAAATAAACGAAACAGAAAAGGATTTCTGCACTCATGTAGCAAGCATCTATGTGTGAGAAAGTTAACAAAATTCCACACAAAGTAACATTCTCCTTTCCAATACATCTTTCTGCCATTTTTCTCACTCTACTATGACTTGCACTAATCCATTTCAAAAGAAGAAGTGCAACAACATCTCACACACTTCAAATGTGCAGCCCCATAGGGCACACTTATCAGTGCAACACTAGCCCCCATACCAACAATGATAATGCTCCCAAGTCCCCACTTGTATGCAGTGCTGTACAACTGCGTACGCACTATCCCTTCCTGCCAACAAATCCTCCTACAATATAAAATAATGTGTTCTCCTACTGCTATTACTGTACCATTAAAAACACACCCACTAACTTCCTTCTTTTGCAATTGCAGTGAAGAACCACCTTCTAAAAGAAGCCAGTGATGTCTCTGTTGGAAGATAAAACCCAGAGGGAACCTACTGTTCACATCCAACAAAGCTAGTGCAGTACTGTTATAGTGTTCTGTCTGTTACTCAGACAGTGCAGTGTTGTTGTATTGTAACCTAGACAATTGTATCCAACCCCACAGCACTCCATTCACCCTTACTCATTGCACCTTGCCAGGTCCACTGTTTCTATTGTCATCAGAACACTGCTATGTTATACCCACTAGTTTTATAAAAACATTATAATGTCCTTACTTCTTCAAGCACATTACATTGTCATACACACTGAAGCAAACATTTCCCACAGGAACACAAACACATACCAGTAAAACCTTCCCAACCAAAAGTAACATCCCTTTGCACAAGCACATTCCTCTATGTATACTTACCCCCATATTCAGACACTCATGCACAGTACACACAAATACATTGCACAACTTCCAAACCCACATTTTCATTTTTTCTCTAACGGACACAAGACAATGCCTATCAAAAAGCAATTCCATCGAAAACAATGCAACAATTGAGCAGATAAAACTCAAACCATGCAAAATGGCCATCCGCCTCCAGCACACTCTGTACAAAACGTTCAAACAAAACAGCTAATACAGTCACTGAGCAAAATCGAACCAGGTAGCAGGAAAAAAGTGTGACTTCTCTTCCTAAAACTAAAACTAAATGTATTAAGAAGAAATGCAACTACCAGTAGTGCTAACACTACATCTACCAACATTAACATAGCCACAAGTAAGCATAGTAAAATATTTATTTTACAAAAATTGTTCCGCCATAGAATCTTTCAGAACCTTATAAAAACAGGGGAGAAATCATGCTCACCCTTAAAACTTACAGCAGAAAACTGATCCTGGAAGCTCTCATAGACAGTGCAATGCTCCTAAAAAGGAAATGATTCATATTAATTTTAAACAGAATGAAACCACTAACAAAATTAATTAGTAAACTACTAAAAAGTGCTTCACAAAATATGCAATATCATCATATATACATTTGCAAACATCTGTGCAAAGGAGCGGATTCACACAACCAGCATAGAGCCATATTTGAATGAAGAGGCATACAAACAAGAGCAAACAAACCCAATTGCCATACATAGCAGTGGCCGAGGGTATGAAAAGGTAGACAGTACCATCATGCCAGAAGGAACGATGATTGCAAGAATAATCTCAACAAACTTACAATCTGTTCTCCATTCCACCCAACCAATCCGTCCTGTCTAAAAATAGACGTGTCTAAAACAGCAGTTCCTCAATCAGTATGTGAAAGCCAAAGACAAATTCAAAATTAAAATATTACAAACCATGTACTCATGTCCAGTGCGCAAACACACAGGACTACAAGGACATTCATTAGCCTGCATTTCCGGGCCTGCTTGAAAAAGCACATTCCACCTCATCAAAATGTTATCAACACACCATTCTACTATACGAAATCTCATTCAGATACTGTACTATGCAAAAAGTCCTGCTTTAGCACTGGAGTATTTAAATCACTTTCTCCTACATGGTACAGCCAAAGAATTGATGAAAGAAATAGACCACATCCAAAGCAAATATTTTGGAAGTGAAGAGCACTTACAAAATCCAGTAACTTTAGAAGAGAGTAGCGAAACCTTGCAGATGCCAACCTTCTATTACACACGTACAAAAACAAAATAGTAAAGCTTAAAAGCACATCTGTTGAAGTAGCAAACCAAGTATGTGTGTGTTGTCACAGAACTTTTTATACAAAGAGCACCAAAACTGTAGATATTACGTACACAATAGAAGACAATGAGGAATCCCAATGGTTCCAATTAGTTCTCTATCTTATAGTAGAAAACAAAAATGAAATTACTAACCCCTTAATACTTTGCACATACGGCACTGGAAAACTTGACAATAACCAAATGCCCTCACGGGCTATCACTAATAACTTAACAGCTTAATTTGTATGAGAGCATTGTAATCTAAACAATGCACCTATTTTAAGCGATAATACGCCTTCAACCGAAAACAGCCAAGTTACCTCCTTCTGAATGACTGAAAGACATTCGTGGAAAAGTAGTTTATTTGCCATTAAATCCTCAACAAAATGTAGAGACTCTCGGAGTGCAAAAGCCAATAGATCAATCTTTGATTATCCTAGTGAATGGTGTATCTATAAAAGAAAAAATAATTTGGCAGAAACTAGTAGACCTAAACAAAGTTAGAGAAGCCCTGCAATATCTTACAGAGAACAATGAATACTACAAAGAAATAAACATGGAAGAAAACCTGAGAGAAACCACTGAAATATTTCAGGATTTCTCATCAACTGGCCAATTTGAACTTCTAGATCCTACTACAGCCTCCAATATTTTAGACCAGTATACAATTCACCCACTGCACTCGGAAGACACCATAGACGATGCACTAGAAACATCAAATGCGGCAAGCCAAAGGATCTCCAATAAGCTTATTGGAAAAAAAGTGTAGAAGCACAAGCCTTTCCTCTACTCTTTCCTACTGGAAAAGGTGGAATTTATGATGAAAGATGAACACAAATAACGGCATCAGAATACTGCTCTTTACAAATGTATTCTGAAGACCCCAGATTCAAACAAAACATTGAATACATATTCCACCTCCTCTTTGAAAGTGAGCTAGCAACTCTATGTTACAGATTTGCACACACATTGAAAAATTGAAAACAGGTTCCAATTTTTTAAACATGTCTGCTACGCAGCTACTTCAAAAGGTGCAAGAGAAAGATGCAGTTTTAGAGTCAGGTATTACAACGTTCTTGCCAAATATGCATGGTATGAAGGAATACTGGTTCCAACATCACGTAGATGTATGGTATAAGCTATGCAACCTTGGCCCCCCCACATGGTTTGTCACTTTAAGTTGTGCAGAGTATGCATGAGAAGACTTGCACGATTTCCTATGCATAGCAAATGAAAACAAAGCAGGGATAGGCATGCAAACACCAGGAGAACTCTGCTCTCTTGACCCTGTAAATGTGTCAAGGTACTTCCATCATCGCTTTATTGCCATGCTGCACTTCATCTGTAATAAATCAATTCCTCCCCTCGGAGAAGTGCAACACTTCTTTTGGAGAAAAGAATATCAATCCAGAGGAGCACCACGCATCCACATGTGGATTAAAGATGCTCCTAAATTTGGTCAGGACAGTGATGCCACTGTTTTGCACTGTTTTGCAGTTCATTCACGGATATGTCACTTGCAAACTCCCTTTAGAAAGTGCACATAGTGACCTACATGCACATATTTTGTGGTTTCAAAGACACAAATGTGGCAAGTAAACAGCTTAATGTCGTCTGTTAGAACAGTGTGAAAGGCAAATTGTATGAGAACACATACTGCATAAAAATAGCCGAAGCATCAAAGTACATAATGTGCAGTACATTGCAGACAATTACACTGCAGTTGCACGATATGTCAAAGCCTACTTAACCAAAGCTGAGACAACAGAGCTGAAAGACCTCTGGAATGACATATCATCTGACAAAACACTGTCACAAATTGTTTTTCAGCTTTGCCATAAAAATGCACTCCCACAGAGAATGTGGCTGTTACTACACTGCAGACCATTTAACCGGCACACCCTTGTCTGAGAAATCTGAAAACATAGTCTGGCTAAGCCTTGGTCCTGCTGCATCCAGAAAAAGAGTTCTCAAATCATACCAAGACATAGAAACAATAGCCAAAAACAATACCAAAAGCCAGGACATTTTGAAAAACAACATATACGACACATACTACCCAAACAGGAGTACTGCTTTGGAAACCATGTGCATATACCACATAGCCCAAAACTCATACAAAAATAATATTAAACCAGATGAGACAAAAAGGTAAATACACAGTCAAATTTTGTGAGAGCAGCCTGGTTAAACTTACCAAATGCAGCCTGATTAATCATTTGAAACTATCATTAAAAACTCACCAACATAGAACACTGTAATACAGGTCCCTACTGCAACTAAACCATGGAGTAAAGAAGAAGATTTATTGGACACCCATGCCTCCTATGAAGATGCCTTCAATGCAAATGAAAGCACTATAATAGATATAAACTTTACACAGTACAAAAATATGTTGGACAATAAACGCCAGCAAGAATAAGAACTTCAAGCACACCTAAATGTAGACACTCCTGAGAGCAGTCAACCTTCACTTACAGGAAGCCAAGAACCACTTGGACAGCCACTCAGAGCAAATGAGGCAGAATTAGCCATGACTGAAGTAGAAAGCAACATGTGTCAGTATGAGCAATCTGCAGAAAGCTTTGCTCTACTGAAATCATAACTAAACAACGAGCAAGGTAGCATTTTCCTAGAAGTAACTAAAGAAATTGAACATGGTGTGCAGCACAAAACTAAAACCTGTACCTGTCAAAACTATAAACCTGAACTCCTGTATGTAAGTGGTGAAGCTGGTTCAGGCAAAACATTCTTAATCAAAATCATCAGCAAGTTCCTCCAACAATTGACAAACAACAAGTTTTCAGCTGTTGTAACTGCCCCACAGGTTTAGATGCCTACAACATATGTGGCGTTACTTTACACCGATTGCTACTCCTTCCAGTAGAACACTAAAACAATATAGACTACTACAAACTTTCAAATGAAGCTGCTATGGAGCTACACAGAGTTTTGAAACTAATGAAAATGCTCCTAATAGATGATGTAAGCATGGTCTCCAACCTAATGTTGGCTTTGATTCACCTCAGATTGCAAGAGGTCCTTAAAACAGACTACGAAGAACTCTTTGGAGGAAAACACATTTTCGGAGATCTTCTTCAATTAACAGCAGCGAAAGGTGAACCTATTTTTAAAACCTTAGGACACAAACTGTGCCCTTAGACACCTGGCAGCATAGGAAATGTAAATCTCTGGCAACATTTCCAATACAGAGAACTAACTGAAAGCATGTGTCAGTCTACAGACCTCATCTATGCCAACATTTTGAAAAGCATTCGGATTGGTGTGCTTTCTAAGGAAGCAAATTCTTTATCAAATAGCAGACGCATCCATGAGCTATACGGGCATAACACATGTGCTACGGATGTCATGGAACAATTAGCCCACAAAATGTAAACTGTATGTCCTTAATGCCAAACCTAGAAAGCTGTGCACAATTCAATGAACCAATGTTGAAAAAAGAAATGCAACCACTAATGCAAATTTACTCCACAGACAAACTGGGCGTGCACGGTATGACAGTACCTATGTGTCAACAAGCTACAGCACGACTAAATACCTTAAAAAAATCTATCTCCAACACAGCTGGTTTGGAGAAAATGTTTACATTGGGCCTCATTACGACCCAGGCGGTAAACTACGTTTACGCCATGGTGGTTGGCGGACTTACCGCCCCATTCCGAGGTTGGCGGGGCGGTAAGTCCCCAATCCCCATTTACCCTTCCCCATTCCCATTTTCGCCCCATAGGGCATAATGGGAGTGGGGAAGGCATTAATTACGCCACCGTAAATTACGGTGGCGTAATTAACAACAAGGTCTCTTAGCGCCATGGATTTTAACACCTGCTAAAAGCAGGTGTTAAATCCTCCATGGCGCTAAGGGACCTCGGAATCAGGCGGTAAGGGTCGGCGCTGTTTACGCTGCCGTAAACCCCTTACCGCCTGGGTCGTAATGAGGCCCATTGTGTTTAAACTGTAGAGTAATGCTAAAGTGTAACCTTGACGTGGAGCAGGTTTCGTTAAAGGAGCACTTGGTACAGTTGTTGGCTTCCAGGCATACCCACGTGACAACAGCATTCGGTTTGTCAATATTCACTTTGACAAATTTTCCGAAGTTAAAAGGATAGCATGCTCAACAGCCTGATTCCTTCTTTTCAAAGACATGTATGTACGCAGAAAACAGTTTTCTCTGTATCTAGCAAACGCAGTCACCATTCATAAATCGCAAGGTCTAACCCTAGACCAAACATTGATTGACATTAGCAGCACAGTCTTTAAAGAAGGCATGGGTTACGTAGCACTGTCCGCCTACGTACACTTGAAGGAGTTTTTTTAGTCAATTTGGATGCAAGTTAAGTCAAGGCTGACATGCCTTGCTTCGTAGAGTACAACAGACTACGTGCACTCTACACACCCCATCTCAAACTGTACCCTGTTCCTCAAAAAGGCAAACTTTGTAAAAGCAAACTAGTGCAAACACAACTTATACATGATCTCCCAACAGTACCACCAGAGAAAAAGAAAGCAGCTGGTACTCCATCAATTACCAAAACCACAGAAGGATGTACTGAAAAGGCAAATCCATACCCAAATGCACAAACAAAGAGAACTACCTCTTCAAAGAAACCACGTGGACTTCCATCAAATGACTCAGACAAAGAACTGTCTGGTCCATACAAATTTTCCAATACAACTGGTGTAAATTGCTATGCAAATGTAGCAATCAATGCTCTAATAATAATAATTTAGCATTTATATAGCGCTACAAACCCTCAGTTATCTGAACGCTGCTTATTATTACCCACAGTGTGTGGTGCTCATTTATCAAACTCGGAAAGATGAAAGGCTGAGTTTGACCCTGCCGGGATTCGAACCTGCGTCAGCAGGCTCTGCACAGATGTCAAAATGAGAACTCTACTCGCTGTGCTATCGGACCGGCTATTCCAATTGCCACCAATTGTTCAAAACATGTACTTAAACAGTGCAGAGCAGTGTTTGCAAATGCTACTCCTTCACATAAATGCAACAAACAATCCTGAGAACACTTAAAGTGTCTCAGGAATAAGGCAGAAATTGGACTACTGTGTGGGAATGGTAAGATTCACTATATTCCAGTACATAGAACCAGTCAGCACACTCTCGGATACAGTAATCCAGCCTCCTGAGGCCCATTTCACTTCTCTACACATACTATTACAGTATTTCAACTAGTGGGCAAACTCCGGCCATGCATCCAATACTCGAGTAGCTGGCCACAATGGTTGTAGGTCAAATGGTTGAATCTAAATGGTGGACAGGACAAATGGTCGACACCAAAAGGTCGACAGGTCAAATGATCGAATTTATTTATTTTTTTTACTTTTTTTTTTTTTGGGAGGGTCCCCCAAAGCCCCCTTTTTTTTGCTAACAAACCCTTTTTTTCCCTAAACGAAAACCTAAAAAAAATATATAACTTAAAAAAAAATGTGATAATTTGTCCTGTCGACCAAATTGTGTCGACCATTTGTCTGTCGACCATTTGTCTGTCGACCATTTGACTAGACACCGGCCACAATTACCTCGCACTGCATAGGTTATCATACACCCTATAATCTCAGGGCAGTCCAACAAGCCACCTGCCACACACCCTGTCCACTTCTGTACACATAATATTACACTACTTGCAGCCAGTCGGCCAGTTGGCTGCACCCAAGACATCAGTAGCTGGCCACAATTGCCACAGCATAATACAGCCATGCACCCAATAATCTCTACACTGGCCACAACCCACACACATAAGCTGCAGTGGTTGTGGCCAGGCCCTAGACTCTTGGCTGTAAGGCCACCGGCCTCCGGCCATGCACCCAAGAGTCTAGAGCATGGCCACAACCACTGCAGCATAATACAGCCATGCACCCATAAATCTGCCCAGTTGCCACAACCCACACACATAAGGGAGCCACCTGAGGCACCATCCATTTCAGTTCACATACTATTATTACACTGCTTGCACCCACTGCACAGACTCTCATACACCAAAGAATCTCAGGGAAGTCCATTAACCCAGCTGCCACACGCCCTATGCACTTCTCCACATATACTATTACAGTACTTCAACCAGTGGGCAGACTCTGATAGTAGCTGACCACAAATACCACAGCATAATACAGCCTATACAAACATTCTCATATCATCTACATTCCACTCCCCTACCCTAATAAAGCCTGCCTGCAGTCACCACATAAGCTGCTCGTCTGAGGACCTACCCACAAACTGCAGTGGTGTCTGCAGACACCACGGTCACACAGTCTTCTTCCACCTAAACAAATGCATCATACGAACCATCTTTCGCTCCCTCACACTTTGCAGCCCCTCTCCTCAACATCAAATGCCCCAAAACATGTTTTCCAGCCATTTTCGTTTGCCTGCTATCCACAGATATCCGTGGATACAATATGGCAGGCATTTCAGAAAAATGTGACACACATCACGCTTCCCTCCAGCCAGTCAGCGGGTGCGTTGGGTGTCCGCAGACATGACGCGTGCCACAGGACCAATCCGAGTACGGTCCATGGAGCAAACAGGAAAATAGGTCCGGGGAGTACAAAAGCATGCTTTCGAGACAAGGCACCGCACCTGCCACACATTTGGTGAAAATCCATCCAGTGGTTTCAGCTATAGGCGGGAGCAACATTTTTTTCCATTCAGTGTATGGAAAAAAAAAAGTTTTGGGTCCCACCTATAACTCTGACCCCCCTGGACGAAACCACACCACTTTTAGCAAAAAAACTCTGAGCGGGCCATATACTTTTTTTTACAAAGTTTTGTGAGGATTCCTCCAGGAGGAGTGAAGTTATCAGCTGCCCAAAAAGTGCTCTTCCTTTGTGTTGAGCAACTTAACCATAATTACACGACCGCTGGCTGCCGAAGGCCGTGTAATGTGTGTTTGCCTTGATCAGTGCATTTTCTTTACAGGGATGGGATTGTTTATTGTTTTTGGCCGCTTACCTGTTTTTATGAAAAGTATCTACATTTTATAACCGTCCTTTCTGGACAATCATTTTATTTTGGTACCACAGTGATATTTTTGTTTCTATGCATCTGGAATGGTTCACAGATCCCTGTAGAGTGCCCTTGGTCCATGCTACCTTAAGAGGCGCAGGTGGTATACAATTAATTTGTGTCCTATTTTTACCTTCATGACCAGATCACTGCTGTACTAGTATTAGTGCTGGATGTAGCAGAAGGTCCAGAAACTGCTACTCTACCAGGTAATATTGCTCGGCAATAGTCAATGTGTCACACATACACACACCAATTCCTACATCCAACACAGCACAGACAAAACCATACTAAACACATTGTATTGTCCTTTTATGTAATAAGTTGTCTACCCCATCAACCTGTTATTATATTTTAACTCCAACAATAATGTGGTACCTTCATTGCATGCATCAAACAGCATGCAAAAATGTGGTAACCCTTCACCTACCACATGCACACATACAGAACAAAACAAATATACAGGCCTACAACTGCATTGCAAACATATCATGCATAAATCACATGCCAGACAGGGCATACAAATTCAGACAAACACCATCCCCTCCTCACTCAAGCATGCACACTGTCCCAAATATCTAATCCACATTATAGACCAGCCACAAAGACTGCACACAACCTTACACCACAAGCAAAACACTCAACACACAAACATCACAGTTTGTAAATCAAAACCACCTGTATTTGTCACCCAGCGATAGGTAATACCCATAGTCACCCTTCTAGCATCTACTCACAGCCAACTCAAAAATAATTCAGCAATACCAAAGTCAATTGGCAATACACATAACTACTCATTTGGAATCCACTACACATAATATAAATTATGCAAACATACACAAACGTTACATGGACCTACCATACACAAAAAATCTGAAGCGTGACGGCACAGCCCAATCTAATAGGTAAACCAGTAGCAAATACAAACTTACATTTAATTTAGATTTAATGTGATACAGTTTTTAGCAACATTGTACACATAAAAATAAATCTTTAAAATCTAACAGAAAAACAATATATACTCACACTTTAAAATTCATCCTGAATAATACAAAAAGAGCTTTTTTTTAAGACATAAACATGAGAGATGCCCTTGATCAACACCATACAATACAAAATCATGTATAAAGACAACTCACTTTTCATTTACTTTCCATTTCCATGTTTTAAAAATAGTCCTTTCGTGGATAGATTAGTAATTAATCCTCCCCAAATGTTACCAGTAATCTCATAAAATTACTCTCATTATCGTTGATATACAAAACATATTTCACTGATATCGCCCTAAATTGTATAATTTACAAACAGTAGTTATCTAGATGTTGTTAGATACAGCATACAACAGGGTAATAACAGTGAACAGATACAATAATGCAGATACTGAAATCCTCAAATGGATTTGCATTACTATCTCATTCTGCCTTCAATATAGACTTTTCTGCCAGCCTCTATATCCTGTATAGGGACATGAGAAGACTTATGTTTTTTGTATTTATACACTGCTTCCAAAAAAGGGTGTCCCTAATAGTATCAAGCTGATGGACAAATCTGTCTAAGTGGGCTATGTAGGCATTCCCTATGCCAGGGCATTCAGTCAGGATATGCTTCGCCATCTCCAACTGATCTTTATTAAGGCAGATACAGCAAAAGCGATCCTGTTGCTCAACTGAACGAGCCGGACCATCAGCCGCCAGGACAGGTAGATAATTAATCCGTAGTAGGAGAATGAATCTTCTGAGATTGGGAGAAGGACATACATTCAAATATGACTGAGCTTTCTTAAATGTATATAATACCTCATGTATGAATGTATAACTTTTCAACCTGCTCAGCCAAAGAATATTCTCATTCCAGTCCCAGAGATCTATATGTTTCCTCAGGGAGAACCTCATACGAATGTTATTATCGCCCAATTAGGGTTCCAATCTATGTCATCAAACAGTGCATACAGACTCTTACTCAGAGGAGCTTTCTGCTGCTCCCTATGTTCTTCAATGCCCATGCTAATTAACAGCAGGTTTGAGGGAGCGTTCATCATCTTCATATAAAGCTGCGCTCTCTTTTTCAGTACTAAGGATTTAAGTGACATGATTCCCAATTCCAATCTAATAATTGCCAGAGGGATGCAATTAGGCAGACCCAGCAGCTTTCTCCAGAATCTCCCCTCAACCAGTTGAAGCCATTTCAAATCAATTCCAGTGAGTGTTTCAAGTCTGTATATGACCATGGGTGTCAGACACTCAATATACAGCTGTCTGGCCCCCCACAGTGAATACCTTCCTCTTTTCTTGGAAAATTGGTGCACTAATACCATTAACTGTGCTGCCTTTCTAATTCGATTCTCAATACAAATACTATAACCCTTACCAGCATCAAATTCGACACCATGGTATTAGTAATGAGGGGTGTATGCGATCTCTACGGCCTGTAATTCCAGGCGAGGTCTAGCAATCTTTTTACCTGTGTATAACATCAGATGAGTTTTATCTCTATTGATGATCAGGCAGTTGGTATCTCCATACACTCAAAGTGTCTGTGCCGATCGCTGGATACCACAGAAAGTGTGATCTAATATCAATAAATCATTGACATAGGTCAAAACTATACAATGATTAGTGCCGATTTTAGGGGGACAGTTCTGATTGTGTGCTAGAAACGCCGGGAGATCAGATACAAATAAGTTGTATAATAATAACGGGGCTGTTACACAGCCCTGTTTTACCCCACATTCCTGACTAATCGATCCCATCATGGTTCCCTTACCATCCAACCTTAAGCAGACTAAGGTATTATTATGGAGTAACTTCAAATAATGCAAAATTGCAGGACAACCCAGAAGTTCCAATTTGTGCCAAAGAAGCTTCCTATAAACCATGTCGAACACAGCTTTAAAATCTATAAATAAAGCATATAGTGGCAGACTACGTGCTCTATTAACCAGTGAAACTAGAAGAAGCAAATTGGCTGCAGTAGAGTAATCTGACTGGAAACCACTTTGGAATCTATCCAGAATACCCCAAATCTGTAATTCTCTCAAGAGAAATGAAGCAAATAGCTTGCCTGAACAGCCCAACATGGAAAGAAGCCGGTAATTACTAGGTTCGATCCTACTTCCCTTCTTGTACACCGGCATTATTGCAGTTTGCCATGACGATGGTATCTCCCCATCCTCAAATACTTTATTAAAGAGGATTTTGAGGCGACATGACTAAAAACCAGGATTGCTCTTAAGGGCTACATTAGCTAGTCCATTGGGTCCTGGGGCCCTTGAGAATTTAAGGATCTTAATTTGTATTGCTATGTCTTCAGCATTAACTATAAAGGGGGCAAATTGGCTTACAGTCAGCAGATATAAACAAGTGGGGAGGCTCAGGAACATTTTGTTTGCTCAAAAATAATTCCCATACATTTTCACTAATGGGATTGATTAAGGACTGCTCCTTGCTTCCTTTAGCTCACCCCAGTAATGAACAAATATTGTGTGTGTTAGTGTGATGCTGGAAATGCATTGGAGGGACAGGGCCTCCGTATCCTTGTCCTTTACTGCTTTTTATCGTGTGTTCTGTCGGTTTTCCGTGCAGAAGTTCATGTGGGACTCCTGGCGGTGCAGCTCTCTCTTGGTCTGGTGAATAGACTCATGGGATACCCTTATGGCACCCATAGGTAGGGGTGCTACCCTGTGCCCCTAGTGTATGTTTTTGGGCACCTGTGTGTGACCCACAGAGCAGGGTACGGGCTGGTGGCAGCTACGTGCTGAATTGACTGTTGCCCTGAGCGTCCTCCATTTTGGGATGCCCAGGCCCTGCATTGGAATCAGTAGATTCCTGATGGAGACAAAATGGCCCCCATGGCCTCTTGCCTTCCATCGCCTGTTACCTTGATCTTCCCGAAGTCCTGGGAAGCCCTGACTCTGTCCCTTCCCCCTGACTGGCTGTTGGGTGGAAGTTCCATATATGGTAGTGTGGGGAAGTGCTGACCAGACTGGCTGGAGCCTTCCCAACAACCGTGTGTTGTGGGTACGCTTGTGGGTGGGACCTGGATGAATGGAGTGTGTGACGAATACGCACTCTATATTGTGGGTGTCTAGTATCTGGTGGTTGACACAATGACTGAGACAGCCCTACCCGAGACCGGTATGAATGCAGTGTGGAGTGTTGAATGGCACGGTACTTGTCCCAATACACATAACGTGTTGTGAGTGTCTGGAGAGGAGTGGATGGCCTGAATGCACTATGCACCTGATTGGTTGACTGCCTGCCTGAATGTCCTTCATTGTGATTGGATGCTTAAGTGTGACCCAGCGGAATTAATGGGAGATCAACAGTATATCTGGGGACCGCTCACTGCTAGGAATGGTGTTCAGAAGTGTTCAGAGTTGAAGTCCAAACTATGAAGAGTAACTGGAGTGAAACTGATGCTGGACCTTAGAGCCCTGCTGGAAGAGAAGAATTGCTGTTGCTCTCCTTCACAATCTGAAAGCTGCTGTGTCTCCAAGGACTGACCCAGAGAGGACCTGGTAAGGCGCCCTCTTCCCGAGCTACAAGGGACCATCGTGCACTGCTGACCTTTGCCAAAGCTCCCTGGTAGACAGACCTTCGACAGGCTGCCGACCCGATATGGGGACTGCTGCAGAACTCCAAGGAGAAGCACCCGCCACTGTCGATGACCGCCGTCGCCGACCAGAGCCGCCGTGCTCCGGTTTGCCTAAAGAACTTCATTGATCCAAGGACGCTCTTGTCCGCATCGTTGCTGCGGTATCTTGCCGGAGAAGGCCTGACCGTCGACGCGCTGAGGAGCATCCAACTGGTGGGTTTCCCACCACCCAAAGACCACAGAGATGCTGACGACTTGACGCCCATGCTGGGCCACAGTTTTTCAAACTCTTTGCGGTCCAGAACTATCGACACTGAGGTGACCCGCAGGCCTCTTCCTTGCAGGACGTTTACGATTCCCCATCAACGAGCACCGCTAGGAACAACGCGGCCACCTCAACGTCGTAGCTCGACCTGTTCTCCGCTGGACGTTCGACGACCCGTGACTCCTGCCTTAAAGGGAGGGCTCTGAAGAAGGGCCGTCGATTCCCAGACGTGGAACGCTACAACGCCAGGTACTTTGGGGTTGCAGAACTATTGGAAAGTCTAGTGTAAACAATATATGGACTGGGCTTGTATCTTTCTTCTACAGGTTGCCCAGGTGGGGGTATCTCCACACAGAACTGTGTCCAGGTAAACGGGGCAGTATTCTGTCAATTGCTCAATCATCTTGCTTTCCTTCCTCTCTCTACTGCTGGTTTCCTCTTTATTTTGATGTGTAATTCTGACCGTATGCACTTTAATGAGATCTGATAACGTTAGTGGTACCACTTTAGAACTGTATATATTTACCATTGTTGATTTCCAGAGTACAAAGTGAGTTATCGTGATATTGTATATACCTTTGAATATTAATTATATAAAGACTGTGTTTTAACCGATACAGTGTGTGGACATTCCGTTGTGGGTGCTTGGCGACTACACTGTACTTAAGAACCTGCGCATCACCTCCTGGGAAGCTAGGCCTTGATTGCTCAACCACGATTACCATTAATAGAGAAGCTTGGCAGGGGTCTTCTGTGCCTCTCCTCTACCATATAGAGAGCGGTAGTACAGACATCTCCCTCCAGTCTTTACAGTTACCACTACACAGTGTTTTGCCATCTGCTGACATAAAGCATCCTTACCAGATCGTCTCCACAGTTTAAGCCATCTGCGATATTGGTTTTTACGTTGTCTGGTTTACTGAGCGTGAGAAATATGGGAGCGTGTTGCCAGCTTGGCTTTCTGAAGGTGGCCCCTTAATTTACGTTTGGCGTCTCTGATGGTTTTGTCATACACGAGCCCTGCCTTATTTTCTCTTAAAGCCATCCTGATCGTAGATGTTGCACGGGACCCAGAGAAATATGTTATCCATTTATCAATATCATTGGTGGACATTCTTTCAAAGGTCTCAAAATTTAAAGCAATCAGATGGTTGGTATCTCTATTAGCATTTAATATATTTCTTTCTGACCAAATTATGATTGTGATTACTAACTAGGTCTCCTAGTCGTTTGGCAGAAGGCTGAACAATAGGGAAACTGAACTTATGAATTAGAGCCTCATGAGCACTCCAGGAATTCTCACTAATCAATAGATCACTCACTTTCAAGACTACTTTGTTATTTACAAAAAAATAGTCTAAGGTGGCCATAGAATCACCCCTTCTCCAAGTGAAATTACCCAGAGTGTCACTTTTAGTGCGCCCATTCAATTGCTCAAGTTCCCAACCCTTGAAGAAATGTAACCAATTGGATCCCTCCCGGTCTGATTTACTCTGTTTCATGACACTTTGCGGCAGCAAGGCAGGGTTGGAAGTTGTAACCCCCCATCCTGCAATATGGCAATTGAGATCCCCACAAATCACAAGGTTTTGATTGGAAGAACCATCAGCCCAGCTAACAAATAGTTCATGCAACTCTTCTTGTAATTGTTCTCTCTGAAAATCCCCAAGAGGGTTGTAAATATTGATCAGAAGTAATTTCACACTGGTCGCTTACTGGGATAATAAGCCCTACAGCTAACAAACGTTCTCCCCAAATTGTCTCGATCTTACTGGGCTTCAATGCGTGAGACACCTCAATAATGAGCTCCCCATTCGGTCTACCCAAAAGAGCCTTTCGTATACCCGTCTACAATAATAGGCATGGTTAACCATGTTCCTTGTAAAAGAAAGAACATATGATTAGTAATGTAAGGTAATTATCCAGAGGGAGAAAGAAAGTGGGTAAAACCCCTGGTATTCCAGGACATCAATGTCCAATCTCATAGTTTGTCTATAACTGCAGGTAACGATTCCGCCAGCCACTTTAGCATAGACTGTATATCTGCCACCTGAACTTTTTCTTTTTATCGGAAGGTGAGGTTTTGTTGCAGTATTAACCACTAGACCATTAGTTTTATACAGCAATAATGGATCTAATAGTTCCGTGTCAACATCTAGTGCCACGTCAACTGATGCCAATATGTCGCAGTGTTTACGCAATTGTAGTGCCGTAGCCAAATATCTGCAATGGATTGCTGAAACATTCAGATTATTTCCTTTTAATGGCTCAAAGAACTTAAAATCCTCAGTAAGTAAAACACACTGCTGGGTTATTGAATGGAGTCGACATAGAAAAGCAGATCTAGCTAACCATTTATTCTGGGTTTTTTTATTTACATTTTTAATAATACAGATCTTATTTCCCGAATTGTTGCAAGATGTGGCAGCAGCTCTCAAAGGTGTGGATAGATGGCCCGAGGGATCAAAGATGTTATCTTTGGTCGCATATTGGGGGTAGAATAAATAGTCCCTAACTGTCGGGAACTTTGTGACAAGTTGGGTTCCTGAATATCTATGCTAACATTAGAGGTGTCACCCACTTTATCAGGAATTATCCAACTTGTCAAACTACTTGTCCCTTTACTTGCCCGTTTTTTGGCCCGCAGTGCCCTTTTGTGCGCCTTTTTAGTTTTCTTCACTGGTGGGATGGAGTTCGGAAGCATCAGGGCCATTTTGCATTGAACATTCCGTGTCTCAGCATGTCTGGCTAAACGGTGCTGCTTCCTAGAAAAATACATCACTGATATATCAGAGTTGAATTAATTTACTCCCCCAGTCGAAAGAGCCACAGCTGGATTTGACTCATGTTGGATAGTTGTATTTCCTACAGATTCTTGATTTTTTTATGGGAGAAAGTTCACTCCACTTAAGGACAGCTGCATGTTCTCATGGATACGTCCACATAATTTGAGCAGAATCTTCATAGCAAACTGGATTGAGGACATTGACGACTGTAATTCAGCAAGTATCACAGGATTATTACACAAGGCTTCCATAGAGATAGTATCTTCTCATTTTACAACTCCTTCAGAGTCCATTACTCAATTGGGTGATTCTGACAAACGATCTGAGGGCATTGAAAGCCCTCTTCAGTGCGAATTACTTGGGCACATACAGTTTCATGCACTCCTTTACTCATTTGATGGTTCTCCACCGCAGGAAGCATAGACTTTTGGATAGATAGACATAAGTCCAATATTGAGTTATTGTCTATATCGTCGAAGTTGAGTGAGTCCTACATCATACCTCCTTCGTGTTGTGAACAATCAACTGCCTCCTAAACCGAACGACACTTGTTCCCCTACCCCTTCCTCAGATTATAACATGGCTTCAGGGTTTTACATGAATAAGGCATCAAATTATTAAAATTATGCCTGTGCGTAATGACTTGTTAAAGGGAATCACCAATTTCCTATTTCACCGGACAACGATGAGGAATGACTCCCAAACAGACTCCCAAGTTACTGGGCAAAGTTGTATTTAACGTCGAGCTATGCCAGAGCAACAGCCACACTCCCAGCGTTCTTCACATGTTATTTCCGCAAAATCGAATTTGCAATAAAAAGTAATCGGCACTCTTCAAATAAGCTTCCTAATCAGTAGAGACCACCGGGATATGACGGCATAGCTGTCACACTCCAAGCGTATCTGGAATATAATAGGAAAAGCGTAAGACGTAAATTCAGGTTGCACAGTTAGAAGCCGCAGCGTTTCCAGGGACATACCTGGACTGTTCCTGAGGTGATTGATCGTAAAGAGGGAGAGTTCTCCTATACTCTTGGTTACCGGCAGCATCCACGGCGCCCCTGCGCACCAGCACACAAGAACACACGGCGCACACTGTGTGCTCCACGTGTGTTAGGGCTTTTAAGCCTACCCCACTGAAATTCAGAAAAACACCACAAAGACTCGCAAAGCAGGCTCCGGGCTCACTAGTCAAAATCAGCTGGCAGTCACAGGCAATAACACACGGTGCACAAATTGAAAGTTACAACACAGATATTTGCTAAGTAGCGTGTATATGTTTACAGGAACATAATTTGTAACTCATCAATAAAAGAAAACCTTGAGCAAACTAAAAACTAAAATGACAGGAGAAACCCTAACCCCACACTTCCACCACTGAAAGATTGCATCAGCACAATCAACAATGAAAGATGTAAACAGTTCTCAATATGTCTAACAGACAGGACACTTTCAAAAGATAAATGTCACTAAGAGCTTAATATCTGAAGTAAAAAACATATAAATACAGCCCTTGCCTGCACTGATCCACGTACAACATGATCATTAAGTACTTTTTGCTATCCCAAGGTCTCCTTCTGAAATATTACAAAGCTAAATCTTTACTTCGGGTTAAGATCCAAACCTACATTCAAAAAGTTAAAATCAGTTCAACCTGGCAACTTCCTTCTTTCAGATCTTTCCCTAAGACCTGTGATACTTTGTCTCTCTCCCCATCAGCTTGACTCCATCATCTTGGCTTCGCATTGCCAATGTGAAGTCCAAATGTTCAAGTGCCAGCATACATGACAGGTTCTGCTTCAAGCCCACTAGAATGTCCCTTTAAAGTCGAGTTATCCAGTGAAACTATACAGCCAATGCTCAGTGATCCAAAGCATATACTATATCTACTTAGAAGCACTGTAACAATAAATAAACAACAGATAATATCAAATACATGCAAAAGTACACAGAGCAAAATATACCTGTCAATAAAAAAACAACTTAATCAAAACAGTTATCCTGTTTTGCATAGAACACTACTTCATGTGTGTACTTAACAGAAAGAATACCTGACCATACAATAGCATTCAAAAAGAAAAAAATGATACATTAATGAAGAGTTTGTGAGTTCCCAAATACATGCAATTCACACATTTATAACATACGTTACACAAACACACTGAAAAACAAGTGAAGACAAACAAAATATATGGCATATTAAAAAAATCATACACCGACAAGCATCCAGCCAAACAAATCACGATTGAAAACTACAACTCAAATATATCAACATAACTGCAGAATAAAATAACAGCTACTAAAGAATTCATAAATAGTGACTCAGACCCCACAGCAACTACTAACACAATATGCATACAAAAGAAAAAAAACAATGATTCAGTGTAAAAAAAGCAACCCATTATAAATAGATTCAAGTATTACTGATGCAATCAAAACAACTGACCAAATTCCCCCCTCCCTGAACCAACACTTTCAAACCACTTCCAAGGCCCGCTGCCAAAAATGTGTAGAAAAGCTAAAAAGAAGTATGAAACATGTGACAAAGTATTAAACATTATAACAGGTTCAACAAACACAGTTTAATAAGAAATCACAAGAAATAAGCGTAGAAATATCGAGTAAATACTTACAACTGTCATGAAAGGAACATATCAGCCATGTGGCCTAAAGTTCAAACCCCAACTGACAACACGTGCCTTCGTATAATTATTAAATGTAACAGCTTCCCAATCAAACAAATACTTGCAAAAACATATTATTAATGTAAATCCTTATAGCTCACATTACATTTCTTTCAATGTTGCATCAGTCCACTGAACAATAGCAGAATAGAAAACATCAAATATCTTCATTGATTACAAAATCAACCAATGCTACATCAATACATTACCAAAGGTTTAACTCCTTCTATATTATGTTATATAAATCCATGTAATTGAATCCTCTACAAAAATCGCTCACACACACAGAGCAACAAAACAATATACAATGACTAGAGGAACAAAATATGCATATAACAGAAACCTTGGGACAATTCATACACTACACTCTTTAAAAAAAAAAGAACTAAGCACAGTTTTTACAAAGACAAATAATGTAACATGTAAAATCTAAAATGCCAACATTAAGGTTTCACATATTATTAAAATCTAAACATAACAAACAAATAAAACCAACATAGTTAAAGATTGAACTCACCTTCACTAATGACAAGTATAAATGTTACATCAATACATATGTATATTTTGACAATGTACACTAATGTCAATTAATATACATGGACAACATACAATATAGTCTAAAAGAAATAACTAAAATAGTCTAAAAGAAATAATATTGTCATTTAATCTAAAAAGGAAGACTATACACCTTAAATCAAATAATTCACATTTACTGAAATTACTGGCTCACAACAACATATACACCTACTACCATCTTCACACCAAACATCAGCCAACATTTGCATGCAAAGTACAAACAAGTGCACATATAACATCAGAATTCAAACTAAATTTAAAGTACCATTAACACAGCAACAGTTTCACACATTAACAACTTTCCAAAAGAAAAGGATGCCTTAGGTTTTCGGTAATGTTCTTTTTTGCTGTTTAGAGAATAATACATTGTTAAATGTTTTTATAGATACATGTTTTTATAGTCCCACGGGCCTCAATGGGAATGGGGAGGACGGTAGCACCGGCACCGTTCATAACGGTGCCGGTGCTACAGTGAAAGTCTGCGAGCGGGTGCCATTCCGTCCGCTAGGTCAGACCTAACAGGCGGGAGGGCATCTGGCCCGCAAACGTGGGCTCTGCCAGTCCGGTAACAACTGTGCCGGTAAGCCTACCGGCACCGGTGTTACCTGTCCATCAGGGTCGTAATGTCTCTTGTAATCATTGTATGCTTGAATCTAGAAGTACATAATGAACACTAGGCTTGATGCGCATTTCATTTTTCAAAACACTTGATCATAAAAGTGTTTGTAACCGTGAACCATATATACTCATTCAAACAGTCACTGGCTTTAGATCTGATGACAAAATGACAGTCATGTTCCACTCCAGTGGGGTCCAAATTTAGTAGAAGCTAACAAGGAACAACTTGAGATATGCCACCCAGGCTATCATCATCCACAAGCGTTTCACCTGAAGTCAGAGGACTATGGTTTTAAAATACAAACTAGTTTATCCTAAGGTTTCTTTCAGTTGCTTCCAAATGGATCTTTTGTATATCACCTGAATTGCTGTGAAGAATGTCCCATGTGCGAATTTATTTTATCATGTGAAGTTACTTTGTTGTTTCTGCAGAGCTTGGTAGCATAGAATTGCCCTGCATTCCTCGAGGGAGATGTTTTTCGTTTCTTTTTGAAGGCATCGATTACTGATGCCATGAGCATAACTATAGCCTCATCTTTACATGGCTTTTAATACGGATAGGTAAATCCCTTACAGTTGACTCGCAGGTTCCAGACCCTGCTCCAACCCTTCCAGTTAGGCATTCTGTATAAGCTCTACGGTTCTTTTCTTTAAAGTAATAAGGAACCACAGTGTTATGGCTTGCAGCCTATTATTGGAGTCTAAAACATAAGTGTTCTCTCGAAGCAGAGCAGCTGCTGCATTGTGAAATTACAGATACAAATACAATGGCCCTCATTACGACCCTGGCGGAAATCGAAAAACGATGGCGGAAATGCAATACCGCCATCGAATACCGCCCGTTGCGATTATGACCCGTCACCGTAAAGTACGATGCCATTAGCGACACCGGAGTGAACGCCAACGCTAACTGCACCAAGTACGCGCACGCGCGCACTGCGAAACCGTAATTACCACCATGGCGCAACGGTACGGGAATTCTGACCCTAGCGGAGATGGACCTAACGCCATCAATCATGGCGGAAAGTACCATTCCGCCATGGCGAGAAGTACGGCATCGCAAACCAACCGTAAAAGGCCTTACTGAGTGCCTGTACACCACTCCCTGGCCACATTGCACAACTCCTCGTAGGTGCAATGAAGTCAAACAATGCAACCAGTGAAATGTACAAGTCACCCATGCATGCCAACGAACAAATGAATGTAGGGGCTCCAAGTGCCTTGTGAGTGGCCATCCATATTAGCCATGGCACCATTGCCGTACTGATGCAGCACAGGCATGTGAAGCTCCAAGTACAGCAACATGAACTGAAAACTGAGACAAACAAAAACAGGCCCCCCATCGCTTGACACCAGTGCAAGGCAACATACAAAGCAGTATCCTGAGTGAGACTGCACCAGCCCTGTACTCCTGCCAGTAAACAAACCAACCAGCAGCATAAGCATGTACCACACAAGTTGGCAGAGTGACTGAGCAGCCAGGCACATCTCAAGAGGGGCCAATGGGAGCAGCAGGGCACAGATGGCACGAATACAGAAGCCATTCCAATGGACATGACCTCAGTCTCCCTCAAAGAAACGCACGCAAACACAGGCACCTGTGACCAGCCATATTCTGAAAATCACATCATTCCACCAATCCACCTGGCTGACCGGCATCTGTTACACAAAAGCCAATCCCCCTCCCATGAGCATGACATCATTAAAACAGTCAAAATGGCAGCCCCTATCCCTGACCTTACTGGCCTTCGTAGGCAAACGCGCCCAGTACAGTACCACGCGACTATGCTCAGAAGGCCAAACCCAAAGCAGATCTCCTCACAATACATCGCTCCCCAAATAGGAATATGCTACATTACTTGCAAAGAATAACGCTACAAGGTCAATATCATGATCAAAATTTAATGCACAACAAAATCACCCGGCCCATACAGCTATTAGGTCATGAACTCCAAATCATATCTCATAATTGTGGGCTGCATCCGCAATAAATGACCAGCTTCTTCTTGTGTGACGCCCTGTTCCTCCATGGTACACAGGGGCTACATCCACGTTCCAAAAGGCAACATGGAAGCGCCTAGAACCGCAGGGCCGTCCCATTAGGTAGGCACTAGTCCAGCTGAAAGCTCGAAATGTTGCTCCTAGCCACTAGTACTGCGTAAGGGCATGTGGGCCATTGGCGATCGTCCCATAAGATCGTAATGGTGCTCCACTGATTAACACGAAGCAGCAGGTGTCGGGAGTAAAAGCCATCTGCAGGAGTGGCATACAGATGGCAGCGGCAAAAGGGGAGGAGATACCTGTCACCCAAATGAAACGAAAAAGAATAGTATGGGCATCTGAACTCCATTTGAATTACTCACTTCAAAGATCACACTAAATCCACAGCCATATGCATGCTAGCCCACTCAAAAGGATTATTCACACCCAATTATCACTTGCGAATCATAACCATATAAATCGAGGTGAAAACACTATTACAAACGAGTGTTTGTGTGCATGCGTCTGTTAAAACAGAATCCATTAGATGGGATTAGTAACGTGCATAGACACAAGTGTTTGAAGGCGCGTCGAGACAGGGAGGGTTCAACAAGGGCAGATAGACGATGGTCCCACTATGGCAGCCCTGCATCACATAGCGCAGAGGAAGTTGATAGATTCCAAAAAGCCATGTACATGGCAGACTCTCTATTAAATCATCTGTCCATGCATCCATACATCATTCCCTCATCCCGGTATAAAAACGCCTGATTATTTACTCACATCACATTAGAAATTTCCATTGAATCTGTGCTAAATGCAGTCTGCAAAATCCACTGTGCTCCAGGCCGGAATTCTAGTGTTGTGAAGTAACATGTATTTGGGAACGTCCTGCCTTATCCTCCACTACGCTATTGCGCATCCCATACTATTCATATCAATCATTGCATTCTCGGCATGGCCCCTGTCCCAAGGACATGAAACAATAGTACTTTCTATCTGCAGTCAGACCTGTGGGCGTCTCCTTGCCGCTAGCTGGAAACCGAAAGCGCTGTCCTTCGAATTCCTCATTTGCAACATCACGTCGGAAAGGCATCTGTGACCGCTTGAAATCACAAATCCATCCATTTAGTGCGGCAGTGTGTGCAAATGGCAACTGGCTACACTCACAAATGGGACGCCCCGCCAGTCGGAGAACCGCGGTACAGCGCTGCATGAGGGTCCACCGTTAATCGAGTACTACATTCCACGGACCCTTCACAAGTATGTTCCCGACTGCAAAGATAGTATGTGAAACAATGGGAGCATAGCAGATTCAACATATGAAGCAAGATCTCACTGCCATCGGGATGAAATACATGATATTAATAGCAAGATGCCATGCGTCGATTTGCAGCGTTGTGTGCGGGACGTGCTCGCCCAAAGGGGATTGCAGCTTGCACAGGTGGAATGAATCACCACAGGTGGAGGCTATACAGCTTGGAAACACATAAATTGCACACCCAACCCCCTCCCACAACCACACCCACTCCCAAATGCTAGCGGCAGGACTTGCGATGTTGGGCCTGGGGGACCTGATAGCACTGCAAGTACTCCAACTTCAAGAAGAAGACGAACACCAACTACTACAACAACCGGCCGCACAGAGGAGACGCAGGAGGAGGAGGAGGGCAAGGCAGGGCCAGCAAGGCCCACCAGCACAGCCACTACCACCACGCAGGCAGCCCGCAATCCCACGCCTCCGAGCACATCCGTTCAACCTCACTGATGAGCAGATCCACACCCTCTACCGTTTGGACCGGGACACCATAACCGCCATTGTGGACATGACACACGCTGACCTTGTGAGCATGATAGATAGCCCAACCGCCATCCCACCCCTACTGAAGGTGGTGTCTGTACTCCACTTCCTGGCCACAGGCACCTACCAGCACACAGTCGGACAGTTGCATGGCATTTCACAGCCACTGTTGTCACGGACACTATTGCAAGTGCTTGATGCCCTCCTGAAGCACGCAGACGACTACATCTCTCTACCACGCTCGGAGCAGGAAATTACGAACACAAAAGTGGGATTCCATGCACTTGCCGGCATACCGGGTTGCATTGGTGCCATCGACTGCACCCATGTGGAATTGGTTGTCCCACATGCCATGGAGGCCCAGTACCGCAACCGAAAACAATATCATTCTCTTAATGTACAAATGGTGTGTGACTCAAACAGGATCATCACACATTGTTGTGCCCGATTTCCTGGATCAACCCATGATTCCATGGTCTTACGGAACTCTACAATACCACGCTACATGGAGCGACGTGCAGGGAACAGATCCTGGCTACTCGGTGAGTCTCTTTTCATGCATGATGATGTGGGGTATGTGATGCGGCAATGACCTGGCGGGAAGGGGGGGTGCTTACGTAGCAATGTCATTCCTCAAACATCCTTTATTGTCCACATACAGGTGATGCCGGGTATCCACTGAAGAGATGGCTCCTTACACCACTCCGGAACCCACAGGACCAGCATGAGGAGGACTACAACCATGCCCACTCACGTACCCGTGTAGTCATAGAACAGGCATTCGGCCTACTGAAGGGTCGTTTCCGCTGCCTCAGCAGGTCTGGCGGGGCACTCCTGTACCGCCATGAGAAGGTTGCTAAGATGGTCATGGCATGTGTCATGCTACACAACATGTGCATACGTAGAAATGTGCCCATGCCCCCTGACGCAGAACTGCAAGCACCAGAATATGGTCATGATGTGGGTGGGGATGTGGCAGAACCTGAAGGAGTCCGCGAGGCACAGGAGGCCCGTGAAATTCGTCAGATTATCAGAGATTCATGCTTCTAGCACTCACGCCTGGTGGATGATACATGGACACGGGAGTTGTGGCACTGTGTGTGTCTGGAACATGCACAATATGGACTGTACGCCTATGATGGCCTCGTACACAAAGATCAATGTCCACACATCTCATTGGATGATTGTGAAATGTTTATAGCAAATGTGAAATTGTGTTACACACCCCATCGACCCGCCACCCAAGTAAGCCCAACACACCCCCTCCACCCTCCTACCTCCCCCCCGAACACCAGTGTCCAAGGATGCTCATTGTCAGTGGGCAGACGCTATTGCAAGCCCCCTCTCCGGGTATCAGGGGCACCCCTGCCTGTGGAGCGCAGGTTCCTCCCAGATCTACGTTGGGGGCTGCCCTGGACGGAACTTGCAACGGATGATGTCTCTGCCTGCTCACGTCCATGCATGTCCCTAAGGGTTTGTGAGAGCTCAGTGAGCACACGGCGCACAGCGGCAAGTTCAGCACATACGTCTTTGGACGTCGCATGCAGTTCCCCCCTCAGGCTCTCGGTGCTTCTCTCCATTTGTACTCTCAGGCTCTCGGTGCTTCTCTCCATTTGTTCTCTCAGGCTCTCGGTGCTTCTCTCCATTTCTGCCCTTAGTGTCTCTGTACATGTTTCTATGGCTGCCTTGGTACCCCCACATTCATCAGCATGGTCCTTGAGGAGCGTGGCCAGTTGCTGCTGTTGCACGATCACCTGGTCGAGGGACTGTTGCCTCTGCTGGGCCATGGACATTTGCGGTGGTGTCACAGAGGGGCTGATCACCTCATGTTGCCTTGACACAGGGCTTGTGGGGGATGGCCAGTCGTCGTCTTGTGAGTGCCCCTGCGTGGTATCCTCATGTTGTACGGGATGAAACAAACAGGGGGATTGAGACAGGTCATGGATGGATCGTACATCGACATCACCGTTTTCTGTGTCGGAGCATGCTGCCATTAATGCAGTGTCACCTATGGTGCTGCTGCCACCAGAAGCAGTGCCTTCTGTGGCATCCATTTGGGGGGCCTGTGGTGGTGGTGGTGTTGTGGGCATGCTGGCTGCTGGGGTGCCTGTTGAAGTCCCCTCCTGTGTGCTGCCACTTGATTTGTGCTGCTGCTGTGTCTTGATGCGTGCAGCTGAGGTGGAGGGTCTTTGGCCGTTGGTCTTGGCCCTCTTTGCAGGTGTGCTGGTAGGGGTGTCCTGGAGCTCGTCGTTTGAATCGGACCCTGTGGTGGAGTAAAGGAGGGCGAGCGTTATTAATGGGTCTGTGGAAATTGGAATGGCAATGTATCACATGCATTGGGGTGGTACCTGAGGGTGATTTGGGTCAGGGCCTTGGAGGTGGTTTCATTTTTGTGTGGATTGAGGGTGCAGTTGTATTGCAGCCTGCAGTTAGGGGGTGCCTGCTGCACGCGTAGAGGGTGTTTTTAGGGATTTTAATTATTTATTTATTTAATTTGACTTTTAATGTGCGCTATCAGGCCAATGTGAGTGGACGTTCTCCTGGACATGTGTTTCTGTTGCACTATGTGGACACATGGTACTTCACATGATTGGACATTGTGGTTTTAGCATAGTTTTATTTGGGCCACCTACCTGATTCTTCGGATGTCTGCACTCCTTTCTCCATCCCTCCGACTCCCTCTATGGTCTCCATTCCAATGGTGGAGGCACAGATTTCTTCCCAGGGGGTCAGCTTGATGGGTGATTCCGATCCTCCCCCGGTAGCTGTGGCAATGTTACGGTTGGCGGATAGTATGCTCCGTACGCGTATCCGCAAGTCGTCCCATCGCTTTCGGCATTGCTGTGGGTTGCGGGGTGTGGTCCCCACCGCACTTACCCGCTGTGCCACCAGGGCCCATATGGCCTTCTTGTTCGCAAGTGCCGTCCTGGTCATTTGCCTTCGAGAAGACGACGGCAGCATTCTCCTACAGGGTCTCTGTGAGCACCGTGAGTTCCTCACGTGAGAAGTGGACCTGCCGCTTGCGGTCGCACGCTTTTTTCGCTACTTTTCCCATTGTTTTGGTTTCACTAGGGTGGATGACGGGTTGGGGTGTCTCTCAGGGTAGTGTTTTTAATGGTTGTGTGAATGTTCTGATTTTATAGGTGTACGGCGTGCTGTTTCCCGTTCCGGGACCATGTTTTTGCTTCCGTTTCCGTATATTTACGGTCACCGTATTTTCCGCTTGCCGCTCTCTACGGTGACCGCTATGTACGGTGGCGGAATTGCACCTAGGTCGCCGTACGACGGCGGTGAGGGGCGTTTTGGGGACATTTCCGCCATCGCGGACTTTGCACTTCCGCCAAGGCGTAGTGCTCGTGCCCGATGGGTCAGAATTAGCCGCACTTTACTCTGTCGTGCCATGGCGGAAACGCTATTTACGCTATGGCGGTCAGGTCAGTTGCTTTCCGCCAGGGTCGTAATGAGGGCCAATATCAATTGGTGAAGCAGCAGAGTACTTAGAAGGGCCAGACCTATATTCAGCACTGTGTTTAAACTACTAACATAAATGTGCAGATTATTTACATCATATGACCATCCAAAGTGTTTGACATTCATATTTTTCATATTAAGTGAAGTTAATACGAGTGCACATTATTAGTGCATCACTTGAGAAGAGATGTTTTATAAGATAATTTCTACCATTTAGGCAGAGGCTGCAGACAGCACAACTCACTCAAAAGCCTTCATTGCTGGGGCTGTGTGGCCTAGAGACTATCAGAGCAGATGTAACTCGGAGCAGCTCCGTCCACATACTTGAGAAATCGTGTTTTTAATCCTACTCCTGGGCGGTACGAGACCCTCAGTAGGTTACCAGCATCCCGACTTTGCGAAAAGATCTGAATTGGACACCGGAGCCCGTTAATTTGGTGGTGAGCAGGAGGAGTGGCTGCCATCTTGGGTTGGCTGGCAGAAGAAAGAAGCAACCCGAGACATTGACAAAAAGCACTTCAAGACAAGTGGGCAGCCCGATCCACAGTGTGACCGCTCCCCATACACGCAATGTGAGGTGGCCTCCCTGGGAGGTCTGTGTCGCCTCCGGAGCAGTGGTGTGCCCTTGTAGCGAGAGGGTAGGTGGTGATGGTGCCTGCATAGAAAGGGGAGAGAGGAGAACGACCACTCTCCCTGACAGCTGGAGGAAGTGGGTAGTGCCGGATCCGATGTCAGTGCTGTGAGTCAAAGCCTGTCTTACCGGAAGCAGAGCCTGATACACAGTGCCTGGCAAGTGTTGAGCAGGATGCTACACTGCATCATGTTTTATGAGCTGTAGAGGAGGTCCCAAACACAGCCCGTACTCCAACCGTCCATTTTGAAGTACCAGGAATGTTCACACCGAAATATGTGACGTATGATGAGCAAATAAACCAGCAGAGAGCCGTAGTGGGGCTCTGCCCAGTGCTCATAAGAAGAACAATGCCTATTGAAGTACCAATACCAAGGATACCTTGGGCAGTAAGGTACCCATTGAGAAAACCGTATCAACAAGTGAGACCGAATGACGATTGTCAGAACGTGAGACCTGAAGAAGCCACGAAAGTCCTAAAAGAGGACGAATGGTGATGTCACAAGAACTCTGACTCGCAGGTAAAGAAGGTAAAGAAAACGATGACCTGTGAATGACGAAAAACACCATGGATAAGCGACATCCTGAGTTGAAGTTAAAAAGACGATGTCAAATACAAGAAGCTCATGCCATAAAAGCGCTGAAGATATGCAACTAGTTTACACGTGTACATATGCTTGGAACCGCAAGAAAGCTAAGAAAATCATGCGGCTTGCTGTGCTTAGAAGGAAATTAGATGCCGCAAGAATCACATATACATATCTACCTCAGAAGGAGCACTTTATATAAGTATATTTCCACTTGTACAAGAAGCAGAATCAACTAAAAGGTCACTAAAAGGCCACACTAAAAGGCCACACGCAAAGAGTTTCATATGTAGCGAAACAAAGGATAGAGCGGCAGAAACGAAACTCAGCAGAGGCAACTCGTGCCTGGGGAACCAATGTCATATCTGTCAAGATGGACGAACAGTGGCTACAACTCATTGAAGCAAAGACCAGAATATGCTGCTTTCAAGGGACGAGATAAGAAGCCGAAGTCAGGTGGCGGGTGAAACAAAAATAAGAAGAGGCAAATTCACGGTGTCTGAACCACGTGACCAGCCGAGCAAGCAGAAGAAAGCCTTTCACACCTATGCATGGAGCCTTATCGTACCCATCCTCCTTAAACTTTCTCAGACCAAGAGGCAAAACTACAACTCAAATATATCAACATAACTGCAGAATAAAATAACAGCTACTAAAGAATTCATAAATAGTGACTCAGACCCCACAGCAACTACTAACACAATATGCATACAAAAGAAAAAAAACAATGATTCAGTGTAAAAAAGCAACCCATTATAAATAGATTCAAGTATTACTGATGCAATCAAAACAACTGACCAAATTCCCCCCTCCCTGAACCAACACTTTCAAACCACTTCCAAGGCCCGCTGCCAAAAATGTGTAGAAAAGCTAAAAAGAAGTATGAAACATGTGACAAAGTATTAAACATTATAACAGGTTCAACAAACACAGTTTAATAGGAAATCACAAGAAATAAGCGTAGAAATATCGAGTAAATACTTACAACTGTCATGAAAGGAACATATCAGCCATGTGGCCTAAAGTTCAAACCCCAACTGACAACACGTGCCTTCGTATAATTATTAAATGTAACAGCTTCCCAATCAAACAAATACTTGCAAAAACATATTATTAATGTAAATCCTTATAGCTCACATTACATTTCTTTCAAGTTGCATCAGTCCACTGAACAATAGCAGAATAGAAAACATCAAATATCTTCATTGATTACAAAATCAACCAATGCTACATCAATACATTACCAAAGGTTTAACTCCTTCTATATTATGTTATATAAATCCATGTAATTGAATCCTCTACAAAAATCGCTCACACACACAGAGCAACAAAACAATATACAATGACTAGAGGAACAAAATATGCATATAACAGAAACCTTGGGACAATTCATACACTACACTCTTTAAAAAAAAAAGAACTAAGCACAGTTTTTACAAAGACAAATAATGTAACATGTAAAATCTAAAATGCCAACATTAAGGTTTCACATATTATTAAAATCTAAACATAACAAACAAATAAAACCAACATAGTTAAAGATTGAACTCACCTTCACTAATGACAAGTATAAATGTTACATCAATACATATGTATATTTTGACAATGTACACTAATGTCAATTAATATACATGGACAACATACAATATAGTCTAAAAGAAATAACTAAAATAGTCTAAAAGAAATAATATTGTCATTTAATCTAAAAAGGAAGACTATACACCTTAAATCAAATAATTCACATTTACTGAAATTACTGGCTCACAACAACATATACACCTACTACCATCTTCACACCAAACATCAGCCAACATTTGCATGCAAAGTACAAACAAGTGCACATATAACATCAGAATTCAAACTAAATTTAAAGTACCATTAACACAGCAACAGTTTCACACATTAACAACTTTCCAAAAGAAAAGGATGCCTTAGGTTTTCGGTAATGTTCTTTTTTGCTGTTTAGAGAATAATACATTGTTAAATGTTTTTATAGATACATGTTTTTATAGTCCCACGGGCCTCAATGGGAATGGGGAGGACGGTAGCACCGGCACCGTTCATAACGGTGCCGGTGCTACAGTGAAAGTCTGCGAGCGGGTGCCATTCCGTCCGCTAGGTCAGACCTAACAGGCGGGAGGGCATCTGGCCCACAAACGTGGGCTCTGCCAGTCCGGTAACAACTGTGCCGGTAAGCCTACCGGCACCGGTGTTACCTGTCCATCAGGGTCGTAATGTCTCTTGTAATCATTGTATGCTTGAATCTAGAAGTACATAATGAACACTAGGCTTGATGCGCATTTCATTTTTCAAAACACTTGATCATAAAAGTGTTTGTAACCGTGAACCATATATACTCATTCAAACAGTCACTGGCTTTAGATCTGATGACAAAATGACAGTCATGTTCCACTCCAGTGGGGTCCAAATTTAGTAGAAGCTAACAAGGAACAACTTGAGATATGCCACCCAGGCTATCATCATCCACAAGCGTTTCACCTGAAGTCAGAGGACTATGGTTTTAAAATACAAACTAGTTTATCCTAAGGTTTCTTTCAGTTGCTTCCAAATGGATCTTTTGTATATCACCTGAATTGCTGTGAAGAATGTCCCATGTGCGAATTTATTTTATCATGTGAAGTTACTTTGTTGTTTCTGCAGAGCTTGGTAGCATAGAATTGCCCTGCATTCCTCGAGGGAGATGTTTTTCGTTTCTTTTTGAAGGCATCGATTACTGATGCCATGAGCATAACTATAGCCTCATCTTTACATGGCTTTTAATACGGATAGGTAAATCCCTTACAGTTGACTCGCAGGTTCCAGACCCTGCTCCAACCCTTCCAGTTAGGCATTCTGTATAAGCTCTACGGTTCTTTTCTTTAAAGTAATAAGGAACCACAGTGTTATGGCTTGCAGCCTATTATTGGAGTCTAAAACATAAGTGTTCTCTCGAAGCAGAGCAGCTGCTGCATTGTGAAATTACAGATACAAATACAATGGCCCTCATTACGACCCTGGCGGAAATCGAAAAACGATGGCGGAAATGCAATACCGCCATCGAATACCGCCCGTTGCGATTATGACCCGTCACCGTAAAGTACGATGCCATTAGCGACACCGGAGTGAACGCCAACGCTAACTGCACCAAGTACGCGCACGCGCGCACTGCGAAACCGTAATTACCACCATGGCGCAACGGTACGGGAATTCTGACCCTAGCGGAGATGGACCTAACGCCATCAATCATGGCGGAAAGTACCATTCCGCCATGGCGAGAAGTACGGCATCGCAAACCAACCGTAAAAGGCCTTACTGAGTGCCTGTACACCACTCCCTGGCCACATTGCACAACTCCTCGTAGGTGCAATGAAGTCAAACAATGCAACCAGTGAAATGTACAAGTCACCCATGCATGCCAACGAACAAATGAATGTAGGGGCTCCAAGTGCCTTGTGAGTGGCCATCCATATTAGCCATGGCACCATTGCCGTACTGATGCAGCACAGGCATGTGAAGCTCCAAGTACAGCAACATGAACTGAAAACTGAGACAAACAAAAACAGGCCCCCCCATCGCTTGACACCAGTGCAAGGCAACATACAAAGCAGTATCCTGAGTGAGACTGCACCAGCCCTGTACTCCTGCCAGTAAACAAACCAACCAGCAGCATAAGCATGTACCACACAAGTTGGCAGAGTGACTGAGCAGCCAGGCACATC
Source organism: Ambystoma mexicanum (assembly GCF_040938575.1). Lineage (NCBI taxonomy): Eukaryota > Metazoa > Chordata > Amphibia > Caudata > Ambystomatidae > Ambystoma > Ambystoma mexicanum. The sequence goes on from NC_090924.1 coordinate 896,553,814, forward strand.
TCAAGAGGGGCCAATGGGAGCAGCAGGGCACAGATGGCACGAATACAGAAGCCATTCCAATGGACATGACCTCAGTCTCCCTCAAAGAAACGCACGCAAACACAGGCACCTGTGACCAGCCATATTCTGAAAATCACATCATTCCACCAATCCACCTGGCTGACCGGCATCTGTTACACAAAAGCCAATCCCCCTCCCATGAGCATGACATCATTAAAACAGTCAAAATGGCAGCCCCTATCCCTGACCTTACTGGCCTTCGTAGGCAAACGCGCCCAGTACAGTACCACGCGACTATGCTCAGAAGGCCGAACCCAAAGCAGATCTCCTCACAATACATCGCTCCCCAAATAGGAATATGCTACATTACTTGCAAAGAATAACGCTACAAGGTCAATATCATGATCAAAATTTAATGCACAACAAAATCACCCGGCCCATACAGCTATTAGGTCATGAACTCCAAATCATATCTCATAATTGTGGGCTGCATCCGCAATAAATGACCAGCTTCTTCTTGTGTGACGCCCTGTTCCTCCATGGTACACAGGGGCTACATCCACGTTCCAAAAGGCAACATGGAAGCGCCTAGAACCGCAGGGCCGTCCCATTAGGTAGGCACTAGTCCAGCTGAAAGCTCGAAATGTTGCTCCTAGCCACTAGTACTGCGTAAGGGCATGTGGGCCATTGGCGATCGTCCCATAAGATCGTAATGGTGCTCCACTGATTAACACGAAGCAGCAGGTGTCGGGAGTAAAAGCCATCTGCAGGAGTGGCATACAGATGGCAGCGGCAAAAGGGGAGGAGATACCTGTCACCCAAATGAAACGAAAAAGAATAGTATGGGCATCTGAACTCCATTTGAATTACTCACTTCAAAGATCACACTAAATCCACAGCCATATGCATGCTAGCCCACTCAAAAGGATTATTCACACCCAATTATCACTTGCGAATCATAACCATATAAATCGAGGTGAAAACACTATTACAAACGAGTGTTTGTGTGCATGCGTCTGTTAAAACAGAATCCATTAGATGGGATTAGTAACGTGCATAGACACAAGTGTTTGAAGGCGCGTCGAGACAGGGAGGGTTCAACAAGGGCAGATAGACGATGGTCCCACTATGGCAGCCCTGCATCACATAGCGCAGAGGAAGTTGATAGATTCCAAAAAGCCATGTACATGGCAGACTCTCTATTAAATCATCTGTCCATGCATCCATACATCATTCCCTCATCCCGGTATAAAAACGCCTGATTATTTACTCACATCACATTAGAAATTTCCATTGAATCTGTGCTAAATGCAGTCTGCAAAATCCACTGTGCTCCAGGCCGGAATTCTAGTGTTGTGAAGTAACATGTATTTGGGAACGTCCTGCCTTATCCTCCACTACGCTATTGCGCATCCCATACTATTCATATCAATCATTGCATTCTCGGCATGGCCCCTGTCCCAAGGACATGAAACAATAGTACTTTCTATCTGCAGTCAGACCTGTGGGCGTCTCCTTGCCGCTAGCTGGAAACCGAAAGCGCTGTCCTTCGAATTCCTCATTTGCAACATCACGTCGGAAAGGCATCTGTGACCGCTTGAAATCACAAATCCATCCATTTAGTGCGGCAGTGTGTGCAAATGGCAACTGGCTACACTCACAAATGGGACGCCCCGCCAGTCGGAGAACCGCGGTACAGCGCTGCATGAGGGTCCACCGTTAATCGAGTACTACATTCCACGGACCCTTCACAAGTATGTTCCCGACTGCAAAGATAGTATGTGAAACAATGGGAGCATAGCAGATTCAACATATGAAGCAAGATCTCACTGCCATCGGGATGAAATACATGATATTAATAGCAAGATGCCATGCGTCGATTTGCAGCGTTGTGTGCGGGACGTGCTCGCCCAAAGGGGATTGCAGCTTGCACAGGTGGAATGAATCACCACAGGTGGAGGCTATACAGCTTGGAAACACATAAATTGCACACCCAACCCCCTCCCACAACCACACCCACTCCCAAATGCTAGCGGCAGGACTTGCGATGTTGGGCCTGGGGGACCTGATAGCACTGCAAGTACTCCAACTTCAAGAAGAAGACGAACACCAACTACTACAACAACCGGCCGCACAGAGGAGACGCAGGAGGAGGAGGAGGGCAAGGCAGGGCCAGCAAGGCCCACCAGCACAGCCACTACCACCACGCAGGCAGCCCGCAATCCCACGCCTCCGAGCACATCCGTTCAACCTCACTGATGAGCAGATCCACACCCTCTACCGTTTGGACCGGGACACCATAACCGCCATTGTGGACATGACACACGCTGACCTTGTGAGCATGATAGATAGCCCAACCGCCATCCCACCCCTACTGAAGGTGGTGTCTGTACTCCACTTCCTGGCCACAGGCACCTACCAGCACACAGTCGGACAGTTGCATGGCATTTCACAGCCACTGTTGTCACGGACACTATTGCAAGTGCTTGATGCCCTCCTGAAGCACGCAGACGACTACATCTCTCTACCACGCTCGGAGCAGGAAATTACGAACACAAAAGTGGGATTCCATGCACTTGCCGGCATACCGGGTTGCATTGGTGCCATCGACTGCACCCATGTGGAATTGGTTGTCCCACATGCCATGGAGGCCCAGTACCGCAACCGAAAACAATATCATTCTCTTAATGTACAAATGGTGTGTGACTCAAACAGGATCATCACACATTGTTGTGCCCGATTTCCTGGATCAACCCATGATTCCATGGTCTTACGGAACTCTACAATACCACGCTACATGGAGCGACGTGCAGGGAACAGATCCTGGCTACTCGGTGAGTCTCTTTTCATGCATGATGATGTGGGGTATGTGATGCGGCAATGACCTGGCGGGAAGGGGGGGGTGCTTACGTAGCAATGTCATTCCTCAAACATCCTTTATTGTCCACATACAGGTGATGCCGGGTATCCACTGAAGAGATGGCTCCTTACACCACTCCGGAACCCACAGGACCAGCATGAGGAGGACTACAACCATGCCCACTCACGTACCCGTGTAGTCATAGAACAGGCATTCGGCCTACTGAAGGGTCGTTTCCGCTGCCTCAGCAGGTCTGGCGGGGCACTCCTGTACCGCCATGAGAAGGTTGCTAAGATGGTCATGGCATGTGTCATGCTACACAACATGTGCATACGTAGAAATGTGCCCATGCCCCCTGACGCAGAACTGCAAGCACCAGAATATGGTCATGATGTGGGTGGGGATGTGGCAGAACCTGAAGGAGTCCGCGAGGCACAGGAGGCCCGTGAAATTCGTCAGATTATCAGAGATTCATGCTTCTAGCACTCACGCCTGGTGGATGATACATGGACACGGGAGTTGTGGCACTGTGTGTGTCTGGAACATGCACAATATGGACTGTACGCCTATGATGGCCTCGTACACAAAGATCAATGTCCACACATCTCATTGGATGATTGTGAAATGTTTATAGCAAATGTGAAATTGTGTTACACACCCCATCGACCCGCCACCCAAGTAAGCCCAACACACCCCCTCCACCCTCCTACCTCCCCCCCGAACACCAGTGTCCAAGGATGCTCATTGTCAGTGGGCAGACGCTATTGCAAGCCCCCTCTCCGGGTATCAGGGGCACCCCTGCCTGTGGAGCGCAGGTTCCTCCCAGATCTACGTTGGGGGCTGCCCTGGACGGAACTTGCAACGGATGATGTCTCTGCCTGCTCACGTCCATGCATGTCCCTAAGGGTTTGTGAGAGCTCAGTGAGCACACGGCGCACAGCGGCAAGTTCAGCACATACGTCTTTGGACGTCGCATGCAGTTCCCCCCTCAGGCTCTCGGTGCTTCTCTCCATTTGTACTCTCAGGCTCTCGGTGCTTCTCTCCATTTGTTCTCTCAGGCTCTCGGTGCTTCTCTCCATTTCTGCCCTTAGTGTCTCTGTACATGTTTCTATGGCTGCCTTGGTACCCCCACATTCATCAGCATGGTCCTTGAGGAGCGTGGCCAGTTGCTGCTGTTGCACGATCACCTGGTCGAGGGACTGTTGCCTCTGCTGGGCCATGGACATTTGCGGTGGTGTCACAGAGGGGCTGATCACCTCATGTTGCCTTGACACAGGGCTTGTGGGGGATGGCCAGTCGTCGTCTTGTGAGTGCCCCTGCGTGGTATCCTCATGTTGTACGGGATGAAACAAACAGGGGGATTGAGACAGGTCATGGATGGATCGTACATCGACATCACCGTTTTCTGTGTCGGAGCATGCTGCCATTAATGCAGTGTCACCTATGGTGCTGCTGCCACCAGAAGCAGTGCCTTCTGTGGCATCCATTTGGGGGGCCTGTGGTGGTGGTGGTGTTGTGGGCATGCTGGCTGCTGGGGTGCCTGTTGAAGTCCCCTCCTGTGTGCTGCCACTTGATTTGTGCTGCTGCTGTGTCTTGATGCGTGCAGCTGAGGTGGAGGGTCTTTGGCCGTTGGTCTTGGCCCTCTTTGCAGGTGTGCTGGTAGGGGTGTCCTGGAGCTCGTCGTTTGAATCGGACCCTGTGGTGGAGTAAAGGAGGGCGAGCGTTATTAATGGGTCTGTGGAAATTGGAATGGCAATGTATCACATGCATTGGGGTGGTACCTGAGGGTGATTTGGGTCAGGGCCTTGGAGGTGGTTTCATTTTTGTGTGGATTGAGGGTGCAGTTGTATTGCAGCCTGCAGTTAGGGGGTGCCTGCTGCACGCGTAGAGGGTGTTTTTAGGGATTTTAATTATTTATTTATTTAATTTGACTTTTAATGTGCGCTATCAGGCCAATGTGAGTGGACGTTCTCCTGGACATGTGTTTCTGTTGCACTATGTGGACACATGGTACTTCACATGATTGGACATTGTGGTTTTAGCATAGTTTTATTTGGGCCACCTACCTGATTCTTCGGATGTCTGCACTCCTTTCTCCATCCCTCCGACTCCCTCTATGGTCTCCATTCCAATGGTGGAGGCACAGATTTCTTCCCAGGGGGTCAGCTTGATGGGTGATTCCGATCCTCCCCCGGTAGCTGTGGCAATGTTACGGTTGGCGGATAGTATGCTCCGTACGCGTATCCGCAAGTCGTCCCATCGCTTTCGGCATTGCTGTGGGTTGCGGGGTGTTGTCCCCACCGCACTTACCCGCTGTGCCACCAGGGCCCATATGGCCTTCTTGTTCGCAAGTGCCGTCCTGGTCATTTGCCTTCGAGAAGACGACGGCAGCATTCTCCTACAGGGTCTCTGTGAGCACCGTGAGTTCCTCACGTGAGAAGTGGACCTGCCGCTTGCGGTCGCACGCTTTTTTCGCTACTTTTCCCATTGTTTTGGTTTCACTAGGGTGGATGACGGGTTGGGGTGTCTCTCAGGGTAGTGTTTTTAATGGTTGTGTGAATGTTCTGATTTTATAGGTGTACGGCGTGCTGTTTCCCGTTCCGGGACCATGTTTTTGCTTCCGTTTCCGTATATTTACGGTCACCGTATTTTCCGCTTGCCGCTCTCTACGGTGACCGCTATGTACGGTGGCGGAATTGCACCTAGGTCGCCGTACGACGGCGGTGAGGGGCGTTTTGGGGACATTTCCGCCATCGCGGACTTTGCACTTCCGCCAAGGCGTAGTGCTCGTGCCCGATGGGTCAGAATTAGCCGCACTTTACTCTGTCGTGCCATGGCGGAAACGCTATTTACGCTATGGCGGTCAGGTCAGTTGCTTTCCGCCAGGGTCGTAATGAGGGCCAATATCAATTGGTGAAGCAGCAGAGTACTTAGAAGGGCCAGACCTATATTCAGCACTGTGTTTAAACTACTAACATAAATGTGCAGATTATTTACATCATATGACCATCCAAAGTGTTTGACATTCATATTTTTCATATTAAGTGAAGTTAATACGAGTGCACATTATTAGTGCATCACTTGAGAAGAGATGTTTTATAAGATAATTTCTACCATTTAGGCAGAGGCTGCAGACAGCACAACTCACTCAAAAGCCTTCATTGCTGGGGCTGTGTGGCCTAGAGACTATCAGAGCAGATGTAACTCGGAGCAGCTCCGTCCACATACTTGAGAAATCCTGTTTTTAATCCTACTCCTGGGCGGTACGAGACCCTCAGTAGGTTACCAGCATCCCGACTTTGCGAAAAGATCTGAATTGGACACCGGAGCCCGTTAATTTGGTGGTGAGCAGGAGGAGTGGCTGCCATCTTGGGTTGGCTGGCAGAAGAAAGAAGCAACCCGAGACATTGACAAAAAGCACTTCAAGACAAGTGGGCAGCCCGATCCACAGTGTGACCGCTCCCCATACACGCAATGTGAGGTGGCCTCCCTGGGAGGTCTGTGTCGCCTCCGGAGCAGTGGTGTGCCCTTGTAGCGAGAGGGTAGGTGGTGATGGTGCCTGCATAGAAAGGGGAGAGAGGAGAACGACCACTCTCCCTGACAGCTGGAGGAAGTGGGTAGTGCCGGATCCGATGTCAGTGCTGTGAGTCAAAGCCTGTCTTACCGGAAGCAGAGCCTGATACACAGTGCCTGGCAAGTGTTGAGCAGGATGCTACACTGCATCATGTTTTATGAGCTGTAGAGGAGGTCCCAAACACAGCCCGTACTCCAACCGTCCATTTTGAAGTACCAGGAATGTTCACACCGAAATATGTGACGTATGATGAGCAAATAAACCAGCAGAGAGCCGTAGTGGGGCTCTGCCCAGTGCTCATAAGAAGAACAATGCCTATTGAAGTACCAATACCAAGGATACCTTGGGCAGTAAGGTACCCATTGAGAAAACCGTATCAACAAGTGAGACCGAATGACGATTGTCAGAACGTGAGACCTGAAGAAGCCACGAAAGTCCTAAAAGAGGACGAATGGTGATGTCACAAGAACTCTGACTCGCAGGTAAAGAAGGTAAAGAAAACGATGACCTGTGAATGACGAAAAACACCATGGATAAGCGACATCCTGAGTTGAAGTTAAAAAGACGATGTCAAATACAAGAAGCTCATGCCATAAAAGCGCTGAAGATATGCAACTAGTTTACACGTGTACATATGCTTGGAACCGCAAGAAAGCTAAGAAAATCATGCGGCTTGCTGTGCTTAGAAGGAAATTAGATGCCGCAAGAATCACATATACATATCTACCTCAGAAGGAGCACTTTATATAAGTATATTTCCACTTGTACAAGAAGCAGAATCAACTAAAAGGTCACTAAAAGGCCACACTAAAAGGCCACACGCAAAGAGTTTCATATGTAGCGAAACAAAGGATAGAGCGGCAGAAACGAAACTCAGCAGAGGCAACTCGTGCCTGGGGAACCAATGTCATATCTGTCAAGATGGACGAACAGTGGCTACAACTCATTGAAGCAAAGACCAGAATATGCTGCTTTCAAGGGACGAGATAAGAAGCCGAAGTCAGGTGGCGGGTGAAACAAAAATAAGAAGAGGCAAATTCACGGTGTCTGAACCACGTGACCAGCCGAGCAAGCAGAAGAAAGCCTTTCACACCTATGCATGGAGCCTTATCGTACCCATCCTCCTTAAACTTTCTCAGACCAAGAGGCAGACTCACGACCAACTACAAGGCAGTAATTGACACACAGCCACTAAGGTGAGGAATGGCTGTAAAATAAATTGAAGGAAAGCTTGGGTACAGGCTTACTCCCTGCACCTGGCCTCATTATTCTGCATGCTGCTAAAATAAAGTGGAAAAGTACGGGGTGATGCCCACCCAATCACAATGGACCAAGTAATCTAGGGTCCTATAGTTAACAGAACCAATAAGACTTTGTACTTTTAGTGACGTCTACAGTAGCTAATTTGAAGGTAGGGCTTAGATGCCCCACCTGACAGTGTTTACCCAATCCCCTTACTCCATTACCATATACAGACATAGTACCTATAGTAAAGTTACCTTTCCTGAACCAATAGAATTGTATTCCAACTTTTAAGCGGTACACGTCAATGATGATGAGTTTTTTATATAAATGTTACGATTTTTATGAAGTTCGTTGGAGTTGTGAAGCGAGAGGGAAGATCACGCTTCTGCTGATGTTCATGAAATTCCCCGTTTTTTGTACTTGTCATTAAACGGACTCCCTTTGCCAAACCGTCGAGTTGTCATTATTGATTTGGTGTTGGAGTATTGAATCTGCACACCCATCCATCTCATGGGTGCTGCTATCTCCTCTGAAAGTGCTTCTGGGCAAACCCCAACTCTATGGGCCGGTTGGGGGTCTCGGAGCACAGAGCCAAGAAAGGTCTCTCATGGACTGAGGGGGCCATAATGCAGAGCAACACATGCAGTACTTGCTGGTAGATGCAGGTACCCCCATAATAAATGTGTCACATTTCAGAGGACTCAACCCTGCCTGGCTATTCCACTGTGTAGTAGAGACCTCCTCCCCTGCTGAGGATATTGTGTGACCTGGCGGCTCTGTGCTAGGCCTGCGAAATCCTGGAGGACGGACTGTGACAGGCTGGTACTGTAAGTATGCAGGACAACATCATGGTCAAGTGTCAGCATGACCAAAATCAATACCAAATTCTGCAGGAAATACCACGACAGACACAGGGTCAAGTAGCGAAATATCAGTGGAAAATCTGATGGTGGCAATACAAATGTCCAGGTCCCCTGTGGAGAGTAAGATTCAGGCAGTTGGAATTGAAGTGTCCCTGGCCAGAGCAGACCATAACAAGGTTAACAAGAGGGTGACAGAAGTGGGAAATAGAATGAGTGAGGCAGGAGACACAATTGGGGTGCTACGGGCCCGACTAGATGCAGTGGCCGCTATGACAAGATCCTTGGAAAACCGAGCTGAAGATTTTAAGGGTCGCTCCCGGCAGAGTAGCATACGTATTCTCGGAGTAGAAGAAGGTGAGGAGGGCCCCAGTATGGAATTGTTCCTGGAAAAGCTGCTTGTAGGTACCTTGAAGATTAGAGGGCTGTTGAAGTGGTTCTCGATAGAAATAGCTTACTGAGTTCCTGGAAGAAGTCCGCTGGTGGGGGCACCCCCTTGCACAATTGTCACAAAGCTTCTCAATTTCAGAGATAGGGACGCTATCCTGCAGGGCGCCAGACAGCACTCATCCTACCAAATGGGCTCATCTAAGATTATGATTTTTCCTGGCTAAACTTAAGATGGTGGTGGGCGATTGCTCCCTCTTCTTTCATACCCTGCAAGAAGCTTGGGACTAGTTGGAATCCACTGAAAGGATTGGGAGGTCGGACAGTACCTGACTGAGTGTATGACCGAGAGGACCTGGAGCTAACATGGCAGGTACAGTGCTATGCCATCCCTCAGCCCCCCCCAAACCCCCATTTCCCGGGTACTGGTAGAGGTGGATAGCAGACTATCACTGGAAGAGGAGTCTGTGGGTGAAGGGAGAGAAGGCTGAGAGAAGGGGACCTCTGACACCCACAGGACACAATATGTTAAGATATGATGCAGGGATGGCAGGTCTCAGTGTCTTCACACTCCTGAAACTAGACTGGGTAGAGTGGGACTGTAAAAGGAGGGGACAATATAGGGATGCATAATTGGCAATTACCGCCGTAACAGGTCGGGCGAGGCCTCATGTGGGAGGTGATGACTGGTGGTTGTTGAGTTGAATGATGTGTTATGTTATGTTATATTATGTTGATTTATATCGTGCACTGCTACCAGCCAAGGGTAGTCGCCAGGCGCTCTGTGGTGGGGGGGTCAATGGGGCAAATATCCCTTGCTTCAGGGTGGTGGGTTCGGACTCCCTTGGGGAGTGTAGCTTCAGGCCCCTCGATATAGTTATACGTGTTGGTGTAATGGGGCAATAGATACACCATGTTATATGTTGTATGGGGTGGTTGGGCGTTGGATGGGTTTGGGGGACTGTTGGCTTGGAAGGGAGAGATTCTCTCTTTCTTTTTTGACCCAGACATTGCAGAGGCGGGCAGCAGGATTACTGCTAAATCAGGTGTTCAATTGCAAGCTCAATGTCTGCTACAGAGCTATTTCCCCGTACAGGTCAATGGCTGCGTCGGATGATCAACAGCAGTCTGTATTGTTGTGGAAGGTAATGGCCGGTGTGACAAGATAAAGAGGTGAATGATATTGCAGATGTTTAATCAATACAAGCCCAACCTCCTATTCCTTCAGGAAATGCATCTATTGGGGATGGAGTGCAAGTTCTGTAACAGATCGAACTATGCTTTAAATGCAGCGTTCACAAGGGGATAGGGATATCGGGGACTGATGCTAATGGTACGAAAACATGTCCCTTTCATGGTTTTGACGATGGTCCGAGACATTAGAGGGTGCTATATATTACTAATTTAGTCTTTTAGGGGAGAAACCATGGGACTGCTCAATGTGTATGCCCCGCTGCCTCTGTCTAAGAATATCCGCTGTGAACTACAAGGGTTGTTTGTTCGGTATCAGGCAGAGCGTTGGCTGGTGGGTGAAGACCTCAATGAGGTGATGGATAGGGACCAAGATCGATTCCCGGGGAAACCAGAGCTACACCAGACACAAGAGTTACTTAGCAAAAGTGCAGTGGTCACAGATATGGTGGATGTTTGACCAATTGTATACCCGCTGTCATTAGGTCACTCGTTCCATTCTGGGGTGCATATCTCCCTGTCTAGGATTGACTATCTCTTTGTGCCTCACTCACAGGCGGTTAAAATTATAGATGCTCACCTTTTGTTAAGGGGCATCTCTGCTCACTCCTTGCTTCTGGTATCGTTGGGGGCTAGAGCCAAGGGGGAATCGCTCCTTCAGTCATTGGAATGTGTACCATCTATGATTCCCTGAGGTAATGGACCAGATATAGGCCAAAACAGCAGAATATTCTTAGCTAAATACCTCACCAGTAGTGAGTCCGCGGATGCCCTGAGAGGGACATGAGGTAGTGGTGCAGGAGATATTTGCAGCCAGGCAACGAGATTGGACTGCGAAATTAGCAGAAGCTGAGTTGAAGCAGTTGTGGCTGGAAAGGCTGTTCCTGAAAAATCGCTCCCAAGATATGCAGCACCACCTCCTACAGGCAAGAGATTCATGCTGTACTACAGCATCAGGCACAGCGAGACAGGCCTATCTGGCGTCTCGGACTTGGGTGTATGAAGTAGGAGATAAGGAAGGAAAACTATTGGCATGGCTAGAGAAAAGAGACAAACCCGCAAAATATGTGCAACAGATCTCTCATGGAGTTGGTGGGAAGGTTAGGGGTGACAAGGAGATATGGGAAGCATTTGCAGATTATTATAAACAGCTGTACACAGCCCCGAATGCCCAGAATAGCACAGAGTTTGGATACCTCCTAGAAGAGATTCTCATTCCACGCATAACTACAGTGCAAGTGTCAACGCTAGAATCATAGATAACACAAGAGGCAGTGGGGGCGGTAATCTCAACAATACAGTTGGGGAAGACACTGGGTCCGAATGGATTCCCCGCTGAGCTATGGAAGAAGCGTGCTGAGGAGGTGAGGGGTTCATTGTCGGCAATATTCCAAGAGAACCTGAAGATCGGGAAGCTGCCCTGGGATTTAAGACAAGCAGCCATCATAGACTTCCCTAAAAAGGGAAGGCCACCGAAAGAATGCACCTCATTTAGACCCATTTCATTACTGAACATGGAATCTAAAATCATTGCTAAGGTCCTGGCCAAGTGGCTATACACAGTACTCCCGGCTATGATTCATCCGGACTAAAATGGATTCCAACCTAATAGGGCAACCCACATGAATATCCGTAGGCTGCATACAGACTTGTGGTTTGCTGATCATATCTCAGGACCGCTGGCGGTAGTGGCCATTGATTTTGAAAAAGCGTTTGACTCGGTTTCTTGGGGGTTTGTATGGGTGGTAATGGAGGGCATGAGCATTAGGCCGGTATTCTTAAATTTGGTCAATCTACTATCTGAGCAATCGCAAGCATCGATCGAGTCAATGGCAAAATGTCTACCCACTTCCCACTTGACAGGCGCACGTGACAAGGCTGTACTCTATCCCTGTGTTATTTATCCTGGACATGGAAGCCCTGGCAATATGGTTCAAGGGTGGCCCTCTTATACCATGATTTGCATGGCCATCAGTGCGTGATACCATAGATTTCACCAAATCCAATTTCACCTACTCAGAAATCTTCCACTTTCTTTTTCTTCGAATTGGTTAGGTAAGTAGGTACATTATAAAACAACGATGGGGTGGGGTAAGGGGATAGTATGAGGTATCGGGAAGTGGAGGAGGTTGTGGTGGGTCTTCCCCACTTAATAAAAATAAGTTTGAAGAAAACAAAAAGCGAATATTTGTCCTTGGAGCGTGTCTCTCTGTATGCCGATGATCTACTATTACATGGGACAGCCACAGTGAACCACTTCCAGGATCATAGACATCCTGCAAATCTTTGGGAGATGCAGAAGCCTTTGAGTTAACTGGGATAAGTCAGTCTTATTTCCTGTGAAAGGGGGCCTGCAAGCAAGCATAGACGATAATCCCTTTAGGATGGCAGTTGGCTTGTTTAAGTATCTGTGCATTTCAGTCTGCCGGGACCCTTCAGTCTTCCTGGATAACAACTTGAAACCCATCAGCGCGAGATTCATGTCAAATACTAAATTCTGGTCTACACTGCCCCTCTCTATGCTGGGGAAGGTGGCACTGTTCAAGATGATGTCGTTACCCAGGTTCCTGTCCATATTCCAGAACACCCCCATCAGAATTACAGATAAGGAATTTCAGATTATTGAAGGTGAGTTGAGGAGGCTGTTGTGATGGGATTCTCAACCAAGGCTAGCACTGCAAACATTGTATGGATCAATTTGGGATGGAGGGATAGGTCCTCCAGACCTCCAAAAGTATTATTGGGATTCTCGATTGGCTGTGGCAAATGGATGGTTGTGGGGGGACCGTCTCTGTCCACATATTGAATTGGAATGTGCCGGTATGGGAGGCATGGATGCGCTACAGATGGTTTATGGTGGGGGGCGGGCTACCTTCAATATCCGAACAAGTATGGGAGAAATGTGCAATGTTTATGTTAATACCACTGAAGGTTTTGCATAGAAAATACTACACCAGGGAACAATTGTTTAAATGGGGATGGCAGATTACCTTAATTGCTTGCGCTATCTCGGCTGGTAGGAACCCTTTATTACACTATTTGGCTGTGTCCCAATATCCAGAAATTCTGATACAAGATCTTAAAGAGGGTGTCCGCAGAAATATCACAGCCAATCCCGGAAGACCCAAAACTGATATTGCTGGGAGTATGGGGAGACATGGCCTATTCGTGTTACGAACAGTTGTTTATTTGAAATGCATTCATAGTGACCAAGAGGGTCATTGCCATGTAAAGGGGAGCCAAAAAAGACCAAAGTTCTCAAAATGTGTAATGGACATAGATAATTGTATGGCAATGGAAGAAAGGGTGTACAGATCATGGGGCTGTCCCGCTAAATTTGGGAAAATCTTGAAAGGATGGAGTAATAATAGTTAATGTTGTCGTACTATCGTGGGATCCTCTAGTGATGCAAAGGCTGTAATCATAAGCATAAGTTATGTTTGCCTTCGTGGGAGGACCATTTTGCGCTCTGCTGAAAAGCAAGCCATGTGTGCCATGAGGTGTTGGCCAGCCCCAAGGAATTATGTATTAGATCTTACTCTCAGTGCAGACCAAGTTGAAATATTATATGTCTGCACCCCCACCTAATATGTGGAAGACGGATATGTAAATAGTCATGCTACACAGTTGATTTCTGCTTTTTATGAGAAACCAATGTAATTGAACCCTTCCAGCCACCAGAAGAAGATCCCCACTTAGATAAGTGGGTCCACTCCTTACGAGTATTCACCGAACTAATGTTGAGAGGCTGGTTTAATAGATCGTGACTGTGTGCCATCCTGAATGTTATGTGTTCAGTAAATCCCATTCTACTTCAATGAACGTGGACACAATCGGAACCTAGTGGTCACGGAAAGCCCCTAACAGTGAGGGAGTGTCCAGAAGAAACTAATTTACAAAAAAAATCATATGTAATTTGAATGCCATTTGTCTTGGCACAGATTTGCTGGCTAGAGCATGGCATGCGGATTACGACGCTCACAAAGGGGCACAGATGGGAGATCAGAAGCTGGGACCAGAACCGAGAAGAGCCATAGGGTTGTTTCCATTTGTGATTTTGATGGTTGGCAAAGGACAAGGATGTGTCCGGATTTTGTGGGACACCCATTCTGGATATGCTTTTGCTGATTCATCCTGTGATAGACTAACTTTATTGCAAACATTGGAGCAGAGAGGAGTTCTGGGAGTTGGAGCGAGCCACCGTACATTATTATGAGCAATATTGTCTCCACTGTTTAGTGGAACATGTGGCATCTGAGATCTTTTACATGAATAACTTTAAATCGGAAAGACAATTCTATGGAAAACATTGGAGAAACTGCTTTTATTATAACGACATACCTCACAACTGAGCTGTATGGAATTGTTTAAATTGCGCTGTGTGAATAGATTCTTTCTGTCCATAGAGCTGGGATAGACAAGACTCATTGAGACAGAATGTATAATCTTTTCTATGTTTCGCTGCCCTGTTACATGAGTATAGTGACATGGCATTGCTTTGAATTAACCAGCACATTTGATTTGAGCTTAGATTAGGCGAGGTTCCATTGTGCTTATTGCTTCACGAAAATGTGTCTAAACTGATGGATGATTGTGGGAGCTTTGTACTTAGCGCACCCCTACATTGTTGGAAATTGTCAGAAAAGGATAGGGGGCGCAAGACTGTTCAGCATGCTAACAAGATTGCTATGGGAGAGAAGCTACATTGCAGTTCAAGCTGATAAACTATAGACTCCAATAACATCTTTAACTAGTCATTATTAGTTTGTGTTTCTATGAAATTACAAAAAAGATATTGTATGCTAAGCAAGATATGATTCATGTGGTTTTAAACATACTATTTTAAAGTGAGCAAAACTGGATTCAATGTGGCCCTTGTGAGAAACCTGATGGTGTTCTCCCACCTACTCCCCTGGGATCCTCTAGTCAGGTGGCCAGGGAAGGGACATCACTTTTGGAATACGACCCTGGGGGTGGAAAAGCAAGGGAGGTTCGCCTGAGTGGTGGGTCGCAGGGAATTTGGAGGAGACCATCAGAGGGCAAGACATGGTATTCCCCCTTTTCACATTTCACCTCAAAACCCTTTCCCTCAGCTTTCATGGAGTATTTCCAAACCCATTCCATCTGCCCCTCCCCATTTCCAATAAATAATGAGACGAGGAAGAGGCAACTGGGAACAGTGAAGACGTCCCATAGGAATAATGTTAGGGAGAATTCTCATAAATGGCTGATTTCCCTTACCTAAAGAGTTCCCCAGCAGCTTTGCTGGATTTCTAAGATTTATTTCTTTCACCTGGTAAGAGTGTGAGCCTTTTTTTTCCCCACTCTTACATGTGTTTTGCTGTGTGTATTTTCACTTTTTGTGTGATCTTGGACATTGGAGCCTCACCTACTCCATGTGCACCACTTTTTGTGTGTATTACACAGCACCTTCAGTGCAGTGACACAGGGTTGTCTTTGAGACTTCCCCCTGACTCAATTTTTCTGGGGCTGACTCATGTCCCCCAGAAACAGGTAAAGTTGCCATTAACTTTATATAGTCACTTTAAATCACAGACCCAGTACACCCCATCTTACATGGAGTATTTGAAAGGGTTAATTCTTATCCCTTTTTGTCTGTGCCTCTTGGAGCCTTGTTTCGCTCCCTTAACATTAAGACTTGGCTGGTGGCAGTGGTAACTACCCTAATTTTCCTACCGCGATTATTTTATATAAACGTGGTATTGTTCCAGGCTATTATAGTAGCCTCGAACATAAATCCACTTAACCAAATACATTTTATTTTGGTTCCGGCTGGGTTTATTCGCCATTTCTTATTTTTAAAGTCTTTCTCGTGTTTTTCTCTGCGTGCCAACCGGGGATGATTCCTTTGTTTGCTGTCTTTTCGCGGGATTCTGCACAGAAGCCCTCCTTAAGGCGCCTGATAGTCTAGAGGGGCAGGATGTGAGGGAGGGATGTTCGGACCTCTGCCATGGGTTGCCTTAGCAACCCAAGTCACATTCTTGTCTGATTGGCTAAGGGGACTGGCCTTGCCAGGCCAGCCACCCTGCTATGGGATTGACAGCCAGGCTGTATGAATGGGGGAAATCTGCATAAAAAGCAGGTCTCTGGGACTGGAAGAGCAGAGTCGCCACTGGAACGAAAGAACCAACGAGGAACTGGAAGAAGAGGACCCCTACCACAACTGAACCACCCGGTGAAGCCCTGCTGCAGGTCCGAATCTCCAAATCCGATCACAGAGAAGATCCTCACGGAAACCTCTTCCCTTGAGCTGGTGGGACCAACCAGATCGCCCAAACTGCAAGCCAGGACCCCTCCTCTGGTCGAATTCGCTGTACCAAGCTACAGTGGGCCGGATAGCCAGGAAGGTTGGACCCTGCTTGGGTTTTAAGGAGCGCACCTTTTATTTGTTGATTTGCTCTGCTACTGGTTTCTTCCCTGGGTGGTGCAGGACCCTCCAGTCTTCCTACTTTGTGTCAGTCCGACAGTCGCTTCAGGAACTGTGAGCCTGCAGGAACCACCAGGAACGTCTGCCTTAGCTACAGCTCCCTCTCCGTTTCAAGGTATTATGCAAATCCGGTTGTCCGTTTCGGTCACCCACGGTGAAAGTGTTTGAAATCTTTCCCCAATCCGAGGGCTTGTCATTCTCTTCTCTTTGAACTAACTTTTCTACCAACCAACGTCCAGAATCTGTGCCACAAACTTTACTGCGAACTACCCTGAAATGTGTGATCTTGAGCAAAAGACTTTTGTCCTATTGACCTTGGCCCTAAGACTTTTCTATCTGATCTCCTCACTGTAGTCTCTCTTGTTCTATTGCCCTGATTACTTACCTGTTGGTTTTGCCAAATTTCTTATAACTTTGTCTTTCCCTCCCTTTTAAATTGCTGGAGTGCCATTTTGTTCCCACTTCATTTGAGAGCTTAACTTGTCTGGAATTTAAGGGAAGTGGTGTGGTGTATTTATGATCGTGATTTTTGACTTGCTTAGAAAGGTGAACTGTTATACAACTGATTAGTAAATAAATATATATTATTTTACTTATAAACCTTGAGTCAGTGTTTGCCTGAACCATAGTAATTGCTGCTCCTTTGTGTAACTCTTGTACTGCTCACTTACTCTTGAGATAAGTCTGGCTGCTCCGCTACTGCTACCACTATAACTGTAGTACAGGCTTGTACCAAAGGTGAAATTGTACTGTCACTTGTAGTCTTAATTGTGTGTAGTGTTCCCAAAGGGTACTGCCTATAATTCTGCCTAACAAATAACATGGGTAGTGTAAGGGAAACCGGCTGTAGAAAGAAATTCTACAGCCTGGCTGGCTTCAGTAGCTTCGTCTGCCTCTCTGAGGTCTTCGGGTGGCGGGAAACCCACAGGCGGATTCTCCTCGGTCGTCGGCGGCCTTGACTTTCTCCGGTAGGACGAAAGCGGTCGACGAGAATGAGCAATGGAGTTCTTGGATCAAATGTTCTTCGGCAAAGGGAGAGCTGTGGCTCCATTCGGTGACGGCGGTCGGCGACGGTGGATGGCTATCCGGTGCTTCTCTTCGTTCTCCTTGGCGGTCCCCTTCTCCGGTCAGCAGCCTTTTGTAGGTCTGTCTACCAGGGAGCTTTGGCAAAGATCAGCTGGTGCACGATGGTCCCTCTTAGCTCGGGAAGAGGTCTCCTAGCCAGGTCCGCTCTTGGGTGAGTTCCTTGGATTAGCGAAAGACAGCAGCAGCAGTTCTTCTTCTTACAGTGAGCTTCAAAGTTAAGCATCAGTTTTAACTTCAGCTTCTGAACGATTTCTAGCAGTGAGAGGTCCCCGAATATACTGTTGATCTCCCATTCATTCTGCTGGTTTTCACTCAGGCAACCAATCACTCAGAAGGGCATTCAGGCATTCAGGCAGCCAATCAGGTGCACCTTGCATTCAGGCCATTCTTCTCCATCCAGACACTCACAACACAAAATGTGGATTCGGACAAGCACTCTGCCATTCAGCATTACACACTGCATTCATACCAGTTTCGGGCAGGGATGTCTCAGTCATTGGCCCTCATTACAACCCCGGCGCTAAACCATGCCGCTATTAGCACCATGGTTTGTGCCGGTGTTGTAACGAGTCCGCCATGGTGGAATGGGGAAATACCGCCCCATTCCAAGGTTGGCGGGGAGGTATTTCCCCATTTCACCATGGCCCTTCCCCATTCCCATTTTCGCCCCATAGGGCTCAATGGGACTGGGGAAGGTGCTAAGTACGGTACCGCAAATTGCAATACCGTAATAAGCACCGAGGTCCCTTTGCGGCACCCTACTTTAACGGCTGGTAAAACCAGCCGTTAAGGTCGGGTCCCACAAAGGCACCTCGTAATCAGGTGTTAAGGGTTTAACGGCGCCGACACCTTTTACGGCACCGTTAAACCCTTAACGCCAGGGTCGTAACGACCCCCATTGTGTCAAACACCAGATACTAGACACCCATAACACAAAGTGCGTATTTGTCACACACTCCATTCACCCAGGTCCCACCCCACGAGCGTACCCACAACATAAAGTCATTGGGAAGGCTCCACCCGGTCTGGCCTGGACTTCCTCACAACACCATATATGGAACTTCCACCCAACAGCCAGTCAGGAAGAAGGGACAGAGTCAGGGCTTCCCAGGACTTTGGGAAAAGTAAGGTAACAGGCGATAGAAAGCTAGAAGCCAAAGGGGCCATCTTGGTTCCTATCAGGAATCCACTGATTCCAATGACAGGGCCTGGGCATACCAAAATGGTGGACGCTCAGGGCACCTGTCAATTCAGCACAGAGCTGCCACAAGCCCATATCCTGCTCTGTGGGCTACACACAGGTGCCAAAAACATACACTAGGAGTACAGGGTTGTATCCCAACGGTCTGTTCACCACGACCAAAACGAGAAAGAGCTGCACCGCCAGGAGTCCCACATGAATTCCTGCGCGGAAAACAAGTCAGAACACATGATAAAAACTAATAAAGGACATGGATACAGAGGCCCTGTCCCTCCGATGCATTTCCAGCATCACAGTGCCGGGATCTCCTTTTTCCAAGATGTCTTGATCACTAGGTAAAGTGAGAAAGCACATCATGCCAGGCTTCAAGACATGTTAAGGATCTTTATGAAGAACGGACTCACTCTCAAGATAGTAAAATGCCTGATAAAAGTGTTGGTGGTCACTCATCTAGAATGAATCTATGTGATCACTGCGCCGCCCGTAACTGCACCAATGAAAATGTCGATGCCAATTATGGCACGACGCAGTGATCAAATCGATCCCTTTGCCCGCATCCCCCATCACGCATTCCGCTTCCTGACTCACAATTACCTTTAAAGCGGCACACTTCTGTGTGCCACCTACACTCCTCTATACCTGCAGCGTCAGTTCCTCCTACTAAAGTGGGTCAGAGTGGATGCCGCAGGGTTCTTTTCTTTTTTCATTTTCTTTTTCACTTTCTTGTCCCCTGCTTGCTGCAGTGGTAAGCGGGGGGACACCTCTGCAACTCCTGACTCCCATTATTATGCTCAAGGAGAGGCGGGGACACCCCCGCGTCCCCCGCTCTGCTTGGGTGCAGTAGTGGGAGTCAGTATTTTGTGCACCCCCAAAGTCGCAGTGACTGCGGGGGCGCACAAGAAAAGTCTACTTTTCGGTACGATTCCATCTAGAACACACCATCAACAAGGCATCAAACACAGGAAGGGTGTGGTTGACACAATTCTGGCATGCCAGAATGAACTAACAAAGACGCAACTTATAAAAAAAACTGTATATGTTGAAAAGACAAAGTTAACCTGAAAACTGTTAAAAAGAGGGACAATGTTTTTGTGGGATAATTCGTTCCACAAAAAATTTGATGTCTTAAACAAGGTGCCATCATTGGGCATGTTTGATGCTAAGAGAAAGACAAGTATCAAAACTGATGCCAGTGAACAAGGTGTCAAGGCTGTCCTTAGCCAGAGCCAAGGAGAAGCATTTGTTACCATGCTTTTGTGTGTAGGCCAGTGTGGGACCAGAGCTTAATTACGCCATAAGAGAGAGAGAGGCTTCTGGACTGCCAAGTATTTCAAGACATCTATTGGGAAATCCCCATGGTTTTAAAGATGGACCATAAAACATTGGGGCATCTTTTTACCACCAATGGGATGTCCATGGACACATCATAGATCAACAAATAGATTTTGGAATTTTTGGTTTACAACTTTACCATCCAGCAAACAAAGCAACAAGAATGCTGTGGTCAAACGTTCGTTGTACATGACAAAAAGGGAGGATGGTTTGTCGGAGGGCTCTGCAGATGAAGAACTGCTTTTGGCTGTGGTTTCAGCAGCTGTGAACATGAAGGAATTTGCAAAGGAGAAATACAGAGACCATGAAGCTAGTTGAATTCGCAAGGGACCAAATAAGAGTTGATGTGCTGTTTGTGGGAACTTCTAGATTTTACCCATGTTTTCACAGAGCTGGCTGGCACTCACTGGAAAATTGTATGGGAATGTAGGCTTCTTCCTCGGGCCACTTTGAGGAAAACACTAATAGACTTAAGGTCATCTTAGATGCACCATTACAAAGCATCATTTAAGTAAATGGTATTGGTGCCTAAGGAAGGATGTGGCGGTTGGAGATCTGGTGGGGGACTGTGCAGTGAGTGAGGAAATTGACAAAACAAAGAAGCTATCTCCAGCTTTAACGAATGTTGAGGTACCGGCTCAAGCATGGGAGAAGCTTGCAATGGATATTGTGGGACCGCTACAATCTTCAAGCTCTCTCTCCATTTATATGGTCTTTCCGGTTGACTACACATCAAATGGATGAGTGGGAGGCAATGCATTCGGTCACTACGGAGAGGGTTGTCACATGTCTAAACCACGCCTTCAGGCATGAAGGGATACCAATTACTTTTGTTGCTGATGATGAGATACAATTTTGCTCTCAATAAATAAGGGATTTCCTGGACAGTTTGCGCATCACCCATGTGTGTATTGCACTCCATCCCGTGGAAGCCAATGGTATAGCTGAACAAGCTAATTGCTTTATTAAATGTTGTGTTCAGTAGGCCATTACAAGTGATGTAAACTGGAGCAGTTTCTTAGCAAAGCAATTACAGTCTAAAGGTTTAGACCACATGCTGCGCCTGGGAGAAAGCCACCCGTTTAATATCATGATGGGTTGAAACCCAGTTGTAAGTTAAACCTTGCTTCGTCCATGGAGGAAGCATCAGGAAGGGTGGATATGGAGATTGTTGGGGAAAGAACATAGGAGTAATAAAGGGAAAGTAAAAAATACTATGACTGGAGGTAGGGTGTGAAATGTATGCAATGCAGATTGAGATCTGGTCAAGTTAAGGGATATATTTAAGGGCCTGCTTCATTGCACTCTGTAGTAACGTAGTCCAGACGTGCAGGTAAGTTACAGATATGCCTTTAATGTGTCTCCAAGTACAGGTTTACTAGAAGGAGAACAGACACCGGCTTCCCACCCGGCGGGCCACACTAACTGACTTTCCTAGAACTCACACACGTCACCCCAAGTAGCTCTGTAGGCGCGTGCATTCACACCGTACACATTCCATTTCCATGACTCACCACCAAGATAGATTATAACACACTCCAAGCACAAATATTGTTCAGACAGGACATGATAAATTGTGTTAGAGGATGAGAGGAAATAGAGTGTGGCTGGCATGGTAAAATTCCAAAGTTCTTCCTCTGGAAAGGGGTTCGCCGGTGGTGCCCAATGCTCCTCCTTGGATATAAGTTTCCACAGGTTTGGGAACTGTTTTGTGGTGAAACCACAACTGTTGACCAGTCAGGTAAGGGTGCCCCGCATTGCAGAATAACTGCACGCAGGATGCCAATCATGCATATTAATTATACGTAACCAACCTTGTGAATGGTTACACAATACCCTCCCGTGCACTGACGGAGCCCCATCTGAGCCCCACTTCTCAATCTTTCCCACAGATATTCGGTCTGTGTAAGGGGATTGTTATGCTATTGGCCCTAAGGGCAACACTTTCTCATTGGCAGTACTTTCTATATGTTATTTTCTTTTTTGGAATACAGACTACTCACATAGCTTCAAACTCCAGGAGAGTGTGTTGGCCTGAGAGCCTAGGGTGTCAACAGCAAAAGAAACACATTGTTCTTTGCCACTGTGTCATGTTTATGACTGAAATCTTGAACAGTGATGAAATTACAAATAAAAGCTTTAAGAACATAAATAAGAAGTAGAGTATCAACATGACCAGTACACAATCTAAAATAGCTTCACTGTTAAGGCATGAAATAGCAATCACTGAAGTAGCATCATTACATTAATTTGGAAAGTGTAGTATTCATTTAGGGCTTAGCTGATGAAGTTATTTGATGACACCTATAATATACCATGAAGGGGAAATATCTATGGAAAGCAATGTTGTGAAAAGAAAATGCATTGTGCTGGGGTGCCTCCTGAATTATGTTCCAGGTTCTTTGGAAAGCAGTTGGTGGAGCGGAGCTAAAGCAAGGAGATTGTACTGGGGTTGTTACATGGATTCTTATGCAAATAAACTGTGAATCTTACCTTTATATGTCTGCAGTCTGCTTCATAAAAATGGTGCCGTGTTTACGACCCCCAGTGAAGCCGTGTGTGAGCCTGTTTGCTGTTCTGCACCCCCATTGGCTGCTGTGCTCCTGAGGGGCTGGGGAAGAGAGCCTCTTCGGTTGATGAAACCAACCGTGCCCCAGGCACTGAGAGGAGAGGAGGCGCTGCGCAACCAGAGGGAGGGCGAAAAGGGTACCCCTCAATTGCAAGAAGGTACACCGGATTCCTCAGATGCCAGGGAACAGGGCTGCTTCGGTTGACGAAGCCAAAGGTGCACCGTGCAATGAGACGAGGCGGTGCACAACCATAAGGAGGGTCAAAGGGGAACCCTCTTTGGCAAGAAGTCATGCCACGTTTGACGAAGTGCCAAAGAGTAGCCGCTTCCGTAGCAAAGCAAATGCTGCCTCGCAATGTTAGAAAAAATGACCCTAAAGCGTGAGCGCCAGGCAGCCATCTTCAGAGTGGAAAGCGAAACAACAGCTTGCTTCCCCACTAGTAACGGTGAGGACTCATAGCCATCATTCTTCTGTACTGTGTGAACTTATCCCAGTGATTAAAGGAAACCTTTCACTTTGAAGAATACCAGTACAGAAGGGCCACACCACACAAGTGGAATAAGGTACAATGGCCATACCTGATGCACCCAGGTCCTCCATTTTTATGGCATCCCCTGATCCTTTCAAGGTCAAGTGGAGTCAATGGAAGAAAGGATTCCTAAGCTATATTAGGGCAGCATGTGGAAATTCCTTTTCTTTTTCTACTGACAGGAAAATCTCACTATTGATGCATGTTTTAGTATATGAAGGCTAAAATATGTTTTAGATGCTACCTGAACTGGTTGGTGTGGGTAGCAGGGATAAGGCCCATTAGTTGGAGGTGGCCCTCCTTAAACTGAATACTCATTATAACCCTAAGACAAGTACCATTCTGGAATGGTACAACATTGGGGTGTGTGTATGTATTGCTCGCCAAGAGTGCAAGGACAGTCATTTATCACCAGTTCAATTGCAGAGCCAATACTTTGAACGCAGGTAGACAACGCAATGACTTACAACCACACGCACACTTAGAGAGTAAGTAACACTTATATGGCTATTTATTCATAGTTAAACATACATAAGCAATAAGTGATAATACAGGAATAAATCACAGATAAATCACAGAAAAGATAGCAAGTTTGCAAGAATATATCACCATGGGCGTAACTGAATCCCTCATCTCACCAGAAGCGGCTGGAGGACCATGGTAACAGCCAGGCCGAGAGCACAACAGCCCACAGGTATGTCGGAACAAGGCGTCCCCCCTCCGACTGAGGTCTTTGTGCTTATCCCATCTGACCGTTGCAGAGCTCCGCATATATGCACTCCTCAAAAGGGGTGGCAATTTCTCCAACCTTCTGGCATTAGCGCTTGCGCATTGATGAGTGACCGTTGGTTGCCAGCTGGGTCAACCGACAGTAACCCCAAGGAGCAAAGCGCTTCCCTCTCCTAAAAACGCCATGGAAAACAGTTCTATAACTCATCTCGAAACCTTGGCGCGGGCATAGCAAACCATAACAAACCTTGTTATCTGGTACTAGCCTGCACCTGCGGATCCTAGCTTTCCCAGCGCCGTGTCCTTGGCTGAGGAGGCCTGCATTCCAGGCCCAGCAGCAAATAACGTTGAAAACATGTTTTTTCGCAAAGCAAGTGCAGCTTTCCACTGAGGCATGGATAAATATCCATTATGGCTCTGAGTGCCCCCAGAATGCACTGCGCACCAGCGCCATGTTTTAGCTCAAGCATCACAGTGCATAAGAAAATGGAGAGAGTTTTGAAGAATATATTGCAGCCCTACGCCACCTGGCTCTATCCTGTAGGTTTGGTAATTCCTTGAATGAACATATTTGTGATCAGTTCATGATCCATTGCAACAACAACAGGTTTAGGGAAGTACTTTGGTAAAAATACGAAACCTAGCTTAGATGAAGTGATAGACATAGACAAACAGGAAGAACATTCCATGGCATGTGTTGCTGAACTGGCCAGGGCAGAGAGTAAATACAATCAAACTGAAGTCTTGAAGATCTCAGAGATGAAACAGAAGAAAAAGCTGAAGGAAGGGATATTAATAAAGGAAGTGGAGAGAGCAAAGAGACACATGCGAAGGTGCAGAAGGGCAAGGAACAACTGTGCCAGTGGGTCACACTTTGCTGCAGTGTGTCCCAGGTGGAAGGAAGGTGGTGTGCTCCAAGTGTAAAAGAAGGGACCACTTTGCCAATTGTTGCAAACATTTTCAATTCAACCAAAGAAAAAGTACATCATGTGACCAAATTTGATCATGGTTCTTCTAAAGAGGAAGATGGCTGTCCTGTTGAAACAATGACAGTTAACATTGTATATATTTTTTTTTAAATTTAAAGCATTCAGCGTAAAAAAATACAAACTTTTGCTTATATACAAATCTTTCCCTCATCCACATACACAAGCCAAACCTATTATTTTCTTTCTTTCTTAGTTCTACATCAGATTGGATCCAGGTTTGGCTGTGTATTAACCAAATTTTGTCCATTGTGTTTTTAAACCATTTCAAGTCTCTTTAACATTGATTCAAGAAAAATCCCTAAGGCTTTAGTAGTTTTCCTATTTGGATTGTCATATAGGGCTGACCACCATAGGTCAGAATCTAGATCACATGCTGGAGACAATATTGGTTGTAATAGGCATCCCCTTTCTGTTATAAGTTCAGGGCAAAACATGATTATGTGTCTAGTCGTTTCATCTTCTTGTTTGCATAATCTACAAAGCTTTTCTTTTACCAGACCATATCTGACCAGTTTTGTCCTTGTTCTTAGGATGTTCAAACGGAAGCGCATTATTAGGTCTTTATGCTTCTGATTGGTGCTTTTTTGTAGATAGCCTGGCAATATCTGTGGGCATCTAGTTATCTTTTTAGACAAGGTATGATGACTCGAATTCACTCTCGCACGTTCTGTTTCTGCCCAATCAATTGATAGCAGAAGTAATTTTACTCTCTTCGGATGTTGACATAGGGCACTCATTGATACGTTCATATTTTGCAATAGTTCCTTGCATTTCAGTTTCCATTCATCCACAGGCCAAAAGAAAATTCCTCCTCCTTCCTTCTTTAGTATTTGATATTGTTTTGGATAATCTTCTAGTGAGATTTTTCTATAGGTGGCCAGTGTTTTCCAGACTATTGGAGCTTGCATAGAATACAATCCCAGCTGGTGCCATATAATACTTATTGGGACACATATAGGAATTTTCAGCAGTTTACGCCAGAATCTGGCTTCAAGTTTGGCCCACGTTTCCCATGGGATCCTCAGGGCCGTTTCTCCCGCGTATGTTACGGTAGGGATTACTTTAGCGTTGTAAAATTCTACAATCGGGCGAATGGAGAATTTGCAGAACTTTTTAGTATTAATGCCTGTGATGTTAGTTGATCCATTTTTCTCTGTAGATGATCAATCCAATTCGCGCTCACGATTGCTCCCAGGTATTTTGTGTCTTTCACTATTTTTATTGCTTCATTCTCTATGTGCCATTTGAAAGCTTTCTTGGTAGTAGGACCGGGTTTTACGATTATTATTATGACTGATTTTTCTGGATTAATTTTTTGTTTGATTTCTTTCAAATGAGTGTTTAAGGCTTCCAGTTTCCTCTGTAGCCCAATTGGCGTTTTGTCCATCACTATGAGGTCATCTGCATGTAGTAGATGACCTATTTTTGTTTCTCCTAATTTAGGAGAGTAAGCTCTTGGTGGTTCCAAACAGTCTTTTACATCCAGGATATAGAAGTTGTAGAGTATGGACGCTAGTGGGCATCCTTGTTTGAGCCCACACTTTGTTACGATTGCCTTTGTTAGATTTCCCTTTCGATTCAATCTAACACGCATAGATGTGAATGTATGGAGAATTTTGATGGCTTCTATCAGATCTCTCGGACAGCCTTTGTCTGTCATTTTAGTCCATAGAGTTTGTCGATCCACTCTGTCAAAAGCAGCCGCCATGTCTATTGAGGCAATAAAGAGTTTTTGGTTTTCTTGGATGGTCTTTGCTTTTAATAGATTTAGAATAAGGAGGTTCAGACTACAGTCTACGTTTTCCACGAAGCCTGCTTGTCTATAATCGAAATTATTAGAAGTTTGAATCCATTCCTTTATTCTTTTTAGTAGTATACCGGCAAAGAGTTTACCTATGACATCCAAAAGAGATATTGGACGATAATTCTCTGGACATGCTCTGTCTCCTTTTTTATGTATCGGAATAGTAATTGACGTTGTCCAAGAATCTGGAATCTGCCTTGTTTTTACTATTCGTGTAACAAAGCACATATTTGCCCATACCTTCGGGGCTTGCTTTAGTATTTCATTTGTCAGGCCATCTGGCCCTGGGGCTCTGGATCTGCTTGCTTTAGTGATCAATGCTAGGATTTCGCTTTGCGTAAATTTGATGTCCCAGCCATTTTCCTTGTCGGTTACTTGGGGGGATAACTCATTTGTAAGATCACAGTTGTACTTTGCTTCGAAATATTGTTCCCATTTGCTTTCATGTATAGGATTAAGTTGTTCTTCACCTTGTTGATTTCCTTTTTGATTTAGCAAAGACCATAGGTATTTTGCGTTTTTGTTTCGTGTTGCCATAAGCATCTGTTCAGAGTCCTTTTGAAACAGTATCGCCCTATGGGATTTGACCCAATTTCGATGCCCTTTTTTCAGAGCCTTACTCTTTATTGCCATATCATCACAAGCAATATTCTGTTTTTTCAGGGCTCTTAAGTCTCGTGCTAACTGTCGTTTTTTATCTGCTATTTCAGCATTAAAATGGTGCTCCCTATTTTTTGTGTTCCTTCTTTTATTTGCGGTGGCCACTCTGAAAATGGTATGACAAGTTTCATACTCAACATCTTTTCCTGTTGTAGATTCCCATTTGTTTATCGTTTTGGTTAGCAAAGGAATCACTTTTGTTGTTATTCTCAGTCTGTTTCGACCCTTGTTTATATCAACTTCAGTTGGCCAAATGTTCCTTTGTTCCTTGTCATTTTCATTAGCGATATTTGTCTCTGAGCAAGTGAGTATTAGAATTTTATGATCACTACTTTTTGTTGGCAGAATATTTAGAGACATTATTGTGCCAAAAGTTTCTCCATCTACAAAGAAGTAGTCCAGAGTTGCATTTGAATTGTACGATGCCCATGTGGATTGTCCTACTAAATCTCCTTGAACATTACCATTCACTTGTAAAATGTCACGGTTCTCCATTTCCATTTGCCATTTTCTTGCTCTCGATTGTTTTTGTCGATTATGACTCGTGCTATTTGCCAGGTTATTCTTATTTTTATCACAGGTGATGTTAAAGTCACCACACAGAATTAATGCCGGATTATCGTATTCTGATCTCAGTTGATCTAGATAGTTGGTAAGCGTGTCCAGAAAAGTTTGTCCATCTTTGGCCTTAACATTCCAATACAGGTTAAAGATAATCAGAGTATTTGTTTTCTCTCTTTCATTTGGATTGCCATTTCTTTCTGCTTCTTGTTGCAGAATTATTATTTGTATCTGAGAGGATGGTTGAATCGTACGGATTACTTTTCCACCGTACGTATTCTTTATAATGGTTAAGAGGCCTGCAGAAGGTCTACCTTTTTTTCCTTTGAGAGCTTTGTTCAGGTAACAGGTCGCACCATGTAAATATGGTTTTTCTTGTAGCCAACACTCTTGAATACAAATAATGTCTGCGGTCAAGATTTCGTTGTTTATTTTTTCAACCAAATGATGAAAACCTCTTGTGTTCCAGGAGGCAAATTTTATTTTTCTTCGGAGATCCTGGCCATCGATCTATTTTTTTGTTTCTTTTGTTTTTGTATCCAGTGTTTCTGCTAGCCATCCCCATGAGCTTTCTGTATCAATTCTTGTTTGAATGGCATGCTCAATATTCGGTTCGGAGGCCAGATTCAATTTCTAATTTCCTTTGATTTTCATCCGAAGAGCATTTGGGCCCCATAGTACTGTTGGAGAGAACCGTATAGGTCTATAGTCCACTACATCTTTACTTTGGTCCCCGTGGGCCTGTTTTGGCTCTTTGGAGCTTTTTTTCTTTGGTATGTTCTTTTTTTGATCTTTTTCACTCTGTTGTTGATTTTCTGTTTTGACATCAAAACCCAGTACTCGGAGGTCATCTGCTGCTTGCCGTATTGAGTTCATGATCGCCTTTGATTTTAAATGTATGCATATTCTGTCCAAATGTTCTTCATTCTACAATTTTTATATCTTTCGGTTCAATAACTCTCAGTTGTGGGACATTATGCAGGAGTTTCATTAAATTTGATCTATTTAAGATCAAGCCATCCTTTGCTCTTAAGACTCTCTCCATTCTTAGTTTGTATAAATGGGTTTGGTTATTGAAGGGCTCTAGTTTGTTCTTATCGCTCCTTCTATCCTTTGTCTCACCGTGTTCGTAGGAACTTTTCAATCCTGAGCTCTTATTTGTGTTTGTGCTCTTTCTTACCCGTCCTTTTCTAGATTGTTCAATCATGGCGTTAAGCAAATGTTTTTGCTTTTTTTCCAAATCCTTTTTCTTCTCAATTTGCATTCTTTTTTCATGCAGTTTGAAAGGGCAAAGCCGGGCCCTCTAGATTTTCCAGTGATTTGTTTTCTTTGTTTCCAGGAACTTCACTGTCCTCCATTGACTCTTGCGAGCTTTCATTCTCGTATACTGATAGGAGTAGTAGAGATTCTTGCCTATTTGACTCATTTAAGGAACTTTCTAAAGTACTCTCTAGTTCTACATCTTTGATATATTCTCGATCTTGGTTTTTTGTTTGTGGTGGATCATCCTTTTTTTTCATTATTTGCACTTGTTGAATAGGATTCGGTGTCTCTTGTCCTATAGGCTTTAGATTTCTGATGAACTGCCGTGTTCCTTCGTATGTCCATTTTTTTTGGTTTGGCAAGTTTTTAGACTTTTTGTCTAATTTTTCCATAACTTCTTTCTGTCTTTTGTGTTGTTTTTCTGAGTCGTCCTTTGGTTTATCAGCCTTGTCTGGTCGTTTTAATTCTTTTATATTTTCAATGGAGAATAATGGATAAATACCATTATGCTCGTTTTGGCCGTCATTATGTTGTGAGGTCTGTACCATTTGGCCAATGTTCAAGGCATCTTCCAAGTTTCTTTCAGTTCTTTGATTGCCTATTGGCAAATTTCGACTATCCATTTGATCTATCACACAAGAGCTTGCTGTTTCGGTTTTTCTACTCCGCAAGTCCGTCACAATTACCCTTCTTTGTTCCTCACTCGGCCTTGGGGTTGTGTCCAGTTTTTCTGTTAGGGTACTTTTGTTGTCAGATTGGATGTGGTCTTTTTTGCTCTCTGATTTAAGTAGCTTGATGGTATCACTGAAACAGTGCAAAAAGGCTCTCTTATCTTGCTGTGCCTCTTCAATTAGGTCATTTAAGGTCTTGATTATGCCCTTTTCTGACTCTTTTTCTTGTATCTTTCTTTCTATATCTACCTCAAACTGTTTTTCCACCTTAGTTAATTTGGTTTGGATTTCAGCCAATACGTATGCTTGAGCCTTAAAGTTTTCATGTAGTGCCTCATATAGCTTTAAATATGGTGCAAGAGCTATCGTCATCATTGACCCTACAGCAGCTTGCATGTTTGCACAGATGTCTATTAATGGCCATGGATTTTGTGACGGAACTTGGTCTCTTCCAAGATTCTTTTCTTTCGCTTCCACACTATTGGGGCTTGGCACGATGTGTTCTTCGTCACCCTGCTGTGTGGCTGAAATCGTGCTACTGCTTATTTCTTGGGTTACATCTTCATTGGTCATTTGTGATGGAAGAAAGACATTGTCTTGCAGTTCTGAAGTGATTTTTTTATTCACTACCTCTTCTGCACTCATGGCACTTTTGTTTTCATTTTTTTTCATTTTTCCTGGTCCATAAAAGCAGTAGGTTAATTTACTTCCACCTCTCCATATTGCCTTTTTGTTTGAGCTGTCTGCGGAGTTGAGGTACTTATAGGTTCATTTATAGATATATTTTGGGCTTCCTCCAATTCATCAGCTTGTTTCTGTTGGTTAGAAGCTGCATTTTTTGTGGGCACATTTTTAATTCCTTCGGTCTCTGTAATCATTTTGCCATTAAGTATGTTAGTAGAGCCGCTTTTATCTATTTCTGGCTTTCGTCCTGAGACATTGTTTGCTCACATCGACCCGATGCTAGAAGAAGGTCATGGTCTGACATTTCCATTTCAGTTTGCTGCTGTTTGGAGTCCATGACCCTAGTTCCCAAGGTATGATCTTTCTGATAAGAGAGTAAGGGCCTCATTATAACTCAGGCGGTCTGGAAATAACGGTGGCGGTAAACCCGCCGCCACCGTTGTTTCTGGACCGCCTGATCCCAACTCCAGCAGGCGGGAGGTGATGTTCCCGCCAGGTCTGACCTGGCGTTTTAACACCGCCCGCCTGCAGGCGGCCGAGGAAACACCGGCAGCATTACGAGATGCTGCTGGTGTTTCCATGATCCCCATTCCCATCGAGTCCCATAGAACACGATGGGAATGGGGATTAACACCATTCCGCCTCCGTGATTCCCGGAAAACCGGGGTTGTAATGCCCCGGTAATTCTTGGAATCACGGAGGCGGAATGGTAATACGAGTCCGGCGGTAACCAGGCGGTTTTACCGCCGTGGTTACCGCCGGACTCGTAATGAGGCCCAAAGTCTTTCTTTTTAAAGTGCCAGCTTATGGTTTATATTCCAGAGAGGGACGAGGCAGGCGGTTTGGGTTTCCACATGGGAACTTGTTTCAGAGGGCCACCTGTCCCATTGATTAAATTTGTTCTTGCGTTTGTTTTTTCGTGTGCCACGACATTAGATGATTTTTGGGTATTACACTGTGCGAGACTCTTTCCTGGAACACACATTGGTTCTTTGTTCTGGGGGGACAATAAATTTGATTTGTCCTTCTCACACAATTTCTGTCCATTTTGTTTTGCTGGTGGTAGTTTTATTTTTGTGACTTGGGGGCTTTCCATGCCGTCCACACATGCTGCTGATTCAATGCTCTCGTATATAATGCTTGGTATAAATGTTTTTGGTGCTTTGGCTTTGTTATTGATTTTGTTATTAATTTTTTGCCTTATTGCAAAAGAGGCTTCTTCCTGTGGTAGACAGAAGCCTTCATTCCTTGCTACTTCCCTGGCCGACACCCCCCCCCTCCCAGGCAGCGACTCTCCAGTTTGCAGTCGCTCCCCTATACTTTGCTCGGCTCCACATACTTTGCCTGAGTCTGCTATCATGATTTCATCGCCATGCGCAAGTACATCTCCATCAGCACCGTCGCATGCAGCAGACTGCGACCCGTCGTGGCTGACAGAAGAACTGCATAAAGGTGAGAACTGAAATTTGTCCAGGAGGGGTAAGGAGTTTACCGGGGGGGTGGAGAAGGGAGGGGTAGGTGAGGGGGGGATCGGGGAGGCAGCGGCTTTGTTTGTGTGGATCGTACCGTCAGTGGGGGGGATGGGCACAGCTGGGGGCAGAGAACATAGCCTGCCTTGAACATGTGCACCACTCGATGCCTCACTTTTGTCCCCCATAGAGCCCCCGGCACCGGGCAGTTTTGTACGACTACGGGTGTTAGGTACCTGAATGCTCGATGTAGAGTTCATGTTGAGCCTTTTGCTTCCAACTGCGCCGATCACTCGCCAAACAGCCACACAACAGCCAGCGGGCTTGTCTCCACCGGGCTTAACGCCGCAAGGGTGGCTCCAGCAGTAATATATTCACTGCTAAGGTCACGTGACCGCTCACGTGTTGCAAACTGAGCCTGCCTCCTCCAGGAAGCAGGGTCCTCCTCCACCAGCAAGAGCCTTGCCTAGCTCGCAGTGCTGTGGTGACTGGATTCTGAATGCAAAGCGTTCACGTAGAAAAAAGAAAAAGAGTTCCCTCTCCTCATAGTTAACAGTGTATATAGTGTGGATGAGTGTGAGAGTCTGTATGCTTTGATTTGAGTGAATGGGAAGGTAGTGTCTATGAGGGCCAACTCTGGAGCTGTAGGGACACTGGGAGCAATGAAGTGCAGGGGTTCTTGTATAGGTGGGGGGTAAAGGGCTTATGTGGAAAATGCAACCATCATAAATGGACAGCATGTGCATCATATGGAAATGCACACATCATTGCAGTGAGTGTGTGTTAAAATTAGTTCATTTCAGGGAAATGTTCCTTTTGACTGCATTTGCACCACATTTAATAACTAATATACATTAACAATATACTAACTTAACATCCCATTTTAACATGGAGTGCAAATCGGTTCAGATGAAATAAAATGGAAATGATTTTGAAATGCTTTTCTGCAATTAGTTATGAGCTGGCTGGTTTCATTCAGCATAGCAGAGTCTGCAAATGCGCTGCTAAAAAAGGCCATTGTGTTTTCGCAGGAAGCAAAAGGAAGTGGGATGATACATTTATAGTTTAGCAGGCGTTGGAAAAATACTGGGCTGAACTGATGGGATGATATGAGTAGGAGGCTTTAAAAATAAGAGAGAGGGGGTATGGGACAGATGTGCATTGCAGATGTTCAAAAACATCCTGGCAGATGGGCAGGCTGACTTGCAAGGAGACATGCAGGGATCCTGCGCTGGGAGACAGGCTGCTGGGGCTGGTCTGTGGCAGATAGTCTGAGAGGTTTTGCTGGCTGAGGCAGTTCTGACAAGTTTGCAGAGATTGTGACATTGCTTATCGATGGTGAGCCCAGAAAGAGGGGTTTTCCAGAGATAGGAGAGCAAGAACCTCACCAACTCTTAAGGTGAATATGGGTTATAAGTGAGGTTTTGATGCATGAATGCATTTTCTTATAGCTAGTCAGGGCCAGCAGGTTTCTTTCATGCATAATGTTAATTAATGTAAAACAAACACAGCTTTGAAAGTTCATTAAAAAAAAGGGTTTGCTTTGCTGTTATTTTTTCTTTCTTTCTCTCAAGCTGCATCTGCTGCCAACTTTATTCGTCTTCAAAGACATTGGTAAGATAAAATTGAGGGAGCCTCTTGATGAGGGCGAGCTGTGAAATGTACATCATTTAGATGTTTTCTTTTGTACACAAGTTTTACACCACATTAAATGTTATGTCTAAATAGCTCTAAGTAGCATTGTATATAAAACTATCATAAATCTAAAACGGATTGAGTTGAGTTTTCTGTGCATGAATGCGCTCATTGGCACAGAGGTTGAGAGTTCACAGAGACTAGCCCCCTTTTACTGCAGGTGGTAATTCATTTTACCACAGGTGGTAAAACTGAAGTGAACTTTTGGCTTTCATAGTAAGTGAGTTTAGAAGTGTGGATGTATGTGTATTCAATGACTTCTTCATAATGTAAGATTTTTGTGATTTGGCTGCTAGAGCATAGCTCAGCATCATAGATAAGTTGCTGGGGATAAAAAGGGATACTGTCACATATAAGTGTAATAAATCAAGTAGCTATCATTTGGAAAGACGCAGGGCTGAAAGCATAGGTGTTAGGGTATACTCTGAGGGGAGTGTTACACTATAGATAGGGAAGCCACCAATGCATTACTACAACAAAATATACCACAATTTACCACAATAACCATATGTCACAAGATTAGCTGTATCTCCTTCAGAAAATATATCCAGCAGAGCAAAGATCTCTCGCATGTCTAAGGATGTATACGATTGTGACATGGTGGTGATTTGAGCAATCTGTTGAATGCGGATGTAAACCCAGGGGGTTATAATCTAGACAACATTGAATTAATTGGCTATTTCAAAGCTCAGTTTGATTTTAAGAGAAGGTATATGTAACGAAGAATGGTGCAACTCTACTGGGGTGGCGTGACCAGAAGAGGTTGGGAATAAGACTAGATCTCAATACGACTGAACAGGTTTTGCAGGTTAATGGAACAGTGTCTGAGATGTTTAAGAAAGTATTTAGCAAAGGTGTGGGAAAGGTTAAGGGAGCGAAACACCAGATTATTTTTTTAAAAGGGAGTTTGCCTGTGGCTGTACAATTGTGTTCAGTTCCTTAGGTGTTAAGAGAACGCAAGAAGAGCAAGCTTGAGAAGTTGTGCAACATGGCTGTGATTGAATGGGCCGGTGATGTACAATGGATTTCACTGTTGGTGGTGTTAAAGAAGCCATCAGGGGAACTGCACTTATATATTGGCCTACGAGAGTTAAACAGAAGCGTTGTGGTATAAAGGAACCTGTTACCTAACATGAATGAGATGCTTGCTATGGTGGGGGGAGGGAAGGTGTTCCCGAAATTGGATATGGCCTTGAATTTTATCAAGAATTGGTTCAGAGCTTGTTTGTTTTTTTGTTTCTTTCTTTATGAATAATGTGCTCCAAACCCAGGGTTATCTGGGCGCAGTTTACAAGGATATGCAACTTCTTGGTTGCACAAATGGCAGTATAGTAGTGTAAAAGTTACAAAAATATCAAATTTACATAACAGGGAATGCACAGTAATGTACAGGTTGATATGCACATATGACAGTACAGCAATGTAAAAGTTACAAAAATATCATATTTACACAAACGTAATATACAGTAATATACAAGTTAGAGTTCCAGGGCAATCTACATTGTCAAATGATAGTTTCATAGTTACAGAGTGTAGGAATGCAAAGAGGGAACCTGGGTGAAGATGTCTCCTATGGTGAGTCTTTGGAAATGAGCCAAAGTTTGGTACCTTTCCTGAATTTGTAGAAAGACTGGTCCGCTCTTAAGGAAGTAGGGAGTAAGTTCCAAAGTTGAGCTGCCATTACAGGGAAGCTGCTACCCACTGCTTTTTTTCATTTGTACCTGAGCACTTTTAGACAGCCAGAGTTGGTAGATCTGGTGTGTGTCGGTGGTATTATTTTTGGAGAATTCTTCAGCAAGGTAGGGAGGGGCTGAGTTATTGAGGCATTTGTAGGTTAGGGAAGCTGTTTTTGGTTGTATTCTCTTGTTGATGGAGAGCCAGTTGTTATCTCGTCTGATCCCAGAAATGTGTTGCCTTATGGAGATACCCAGGGCAGTTCTGAGTGCATTATTCTGCATGATCTTGAGTTTGTTAGTGATGTATTTGCTGGCACCTGGGTATAATGCATTACAGTAGTCGATTTTAGACAATACTAATGCTCTGGCCAGCGTGGTGCAACGTTTAGTGGAAAGAAAAGGTTTGCATGCGTGGATAAGCTAGCAGGTGCATGCTGTCACTGAGGCTGTAGCACTGACCTGTTTGTGCAGATTCAGAGAGGAGGTTAGGTAAAAATCTAATGTTTTTACCCCTTTAGCTACCTTAATGTCGTTCCCATCAATGTTAAAGAATAGGTATTGAATACTCATTTTTTTCAGATTGGCAGGTGTGGCTGGGAGGAGTAGCTCAGATTTCTCATAATTCAGGCATAGGCTGTGTGTGGCCATCCAGGCCTGAATGAAGAGGTAGATTTTGTTAATGAGAGCTAGGTCTTTTTTGTAATCACCTGTCAGAGGTATGAGGGTCTGGGGTTCATCTGCGTAATTAGTATAGGTGACACCCAGTTAGTCACGCTCATCAAACAGTGGTTTGTGAATGCATTATACATGGTAGGCGATACACAGAATCCTTGTGGGACTCCACAGGATATGGGGATAGGATATGCAGCCACCAAGGCTGAGAAGACTCTCATGGATCTATTATTGAGGAAGGATTCAATCCAAGCTTTTGCTTCTGCTGAGAAATGGGCCGCTGTGGAGAGATGATTGCATAATACCTTGTGATCAACCAGATCAAAAGCGGTTGACAAATCCAGCAGGAGCAAGAGGGCTGATTGTCCTTTGTCATTCAGATCATCAATCTGGATCTTCAGATCAATCAAGGTTGTTTCTGTGCCATGTTGGGGTCTGAAGCCAGATTGACGGAGTCCAAGAAGCTTATTGGTCTCCAGGTATGATTGTATTTGATTGTAGGCAGCTTTGTCAATGACCTTTAGTAAAAAAGGGACGGTAGTAATAGGCCTAAAGTTGGTGGGGATGTTAGGGTCCAGAGATGGTTTTATTAGGAGTGGGAGTACCCATGAATTATTTAGATTAGTGGGGACAATGCAGGTGAGGAAGGAGGTGTTAATTAGCTCGGTAATAAAGGGGGCAAGTTCACTTGTCGCTTCCTTTATGACAGATGCTGGGCATGTATCTCCTTAACAGTTGGAGGGTTTGAGTGAGGCAATAATGTTTTGCACTTCTCGGGTAGACACTGCTGTGAATTTGAAGCGATGAAGTGGTTTAGGTAACGTAGGACTGTATTTCGGGATGTTGGATTGAGGTGGTAGGTTAAGTTTTTTGATAGCTAGTTTCTTTTGGAGCAAGGTGATAAAGTGACAGAGATGAGAAAATTGCTTAAAAGAGGAGAGGAGTTTGTATGGAATGATTAATGTGGAAAGGAGTTTTGTGGGATAAAGGAGGAAATTGACTTAGCAAAAGCTTTAAAAAGGTTTTGACACTCAGAGGAGGAGTGCGATTTGTGTTGATATGAGTCGTGTGAGAGCTGTTTTAGCTCAGTTAAATGGAGATTGCTATGAAGAGATTATAGCACATGCTTCCAAGGTGTTGAGAGGTCCAGAGAAACATTATTCAATGTTGGAGAAAGAAGCCCTGGCTTGCCGTTGAGCTGTGGAAAAATGTTGCAACTTTGTATGGGGTGTGGAATTCATTATAGAACCATAAGCCATTAACCATAAACCCCTAAAGTGTATCTTTGAATGAAAGGGGTTGAGTAAGGTATCGAGACCTGTGGCTAGCTACGTGACCGGGATGCAGAGTCACAGGTTTTGTGTGGCGGTCATTTCTGGTTGTGAAAATGTGTTAGCTGCCCATTTGTCAAGATTGGGAGATCAAGAAGAAGAAGAGAGTGTTGAGGAAATTTCCGACATGGTTTTTGTAAATCATTATGCTATTCTGAGGAAAGAGGAATGCTTGGAAGCTGTGAACAATGAAGTTTTAGTGTGTGTTATTGGTTATGTGGAGTCAGATTGGCACGTTAAGTGGAGGTTAAAACAGGATGAAAAGACCTTTTGGGAGGTTCACGATGAGTTGTGTTTGGTGGTAGGCCTGTTATATTGTTGGGAGCATGTTGTTGTTCCCCTATCTATCCGGAATAGGATTGTTGGCTTGGCACATGAGCGACACTTAGGCATGAAGAGTTTTGAGGAGTAAGTATTGGTGGCCGGGATTTGTTCAACATGTTGAGAGAAGGCTGGCGGATTGTGTGGAGTGCGGAAAGGTGGGAAAAGGGGGAGTTTGCCACAGTACAAAGCCCTGGTGAAGCTTAGGGTGCCCAAAAAGGTATGGGATTAATTGGCTATTGATTTCCTGGGGCCAGTAGAAATGGGGTGTGTGCGAGGAAAATTCCTTATTGTTCTGGTAGACCTGTTGTCTCGGTGGACTGAGTATAACATTGAAAGGGAGACCTGTGGAGAAACTGTGGTGGAATTCATACAAGTCTTTGTGAGGGAAGGAGTGCCACCTAGTATATTCTCACAGATAATGGGACACAGTTCACTGGTGGTTAATTCCAGGAATACTTGAAGAGATGTGGTATAAGATACAAGAGGACAGCGCTTTAACACCCAGAGAGTAATGGCATGGCAGAAAGGACAAATAGGTATATTATGGAGGCTATCCAGGTGGATGGTGTATGTGGTAAGGACATGATGGTGGTGGTACAAGAGAGAATGTATGTGTTGCACATGTCACTGCATGCCATCAGGGGCGTTAGTCCATTTGAAATGATGAGGGGCCGAAAGGCCAATACTAAAGTGGTACTTCCCCGGTTGGGAAGGGCGAGAGAATCAGGTTAGTGATGGAGGAATTGCAAGGTGAATTGAATTTAAAAATGGAGAAATGGTTGTTGAATGAGAATGAGAAGAGGGGGAACAAAGTATTGGTTCAGTGTGCAGACTGGGTGATCATTAAGAACGGCGTGTTGAGAAGAAACCCGTCCAGGTGGAGGGAGAGATGAACGGTGCTGTGACAATGAGAGGGGGTCAGGTATGAACTTGAACAGGGTTGTGGTGGTGAGAAGGAGGGTGTGTTGAGGAATGGAAAGGATATATGTTGTGAAGTGTCTTGGAATGTGGAATCTATTGTGGAATATGTATAGAGGAATTATGTTCCAAGCTCTTTGGAAAGCAGTTGGTGCAGCAGAGCTAAAGCAAGGAGGTTGTGATGGGGGTCTTTACATGGATTTGTATGCAAATAAGCTGTGAAGCTTACCTGTATGTGTCTAAGCCTGCTTCATAATACCCACTTCACTTTCATTTATAACCATTACGAGTCCAACAACTTGCACTGCAACCATCCCTTAAGGGAGATGATGGGCTCATAAATTCAAAATTCAGTGAGAGAGCTAGAGACAGGCAGAGAGAGAGAGAGGGGGAGAGAGAGAGAGAGAAAGTCTCTGTCTATCATCTACCTCTCCCT
This sequence comes from Ambystoma mexicanum, assembly GCF_040938575.1. NCBI lineage: Eukaryota > Metazoa > Chordata > Amphibia > Caudata > Ambystomatidae > Ambystoma > Ambystoma mexicanum. The sequence goes on from NC_090924.1 coordinate 896,592,979, forward strand.
GGGAAGTCATATTCAGCATTGTGCTTTACAGGAGAATTTGATGAAATACACCTCCAGCATGAATCACTTGTGTTAAACCTGGTTGCAGACAAGTATCATCTGTGAAGGATTTTAAACTGTGAACATTTGGAGTGAAGAGGAATTATTGTGCATCCTCATTCAAGGGGCAAAGTGCCATTGGAAGAATCTCACATTTATCCAATTTTGTGGCTTCAGTAGTTTCTGAACTCCTGACACCCTTATTATGGTTTTTTACTACCATAGCCCAATGTGAGCCTGAGAATTAGAAGTTTAGCTTTGCCTCCCATCTAACATGAAAATATGTTGAAGTTGTGTTTGAATACCTATCATCTATTATGGATGCATAAAAGATGTGCCCTTTTCATCGCCTCATTCAAAATGTTTCAAATAATGTATGAATGAGCTCCTTCCTTTAGACTTATCATGGGTTTCATGAGTCACCCCTTAAATTCTATCTATCTCCATTATTCTGAGGGCAGCAGCTGGAAATTAATTGATTACATAAAAGCAGTTGCCTTTTGATTGTGAGAATGTTCTCGAACTTCCAGATCCCTTTTTACTGCTATCCTTTCCAATAAATGGACTTTTGACCAAAATTGGCTCCTTGAATCGCTTTGTGGCGTCCTGTATGTTAATATACAGGCCCATTCCTTTCAATTTCTAAGCTCCTTTAATGCAATGACAATTGCTAGCAAATAAAGGCTACACTAGTACCCCTTACATACAAGAAATATTTTGGACCTCTTTCTGCACACCTGGCAGCCATTTCTCTACCCTTCATAACATGGGTTTGCTTTGGATTTGGTAAGCAGGCAGGTAGCATGTATTCAAAAACGGTCTGGCATCCCCTCTACCATAGGGAACACGGCTAAATAACCTGTTCTCTGGGAAGGTACCCATTTGGGGGGCTCTACAACCAAGTATAGCTCACTGTACCTTTCACAGAGGAGAAATACCCATTTGCATATCAGTCTTGTGCCACCCACTTGGGCAGTCCAGCACTCTGAACAAAGGTATCAACAGCATCCCCAGACACGTGTTTCGGCCTAGTCGGTCCTCATCGGCGAGGTGAAGCTGTGCCTCTCTAAGCACAGTAAGCAAGGGGGCCCGCATCTGGATTACCCAGGCCAATTTAGGGTGAAACCCCAAGTTTGTAAAAATTCAGAAGGTCTCAGAGCACCTACACTGAGAACAAACATGGCCAAATAACCTGTTCTCCGGAAAGGTGCCCACTCAGGAGGGTCTACAACCCTAGCTCACTGTACAGTTCAAAGAGGAGAAATAAACATTTGCATATTTGTCTGGTCCCACCTACTTGGGCAGTCCAACACAGAAATGCAAGGCAATTCTCCTCTGAACACAAGTACCAACAGCAACCCCAGACACAAGTTTCAGCCTGTCGGGCCTCATCAGTGAGGTGATGCTGTCACGCTCTAAGAACAGTGAGCAAGGTGTGTACGTCTGGATTACCCTGGGTAATTTAGGGTGAAACCCCAAGTTCATAAAAATTCAACGAAGGTCTGGGAGCCACTCTCCTGGAACGAACAGAGACAAATAACCTGTTCTCTGGGAAGGTGCCCACTCGGGAGGGTCTACAACCACATTTCAGCTCACTCTACCTTTATACCTGGGTGGCTTTACAGTAGGATTTCAAGTCGGAAAGCTGAAGACATACACTATGTTATTGTGTAATTTGTGATTGCTCACACAAGACCACATGCCTTCCTAATCAAAGGCATTTCCGTTTTAACTTCAGCCCCAAAGGAGTGTTTGGCCTTGTAACGCTCACCTGACACCCACGGAGGCGCTGGCCTGGTTCGCGCTGCTGTGACCTCTTCTAAGGTGATGCGCAGGGTTCGGAAGACGGACTGGACCGGGCCCCCAAATCTGGCTTGTCTGGCTCGCAGAAGTATCCTTCTGTAGGCGAAAATAGGGGATTAACTGTCTGCGGGGTAATGCAATCAGCCTCCCACTTTCCCCTCTCACCCTCCTCGAAAACCTCCTGTGATTCCTCATAGCGTCTCACCTTAGGGTCTGGAAGGACGAGCTCTCCATCCTGCTTCTGATGCAGGGGCGCGTTGGTATCTAGTTACTTCACTGGATTTTCGGAATGGTGAGAACCAAACTTGCTTGGCTTCCAGGTAAGTTTTTTTGATAAGAGGTTCCCCTTGTGTCCATGCATTAATGTACTAATGCTAGTGTCTTTTTCCCCATAGGGGCCGGGGTACGGAATGCCAGGGAACAGGCACCGACCCGAGATGAGAGGTGAAATCCTTGTAGAAATCAGGTAAGTCTTTAATGAGCGTTTTTTGGTAGTGTCTTTTCATTCGCTCATTAACGCTGATGTCTCTTTTTCCCCTTAGGGGCTGGGGTCCAGAAATGCCAGGATCCGGCGCGGACCCGAAATGAAGAGGGAATGAATCAACAGGTAAGTCTTAACATGGAGATTTAGCTTTCCTTATTCCCTTCTCTCTCTCACCTTTTGTTCTGGTCTTTTTCTCCCTAGGCGCTGGGGCGTGACTGCGAATCCGGATGATCGCTGCTGGACATGGAGGCGCCCTGTAAAGGTGAGTGGAATGCGGCGCTGCAGCGATCGACGCGATGAGCTTTTAAATAAAAGTATTCCTTTTCAGGATTGTCGGCGAGATGTCTCAGGGATGCGGATTTTAGCAGGTAAGGACTTTTCCTTCTTCTATTCTCTTCTTCTCTTCCTTTGCAGGTGATCTAGGATGCTGGCAGGCGTGGCAGAAGTCAGGATGCAGGAGCAGACACGGTGAGCGTCCAGCTGCTAGATGCAGAACAACGCGAAGCACGTGTGGCTGTTCGGGTGGGCTTTAAATAGCCTTGGAAGAAGTTCCAGGTATGCATCCTTCCTCCAATCAGGTATGTATCCTTCCCGGGCCATGCCCGGATGGTAAATTAGTCCCACAGGTAAAGTAGTTCCTTTCAGGCCTCAAGGAGGCCGGGATCCTGCAGCATGGTCTGCATCAGGTAAGTGCACCCAAGCACTTCCATAATGAGTCTGGCGCCTATGGCGCCAGGAGTGATGACTTTTATGAGCATGGTGCCATAGGCGCCAGGACACTGTCCAAAGGGCCCCTATATGGGGTTGCTGGGTCCTTCCTTGGGGACTGGATGTCCGCTTTCGGGGACGCAGGGCTTGAACCGGCTCCCCGGGAGCGGGCATCATGACAGGCCTACAGTTAGCGCACTTTTAAGACATCATTCAATTTTGGTGTAATGACCTTTTTTATGCACTGTATTTTGCAAGTCATGCTTTTGGAAGCCCGCTGTACAAGAGGTTGTTGTTCATCTACTTGAAGTGGATTTCTTGAACATCCCCTCTTCAGGAGCAAAGGATCATTTAAAGGACCACATATTTATCCCAGTTCATTTTGTGGCATGGATTTGAGAACTCCAATGAAAATGTAATGTGATCTGCATACAGCACTGCCTTGACCTAGCCCCTGCTGGTGCACTTCCTGTCATTCCTGCATCATCCATGACTGCAAAAGAGAGGGCTACTGTTATCAGTAAAAAAATGTAAGTTGTGAGAGGGCGAAGCACTGTCTTCCACCTTTTGTCATTTTCGAACACCCAAAGCCATTTCCTCCAAAATGAACACACACGTTACCTGGTCACATGGAACTTTAACTTTGACAGTTAATCTAGGGCATGTATTAAACGTTGGTAGCAATACTAACAAACAGTCCCATTCCACTACGTTCAGAACATTTTCAGCAAATATATGGGGACAAATGTGTGGTTTTCGAATCACTCTCCTGTCAAATCAAGTGGGGATATATATATATATATATACTGAAATGGCTGCCAGGTGTGCAGAAAGAGGTCTCATGCTGGGCATAAACCCCATTTGAAGCTTTTGGATCACCGGTAATATCACTTTCCCTAGTCTGTTGGCCAGCACCTTTGCCAGAAGTTTCAAGTCTGTGTTAATTAGAGAAATGGGTCCATAACTAAGGTGCACCATGGGATTGCTACCTGGCTTGGCGATGGACATGATTACAGTTTGATTACATTCTGGCCAAAGTTCCTGACTGAGCTCATGTTTGGAGCATGCTGGAACAGTAGTCCAGACGAGCTCCTATGATTTCATGGGCTAGAGCGGCAAGATTCGATGGGTCAAGAAAGGATCTAATGTGAGCCCAAAGCTTTACATAATAAGATGTACTTGACACAATGCTGCTGATGTGATCCCTCATGGTAAGTTCATGGTCAAGGACCACTCCCAGAGTCTTAACATGCGAAGTGTCGCCAGTGAATGGAACGATAGGCATCATCCAGTTTTCGTAGTTTTGATGCTGTACCAACAACCATAATCTCAGTCTTTGCATTGTTAAGAGCCAACCCATTCCGCATCTTCCAAAGATGTATGTGGTTATAAGTGGTGTTGATGGTCAGGCTGTCCTGAGTATGGTTACCTGTGAGTGGAATAAGGAACTATCACCTGCATAATTGGCATACGTTATGCCCTTAGAATCCAGCAGCTCAAACAGAGGCAGAGTAAAGAGATTAAACAGGGTTGGTCACATGCAGGACCCTGTGGTACCCCACATGAAAGCACATACCCCTCTGCCATGTTTGTTTGTTTGTTTGTTCATTTATTTGTAGCGCGCGCCAGACCCAAAGGTATCAGGGTGCGAAAACAAGAATACTTTAAGCTTACTTACAAGTTACAAGGTTAGAGTTACATAGTCACAGAGCTACAGGTCAGTGCAACAATACAGCATGTAATACATATTCAGTATATGTATAGTTTCTTTATAATGGACCCTATTCATCCTGTTTGTTACAAAAGACTGAACCCAGGAAGATGCTTCACATGCAAATGATGCAGAGTCCTGTAATCTTGTGACCAGCGTGGCGTGATCTACCAAATCAAAAGCCGCCGTTAGATCCACAAGCATCAGAAGTGAGATGTCCCCCTTATCATAGTTCTGCAAGATGTTGACTTTCAGGTCCAAGAGAGTGGACTCTGTACTGTGAGTGCCCTTGAAAACTGACTGTCTGGGACCCAGGATGTTATGTAGGGCCAGGAACTCGTGGCAGTTGGCAGTTTTGTCCAGCATTTTTGGCGGAATGGTAAACTTGTAATAGGGCGATAGTTGGCTAGGAGGTTTGGATCCAGCTAGGGTTTTTTCAGAAGTGGAGAGATCCATGGCCATTTTATCTCTGGGGGAACATAATTCTCTATAAAAGAGGTGTTTACAAACTTGGTAATAAGAGGAACAAGCGATAAGGCACAGGATTTCACAATGCTGGCCAGGAAGACGTCACCTATACAGTTAGTAGGTTTTATTTTCTCAAGAATGTGCAGCATCTATGCTTCTCCAACCTGAATTTAATCTGAAGTATGGAGTTAGGACGTCTGCCAGCTTTATCAACAAGAGGTGGGTTGTTTAAAGTGCCAAGATTAGCAGAGAATTCACCTTTAATTTGTTCAATTTTTTGTATCATTGTATTCTGGATGGCAGCGCACCAATTTAAATCTTTGGTAACTGTGGGGCAAAAGGGTGAGGGTCTTCCAGTTCTCTCAGAATTTTAAATAATTCCCTCGAATCCGATGATGACTCCTTGATTCTTTTGTCATACAACAGGTTTTTTGCTAAACAGATAGCAGTTATATACGCCTTAGCAGCATTCCCATCGCTTGTTTTGTACTCTAGGGACAAGGACTTTTTCCAAACCTGGAGTGCTTGATTTTTCTGGTGCTTAAGTTTCAGGAGTTCATTAGAGAACCACACCTTCGATTGTTGCAAACTCATCAACCTAGATTTCTGTGGGGCTAATTTATTTACTGCTATGGACATTGTGTCATGATAAATCTTGGTCAGCTTTGTAGCTGAGTCGCAGTTTCCCAGTTTGTCCACAATGGGGATAAGGAAGGGCAACCTAGAGGATGGGGTAAGTTTCTGCAGATTGCTGCATGTTGTTTTTGATGGCAGACTTTTAGGTTTTCTTGCGAATTCTATTCAGGGGAGCTGGAATTTAATAAATGAATAATCTGATCAGGGACATGGGGTTATTTTTATATTCTCTACCGTAGTCCCATGAGAAACTACCCAATCCTAGGTTCTACCCCCCTTGTGGGTTGCTTGTGTAACGTGCTGAATAAAGTCAAGTCCCACCAGAGTTGATTTAGTGGCTTTAGCAAGTGGTCCGTAGGATCATCTAGGCCTAACTTTAGGTCTCCAATAATGATGGTTTTGGATTGGGGTTTCATTGTGGAGGAGATACAGTCACAAAAATGTGTTAGAACGTCTGGCATAGTGTTTGGCGGCTGGTATATCAAAAGGACATTTAAGGTGGTATTATGATCAATGAACAGCTTGACTTCTAAGACCTCACAGTCAGGTATACTGACCTCCCTGACTTGATATACTTGGATTGATTTGTGGAAGATTGTGGCAACTCTGCCTCCTTTTCCAACTAGTCGATCTGCTCTCAGAATATTATAGTCTTGGGGTAACGCCAGACTTAAGGAAGGACCAGCTGCAGCATGCATCCAGTTGTCCGTAATGGCCCAGAAATCAAGCTCATTGTCAGTGATATAGTCAGCCACCTCGGTTGAGTGCCTAATTAGAGATCTGGAATTTAAGAGGCAGCATTTTAAGGTTTTCCTAGGGATGTCTTTACGCCCCTCTCCCGCAGACCAGTGTGGAATTCAGCATGAGTTTCTTTTTATAATTTGGCTCAGTTTTTATTTTTTTTTATCCGAAGAGGCCATATTCTGACAAGTACTCAGATCGTCTTGGGTATAAGCATCAGTAGATGCTTTACCAATTGGTGCAGAAAGGCCTGTCTTCTGTGCGCCGTGGTGCTGGCTGAGGACAGAGTCCACCTTAGTAAGGGAAACCCCTACAGTCAGCGCAACCTCATGTGGACAGAATGTGTCCTTCATGGTTGTGATCAAGCAGTTATCGGTGGTAGCAGGAGTAGCTGCCTCGGGTTGCAGGAGCAGTGAGGAGACTTCTTGGATGTCTGATACACCACTCCTACGTTCTGTAAGCTCCACCTGCTTCACTGGACCGTCCCCTTTTTACCTAAAGAGGATCATGCGATTGTGGCAGGGTTTCTAATAAATGCATAACACGCCTATGAGAATGCCCTCTATGTTGGCATTCCTGAATGTCAATTGATTGCCTCCAAAGGGTTCATACCACTGTAGCGCACTTGTCTCCTGGTTTGTCAAAACGTGATTCTGTAACTTTGCAAAGATAATCTTTGCATTGGCTTGCAGTTAAGAGCAGGTTTTGCCCCTAACTAGCTTGAAAACAAGATTGTTTCTCGCAGACCATCGCTATCACTTCAATTGGAACATATTTGCCTGCTGGGCACTCTATGATCTAGATTCTGAAACAGGTATGATTTCAGATTTGCTGTCATGGGCCCACAAATATGGAATAAGTTATCCCGGTCTATCCACAAGATAGACTCACTCTGACCTTTTCGTCGAGCCTCAAAATCCCTTTTGTTTTGTTGATTGTTTTGTTACCTTTCATTTTGTATGTCCTGAGTCTGCTGATCTACAGTCTGCCCAGTTTTGCGCAGCATTATAATTGTAAAGAAATGAAAATGGGAATGTTATGTACAGTTAATATGCTTTTATACTGTGCCAAACCTCTATAGCAGTAGGAGGGTGCACACTGTGATCCCACTGGGAGTATCCATACCTTCGCCTGCTGGAAGCAAGAAAATGGGCATGCTGAAGATAAACGGATGGAAAAGTTGGAAATAGATGCTATGTACACAGGGATGGAAGGGATGGAGTGCTGCCGTCAGGTAACAATGTTTTTGATGTGGAAATATTCATCCCCCATCTGGTGTTTTTACATATATCAATGTGTATCGTAATCTGATTCAGGACAGACAGGTGGTCAGTGATATCTCCCGACAAACTTTGGAAGTAACAATTGAAAACAACATATGGAAATCCATATGGGTGCAGGTGCGATCAACACATGCCATTCAATAAGGGAAAAATCCTCGAGGGAATATCCTTAATTCCCCTATCTCTGCATTGGGCTACATTCGTTTTTCCTTGTCTCTCCAACAGGGGATTGAGTGTCAGATTCATGTCCCTCCGGAAACACTGGCATGACATTGGCCATGTAATTTCAGAACATAATTGAAGGTGGCCATGTCAAGCAGGGGCATGGTTACATGTAATGGTTTCGCTATTGCAGGTGACTTAGTCATTGATGGAATACCTTGGGCGATCAAATGAGCCTCCTCCAAGATCACTGTTTCTTTTTTTTTTTCTTTATTGAATATAGCTGAAAAATTCAACTTTTTCAATATTTGAACATAATTCATTTACATGTTTAATACAACACAAACATCAAATAAAATCCAAAATAAAATGGAATAAAAGGAGGTAAACTATAAACAAAAATAAACATAAAAACTTTAGGAAAGATAAAATCTTAGGAAAGGGCTAGACTTATGCAAAACTTACCTCAATAAAAGGAGAAATTCTAACAATTTGTAGACCACATATGAGGTAAATAAACATGAACATGACTCATGATTGCCACTAGAACATATTTCCATAAGGTATGTCTCTTCATCGTTCAGTCAAAACAATATATCATAAGTTAATTCTGGACCGCCTTAGCAAATAAAGATTTTTTGAAACACGAGACTCAACCCAGATTTAACTTTTCTGTGCAATCAAATCAAGTCACCGAACTTGAAAGCCCTTATAATTCTAATCCAAAAGAGGACACAAATTAGATTTAAATTTTATGGCTGCCAGAAAGTTATGAGTGGCAACACGAATACTTATGGAATTAGTGGATCGTATTACCGACCATCGGTTATCAGGAGATATCGCACTAAAGTAAGACATGTGCGATTCACAATATTTCTTTCTCAAATCATTTACAGCTGGGCATTCGGTTATAATATGTTTAAGGGTTTCTTTAACTGCCATATCCCGACGGAAGGCACAGTAGTTCTCCTTCCCCGGCGGCAACCTCCTTCTAACCAAAACGTAGCGAGTGGAAAATAGATTAAATCGCAGACGTAAAATGGTTGTTCTTACTTGTGGAGACGGAGATTGGTTTATATATGGAGCCAAAACTTTGAGTCTTTTGTGTTCAAAGGCCAATACCTGAAAATCTTTATATGAGAGACACTTAGATTTCGTGTTAATCCAATCTGATCTGAACATTTTTTCCTTCGCTCTAGTTGGATTAACAATAAGAGCTTCCAAAGACAGATCGGCTCTGGCCAGAATATTATAAACATACGAAACCCAAGTTTTGACAAATGAATGTACAAAGGTCAACAAGTATTTGGATAATATGGCAAGTAAGTTGTTAGATTTTACAGAGGTCAAGCACTTGCGAAACAAGGCACAAAGCCTCCAATGATATTCCGCACTTAAGGATGTCAGACCCAGTTCAAGTCTTAACCAGGGACCAGGAACACATTGAGGGAGTTGTAGAACACCTCGCCAATATTTTGTCTCTAACTTGTGCAGAATACTTGGAGAAACAATGTTTTTGGCCTCAAAGCCATATAGTATAGTGGGCAATATTTGTTGTCTCCAATAGGAGATTGCCGGCCTGATGGTAAATTTGCCAGATTTGTACAGGATGATTTTTGTCTGAGAAATGGCTAACATGCTCTTATGGTCTAAGGTCCTGGCGTGCGAGTCAATGGAGGGTGAGCCATCAAACAGAATTCCTAGGTAAAGGTATGTTGGAACCACATCCACTGTTCTCTTATCAATTTTCCACTCAAATTGTGTTCTTTTGGCAGGCCTTGGAGCGTAAACGACAACTTGTGTTTTATTTAAATTAATTAATAGTTCATTTGCGTCCAAATAGGCATTTAGAGCAGACAATAATTTCTGCAGGCCTATCGGCGTTTTGGAGACCAACACCAAGTCATCTGCGTACCAAAGGGCTTTAACTGGTGTACAATTCATTTTTGGTGAATCCGACTCTACCTGAAGAAAGGTCTGACTCACGTCATGAATAAACAAATTAAAAATGGCAGAAGCCAGGACACAATCCTGTTTCAACCCTCTAAAAGTTGGTATCGCCGCTGATAGTAAGCCCAATACAGATAATCGGACCATTATGGTTGTTGAAGAATGTAGGGCATATATAATGTCACATAGTGTTGTGGGATAGTTAGCCAAATGTAGTTTTTCCCTTAATTTGATTCTGGAAACTGAATCAAATGTTGTATGTAAATCAACAAAAGCAAAGTACAACGGTTGTCTTGTTGATTGGGCTTGGGCCTTTAGGGCATTAAGAGTAAGTAAATTAATGGAAGTTCCTAGTCCTGCCACAAATCCAGTCTGACAGGGATCCCGTCGCTTGCAGCTCCCAGTCCTGAGGGAGAAATCTCTCAGCGCCAGTCAAGCAAAGATCTTCCCTGGAGCGTCGAGCAATGCAATGGGACGATACCTAGCGGGGGATTCCCTGTCACCCTTCTTAAAAATTGGAACAAGAAGGGAGGACTGCCATGAATTCGGAATTTTTTTGGAAAAGATCATTTGATGGAATAAGTTGTTCAGTATCGCCGCCCATTTAGATGGATTCTGTTTAAACAATTGTTTAAGCCATCAGGCCCAGCTGCACGCAAAGACGAAGATTTCTTTATAAAATCTTCAATGATTATAGGCGAACATTCCAGGCTCCAGTGTTCTAAAGTTGATAGATAATAGATGAAGTCAGCATATTTGGTATCTGCATATAATTTCGAAAAAAGTTCAAGCCATTGTATTTCAGATACACCACGCAATTGAAGATTAGCTTGTGATATGTTCGTCACGCTGTTGAGCAGCGACCATATTTGTGCAGAATTTTTATTATTTGCAGAGCATAAAAAGGCTTCACTATCCTGCTGGTAGAGAATAGCCTTTCTTGCTCGGCACCAATTTCGGTACTGACATTTAATTTTCCGGCGACTACATGCTTGTGCACTTAATGGAAGTTTGAGTGTAGCTCTCAGTTCTTTTCTATAAGTACATTTTACCTGTTGAAGGGTTTGATCATGTTGATGCTTATGTTTTAGCACAAAGGGAGAACTTCCAGTGTGTAGAGAACCAAAAGAAGGAAGGATATCTGCATAAAAGTCACACTTCGAGAGATATAGTCCTTGAGTAGCAAGGTTGAGAGCATTTAATGAGGCATCTGACCACTTAAAACGCATTTTAGTAGTGTTCACATTTAGGACCTGCTTCGACCAATGTTGTTGTAGCAATTTATGATCACGTGTTCCCTGCCATACAAAAATCAGCATGTGATGGTCACTGATCGATTGGGACAGGATTTCAAATTTAATGGCCCTATGGAGGAGGCTATCTGAGACAAAGACATAGTCAATGATTGAGTTGGAAATGCCTCTCTCCCACACTGTTTGTGGGGGAATATCATCCACAATTGCACCATTAGCCATAAACAGGTTATGGTCTTTAACAGGTTCCATGTAATAATGTCCCCACAAAAATCTCGCCATACAAAAATATCGCTGAAAAATGGACGTTTTTTATGGCGACATTATTGCATGGAACATGCGGGGGACACCCCCGCAACCCCCCAATTTTTTATTTTTATTTTTATTTTTTTATTTTTTTCCCCTGTCCCCATATATATGGTCACCCAAATAATATTGTCACAACCTTTTCCCGGCGATATTATTTATGGCAACCATATATATGGGGATAATATTACCTGATACCCTTTAACAAAGCTGATCCATCTCACACTCTCAAGCTTTTGACTTTTTGTTTTAAGTCTAATGCAAAGGTTTAGATCTCCTACCATCATGGTGGCATCAATAGACTGATCACAGGATATCAGTTCCAATATGATAGTTAAATCTTTATAAAAAGTGTCATCTGTCAGCCCTAGAGGATTCCGATACAGGTTAATTAGAGCAATTGTTTGGGTTGCACTCGTGATTTTCACTAATTGTATGAAATTATTGGGCGAAGCCCATTTGGTAATTTTTAGTCCTTTACTGGTTCTTACTGCCACCAAAAGGCCAGAAGTGGGTCTCCCTCTGCCGGCTGTTAGAGCTGGTAAAAGAATGATATCATGGTCATCCCATGCAGGAGTCATGACGAGTCAAGTTTCTTGCAGGGCCACGATATCGTATTTGTTGATATTAAGAGGCGACGACCATTGGAGATGCGAGTGACCTCTAGTGTTCCAAGATACTAGAGAGTAATTATCTTGAGGATACTCTGTTAATCGTTATGCTTGATAGATAGCGGATTTGGGCTGGGAGGGGATTACAGCAGGGCCACAATACGAACAAGTGCACACCGTAGGTGTCATGATGCATACCCCCGGGCATCCAGACCACGACCATCAGCCCCGGGAGCAGGCATCATGTTGCCTTGAAAAAACCCAGCAACCCCTGCTAGGGGCTGTCTGGGTTCAGTCCTGGCGCCATAGACGCCAGGCTCATAAGTGCATACTTACCTGATGCAGACCAAGCTGCAAGAATATCCAAGCCCATGTGAGGCCTGGAAGGGACTACTTTACCTTAGGGACTATTTTGTTACTAGGGTGTGGTCGGGGAGGAATACCTACATGGGACTACTTTGGAGGCTATTTAAACCACGCCCGAAGAGCAGCACATGCTTCGCGTTATTCTGCATCCAGCAGCGTAAAGTTCACCGTGCCAGCAGCAGCATCCAGCCTTCTGCCACGCCCGCCTCGAACCTGGAGCACCTAGAAAGAAGGAAAGAAGCAAAGGTTAGAACAAGAGTATTACCTGATTTCTTACCTGATCCCGGATTCATCGCATCTTCAAACCTGAGGAAAGACTTGTTTTAAACGCGTCGCATCGCCAGCTGTCTCCATCTTTACATCGCCGAATTCTGGCACCTAAGGGGGACAAGAAACAACAAGGTGAGCAGAGAGAACAGACAGAGACAAGGGGCCTCATTCCGAGTACGGCGCTAACCAATGGCACTATTAATGCCTTGGTTGACGCCATACCCGGACCGGCAGCGCCTTGGTGGATGGCGGAATCACCGCCCCATTCCAAGGTTGGCGGGGCGGTAATTCCCCATTCACCAAGGCTCTTCCCCATTCCCAAATGAGCCCCCATAGGGCTCAATGGGAATGGGGAAGATGCAAATAACTGTGACCGTTCATTACGGTCACCGTTATTGGCTTGGAGGCCCCTTTGCGCCCTCGACTTTAACACCTGCTCAAAGCAGGCGTTAAGGGCGAGGGCGCAGAGGGAACTCGGAGTATGGCGGTAAGGGATTACCGCCACCGGTCTCGTTACCGGTGGCCGCTATCCCTTACCGCCATACTCGGAATGAGGCCCAATCTCTTTAGCCGCCATATGCTTACCTGATTTTACCGCCGGAGGTATTATTCATCACCACACCACATCTTCTTATGCCGCACCTGTGAGAAAAGGAGAAAGCAGCAAGTTTAACCCTTGGCATTATTTACCGGACAGTGTTGGGTAACACAGACTTTTACTGGAGCGCTTTTCAGCTGTCAATCTTCTTATTGGGTCAAAGCTGCAAGATAAAAGAGGAATTGGACAGGAGTGAATGCCAGACATTTTGAACTCTTACGAACTATATACTTACGGCTCTTCGCCAGGACCTTTTGGAGCCAGGATTCGTCTACAACTCTTCCAATATCTTCAGGCCAGTGAAGTAACTGGTCTTCAACGCGCCTCTGCGTACTTCGCAAGATGGAGGGCTCATCCTTCAAGAATATAAGGTGAGATTGCTGAGAGGGCACTTCAGAGCTGATTAGAGGGGAGGACAGTGGGGGTGCTATCACTTAAATCCACAAGTGGCTAAATCCATCTCTCCACTTGTAGGAGAATATTTCTACGGGTCAAGCAGACAAGAATTGGAGGGCAGATCCAGTCAGTCATCGCTGCACTACGCATCGCGTGGGTGGAGGCCGCAGCAGTCCGGGTCCAACCGACGCCCCTGTGGGAGCCAGGTGAGCGTAACAGAACACAAAGCCTATCTACAAATCCCCACCCGGGCGTTATGGAAACTTCAGAAACCGACAAACTGGTCCAACTATTGGGGGAATTTAGGGCGGAAGTGCACACCGCTCGCCAAAAGACTAATCCCCTCAGAAGAGAACTAATTGTATCGAAGGAGCGCACAGATGATCTCGCCAGACAACTGCTGCAAAAGCAAGCTGGACAAACACCTCTACCTGGGTTTGGGGGGAATCCAGCCCCAGTTTCATCAAGCAATCCTGTGCAAGTGATTTTACCAGGAAATATTCCGTTAGCTCCACCCAAACGCTTTGCTGGGGACCCCAAGAGGTTCGCCGTGTTCGTGAACCAATGCCGCTTGCACTTTTTATGCAGACCAGGAGCCTTTCCAAACGACCAAGCTAAAGTAGCCTTTGTATTATCATATCTTAGTGGCAGCGCAGCGGATTGGTCCATTCTGCTAGTCAACCAGGATGACCCTCTTCTCCGGGATTTTCAGGGTTTTCAAATGAGCATGGAAAGACTATTCGCCAGACATTCACAGGGACAAGCCCTGGATAACGAACTCTTATCCTTACGACAAGGTAACCAGGATCTGCTAACTTATATCGCAACCTTCAATAGATTGGTGGTGGAAACCGGATGGCCTGAAGAAAAACTAATCACGTTATTTCATTGAGGGCTTCGAGGAGAACTCAAGGATGTCTTGGCTCAAGTCGTGAACCCACCTCAAGACTGCGCTGAATATATAGACTTAGTGGTCCAGTTAGATCACAGACTTCAGAACAGAAAGGCTGATCGAGCCAAGTTTGAGAATCGGGTGTTGGTCATAACCCACGCTAACCCCAAAGGAGCAGATGCTTCAGAACCCATTCAAATCAGAGGGGTTAAAGGACCCCTGACCCAGAAGGAAAGAGAAAGGAGATGGCAAATGCAATTGTGTCTATATTGTGGAACTTCTGGACATTTTCTACGGGATTTCCCAGTAAAACCACCCAAGAAGGTGGTAGGAGCTGCTGATAAAAGCCATGTGGAGTCAGACTCGGGAAACGACCACGCCCGACAAGCGTAGAGGTCCGCTTGCCGAGCTTGAAGAAGGATACTCAGACCTCGCATTTCATCATACCAATGGTCCTCGTAGATCCAGGACAGCCATCGCGTATGCACGCAGTAAGGGCATACATTGATAGTGGGGCCATAGGAAACTATGTGGACTATGAATTGGCTTCCAGGATGAATCTACCTCTCTGCCGAAAAAACCACCTCAGATGTCATCACCACAGTCGATGGAACTGAAATTGCCTCTAGACCTGTAACTCACTCCACCGCAGAGATGACACTATTGGGTCAGGATGGGCATCGAGAGACTATTGTGTTTGATCTAATCAAAGCCCCACAGTTCCAAATAATACTGAGGATACCTTGGTTGGAAACACATAATCCTTGTATTGATTGGCGAGAAAAGAGAATAAGCTTCCCGGAATGTGCACAAACCTGTTACCGAAAGAAAAATCAGAATGCAGGCCTGGCCACAGTAACCACAGCAGTCATGCAACTACCTCCAAAATACCAAGAATTCCAGGATTTCTTCCAAAAGGAACAGGCAAACACCTTGCCTCCTCACAGATCGTACGATTGTCAAATCGATCTCATACCCGGTGCACAACCCCCTTCTAGCAGGATCTATGCCCTTACGGAACCTGAGAACCTTCACCTACGACAATACTTAGACCAGTACCTTGCTAATGGCTTTATTCGCCCATGCAAGTCCCCGCATCTTCAGCTTTGTTCTTCGTACCCGAAAAAGGAAGGTGACCTCAGAACGTGCATAGACTACCGTGCATTGAACCAGATAACTGTTAAGAACCGATAACCGTTGCCTCTGAACCCTGAACTACTAGACCAAGTGAAGGATGCTTGTATCTACACTAAGTTAGGTCTCCGAGGGGCACGTCATCTGGTACGTGTACAGAAAGGCAACGAATGGAAGACGGCCTTTTGCACCAAGTACGGATTATTCGAGTATCAGGTGATGCCCTTCGGGTTGTGCAATGCACCAGCAGCCTTCCAGTATTTTATGAACGATGTCCTTCGTGAACTCATTGACGTCTGTGTTGTCGTATACATAGACGATATTCTAGTGTACTCCTCCTCAGAATCAGACCATGTTAAGCACGTACGTGCAGTCCTTGAGAAACTACGCCAGCACAAGTTATATGCAAAATTGAAAAAATGTGTTTTTCATGTTACGGAAGTTGAATTCCCTGGTTTTATCCTGACTCCAAAAGGAGTCCGAATGGACTCACGAAAGGTGGACGCAATTCTCAAGTGGCCATCACCTAGTTCAGTTAAAGGGGTACAAAGCATGCTCGGATTTGCCAATTTCTACCGCAGATTCATTCCGGACTTCTCACATGTTGTACATCCCATCACAGCACTTTTGCGAAAGAACAAACGCTTCTTGTGGACCGAAGAGGCTGAAAAGGCCTTCCAAGAACTGAAAGAGAAATTCACGTCTGCACCTGTCTTAAAACATCCACACCCAGAGCTTCCATACATAGTGGAAACTGATGCATCCAGTTTAGCCATGGGAGCTGTCCTGTCCCAGAAGGATCCTGAAACTGGTCAACTTCATCCAGTGGCATTTTGGTCCAGAAAGTTCTCGGCACCCGAGTTAAACTATGCGGTTACCGATAAAGAGTTATTAGCCATCAAATCCGCCTTTAAGGCTTGGCGACACTATCTTCTCAGTGCCAGGCATACCATTACTGTTATCACCGATCACCGGAACTTGCAGTATCTAAAAACAGCCAAAGCCCAATCATTGCGCCAACTTCGATGGGCATTGTTCTTCGCCGAATTCGATTTTGTGATCACTTATCGACCAGGCTGTAAAAATGGCAAGGCAGATGCCTTATCCTGAATAGGAATGGAAGAAGCATATGCGAACCCGGAGCCGGTGCCTATAATTTCTGAACAAAGAATTCTTGGCATAACTACTTTACAGACATTAGAAGAAATTAATTTAAAAATCCAACAACTCTTCGATCCAGCAGCCCTGCAGGACTGGGTAAAGAAAGGCTCGGATTACTAAGTCATCAATGATCTACCCTACTATCAAGGACGACTATTTCTACCACGCAAGGAATTACAGGAACTTGTCATCTCCAATTATCATGATACCCTGATGGAAGGTCACCCAGGTAAAACCGAAGCTAAAATTAAGAGACAATTCTGGTGGCCCACCTGGCGAAAAGATATAAAGTCATTTGTGATGTCTTGTGGCATTTGCGCCCAAAACAAAAGTCAGAAGAAAAAACCAGCTGGCCTTTAACAACCTTTGGATATTCCACCTACACCATGGCACACCTTATCTTTAGACTTTATTACTGATCTACCTCCATGTAATGGATTTAACACCATTCTAGTTATCGTGATCTTTTTTCCAAGATGGCCCACTTTATTCCTTTGAAGGGATTACCTTCTGCTTCAATTCTGCACAAGGAGTTCCTCCAAAACATCCTTCGAATAAATGGGTTTCCTTCAGTATTGGTCTCTGACCAAGGTAGTCAATTCATTTCACATTTTTGGAAGAAATGTTGCCAATTGGCGCAAATCGACGTAAGGTTATCAACCAGTCACCATCCCCAGACCGATGGTCAGATGGAGAGGACCAACCAGACCCTTGAACAGTACCTACGTTGCATGCTTCACCAGACCGAAAGTAATTGGAAAGATATTTTATGGATTTCCGAATATGCGTACAATAACTCTGTACATTCAGGAACCGGACAAAGCCCCTTTTATACCATATATGGACACCACCCTCGAACCTCAGAACTCGTTTCGCCTCAGCACTTAGAAATGCCCGCAGTTAGTCATATGCATTCTACGATTACACAAGCCTTCAAGGAAGCAACAGAACATTTGAAGCAAGCAAAAGAGAAATACAAGAAAAATGCTGATCTACATAGAAGTGAAACTCCACAGTACCAAATTGGAGATCAGGTTTGGCTAGCTACAAAACACATACCTCTGAAAGGAACTCAGACTTTTAATCCTAGATATTTAGGACCTTACACCATTAAGGCCATTATCAACCCGGTGGCCGTCAAACTGGAATTACCCTCCAATATGCAAATTCATCCTGTCTTTCATGTTTCACTTTTAAAACCAGTTCAACCAGGAACAAGATTAACCAAACCACTAGATCCTATCTTGATAGATGGAGAACCTGAATTCGAGGTGAAAAACATCCTGGACTCCAAGGTGGTTAAATCAAAACTTTTTTACTTAATCGATTGGAAAGGTTACGGGCCACAGGAAAGGTCATGGGAGCCTAGTGACCACGTTCATGCACCTCGATTAGTGAAGAGATACCATCGGGACTTCCCAGACAAACCAGGACCAAGGGCAAGAAAGACTTTAGGAGGGGCATTGAGGGGGAGTGCTGTCATGATGCATCCAGACCGGGCATCCAGACCACGTCCATCAGCCCCGGGAGCAGGCATCATGTTGCCTTGAAAAAAACCAGCAACCCCTGCTAGGGGCTGTCTGGGTTCAGTCCTGGCGCCCCTGCGTACTTTGCAGGATGGAGGGCTCATCCTTCAAGAATGTAAGGTGAGATTGCTGAGAGGGCACTTCAGAGCTGATTAGAGGGGAGGACAGTGGGGGTGCTATCACTTAAATCCACAAGTGGCTAAATCCATCTCTCCACTTGTAGGAGAATATTTCTATGGGTCAAGCAGACAAGAATTGGAGGACAGATCCAGTCAATCATCGCTGCACTACGCATCACGTGGGTGGAGGCCGCAGCAGTCTGGCTCCGACCGACACCTCTGTGGGAGCCAGGTGAGCGTAACAGTAGGGCATTTTGGAGAACTTGTTGGTTGAGACTGGTCACACTCTTTAGCCTCAGCTATGAGACGTTCCGGATCCTGGGCAATCAAAAACCCATTTTAAATAGTTCCATTTTCTCTTTCCATATTGAGTTCAAGACTAGCCCAGATTTGATCCATAATCGAACAATTGCAAGATTTTGATCACACACAAATTCGACTTGGTCGATGTCACTTGAAGCAATATCTTGTAAATTACTCACATCCCAAAAAATGTTTAAAATGCTAGTCCTGCACAGATCATATTGTTCATGAGGGGCTTCTCTACATTTAAGAATAAGAAAATGGCAATTAGAAAAGGAGTTTTTGGACGAATGATGGCCAACTCGTACAGACTCCTTTTTGTTTGTAAAGTTTGATGGTTGATTACAATTTTTCAATGTAGCCCCCACCTCTAGACCAAATCTTACTTTCTTCCAGGCACTCAAAAGCTCATTTGAGGGATCATAGTTAGGCTTAGACCCCATGGTGTTGGTGTTGGAATTAGCTAAGCACCTGTTTGACGGAGGGCCAAGGTCTAACCCACTTGGAGTGTTAGCAGAAGGAATAGAGGCGGCACGCTCCGTCAGATAGGCCTCTACTGCTGCCTTTATGGATGTGACTCGCTCTTGAACACCATTATCGTTTACAGGAAAACCCATTTCAGTACGAGTCGGGGCGACTTGGCCGAGTCTGATATCACTTACACTGGATACTGTGGTCTGGACCGCTGTGGGGACAGAGTGAAACCCAGACACAGGCACATCAATTAAGTAAATAATCTCGGTAAGAGGAGCATACTCAGTTCGATGGCAAGAGGGGACAGCACTCATGAGGGACACAGGCCTTTCAGTAGGCATTTGAGAAGAGCTCTGTAGATTTCCTACTGGTGGAGCTAGAGGTAAACTTGTCGGAAAAAGAGAGGGAAACAATTGAGGTGAGGTTTGTTGTGTGACCTGAGTTTGGCGCGCCACACAGACTCTCTTTCCAAACACAGTTTTGGCTTTCAGCTTATTCACTCTTACAGCGGGAGCTTGCAACACTCTTTGAGGGTCAACAATTGTAATAGTTGTCTGTCTGGTTGGGCGGTTGTTTTTTGGGCTGCTTTCTAGATTTATCCATGAGTCGCTTGCATTCAAGGCATCTGATGGAGGGGACGTAACAGGACGAATAATGCTGGCAAAAGCAGGTAGTGCTAGGTTTAAATTGTACAACCCCCTGTCACCAATTGTTTCAACCAGAGGGAGGTCAGGGCCCACCGCCACATCTACCTTATGGATAGATTTAGGAGGGCTCAGGATAGGGACAGACAACATCGCAATCCCTTCCGCAATTTGTTTTATTTGACCAGCTTGAGATGACATTTTTAAATCAAGAGATTCAAATAATTTGTATAAGCTAGCTATAGTGGTGTTCAAGGCTGCCAGTGTGATTTCAATTAATGTCCGATTTTCCATTGGATTTGCAGAGGTGTCAGTCGGCAGACAGCACCTCGGCGTGGGCAATATAAAGGAATCATGAATGGAATGGATGGTGGAGCCCATTATACCCTGAATAGCATCTTCACGTGGGTAATCCTCATGTGATCTGCTCAGGTTCCCTTCACTTGCATGTATAGAAATATTCGAAGCATCAGACAAATCAGTAACATGAGCGGATACTTCAATTACTGTTGCTAAGGTGCGAGCGCTAGGTAAACCAGTTCTTATATCCTGACACACAGAATCAGACTGAG
The DNA here is from genome assembly GCF_040938575.1 of Ambystoma mexicanum. Classification (NCBI taxonomy): domain Eukaryota; kingdom Metazoa; phylum Chordata; class Amphibia; order Caudata; family Ambystomatidae; genus Ambystoma; species Ambystoma mexicanum. The sequence continues at coordinate 896,613,589 of NC_090924.1, forward strand.
CATTAGCTAGGATGGTAGCATCCTAGACAATAAGTATGCAACTAGTATTGATCGTATTCAGTGGGACTGACACAAGCGGATCAGTCAACAACAGCACAAGAGAGGGTTCGTCTGACAAGCATTCCTTGCGTTTAGCGCAGAAAGTACGAATATCTTTGTTGGCTAAAGGCGTTCTTAGGATGGGAGTCAAAGTGATGGATTTTTTGAGATACATGGTAGTTTGTTTTGTTTGGGAGTTGTTAAAGAAGTAGTGAGCGAGGTGCTCAAGGCGTCGGGCATGTTTGTTTTCAGTGTGTAGGGGCAGTAACGCATAAATGACCCTTGCCTTATATTTAAACAAATAGAGCTGATTAGCATCAGATAATTGCTTACTTTTGAATAGTTGAGCCCAAATCACAGTCACAAATCACAATTGTTGAAGGCTGCAAACTTTCTCGCTCTCTGTCCACAGCGCTGCGGCGAAGCGGCAAAGCAGGACTTTACTGGGGCTTTCTCTGGTGCGTACGCACATTATGCACGCGTTCACAGTTTTATAGGAACGCCCACTGGTTTCAAAACACTGCCTAAAGAAAAGAAAGAATACACGTCCGTATATGAGGATTGTTAACGTGGTTTCTTGCACACAAGTTCACCTTCTGGTAGTTGTAGTGAGGTCCAAAAGCAATCCAATACAGTGCAGTAAAAATGTAAAGTCCACAGGTTCACGGGCAGAGATGCAGCGTTCAGCGGCCATCACTGTTTCTATTATGCTCTTGGCGTGTTGCCTAGTTCTGTATTGTCCGTGAGTGGGTTAAAATGAATAAACGTCATGCAGAGGTGTAATATATGCCAGGTATGAACAAGCATAACGCTTTGATAATATATACGGTATTTTTCCATTTTCCAGCATGTTAAAATCCTGCAGACTTTACAAGACCCGCATTTTCCAACCTGCACAAATATGTCAATAATTCTGATATGGGTTCGATTCTTTAGCTGCTCATGGGATTTTTCCTCTTCGTATCGTTGCTGGCTTTCTTTTGCCAACGACACCATCCGTCTGGATAAAACGCCCATTGGGCTTCAACAGAGTATTGATGCCTTTGTATGTTACTCCAAGGAAAATGGTTTGTCATTAAGGAGCCGATTCATGGAAACATCTGCGCGGAAAATAGGGACTTTGCGCACCAGACCGCGTGCAAAATCCCATTTGTCTATTCATGGAATCCACTGAGCAGTACTTTTTCATACTTTGCAGGGACTTTGCAAAGGCTCGGCACATCACTGCGAGAGGCTGAGTGCCTTGCGCAAGACATCACGCAGACAGGGCCGGTGCAAGGACTGTTCCCACCCTAGGCAAACTGTCAGATTGGCGCCCCCCCACCACTTCAGATCCTAACTGTTCTCAACCAACCATCCTCATTTTGATTGTATGCGTTTCATGAATTTTATGCTATTTTTTCGTATATTTTATTGTATATTATATAGTATATGCATAAGCTTAGAACATCTGTAAAGTTTATTATGTTAACTGCATCACATTAAATAATTATTACTGATTGCCGCAAACCCATTACCCCCACCTAACACATTGCTCACGTCTTCTGCTGTGGATGGATCCCATTGCACGTTCCTTAGTCAAATTAAAGCCTCTGTGTTTCATAAGTGCAGGTTTATTAAACAAGTCATGATACCATAACAACAACAAATGTGGATCCTTTCTGTAAATTGTATATAGGCAATGCAGGCAGTGGGAAAACAGTGTAGGTAATGTATACTAGACACCTGTGAGCACATAAGCAGCACTACCTGGTACAAAATACTAAACGTATCCCAATTCTTACTTACTATGCATGATATGTATAAATTCAACAATCATTTGCAATATGTCTTTTATTATTTTAAAACACCTAAAAAAATTGAAAAACAGTGAGCGACTCTCCAAAACCATTGAAAACCAAAGAAACACATGAGCAGAAGTGATGGGCCACTTGTTGACAAACCATGAAACATGTATCTGGGTCACCAAAGCCATCCTGAATGACACATGATAGCTTTGGTGTCCCAGACATATAAAACACTCATATGTCTAAGAATGCATGTTACTTCATACCATAGCATTCACAACTGTGTACACAAGGTTCTTGATATCAATGTGTTGATCAATGTAATGCTCAATTGACAAGGTTGCTAGCCAAACAAGTCTTTCTTGCATCGTAGAAGATCAAATTTAACTTTTCATCAATTTAGATTTGAAAAACGTCTTTCCCTACTTGCCACTGAAACATACCGGGTTAAGAGAATCTGGAGAGTGTTACATGTGTTGGGCATACTCTCTGCCAAATTTCAGTACATCTTGTGGTGATGAACTATTTGGAACTCTTCTTGCAAAGTATTGCGAATTAATAAACTTGGAGTCCTAAGATGAAAGATGTTCCCAAAAGCACACCCACCAGCAGGCAAGAAGCAAAGTTCGCATTGCTGTATATCAAACAGAAAATTGCAATACTAGACATTAAAGATGTGGGAAGGGGGGGACTTGCAGCAATACGTACTCTTTGTTAAAGCACATTGCCATTTTCACCCTGCAGTGCTATTCACACTGTGCTATTTTCCTCGGTAAAACACACTGTGGTGTGTGCTCCCTTATATCCTCATTGCACCTTACTAGCCCAGTCTCCCACCGCAACTGACATCACACCTCACCGCACCACCGAACACACTGCACCAAATGGGACGACCAGAACCGCCACATAGGACAGGGCCGACATTCTTGAGCTGATGCTGTTCACTGCACAAACTCAAGCTTGAAGCAAAGACCCTAGCCAGCAGACCGCCCCAACACAACCATAATGCTCAAACATACCATAACAGACACATACAAGATGCCTTTCCACTTTAGGGCACACACCCAGGCCACATCCAAAAAGACTGCACACCAAAAAGATAAAGAAGCTTGCCCTGAAAACTGAGTACATCTAGTTCCAGCAGCACAGCAGCACAGTCTTGCAATGCCCCAGCTCCCTATGCTCCTACTACCTCAGCCCAATTAATCATGTTCCACAGGTGCCACCGCGTGTTTTTACTCTCTACACATGCTTAAAGGAAATGAAGCCGCCAAGCAAACGTACTCAGTTACATTTCCGAGTGGTTAGTCGTTTTTGCAATTGCTGTCCTTTTGTTTTTTAAATTCAGACTTTTGTGCTGACACCGTACAGACACAGAATAATTATTTTATGAAACAACTATTATGAAAGGCATTCGTGATCACCGAAACTGTCAGGCAAAGAATTCAGCAACCGTAGTCACACTTTATATAATATTCTGCTGGATTTGGATGAAATGTGCGCCACTCTAGGAAATGTCATGAGACTGCAAGATTGGACCAAAATTCCAGAGATTCAAAGGCCTGGGGTGTTTTTGGCGATGTCAGACCAGGCATAATTGAAGCAGTAATGTTGGCCCAAAAACTTTCCAGAGCAATTGCCAGGGCATTTGATTAATTTGCAGGTGTTCACCAAACCCTGTGTGATGGTAATTAGGTCACAGAAGGGGGCATTTGACAATGAGGGGACCCTCACACTTTTGAACAGCTTGGAGGGAGTGCTTAAAAGTTGCAAATATCCCCACTCAGAGAGACAGGTAAACTTCTGTGCCTTATTGTTGAGGCGTTGATGGGACCCCGGAATTGGCGGCATCCAAGCTTTGTCAACACCCGCCCTACAAGAAATGGACTACTATGAAATGCGCCTTGGTTTCACCTGCTCTCATATGAATCCATTAGGAAATGCTGTCTGCACAGGAGACAGAGAGTTAAATGAAAGAGTAAAAGCAAGTTCACCTCCTTTTGCCCTCTGCCTCGTGAACGATCATAATTGTGTGCAGTGGACCCCTAAGCAGATAGGTCCCCTGCTAATTTTGGGGGTCCCCTGCAAGCAGTTCACATTCTTTGCAAAATTAGGTCAGTCATTGGTTTTAGCCAAAAAGATTTCGTTACCACATCAATCTTTTTGCGGACTATAAAATAAGAATGAAAAATATGTATCATTTGGGGCCTCAACATCCCACTTACTCACTGGAGGAGTCATTGATCACAACTGTTGGGGCCTCAACATCCCACTTACTCACTGGAGGAGTCATTGATCACAACTATTGACTTCAGAGGTGAAGCATTCTGATATTTGATGCTTGTTGGGAGGGTGTTCATCTGCCATGTGGGTACAGCATAGTCGGTATGCGTATTGTGTGTTCAAATATTTGGGCATATTAATATGCATGAAATGAATAAGATAAACCTAAATACATATATTGTTAACTGTGCATAAAAGTGTGCTCATCCAAAAAGTTGTCACATCCATGTTTTGACAAACAATCTTTCCACTGAGAGAGAACATCACACCACCAAATGTACACCACCAGAAGGTTCAGATAATTTCCTAAACGGCACACTAACCCATCACAGATGCACCAACATATCTTTCTACACTGCTTAAGTACTGCTCTGATAGACACCATAGATAACCACACAATTACCTCAAGAACCTCTAGTACACATTAACCACTCCCACAAGCAGGTCACACAATGTCTGAAGCATGTACACCCCACATAGAGCCTTATCTTTTCCGATCTTCACACATTAACATTGTATCAAAGCAATCTTGTCCTGCTCCCCCACTACTAAATTAGTTCCCTTTCCTACCTCTTGCAGATCCTGCAGTGCCCGGAAACTGTGAAAATGGAATAAGGTGTGCTATTCACATTCTATAACATAGCATAACAGGGCATAGAAAATAGTGTCACTTACTCTACATTGGGGGACAATAAAGATTTTCCATAATAACTTATTAGAAAGTCTTAATTCTATTAAAGACACGGAGGCGAGCATTATGCTTCTCTTTCTTTATTAAAGCAAGTAAAGAAAGCTCAGCAGCAATATATTTTGTGCACCTGAGTGCAATATAGTTAATATGCATAAGGAAAGGTGCACTAAATATAACAAAATGTAGAACAACATAGTAACAACATAATAATAAGTCCATAAGTCTGAGGAAAGATTAAAAAAACTCAATTTCCCAGACTTCCTTAGAGTTCATCTAGAGGCCACCAACATGTGACCATAGTCCTCCAATAGGTATCTGTATCCCTTCATAAACAGTCCTGACTATGATGCAACTTCCTCTTTCGAGACTGCGAACTTGGCTGTCCATAGTAGAAAAGTAATTGTAGTAATCTTGTAGAGGAAAATTGGGTCGAGCTACCGATCAGACAGATTTGTCTGCAGGGACTGCCGAGAGAGGGATAGAAGAGTAAAATGACTTCATGCATATTACAACCCTAGTTCCCTTAGCGGGGTGGGAGAGAAATCTCATTTAGTTATTCTGACAAAAATACATATAAAATTCCACATTATCAAAATTAAAAGTCATGCATTTAATTACTCATCAACGTTATACACGCTGCTATTTCTCACCGGGTGGGATAATGCTCGCCTCTGTGTCTTTAATAGAATTAAGTTTTTCTAGTAAGTTATTATGGAAAATCTTTATTCTATGTCAAGACCGGAGGCTCACATTATGCTTGTTTAAAGCTTACTTACCACGATAGATGTCGGCTGGTCTACCGGTTTCAGGTAGAATTGTTTAAATATTGATTTGCTTGCCCAGTCTGCCATTCTTATGATGTCTTCTAGGCGGGCTCCAGCCTGAAAGGCTTTGGAGGACATGGCTCCTCTAATTGAGTGGGCTCCGAAGTGTTGGGTATCTATCCCTGCTTGAGTTAGAGTCCAACGCACCCAGCGTGCTAAAGTTGGAGAGGAAACTGCTTTGTGTGGTTTACGCAGAGCTATCAATAGCTGCCCATTGGGAGAAGTCCTAAGCGGGGCTGTCTTTTCTTCATAAACCTTCAAGCATTTAACCAAGCAAAGCTTGGGCTGGTCTCTAAATGCAGGGTAAGAAATCACCCTGGAGTTGCATTTTGTCCTCCTGTGTAAATGAAATACGATGCCATCAGGGGAAAAGGCCCTGCCCACCAGATCAAGAGCTCTGACGTCAGAGACTCTCCTGCAAGAGACCAGACAAAGAAGGGTAGTAAGTATGCCGGATAGGGCCGTACAATTAGTTCTTCGTTATGTGGCCGTGACAGAAAAAGATTCAGTACTTTATTAACGTCCCAAAGCTTGTTGTAGCGGGACGGAGGAGGGACTGTGAGCCTGATACCCTTGAGTAATCTGCAAACAAGGTGGCGTTCTCCTGCCGGGACCCCTTGGACGAGATCATGTCTGGCCGAAATGGCTGAACGATAGGCATTTACTGTTCTGTAGGTGAGACTTCTTTCTACTAAGGAAGCTAGGAAATTCAGGATCTCCTCTACAGGTGCCGAAACTGGATGTAATACTTTCCTTCTGCACCAGGTGCTCCAGGTGCTCCAAGAGTTGGAATACCTCTTAAGGGTAGCAGGATCCCAGCTTTCCTCGATGAAACTGACCGCCATGCGTGACATGCCGGGGACTCTCCATCTTGACCTGAAATCCTCCAGGCCGCTAGGAACAATGACCCACTGAGAAGAAGGGCATGACACTGTCCTGATGGATCTAGTAGGAGATCTGGAAACTGGGGTAGGTGGATTGGAGAATCCGAGGACAGCTCCAGAAGAACTGGATACCAGGTCTGAGAGGTCCAGACCGGCGCTATGAGGACTAGATCTGAATGCTCCTGATGGACCTTGCCAGGGTCCTCGCTATCATGGTGAATGGAGGAAAGGCATAATGGAGTCCCTAGGTCCATTGCTGCAGAAATGCGTCCGTCGCAGCTGCTGCCGGATCCGGCCGCCAGCTGTAAAACACTGGTAGTTGGGTGTTGAGTCTGGATGCAAAGAGGTCTATGGACATGGGACCTCAGACTCTTTGGAGGCAGAGAAAGACTTCTCTGTTGAGCCTCCCGTCGCTGTAATCTGTGTGATGTCAGGAATACCAATCTGCTACCATGTTTGTGAGACCTGGGAGGTACTCTGCTGTGACTGAAATCCGATGTTCTAGACAGAAATGCCAAAACTCCTTGGCTAATTCGGCTAGAGACCTCGATTTGGTGCCACCAAGATGATTTATGTACCTTACTACTGAAATGTTGTCCATTTTCAGCAAGATACAACAACTCGCTCTGCCTCTGGCAAAAGAGCACCCGCCAGGAGCTCCAGGCAGTTGATATGTAGATCCAACTCCTGAGGAGACCATGTTCCTCCCATGGCGACAGAGCCGCATCTCTCTCCCCAACCGGAGCGACTGGCATTTGATTTGATGATAATATCAGGAGTGGATCCGAAGATTGTGCTGCCGTTTCAGGATTTCATGTGGGTGAGCCACCAGTTGAGCTCCGTTCTCGCTTGAGGTGACAGTGTCAGGCGTTGAGAGTAAGAAAGGCTGTGTCTTAGGTGTTGACCTTTCAATCTTTGTAATTCCCTGTAGTGAAGGGGGCCAGGAAATATTGCCTGGATGGAGGAGGATAGCAATCCTATTACTCTTGCTAGCTCCCGCAGCGAGAAAAGGCTCCTTTGTAAAAGTCTGTGTTCTCCCGTTTGGTGGAGTGAATCTTGGCTGTTGGAAGGGGAAGTTGAGAATTCTGAGTATCCACCACGCACCCCAGAAATTCCAGGCTTCTGGATGGATGCAGAATTGACTTTTCCCAGTTTATCAGAAAACCGAGGCTGTGTAACAAGTCTATGGCCAGTCTGATCTGTCTCTGGACTAGCCCTTGTGATTGAGCCATAAAGATGACGTCGTCTAAGTAAATTATGAGTCGGATACCCTGTTCTCTTAGGTGAGCTACTACTGGCCGTAGAAGTTTGGTAAATGCCCAAGGTGCTGAGGAGAGCCCAAAAGGAAGGCTCGTGAACGTCCAGTCTCGATTTCTCCATGAGAATCTTAGATAAGTTACGTGTGCCGGATGAATGGGCACTGCGAGGTAAGCATCCTTCAGGTCTAGGTCGTTAAGTTCGGTCTCCGAAGGACTCTGAGCATGGTCTCTGACCTTCCATCTTGAAATGGCGGTAAATGATGAATTTGTTGAGAGCTCTCAGGTTTATCACTGGGCGCACCTTCTGCTTTCTACGCACCAGAAATATGGGGCTGAAGAAACCCCCAATGACTTTGTGCAGGGGCGAATCGCTTGTTTCTGATCTAGGCTGTGTATTTCGTTCGGCGCTGTTATAAGTACACTGACCTGGTGATTGCTGTTGTTGAGCTGGATGTCTAGCCGCTCGTCTCCAGGCACGCCCTCTTCCACATCCTCTTGAAGGGAAAAAAGTGTCGGAGCGCTCTTGCCAGGCGTTATGCTGGTCCCTGGAGGGCTGAGGTCTTTTATCGAAGACATAACGGCCGGAAGAGCGACCGCTACCTCGTCCGGCCCCGGAGAAAACCTTGGAAGTGAAAACTCTTTTTATAGAGGCATGGGCTTTATCCAATGCGGTGAAGGTACCGACGAATTTAGACATTCCCTTCATGAAAGGATCCCCAAAAAGCAGGACTTGATCAGTAGCACCAGACTGTGTCCGCTAATTCGCTCAGTTTGGCATCGATTTTAAATAGAATACCTTTACGCCGCTCGGTCGATATGGCACAACTAGCATTACCTAGTAGGCAAATGGCCCGTTGAACCCAGCCTGAGAGAATAACAGGGTCAACGGGGACAGATGAGTCGATGGCCGCTTCTGCTAGGTCCAAGATCTTGACTAGTGGACCTGTAACGTCCAGGACCTTGTCCTGACAGGACTTCCAGGCACGATCTATGCCTTTCCTAGGGTCCTTCACATTTTTGCCCAAAAAAGTAATCATCTTAGAGTCTAGCTCTAGGTGTTAGAGCTACTTTGTCTGCAATGTCTGGGCGCCGCCATTCAGCCCGAAGTCTGGCTATGACCTCCTTGTCGAGGGGTTTACACAGTCTGGAGTAAATGTAATGGGCTGTTCTGGAAGATGGTTCGCAGTCAGTGGATCTGGGATGTATTAGATCATCCGGAGTGAACATCTCCTTTGAAGGAGATTTATTCCCGGTTGTCTTCTTGGGGATGGGGGCTGCCACAATCCAGAGCTTGAGGACTTCGAACCCTCGACTTGAAAGTCCTCCTCAGAGGAGGTGTGGGAGTAATTGTCGTCGTATACGCCTCTGCTTTGATCCTCTTCCGTGCCCTGTATGTCTCCCTCCAGGTTAAAGGGTCCATCATGGGAAGGGGTTACCTTTTTTTTTATTTAAAAGTTGTTTATTAGTTTGATAAACAAACTGTTACAACGTATACATCATCATTATTACATACATTAAAAATGACTTCAAATCATATAAAATTTCATTTAGTATAACAATAATTTCACAAAAATATTTTACTCAACATCTTCACTTGATCAGAAATCATACATTTCTTATACTTGGTTAAAAAAAATCCAATGTCTTTATACAAAATGGATGTAGAAGTCTTATTAGTACAGTATTAGATTCAAAGATAGTTAACAAGGTACATAGATATGAGAGTTGCTCACCAATTATAACTAACTTATCTTAGAGTCTAATTCTTATGCAAGGATGACAAGGAATTTAGTACGTGCCAGATTCGATTTAAATGAGTAACCCCACATAAACATCTTCCAGCACCATTCCCTAGAATTCTGTGTTTTACCAAGGAGTTCAGTTCCAATTATTAAAGAGCACCACGCTTCAAAGTGATTACACTCCAATATTAAGTGCTTTAGACTTTCGTCCTGTGTACCATCACCACAGAAGCGGCATAGCACAGTGTTGTTTAAGCAACTGCCCATGTTCCATGCAACTGTTTTCTCTAAAGTATGTAATTGGTTGAGCTTAAATCTCAAATATAGGTCTTGTAACATGCTAGATGGGAATTTGCGCAAATATGCTCTATGAGGAGTCCTTGCCGCCATAAAAATCGCTGCTTCTGAGTACAGTTTTTTAGTATGCATTTCATTCAAAGTTTTTGCCCAGTCATGCTCAAAGAGTCGTTTTTTTACATGTGCATAACGAAATTCAAGATCAGTAGGTTTAGTGCAATTTGATCAAGTAGACTGGTCATTTGAAAAAGGTTCCCACAGATAATGGAAATCCCGTTTGAAGCATGATACAACATTCTTCATAAAGTGAATTTGCTGGTGGAAACAGCATTTTTGCCAGGTTAGATAATTGTTTCCAATGATATCTGTCTGACAAAGCAGTTAAACCAAGCTCTTGTCTCAATACACAATTCAGAAGTGAATTGGACATTCTGAGAGTGGTTTTCCATAACTGACCCTGAATCTGGTCAAGTATGGAATCAATATCTACCAGACATAAGTCTAAATCATATAATAAAACGGCTTCAATTTTTAGGAGATAAAACTCCAATAATGGCCCCATTGAAAATGTACAAAATTTAGCATAGACTATCTTCATTTGAGAGCCTAATACAGCTGTTTTAGAATTAACATTTGTTCTCCACATTTTTTTGGAGTAAGAATCAGTCACATCATAGCCCAAATATTTCAGATTTGTGGCTACAGGCATAGTAAGACTATTTATAGCCCATTTCACAGAGTACTTTTTCTTTTTCAAATTTTTAAAATAAAATGTTATGATTTATTCACGTTACATTGAAGATTGTGTTTGAATAAGTAGTCTGAAAATATATCCAGCTTTTTTTGGAGACCATATGGAGTCTGATCAAAATTCAACACATAGGCCCTCATTACGACCCAGGCGCAAAGCGAAAAACGATGGCGGTAAACGATTACTGCCATCGTCTTCCGCTAGGGTCGATTACGACCTGTGACCGTAAACTACGATGTCATTAGCGTCATCGTAGCTAACTCTGCCGCTGACTGCGCCAAGGGCGCGCGCACGCGAACATCCACACCGTACTTAGCGCCATGGCGGAAAGGTACGCGAATGCCGACCCAAGCGGACATGCCCCTAACGCCATCACCCAGCCCGTTAAGTACCTTACCACCATGGTGCTAATTACGCCATCGCGAACCAACCGTAAAGGGCCATGTAAAGTGAATGCAGCTGCCACAGGTGCACAGAAACAGCACAGGTGAAGGCAATACAGACTCAGGAAGTACAAAAAGAGCACACCCCACCCCTTCCCACACCCAGTCACACTCCACAAAGATACCAATAGGACTAGCAATGTTGTGGCTGGAGGACCTGATAGCAATGCGAGTGCTACAACAGCAACTACAACAACAACAACAACAACAACAACAGGCTGCACAGAGGAGACGCAGGAGGAGAAGGAGGGCAAGGCAGGCCCAGCAAGCCCCACCAGCACAGCCAGTGCCACCACGCAGGCAGCCCCCAATCCCACGCATCAGAGCCAGCCCATTCAACCTCACCGCTGAGCAGATCCACACCCTGTACCGACTGGACCGGGACACCATCACCACCATTGTGGACATGATACACAACGACATCGTCAGCATGATTGAAACACCCACTGCCACCCCCCCCCCTACTGAAGGTAGTGTCCGTGCTCCACTTCCTGGCCACAGGCAGCTACCAGCACACATTGGGGCACTTGCATGGCATATCACAACCATTATTCTCGCGTACACTGATGCAAGTGCTCGATGCCCTCCTCAAGCACACAGATGACCACATCTCATTACCACGGTCTGCCCAGGAGATTGCCAACACCAAAGTGGGTTTCCATGCACTGGCCACCATACGTGGTTGCATTGGTGCCATTGACTGCACCCATGTTGAATTAGTGGTCCCACATGCCATGGAGGTACCGTACCGCAACCGTAAACATTTCCACTCAATCAACGTGCAAATGGTCTGTGACTCCAACAGGATCATCACACATTGTTGTGCCAGATACCCCGGATCAACCCATGATTCTATGGTCCTTCGGAACTCCACAATACCACGCTACATGGAGCGACATGCAGGCCCAAGATCCTACCTACTCGGTGAGTCTAATGTCATGAGCATGGAAATGCAAAGTGGGTGTTGAATGATGTACCAATGCATATTTCATCTGGCAGATAAAGGGGGGTGATGCATACGTCACATGGGTGCAACTAGCAGTAGCCAGATCATTCCCTGTGGCAGCACTGACGTCAACAGAGTAGTGTACACATCATGCCTGACCTAATCATCCCAACATGTGAATGAAAGTGCATCCCAAAAACGACACAACCATCTGCAAGTGCATTGTGCAAATTGTGACCGCATTGACCCTAAAGAAAACCACCAACATGCACGTCACCATGCACCAACTACTGAAAGGCCTGTCCCCCACAACTGCGCACAAAGGAGGCACATGACAGAC